>NC_141154.1:79582786-80842786 GCF_053477565.2 Lygodium microphyllum | reverse complement strand
TCTAGAAGATTTCCTAACTTTTTAGGATTTCTATAATAAATAATATACAAAATAGATTAAAATTGTCCAAAAATCTAGTATTTCTAGGCCATTCATGTTAGTCGCACTAGCACTAATAACTTAGATCGCATTGACTCTCTAGATCAATAAGAAAGGTAGATGATGATGCACTCCACAGTTTTTCACACTGTCTGCATAGTGGCACGACAACGCTATTTGCGATGCAAATAGCAACGCCGCTAATTTGCATCAAAACTGCCCATCACTTTTCATGAATATCCTTGAATGATGCTTATTTCTTGGTAGTGAGAATTCTCTCTTTCGTGCTATGTAGAAAGGGTTCCTTGTGTTTCTTGCGTAAAGTTGGGGCTAGCTTCTGTAAATTTAGAACTTTTTGAGTATTAGCTAGTAATTATAGATGGAAGATGGTAATTATATGGGCTTGATGATACCAAACAAGCTTGAAATATGTTGTTCTTCTAAGTAGCTCTACACCTTTTGAAAACAAATTGGTCATTATACTACAAAAATAACATTGTAAAAGTAGTAATACTTTTATCAACTGCAGAACATCAATTTATTTGATTTCATAAAATATAGAAACTAGGTATGCTAATTGAGAAGTAATCCTAAAACCTTAAAGTGGAAAAATCTCCCACTTTTCTTGAAATTCATTCCCCCATTACAATACTACAGGTGTATGGATGTAAAATGGCATTCATCCAAGTTTAGATTACAAGATTTAGACATGATGCATTATGCTATTTAAAGCATAGAAATAATGGGAGTATATTTGCATCAACCCTAGTTGGCAACATACAACTAAAACATGTAACATTATGTTTGGCATTGCTCTATTAGAAGTTGCATGCTCAAGGGCTTAGTTGAATTTATTCTTTGACAATTTTTAGGTTTTTGAAACTTGGTTCGCCAATCCCACCAATGGTTCTAAAGAAGCATTAAATTTTAATGTGATAGTCTTTTCATGAGCATATGATTAGAGTTTCACCATTTTTGGACATGAATAGATATTGCACCACAAAGGAACCAAAACCTAGGATTTAAGCACACACACTCACAACACTGAAGCCACACTCAAAGTGTTAGGCTGCAATGCCATTCACAAATCTCACCATTTTTGCACAAAGGTGCAAGTGAAAGTGTTCATAGGGTTGGTAAAATAGGAATGAGCTAAATGGACATTACAGAAGAAAAATAATTTTGAGCTGTATGGCCATTATTCCAGGAAAAATAGATACTAAATTTGAAATTAATCTTGGAGTGGGGAATGGAAAGAGAAAAAGGGGCTTAGTGTTGTAGCAACTTCTTCACCATAGTGCTCTATTGGCTAGTTGCTAGAAAAATAGGGGAAGGATCAGGGCAAGTATTAGTATTGTTACAAATACCATCATTAGTTGGGTAGAGCCACTAGAATTGGTACTAATTGATCTAGTACAATGATCATCAATATTACAGCTAGTTGGTGTTAATGTGATCAGGTGTGGGGGCGTCTTCGGAAGCTGAAATTGATGTCGAGAAAATCGTCCATATCGTCGTTGTTATCAAGAAGCCAGTCCTGAAGGGCTTCTTTAAGTTGTTGTATGCCAGGTGTCAACATCTAATTGCAGGACGACTCCACGGATGTGTTGTCACGCGGCAAGATGGGAGAGGCAACGAATGAGGACGCAGTATCCAAGAGCAACTCTGAAGATCATTCATGGCGCCATCGTTGATGATGTCGCTGATGATCTACTCGATCAGCTCGCAGTAAATGATCTTTGCGTGCTACTTCACGTGATCATGACTGCTATCGCCTGTATCAGTGACATCACCTATATCATTTTGCTGCGGCGCCATAGCCATTGAAGATACAAATTTGAAAGGCATCAACCAACGTTGCAAAAGCTCCCATATTAAGAAGAGTCGTAGCTAGTTGCATGGCGTAACCAACCAGAGTACCGTAAAGCATAAGACATCTAACATAAGAGCATATGGTATTCAGCGATGAAATCAGCCCATAACCATATGCATATGCATAGCTCTACAGTACATCATGCCACCTAGGAGCATCCAAGTCAAAAAAAGACCAATAATTGTGCGTCCATGCGCATACAAAATAATAAATAAATATCCAACTCCTCAATAAATAGGCGCGACAAAATATAGGTGCCATGCCTAAGGTATGCGCCCATCAGAATATAAGTGACAACTCGAATACACGCTATTCTCCAATGCTTTCCTCCACCACTGCTGCTATCTCTACACATCAACTGAAGCATTCACAATCATTAGTAAAATAATACAATTAAACAGACAAAAGTGAATACCTAGCAGTTTTCAGCTACAAAGCTTGTACAACAACTAATAATTCTTTATCATATGTGGAATATAAAAGTTCGGAGGGTTTCAGTTTGCAACTAGAATATGCTATGGGATGATTATCTTGCATAAGTACAGCTCCTATTCCAGATCCGCTAGCATCAGTAACTACTAAAAAGAATGGTTTATTAAAATTAGGTAGTTGTAATACAGGAGCGTGGGTTAATGCATGTTTCAATCAATCAAAAGATTTTCGTTGATTATCAGACCAATGATAAACAATACCTTTCTTTAAAAGTTTAGTCAAAGGCAAAGCAAGCAATGAAAAATTTTGCACAAATTTCCTGTAAAAACTAGCAAGACCTAGAAAAGAACATAACTCATGCACATTTTTAGGTATTGGCCAGTTCAATATTGCTTCTATCTTCTTAGGGTCAACCTTAATACCATTTGATGACACAATATGACCTTGATATTCAATTTCTGTTTGAAAGAACTCAATCTTTTCTGGATTAGCATACAATTGATTATCTTTCAACAACTTGAAAACCAAAGACAAATGTTCATAATGCTCTTTCTCATTTTTACTGAATACCAAGATATCATAAAAAAATACTACAACACAATGCTGATATTTCAAAAATATGTGATTCATCATTCTACTAAATGTAGCAGGTGCGTTAGTCAATCCAAAAGGCATCACTAAAAATTCATAATGACCAAATTGTGTTCTAAATGCAATCTTGAATATATTAGATTTTTCTAATCTCACTTGATGATAACCAGACTTAAGATCTATTTTACTAAATATGGTAGAACCTTGTAGTTTATCCATAAGATCATCGATCCTAGGAATTGGATATCTATTCTTTACAGTAATCTTATTTAGGGCACGATAATCAATGCACATACGATAAGTATTATTCTTCTTCTTTACCAATAAAAAGGTGCACCAAATAGAGAACTACTAGGTCTAATCAATCCTCTATTTAATCATTCCTCAACTTGATTTTGAATTTCTTTTTGCTCTATCTGGTTATGCCTATATGGTGCTTTACAAGGTGGTTGTGTACTAGGAATTAAATCTAGTTTGTGGTCTTCAAGACGTGAAGGAGGTAATCCAGGTGGTAGATCTTCAACAAAACAATCTTTAAATTGTGCAAGGAATTCTTTATGCCTAGGGTGCATATGTTTTTCTTTAGCCTTCCAGTTCATTCACCCAAATTAGATAAGATTTACTACTTTTGTGTAATTCACGTTTAGCTTGAGTATGAGTAAGCAGTGGAAAAGCATTAGATGCGTGCATACCATAAAATGTAATGTTTTTTCCTTGAAAATGAATATTAATTGAATGCGTGGAATAATCTATATCAGGATTATGCTAATGACGCCAAGGCATACCTAAGATAATGTCATTGGACTATAATGGTACAACTAGAAAATTTCTTCTTTCAGTATATTCACCAATTTGAATTTCTAGATCATGCACCTCTTGTGTTCCATTATACCTTGTGTCTAAGAATGCTGCTTTAATATGATAATGCGTAGGAATAGTTTATAATTTCAATTCTTTCACTAACTTTACAGAAATAAAATCATGTGTACTACCATCATCATGCAAAATAATTTTTTCTTTTCCATGCACTAAACATTTCATTGTCAACAAAGAATGTGGAGTTGACATACTTGGTAAAGTATCCGAAGGAGTAGTAGTATCGTCCTCATCTTACGTAAAGTCAGGCATTTCCTCATGTTCTTCATCTTCCATTGCTCCAAGATAGTTGATATGGACAGGTGGCTTCTTCGATTGGAAATTAGCTACTAGATGTCCAGGTTGATGGCATTTGTAACACACTATAGGTTTGGCTTTAGATACATTGTTTGCAATGGCAGGAAGTCTAGGAATATTAGGATTTGGCTGTGAAGATGGCTTAGGGTTTTGATTGGTATTTGATGGCAAAGCATGTGGTTTTGTCCAAGGCTTACGGAAAGATGATGAAGGAAATCAACTTTGATTGAATCTTCTAAAATTTGGATTGAATTGCTTAGAACCATAGTTACCATTTGCTTGAAATTGCTATGGACGCTTGTCTCTTCCTTGAATCTTGTCTTCAGTGTCATGAGCTAAAGAAATTGCATCTTCAAGAGTTGCAGGCTTGAACATATTGACTTCAGCGTAGTAATGCCCAAGTAATCCAGACATATACTTGCGCTTATGAGTCGCTTCATGTACATCTTCAAGCATGCGTAACTGGAGTAAGGCATTCCAAAAGCGTTCGGTATACTGAGAAATAGGCTCACGATCTCTTTGCTAAAGAAGGTCCCATTTCTTTATGGCTTTTTTATGGAATTATGGAGGAAGGAAATTCCACATAAACTTCTTCTTGAAACTCTCCCAGGTAGTGGGACAATCTATACTTTTACGAACCATGGTCCACCAAAGAGATGCTCTATCCACTAAATGATTAGTGACACACTTGATTTTATCTTTTTCAGCGTATGTTTCCTCATGAAAGTAATCATCAAACTGACTGATGAATGCAAGAACAATTTTTCCATCTTGAGTGTCATTGAAAGTACGAAATTTGAAATTTCTTTTACTTATCTTTGTTTCTTTGCGGATGGATTGAGCTTTGAGAGTCGCATTGATGGTTCGTCGGATAAGATCTTCGGATTGTGGTTCCTCTTTGTTGGTAGTCAATCTTTGTAAATTGGCCAATTGAACTTGCAATGCTTGCCGGGCTCTTCGTTCTTCGTCCAACTGCATCATAATTAAATCCAACTTCTGTTCCACTGTAGGTTCAAGAAGATCGCCTTCAGCCCATTAGATCATCCATATTTTGTTCCGTCATCCTGCAAAACTTCAAAAGACCTCACACTCTCAAAATCCAATTAGTGGGATGAGCGTAGCTCAAGATCAGGTGTACAAGGCTTATATATTTTTGTTTAGCTTTCACAATTTTCGTATTTGGCAATTGCAAGATTTGAAATCCTTGTAAAATCTGCGTTTTGACTTTCTGCATGTGCTAAAACTGGTTCAGCAAGTCTGCATATGCAAACAGAGTCTTCCAAGGAATAACTTTGCAGTTTGGTGCTTTTGTGCAAGAACAGTGCTTATGGGATTTTTGGGCACAAGTCAGTTCTAACTTCTGGTGACTTGTCAGACTTGCAGAGTTGCAGACTTACGAAACTTAATCAATTTGAAGAATTTGTGTGACTGATGACTTGGGTAACTTAGCTTATGGCTAGTCTGCAGCAAACGACGATTTTTAGAGGGGGGCCATTTTCTTACGCCGTTTTTTTCAGGATACTGCCGCCCTGCCGTCGAATTAAAAACTTGAAGCTTAATAAGCTTCTTATTAAGCTTTTTAAGCTTTAAACTTAAGCTTGAACTTTTTGAAAGATATGGCTTATCTCTGTTGACTGTGAGAAGACGACTTGAAGAAGAAGATGTTGGAGTGGTCATCCGCCGTTATAGGCTGGTCCTTCATGATCAGAGGTTGTAAACAGAGGTTCTTGACCGCCAGGAATCCATCCGTATCGACCGTTCGCGATGAGACTGACCGTAGAGCTCGATCGTTCCAGTAGCTCTGCCTTCACACAAGATGGGTAGCGATTGGAAGCTCTCGATCTCAGCTTTGCTCTGATACCACTCGTGTGAAAATCGGATGCTGTATGCTCGCGTAGTGAATGCCGAAAGGTCCCCAAGAACAAAAAAACTCTACTTTTTGCACAAAACTCAAGGTAAAAAGCATGCACGACATGAACAAGAGACCAATTGGGTGCAATCTCCCCCCATGCCTTGTGTGAGCGCTCCACAAAGCATGTATTTTATGTATTAATCATCTTCAAGCTTAAATAATAGCCCAAATTACAAAATAGCATGCTCTTGGCTTTTGAGTTTGCTTTAGCACAAAATAGAAATAAAGCTAATGGACGGGCGTTCAAAGAGTTAGGCTTACCCAATACAATGTCCAAATACAAAATATCATAATCGTGCGTCCATGTGTATACAAAATAATAAATAAATATCCAACGCCTCAATAAATAGGCGCGACAAAATAAAGGGACCATGCCTAAGGTATGCGCCCATCAAAATATAAGTGACAACTCAAATACACACTATCCTCCAATGCTTTCCTCCGCCACTGCTGCTATCTCTATACATCAACTGAAGCATTCACAATCATTAGTAAAATAATACAATTAAATCGACAAAAGTGAATACCTAGCAATCTTCAACTACATAAATAAATCAACTAGTTAGAAATCAATCCTAACCTTAATTTATTACGAGTACGCACTCTAAACTCATAAAAATTTATTAATTTAATATGTATTTTGCGGAATCACCCATGTACACACTAAATTAATGAAATGCTTGAAAAGGATAAGCGTCCCCATCAACTTCTCGCACAAAGAATCCACTTTGTGTATGAGCCCCAGTAAACAAAGTTTACGGAATCCACCGTAAAACCTCACGGAATCCACCGTGGCACGGAATCCACCATGAAATATGCCTCCTGGCATCAATGACTGTCATAAATAGGGCAATACCCTTTCATTGATCTTTATATGTACATGTGATGGTCATTTGATGGCCGATATTTATCCCCGAATTATGTCTATATGTCAAGGAATGTGTGCCTATGATGTGAGTTGATTTTGGGGGTGAATTTCCTTAGTCATTGATTGTTTTACATAGTCCACAGGCATCCCAAAACAGGGCAGTCCCCCTATCATTACATTTTATGCTTATGCTACATGGTCATCTGATGCTTGATTATGCCCGGTTGGTGTCTATACATATGGGAAAGTATGCCTATGGTTTGTTGCCTATGGTTTTGAGCTTGGATTGAGCCATTTTTTGCTCATTTTAGGATATTTATTTAGTGCTGTGGAAACTTCAGGGCTGAAGCTATCTATGCTATAGTTGGGTTATGCCTATTGGTCACGAAGTGTTGCTGGCTGTTTGGGGTTATGTAATAATGTATTTGGATTATGCCACATGGTTCTTTTTTCTCCCCAAATGCTTTTGAGCAACAAGTAGACCTCAATTTTATGGTTCACTATAATTTTTTATTTGCAGCTAGCATTCCACTTATGACAACTTATGCCTAGGCTACCCATGTGGGTTTATGTCTTTGTGGATGCTATTGGGTTCAACTGCAGTATGGAAAATGTTTGGGCTTGACAAGACTTGCATTTGAGGACTTTTGTGGAGTAGTTGGACAGTGATTTGCCTTTTTTTGTTATGACCTTGGATGCTACTTGGCCTTATACTCCGATGTTATGGATCCCTAGATGTTTAATTGATGCAAATGTCATGTATTGAGCAAGGTTGCTTCATTCTCTTGGCAAAGTTTTATTGAGCTTTTTATGATCATTGATGTTTGGATTTAGTGCGGGTTATTTGGTCAATTAGTGAACTTTACAGTGCTTGGGATGGAGTTATGGCTTTCTTGCTTCTTTGTTGCCTAGCCTCTATGCTAGTTGGGCTCTTATTGCTGTGCATGTCAGAGAGCAGATGCTATGCATGCTTACTTGGCAATGCACTTTTTCTACTATCTTGTACCTTACAGAGCCACTTATTTGGATGTTTTTGTACCAATGTTTGGGCTTCTCCTAGAGCTTAACTCTTGTAGGATGGTTTGCCACTTATTGGTCTTTACTTGACTTGGATGCTCCTAGGTGGCATGATGTACTATAGAGCTATGCATATGCATATGGTTATGGGCTGATTTCATCGCTGAATACCATATGCTATTATGATAGATGTCTTATGCTTTACAGTACTCTGGTTGGTTATGTCATGCAGTTAGCTACGACTCTTCTTAATATGGGAGCTTTTGCAACGTTGGTTGATTTTGTATTTGCAAGATCTAACTGCTCAAATTGACTTTCAAATTCTCTTAACAATTTTGTAGCCATAAGACCCTCATTGGGTTGTAAAACCTACTCCTGAAAAGTCTTGCGTGTAATCAAATTTGTATCTTCAATGTAAAATTCTTCCTTGAGTTTGAAAGTTACCCAGTTAGCATCTTGCATGTATAATTCAGTAATTCGTGCTTTCAGTTCATGTATAATGATCTGAACAAAATACTAGTTCCATGCAAGTTGAGCCGGTCCAAAGAATTCCATCTTTCGAGCATAGGTATACACATATGGATATGCATTCCTGCCATTGAACAACTTCATCTCATGCTCAACTACTTGCATTCATCACAATAGTTTCTGTTTGAGTGGAAGTCTGCATCACCTGTTGTTGTTGTACCTGTATAAGCATAATCATATTCTGTAGCACTAGATGCTGCAAAACATCACTAAAAATTGTGTTCGAAAGTTCCCCCCATCTTGTATTTCCTTCTAACAACTTTTCATGTTGGGTTTACCAATGTTGGAGGGGTTTTTGTCGAAAGGTCGTATGTACCAGGGATCAAAGATAAAAGGAAGTAGAAATAGGAGATGGAAGAGAAGAAAAAGAATAGACAAGAGGTAAGCACGATAAATACAAAGCACAATGAATCAAATCAATATGTATTGATAGAACCTGAAATCTCTTGTCTAGCACTATTCAGAAGCAATCTCCAAGCATTAGATATCCTGTAGCTCCTTCATAGACAAAAAATGTGGATCAAATGATAGCTTCCTCTCTACTACTTGGAACCCAAATCTGATGGCTTCATTGGCTTTTAAAGGGGGGTAAAACCCTAAAACATGTAATCCAAGATGTCTTGGCTCACTCCTTCCAATTCAAAGTGTTGTTTTCAACCTGTCAACTGCGATTGTGACGCATGCGATTTCGCCCATCTTTCTTTTTTATGAAAAATCCAAAATTGGCTGAAAAAGTAACTTCCTTTTTGTATGCCATCCTAATCTAGAAGATTTTCTAACTTTTTAGGATTTCTACAATAAATAATATAAAAAATAGACTAAAATTGTCCAAAAATCTAGTATTTTTGGGCCATTCAAGTCAATCACACTAGCACTAATAACATAGATCACATTGACTCTCTAGTTCAATAAGAAACGTGGATGATGATGTACTCCACAGTTTTTCACACTGTCTACATAGTGCCACGTCAACGTTATTTGTGATGCAAATAGCGACGCCGCTAATTTACATCGAAACTACCCGTCGCTTTTCGTGAACATCCTTGTAGTGATGCTTATTTCTTGGTAATGAGAATTCTCTCTTTCGTGCTATGTAGAAAGGGTTTCTTGTGTTGCTTGCACAAATTTGAGACTAGCTTCTGTAAATTTAGAACTTTCTAAGTATTAACTAGTAATTATAGATGGAAGATGGTAATTATATGGGCTTGATGATACCAAACAAGCTTGAAATATGTTGTTCTTCTAAGTAGCTCTACACCTTTTGAAAACAAATTGGTCATTATACTACAAAAATCACACTGTAAAAGTAGTAATACTTTTATCAACTGTAGATTGTCAATTTATTTGATTTCACAAAATATAGAAACTAGGTATGCTAATTGAGAAGTAATCCTGAAACCTTAAAGTGCAAAAATCTCCCACTTTTCTTGAAATTGATTCCCCCATTACAATACTACAGGTGTATGGATGTAAAAAGGCATTCATCCAAGTTTAGATTATAAGATTTAGACATGATGCATTATGCTATTTAAAGCATAGAAATAATGGGAGTATATTTGCATTAACCCTAGTTGGCAACGTACAACTAAAACATGTAATATTATGTTTGGCATTGCTCTATTAGAAGTTGCATGCTCAAGGGCTTAGTTGAATTTATTCTTTGACTATTTTCAGGTTTTTAAAACTTGGTTCGCCAATCCCACCAATGGTTTTGAAGAAGCATTAAATTTTAATGTGATAGTCTTTTCATGAGCATATGATTAGAGTTTCACCATTTTTGGACATGAGTAGATATTGCACCACAAAGGAACGAAAACCTAGGATTTAAGCTCACACACTCACAACAGTCAAGCCACACTCAAAGTGATAGGCTACAATGCCATTGGCAAATCTCATCATTTTTGCACAAAGGTGCAAGTGAAAGTGTTCATAGGGTTGGTAAAATAGGAATGAGCTAAATGGACATTACAGAAGAAAAATAATTTTGAGCTATATGGCCATTATACTAGGAAAAATAGATACTAAATTTGAAATTAATCTTGGAGCGGGGAATGGAAAGAGCAAAAGGGGCTTAGTGTTGTAGCAACTTCTTCACCATAGTGCTCTATTGGCTAGTTGCTAGAAAAATAGGGGAAGGATCAGTGCAAGTATTAGTATTGGTACTAATACCATCATTAGTTGGGTAGAGCCACTAGAATTGGTACTAATTCTAGCACAACTATCATCAGTATTACAGCTGGTTGGTGTTAATGTGATCAGGTGTGGGAGCGTCTTCGGAAGCTGAAATTATTATCGAGAAAGTCGTCCATATCGTCGCTGGTATCAAGAAGCCAGTCCTGAAGGGCTTCTTTAAGTTGTTGTTTGTCAGGTGTCAACGTCTGATTGCAGGACGACTCCACGGATGCGTTGACACGCGGCAATATGGGAGAGGCAACGGATGAGGACACAGTATGTGAAAAGTAGAGAGAACTACATTTCTACAGTTATTACAGAGAGACAGAGACATTGCTCAGAATTGATCATTATTCATTATGGGAGAGATACAAGTAAATAGGTGTAGACGGCATGTGTCCCTTCACATGCAACCGTTCATAATAAAGACACGTTTACACTCGCACATTAGTTAGTTCCAACACTCCCCCTTAATGGGTGATGTGTGAACAACCGTTTTATTATGTAGGGACAAAACAGATGCACCCCATTTCCCTTTAAGAGGATCATGGTGCTTCTCAACCTAAAACTACATGCTATAAAAATTTTACAAGCATGAAATGCATTTATCTTGGATCTAGAGTTGCATTGATGATTAGCAACATAATGAGCTTTGTCTTCATTTTGATGCCTACATCCACATCTTGATATATCCATAATTGAGTCTGCATTTCTTGATCTTGAACTTGACCATTACTCCCCCTCAAGAGAGAAAAGTGTAGCAATGCAATGATTGAGTTTGCCTTCACAGAAATCGGATCAGCATCATAATCAGTGGAAACATAATCAACCCTTTCAGCAATATCCATGTAGTCACACTTCAATGTGACCTTGGCTTGATAATCAGCTTTAGAATCTGAATGTTGTTTGTCATCATCTTCATATTCACCTAAAACAAGTGCTCACTGATAATCCCATGCATCATCAGCATCCACAACAGTTCCATAGACTTTACCGCAGGAACAAGCCCAATAATGTTTAATACCCCAAGGGTGTCAAGATCACGCAGATGCGAATGATAGAGAGAGAAAAATTTCGAGGTAGGTCCCTGTGTGGTGGAGATATAGCCAATATTAGGATCTGAATTTGGGACCTCAATTGGTGTTGTTGTGGGAGAGTGCCGATGATGCCCAATCTGGGCCGCCAATAGGCAGAGAAAAAATGGGCCAGAGGAAGAGCCACCGGGGTCAAAAACCTTCCAAAAAATGTCACCCAGCAAGAATGATGAGCCGCCTTGTCTGTCAAGTGGAAATCTTTGTCCACTGCTTGCCACCGATGCAATCGTACATCCAGAAATGTTCATGCCAATCATGTCCTCCAATCCATGTAGGAACACCTTTGATTGGAGTCCAACAGGAAAGTTGGGCAGCAAAGGGAGAAGAAAGGTGAAGAAAGTCTTACCTTCTATGATTGGTAGAGTAGAATTTGCAGCGACCGTTTGGCTGGCTGCAGGGATAGCATGGCATGCGTGGCACTCGTCATCAACTTGAATGTCTCCAAATTTTGTATCACTTAATGAGGGTTTTTTCTCGTGCAACTCAGAGGATGTCTGCAATGCATCTTGGCTGAAAACAGAGATGAGGGGCTCAGCGGGTGCATATTGAGTAGTCGCACCTTGGCCGATTTGCAGGTCTAAGGTTTCTGCAACAGAAATTTTATGAACTGGCTCAGAGGATGATTTCGATTCATCTTGGCGAGGGGCAGATGTGTCGCGGATCAAACTGAGGTTACGGAGATGTATATAATTTTTTTCAAAAGTGTACTTGGAAGTAGGTTGTCCTAACTAGGGGTCCAGTCAAGACAATGTGAGTTCAAGATCACTAACTTTTTAAAACATAAGTTTTTATACATTTTTCCATCCTTTGAATCAAGTAAATATTCTATGAATGAATAATCATAAAAATTTCAATGAACTTAAGAACCAAGATAAGAAAAGGGAGTAGCTTAATGACATCCTTCTAGTATGAAAATGACAATTCTGTCTACCAAGAGCCACAAAAACTTTGAAAAAGGCCATTCACAAAAAATGATGATCATTCTAGTATGAAAATGCCACAAAATAACTTTGAAAGTAGTCAATAAAAGATCATCCCATTTAAAAAATGAAGATCTACTACCTTTTTTACGTAGAAAAGTATACCATTTCAATGCACTATTCATATTTTAGTAGGAAAATGGTAGTTTTATATTTTCACATATAAAAGAAAATAGAAATTTTCCAAGGTTTTTTACCATTTTCTCTCATAGTCTCTCATAGATAGATACATTGTTTGGCATAGAATTGGCTATCTTTGACTCTCTCTTCCTCTCTCAATCAATAGTACATTATATCCTCACTACAATACTCAATAATCACTCATAATAATCCTTCTTTGGTTGTGGATTCCCCTTCCAAAAGGTGTGTCTAATATGAAAGGTCACGAGAGCCACTACAGTGACTCTTCATAGCTCATCATTGTCACTTCATTCCAGTCTTCTCTTGAGTCTTCAGCATCTACTTCTTCCACTTTCTTGAGCTCTTTTGAACTTTCATTCACCTCTTTCCAAGGCTAGAAAACTTCCCCAAAGTCTCATATACATTCCACAGAACACTTACAGAGGTATACAGAACAAAATACCATTTCAAAGGACTCTTCATATTTGAATAGGAAAACAATGTTCCTTGTTTGTGAAAACTTAAAGATCACAAGTTTTGCAATACACCTTGAACACATATTAAATAGATGATCACTACAAGATATAGACTTTATACCGACGTTTAAAGCGACGAAAATACAAACAACAAAATTTTCCCCCGTCGTCGCAAAAAGTGTCGTTATTGACGATGCCATAGAAACGTCGCTATATGCGTCGCTATCTGCGTCGCATTTAGCGACGCAACCAGTAAAGTTGCGACGCTCATAGCGACACCAATAGTGATGCGAGCAGTAAATTTGTGATGCAAATAGCAACGGTAACAGGGAAAAAAAAATTTGTGGCAGGGCAGCCACATATAGCACTGTGTGCTATATGAGAGCCATACAAAATAGTTTCTGCACTGCTGCATACAAAGTGCTTGCAAACAAAAAGAATGTATACTGAAATCATAAAACTGATACATGAAATAAATACATGATCGCATAAAATGCGATTGGTACAATCATGAAAGGATATCACTAATACATAGAAAATGTCTACATAGATCAGGCAACTAAAAACTAAAGGTGTCTGAGCTCTAAGGATCCAAGGGTGAGCTAGAAATCCTCGTCCCCCGAAAGCTCGTCCCACCACAAAGGAGCATCAAACGGATTCTGCAGAGAAAGAAACAATATATCAATCCACCATATAATAATGCATTCAAATATCTCATGGTAACTACAGACAATAAAGATGAGTGACTTATAGGGCCGCCGCGTCTATACAATCGGTCGATCAATGCCCTGAGACCGTGCCTCTCTGCATATCGAGTCTCAAGGCCTTGCGGATCGCGATTTGTAATGGAGTGCTGCAAAGAAAATAAAATGCTAACTGTTAGAAACATGATTGTCAGTACAAAGAATATTTCAAAAAATAAAAAGCAAAACAAAAGAGAAACTTACAAAGTCCTCCAAATATGTCATGTGGCCGCCACTCCCAAGATGATGCACCGCTTCGGCCTCGATTCGTGCCCTCGCCGCCTCCCGCTACTGACTCCAACGTCTTGGTGAATCTATAGCCTCCTCCCTCAGTCGGCGCCAGTCGTCTGCATCTAACCTCTCGGGCTTTGGAGCCCCACTCTTGATTGCCTTGCGTGCGTCGAATCATCTATGTGACATGTATGCACGCATGTAATCCATCATCCAACCCGTAGAGAATCTATCTACTGCGGCTGGCACCAAAAACTCCTCGTGCAAGGATGCTACTATGTAGTCCTTGCTCCCCTCCAGTATGTTCCTCCAATGATCTAGGACGTTGTGTCGAAAAACTTGTTGGCACAACTCCCTCATGCGAGCCATCACCCTCCTCCCCTCATCATTCATGATGATGGCTCATGACCTATTATCCACTAGGTATCCATAACCCCTAGGAGTCTGCCTAAGATGGGCCCTCTCCCATCTCCGTCCACGCTCTTGGGCATATCTAGGAGACCCCTGTACATCCGGTGTACTGACGGGGGTACCCTCTCCCGGAGTGCTACTCAAAGGGGTGCCACCAAAAGGAGTACCATCAAAAGGCGTGCCACCTGCTGACGACTGCGCAAAAGCCAGAGTAACTGGAGTAGACGTCCCCATAGGTGTGACAAATCCTGGAGGTGACGCAGCTCCAGCTGAACGACGAGACGGAGACACCACGTCCGTGTCTCCATAGCAGCACCCCCCTGATCCTCCTGCAGTCCCTCATCTGGCCCAAGTCATGAGCGTTGAGATCGTCTGCTCGAAGCTGAAGCATCTGATCGTGCTGAAGCAGATCTAGCAGAGTGCCTTGACGAAGAACGAGACAGCTCCTAGTCTGCCATCTCTCTGAATCTCGCAAGCTAATTTGGAGACATGCGTGTCATCATGTCCTGAAACTCCTCATCGCTCATCCCTCGACTCATCCTGAAAATATCACCTGCACAGATAAAAAATGATGTTAGAATAATCAATTTAAACTATACAAAGCACAGTAATATAAATCATTTTTTAAAAATCCCTCTTAAAATGCATATCTTATGTACCTTTATGGAAGATCTAAACAACGAATTGAGTAATACAATTCTCCAAGAATGAAGTATTCTATGGTTCCATATTAATCTCCTGACACAACTCTGCATACACTGGAAGGTCGATAGACATGTCACCACAAAAGAACGAGTCTGCCTCATTCTCAAAAAATTCTAGGACTTCTGTATTTCCATCATTGTTAGCCGATGCGGGCTCCAAGCTTGCGGTGGCCTCTAGCCCTTGTAATATCCTTCCCTCTATTTGCATATTTTCTTCATCTATGCCTGGAACATTGCTTTGATCATGTACTCTTGCACCTATAGGAGTTGAAGGTATAACATACCACCATCGAGGTTGTCGGGGGTTTGGATAGAAGATTACTTGTTCACAAACACTTACAAAGCGAGTTCAAACCATTGTGACATAAACCATGTCATATTACAATTAGCAAGCAAATGATTGAAGGTATAATATACCACCATCGAGGTTGTCGGGGGTTTGGATAGAAGATTACTTGTTCACAAACACTTACAAAGCAAGTTCAAACCATTGTGACATAAACCATGTCATATTACAATTAGCAAGCAAATGACTCTTTGCACATGTTCACAATGGGCCGGCAACACAAAGGTGTTGCGCAAATCCGTCCATTTTTTTTCGGAATCTATTTCGAGAAATCCAGATGGACCTCGTCGAACTGTTGCTCCAGCTCCTCCAAGTACCACTTTGAACCATTGCATATCGAATAGTATCATAGAGAAGCTACGGTAATCCACCGTAATAATACTTTGCAAGTTCCCAAAATACTCCATCTCATCCACAACCGTGTTCGGATCCGTTGCTCGTTGCCGGCTCTCTTGCTCAAACCTTGCCATGACACCACAATCCATTGTGGAGCACATTTTTTCAATACGCTCCACGCGAAAATGCCGTCCGCGCGACCACCCTACACTATATATTTTGTACTGTACATTGAAACACTCAAATTAGATGTAGCAAGCAAATTTAGATACGACACATTCTAAACCCCTCATTATCTTTGGACTACATGATCCCCTCGAGAACTCCCACTCCTCCATTGAGACCTCTGTCCCTTCGCTGGATGCTGCAGTCAAGGCTCCATGTAACCATCGTGTTGACATAAACTGCGGCATCTCCTCCATGTCTTCGGGATATCGAATCGGTCGGTGATGTGTACTGCGTCGGAATTCAGCTCGCGCTTCCTCACGATCTTGCCTTGCAATCTGGTACTTGGCGAGCCACGTCTCCATGGAGGCATGGTGCAACATACAAAAGTGATTCACCTTCTCTTCCATTGAGGCATCCATTCTTTTTTCTACCCCGTTTTCAACCACCACATCTCCAGTTAGTCTATCATCGTCCTTTAGCGTCCATAGCATTTCATTGTCTGGTTTCACCGTTGGTAGCCATTGTGAGATATGCACTAACGCCTCTGACACCAACTAACCTTCCACCATGCTACCTTCTGGACGAGCTCGTTGTCGCACAAAGCCTTTCAAGGTTCTCATGAAGCGCTCCAAGAAGAACATCCATCGCGTATGGATAGGTCCAGCAATCTCCACTTCATCCACAAGATACACAAGAAGGTGAACTTGTATCGTAAGCATGCTAGTGGGCAGGTATTTCTCAAAGAGACAGACCATCTCAACTGCTCCCTGCCTTGTGGATTCAATAGAGGACGTCTTAATCTATTTTTGTGAGATCCATTGCACCAAAGTCGACAACTTGTAAATGGCCCCGCGAATATCTAGAGTAAGGCATCCTGCGATCGCGATCGGTAGGATAAACTGCCACAAATAAGAAAGCATTATGAATAATGGCCACTTTTCAAATTGCAAAATGTCCACGCTAATAAAAATCCATTCTGTTCACAAACCTGACATATCTTATGCCAATCATGGGATTTTAGCCCAGACATTTGGTCATCTTTAGAAAATGTGGACCTAAGAGAACGCATCATACCCGTCGGAGTGCGGATAGACTTGATTACTTGCTTCACAATGCGCTCTTCTTTGGTAGACAAAGTCTAGGGAGTGCGAGGAAGCTGCACTCCCCCTTCAGCACTCGACTACGGCCAAAGCGCCTTCATCTTACCTACCTCCTTTAAATCCATTCGTGACTCTATAGTGTCTTTCTTTCCTGTGATGTGGTCCCATAGCAAGCTGCCCACATTCTTGAAAATATGCATGGGATCCAACAAGTGGTTGACCTGTAAGTGGGTCCAATATGGCAACTCGTAGAAAACTGAGAACCGTCACATTCCATTTGGATGTGATTTCGGGTTTACCATTTTCAGCTCATACCAGCTTGCAGCGTTCATACGTGCTGGAGGTCATCCAAGAAAACCTTTCCTGAGTTCATGATCCTCCGGCAAGAAAGCGGCGTGTCCTTCATATACCATCTTCTTCATGGTTCGTGACCTTCGGGAGTCTAACTATGGCCCACACAATGGACATGCATGATAACCTGAGGTAACCAGACCTGTAAGGCGAGCCACGACCTAGTGAATACTTGATTGAATGAAATAAAATATAGATATTACCAGCGAGAACAAATGTCTGCTCACCTGAGAACTCTCCCAATCCCGGAAAGTCATGCATCGTCCACATGAGAATGGCTCGATTGTTGGCTAACCGCCGACCATCGCGCCTGCTCATATCTTGCACAGTGACCCCTCCTTCCACAAAATCTTAAGCTCATCGACTAATGGACGAAGATACACGTCCATATTTTTTACTTTGTAGCAGCCCGGGACGAGCAAGCTAAGAATGAGATGTCCTTTCTTCGTAGAAAGCCATGGAGGGATGTTGTAGTTGACAAGCACTATAGGCCACACATTGTAAGAAGTCGAGTGCATACCGAATGGGTTCACACCATCCATGGTGAGACCGAGCCGAAGATTCCTTGGCTCTCGTGCAAAGCCTAGGAAGGTAGAGTCAATGTGGCTCCATGTGCGCGAATACGCTGATATTCGTTGAACTCCATCCGTTGACCTATTCTGCACATGCTACATTGTCAAGCTTGCCATGGCAGACGTGCGAAACATGTGGTTTATGCGGGGGATGAGCGGAAAGTGTCTGACAACTTTTTGAGGGATGGTTTGCCCTTGCAAGTCCTGTCGATACCTGTGAGCACCACACTTTGGACATGTCTCCATAGTCTCGTATTCATCTCGAAACAATATGCAGTCATTGATACATGCATGGATGTTATTGTAGTCCATGCCAAACTTTCGTAAAACATGTCGTGCATCAGCACGAGACTCAGGCATGGTATTTGCAGGTGGTAATATATGATATTTCAATCACCTGAAAGAAATCATAAAACACCTTGAAAAAACACAAATGTTTGCAATAATACTGTTTTTAAAAAAATCAATGAAGCCTATGTGCAAGGTACCTGAATAACTCAGTCACACTCGTATCGCTCCAACCGTATTTTGCTTGCACACTTAAGAGTGCAAGCAATGTCTTCAATCGAGGTACTCGGCACCCATCATATAATGGTATGGATGCTTCCTCTCTAAGCGGGTCAGATGTCTCAACATCCATGGGAATCAATGCATCGATCATTGCCTCCATCTCAGGCTTCAAGATTGTAGGTAGGTCGGGAAGGTTGTATGTCTCCTCTGGCATTGACGGTATAGATGGGCCTTGCGAGTGGTCGATTGGCTCCTGCAATCCATCCATCGCACGTCCACGAACTCTTCTAATTGGCCGCAAAGGGTGCACTCCCCCTTGGGTCGAGACATCACCCCCCTGGATAGAAAATTTGCCAACAAGACCCAATCTTATTGTGTATGGTTTTCAATTAGCTTGAGAGTACAATGCATGATTAATATTAACTTCAAATTACCGTTTGCTGAAAATCCGCAATCGCCTAATCAATGATCTGAGATTGAAACTCACCAAATTGTCGTACGTGTTCTATAGACAATCGGCATTTTTGTCTAATTGCCAACTTGCATTGAGAGCAAGGACATGGGACACGCTGATTAAGATACATCTCACGGTCTTGAACAATAAGACCTTCGTTTTCCATCTTATCTACATTACAACAAATGAGGCTTAAATGGATAGCTTTATGGAGATGTACGTCAAGTTGCATGTTGACCATAAATCTTGCATTGTATATAGCAGTTGAGAGATTTTCCAATGTTATATCTCGGCCTTGTATCATGCTCAAGGATTTGTTTGTCCCGGTAGATAATTATTTGTTATATCTCGGCTTTGAGTATAAGTAATCCATTTTGAGCATCATTGAGGATCTCTTAGTCTAATAATAAATCAGTCTCAACAAAAAGCATCTTAGAAATGTGGTTTTTTTGTCCTAGGATCGCGTATTAAAATTAATGCTCGCCATCTATGAAATTTAATAACTATAGTAATAAAATTTATTTCAATCAATTCTACTCATAGTCATAAGACCTGAGAGAAAATATCCTATACTCAATTTAAGGGTTTCTTCTTTTAACAATACTTTTGGGTTCATTTTGATGAAGTACCGTAATGACCATTAGCTAGGGTATCATTTTCTTTTAGTCCTTCCGTGATTAGTTGGCATGATTTCTAATTTGTTATGCCTATAAAGTTAATACAAAAACAATGAATTATGCATATCACAATTAGATCCCCTACTTGGACATTATGAAGGAATTGACCATTTTTAAGCCATCTTAAAGAGTCACCAATGTACGTGGCCCATGGCAAAGCACATTGCATACCATTATCGATAAGTCTGTTATCTTAAATTTCCTTCCCCTCCCTCTCCCTCTCTTTCTCTCCCTCTCTCTTCCTCTCCCTCTCTTTCTCTCTTTCTCTCTTTCTCTCTTTCTCTCTCATTTCCTCTCCTAAACAAGCAAAAAAGAAAGTGATTCAAACAACAAACAACCAAACCCGTCGTGAGAGAGAGAATGCACTCTCTCTCTCTCTCACCCTCACCCTCTCCCTCTCATTCTCTTTCTCTCCCTCTCTCATTTCCTTCCCCTCCCTCTCCCTCTCCCTCTCTTTCTGTTTCTCTCCCTCTCTATCTCTCTTTCTCTCTCATTTCCTAAACAAGCAAAAAATAAAGTGATTTAAACATTAAACAAACAAAAGAGAGAGGGAGAGAGACAATGCACTCTCCCTCTCTTTTTCTTTCTCTCCCTCTCTCATTTCCTTCCCCTCCCTCTCCCTCTCCCTCTCTTTCTCTCTCATTTCCTCTCCTAAACAAGCAAAAAAGAAAGTGATTTAAACATTAAACAAGAAAAATGGAGAGGGAGAGAGAGAATGCACTCGCCCTCCTTCTCCCTCTCTTTCTCTTTCTCTCCCTTCTCCCCCTCCCTCTCCCTCTCTCTCTCCCTCTCCCTCTCTTTCTCTCTTACTCTCTCGTTTTCTCTCCTAAACAAGCAAAAAAGAAAGTGATTTAAACATTAAACAAGCAAAAGGGAGAGGGAGAGAGAGAATTCACTCTCCCTCTCTTTCTCTCCCTCTCCCTCTCCCTCTCTTTCTCTTTCATTTCCTCTCCTAAACAAGCAAAAGAGAGTGATTTAAACCTTGAACAAGCAAAAGAAAAAGAGAGGGAGACTCACCAATGAGATATGGCGAGCGTGGGGCGGCTTCTCTTTGCGACGAAGGCTCCTCCTCTCCTTCGCGAACAACAGCGGCGGCGGCGGCGGCAAGTCTTCTTCCTCTTCTTCTCTCATGACGGTCGCTCTCTCCCTCGCTCTTGCTCTGAAAACTCTCAATGAAGCAAAAGAAATGAAAACCGCGCTCGGGTTTCGGCCGCGTTTTTTCCCTGTGGCCCGTCGCTATTTGCATCACTATTTGCGTCGCAAGAGCGACGCTATTAGTGATGCAAATAGGGACGCCAATAGCGACGCCGCTATCCGCCGTCGCTAATCGGCGTCACTAATGGCCCAAATCTTTGTAGTGGATCTACATATAACGAATCCCCATATAATGAGCACATATTTTATAGATAGTCTACATATAATGAACCCCCATTTAATGAACCAATGTTAAATAGATGGTCTAAAGACAATGAACCCCAATAAAAGGTGGTAGCACAAAATCTTTTAACTAATATTATTGTAAAATCAAATCAAAATTCTCTCTCTCTCTCTCTCTCCATTTTTCCTCTCTCTCTCACTCTATCTATATTTTCATTTTTTCTCCCTCTTCCCATCCCTCTCTCTCTCTAATTTTTTTTTCTTAATTTCATCTCTTCCTTTTTTTTTCCTTTCCTCTCCCTTTCTATATTTTTCTATCTCTCTTTCTTAAGTCTTTTTCTCTCGCTCTCTCTCTTTTATTCCTCTCTCTCTCTCTATCTCATTTCTTATCACTTCTCTTTTGCCTCCTCTCTCTCCTTTATCTTTTTTCTCTTGCTCTCTCTTCCCTCCTTTTTCTCTCTTCACTTTTTCCTCCCCCATCTCTCTCTTTTTTTTTTTGCCTTTCTCTCCCCTCTTTCCCCTTTCTCTCCCTCCTCTTTTTGATTTTTTTCTTTTCTCTCTCCTACTTTCTTATTCTCTTTTTGCTACTCTCTCTCTCTCTTTTACTTGCCCCCAATCTCTCTCTCCCTCTCTCTCTCTCCAATTTTTTTCATTTTTTTCTCTTCTCACCCCCTCTCTTGCTCTCTATTTCCTCTCTCTCTCTCTCTCTTAATCTTTTTTCTCCCTCCCTCTTTTCTCTCGCCTCTTTTGCCCCTCTCTCATTTTTTTCTCCCTCTCTCTCTTCCCTTTTTTTCTCTCTTCTCTTTTTTCTTTTATTCTTCTTCTTCTCTCTCTCTCTCTATCATATTTTTTATCAGTCTCTCTCTTCCCTCATTTTTCTCTCTCCCTCTTTTCCCCCCTCTCTCTCTCTCTGTATCATATTTTTTATCCTTCTCTCTCTCTTCATTCATTTTTCTCTCTCCCTCTGTCCCCCCCTCTCTCTCTCTTCTTTTCTTTCTCTCCCCTCTTTTTTCTTCTCTCTCTACCATGTTTTCTCTCCCTCTCTCCTTGTTTTTAAAATTTTCTCCGTCCTTTTTCTGCTCTCCTCTTGCATCATTCCTTTTTCCTCTCCTCTCTCCCCTCCTCTTTTTTCTTCTTTTCCTCTTTCTCTCTCCCTCTTCTCTTTTTTCTTCTCTCTCTCTCTCTCTCTCTCTCTCTCTCTCACTCTCACATTCATTCCTTATCTCTCTCTCTCTCTCTCTCTCTCTCTCTCTCTCTCTCTACTTTACCATCTTCTTTCTCCCCCCTCTCTCAAAGTATGTGAAAAAATATGTCGCAAAAATTTTGAATTTATAAAATATTGTTTAAAATACTTAATTGAAAGAGAAATATAATTTTAAATATGTTTTAAGAAATATTTGATTAAAAGAAGAGAAAAAATGAAAAAAATTAGAGGGAAAGTTTAAATTAACGATAATATATATATATATATATATATATATATGTATACATATTATACATACATATACATATACATATATATATACATATATACACACACACACATACATACACACACATACATACATACATACATACATACATACATATTTATTTATTTATTTATTTATTTATATATACATACATATATATATATATGTGTATATATATAAGAGAAACTTTAGATTTAAAAAGGGGGAGAAAGAGACGTTTGTGAAAGGTTTGATTTAATAAAAAATGGGAGAAAGTGATGTTTGTGAGATGTTTGATTTAATTAAAAAAGAGAATGGGAATACACACACACACACACACACAGAGAACACATGAGAGAGGGGGACTTAATTAATAAAATGAGGGATTTTCAAATCAATTTTCAACACATGTTGTATGTAGAGATGTGTATTATTTAAACTAGGTATTCAAAAGTGAATAGAGAAAGGGTATATTTTATTCAAGAAAAGTTGAGGGATTATAGTTTTTCTATATAGGCTTTGAATAAAAGAAATGTAGAGTTTACATATGAAACACAAAAACCCTCCCCCTCCCACCCCCCCCCCCCCCAGTGCGCTACCCTCAAAAGCCCTCTCCTCTCTAAAGAGAGTAGTAGATAGTCAAAGCCCTTAATGTGCATGCACATTTTACCTACAAAGAGTGTGCAAGAGGTAACTTTGAACTTGTGGAGCTACCTATCAAACATGTTATTATTTTTTACTACTTAGAGTTAAGTCCATGCAACAAGATGCATTAAGCTTTCTCTCTCTCTCTCTCTCTCTCTTCCCATGTGTGTGTATGCATATATATATATATATATATATATATATATATATGTATATATGCATATGTATGTATGTATATACAAAATCACACACATGCACACTCGTACTTTTTTGTGTGTTTTGCATCACAAATCCTTAAATATATGCACATGATCATCAGAAGAGGAGGTTTTAAATTTTCCATTTTGTAGCCTCTCATGGACTTGTGTGAAGTCACCCTAATCAACAATATACATGGAATTAAGGGCGTTTAAAACTTTTGAATCTGGACCTTCTAGATAAGTGAATCTTTTTCATCTAAAAGTTGTGTCCTTTTTTAAGTGACTTTTTGTGAATATATCTAATTATAACTTATAAATCCCTTCATTGGAGCTCATGCCATGTACTTACACGAGAGATATATATACTTTCATGAACCTCCAATGTCTAATTATTTGGAAGTCACATGAAAGAATGGAATTAATTGATTAAGAAGAAGTAAAGAAGCAAAATTTCAATAGTGACTCTTTTGTCTTTCTCCTTTACATGTCTCATGATCTCATTGAGACTTCTACTGAATGGACCTTTAATGTGCTTGAGTTTCTCATTTAAAAATGGTTCTTCATGCTCTCTTGAGTAAAGTGAAATGTGTGCATCATCTAGATCTTTCTTACTTTATCCTAGATTGAAGTTCTTATATGTGAGTGTCATGGTGTTAATGTAATTAGAAATCGCATTACTTTAATGATGATTACATCACCAGTAAAATACATTGGTTTCTTTTTTGATATCAAATCATGGATTAGTTTGTGGTGAATTTCATATGGAACTATATTGATAGTGTTATGTTAGCTTCCACCATCTTCAACATGAATGCATAGGTTACAAATACTTTTTAATCTTAATTTATTAGAAGTTTATATGTGGTTTGAATTCACTTTATTCTTCTTATCATTGACATAGCATATGGCTAATCTTGTGACATTTGTTGGGTGTAAAGGCCCTTTGCTACTCTCATGTATATATTACTTTACATGTGTGAACATACCATTATGGGTGTAAGTGTACCGTACCCTAAGTTTAAATACATTATTTTATTATTTGTGTGTACCACATTGGTACACACCCATCCCTTGACTCTTCACTCTCTCCCGTTACACTGAACAACTACACATCTCGATTGACACACACTTTTCTTGAGTGCTTACTCTCGCACTCTTCAAACTAATATCAGAGAGGACCAAAATAGGTAGTCGTTGTAAGTCTAATCAATAGTCATGACCAGTAGGCATAGGCAATAGGCAGGCATAACAGTTTGCATCCAAGCAACAAGATTTTCATCACACGCAATCGTGACCAGGCCAGCAATAGCCATCAACATCAAGCGGAGGTGATGAAACATGCATGTTGTGTAGTCAACAAACCCATGAACTATAGTAGAGGCAAGTCAAGAAATAGTTGTGACAGGTTGATTAGCAACAGAGGCGAGTTGATGGACATGCGCAATAGGCAATGGATAGCAAAGCTGACACGTGATATTGCTAGGTCAGAGGTCAATGGATGGGCCATTCATCATTTTTTTTATATTTTTGAGAATTTTGAACTCGTTCTAACAAGCAAACCCCTTGTTCATTAACGAGGGTGCACATACGTAAGATTTATGCCTCAAAATTTGGGGTTTCTCTCGGATTTGATGATAGTCATGCAAAACACTAACATTTAACCCATAAATTATAGACATTATGTGTATTTTTCCTAAAAATGTTGGGATCTTTCATGTATAAGTGAAATTTTGCTCAGTTGAGCCCATTTCATTGTAATTTGTGTACAATTGGTTCTTGAAATTTGAGTATTTTGTCGATTTATGAAATTTTTGCAACATTTTCCCGTATTTGACACTCAAAATGATGTATTGATGCAATTGGGGTAGATGCAAAAATTTTGGGGCTTTTCACATTGGTGATGTGTTTTGAGTTGATTTGTGCTTTGATAGTGAAATTACACCAAATTCACTGTTGAGTGAGAGAATTTTAGACTTGAGATATTTCAAATATTATAAAAGGGCAACTCCTCTTAGTACATGTATTATTGAATGCTCATTATGCAGATAAACAATGGTATATACTAGCACTTGGGTTATTGTATTTGGACATTATGGTCATGTATTACTGAAGTGGAAGTTAGCATCTATATGAAAATGTATCAGATTTGATTCATGTACATGCTATAATTAGTACTTGAGGCTGAAATTGCAACAAAACATTTTCTTCTTGGACACATTTAGAAGTACTAATGTGTGTACTTGCTGTTATATTTAACAATCTTACTATTGGTTTGCTGAAAGTATTCAACATTTTATTGTAGTCCTTAATTACTGAAGTTGCACTACAAGATACATGCCTCATACTGACGTTTAAAGCGACAAAAATGCTCACAAAAAAAATTGACCTCGTTGTTGCTAAACACATTGATATTAGCATCTCCATAGAATCGTTGCTATCTGCATCGCTATTGGCATTGCTATCTACATCCTTATTGATGCCACAAATGTGACACCATTGCGATGCCAATAGCGATAGTTTGTGATACCAATAGTGATGATTTGTGACGCCAATAGCAATGCATGCCGTAAATTTGCGATGCTAATAGCGACGGTTACAAAGAAAAAAATTTGTGGTACAAATGGATTTCATGTAAAGTGTATAATGGTCGTCAAAATGAAGGCAAAGTATACTTGAATCCACAAGACTGATCCATAATATTATAAGATCGCTTTATGAAAGCGCTCATGGAAATATGGCAAGATACAAAGGATGATAATAACATAGTGCATAGAAAATGCCTACATAAATCACATGACCAAAAAAGAAAAGAATGTGCACTTCACAAATCCAAGCGTGAGCTAAAGATCGTCGCCATCCAAAAGCTCATCGTGATGCAAAAGGAGCATCAAACGGACTCTGCAAAAAAAGAAACAACTACACATTAGCCCACAATACAATAATGCATTTTAATTAAAAATAGTAACTACGAATAAGAAATATAAGTGACTTACTAGGCTGTCGTGTGCATACAATCTATCGATCAATGCAGTGAGACCATGTCTCTCTACATATGGAGTCTCTAGGCCAATGGGATCATGATTTGTAATGGAATGCTGCAAAGAAAACTAGATACAACTATTAGAAACAAGATTGCCAATACAAGTGATATTGCAAAAAAATAAGTGAGAAGAATGGAAGAAAAACTTACAAAGTCATCCAGATAAAACATGTGGCCACCACTCCCAAGATGATGAACCACTCCTACCCCCAATCGTGCCGTCGCTACCTTGCGCTATTGTCTTCAACATTTTAGAGAATTTGTAGCCTCCTTTGTGAGTCGGCACCAGTCATCTGTGTCTAGCAACTCAGGCTTTGAGGCCCTACTCTTAAGTGCTTTGCGTACGTTCGATCGCCTATGTGGTATGTACGCATGCATACACTCCATCATCTAGCTTGTGGAAAACCTATCTGCTATAGGGTGAGTACTGGAAAATACTCATGCAAGGATGCTATTATATAGTCATTTCTCCCCTCCGGTATGTTCTTCCAATGATCCAAGATGTTGTGCCAAAAAACTTCTTGGCACAACTATCTCATACGAGCCATCACCCTTCTCCCCTCATCATTCATAATGACAGCTCCTATCCTATCATCTACAAGGTATCCATACCCCTCTAAGATATGTCTACAATGTGTCCTCTCCCACATGCGACCATGCTCTTGGGCATATCTAGGAGACCCCTATACATCTGGTGTATCCATGGGGATGGTGTCTCTTGGAGGAGCTCCACTCGTGATATGCCAGGGTGACCGTTGTGCATTTATGTCACCGACTTGTTAGCTGTAGATGCGGTTGGTATACCACCCATGAATAATAGCTAGATGACAGCTATCCTTATCTACTCTAATTCATGGCTCAGTTAGTATGCCACCTTAGTTAGTTGAGTTTGGTTTCAGACCCATATATATGGTTCTTCTATTTCTCTGTACTTGAGTTCTTTTGGCTTACACAACTAAGAAGAGGAAAACTGTTTTTAGCCTCCACCTTTGTGTGTATTTCCCCATTGTGTAAGTGAGAAAGCTACAAGTGAGACTTCTTCCTTCTCTCCCACAATCTTGACATGGTATCAGAGCCTGGGTCATGGTAAGGAGCTCAATAAAGCAAACCAAGTTCGCGGTGTTCTGGTAAGAGGACTAGTGTTGCTTTTATTTTTTTGAGTTTGGGAGCAAGTCTCTACAGGTAGCATAGTCGGAAATTGCAAGAGTACATTGCCTCAGATTGAGACGCCCTTGGCAGTGTAGCAGGAGGGCAGTATATGCTGCGGGAGAGAGCTTTAGCTGCAGGTTGTCCTATTTTTTTTATTCGAGGCCATTTCGCGGCCTGTTTTGGAGGTGGAAGTTTTCTACATGCAGACAAGAAAAAGGTCTATTTTTTGTTGTGCAATCACTGTTCTACAGGTCAGTGAAAAGTTACCGTAGAAATTGTATCGTATGCCTGTGCGCACAGACATTGGGAGTTACAAAATCACCCTTGTTGCCTGTTGAAGCAAAATCGTCACTAGAAAGTGATTGTGTGGTCAAATATCACTTTTGTCAGTTTTGCAGATTTGCCCTGTGAGGCTGAAGCTGTGTTTTTTGCAGTGATAGAATTCTTTGCAGTGTTCTGTAATGGCGTTTGATTCTCTTTCATAGATTGTCACTGAAAAGCTTAACAAGAACAACTTCTAAGCATGGAAGTTTAGAATGACAAATTTCCTTATGGGAAAAGGATATTGAAAATTTATTGCAAGAAATGAAGAAGAACCAGTTCTTCCTGATGTCCCCAATCAACAGCAAATGCATGCATTTAAAGGATGGCATGAGAGAGCCAGAAAAATTATGTACTGACTATCTATCAGTATTTCAAACTCTATGATTGTGCATATTCAGGATGCAAGTATGCCAAAGGAGGCATGGGATACTCTATTAAAAATGTATAGTATAAATACGCAAGCCAAGAAAATACAGCTCATGCAAGAGTTGCACAATGTGCAAAGAGAAAGTATGAGCATCAATGACTACCACATGAAGGTGAAGAAGATTGCAGATGCACTTGCTTCCATTGGGTCACCAGTAGAAGATTATGCACAGTTCCGAACATCCATTTCCATCTGTGAAAGATTTCCTAATTTTGAGGAGTTGATTGCTCTTCTAATTTCTGAGGAGTAGAGAAATGGTAGTATATCTTCTTTAGGAGGAACTTCAAAAGAAGCTGTCTTCTACTCAAATGCTGGAAGAGATAGAGGCAGAGGTAGAGGAGGCCGCGATCTGGAGGCTGTGATAGAAATCAAAATATGCAGCAAACTCAAGAAAACCAGTCCTATGGAGGAGAACGTGGTAACTCTAGAGACAGGGGAAGCCAAAGAGGTCGTGGTGGATGGCAAAGAGGCCAAAATGCAAACAGCAATATTGAATGCTACTATTGTGGTAAAATGGGTCATATGACTAAAGACTGCTATAAAAAGCAGAATGACATCATGAATGGAAGATTGCAACAAGGGAATTATGCATCTTCTAGTAGATAGGGTGATGACAGAAATGAGCATTTGTTTATGGTGTAGCACATGACCAATTCTGTGACAAGTGAAGAAGAAAGCAACGATCTGTGGTATGTTGACTCAGGTGCATCAAATCACATGACAGGTCATGCAGAATGGATGGAGGATGCAAGGAAAATGGAAAAACCAAGATTTGTGGAGACTGGTGATGATACTGCACATCCTATTGTGCAGATTGGAAAAATTCCTTTGTCTATGCAGGATGGAAAAAAGAAATACCTGTCGAATGTATTTCATGTCCTGAATATCACCAAGAACCTGGTTTCTATTGGCCAAATGGTTGAGCAGGGCTTGCAGGTCAGATTTAATTCTCATGGATGCTTTGTTGAGGATATGAAAAATAAAGTTCGCTTGATAGCAAAAGGAAAGAAGAAGGGTAGAATGTTTATGTTGGATGCAGACATACCTGAATTGAGTGCAGCAATGTTTGCACATGAGACCAATGTAGTTGCAGATATTGATATCTGGCATAAACGCATTGGTCATGTTAATGTACAACGACTTAAATCAATGCAAGCCCAAAATATTGTTGTAAGATTGCCTACATTCAAGGTTGCAGAAATGCATAAGGTATGTGAAGCCTGTCAATTGGGAAAACAGGCAAGGAAACCATTTCCTAGATATGTTCAAGAGAGTAAGAAGCCATTGAAATTAATCCACTCTGATGTGTGGACTACTAAAGCTGCATCTATTGGAGGCTATTATTATTTTGTCACTTTTATTGATGACTATAGCAGAAAATTTTGGGTGTATTTTATGAAAAAAAAAAGTGAAGTTTTTGGGTATTTCAAAACTCTTAAAGCTATGGTTGAAAAAGAAACAGACCTGTAAATAAAATGCCTAAGGTCAAATGGAGGGGGAGAGTACCTCTCAAATGAGTTTGCAAGGTTCTTGCAGGAGCATGGCATAAAGCAGTAATATTCATGTAGTCATACCCCACAACAAAATGGAATTGTAGAAAGAAAAAACAGGCATATTGGAGAGGTATCTCGTGCCATGCTCAATGAAAAAGATATGCCAGTTTTTTATTGGGCTGAGGCAGTTGTTACAGCAGTCTACATAATGAACAGGACTCCCACTGCAGCAATACATGGCATGAATCCAGAGGAGAGGTATACTGGTAGGAAACCAGATATTTCTCATTTGAAATTTTTTTGTTGCATTGCCTATGTTCATGTGCCAGATGAGCTGAGATCCAAGTTGGATCCAAAAGCTGAGAAGTGCATCTTTATTGGTTACTCTCTGCAACAGAAAGGGTATAGATGCTATAACCCTTCTACTCGTAAGTTACAGTGAGTAGAGATGTTGTTTTTGATGAGATGAGTAGCTAGTATAAACCCTAAATGTGATTGACAATGTAGATACACAAAATGATAATGTTGCACAGAATTCACAGCAGCAGTCACAATATATTAGTGGACCTGGAGTGTCCTCTAGCAGTGGTTCATATTCTTCGCCATGGACAGGCAGATTGAGATCAGGAGAATCTCCTCAAAGCAATGCAGATACTGGTATGCAGGTATCACGAAAAGGAAAAGAGAAGGTAGATCAGCCCATATTTGATGTGAATGCAGGTCACTCTTATGTGGATGGTGAATCTAGTGGCTCAGAACAGAGCATTGATGATAAGTTGGATATTCCTTGTGTTGCTATACCTAGAGTAAGGAAGACCAGGGATGTTTTGAAAGCACCTGAAAGTGAGCCTACTTTGCGCAGGTCTACCAGAGTTATGTATCCTATGGATAGGCTGAAATATGATGGATTTACAGCCATTCACTATACTTAAATAGTCAAAGTGATACAGGAACCAGAACTCACTTCTTTTGAGCAAGCCATGGAAAAAGAAAAATGGGAGAAAGCCATAGATGAAGAAATGGATGCCTTGGAAGCAAATGCTACATGGGAATTGGTACCTTTGCCTAAAGATAAGAATGCAATTGGTTGTAAGTGGGTTTATAAGGTGAAGCACAATGCAGATGGTTCTGTGAATAGATACAAGGAAAGATTAGTAGTCAAGGGGTATGCACAAACATATGGCATTGATTATGAAGAAACATTCAGTCCGGTTGCAAGGATGGTAACCGTAAGACTAGTCATTGCTATGGCTGCATCAAAGGGATGGTCTTTACATCAGATGGATGCAAAGAATGCCTTCTTGCATGGTGATGTGCAAGAACAGGTCTATATGGAGCAGCCACCATGTTATGTGCATGTTGTTTATCCTGAGTTTGTTTGCAGCTTGAAGGAAGCCTTGTATGGCTTGAAGCAAGCACCTAGAGCATGGTCTGACAAGATAGGACAGTATCTTGTCACTATTGGCTTTCAGATTTCCAAGGCAGATTTCTCACTTTATGTGAGAAAAACAGAGAAAGGTATTCTGCTGCTTGTCATCTATGTTGATGATTTGATTATCACAAGTGACAGTGATGAAGATATCCTTCATGTGAAAATGCTATTGAAGCAGAAGTTTGAGATGAAGGATTTGGGAGAGCTGCGTTATTTCTTGGGCATTGAGGTGATTAGATCACCAAATGGGATATGGCTCTTGCAGAGACAGTATGGATTGGACATACTGTCCAAATATGGGATGACAAGCTGTAAGCCTATTTCAGTTCCTTAGGAGCAGAATGTGAAGTTGAGTGTAGATGCAGGTGAGCTTCTGGAAGATCCTACTATGTATAGACACATAGTAGGAAGTTTGATTTATATGACTATTACCAGGCCAGATTTGAGCTATGTTGTTGGATTGGTAAGTCAGTTTATGCAGGCTCGAAGAAAACCGCATTTGGATGCAGCTAGACGCATACTTAGGTATATGAAGTCCACATTGTAGTATGGACTATTTTATGAGATTGGGGTTCAGATACAGTTGCATGGATACACTGATGCTGATTGGGTTGATAGTATTTCTGATAGACGATCTACCAGTGGATATGTGTTCTCTTTTGGGAGTGTTGCAGTCACTTGGAGCAGCAAGAAACAGCCTACAATTGCCTTCTCGAGCACAGAGGTTGAGTACAGGGGTATAGCAATGGCTGCATGTGAGGTAGCTTGGTTGCATAAGCTACTTTATGATATGAATTAGCCTACAAAAGGGCCAGTTGTCATTTATTGTGACAACATGAGTAGTATACACTTGGAAAATAACCCATCATGCTAGAACAAAGCACATTGAGGTGCATTATCACTATGTGCGGGAGAGAGTTTTACTAGGTCTTATTGATCTAGTTTATGTCAGCATAGAGAATTAGGTAGCTGACATATTCATGAAGGCATTGGGTGCAGAGAAGCTGCGCAAGTTCAGAGACCTGCTTGGTGTGCAAGAATTGGGATTGAGCTCGAGGGGGAGTGCTGAGATATCGAGCTCCACTCGTGATATGCCAGGGTGACCGTTGTGCATTTATGTCACCGACTTGTTAAGTGCAGGTGCGGTTGGTACACCACCCATGAATAATAGTTAGATGACAGCTATCCTTATCTACTCTAGTTCCTGGCTCAGTTAGTATGCTACCTTAGTTAGTTGAGTTTGGTTTGAGACCCATATATAGGGTTCTTCTATTTCTCTGTACTTGAGTTCTTTTGGCTTACACAACTAAGAAGAGGAAAACTGTTTTCAGCGTCCACCTTTGGGGGATGTGGTATTACAGGCTGTTTTGTATGTCAACCATTTGGAGTTGCGCATAGCTGACATGTTTCAGAGTTACTCCTCCAAAGTGGCTGATTGTCATGATAATTCCTGGCATACTATGATTGATTATGTGGTCCTGAATCAAAGACAGAACACAGCTCCTACCTCTGCCCAGAGTACTAATCAACTGAGGATGGATCTCTTAGCCTATCTTTCAAAACATAATCCGTTTGATGCTACCTTCTTTGATGCCTATCATAGACGGATCTCTCTTAGGACCTGGTGAGGGAAATAAAATGGTGTGTAGGCAAGGTATCATACAGCGTGTCCTCTCGCATGGACGGCCAGCTCGAGATGATGACGAGGGTGAGAATGATATTGGCACTGACAATGATGATGATGATGTGGACGTCAGCTTTAATCGTCATGGAGATGGCGGGAGATGGCGGGTTCACCCATCTCAGGTAAGCTTTATATACTATACCATATTATATTACTAATGTTAACCTTTACTCACATATTCTATATCCCTTCTCCCCCCTGAGACAGACTGTAGCGGCAGTTATGTGGGCCACTCCGCCACCCAGTCCCCCCCCCCCCCCGTGACATTTTCTTCCCCACCCATCAACTCGACGTAGGCCACGTAGGGTCTCTAACCTTGGTCAACTTCCCCCCCCCCCCCTATTTCGGGATGTCATGGACCCCCCTGGGCCCCAATTCAAACTGCCACCATGGACCCCGACTGACTGTTTTTCCCCAGGATGTTTTTACTGTGAGGTGAAAGAAGGAATAGGGTGGGAGAAGATAAAGAAGGTAAGAGAGAGAGAATAGAAGGAGGTAGAAGAGTAAGAAGGAGGGAAAGAGAGGAGTGAAGGAGGAAGAGTAGTAGAAGAAGGAAAGGAGAAGGACAAAGGTAGAGGAAGTGCAACAAAAGAGAAAAACCTTCCTATACCTTTTGCCCAAGCCCAAAGATCTCCCAAGGCCTTTATATATGTTTGTGAATTCACACTCACACACACCCTTTTCACCACGATTATACCCTATAGACCTTTTCTCTTTTCTTAGGCTTTATAAACCTTTCCCTCTCCGAAGAAGCTAAGACCTTAAAAGTCTTATTACCCTTCTCATGGACAATTCCTTAAGCGGCTCCTTGCCTCGAAAGAGAGATGGTGGAAATCCGAAAAAGAGAGTAAAAGCTGCCTTCACATTCGAAGGGTTACAACTGCGATGCCGCCTAAGAAAGTCCAAGGAGTAGCTGCGGGAGGGTCATCTCCCGGTATCCATGTGGATATCTCACCCAAAAACCGGGTTTTTCCTTCTTGGTTTTATATGGGTTTTAATTTAATCATGAAAGATGAATTGTTAGGGATAAGATATATTTTGTCCTAGTTATTTACAATGGAGTTTAGTTTAATTAAACATGCAAAAAATGATAATATAATAAACATAGTTTCCTTCAAATAGCATCATGCTTTGAAACGAATTACGAGCAAGATGATCTACCTACTATAGTAATATATTTCGGTTAAATCTTGAAGGTATAAAAACTGCATCTTGCACAATTAGCCCTATTCCTTTTTGCAACGAATCATCGTAGAAGATGACATTCATGAAAGGTTTCTTACGTTGCTTGAATTCTAGGAAGTTATCATTGCTAATTGCATATCTTAGCAAGGAAAATATTGTTATTTGGCATGAGTTTTGTTTGCAAGGAAAAAGGAAGATTAATTGAATTTACCTAACCTCAAAGCATTAAAGTTTAGGACTGAAAAATCAATTGTCACAAGGATAACAAATCATGCCGAGGTGATCTCAATAGTACCTTCTAAAAGATAACCGAATTAATATAAACTTAGAAATACCTATGTTGCAAAATATGGCTTGAGAATGATTTAAAGACCAAGAAACGTTTATACCTTAAACACTTGACTATCTTCCCTGATTGTAGGGTCAATAGTCTCGTAAATGTAAAAGAACTAGGGTTTGTCCCTGAGGTTCTTAATAAGAGACCCTAGGTCCGACAAACGTCAGCTTAAAGAAACTAAAACGGATTATTTCATCATATATTACGATGCAGGACTTGTGCAACAAGTACGAAGTCATATAGTCTTGTGATCAATTCACAAGAAGAAAGGTTAAATACCCTCAACAAGGATGGCGGATCCTTACGCAAGTTATCTTGCAAAAGGATGTATTCTTTGATATCCTTCTAAATAAGGAAAGTTAAAAACCGAAAACTAAAGTATCCAATGAACTTTAGGGTTGACCAAGTTGGGTTAATAAGGTACACCCTAACCCATAATATAAGGGATCTTGCCAAGTTGCAAGACACCTTGGAAAGAGTGCTGATGCATTTGAAAAGAAAGAATAATTTCTTAGCAGTTTTCCAACAACAAGATCGGTTAATGAAAGTGTTTGTGCTTGCTAGAGATTTTAGAGCACTGTTTGAATGAATATCTATACTTTAGGTTGAAGGCCTGAAGGGAGAGGTAGCTTCAGTTACCCCCGACTGCTTGTTTGTCTCTAACCAAGGGGGTTGTTGACCGTGCCAGGAAGGTGGACCAAACCCGCCACAAGAGGTCTCTCCGTTGAGCTCTACTTGGAGCAGGAGGATGCTTGGGTGCCACGGGGGCTCTGGCCGTAAATCCCTTGCCTTCCAAGTCATGCACAAGAGGCTAACAGGACTCGGGATTGGATCTCGAGGCCCACATACTAGTCTACAGGCAGAAGCTTGGATTAGTGATCCTCGTGGATTACTGGATAGCCTTTGGGCGGGTTATGGACAAGCCTACAGGCCGAACTCCTTGTATTTTAAAGATAAAAATGATGATATGTTAATAAAGAACTTGTTTGATATTATTTTTCTATGTCACGTGATAAGATTACGTGAAGAAACTAGTGCTTAACGGATTAATTAAAGAAGCTAATTGTTACATGTCAAATTAATGTGTTAGATAATTACATAACTAAAATAAACCGAGGAAAGTGCGGAGAATGGGCCATGGGTCCGTCCTACAGATGGGTGGTCCTGATTAGCCGGGAACTTTTCTCAAAATCTCGAAGAACAGCGGGATGATCATCAAAGAGACGAACAACGAAAGCAATGACCTGGAGTTACGACTTAACTAATTTACGCTGTTTTAGGGGAACGGAATGAGACTATGCCTTATGGCAGAGAGGCTAAGCTTTGCAACCCTCTCGTTTCCCATTCTCCTTGAACCAAGTACAGCGTAAATCCGCTTCGGACCTGGTGTTTCTGCGTAAAGTAGTTCGCTTGGGTCCGACGCTAGTTGCTGTTAGGTAATGACCAATTAGAAAAACCCTAATTCTGGTCGATCCTAAGTGGTAATGGCCAGGATACTTCCGCTACGTGGCATTTGTGGGAAGACCTAGATCGCAAATCCCGTAACATTCCATTGGAGTGCCGGGCGGAGCTTTCTAGACATCCTTTCCAATGGAATGCTAAGACGTGTCTTGGATGATACTATGTGGACACGTTACAGTTGGTATCAGAGCTGACCAATAATGGAATTGTTATTATGAGATCTCAATAAAATGAAGTAAAGAAATTCTTGTTGTCCAAACATTTCCTTACCTTCAATGCTGTCTTGCAGAATTATGAAGCATGGAACAAGTTTTTGGTATTTCGAGTCATGTTTATGACTGCAATGCATTCTCCACTTTATAGACAAAGAATTGGGATGATGAACATCCTGGAGTAGATCTATAATCCATCACCTTTGTACATGGAACGAAGATGGATGGGTGCTTCAGGAATCTATTATATAGCCGCCCACCGGTTTGCTAATCTACAGACCAACCTAAAAAGGATCAAGTGGTTGGAAGACTTGAAAGTCGTGAAGCTATTCGTTTTTGTGGAAGCTCACGTAAATTCGACTTTACATATTCAAGGTCGGAGGGTTGAAATGAACTCATATGTATATGAGGAAGTAACCCGTGTAATCCCCATCGACAGGATTAAAGTGTTGGGCCACCATGAGAAGTATGGATTCCAATGGAAAGGATATCCTGAACTTCCAATGACTTATCGATTTCTGAAGATCCATGACCCAAAACCCTACTATTACACAGTTCCTGTAGATAAATGCAATACAACGTTGTTCTCCCCAAACTAAATGTAACAATTGACTTATCATCACAGGGAATGTTGTATTCGAAAGGGCTATGCCCATGTAAATACAAATAAAGACTTTTTTTAATCAATGTCTAGCTATGTATAAGAGTTGATAAAAAGTTAAGTAGCTACATTGTTTATGAGATAGCCGAATTAAAGATGTCATATAAGCTAACATCGATTATCGTTTAATAACGTTAAGAAAACCTTTATTCAGGCACAACCCTAGGTACAAGTTCCTAATTTGCCTCCTACATCAAGTACTGCTATGATCCAGGAGAAGAAGTTCCTTCTCAAGCAGATTAAGCCACCCGAGTTTGACGGGAGATGCAGATTTGTCCAGGCTGATGCTGAAATTTGGGTTGAATCCATGGAGGATTACTTCGAAGCAGCCAGTACTGCACCCGCCAATCAAGCAATGCTCGCTAAGTTAAAACTCACCGGCAAAGCCAGACTTTGGTGGAAGCAATGGTACAGGGATCAAGGAATCGCAGAGGGATCCGTTACCTGGGAGAAGCTGAAGAAAGCCATGCAGGGTAGATACTTACCACCTACATATCGCACGCAAAAAATGAACGAGTTCTACAAGCTAAAACAACTAGGACTCACTCTTGATGCATACTACTCTAAATTCATCTCACTTTTAAAGTATGCGCCACAGATGGATATGACACAGCAGGTGTCTAAATTTATTAATTTAATATTCTTTTTGTGGAACCACCCACTATGGAATCACCTATGTACATACTAAATTAATGAAACGCCCGAAAAGGATAGGCGTCCCCATCAACTTCTCGCACAAAGAATCCACTTTGTGTATGAGCCCCGGTCATCAAAGTTTACGGAATCCATCGTAAAACCTCACGAAATCCACTATGGCACGGAATCCACCGTGAAATATGCCTCCTGGCATCATACCCCCGGGGTGGGATAGCAATTGACCTCAATTGCTATTAGCTCAATGTGGAGCTAAGAGAGTCGGGAAAGCATTTAAGTCTCTAGCGTGTATCCATTGTGCTTCCTCTACAGGATGGTTCTTTAATTTAACTAGATATCTAGAATATATTCGGCCAGTTCTAGTGGTCATAAAGTCAGTGTCTATGATAGCTTCGGATTCGAGTATTTCAATCTCTTCCTCTAACAAAGGTGGGTTTTCATAAACAGGGTGTACAGGTAATTGGCCTCTAAATGGTCTCAATAAACTAATGTGAAATGTGTTGTGAATTTTCCAGTGAGGTGGTAATTCTAACTTGAATGCATTATCATTAATTTTATGAATGATCCTAAATGGTCCATAGAATCTAGGGGCTAATTTCACAACCGGGTGTCTATCTACACTTTGTAGTCTACGTTTTTCTATTCTCAACCAAACATAGTCATCAACTTTGAAATTCATTGCTTGTCTTTTCTTGTTGGCTTGTTTGGTATATGATTGCTGGGCTTTGGCAATCATGTCTTTAACCTCATCAAAAATAGTATTATGCATACTAGCAATATCATCAGCACTCTGAATTCTATTTGACAAAGATGCAACATGTGTAGATAATCTATATCCATAAATCACTTCAAACGGTGCTTTCTTTGTAGATGTGTGTGGTGTATTGTTATATGCAAACTGTAATAAATGCAAATGTGTGTCCCATGTCTGAGGTTTAGAAATAGTATATGCACGTAAGAGATCTAGAATAGTGCTATTAGTGGCTTCTATTTGTCCATTAGTTTCAGGATGAAATGCAGATGAGAAATCAATCTTTGTGCCTAGGTTAGCAAACAGAGTAATCCAAAAGTTGTTACAAAATCTAGAATCACGATCTGAAATAATAACTTTTGGCAATCCATGGTTAGTGAAAACAGTTTTCAAAAACAATTGTGCTGCTTGTGATACTATTAAACGTTTCTTACATGGTATGAAATATGCTTGTTTACTAGATCTATCTACTACTATCCAAATCATATCATGGTTAGATTTAGTACTAGGTAAACGAGTAATAAAATCCCTAGAAATTTGTTCCCAAGGTTTAGATGGAATAGACAAAGGCATAAGTAATCCATACTGTTTACCATGATGTCTCTTAACTCTTTGACAAATCAAACATTCAGAAACAAAGTTAGATACATCAGTGTCCATATGCGGCCAATAAAAATCTTCAGTTAATGTACGTAAAGTAGATATGATACCTCTATGACCTTGGTATGGGGGACAATGAATCTCATTCAAAACAAAAGATCGGAATGGAATTGTAACACACAATCTCTTTTCATAAAACATAAATCCATCATTATATGACAATGAATCAATAGGAATCAAGCTATTTTGAACTACTTTATTCCAATCAGCATGAAAAGTAATATCCTGATGATAAGTATCTTTCATAGCAATCAAAGAATCAAAAGATATAACAGAAATATTATGAATGGCAGGTTTTCTACTTAGTGCATCAGCCACTACACTTTTTTTTCCAAGTTGGTATTGAATGATAGGATGAAAACTTTGAATAAAGGATGCCCATTTGATATGTCGGTCAGAGATTTGGGGTTGGCTAAGTAAATGTCTAATACTTTGCTGATCGGTCTTAATCATAAATTTTGAACCCATTAAGTAGTGTTTCCACTCTCTTAATGCTTGTACAACAGCTAATAATTCTTTGTCATATGTGGAATATTTCAGTTCAAAGGGTTTCAACTTACAACTAGAATAGGCTATAGGATGATTGTCTTACATAAGTACAACTCCTATTCCTGATCCACTAGCATCGGTCACTACTAGAAAGAATGGTCTATTAAAATCAGGCAACTGTAGGACAGGGGCATGGGTTAATGCATGTTTCAATAAGTCAAAGGATTTCTGTTGATTTTCGGACCAATGATAAATAATTTCTTTCTTCAGAAGTTTAGTCAGTGGTAAAGCAAGTAATGAAAAATTATGTACAAACTTCCTATAGAAACTAGTAAGACCAAGGAATGAGCGTAACTCATGCATGTTTTTAGGTACATGCCAATTCAATATTGCATCTATTTTCTTAGGATCAACTTTAATTCCATCAGATGATACAATATGTCCTAGATACTCAATTTCTATTTTAAAGAATTCACTCTTTTCAAGATTTGCATACAATTGATTATCTTTTAATAACTAGAAAACCAATGGAAAATGCTCATAATGTTCCTTCTCATTTTGACTAAACACCAAAATATCATCAAAGAAGACAATTACACAATACTGATATTTCAGAAATATACGATTCATCATTCTACTAAACGTAGCAGGTGCATTAGTCAATCCAAATGGCATCACTAAAAATTCGTAATGACCAAACTGTGTCCTAAATGCAGTCTTGAATATGTCAGACTTATCTAGTCTCACCTGATGATAACCAGACTTAAGGTCTATTTTACTAAATATAGCAGATCCTTGCAGTTTGTCCATAAGGTCATCAACTCTAGGAATAGGATACCTATTCTTTATAGTGATCTTATTTAAAGCTCGATAGTCAATGCACATACGATAGGTATTATTCTTTTTCTTGACTAACAGAACAGGTGCACCAAATGGAAAACTACTAGGTCTAATCAATACTCTATTTAGTAATTCCTCAACTTGACTCTGAATTTCTTTTTTGCTCTATCTGGTAATTCCTATATGGTGCTTTGCAAGGTGGTTGTGTGCTAGGGATCAAATCTATCTTATGGTCTTCTGGACGTGAAGGAGGTAAACTAGGTGGTAGGTCTTCGGCGAAACAATCCTTAAAATATGCAAGAAATTCTTTATGCCTAGGGTGCATATGATTATCTTTTACTTGCAATTCATTCACCCAAATGAGATAAGATTTACTACTCTTGCCTAATGCACGTTTAGCTTGAGTATGCGAAAGCAGTGGAAAAACATTAGATGCATACATACCATATAATGTAATAGATTTTCCTTGAAAATTTATATGCATTGAATGTGTGGAATAGTCTATATCTGGGTTATGCTAGTGACGCCAAGGCATACCTAAAATAATGTCACTCGACTGTAATGGAACAACTAGGAAATTTCTTCTCTCAATGTATTGACCAATTTGAATCTCTAAGTCATGCACTTCCTGTGTACCATTATACCTAGTGCCTAAGAATGCTGTTTTGATGCGATAATGCGTATGTACAGTCTGTAACTTCAATTCCTTTACTAATTTTGCTAAAATAAAATCATGAGTACTACCATCATCATGCAAAATAATCTTTTCCTTTCCATGCACCAAACATTTCATAGTCAATAAAGAATGTGGAGTTGGCATACCTGGTAAAGTATCCAAAGTAGTAGTAGTGTCGTCCTCATCTTCTGTGAAATCAGGCATATCTTCATGTTTGTCTTCGTCCATTGCTCCAAGGTAGTTGATATGGGTAGGTGGCTTCTTTGAATGACAATTTGCTGCTAGATGTCCAGGCTGGTGGCATTTATAGCATACTATTGGCTTGGCTTTGGTTACATTGTTTGCAATGGCGGGAAGTCTAGGGACATTAGGGTCTAGCTATGGAATAGGCTTAGGGTTTTGATTGACATTGGATGATAATGCAGGTGGTTTTGCCCAATTTTTACAGAAAGATGATGAAGAGGAACGACTTGGATTAACGAGCTAGTGAAATGGCATCTTCAAGAGTAGCAGGCTTGAACATGTTAACTTCAGCGTAGTAATGCCCAAGGAGTCCAGACATATACTTGCGCTTGTGTGTCGCTTCAGGTACGTCTTCAAGCATGCATAGCTAGATTAATGCATTCCAAAAACGCTCTGTATACTGAGGAATAGGCTCACAATCCCGTTGCTGAAGAAGATCCCATTGCTTTATAGCTTTCTGATGAAATTGTGGAGGAAGGAAATTCTGCATGAACTTCTTCTTGAAATTCTCCCAAGTAGCAGGACAATCTATACTCTTGCGTACTACAGTCCACCAAAGAGATGCTCTGTCCACTAAATGATTAGTAATACACTTGATTTTATCTTTTTCTGCATAGGTTTCCTCATGGAAATAGCCGTCAAACTGACTAATCAATGCTAGAACAGCTTTTCCTTCTCGTATGCCATTGAAAGTATGGAATTTGAAACTTCTTTTACTTATTTTTGATTCCTTGCGGATGGTTTGAGCTTCGAGAGTTGCGTCGATGGTACGTCGGATAAGATCTTCAGCTTGAGGTTCTTCTTTGTCAGTAGACGCTCTTTGTAAATTTGCCAGTTGAACTTGCAATGCTTGCCTAGCCCTTCGTTCTTCATCCAATTGCATCATGATTAAGTCCAGCTTTTGCTCCATCGTAGGTTTAGGTAGATCGCCTTCAGCCATAAGATCATCCATATGTGGTTTCGTCATCCTGCAAAACTCAAAAGACCTTTCTGACTCAAAATCAAGTTAGCGGGATGAGCGTAGCTCAAGTTCGGGAATACAAGGCTTATGTATTTTTGGGTGTGGCTTTCACAATCTTTGGAAAATCTGCATTTTATCCTTCTTCGTATGCTGAAAATGCTTCAGCAAACCTGCGTATGGGTAGAGTATCTTCCAATGGACAACTTTGCAGTTCGGAGTTTCTGCGCAGGAATAGCCCTTCTAGGAGTTTTGAGCACAAGTCAGTTCTGACTCCAGTTGACTTGTCTGACTTGCAGAGTTGCAGACTTATGTGACTTGCACAGTTGCAGACTTGCAGAACTTAGTCGATTTATCTGACTTGCAGAATTTAGACTTGAGAGACTTGCTGAATCTATTTGTGTCACCTGACTAACTGAAGCTTAGGTAACTTTGTTGTTTTGGTAAGTAAGCTCAAAGAGCTTACTGTCCAAAACGTAAATTCGTGGGGGGGGGGGGGGGGGGGGGTGTTTTTCAGCCCATGGCAGAAAAATCAGAGGTCTCTTGAGACCTCATGATGATGAATCGAAGCTTTTTAAGCTTCTTATAGCTTATAAGCTTTAATACTAAGCTTATTAAAAGTAAAAGATTTTAAGCTTGCGAGCTATGGAGTTTTATCTCACTGGTTTTTTACGACTTGTATGTGAGGATGTAGGAGTGGTCCTCCGCCTCTGCAGACTGGTCCTTCGCGATCCGATGATGGAAACAGGGGTTCTTGATTGCCAGAAGTCTGCTTGTATTGACAGTTCGCGACGAGATTGACCGTAGAGCCCAATCGTTCCAGGAGCTCCGCCTTCGCACAAGATGGGTAGCGATTGGAAGCTCTTGATCTCAGCTTTGCTGTGATACCACTGGTGCGCAAATCGGACGATGTACGCTCGCATAGTGAATGGTCCCCAAGAACAATAGAACTCTACTTTTTGCACAAATTACAATGTAAAAAGCATGAACGACAAGAGCAAAAAGACCAATTGGGTGCAATCTCCCCCCATGCCTTGTGTGAGCGCTCCACAAAGCATGTATTTTATGTATTATTCATCTTCATGCTCAAATAATAGCCCAAATTACAAAATAGCAAGCTTTTTGCTTTTGAGTTTGCTTTAACACAAAAATAGGAATAAAGCTAATGGACGGTGCCCAAAGAATCTGGCACGCCCAATACAATGTCTAAATAGAAATAACATAATTGTACGCCCATGCGCATACAAAATAATAATAAATAACCGACGCCTCAATAAATAGGCGCGACAAAATATAGGCGTGACACCTATCAAAATATAATCCATAAATCGAATACTCGCTATCCTCCAATGCTTTCCTCTGCCACTGCTGCTATCTCTACACATCAACTGAAGCATTCACAATCGTTAGTAAAATAATACAATTAAACGGACAAAAGTGAATACCTAGCAGTCTTCAGCTACATAAATAAATCAACTAGTTAGAAATAAATCCTAACCTTAATTTATTATGAGTGCACACTCTAAACTCATAAACGTTTATTAATTTAATATGCATTTTGCGGAATCACCCGTGTACACACTAAATTAATGAAACGCCCGAAAAGGACAGGCGTTCCCATCAACTTCTCACACAAAGAATCCACTTTGTGTATGAGCCCCGGTCATCAAAGTTTACGGAATCCACCGTAAAACCTCACAGAATCCACCGTGAAATATGCCTCCTGGCATCAGTCTCTTGAGGGATAATTACAGTAGATAAAATCTAGAGATGAAATGAATCAAAAGTCCTTTGAGATTGAAAAGCTTTCTTCAATCTTTAATGGCTACCCATGGATTGCACAATTAGGATTTCAAGAGAACAAGAAGATGAAGAATGAGGCACCAATCTTGACAATCTCCTAAAGCTTTTACTTGCTAAACAACATACCAATTGAGAAGTCACAAATGGCCATCAATATAAAGAATCAACCTTGGATTAGCTTGAAAATTGTGTTGTGATTTTGAGGGTTTTTGTTGATTACATTATGCTTAGTTTTTGTTAATTTCTGTAGTCTCCTGTTGAGAACAAAGATTTGAAGAAGATTCAAGTGTTCAATGCCTAAGATAAGATAGGGTTTGTGAAGTACAAGGAGATCTTGGCTGAAAACTCCATAGAACCTACAAGAAAAGGGGAAAGAGAACCCCCACTTTGAAAAGTAACCAAGATTTATTGCTCCTCTGACCCTAGTTAGCGAGAGTTCTCCAAAATGATATTCATAATATGCAAAAATAGATCCATGACCTAGTATTTTAGCCATGGCTTGGCTAATTTTATTTAAGATCCTTGTTAGAGCCCTAATATTAGTCTCTACTTCAAGTAGAATGCTTGCTAGTATCTACCATGTGGCTCATGTACCTATTGTTCAAGTTGCAATTATGAAATTTTGGAGACAATATATCTAAAAATGAGACAACGAAATGGATCAAAAGCCTATGCTCTGATGTCATTTGTCAAAGTGAATAGGCGAGAGAAGGACATGAGAGAAAAATATTGCTAAATGAGAGAGAAATAATATAAGAAGAGAGAGAAAATAGAGAGAGATGTGAAAAACATTAGAATAAAAGAGAGAAACACAGGAAATGGAAGATGATAGCCACGAAAGCTATGAGGAGAGAGATAAAGAAAAAAGAGACTTGTACTATGTCAAAAACTCGTATAAAATTATTAGTACCTTGACCTTTTATACTTGCCCCTATGTACCCTATTTCGCATCTCTTAGAGTTGCAAACTCCTTTTGATGATGTGTTGCGTCAAGATGAGCTATCAAATAATGACCATCTATAGTGGGAGCTTGGATTCATGGAACACCCATCCATTTTTTGGCCTTGTGTTCTATACACTCTTTCAATTGATTATATCTAGCTTTCTTTATACACATTTTTCTTTCATTCTGTACAGTTCGCATTTAACAAATTATATAGATTGTATCTAACTTTCTTTATACACTTATTTCCTTTGATGTATATATCTTGCATTTAGCAAATTTTATGAATAGTTTTATGTATTGTTGTTCCTTGCTATCATTCAATGTAGTACTATGGAATGTGATATTGTCATTGTACTTGTTCATACATTCAATCAAAGGATTCCTTGTTCTTAGCAAATCATGACGTACATTTTTAAAACAATTGTTATATATTTCACTTGAAAGTGAATTATGAAACAATATTCAATCCATATGGCTAGAAGGGTGCAGGATTGCATCACTATTAGCATAGGAAATCAACGATTCTCTAGCGATGGTTCTCTAGCAATGCTAGTACATATGCCACTACACACTAGTATAAGCATTTAAATCTTATGTACTCACCACTACACACTAGTATAAGCACATGATACTAGGCGCTCGTTACAAATTATCATTTTTTCTCTTTGGTCAAGCAACCATCATGTTTTCAAGAGAGGATTGATAGGCCAAACTGGCAAGGGCACTTCATAATGCTTGCATGCCATCCTACCACTCACAAGAAAATCAAGAGATAGACCCTATATTTTAGTGTAGATAGACAAATACCTCCTTCAATGTGGGGGGTGCACAAAGCTCATGGGTTCACTATATATATATCCATATATCATGTGCGTTCAAAACCTATTTATAAATATCCTTATCTATGAATCTTTTTAAAATAAAGCATTGCCCTTTTTTATTCAATCTATAAGTAAATGATCATTTTTATGATACCCTTTTGTATGTAAAAAATGTATAAAAATAGTATTTTTAAAATCCCTTATTTTGAACTCATGTGATATATACATATTTTCATGAGTGAACCCCCGAAGGCCCAAAGTAAGCCCTTATTTCTACCATCATCTCTTCCCAACTTGAATTCCAAGAAGATAAGTTTGATGAAATCTATAACATAATGAAAAACAAATAAAAATGAAATTTATATGTATGAAGATTTACACATATTATTTTATTATAGTAAAAGTGAATGGGAAAGAAAGCACTACAGGATAAAATGCACATTTATATGTGCTTGAAGATGAATAAGTTGCATGAAAAAACACAAGCACAAGTAACAGACTTCAAATAGGAATGTAGGATCAATATTACTTGCTACTAACATTTTTCACCTGCAAGAATGGCTTGTTTAGCACTATGATACTACATCATTTTCATAAATAGACTAGCATTTTAAGTCTAATTTCATGTTTATTGATGCTTTACACTAGTTCATTAATGTGCCACACTACCCAAGTCTACCAACATACCATCATTTCCATTCCATTCTTGCCCCTACTGCACTATTGTACATGAAGCCTAACCTTACAACCTCTTGTGCATTATCCCTAGTGCACTATACCTACGTGCACAATGCATTGCATAATACATAACCTAGTGTACTACTAGTACACTACCCTAATGCACTACTATGCATTAAGGCTCACCCATGTGTAATGTGAAAAACCTAATGCACATACACTTGTACACTATCCCACTTAGTCAACTACACCCTACACAAAGCCTCACGTAATTGCTTGCACTATGCATACACCTTGTGTAGTCACGGTTAGGATAAATTCATTTAGACCTCTTGTGTACCAAATGTGCAATACCACCCCTAAGTGTATAACGCCCTGTCAAAAATGTGTGTTTGCAAGAGTCTCTTGCATCTCAATAACAACCCAACATCCAACCTATTTGCAAGGGAGGGTTAAAGGAAAGGAGGAGGAAGGAAGGTGACACCTTGCAATGTAGTACTGAGCATTAGTGAGTATTTGGCTTACACTTGAGAGCTTTGAATGCCCTTCTAACACATTTTCTCTCTCTTTTTAAGAGTCGTCCTAGTCTGCCTATCTTAGTAAGCATTAGTGTACTTGGCTTACCCTATCTAGAATAGTTGTTTGATTTGTCTCAATTTTCCTCTAATAGTCATTAAGTTGGACATTTTAAAACACCAAAGAGGGTGGATATAGTACCTTGATGGTTGCAATTTGCAGTTAACAAAGATAGAAAGTTCAAGTGCTTAATTGAATAAGACATGGATGTTTGTGTTGTGCTTTTTAACCCAATCTATGTGAGCCTTAGAAATTATCTATATATCCACTCTCTTTACTCTATCTCTCCTCTCTCTCTATACTCTCTACGCACTCTCTTCTCTTTTTCTCTCTCCACTCTCTCTTTGTGTATCTCTACCCTTTTCCCCTATCTCTCTCATTCTCTCTCCACTCATACTCTTGATCTCTCTCTCTCTTGTTCTCTCTCCACTCAAACTCTCAATCTCTCTCTTTCTCCCCCCACTTCCTTTACTCTCTCTCCACACATGCATGTATATACACACACTTTCTCTCTAGTTTCTCCTAGCCATTGGCTTTACTACTAAAATCATCCCATTGCATTATATGCCCTATATTAATTATGAGAGACACACATAGTCACTCACACACACACACACACACTCTCTCTCTCTCTCTCTCTCTCTCTCTCTCTCTCTCTCTCTCTCTCTCTCTCTCTCTCTCTCTCTCTCTCTCTCTCTCTCTCTACCTACCTAGCTACCTACCTACCTATTATGAATGCGCATAAAAATTTGGACAATTTTGACTCTCTATAAGCTAGGTTGCATGTATGTGTATTAATTTAGCTGTAGTTAGACAAAGAAATGGGAAAAACAAACACAATAGGGTTTAAATACATATGTTGAAGCAAAATGGTGCCAAAATCAAGAAATAAATATTAGTATGTCTATTGAGAAATATTTTAAATTGCATTGATATAATCATTACTGATTGCGTGTAGAAAACCCCATGATAATATTGATGCTCATATGGGCACCTATACCAATATTGCAATACCTTTTGGAAAGATGCATTGGAATTATCTTAATCCCTTCTAGTGATTCAATCATCTTAATGTTATGGAATAGTAACATTCAAATTATAGTTTCAACTGGATCTAGGAACTGATTATTATGTGTCTTAGACATGAAATTTTTGTGTGCATATAACATTTACCCACATATGCATGATGTTGAGTCCTCATTTACTACTCACCTTAGTTTTAAGAAATTCATTAGGTTCTCTAAAATATGAGAGAAGGTTTGACTATGTATGCCTTTACATTACTTTGAAGAATAGTTTCGTCTAAATTTAACAAAGGGTTTTTAGCATTTGAGTATAAAAAGCTATAGTGCACTTTCCAAAAGATAACAATGCAATAATCAAGTAATTAAAAAATATGCAAGGAAATACAGTATTGAATTTTTTATTTTAAGATTTGAGATGTCAAATGTGGAAGAGTGTGAGAGGAAGCACTCACGAAATGTGTGCCTCAATCGAGGTGTGTGCATTTGTTCAATGTAGTGAGAGACAGTGAATAGCCGAGGGATGGGTGTGTACCAATGTGGTACACACAAAGAATAAAAGAATATATTTATACTTACGATATGGTACACTTAGACATGCAAGGGTGTGTTCACACATGTAAAGTAAAATATACATGAGAGTATCGTAAGGGCCTTACACCCAACAATGTCCCACTTAAAGGTCCTAAGAGAACCTTTAACCAACTCCCACTAATTGAATGAAATGCTCATGTTGAGCCTTCACAAGACATTTAGTGAGAACATTTTCTCAGGGTTATCATGTGTTTTGATCTTAGTCAATGTGACTAGACCATCATCCAGAACCTTTCTAATAAAGTGATACTACACATCAATATATTTGGTACATGCATGAAACATGGCATTCTTAGCCAGGCATACAATATTCTAGCTATCACATCCAAGTATAGTTGTTTTGATGGTCAAATCACGACAAAGCCAAATAGCTTCTTTCAAAGCTTCAGTGTTGGCTAAAATATCTTCAATCTCAGTGGTAGAACTTGCTACCATCTTTCGCAATCTAGAGCACCAAGGAAATGGCCCTCCAGTCAACATAAATACATACCCAATAGTAGACTTGTGAGTATCCAAGTCACCTACCATGTTTGCATCACAATGCCCCTACAGATCTAACATACCCTTTCCATAGCAAATACATTTTCATTGTGTGCCCTTTAGGTATTGTAAGATGCATTTCAAGGCTTTCCAATGTGCTTTGCCAAGACTTGACACAAACCTACTCACAAGTCCCACTGCATGAGCAATGTCAAGTCCAGTGGCAACCATAGCATATATAAGTAGTGATCTACATTGCTCCTTTCAAACCCATGTGAGAGCATGAAGGCTTCAAAAATTTTATACCACTATCTATGAGCTTGTTTCATACCATACAAGCTTCTCTTAAGCTTACACACGAAATGCTCCTTTCTTGGTATAACAAAGCCTTCTGGTTGATTCATGTACAGCTCTTCTTCCAAGTCACCATGCAAGAATGTAGTTCCAACATCCATATGATCAAGTTCAAGATCCATAGAGGCTAAAACAACAAACAACACCTAAAGAGTGGTCATTTTGAAAATAAGTGAAAAGACTTCCTGAAAGTTAATCCCCTCTTTCTGCGTAAAGCCCTTAGCCACAAGCCTGCCTTTGTATTTGGGTTTGCCACCCACACACTTGATTTTATAGACCCATTTATTAGGAAAAGCTTCCCATTCTTTGGGTAATGAAACCAAATCCCAAGTATCATTCTGATACAATGATTTATTTATTCATGCATAGCTAGCTCCCACTTTTTCTTTAACTCACATGATAATGTCTCTTTGCATGTAAGCGGCTCACCTTCATTTGTGAGAAGATGCAATCCAAAGAGGGATGAAACCTTTGTATAGGTCCTCTAACACGTGTAGACCTTCTTATCCAATTATATGTGTTATCAGGCAATGGATCCACATCCAAAGGAATGTCAATGACCTCATTATTTGGCTACTAAAGTACATGTTCAAGTTGATGTAATACATTTTCAAGCTACTATAATTCATTTTCAACATGTTTATTTTTTTGCCCTGACTAATTGTCGGCATCCCTTTGCTACCTATTCTCATCTAGCTCAATGATGATATGTTGATTATCATAACTAGCATCAAATGGAGCTGAATTTTCAGTGGGGTTGATGGTTGTTCAAGTGGTTGATCATGTTCAAAATTTACTTTCTTTTTGTCTAAGTCATTAGATGTGGAATTTTTCAGTAGCTTTGACTCATTAAATACCACATCCTAGCTACTAGCACATTTTTCATTCTTGGAACCCAAACTCTATAGCCCATTTCACCTTCATCTTCATTACCCATGAAGACGCCTCTATTATCGGATTTCATGTCAAGTTTGGTTCTGCTATCAAAGGTACATGTGTATAGCATTTGTAGATCCAAAGACCCTTCAGTGGTCATATGAAGTAGATTTGCCAGACCAAACCTCTTCAAGGATGTCACTTTCAAGTGCACAGTGTGGAGATTGGTTGCAAATATGCACTGAAATTTTAAGTGCCTCTCCCCAAAATGATTGCAGGAGATTAGCTATGGACAGCATGCACTGAATCTTCTAACATAACATGTGATTCATTTGCTCAGCCACACCATTAGATAACAGATCTTAAGGAGCTATAAGCTCCCATTTTAATTTAAAATGCCTTTGAGTATTAACAAATGCATAAAACTTTTTAATTGCATTGAATGCCTCTCTTTTTTGCTTAAGCAAGTAAACCCATAGCTTTCTAGAATGGTCATCAATAAAAGACACAAAATAATTAAAACCACTATTAGTTTTTATTAGCATGGTGCATACATTAGAATGGACTAAATCCAAGATACATGCCTTTCTAGAGGCTCCATGAGAGTATGAACTCATTATATGTTTTTTCAAAACATAGTCATCACAAAAGTCAAGCTTTGAGTTTTTCACATCAACTCTTTCAAGTGAAGAAATTGCATGTAAACCCTTTGGGCTCGTGTGTCCAAGACTCTTGTGTCATAACTTCATGTGTGATTACACTTCAACAATTGCAACAAACTTTCCAAGAAGTGCCTTGCAGTAGAGATAATATAGAGTTTTCTGTTTTCCACCTCTAGTGACTAGCCTAGACCCTTTGTATATCTTTCACATTTCACCACCGAAGGTAGTGGAGTAATCCCTGTTGTCTAGCTGCCCAATAGAAAGTAAGCTCTTCTTTATGCCAAGTACATACCTAACATCATGAAGGATCAATTCATTACCATTTTCAAGAGTCATGTGTATGGTGCTCATTCCTTCAATATCATATGGATGGTTGTCGCCTAGATAGACTTTCCCAAGGTTACCTTTTGTGTAAGAAGAAAAAACTCCAAGGTTGGAGTTACACGCAATGAAGCACCACTCTCAACAATCCACGATTGTGACTAACCATCATGAGCTAACAACAAGGCATTTGCACATCTCTTTTAGTGATATACATGTTCTCAAGTTTCTTTAGGGGGTAGACATACCATCCTTCTCATTTTTTTACATTTTGTGTACTTCTTTCTTTTTATAGTACTTGCAATTGGACTTTTTATGCCCTTTGCATCCACACTGATAATAAGTGACATCTTGCTACTTTTTCTTTCTTTTGCTGTGATTTTTATTCTTATTTGTAACATTTGACATTTTTTCACTTCTTCCTCTTACAGTGTAGGTTGATCCACTATTTTTCCCACTTTCTTTTGACGTCTAAGCTCTTCATTGAGAATAGAACAATGCATACCATGAAATGTCAAGTTGGGGTCATTGCTCAATGAAACAACCACTTCTTCCCATGAATTGGGCAAAGTCATGAGCAACAAGGTAGCCCTAAGTTTAGGATCGAAAGTTGAAAAGTTTGAATCTTGAAGTGAGTCAAAATACAAGTGAAAGCATTTAAATGCTTTGAGGTAGACTTAGACTCATCAAGCTTCAAGTTGACCAAATTTTGCATGACATGTACCTAATTCACAAGAGTTGTATTCTCGTACGTAGCCTTGAGTTTCTCCCAAACTACATCAACAATAGTAAGTCCCTTGATATTAACCAAGATATCATTTGTGATAGACATTTTAATATAAATAATGATTTTTTAATTCATTTTAGTCCTATCCTCATATGACAAAGCAACATGCTTATGTTCTCCCAAAGCATCATCACAATCCTTCAAAAAAAGTATACCTTGCTTCATACGATCTTTCCAAATATCAAAGCCATTGCCATCAAATTTATGAATATTAAACAGATTATTTGTGTCAGATGTAGATGCATTTCCAGCCAACACTACAAGGATATAAGAGAATAGTGATAGGCAATTGTGACACATATTAGCTGCATTGTTATTTGCATCACAAATGCGATGCAAAAAGCGACGGTACTCAGATAAAAAAGCGGCTGAAACCCGGGCACAGCATTTTGTGAAGAGAGAGCAAAATACATCGTGCATGTGGAAGGAAGAGGGAGAGAAAGAGAGAGAAGGAGAGCTCACTGCTGCCACTATTGTTCACGAAGAAGAGGAGGAAGTGCATGAAGGGAGATGAGGAGCTGTCGCAAAGATTAGATGAAGAATCCATATTCGAGCCTTTGCGATGAGTGCATTGCTTCTTGTTGGATTGTTTTTGTTATTTCTCATTTTTTATTTTTTATTTGTTGAGAATGAGGTGCATTGAGGGAGAAAGAGAGGAAATAAAAAGGCAAAAGAATAAAGGAAAATGAATTAAGAGAGAGAGAGAGAGAGAGAGAGAGAGAGAGAGAGAGAGAGAATGAATGAGAAAACATGAGGGGATAGAGAAAAATAGAGGGTTGTTATTGTTATTTCTTTTTTTTCTCTCTCTTTTTTAAAAATAATTATGTGCATTGAGGGAGAAAGAGAGGAAATGAGATAGGAAGTGAGAGGGAGAAGAAGAAAGGAGAGAGAGAGAGAGAGAGAGAGAGAGAATAAACATGAAAGATAACAAAGAAAGAGAGAGAGAGAGGGAGGGAGAGAGGAGAATGAGTGCGAAAACACTAGGGGATGGAGAGAAATATGAGAGGGTTTCTCTTGAGTATGAGGTGTACTGAGGGAGAACGATAGGAAATGCGAGAGGGAGAAGAAGGAAAAGGAAGAGAGAATGAGAGAGAGAGAGAGAATAAACATGAAAGATAACAAAGAAATGGGGAGAGAGAGAAAGAGAGAGAGAGAGAGAGAGGGGGAAGGCGAGAGGAGAATGAGTGAGAAAACATAAGGGGTGGAGAGAAACAAAGAGAGGGGCAACAAAGAAAGAGAAAGAGAGAAAGAAAGATAGAAAATGAGAGAGGTAGAAGAAAAAGGAAAAGAGAACAATAGAGAGAGAATAAACATGAAAGATAACAAAGAAATGGGAAAAGAGAGATAGAGAGAGGAAGGAGAGAGGAGAATGAGTGAGAAAACATAAGGGGATGGAGAGAAACAAAGAGAGGGGCAACAAAGATAGAGAGAGAGAAAGAAAGACAGAAAATGAGAGAGGGAGAAGAAGAAAAGAAAAAGGAAGAGAGCACGAGAGAGAGAGAGAGAGAGAGAGAGAGAGAGAATAAACATGAAAGACAACAAAGAAATGGGGAAAGAGAGAGAGAGAGAGAGGGAGGGAGGGAGAGAGAAGAATGAGTGAGAAAACATAAGGGGGTGGAGAGAAACAAAGAGAGGGGCAACAAAGAAAGAGAGAGAGAAAGAAAGAGAAAGGGGAGAGAACATAAAATAAAGAGCGCAAAGAAAGGTGCAAAGAAATGGGGAGAAACGTCGAAAGGAGGAGAAAACCAATACTTTAGTTTATGTTAATTTTGTTGAGTTACAAGAGAAAAAATCCCTTCTCAAATAAATTAAGAAAGAAAAAGAGAATGAGAACAAAAACAAATTGTTTGTCACAACGTAGACAAAATGGAAAGCAATAAAGATTGTGATGTTTAAGATGGCGAGGTGTATCTTAATCAGTGTGTTTTGTGTCCTTACTCTCAATACAAGCTGGCAATCATATGAAAGCATCACTTGTCTATAGAACATGTACAATGCTTCGGCAAGTTTCAATCGGAGATCATTAATCACGCAATCTCAGACTTTGAGCAAACGGTAAGAAAAGTGTATATCAATCATGCATTATATTCACAAACTAATTGAATATCATATACAAAAACATTAGACGTGGTCGTAAAATTTATACAGGGAGGTGATACTGATCTCATCCCAAGGAGGAGTGCAGTTATTGTGGCCAGTTAGAAGAGTTTGTGGACATCCGATGGATGGAGTACCTAAGCCTTAGAAGGCACTAAACAGTCTATACTATCAATACGAGAGGATATTGGTAGCCTTTCAAACTCTTCTACAATCTTGGAGCTTGAGATGGAGGCAATGATTGATGCATTGATGCCCACGAATGCTAAGACATCTGATCCGCTTAGAGAGGAAGTATCAATACCATTATATAATGGGTGCCGAGTATCTCACCTAAAGACACTGCTTGAACTCCTAAGTATGCAATCAACATAGGGGTGGAGTAATGCGTGTGTGACCGAGTTATTTAGGTACGTTCTATATACACTTCGATGATTTCTCTTCATACCATTATAAAATACAATTGTGCTTTTTCAAGGTATTTTATGATTTATTTTCAGGTTGCTAAAGTATCATATATTACCACTTGGAAATACCAAGCATGAGCCATATGATAATGCACGACATGTTTTACGAAGGCTTGGCATGAACTACAATATTATTTATGCATGTGTCAACGATTGCGTGTTGTTTCCAAGAGAGTACGAGACTATGGATACATGTCCAAAGTGTGGTGCTCACAGGTATCAATAGGAGTTGCAAGGGCAAAACATCCCTAAAAATTTTCTTAGATACTTTCCACTTATCCCCTGTATACATCACATGTTTCATACGTAGGGCATCGTCAACTTGAAAACATGGCATGTGCAAAATAGATCCATAGATGGAATCCAACGAATATCAACGAATTCACATGCATGGAGCCACATTGACTCTAGCTTTCTAGGCTTTGCATGAGAGATAGGGATTCTTCAGCTCGGTCTTGCTATGAATGGTGTGAACCCATTCGGTCTTTGCTCAGTGTGTGGCCTATTGTTTGTATTAACTACAACATTCCACTATGGCTTTCTACTAAGAAAGGACACTTGATCCTTAGCTTGCTCGTTCTTGGCCACTATAAAGTCAAGAATATGGATGTCTATCTCCACCCATTAGTCGATGAGCTTAAGATTTTGTGGGAGAAGGAGGTCACCATTGTGGAAGATATGAGCAAGCGTGGTAGTTGACGGTCAGCTAATATAAGAGCCATTCTCATGTGGACAATGCATGCCTTTCCACGATTCAAGGAGTGCTCATGTAAGTAGGCTTCCATTCTCATTGGTCATATCTATCATAGCTCGTTCAAGTTTATATTCAGAGGATAGAGGTGTTGGGACATGACTGGTTACCTCAGGTTACCATGCATGTCCATTGTGTAGGCCACAATTAGACTCCTGAAGGTCACGAACCATGAAGAAGATGGTATATCAAGGGCACACTACTTTCTTTTTGTAGGTTATGAAACAGGGAAGGTTTTCTTGGACGACAACACGAATGAACATCCAAAGCTGGTATGAGTAAAAAATGGTCCACATGGAATCACATCCAAATGGAATGCAATGGTTTTCAGTTTTCTACAAGTTCCCATATTGGATCCACTTACAAATCAACCACTTGTTAGATCCCATGCATATTTGCAAGAATGTGGACGTCTTACTATGGAACCACATCACAAGAAAGAGAGACACTACAGGGGCACGAATGAATTTGAAGAAGGTAGGCAAGATGGAGGCACTTTGTTGAGTGCTAATGGTTGCTTGAAACTACCTCACGCTCCTTGGGTTTTGTCCACTAAAGAAAAGCGCATTGTGAAGAAAATTATCAGGTCTATCTGCACTCCAATATGTATGGTGCATTCTCTCAGATCCGCATTTTCTAAAGGTGACCAACTATTGGGGCTAAAATCCCATAATTGCATAAGATATGTTAGGTTTGTACTATGAATGGATTGTAAGTGGCATGTGTATTTTACTATTTGGAGTATAGTCATTGTTAGTAATGCTTCTTCATTTGTGGCAGTTGGTACTACCGATCACAATCATATGATGCCTTACTCTAGAAATATGCGGAGCGATTTACAGGTTGTCAAATTTAGTATGATGGATTCTTAGAAGGAGATCAAGACATCCTCTATTGAATCCGCAAGGTGGGAAAAAGTGGAGACGGTGTCTCTTTGAGAAGTACTTGCCCACCAGCATGCTCACGATACAAACCCACCTCTTAATGCATCTTGTAGACGAAGTAGAGATTGCTTGACCTATCCATACGTGATGGATGTTCTTCTTGGATAACTTTATAAAAACCTTTAAGACTTTGTGCAACAACGAGCTTGGTTGTTAGAAGGTAGCATGGCTAAAGGTTGATTGGTGTTTGAGGCATTAGTGCATATTTCGTAATGGCTTCTAACGATGGATTCAGACAACAGTATGCTAGTCGCTGAAGGAATATGATAGAATGACTAGAGATGTAGTGGTTGGAAATGGGGTAGAAAACAGGATGGATGCTGCAATGGAAGAGAAAATGAATCATTTTTGTATGTTGCACCATGCCTCCAAGGAGATGCAGCTCCCTAGGTACGACGAAGCCAAGAAAGATTGGAAAGAAGCGCGATCCAAATTTTGACGTAGTACATGCCATGCATTGATTTGATATCCCAAGTGCATGGAGGAGATTCCGCACTTTATGTCTATGCGATGGTTACATGGAGCTTTGATTGCAACCTCTCGCGAAGGGGTGGAGGTCCCTACTGAGGATCAAGGATTCTCAAGAAGATGTAGTCCAAAGGTGACCACATGTTTTATAAGCTCTCATATCTAGATTTTATGTGTGACAACTAATTAACCATTTCAATGTACAGTACAAAATATACAATGTGGCATGATGGCAAGGATGACATTTTCGTGTGGAGGAACATATAGATAAAATGCACTCCATAATGGATTGTGGTGTCATGGCAAGTTTGAGCAAGAGAGCCAACGGTGAGCCACGGATCCAAACACCATTTATAGATGAGATAGAGTATTTTGAAAACTTGCAAAGTATTATAATGGTGGATTACCATAGCTTCTTCATGATCCTATTCGATATGCAGTGGTTCAAAGTGGTACTAGAAGGAGCCGGTGCAATTGTTCAACGAGGTCCATTGGGATTTCAGAAAATAGATTCCGAAAAAAGATGGATAGATTTACGTGACACATTTGTCTTACTGGCCTGTTGTGAACAGATGCATGAACTCACGTTTTTTAAAATTTTATTACAACATGATATATGTCACAAATGTTAAATCTCTCTTGTATGTGATTTTGAACATGTAATTTCCTATCCAAACCTTTGACAACCTCGATAGTGGTATGTTGTGCCTTCAACTCCCCGAAGTGCGAGAGTATATGATGAAAGTAATATTCCGAGCATTTATGAGAATAGTATACAAATAGAGGGGTCGATATTGCAAGGAGTGGAGGTCTCCCAAATCTTTGAGCATATAGAGAAGGCAGAATTGGGTAACGACGATGGAAAGACAAGAGGCCAAGAATTCTTTGAGAACGAGGTGGACTCATCCTTTTGTGGTGAACTTTCTATTGACCTTCTAGTGTATGCGGAGTTGTGTCAAAAGACTAAGATGGAACCATAGACTATGTCATACTTGCAGCATCCACCTACTCAATTCGTTGATTAATTGCTTATAAGGAAACTTTACAATATGCATTTTTAAGTAATATGCATTTTAAAATAATATCATTTTTTTCATAGTTGTAATACTGTGCTTTGCTTGAAACTTTACATTGATTATGCTAACATCAATTTTTGTTTGTGTAGGTGACCTTTGTGGATATTTGGACAGCACGATGAGTCAAGGGATGAGCAATGAGGAGCTAAAGGAGATCTTTGTCTCTACATCAAATGACTCGATTGATAGATATGGCGGACCAAGAGCTGTCTTAAACACCATCATGTTGTTGTGTTAGATCTACTTCAACACGCTCTGATGCTTCAGTTTCTAGTAGATGAGGTCGTCGCTCCAGACTTGGGCCGGGTCGGACAGAGAAAGTGGTTGACGGGGATGCTGTGAGACGTGGATATGGTGAGTCCATGGTCGGCTCAAGATACAGATGCTACTCGTTGCTCTCGTGCAGATTCGAGAGAGGGTGGCTCAGGTGCTTGTTGTGGAGTTGTTGACGTAGTGTCTCCGTCTTGTTGTTATGATGGAGTTACATCACCCGTAGGATTTGTCACACCTATGGGAACGTCTACTCCAGTCACTCCAACTTTTACTCAACCATCCGTAGGTGGAACCCCTATGGGTGCTACTCTAAGAGACACCACCCCCATGGATACACCAGATGTACAGGGGTCTCCTAGATATGCCCAAGAGCGTGGTCGCATGTGGGAGAGGACACATCGTAGACATACCCTAGAGGGGTATGGATGCCTTGTAGATGATAGGATAGGAGCCGTCATTATGAATGATAAGGGGAGAAGGGTGATGGCTCGTATGAGAGAGTTGTGCCAACAAGTTTTTTAGCACAACGTCTTGGATCATTGGAAGAACATACCGGAGGGGAGAAATGACTATATAGTAGCATCCTTGCATGAGGATTTTCCGATACTCATCGTAGCAGATAGATTTTCCACAGGCTAGATGATGGAGTATATGCATGCGTACATACCACATAGGCGATCGAACGTACGCAAAGCACATAAGAGTGGGGTCTCAAAGCCCAAATGGCTAGATGCTGATGATTGGTGCTGACTTAGGGAGGAGGCTATAGATTCTCCAAGATGTTGAAGACAATAGCCATCTTGGGAGGAGTGGTTCGCCATCTTGGAGGCAGGAGTGGTTCGCCATCTTGGGAGTGGTGGCCACATGACTTATCTGGAGGACTTTGTAAGTTTTTCTTTAATTCTTCTCACTTATTTTTTTGCAATATCACTTGTATTGACAATCGTGTTTCTAATAGTTGTATTTTGTTTTCTTTGCAGCGTTCCATTACAAATCATGATCCCATCCGCCTAAAGACTCGATATGTAGAGAGACATGGTCTCACTGCATTGATCAATAGATTGTATGCACACGGCAGCCTAGTAAGTCACTTATCTTTCTTATTCATAGTTACTATTTTTAATTAAAATGCATTATTGTATTGTGGGCTGATGTGTAGTTGTTTCTTTTCTTGCAAAGTCCGTTTAATGCTCCTTTTGCATTAGGATGAGCTTTTGGATGGCGAGGATCTTTAGCTCGCGCTTGGATTTGTGGAGTGCACATTCTCTTCTTTTTTGGTCATGTGATTTATGTAGGCATTTTCTATGCACTATATTATTATCATCCTTTGTATCTTGCCATATTTCCATGAGCGCTTTCATTAAGCAATCTTGTAATATTATGGATTAGTCTTGTGGATTCAAGTATACTTTGCCTTCATTTTAACGACCATTGTACACTTTACATGTAATCCATTTATACCACAATTTTTTTTCTTTGTAATCGTTGCTATTATCATCGCAAATTTACTGCATGCGTTGCTATTGGTGTCACAAATCATCACTATTGGTATAAAAAACCATCACTATTGGCGTCGCAATGGTGTCACATTTGCGACATCAATAAGGATGCAGATAGCAATACCAATAACGATGCAGATAGCAACGATTCTATGGAGATGCTAATATCAATGTGTTTAGCAACAACGAGGGCAATTTTTTTTGTGAACATTTTTATCGCTTTAAACTTGAGTATGAGGCCTGTATCTTGTAGTGCAACTTGAGCAATAAAGGACTGCAATAAAATGTTGAATGCTTTCAACAAACCAATAGTCAGATTGTTGAATATAACAGCAAGTACACACATTTGTACTTCTAAATGTGTCCAAGAAGCAAATGTTTTGTTGCAATTTCAGCCTCAAGTACTAATTATAGCATATACATGAATCAAATCTGATGCATTTCCATATAGATGCTAACTCCCACTTCAGTAATACATGACCATAATGTCCAAATACAATAACCCAAGTGCTAGTATATACCATTGTTTATTTGCATAATGAGCATTCAATAATACATATACTAAGAGGAGTTTCCCTTTTATAATATTTGAAATATCTCAAGTCTAAATTTCTCTCACTTAACTCTGAATTTGGTGTAATTTCACTATCAAAGCACAAATCAACTCAAAATGCATCACCAATGTGAAAAGGCCCAAAATTTTTGCATCTACCCCAATTGCATCAATACATCATTTTGAGTGTCAAATACGAAAAAATGTTGCAAAAATTTCATAAATTCGATAAAATCCTCAAATTTCGAGATCCAATTGTACACAAATTACAACGAAATGGGTTCAACTGAGCAAAATTTCACTTATACATGAAAAATCCCAACATTTTTAGGAAAAATACACATAATGTCTATAATTTATGGGTCAAATGTCAGTGTTTTGCATGACTATCATCAAATCCAAGAGAAACCCCAAATTTCGAGGCATAAATCTACATAGATCTAGCCTCTATGCTTACGTATGTGCACACTCGTTAATGAACAAGGGGTTTTCTTGTTGGAATGAGTTAGAAATTCTCAAAAATATCAAAAAAATGACAAACGACCCATCCATTGACCTCTGACCTAGCAATGTCATGTGTCAACTTTGCTACCCATTATCTATTGCGCATGTCCATCAAATGTTCCGCTCACCTCTATTGCTAATCAACCTGTCACAACTATTTCTTGACTTGCCTCTACTACAGTTCATGACTACACAACATGCATGTTTCATCACCTCCGCTTGATATTGATGGCTATTGCTGGCCTGGTCACGATTGCGTGTGCTGAAAATCTTGTCTCTTGGATGCAAACTATTATGCCTGCCTATTGCCTATGCCTACTGGTCATGACTATTGATTAGACTTACAATGGCTACCTATTTGGTCCTCTCTGATATTAGTTTGAAGAGTGCCAGAGTAAGCACTCAAGAAATGTGTGTGTCAATCGAGGTGTGTGTAGTTGTTCAGTGTAATGAGAGAGAGTGAAGAGTCAAGGGATGGGTGTGTACTAATGTGGTACACACAAAGAATAAAATAATATATTTAAACTTCAGGTATCGTACACTTACACCCGTAATGGTATGTTCACACATGTAAAGTAACATATACAAGAGAGTAGCAAAGGGCCTTTACACCCAACAAATGTCACAAGATTAGCCATATGCTATGTCAATGATAAGAAGAATAAAGTGAGTCCAGACCACATATAAACTTCTAATAAATTAAGGTTAAAAAGTGTTTGTAACCTATGCAATCATGTTGAAGATAGTGGAAGCTAACATAACACTATCAATATAGTTCCACATGAAATTCACCACAAACTAATCCATGATTTGATATCAAAAAAGAAACCAATGTATTTTATTGGTGATGTAACCATCATTAAAGTAATGCGATTTCTAATTACATTAACACCATGACACTCACATATAAGAACTTCAATCTTGGATAAAGTAAGAAAGATCTAGATGATGCACACATTTCACTCTACTCAAGATAGCATGAAGAATCATTTTTAAATGAGAAATTCAAGCACATTAAAGGTCCATTGAGTAGAAATCTCAATGAGATCATGAGACATGTAAAGGAGAAAGACAAAAGAGTCACTATTGAAATTTTGCTTCTTTACTTATTCTTAATCAATTAATTCCATTCTTTCATGTGACTTCCAAATAATTAGACATTGGAGGTTTATGAAAGTATATGTATCTCTCATGTAAGTACATGGCATGAGCTCAAATGAAGGGATTTAGAAGCTATAATTAGATATATTCACAAAAAGTCACTTAAAAAAGAACAAAACTTTTAGATGAAAAAAGATTCACTTATCTAGAAGGTCCACAATCAAAAGTTTTAAATGCCCTTAATTCCATGTATATTGTTGATTAGGGTGCCTTCACACAAGTCCATGAGAGGCTACAAAATGGAAAATTTAAAACCTCCTCCTATGATGATCGTGTGCATATATTTAAGGCTTCGTGATGCAAAACACACAAAAAAGTACAAGTGTGCATATGTGTGTGAGTGTGATTTTGTATATACATACATAAATACATACATACATATACATATATGTATAGGCATACACACACATGGGAAGGGTGAGAGAGAGAGAGAGAGAGAGAGAGAGAGAGAGAGAGAGAGAGAGAAGCTTAATACATCTTGCTACATGGCCTTAACTCTAAGTAGTAAAAAGTAAAATAACAGGTTTGATAGGTAGCTCCACAAGTTCAAAGTTACGTCTTCCACATTCTTTGTAGGTAAAATGTGCATGCACATTAAGGGCTTTGACTATCTACTACTCTCTTTAGAGAGGAGAGGGCTTTTGAGGGTAGCGCACTGGGGGGTGGGGTGGGGGGGGGGGAGGCAGGGGGAGGGTTTTTGTGTTTCATATGTAAACTCTACATTGATTTTATTCAAAGCCTATATAGAAAAACTATAATCCCTCAACATTTCATGAATAAAATATACCATTTTTCTATTCAATTTTGAATACTTATGTTTAAATAATACACATCTCTACATACAACATGTGTTGAAAATTGATTTGAAAATCCCTCATTTTATTAATTAAGCCCCCCCTCTCATGTGTTCTTTATGTGTGTGTGTGTGTTCCCTCTCTCTTTTTTAATTAAATCAAACCTCTCACAAACATCACTTTCTCCCATTTTTAATTAAATCAAACCTTTCACAAACGTCTCTTTCTCCCCCTTTTTAAGTGTAAAGTCTCTCATATATATATATAATACATGTATGTATCTATATAAATATATATATATGTGTGTGTGTGTGTATATATATATATCTTATAGTTAATTTAAACTTTCCCTCTAAATTTTTTCTTTTTTTCTCTTCTTTTAATCAAATATTTCTTAAAATATATTTAAAATTATATTTCTCTTTCAATTAAGTATTTTAAAAATATTTTGTAAATTCAAAATTTTTGTGACATATTTTTTCACATACTTTGAGAGAAGGGGGGAGAAAGAAGATGATGAAGTAGAGAGAGAGATATATATATATATATATATAGAGAGAGAGAGAGAGAGAGAGAAGAAAAAATAAGAGAGGGAGAGAGGAAAACAAAAAAGCTAGGGAAAGAGGAGGGAGAGAAGAAGAGAGAGAACAAATAAAAGGAGAGAGATAAGGAATGAATGAGAGAGAGAGAGAGAGAGAAGAAAAAAGAGAAGAGGGAGAGAGAAAGAGGAAAAGAAGAAAAAAGAGGAGGGGGAGAGAGGAGAGGAAAAAGCAATGATGCAAGAGGAGCGCAGAAAAAGGACTGAGAAATTTTTTTTAAAAAGGAGAGAGGAAGAGAAAACAGGATAGAGAGAGAGAAGAAAAAAGAGGGGAGAGAAAGAAAAGAAGAGAGGGAGAGAGGGAAAAAAAGGGAGAGAGAGAAAAATGAGGGAAGAGAGAGAAGGATAAAAAATATGATAGAGAGAGAGAGAGAGAAGAAGAAGAAGAAGAATAATAATAATAATAATAATAATAATAATAAAAGAAAAAAGAGAAGAGAGAAAAAAAGGGAAGAGAGAGAGGGAGAAAAAAATGAGAGAGGGGCAAAAGAGGAGAGAGAAAAGAGGGAGGGAGAAAAAAGATTAAGAGAGAGAGAGAGAGAGAGAGAGAGGAAATAGAGAGCGAGAGAGCGGGTGAGAAGATAAAAAAATGAAAAAATTTGGAGAGAGAGAGAGAGAGAGTAGCAAAGAGAGAAGAAGAAAGTCGGAGAGAGAAAAGAAAAAAAGAAAAAAGAGGAGGGAGAGAAAGGGGAAAGAGGGGAGAGAAAGGTAAAGAAAAAAGAGAGATGGGGGAGGAAAAAGTGAAGAGAGAAAAAGGAGGGAAGAGAGAGCAATAGAAAAAAGATAAAGGAGACAGAGAAGGTAAAAGAGAAGTGAGAAGAAATGAGATAGAGAGAGAGAGAGAGAGGAATAAAAGAGAGAGAGCGAGAGAAAAAGACTTAAGAAAGAGAGATAGAAAAATATAGAAAGAGAGAGGAAAGTGAAAAAAAGGAAGAGATGAAATCGAGAAAAAAAATTAGAGAGAGAGAGAGGGGTGGGAAGAGGGAGAAAAAATGAAAATATAGATAGAGAGAGAGAGAGAGAAGTTTGATTTGATTTTACAATAATGTTAGTTAAAAGATTTTGTGCTACCACCTTTTATTGGGGTTCATTGTCTATAGACCATCTATTTAACATTGGTTCATTAAATGGGGGTTCATTATATGTAGACCATCTATATAATATGTGTTCATTATATGGGGATTCGTTATATGTAGATCATCTATTTAATATGTGTTCAAGGCGTATTGCAAAACTTGTGATCTTTAAGTTTTCACAAACAAGGAACATTGTTTTCCTATTCAAATATGAAGAGTCCTTTGAAATTGTATTTTTTTCTGTATACCTCTGTAAGTGTTCTGTGGAATGTATATGAGACCTTGGGGAATTTTTCTAGCCTTGGAAAGAGGTGAATGCAAGTTCAAAAGAGCTCAAGAAAGTGGAAGAAGTAGATGTTGAAGACTCAAGAGAAGATTGGAATGAAGTGATAGTGATGAGCGATGAAGAGTCACCACTACAACAAAAAGGCTCCATAGACGCGCTTGTAGACGCAATATTTGAATTGTGATAAAAAATGTTGGGCACGTTTATTACCGCGTCTACTATTGCATCTACAATTTTGCGTCTAAAAGCGTGCTTATAGTCAGAGTTATACGCCCATATAGATGCACATATAGACACGTGTATTGACGCGCTACATAAATATATAATCATATTTATAAAAAAGTGGATATATTCATATTGTGCATATATCTACGCGTCTAAAAAAGCGTTACTCTACAAGTTTTTGACAAGAATAGACGCGCATTTATCTTGCAATTTAGACACGCAAAACAGAGGTATGATAAAGAAACTAGAGAGTATGTGGCTTTGCTCTCTGGTTTTTTTCCCCCCATCAACATCAAATTGTATGCTTAGGGAAAACAGAGAAATATTATTTCAAAGATTTTTGTATTGAAAATAAAACAATGTATGTAGAACACAAAATTTCATATTTATAGATGAAACGTTTTTACATGATGAGTTCTAATGCTTGTGACCTCAAGTATGGTCATGGTCGCAAGCACTAGCTGAAAGTAATACATATCAAAAATGAAAATTACAAGCCAAGGGGAGGCATGTATGCAAGAACACAATATTAGTCAGTTTGGGAATCTCCCAATTCCCATTTTTTGAATACTAAAAAGGTGGCACCTAGATAACATATCCATAAGTTTTTCAAAACCATATGATGTGACCTATCATTGGAAAGCGCTTGAAAAATGGAATCTATTGAGCTATATAGCAGTCAATTTGGAGTTACAGTATTCAAGTTATGACAAATCCAAAGATTTGACCATGTGTCCCAAACTTATGGAAAAATCCGATATTCCCCAATATGATATTCAAGGGGCTCCTCTACATCTCCTCAGAAGAGGCATCATCATCGCTACCACCACTGCTGCGGTTGCCGCCACCCCTACTGCTAGTCCCCCCTTTGCTATCCTCAACTGCATTAGGATTTGCCTACACAAAAGATTAAGGTATATAAATACTATTACAAAGAATAAATTAGAGTTACCTATACTTTTCATGTAAAAAGTAAAACATACCTCTTTTGGTGGTGGAATCCTCATGGCACGATTATATTGCTCCTCCGTGATGAGTCCCTTCTCATAGATATGCTACCAAGTGGACGCCCGGTTATGACCTCGATGGTAGCCCACCTCTCTAGGAGTAGGCATCCTACCAACGATATGATACTACAAAACAATTTGAACATACAATGTATTAGAACACACTACATAATGAAATGAAACAAATTACAAATTTTAATTTAAAAAAAGAAATCAAATAATACTTAAAAACTCAGCCTCCCATGACTCCTTGCCACCTGATCCATAATGTGACAATCCCATGGTTTCCATCTAGATACGTCGCGCCTCTGCATGCTGGCGACTTGTCATTTTCTCTAGTGCTCTCTTCTTGGCCTCTTTTTACTCCCTACAGTGGCAATTGGGTGATTGGCCATATTCAGGGCGCCCCTGCTCTTGTCTCTGCAGTGACTCCTTCGGGTGCGTCATAAGGTCAGACCTCTTGTTATGAAGTGCGTCTCTCACCTTTGACCGTCCCCAATCATCTAAGAATCATGAATTCTAGGGATTAGGGTACCTTCTATGTACTACCCACAGCACCTCTTGCCACAAACTATTTTTTTGGTGCTTGAAGGGAATCATGCAATCTTTGTATGTGGCATGTACGACACTCCTCAAGTAGGCTATCACTTCCCTCCCCTCAGAGTCATGCAAGATACCACCAACATCAGTTAGGACAGAGTAGTACATTTGTGGAGGCTCACCTCTCTCATTTCCCAATGAGGGTGATCGAGAGCCACCTCCTAGGCAACCCCCACAAAGCCCTCGACCTCCTCGTCCTCCCGCATGACTCTCCCTCCTCCCTTTGCGGGCACTACCCTCTACCTCACTCGATGAATGTGCTTCTACAGATACATGTGCTTCGGCCGATCCATGTACTTCATCCGATCCATGTGCATTAGTTGATCTGTGTGTATGCACAGTGTGTGGAATACCTGTTAGTAGAGGTGTGCCAAGGTTCGGTGTTTGTGCAATAGTGCTAGGCAAAGATGTGATAGGTGTCCCAGACATCACACTGAAAACCTCCTCTACAGTGGGAGGGCAACCAAGATAATTGGTCATCTTCCCCATGAATTGCTCCTTGATTGGAAAACCTCCGAAAAAGCTACTAACACCTCTAGAAAACTCCGCTAAGGTGTTGTTCATGTGTTCCAACTCAGGATTACTGCTGGAGGACCCAGGATTCCACATCTACACAAGAAAAATCATATTACCATGTGTAGATAAAACATATTAGATATTGCGTCTATATTTGTGTCTCTGTGTGTGTCTGTCGATGCATCTATTTCCGCGTCTATATCTGCATCTACACTATCATCTGGACACGCTGACAGACGCACACAATCAAACCATTTTTTTCAAACTTGGTTAAAAAACGCGCAAAAAAACCTCATAGATGACAGTCTATAGCATGTAAGAGAGAAAGACAGAGAGAGACAAACAGACAGAGAAAGTAAACAAGATTGACTAGAGAGAGAAGAAGAACTCGCCTTCTTTGCTTGTTCTGACGGGTGGCGGCTAGGTTGCAAGCTCCTTGTCCTCCTTCTCCCTTCCCTTGGTAAGTTGCTTGAATCTTCTTCTCTTCCTTGCTATTTGGCTCTTGTTCTTTACTCTTGGTCTCTTCTTTCCTCCTGTCCTCTTTTTACTCTTATTTCCTTTCCTCATTATCTTCATGAAGTGATAGATAGATATGAGTAGTGATGTGGAGCTCGAACTGTAGAAAACACGCAAAAAACGCAGGAAAGCACAGGTTTGAAAAGAAAGCCACAACTATTTTTAAAAAAAATTATATTTGCATAGCGCATCTGTAAGCGCGTGGAATTGCGCTTGTATATACGCAGATAATACCTATTACACGCGCTGACAGACGCGCATGAACAATTGAACTGATTAGATGCTAGATTTTGGTTGTTTTTGGATCAACATGACATGACTTTCCTAGTCTTTCAATATCAAAATGTTTGCCTCCATGTTGTAAGTATCAATGCATGCATTTAGGGAATATGACATATATAGATTGTATGTGCATAGTGGTCCAACAAATCAAGCCTCTTTCTTATTTGCAAGCATTATATATTGTAGTTAAACACTAATAGTTTATATTGTGCAAAAAGGTGTCATTGATTTAAGATAAAATCTTGATCTACATTGCTATTCATACAATTTTATTTATGTTGGGTTGGATAATTTGCTTGATTAATGCAAGATATGCTTGATATGATGTTTTTGATTGAGAATACTGGTGAAATATATAGAAAATCTTGAGATAAGAGATGGTACACTAGCAAATCAATTGACCTATGTGGTGACATACATAACAAATCTTGAGGATAAGAGATAACACATTGGCACGTCAATCAACACATATGTGCTGACTTACTAGACCATCCAACTTATAATTGCATGCAAGTATCAATAGGTGGATAAAGCACGAATGGTTTTTAGCTAGAGAGAGATAATGCAATGAAGGTGTACATGAAAGAGATAGAGAAAGACATATTATCCATCAATCAATCAAAGATATGCACATGAAGTGACTTGATAAAGTAATTAGAGTATTGTCATTTTTAGGATGCTCCATTGACTTCTGCAAGTTCCCATAACCTTGAAGTAGATAGCCAACCACACCATCCATGGAAGGAAAACTTGACCTCATCAAATTAACCAAGTTAATTTACTTATACATTTCATTGATAAGAGGTTTGTAGTTGGCTTGTTGGTATTGCAAAGTATCCTTACAGTGATCTATTTTAGTCAGCTACAAGTGGACACACTGGCTAAAGATGATAAAAAGAGGACATGTGCACATTGGCTACATGTGGTCCACCTTATCTAAAATTATATGTGAGCTATAAGTGCACTTTGACATGATTGGAATAGCTTGCACATGCACAAGCCAACTGATTTACATCAATCTACTCATGCTATGAATTGGCATGCATGTCTTGCTTTTGCTTTGATTGTATTGATTGTGATGTATATTCCTCGAGAATAATGAGAATCAAGGGACTATCCTAAAAAGTGAGTGTACTCCCTTGAATCACTGATTAAGCTTTGATCTATAAGTTTATGCATGGCTAGGTTAAGTGCACAACAAATGAGACATGTGAGTGTATTGATCAATTCTCTCTCTCTCTCTCTCTCTCTCTTTATATATATATATATATATATATATTGCACATGCACAAGTCAACCTTTGATCCAGCCATGGCTAGGTTAAGTGCACAATAGATGCAACATGTGCATGTATCAATCACTTCTTTGATAATTATGTCATATATACATCCAATCATCATGCCCTATCCAATCACATTGTATAGGGTATGATTGGATGTATATAGGGCATGAAATCACACATATATAATTAGCTTTGAATGATTGGATGATATACATGTATGCCCTATACATGTATATCATGTCGTATATACGTGTATATCACATCCTTATGATCCTATACATGTATATCATGTCCTTATGATCTAGTGTAATTATGTCGTATATACATCCAATCATGCCCTATCCAATCACATTTGTATAGGGCATGATTGGATGTATATAGGGCATGAAATCACACATATATAATTAGCTTTGAATGATTGGATGTATATTTGTAATACTAAAAAAGAAGTAAAGTTGGTAATGTATTCAAACAAATACTAGTTGTTAAGAGGTTTGGTCATATTTAGGGACTTTATGAGAAATGAAAAATATGTGCATTTAGTTTCGCATCTATAGGCGCGTTTATAAACGCGGATATATAGACGTGTTTTGTATACTAGGGTAAATAGATGCGTTGATACACGCGCTTAGAAACGCGCCCGCTCTTTTGCGTGTACAATGTACGTCTTGTAGTGCACTGTAGTGGCTCTGGTGACCTTTCATATCAGACACACCTTTTGGAAGGGGAATCCACAACCAAAGAAGGATTATTATGAGTGATTATTGAGTATTGTAGTGAGGATATAGTGTACTATTGATTGAGAGAGGAAGAGAGAGTCAAAGGTAGCCAATTCTATGCCAAACAATGTTTCTATCTATGAGAGACTATGAGAGAAAAAGGTAAAAAACCTTGGAAAAAATCGATTTTCTTTTATATGTGAGAATATAAAACTACCATTTTCCTACTCAAATATGAATAGTGCATTGAAATGGTATACTTTTCTACGTAAAAGAGGTAGTAGATCTTCATTTTTTTAATGGGATGATCTTTTATTGACTACTTTCAAAGTTATTTTGTTGCATTTTCATACTAGAATGATCATCATTTTTTGTGAGTGGACTTTTTCAAAGTTTTTGTGGTGCTTGGTAGATAGAATTGTCATTTTCATACCAGAAGGATGTCATTAAGCTAATCCCTTTCCTTACCTTGGTTCTTAATCAGTTCATTGAAAATTTTATGATTATTCATTCATAGAATATTTACTTGATTCAAAGGATGGAAAAATGTATAAAAACTTATGTTTTTAAAAAAGTTAGTGATGTTGAACTTACATTGTCTTGACTGGACCCCTAGTTGGACAACCTACTTCCAAGTACACTTTTGAAAAAATTTATATACATCTCCGTAATCTCGGTTTGATCCATGCTAGCATTAGTCTTATTGTAATGAAAGAGACCTAATTGTCCTAACTAAGGAGAAAGAGAGAGAGAAGGACTGCAGAAGAAGAGGGAGAGGAGAGAGAAAGGCAAGAAGAAGAGAGAGAAAGAGGGAAAGAGGAAGAAGAAGAGGAAGCCATGAAAGCTTGAGAAGGTGAAAAGAGAGTTTCTTGATAATTTCTCTGATGCTTCAAAATACCCTCTTACACCTTATATACCGTCAGCGTGACTGGTATGTTCCCATGCCATATTCCCGTGATCCCCCTTCATTACAAACCATCCCGTCTCATGAAGTTTTTGTCCTAAAAAACAAGGGATGTAGTCATGGAATGTAAGAGTGTGCTGTAGGAAATCACCCATAACTTTGTGTGGGCAACTCCAAATGGGACAATTGAGGAGCCGTTACGGAGCCCATGAGATGTACTTTTAGCCCATGTGGTTGGGGTGGGGTTGCAATCAGGTCAGAACCAAAACTGGTATAAAATAAAGGGCTGTCCAAGAATTTCTAGTGTACAGTTTCTACTTGATTTTTGGGAGTGCCAATGAAAGGTTTCAATTGGCTCACATGGAAGATGTCATGGATCTTAGTGGTGGAAGGGAGTTGGAGGCGGTAAGCCAAATCCCCGACCTTCTTGATGATCTTGTAGGGCCCATAGTAACGGTGTGCCAATTTGTTGCAAGAGCAATCCTTTAGTGTGGCATAACGGGATTTGGGGACCTTGAGGAGTACCATTTCACCCTCTTGAAAGTCAAGGGGTCTTCTTTTTGCATCAGCATGGAGCTTCATGTGCTCTTGAGCCCTTTTGAGGTTTACCTTGCATTGTTGGAGTAGAGCTTGTATGCGGTCTAGCTCTTCTTTCCCCAAGGGGTTGAGCTTTTCATTGAAGATCACGGTAGGATGGGGCACCCGATAACCATACAATGCTTCGAAGGGAGAGACTCCAATGCTTAAATGGGTGGAGTTGTTGTAAGAAAATTCAGGCAAATGCAGCCATACATCCCAAGAATTCTGTACATCATGACAAAAATGTTGCAAATAAGTTTCAAGTCACTTATTGACTCTTTCAGTCTGCCCATCTGTTTGGGGATGATAGGTTGTAGACAGAGCCAATTTGGTCCCCATGGAACTGAAAATGGTCTGCCAAAACTGACTCATAAATTTGGTGTCCCGGTCATGTACTATGACTTGGGGCAAGCGATGCAATTTAAAAACATGATCCATAAACTGAGTGGCAACTTGGGATGCTGTAAACTGTGATTTTGTAGGGATGAAATGGGATGCTTTAGTGAGTCGATCAACTACCACGTAAATGCTATCCCAACCCTTCTTGGTTGTAGGTAAACCAGTGATGAAATCCATGGTAATGTGGGTCCATTTTCCTTCGGGGATAGGTACAGGCTTCAATAAACCACTCGGTTTAAGAGAGCTATCTTTATTTTGTTGGCAAGGCACACATCTAGACACAAAGTCTTTTACATCCCGCCACAGGCCTTTCCAATGGAAGCTTTTTGAAACTCGATCATATGTTTTGAAGATCCCTAAGTGGCCAGCAATCGGGGAAGAATGCATCTCTTCAAGGATCCTTTAGGTGAAGGGAGAGGCATGGGGAATCACAATACGACCATGGATCCAAATGAGGCCATTATGGAGCTGATATTGGGAGTTCTCATCCAAGACACCTTGCTATAATTTCTGGAAAAGAGGGCTGAATTCAACATCAAGCAAGTATGCCTCTTGGAGCTCTTCAATCCAATCATGGTGGAGTTCAGTGATGGATGAGACTTTGCATGCCCACATGCGAGAGAGTGCATCGGCCACTACATTGTCCTTTCCACGGGTGTGGGTAATCTCAAAGTCATAGTTTTGTAGTGTCGCCACCCATCTACGTTGTTTGGGAGTGAGGTTGGGCTGAGTCAAGAAATATTTGAGCACACGGTGGTCACTTTTTACCTTAAATCTACTGCCATACAAGTAGTGATGCCACTTTTTGATAGCATGAATGACTGCTAACATCTCCTGATCATAAACATGTAACTCTCTCTCTTTATCATCCAATTTTCGGCTCTCAAACGCTATTACCCCATGTTTGTGCAGCAAAACTGTACCAATACCCGGTCCACTAGCATCACACTGAATGGTAAAATCCTTCGAAAAATCGGGGCATACGAGGATGGGGGTTGAGGTGAGCAAGTCTTTCAGCTTGCTAAAAACTGCGGGCAGCCAGTTCATCCCATAGGAAAGCCTCTTTTTTCAGCTGATCTGCTAATGGGGCTGGAATGGTAGCATAATGGCGAATAAATCTCCTATAAAAGGAGGAAAGACCAAGAAAGCCGTGCAAGGAGGTAGTGGTAGTGGGGGTGGGCTACTCCCGAACACATTGCACTTTTTTTGGATCAGCTTGGATGCCTTTTTCACTAACGATGTGTCCTAAGTACTCAACCTCCGTTTGGATAAAGACACACTTGCTTTCTTTGGCAAAGAGACGGTGCTCTCTCAGTACATCAAAAATTTGTCTAACATGTTTCAAGTGCTCATGCTTTGACTTGCTGTAAATGAGTATATCCTCAAAGAATACCAACACAAACTTGAAAAGCCATGGCTACAATATCTTGTTCATTAAGCTCTGAAATGTGGCGGGGGCATTTGTGAGCCCAAATGGCATGACAAGGAAATGATACAAGCCACGGTCAGTCCGAAAGGCCATTATGACTTCATCACCCGCCCGCATTCTGATTTGGTGGTAACCGGATCGCAAATCAATCTTAGTAAAGTAGCGTGCACCCTTGAGTTCATCAAGCAAGTCATCAATTCGAGGGATGGGGTATCTATTTTTTATGGTGATCTTATTGAGATCACGGTAGTCAATGCACAACCGGAAAGATCTGTCCTTTTTCTTAACCAATAGGACCAGGGAGGCATAAGGGGAAGAGCTAGGCTCTATGAATCCCATCTCAGTGAGCTCCTTGACTTGCTTGGCTACTTTCTCTCTCTCACATTTAGAGAGTCTGTATGGGGGTTTATTGATGGGCTTGGTATGGGGCTCCAAGTCAATCGGGTGATCCACCAATCTTTTAGGGGGAAGGGTAGTGGGAGGCTGAAATAGGTCTTCATACTCAGCCAAAAGTGCTTTTAGTGCTGCATTTTTCTTTCCTAAGGTGTGTTGGTCATCATTATCCTTATGAAAGTGCAAGACAAAGATTTGGGAGTGCTTCTTGAATTCCTTTTTGAGTTGTCTTGCTGTTATGAATTGAAAATCTGTATTTTCTTTGATTCCCTCCAAGTGTACAAGCTGCCATGCATTACAAACTCCATGTACAGCCGAGAGAAGTCCATAGAGATTTTTCCCAACTGTTGAAGCCAATCACATCCCAATACAATATCCACAGGGCCCATATCAAGGGTAATCAACTCCACCTTTGCTGTGTAATTTTCAGCCAGCATGAGAGACACTTGTGTGCATACATGGAAGCTCACTTCCTCATTTCTATTGGCCACTTGAACCTGGAGAGGTTGCTGTAATTAAGTGGGAACACATGCCAAACGGCTAAGAGTTGATTTATTTACAAAGCTGTGTGCTGCCACTATCTATGAGGATGTATACACTCTTGCCATGAATGTTACCATGCGCCCGTAAGGTATTCGGACTCCTACAGCCGGTCCATGCATCCATGGAGATTGAGCAGGCTGATATAGCGGTGGATAAGGGGTGCCAAAGGTCATTCCCAAGTATGTTATCAACGGGGCAGCCACCACCGGGGTCAAAAGGGAACCCGTTTGGTGAGTCATAAAACTGAAAATGATCAGGGCTTTGCTGTAACCACTTTTTGTGGGCTGACTGTGTAGGACTGCTGCCTGTCCCACAGTACGTCTGGGCACAAAACTGAGTGTAACTCCAAAACCGTAGGGCGGAATGGAGAGATTTTTAGCTCAAATCAAAGGGGAAAATTCCCTCTTCGAATCAAGTTATAGAGCTCATGCTCAGTCACACAAGAAGGCTTTGGTGTAATCAGTTCTTGCGGGCTGACTGTGTAGGACTGCTGCCTGTCCCACAGTGCCTCTGGATACAAAACTGGGTGTATCTCCCAAATCGTAGGGCAGAATGGGGAGATTTTTAGCTCAAATCGAAGGGGAAAATGCTCTCTTCGAGTCAAGATATAGAGCTTGCGCTCAATCACACAAAGAGGCTTTGGTATAATCAATTCTTGTGAGCGGAGTATGTAGGACTGGCTGTATGCAATACCCTGCAAAGGCTCCCTCAAGAAGCATTATTTATCCCAATGGTGAGGGTCTTATCCCAGACATCCAAGGCCTCAATGGTGGCTCAAGACATACATGCTTTGCATCCATATCTTATTGCTTAGACCAGTTCCATATTGCATTCCCTGCCCTTCTTGCATTGCATCCACCATACATTACCAAGCGGTTTATGACATTACCAATGCATGTAGGGGTTTGTAGGCTCAAGTGATGAGGGTTCGAGCTATTCCATCAAATGTACCTGCACCTGCAATAATTCTTTGGGCTCCGGATCACCGGGAGGTGGGCAAAGTTCCCCCCGGGCCGGGTTGTGCACCCCTTCAGCGTCTTTGATGGTAAGGGGGGGTCACCCCTCTTTTGTCTTGCCACCTTGCCTGGCATCGGGCTTTTCCTCACCCGAAATATACATGGCAGACATTTATTAATTAAACAACCAGCATGAGATGCATTTCTAGAATCAAAATTTTGGGCTTTCATGAAGTGCATGGAATTGGAATTGGAAATAGGGATAGGGAGCTTACCGGTAGTGACTCACTGCCTACTCATCCTTATCCAATGGATTTTTATCACTTCTTGGCTCAACCAATTCACAAAAAGCCAAACGGGTTATGGGTAAGCAAAATATAATCACAATGAAGCTTCAGCATGAGTAAAATCGATTTCAGCACCATAAGATCAAAGAGAAATGACTGGGGCAATTAATCAGCATGCATTCAAGGTCTGGTCTCCTATTATCTACTTGGACTCATAAATTCTCTCAAACAATTGGATGGGATTCAACAAGAGGCTTAAACGGAGAGAATGAGAGCCAATAAACAGTTACCTTGAGTCTTTTGGAGAAGAAGGCAGCTAGTGATGCCACCTCAGTACTCCATGAGAGTTCTTGCTGAAATGGAGGTCCTACTCCATAGCCATGGTTGCCCACAAGTGCATGCCTTCAAATCTTGTTTGTAATCTTCTTCCCGTTCTTCTTGATGGGGCTGAAATCTTGAGCAATGTTCAAGAGGGGACTCCGGGGGACCAAGGAGAGACCAAAATCTTCAGGATTTCTGAGCTTGATGCCAAGGTTCCATGGCTGCCATGGACTGCACCAGACCAAGGTCTCTTGAGTGCCAAAGGGGAGTCTAAGGGCTGAGAAAAATGTCACTGATGTTGACCAAGAAGATTGCCAGGGACCAGGACTGAAGCCAGGAAGGAGGGGAGGGCTGGGGGGATTGCCCTGTAGGCCACGAAGCAGCCCGTTTTTTGCGTCGCAAATTTCGAGCTACTCCTGGGGGCCACAGGCAGGGCTGAACCACGTGGTGCTGCTGCTCACTGTGCTCCTCTCACTGAGGGGAACACCTTAGGACCATCCTAACTTGCTGAGGAAGAGGAGGGGGGGAAGAATTCCTGGGATTCTTGAGCTAGAGCTTCCATGGCAGCTTGGGAGAAGAGGAGAGAGAAGGTCTTCTTGAAAAGTAACTGAGTCTTTGGCCTTCTCTAACTGTGATGCCCTCCTTTTTGCCAAAAACCCTAAAAAACTTGCATGAAAACTAGTGATGACCGGTCAAATTTGTCTGCCCGCCTCCAGATTTGTCCATGGTTCTTGGGAAAGTTCCAAGAAAGGCTGCCACAGTCTTCAAGAGGGCTGACAGCCTGCCTGAGTACTCCTGTGTACCTGTGAAAGAGATGTAACTGGAACTTTCTAACTATGGGAAACTGTGAGAGCCCTAAATCTATGGGGAAAGAGAAGGATCAAGGACAAAGCTCTGATACCACTTGTAATGAAAGAGACCTAACTGTCCTAACTAATGAGAAAGAGAGAGAGAAGGAGTGTAGAAGAAGAGGGAGAGGAGAGAGAAAGGCAAGAAGAAGAGAGAGAAAGAGGGAAAGAGGAAGAAGAAGCGGAAGCCATGAAAGCTTGAGAAGGTGAAAAGAGAGTTTCTTGATAATTTCTCTGATGCTTCAAAATACCCTCTTACACCTTATATACCGTCAGTGTGACTGGTATGTTCCCATGCCATATTCCTGTGATCCCCGTTCATTACACTTATAAATTGCCACAACCAATGGCTTCAACCATATATGTAGTTGGATCTCTATTTAGTTATATTTATGCATGTGATGCCAAAATTGAGTACGGGTTCATTGATGCAATTAGATCAAAGAATAAATGTTGCAAGTACATATGAATGATTTACCAATGTGCAATTCTCAATAGTATATCAAAATTGATTGAGTGTGCTTTTTGGAGCTATTGAGTCACTTGGTTATCCTTATTGATTTGTGACTATATCATTATGAAAATGGGTATCACATAGTCAAAGTATTCTTTAGTAGAGCTCTAGCAAGATATAAAAATTTCAAACATGATTTTGATTAGTGGTATAAAATATTTTAATTTTTTTGTAGAAAAATGATTTATAAGGTAGCCATGCATTTTAGCCTTTTAGCTTATTTTTTAGGCATGTAATGATTTGTGATGCCAATGGGGACATAACATAGTGGTTTGAGTATGGTGGGTGTGTGAGTTCAAACTTCGTGCATTGTTACCATTTAGCTGGTGGCTGTGTGAGTTCAAACCTTGCGCATTGCTACCGTTTAGCTTATTTTGATCCACTTTGCTTTTCTATTATTTTGTGTTGAGTAGATTGTTGAGCAATGTCTTGTTAATCTTTACTCAAGAGAAAATGCAATCTTTGTACAAAGGGGGTTTTGATCGTCTAGGGTTGGGTAATCAATATATTGGCCTTAAAATAAAATATAATACATTTAAAAAAAATTATATACCCTCCAATCTATACTACTATATAATTTTAGTTGTAGGTTCGAGAAGCCTTGAACCTCCAAAGGTCTTTTCAAACTTACCTCCTCCTCCCCTTTTTAATTAAAATCCCCTTTCTCTTATGTGTAATCTCTCCATTTCTCTTCCCCTTCCCCTTTTTAATTAAGAGAGAGGGAACACACACACACACATACACACACACACACACATAGAGAGAGAGAGAGAGAGAGAGAGAGAGAGATAGAGAACAAAAAAGCCAAGGAAACAAGAGGGAGAGAAGAAGAGATAGAACAAATAAAAGAAGAGAGATAAGGAATGAATGAGGGAGAGAGAGAGAGAAGAAAAAAGAGAAGAGGGAGAGAGAAAGAGGAAAAAAAGAAAAAAGAGGAGGGGGAGAGAGGAGAGGAAAAAGCAATGATGCAAGAGGAGAGAAGAAAAAGGAGGACTAATAAAATTTTAAAAACAAGGAGAGAGGGAGAGAAAAAAGGGTAGAGAGAGAGAGAAGAAGAAAGAGGGGAGAGAAAGAAAAGAAGAGAGAGAGAGGGAAAAAGGGGGAGAGAGAAAAATGAGGGAAGAGAGAGGAGGATAAAAAATATGATAGAGAGTGGGAGTTAAGAAGAAGAAGAAGAAGAAGAAAAGAAAAAAGAGAAGAGAGAAAAAAAGGGAAGAAAGAGAGGGAGAAAAAAAATGAGAGAGGGGCAAAAGAGGAGAGAGAAAAGAGGGAGGGAGAAAAAAGATTGAGAGGGAGAGAAAGCAAGTGAGAAGAGAAAAAATGGAAAAATTTAGAAACAGAGAGAGAGTGAGTGAGTGAGAGAGAGAGAGAGAGATTGGGGGCAAGTAAAAAAGAGAGAGAAAGTAGCAAAGAGAGAAGAAGAAAGTAGGAGAGAGAAAATAAAAAAAGAAAAAAGAAAAAAGAAAAAAGAGAAGGGAGAGAAAGAAGAAAGAGGGGAGAGAAAGGCAAAGAAAAAATAGGGAGATGGGGGAGGCAAAAGAGAAGAGAGAAAAAGGAAGGAAGAGAGAGCAATAGAAAAAAGATAAAGGAGAGAGAGGAGGCAAAAGAGAAGTGAGAAGAAATGAAATAGAGAGAGAGAGATGAATAAAAGAGAGAGAGCGAGAGAAAAAGACATAAGAAAGAAAGATAGAAAAATATAGAAAGGGAGATGAAAGGGAAAAAAAAGGAAGAGATGAAATTGAGAAAAAAATTAGAGAGAGAGAGGGGTGGGAAGAGGGAGAAAAAATGAAAATATAGAGAGTGAGAGAGAGAGGAAAAAATCAAGAGAGAGAGAGAGAGAGAAGTTTGATTTGAACTTCTTTGTGAGGTCCAGTTAGTACCAACTTTATATATACATGAAATTTTATAAGTTTAATACATGAAAGAGATTGTATGTATAGCTTGTATTTTATATTATACATTTTATTAATTACATTACAATCTTTATAAATTACTTTCAGTTTTACTTTGATGGAGAAAGAGAGAGAGAGCTCTTTTCAAGCTTTCAAAATGAAAAGAAAAATAGTTATGTACCATTCCAGTCTCTTAAAAAAAGAGATAACAATTCTAGATAATACATATGGACCCTTCCAAAGAAAGAGAGAAAAAGGTAATAACTTTAGAAAAATACCTTAAATGTGAGAGCTCCTTTAAAACCTTTCCATCTCGTTAAGAAGGAGAGAGTTCTCTACGACCTTCCAAACCTAAAGGTAGGGCCCTGGGGCCGGGGCCTTTGAAAGTTGGAACTTGGAGCCTGGAGGCAGCCCTCAAATTTGAAGGTTGCAATGCCCTTCAAAGGGGTTTTGACCCTTCTCTAGAAGCCTAACAACTTATGTGACATTCAAAAAAAAGGCTTTTCATGAGAATGACCTTCAACAATTGAAGTGTTAAACCTTTTATGAATTTTCAAAGGAAAGTTGAAAAATAAAATCAGCCTTCAGAGAGAAATGTAAAAAACAAGTACACTTTTCAAAAGAAGGGTGCATTTCGAAGACACCCTTCAAATAAAATTTTAAAATCTAATAATAAGTTTAAATTTTAATTTTAATTTTGAAAAATTAGATTTGGAAATTGGAATCCTGACTTCTAGTCTCTAGAATCTAAGTTCTAGACTTCTACTATGGGGTACACGGTACACCTATAGGCTGTCACCCACCTTCCAAAATAATAAATTTGGTTATTGAAAATTAAAATTTAACCGTGCACCCAGTGCCCACCTTCCAAAATCCTTAAATTCCTGTGCCATGTGGAGTCGGTACCTAAACTTTAAAGGGCCAAGGCCCAAGGGCCAAGCCTCAAGGGCCATTCGCTAGCGGGCACTTTCTAATTTCTCAAGTCTCAGACTCTAGTCTCTCCTCCTCAAGTCCTCTCCTCCTAATTTCTCAAGTCTCTCCTCCTGAGACTTGAGTCCTCTCGAGTCTCCCTCTCGCTCTTTCATCGTTGATTCGCTGGAGCTTGGAGGCTGGAATGTCCTTGAGCCTTGAGGGCTGAGGCCTCGCTCTCACTGTCTCCCGAGACCCTGGAGTCCTAGACCCTCTCGCTTGAAGCCTGGGCCCTGGCCCTTGATTCCTGAACTTTGAAGGCTTGAGCCTTGAGATGAGCCGCTGAAGCCCTCTCGCTTGAAGCCTCTCACTGAAGTCTAGACCCTCTCGCTTGAAGCCCTCTCGTTGAAGTATGGACTCTAGAACCTCTCGCTTGAAGCCTGGGCCATGGTCCCTGGGGCCTGGGCCCTGATTCCTTTAAGGCTCTCAGCCTTTGACTGAGCCCTAATCCCTAGGGCCGCAGGGCATGCGCCGTGACCCCTCGGGCCTGGCCCCTACCGTGGCGGACTGGAGCCTGGCCCCTGCCGTGGCAGACTGGAGTCTTGGCCCAGTGGCCCCTGCCGTGGCGGACTGGCCCAGTGGCCCCTGCCCTCGCTCCCCTGAAGACGGCCCTGGAGGCTGCGGTTGGGACTCGGGAGTCCCTTTGTCTCTCTCCCTAGTGGCCCCTGCCGTGGCGGACTGGCCCAGTGGCCCCTGCCCTCGCTCCCCTGAAGACGGCCCTGGAGGCTGCGGTTGGGACTCGGGAGTCCCTTTGTCTCTCCCCCCTCGCACGGGCTCTGTCTCTCTCCCCTCACTCGGGCCCTGGAGGCTGCGGCCTGGCCTCCCCCTTGGAGGCTTCTACTCAGCTGGCGGCTGGCAGTCTAAGCCCTGGGCTTTGAAGACTGTGGCCTGGGCTCCCCCCTCTCTCTCTCGCTTGGCCCTAGAGGCTGCGGCCTGGGCCCTGGAGGCTGTGACTTGGGCTCCCGAGTCCCCAAGTCTCTCTCTCACAACTCGACTTGCCACCTGACCTTGGAGACTCAGCTCTACCTCTCCAGTCATCAAACTTCCAAGTCTAGTATTGTCGAATTTGATGAGGTAAATTGGGTTAGGATTTTGAAACTTTGTTTTGCAAATTTGTGTGTGTTTGTCCTTATTGGGAGTGCCATGTATCAAGCATTGGTGAATCTCTTGGTTATAATCTGTCTTGTAATATCATAAGCAAAGAAATGAAACCTGCAAATTTGGATGAGCAAGAACAATAGATTATAATGCAGAAATAGAGCTGTGCTGTAGTCATTGTGCTATGTTTATCTTGCTATGCTGAAAATAAAGATGGTGAAATTTGAATTAATTTATCTTGCTATGCAAATCCCATGAAAGAGAACATAATAATGATTTCCTAACCACAAATTCTAGTTGAGTCACATTTAAATATGGTGGTAAATGCAAGATGTTAGCACTGAAGACTCACTAGAAACCACAGTTGCCACTTGAAGAGTTTTCATCACAAATCCAATGGTTTTATTATACCTATGCTAGTAAATAGAGATGCTAATTGCTCCTTGAAGAGTTGTGTGGAGAGACATAGAAATAAGTTCCTTCTCAATGCAAGTCCATGCATTACAAAATACGATTGCCAGTTGGTAGGTATTGCCATGGATAAGATTAGGCATAGATTGAACAATGTAGACTATGTAGCATGCATTGAATATGGTAACTATCTTATTACATTTGCTAGCTATTCTTTGTGGCAATTGTATAAGACATTGAAAAAAAAATGTGTGCTTAACACCTCAATTTATTCCATATTCAAGCATGTCTACAATTAGCTTATTTTAGTTTCAAGCTTTTTGACTTGTGATTTTTGATTCTACTCAAGTCATTGATCTTCTGAGTTGTGTTTAGATACATGTAATATAGAATTAACTTGCTTCAGTTTCAATTAAATACATTATTTGAATGCGATTATGGGGTGGCTGTGCTAATTTTTTTTTTGATAATTTGAATGCATGTTTGGATGCATATGTTAATTAGTTTCATGTCACTTTTTAGGTTTTGGTGTGATTATTGGGTGTTTGTGCTATTTTTTGTATATATAAGTAAGCAAATAGGTAAGCTTGCTCTATTTTATGTGATATTAAGTGAATATGATTTATTAATGATAGCTCTCTATTCTACAACTTCATCCACACTATTAAATTGATCAAAATGTAAAGAAAGGAGTGGATGTATGCATATCAAGTGCTACATGCATGTTAGTTTTAAAGTCTTGTTGATATGTTATTTTAGGATGGGAACGCCTAAAAAGGATAAGCGTCAAAGATTGCTTGAGCAGATTGGGATTACTTTTCCAAATGCAGAATGTTTAGAGAATGAAAGTGCAAATGGTATTCTTAATGGGAAAAAGAGAGTATATGTTCGTAGCTATGTATCCTCGTGGAAGCTTCTCTATCCTTGGTCTTATTCAATCTTGGATGAAGAGGGGAAGGAGAGAGTGAAGTGCTCAATTTGCACTTCATTGAACATGTCAAATCCTTTTGGAGGAAAAGGTAGCACTACCATTCAAAAGCAAGCATTGGCTATCCATAATGCCTCCGAGTTGCATAAGTTAGCAGTTCAGCGCAAAAGCTTTATGGCTGGTGAAAATGTAAAGCATATTGAAAAGCATGTGGAACTTATGGTAGACAATGAGAAGTGTAGAATTATTAGTGTTATACAAATCATGTATAGGGTTGCCATAAAGGACATGTCTTTAGAAGCATTTGAAGATGAATGTAAATTTCTCATGTATATGAAAACTCCTAGCATGCCTCTTTCTTGCGAGTATTCAGCTTATATCAATCCATCCTCTGGAAAAGATTTTCTCTCAGCCATGTATATGGTATATTGGGAACAACTTAAGGAGGAGATTGGGCGCAGTCCGTTTTTTTCTATCATTGTAGATGAAAGCACTGATAGAAGGTTTGAGAAGCATCTCATCCTTTATATCACATACTTAAAGGATGGTGGTGTAGGCTCTCCTAAAACCTCCTTTGTGAAACTCATTGGTATTGATGATGGAAAGGCTCAATCCATGTATGAAGGCATTATGAAAGTGCTGCATCAATTAGATCTTCCACTTTCTAAGATGGTTGCTATGGGCTCGGATGGTGCTGCGTCTATGGTTGGAAGAAGATCTGGATTATTTGCAAAGCTTTGCAAGGATGTACCACATTTGCTTGGGGTACATTGTATTGCCCATAAGGAAGCACTTGTAGTTAAAGATACATGTGAATGCTTTGCAGAGATTAGCTATGTGGATAGCTTTGCTAACAAAGTTCGAGAATGGATAGGAAATTCGTCTCTTCGAAGAGCCGAAGTGAGCAAGCTCATGCTTGCCTTTTTACCAAGAAATTACGAGATAATGAGAATTCATGGTGTGAGATGGTTGTCGCGTGGAAATGTCATGAAAAGGTATACATTTGATTAGTTATTAGCTTTAGATTAGATTAATTCTAATTTTATTCTTGTTTTTTAAAAAACTTAGTTGTTTTGTCATTGTAGGTTGGTAAAAGTGCTGCCTATATTGTTGGAATGTTGGAAGACAAAGTATCCAGCAATGTATAAAAAAGCAACAAATTTTCAATTGCTATTTATTATTCATTTCATGGCAGATGTACTTAAAGAAACTAATGTATTGAGCCAAAAATTTCAGGAAAATGATTGTGACATTACAATGATTGGAAGAGAGATAGATGTGCTTATCAATCTCTTGAAGGGTTGGTATTTGACTGATACATTTGCAAATGGATCTAAGTACTTAACTAGCTTCATTAAGGCAACAAACAATGGATTGTTCTCAGTGAAAGACAAAGAAGGTGTTATACATCTACATGTGTTGCAATTCACGTCATTAGTGGGCAAAGCACAAGAGATCACTTTTGATGAATGTACATGGTTAGCAAAGGCTTTTATTCACAGGTTGATAATCAACTTTGATGAAAGGTTTCAAGATCATCACTTGTTCAATGCAGCAAAGCTATTTTCTCCTAAAAACTATTCCAAAGATCCACAAATTTGAGGCCAATCAGTTCGACAATATCTCTCTCAGCTTTGCGAGAAATTTGGTAAAGGAGAGAGGTCTTTGATTCAGCCCGAGCAATGTGAAGGTGAGTTGCAAAGATTTGTTCTATATCTCTTTGAATCCTATCCCTCAAAGGGACTTCTTGAAGCTTGGAGACAATGTGGTGGGGAAATAGAATGGATGCAAATGTTTCCTGCTTTGTACAAGTTATGGCAGATTGTGGTAGTCCTACCTGCAAGTTCAGCTGCTTGTGAAAGAGGGTTTTCAAAACAGAATCGTGTTAAAAGTGATGAGAGATCATGTTTATCTCTCACCACTTTAGATATGCTCATGTTCATGTCTCTTTCTTCTCCAGAAAACTTGGAAGAAGTAGATTGGAATTTGATTTTTGAGGTATGGAAAAATATGAAGGTGAGACGCACTCAAGCTTTAGGGGCATCATAAGAAGTAACAACAATAACTTTTGGATATTATACTATGTCATGGGCATTGTACAAGAACCTTTTGTAATCACTTTAACATTTTGTTGGCAACTTGCGGGCCAAAAATGCTTGGAAGATGCTAGAACAAAGAGTATCCAAAGAATGAGGTAATATAGGATAGACTGATTTGGGAGTTTCACTATCGACCATCCCGATCGGATTTCCCATGGGATGTTTGGGGAGGGGCCTAAATTTATATGATATGCAATGTACATGCCCTCTTATGAGTACTACGACAATAGAAATTTTTTGTAATGATCTTTAACATTTTTTTGGCAGCTTACCTAAATTTATATGATATCAAATATACATGTTCTCTCTTTTTCATGTATTTAAGTCTATTTGTAAGTGCTTTAAAAAGTCTATTTAAGTCAATTTGTAAGTGCATATATAATCTAATCCAACTTTACTTGTGTTATATGTGGATTCGACTATTCTAGTCTTATACTACAATATATGAGAGTTGAAGTAAACTTTTAAAAAGCATCCTTCAACTTAGAAATGCTCATAAAAAATGTACTTATCTAATGAAAGTTAACCCTTATTTTTAGCCATCATTTTTGAAGTGCAGACTCATTTTTGCCCTTCAAAAAGAAAAGTCATGGTACCCTTCAAATTTGAGGGCTGCCTGGAGGCATCCTTTTTCAGTAAAGGGCGAGTAAGATAATGAACTTCCAAAGCCATAAGATCTCATTACAGTGATGAATGGCGAATGAGAGACACTACACAGCGAGAGAGAGAGAGAGAGAGAGAGAGAGAGAGAGAGAGAATGTAGATTGACGCTGTCAACTTGACATGTGCTTATAGGTCGTTAGACACACGAGATCGAGCAACATATTGGGCGCACTCAGCCAGGCAAATGTGCACCGATGAGGCATTTAAGAAGCAGAGAAGAGACACTCGGGAGAGCTCAGAAGGTATTCTTAGAGACCCCTCCAGTCTTCTGCAGCTGCGGCATGACCAGTTACGCCACAGTAGAAGCTAGCTAGCCAATTCTCTCTCTCTCTCTCTCTCTCTCTCTCTCTGTGTCGGCATGAGCAAGCTATTTTGCTGAGCAGTGCAACAAGTGTATGTCTTGTCATCATCGGGGCTAATATTGTATAGTGATATACATACTAAGTAGGACCTTAGAAGATAAGAATGGGGCGCAGCCCGTGCTGCCGCAAGTCGGAAGGGGTAAAGAAAGGCCCTTGGGAGCCAGAAGAAGACGAGAAGCTCGTCTCCTTCATCTCTCAGTATGGACACGGCAACTGGCAAGCTCTACCAAAGAAATGCGGTAAGTTGAAGGGGAGGGGGCAGGCACAGAGAGAGAGAGAGAGAGAGAGAGAGAGAGAGAGAGAGAGGTGTGGCTATTTATTTCTTTTAATCTCATGATAAGTTCAGTTTATCTTTCATTGCCCCAATGAGACTTATTTCTCCTTTCTAATGACTAAAATTATAATGATGGTGGTGGTGATGATAGTCTCCTTGCTTATGTGGATTTATGATGATCATGATGATGCAGGCCTCCTCCGGTGCGGCAAGAGTTGCCGCCTCCGTTGGACCAACTACCTCCGACCTGACATCGTACGGGGGGGGGTTTCACTCCCTCTGAAGAGCAAAAAATCATCCAGTTACATGGCCTTGTAGGCAACAAGTGAGCACTCAATCATCAGTAAACCTCCATCATTGTGATTTTTAGCGTAAGGGTCAGCAATTACACTGATCTTCATACTGGTACTAATATCAAATTGTAGGCTAAAGATTGCAGATTTGATTCTAGTGCTCACTAATAGTAATCTCATCAGTGCATCACCATATAGCTGCGCTGCCATTATGTTCATTAGCTCACTAATTATGGCTTGATCTAGCTATTGGAATATGTGAATCAGTGGAGGGGTGTCAAGTCAAGGCTAGCTAAGGCATTACAAATAATTTCTCAACAAGCTTTTCTGAACTCTCCAGTCTCAGCAACCTCTTCTGGATTCTGAGCCCCAAGTCCTGCCTTAATGAATCTCTTCTGAATTGTGAGCCCCAAGTCCTCAGAATCCCCTAAGCCCTGCCCTAATGAACATCTTCTGGTTTCTGAGCCCTAATTCCTGAACCTAATGAACCTCTTCTGGATTTTGAGCCCTAAGTCCTGCCCTAACGAAGCTTTTGCCAACATTCCATAACAATCAATAGGCTACAAGATTCTCAAGGCAATCAACAGAAACTGTTCACCGAGTGTCAAACTTCAACTGTTTTGTTGATCTGCTGTTTACAGGTGGGCATTCATTGCTTCCCACCTTCCCAAGAGGACGGACAATGAGATCAAGAACTATTGGAACACAGTGCTGAAAAAGAGGCTGCGTAACCTGGGGCTGTACTTCTCAGACGCTACGCACAGCCAGATCAGTAGTGCGATCGAGAACTTTAATTCCTCCACTAAAAATAAGCAGTCCCTTAATCACTCCCCTAATCACCCTACCGCAAAGAATACATGGCAGTTACCACAGCAGCACAGATTACTCAGCATGAGCAGTAAATCAGCAGGTATAAGTAGTGCCCGACACATTAATCAGGACAACGCGGCAAAGAACTGGAAGACATATATTAGAAGAGACACAGCGAGCCACCTTGCTCAGTGGGAGATGGCGAGGCTGGAGGCAGAAGCAAGGCTATCCGGCAAGCAGTCGACATATGCGAGGAGTCATGCGAATCTGCCTAAATCCGATTGGAGTAGCTTCCATTCCGGCTCTAGCCTCATCCCTAATGTATCTCCTCTCAGTAACCCTTCTGCAAATTCCAGTCTGATTGCGCTGCAACTCTCCCCCAGCACCGATGCGATTAACCTCATTAATGCCAGCGGCGGCCTGGCTATGGCCTCATCACAGCAGCAAAATATAATCAGTATGATTGACGACTCCCAGAATGACGATCATGCCGGGCTGGATGGGGTCGTGATCGATAGTGAGTTAGACCTGATCGATAATGGTAGGTTAGACCAGAATATTCGCAACATAAGCGGGCCGGATGTATACTCATCCGCCAGCGAGAACATGAACGTGATCAATGCAAGCCCGGCTCTGGCGCCGCAGCAAAATGATATAGGTGCTGTCACTGATACAGGCGATGGCAGTCATGATCACGTGAAGCAACAGGCAGAGATCATTCATGGCGAGCTACTCGAGCAGACCATCAGTGACATCATCAACGGTGGCGCCATGAATGACCTCCAGGAGTTGCTCTTGGATACTGCGTCCTCATCCGTTGCCTCTCCCATCTTCCCGCGTGACAACGCATCCGTGGAGTCATCCTGCAATCAGACGTTGACACCTGGCATACAACAACTTAAAGAAGCCCTTCAGGACTGGCTTCTTGATAACAGCGATCATATGGACGACTTGCTCGACATCAATTTCAGCTTCCGAAGACGCTCCCACACCTGATCACAGTAACACCAACCAGCTGTAATACTGATGATCGTTGTACTAGATCAATTAGTACCAATTCTAGTGGCTCTACCCAACTAATGATGGTATTTGTAACAATACTAATACTTGCCCTGATCCTTCCATATTTTTCTAGCAACTAGCCAATAGAGCACTATGGTGAAGAAGTTGCTACAACACTAAGCCCCTTTTTCTCTTTCCATTCCCCGCTCCAAGTTTAATTTCAAATTTAGTATCTATTTTTCCTGGAATAATGGCCATATAGCTAAAATTTATTTTTCTTCTGTAATGTCCATTTAGCTCATTCCTATTTTACCAACCCTATGAACACTTTCACTTGCACCTTTGTGCAAAAATAGTGAGATTTGCCAATGGAATTGTAGCCTACCACTTTGAGTGTTGCTTCAGTGTTGTGAGTGTGTGAGCTTAAATCCTAGGTTTTCATTCCTTCGTGGTGCAATATCTATTCATGTCCAAAAATGGTGAAACTCTAATCACATGCTCATGAAAAGACTATCGCATTAAAATTTAATGCTTCTTCAGAACCATTGGTGGGATTGGCAAACCAAGTTTTAAAAACCTGAAAATACTCAAAGAATAAATTCAACTAAGCCCTTGAGCATGCAACTTCTAATAGAGCAATGCTAAACATTATATTACATGTTTTAGTTGTATATTGCCAACTAGGGTTAATGCAAATATACTCCCATTATTTCTATGCTTTAAATAGCATAATACATCATGTCTAAATCTTATAATCTAAACTTGGATGAATGCCTTTTTACATCCATACACTTGTAGTACTCTAATGGGGGAATGAATTTCAATAAAAGTGGGTGATTTTTCCACTTTAAGGTTTCAAGATTACTTCTCAATTAGCATATCTAGTTTCCATATTTTGTGAAATCAAATAAATTGACAATCTGCAACTAATAAAAGTATTACTACTTTTACAGTGTTATTTTTGTAGTATAATGACCAATTTGTTTTCAAAAGGTGTAGAGCTACTTAGAAGAACAACATATTTCAAGATTGTTTGGTATCATCAAGCCTATATAATTACCATCTTCCATCTATAATTACTAGCTAATACTTAGAAAGTTCTAAATTTACAGAAGCTAGTCCCAACTTTGTGCAAGCAACACAAGAAACCCTTTCTACATAGCATGAAAGAGAGAATTCTCATTACCAAGAAATAAGCATCACTACAAGGATGTTCACAAAAAGCGACGGGCAATTTCGATGCAAATTAGCGGCATCACTATTTGCATCGCAAATAGCGTTGCCGTGCCACTATGCAGACAGTGTGAAAAACTGTGGAGTACATCATCATCCACCTTTCTTATTGATCTAGAGAGTCAATGTGATCTAAGTTATTAGTGCTAGTGTGATTGACTTGAATGGCCCGAAAATACTAGATTTTTGGACAATTTTAATCTATTTTTTATATTATTTATTGTAGAAATCCTAAAAAGTTAGAAAATCTTCTACATTCGGATGGCATACAAAAAGCAAGTTACTTTTTCAGCCAATTTTGGAATTTTCATAAAAAAAGAAAGATAGGCAAAATCGCGTGTGTCGCAATTGCAGTTGACAGATTGAAAACAACACCTTGAATTGGAAGAAGAAGGAGTGAACCGAGACATCTTGGATTACATGACCTAGGGTTTTACCCCCCTTTCAAAGCCAATGAAGCCATCAGAGTTGGGTTCCGAGCAGTAGAGAGGAAGCTATCATTTGATCCACATTTTTGGTTTATGAAGGAGCTACAGGGCATCTAATGCTTGGAGATTGCTTCTGAATAGTGCTAGACAAGAGATTTTAGGTTCTATCAATACATATTGATTTGATTCATTGTGCTTTGTATTTATCATGCTTACCTCTTGTCTATTCTTTTTCTTCTCCTCCATCTCCTATTTCTACTTTCTTTTATCTTTGATCCTCGGTACATATGACCTTTCGACAAAAACCCTTCCGACATTGGTAAACCCAACATGAAAAGTCGTTAGAAGGAAATACAAGATGGGGAAACTTTCGAACACAATTTTTAGTGATGTTTTGCAGCATCTAGTGCCACAGAATATGATTATGCTTATGCAGGTACAACAACAATAGGTGATGCAGACTTCTGCTCAAACACAAACTATTGTGATGAATGCAAGTAGTTGAGCATGAGATGAAGTTGTTCAATGGCAGTAATGCATCTGCATATGTACATACCTATGCTCGAAAGATGGAATTCTTTGGACTGGCTCAACTTGCATGGAACCGCTATTTTGTTTGGATCACTGTACATGAACTGAAAGTGCGAATGACTGAAATATACATGCAAGATGCTAACTAGGTAACTTCCAAACTCAGGGAAGAATTTTACATTGAAGATACAAATTTGATTACATGCAAGACTTTTTAGGAGTAGATTTTACAACCCAATAAGGGTCTTGTGGCTACATAATTGTTAAGAGAATTTGAAAGTCGATTTGAGTAAGCTCTTGTAAGTCAAAAATTTGAATTTTTTCTACAAGCAGCTGATCCTGAGCTTCAAGAGAAGCTTGATGATTTGTGAGAGGATCATACTACAAAGACAAGTCTTAAAACAAAGTGGAGACATGTTAAGGAAGCTGTTACTATATTTGTGAAAAAGCATAGAAGAAGAGAAAGATTGCATGTCTCTAGCTTGCCCACTATTACGGGAAAAACAATTGATGTATCTAGTAAGCCATCCACTTCTGTGTCTAACCTTATGGCTGTACTTGCTATTGTTCCTACTATTAGGGGAGATGTATTACATGAATTGGTCAAAGACATGTAGGATCTTCAATTGAAGGTCACAAAATTGATGAAAAAGGGCATGTGGAAAGGGGATGAGCAATAGCCCCTAAGCTAGGAAAAAGATGTATGTCGTGTGATAGTTTGCGTTGTCAAAGGGTTTCGAAAGCAATGTCGCGACTTCAGAAGTCCTTGACAAATTTCAGGATAGAAGATCAATCAAGCGAGACATTTACAACCCTATTCAACATCAATAGCTTCAGCTTCATAAAGGAAACAAATTTGATTTATAAACTGGCTGCTCAAAAACTGAAGTCCTTCACGTCCCTTTGATATGCCCTCAACTTTTTCTATAGTCTCCTTTGGTAGAACTCTTTTCAATTTTTAACTAGAACAAAGTCTGCTTCCATGGAGGAAAAAAGTTAACGGTGTTTTCCATTAGCTTGTAGTGAAGATGACATACATTTGGACCTTCAAAGCCAGATGACTCGTTCAAAGTTTCACCAAATTGACTGCTCAATGGTGTTCTGTGATGTATGATCATCTGCCCATGAAATTGCATCTCGAGTTACCAATCTATCAAAAACTCCATGTTCTTCTACACGCATGTCACATTTAGCGTACATGTCAACCAGAGCATTACGGATAAGTTCCTCTTGCACTAAACTCCTCTTCACTTTATTTCCCGCATAGAATGAAAGAGCAAACATAACGACTAAGTATGTACAAAGTAGCAAATCACACACACAACTTTTGCGTGGATTTCACACCTCGAATGCGCAGCAATACGACATCCACCCCCTCTAATCCTGTGCATCCTCCGGATGGGCCAACTACCCATGATCGTTATCATCAAGATCCACAAACAGATCAATCTCTTCATTATGCATTTCCGGTATATCAACAAGATTATCTGTCATATCATTTGTCTCTTCCATTGGAGTTTCTTCTCGTTGTTCTTCTCTTGCAAATTCTTCCAATGCATAATCTTCATCATCTCTTTTCTTGAAAATCTTGATTCTTTTTCCAGCAATAGGCACTCTAAGCACTGTCCCATCCAATTCTGTCATGCTGCATTATCAAAGACATGTCTGACTATGTACGGACCAAACCATCTTTTCACCATCTTCCAAAGTGCAGTATGCTGATTTTCAAGGTTGCTATCAAAGACTAATACCCAATCTCCCTCTTCTATTGCTCTAGGCTGCAAGCGATGCCTGCTGTCAAACTTGTCCTTATTTCATAGTCTAGCAACCTTCAACCTGTCAATAGCTAGCTGAATATCCTCTGGTCTCCTCTCCAACTGTCGAATCTGAAGAGCTAAGAGCTCCTCTCTCGTCAAATCCTCCTGCCAAGGTAAAACTGACCAAGTCAAAGCACAAGTCTCAGTCGGCATAACAGGTTTCTGACCATACATGAACTTTGCAGGCATATATCCTGTGGTAACACTATGAGTCGTATGATCAGCCCACAAAGCAAATGGTAGAAGTCTCGGCCATTCTCCAATCCGTCCTCTGCATGCTTTGGCTAATGCTTTCACTATCGACGGATACCCTCTTTCACTCTTCCCATTTCCCTCTGGATTATATGCTGTAGTTAGAGCCAACTTGATTCCTAGCTGAGAGAAAAACTCCCTTGCTTCATCTGCATCCAATTCACCACGATCCGCAGTGATCTTACCCACACAACCATACCTGCAGAAAATTTCCTCCAATAAGAACTTACACACTGTACTAGTGGTCTTCGTTCTCAAAGATCTACCCTCAACATGATTGGTAAGATCCTCTCTAGCCAAAATAATGTATCTCATCTGCCATAGACCCATAGGCATGGTAACCAAATCAACTACCCACTTATAATGAATGCATAGCGGATAGGTCGGATGAAGCTCATCTCGATGACGCACTACCGAATACATCTGGCAGTCTCTGCAAGTCTCAACAAAGTGAGAAACATCTCTATGCATGCCTTTCCACCAATATTTCTCCTTAATTTTCTCATAAGTAGCCCACACTCCTCTATGACCAGGCCAAGGACTCTCATGAAACTCCCTCATCACCTATAACTGTGTCTCTCTATCGCAGACAACCCGCAAAGGTAATCCACCTCTTTTCTTCGGATGCTTCCAAAGAAATCCGTCCTTGACAAAATAACCATAGGCTTCCCTTCTGATCTTCTTGAACTCTTCATCTGTCCATTCATCTCTTTTACTTAGTGTACTAAGGTACCTGCCAATCTGCAATCAATCTCCAACATAGAGTTCTTCTATGAAAGCCACAATATCATAGACATGACAAACATGATCAACCATAGTGGCTGAAATTTCTGCATCATCCTCTTCTGCAAGTAGAGTCTCCTCATCATCATATCTGGCTCTAGACAACATATCTGCCACCACTGGATTATCCATCCTTGCTATGTGTTTAAATTCCGGATTTAATGACTTGATGTATGCAATCCATCTCAGCATAGCTATATCCGGAGTAGAGCAACTCGTGATCATACCAATCAATGGCAAGCAATCTGTCTCTACCACAACTGAAGCTCCAATAAAGTACTCCTTGTCACATTTGAGAGCCGTAACAATCCCCAGTAACTCCCTCTTGATTTGCGGATATCTCCTTTTTTCTCTCATTTAGGACTTTCGCCCCAAACCGAATAGCATACATATTTCCATCTGCATCATCTTGACCCACAGCCCAACCTATGCCAATTGGACTAGTGTCAACTATCAATACAATAGGCTTTCCACAATTATAATCCGCTTTCCTGAGAGTAGGAGCATTCTGCAATAACTTCTTCAATTTCCGCATGGCTCTAGTATGACTCTCATCCCAATATAATTTCTGCTCCTTTCGAAGCAGCTGATATAAACAATCTGCTATGTGTGCAAAATGAGGTATCCAAATCATATAAAACACACAAGCTCCAATGAATCTCCGTACCTCTGAAGTGGTAGAACAATACTCTGCAATCTTGCCTATAGCATTCACCTTATCAGGTGAGGGTTTCCTGCCATAATATCCACACATATGTCCAACAATGACAACCTCATTCACTCCAAAAATAGATTTTTGCTCTGAAAGTGTCAAGTTCACTTCTTCTAACCTGGCCAAAATCTTCTCACATACTGAAATATGATCAGCCACAAAGGATCTACATCCCTGCTCATTTAGACTCTCATTTTTCTCTTCTTCTGCACACCCCTTAATGGGCACATCATCCAAGAAAGGCATGGTAAGCTGAGGTATATAATCACGAAGGACCTTATGCATGGCATTCATCATATGCGCAACAGAATTAGTGGCACCTTGAGGCAAGGTACACATCTTGACAAGCCCAATAGGAGTTCTCATGGTGGTTATGTCCCTGCTTTCCAAAGCCAGCTGAAACTGATCATATCCTGAATACAAATCACCTAAAGAATAGATGGCATGTCCAGCAAATGCCTCTGCAAACTCATCCACAACTGGACCTATACCAACATTCCTGATAGTAACTCTGTTTACTGGCTGCATGTCCTGAATAAATCGGAGAGTACCATTCTTCTTTGGAACTGTAAACCACCTATTTGAGTATGGTGCCGATGAAGGCTCAAGAATTCCCATCCTGATTTTCTCATTCAATAAATCAATCAGCTTTGGCATGTGTGCTTTAGGCACTGGAATAGGTCAAAGATTCAATGGAATATGAAGAATAGTAAAAATGACCATAGGAGCAACAATATCTGGATTCACACATCCAATCTCATGCGGGGAAAAAGCAAATCCCCTTCCATGTCACTCAAGCATCTCCTGAAAGCATTGCTTCTCTATGGGTAACAAAAATTCACCATTTTCAATTTTCAATTCAGCAAGAGTCTCTGCTGAAAATTTACGACCAATATGCTCCAGATTCCTCAAAACTGGCTGTTTAGCAGCCCTCTCTATTTGCTGATCACTGTCAAGTGGAAGCGGTACAGCTACCGGCTTCACCTTCTTATCCACAGTTTTGTATTTCATGTCAACCCTAGCTTCATTATGCTCTTCTGCATTACTCAAATCCTGCTGTAAATCAACAATTCTGCACTCCAATGGCTGAATATCCTCAGCCCTCTGCTCTATGGACTGCATAGAAACAGCCCTAAACTCTGGATGCTGAAATATTTCAGCAGTAAACTTTGTTGGCTGAAAGTTTTCAGCCCTCTGTGTCTCTGAAAGCTGATCATAACCAGCTGGAAACTCTGTTTGCTGAATTTCTTCAGCACTCAACACTCTTTGCTGAGCCACCTTAGCCTCTGACTCAATCTGTGACATAAAATCTGCAATTTCATGAAACATGTCCAGGGACTGCACTAATACATTACTGTGACAATTCTGCATATCAGTTTTCAGCATATCTTCCATTGTATCTGCACAAATCACACTGTCATACATCCCATCTATGTGCTCCTCATCCTCTAAAATTCCTGCATTTTTCAAATTTTTCTCCTTCCTACATATGTACTGCTTGGCAGCTCTAGGCAACCTAGAAAACTTCTGATAGCTCATCGAACTGTTTGCTGAAATCCCAACAAAACCGGAGGAGAAAACACCGTTGCCAGGAGGCGAGAACTCCAATCTCCTCTGCTCTGTACCACCGTCGTCTCGTGAAACAGCGGTACCTAATGAAAACCCAAATCCCTCACAGTGGGCAAAGGTGCATCTCTGAGAGTATCCCTGTTTCTAACATGGTTCACACACACAGTCATAAACTGAACTGCCCTAATGCCATCTTTACTGCGAATTCGTGCATAAGCAGATCCATCATCCATTACCTTTGTTTCCATGCGCATCTCTGTGATGAATGGCTGTCCAAGAATTATAGGATAAGAGCACGAATCCTGCACAAAGAAATGGAAATCCTCCTCTACATCTCCAATAGAAACTCTGACACTGGGACAAGCAGCATACAAATTACCTGCAGTGTTATTGGCGGCTCTCATACGCCACCCATGCTCTACATTCATAGGCCATCTGTTACTCTCACAAACTCCACGAACTATGAGATTAATCTCTGAACCATGATCCACCAATGCAACATAAGGCACCTGTTTCTCTCCAATCTTTACCATCATCTCTGTAGTTGCCCTAGCCCAATGGCTCCGCGAAAAGTGACTACGCGGTATCAAGACAGGCTCATCAATTTCAGCATAATGCATAGGCTAAACCCTCTTCTCTACCTGCGGAAAAACAGAAGCATTCTCAACCATAACCTCATCCTCATCCTCATCCAACTCCCCAATTAAAACTCCCTCTGTATCAGTGGTAGACAATGTATGTCTTTTCCTTTTCAGGACCTCCTAAAACTGATCCTGAAACTCTCTTTTTGAGATGCCCAAAACCTCAGAAATAGTGAAAGTCACCTCACTGCCAAGTATCTTGTCATTAAAGATTTTCTTCATGTCCGTAGATGTCTCAATATCGGACATCAATCTAAACCCTAGCTGCTTTCTCTCTCTAGGCTCTTACCTCTTTTCTCTCTTTTGAGCATCTTCCATCTGTCGATCTGGCCCAGGTCTTGAAGATGGTCCTGCAGTAGGTGGAGTAACAAACTCACCCCCTCTAGTCTTCTTAGCTGCACTTGGATTTTCCTCATCCCTCTTACGCTTCTCCTCAACAAGTACATCTGCTCCATGAGACTTAGCCAAATAAGCATAAATAGAGTACCTGTCAACAAGCGAATCCCAACCTGTCTCTGATCTGATGCTAGAGCCTGCACTAGTCAAAACAGTTTGTTGACTTTTTTCCTTGTTTGCAGTCTCCACAGCATAAGTCCATAGTGCTGACTGAGTATCTGATCCCTTCTCAATATGGACTCCATATGCAGAAGCATCACCTCTAGCTGTCACATAAGAAGTACGCGTAGCCATGTCATCCACTAACTTCTTCATTCCACCTTTACCAAAGTTGGTAGCAAGTGGAGCTCCTGTCTCAGTCAACCAAATCTTACCATCTTGTCCCCAATATACCACATTCTTCCTCCTTGCATCCTGAAAAGATTCACAATCCCTGCAATGCTGATGGTCCGTGCTATCGCACCAAATACATCTCCGATCTCTCCTAGGTGCAGTAGGAGCACTAGAAGAAGTAGTAGGCACAGTCGAAGCAAACTGCTCTTTCAACTTTCCCACCAACTCTGCTTTGACTGACTCCAGTGTCAAATCTGTTATGCCTTTGATTATGTCATCAAGAGAGGTAGGCACTGATGGAGTGGATGGTTTTGGAGCAGAAGGTACAAGCATCGGTCGTGCAACAGGAGGAATAGGAGGAGTGGAAACAGTAGGCACCGGCATAGGCCAAGAAACTGGCTAAGGAGGAGAAGAAATAACAGGGATAGAAGTAGGCATAGGAGCAGATGATGGTGTAGGTGTCATGGAACCATTCTGTAGGCGAGTCTTCCATATCCTCCTCTTGGTCAAAGTCGAGACTGCATCCTGAGCATCCTGCCAATCTCTTTTAAGACCCATAGGCTTCGTGCGATCCTCAAGAAGCTCACCCAATTCTTCTTGAAGAGCAGGATCTGCAGCTTGCAAGAAAAGCTCAACTTTTTCAACATCCAATGCTCTTTGTTCAATGGCATCAAGCTGACTATACCTCTCCTCAAATTCTCGAATCAACTCCGAAGCAGCTAGACCTTTGTTTGGCATGTAGACCCACTCTCGGAATTTCCGCCGAGTAGCCATACCAAAGTCCTCAAGAAAATATTCTTCTTTCAAGGCCTTCTTAAAATCTTGCCAATGTGTATTTTGAATAAAAAGATCAGTCACTTTTGCCCTCAAAGTGGGTGTGACAAGACGAAGGAAGTACTTACTCATAAGTCCAGCTGGAACACCAAAAAAACCCATCTTGATCTCATATGTCTTCAAATATGCTGAAACATTACGGCCATCAAATAGAGAAAAAATGAAGAGAGGGTTTGCTCTCGGTCTAGCACCATGCTTTGCTTAATCTGCCCCAAGATGTAATATGTGATCTTGACAGGGGACTTGCTGCAATGCTGGCCCTATCAAGGAGTACTAATGGGTTGCCTGATGCTATCAATCCTAGAAACAATCTTTTTGTGATTGGCTTGTCTACCCAAATAATTGAGCAAGATCTGGAGGATTACTTCTCATTAGAAGAAAAGGTTCTTGAATGCAAACTTGTTGATGCACACTCAAAAGCATCCCGAGGCTTTGCTTTCATTATAATGGATACTTTTGAAAATGTAGACTGTTGTATTAAGTACCTTCTCAAACAAGTCCAAAATCTTTAGTGATGACAATATATGGCTGACATAGGAGATACTACATTTCTCCTCTCCTATGCTTTCCACGAGAGCAGCTACAAGTCATCCATGGCTGCTCTTGGTAGCCTCATAGACTCTACGCAGAAGCACTCTTTGGATTGGCAAACCCTCCAAGAATAGTTATGACCATTCTCCATGTGTCAAGTAGAATGAGGCTTTAACAAGAATTCAAGTCATTGATGTAAAAGAAAGAAGATATGCAAGGAAATCCACCATTGAAGCTCAGAGAAAAGCTTGAGAGAGATGAGGAAGAAGAAGATGAACCCTACTTTCAAAAATTAGAGGGCTAACTACGGCTATGGAAGAACTAACTCCTATGACTAAATTTTAACTATGGTTTTCACTCCCTAGTCACTACAACCTAATCTAATGCATGAAAATGACTTCTAACAGGATCTAAACTATTGATCTAATACCAATGTAAAGAAGCTAATTCCTATATGAAAAAATTAAACTAGAAATACAAATAAATAGACTAAAATGTCAAGAAACCATAGGAAAGGTAGCTAGGCTAAAATGATATTACCATTAATGGTTAAGGATCAAGTGATGAGAGGATGTAGTATGGTATGCATCCCAAGCGCTATGGTGGCCAAGAGCATGCACGCTCTTGGATGGTGGGAGGTTGAAATCTCAAACAAGAAACGTTGAAAATGGCCAAAAAGATCCTTGGATAGTTACTACTTAGCCTTTTATACTTAACCCTAGTAGGCTAGATATTTGATAAGGTATGAAGGTATTTTCACTCCTCGATCCAATGACCTTAGCTCACAAACTCTCAAAGCAACTTGCATGCTAAATATTTTGGATCACGAATACAATCAAAATAGGAAATGCACATGCATTCTGAGATGCAATAATTATTACGTGACATCATGGATTTGATGCAGCGTTACTCTAAGTTGTCTATTATGCAAGTATGGAAAGAGGAAAGAGCTCATTGATTGTCTTCACAACAATAAGAAAAAATATTTAAGCAACCTAGACCATGTTTACTAGTGAAAAATGGGCTTCTTCCAACATACTAGGGGACATAGGACTTCTTTCTAATATATTCATCACTATCATGCTCATCCTCTAATGGAAATTTTTGCTTAATCCAATTTCTAAATGAGATATTCCTTGCCTTCACTTGTTGTCTAGGTGCGTTTTGCATCAAAAAATGATTTGTGTTTAAATTATATCAGATAAGTTTGTTCATATTTCAAATTATCTCTATTTGTAATTAAGTCATTGATTGCCTATCAAATCATTATCAGATCAAGAATTATCTTATTGAATGGACACATAAGATAATGGTTTACGAACTTTGGGCAACCACATCTTTTATCATTCTTCCTTGACATTATGTTCCATTTTGCTAGGACGGGTGTATCTATAGCTTTTATCCATGCACAAAAGAAGATTAAAACTTTATACGTTCAATGGGCTATAATGGATCTAGACAATATTGGTTATCTTCTTTCAGATCCCTTAAATATAACAAATGAATATGTTATTTTTGTTGCATTTCTCTAGGAAATATATCAAAGTAAAATCTCAGATTGTTATTGAACAATCAATAAGTAGAAAATCTTTATGATTTTAGTTTCGTGCTATCATTTTATTTGAGAAACTATTCTACATGCATTGTGGAACTAGTAACCACATCTATATAGGTGTTTAGTAAATATTACCATTTTATATCACTCTCTTTAGTGAAATAAATGATACACACATACCAGCATTTAAACTTTGCATAGTGTTATTTTAAAATTTTTGGTGTGGAATTGTATTCGAAATTCTCTAAGGGGAGGAGGATGTAATATTTCCACATAATAAAAGTTAGTTGGTTAGTTTGAAAGTTAGTTAGTAAATTAATAAGTTAGTAAGATTATTAACTAAAGTAAAAATATAACTAACGTTAATAATTAAGGTTTTTTATTTAATTAAAAATATATATTAAAAATGAGAGTCGTAAATCTGATTTTTTTTGGGATTGACAATGACCATAGCCACCCTTCACGTAAGTTACAACGTGAACAAGACTTATGAGCTATATTAATCACTAATATTAATGTATATAGTTTGGATGGTCCAAAAATATTAGATTTTGGGCAAAACTAGTATATTTTAGATATTATCCTAAAAAGATATGGAGATTTCTAGAACGTGATGTCATTTAAAAGAAAAGACTAGTGATTTTTCAGTTAGTTTTTGAGAATCTTTTATCAAAAGAAAAAATAAAGAGAGGGATTTGTGGCGCCGCGATCATAGTCTACAAATAGAAAACAACACTTCGAACAAAGAAAAGAAGGAGTGAACCGAGAGCTTTCTAACCAAGTGTCTGGGCATTTTATCCCCCTTTTTGGAGTCAATGGAACCATCAGATTTATGATATAATCTTCAGATCATTGATCTTTCCAAGATCCCCCTCCACAAAGAGCTCCACTTCTCAGCCACCACAAGCCCTTTTCTCTAATTCACTATAAATATGAGGCATGGGGAGGCATAAAGAAACATAAGGAGACCCTGAGAGGCTGCGAGAGAGAGCTAGAGAGAAGGATACCCCTCCAAGAGATTACGAGAAGGAGCTTGAGAGAGAGAAGGAAAGAGAGAGAGGAGTTTTCCCGAGAGGCTGCGAGGGAGAGAGTTAGTTCAAAATTTCCCTATCTCGGTCTTCCACTTACCCATCTTCTCTTACACTCTCCCATATCGAATCTATTCCGCTTTCTTTATCTCTTGAATCTACTTGTAGATGATGGCCTCCAAGTAAAGAATGTTGCATACAAATGGCAATCCCACGACTAGAAATTAAGCTTCGGGCAAAGGCATCACTATCAATCCAACTGTGGTTCCGGTCATAAGTAATATATTTCTAAAGTGATAGATGCTTGTGCTGATTCTCGTATGAGATACGTTAGGCCCCATACTATGATGCACGAGTATAGATCATCGAAAGGGATAAATTTTATATCACATATTCAAAAGATCAAGCTTGCAAAGTACATGTATTAAGAAAAGTTAATTGTACCTAGTTGCTTATGGCTTGTTCGTTGATAGAGTAATTACAAGGAGGAATCGGTCAAGGGTTATGAATGGCATTAATATAACATTAAAAATTATGCATACAAGTGCTAATTAAATTTTACATAGAATCACTCTTTGATCCCAAGGGGAAGAACATATATGCAATGGTAATGTTATCACGACTATTCTTGCATTGTTTGGCAAGAATGCAATTGGTTTTTTTTGTTGGTTGATCTAACAACATCCCATATGCTTTTACATTCAACTGGTTGTTAGTTTTTGTTTGGATGATTGTTCAAAGTGCTTGTGATTTATGGTAAATGCATGGCAAGGCTTTGTGATTATAAGTTGCCATGGGGATAAAGGAATGTTTTATTAGGAAACTGATATTAGGGTTGAATGTCTTGTTGATCGAGCTTGCAAAGTACATGTATTAAGAAAATTTAATTGTACCTAGTTGCTTATGGCTTGTTCGTTGATAGAGTAATTACAAGGAGGAATCGGTCAAGGGTTATGAATTATGACATTACAAATTATGCATAAAAGTGCTAAGTAAATTTTACATAGAATCACTCTTTGACTAGAATGATGTCTGGAGACCTTGGCCACTAGGAGCCCAAAATTCAGGTCGATCCTAGTGGGTTCGGGACCGTGAACGTTCCGTTGAGAGGCGGATTTGGGAAACCCTAGGTGACAAAACCCAAACATTCCATGCGAGTGGCAGGCAATGAGGCCTAGATTTGTTTCTCAACAGACTACTAAAAGCATGCTTGGACAGTCGATGGGCCGGAACCTTACATTATCTCTCCTCTACACTATAATTCTTCTATCTTTCTTGCAGTCTTCTCTCTCCACTTTCTCTCTCCTCTCGGGTCCCTTCATGAAAAATGGTATCAAAGCTGCATATTTGATCTATTTTTAATCTATTTCCAAGTCTATTTTCTCCATTTTTCTATCCCAAAATCCATGGACCTTCAGATACAACAAGTAGAAGCATGAGAAAGAGCATTTGAGTGACTATTGGTCTCACAAGCCAAGAGGATAGTAGACCTAGAAGCATTGATGGAGACTTGGACCAAAGTTGGAAGCCACTGATTAAAGATAGGAGCTCGTTTTCCTATTCCAGGCCAATTTTGGAGGTATTTTGGACAAAAGAGAGGTAATAGGTGTTAGGAGGGACTTAAACCAGGGTTATGTTTTGAAGATAGCCCTTTCCTTTCTTCTTTCCAAGCTCTCTTTCAAGCTTCCATGGAAAATATCAACCTCTAGCTTCATTTTCTTTCAAGATATCCTTCTCTTCCTAGAGCAAGGGCTTCTGTATGAGATTTTAGACATCATACAAGAGAAATACAACACCATTTTAGCTGGTTTCAGGCCACATGAGCAACCTACAATTTCCAATAGTTTACACTTGCTTGATAGCCTCTTTCATCATGAAATCACCATGCCTTGTGCCTTACCTTGCTTCTTGTACTTGAAGACAACCAAGGGCAACAAGTAGTATACCTATATCCATGATTTTGAAGGAGCATCAAGGAGTAGCTAGTCAGTGTAATATGCATAGTTGACACGGCTTCAAGCTAAGGTTTTCAAACTAAGGTTCCATAAGGTGCTATTGTCTTGATCAAGACAAGGAGAATCAAGGTAGTGGAGATCGAGGCTACTTATTTACGCTTCATTTAGTATAAGTCCTTATTCTACAATGTTAGGGGAAGATTTTGAGTCAAAATTGGATCTAGACACACATAAGAGATTACTCAGATATCAAGGCTACAAATAAACACAAGGTTAGGATAAGCACAATGATATGGTTGCAATAGAGCATACTAGCAAGGCTATGTGTGAAGCCATAGGTGAGATCTTAGGCTCATCAAGTACAAGATTGTGTGTGAAGCCATAGGTGATATCGTAGGCTCATCAAGAAGTATATGAATGTAACGAGAGAATGAATAAGCACCTGTAAAAAATAGTTCAGCAATTGAAGCAAACTCCAGAAGTTTTGGTGGCATCTCATGTGTTGGGAACTTGACTTCTTAATGAGCAAAGAAGGAATAATGAGAGACATCCATCCTAGTTCATTTCATCTTGTTAATCTCATCTTGTCATTCATATTTTTCAATTGTAAGTAGATCAAAAAGTGCATCTCCAAGGGTTAGAGCTCTCTATGCTTGGTTGCACAAAGCAAACATTGGAACTTTATCTTGATCTCCTCCTTCTTAGATGCAATCCTTGATGAACTTAGAATGTTTCTTAATCAAGTCCTTTAGCCTCCTCTCATTGAGGTACTCAAGCTGATCTTCCTTCAAGTAAAGAGTAATCTTCATTAAGGTACTCAAGCTGATATTCCTTCAAGTAAAGAGTAATCTTTGTTCCCTTGCCTAAAGGCTCTCCAATGTCACGGGTAATAGTAAAAGAACTAGCGACTTGAGACCCATGATTGTATTGCTCATTGTCATTGTGCTTGGATACAAACTCTTCATAGGGAAGCATAGAGCAACATGCTTACTACACAACTGTTTTTCATTGTTCAATCATGAGAGGGACAAGATGTTGTTATAGCTAGAGTGAAAATTTTCAAGTTGAATTTTAGTAAGAGCATGAGTTGCATCTACACCTAGAGTATTAGCACTATGGAATCTTTGTTTTTAAACTCAACTAGACCAACAATGTAGAGTTCATCAATGCTTTTACGAAATTGAGTCTATGGCCTATAGTGAATAGCAATGCCTTTATAAAACCTTATGTTGGAATAGTACTATCTATGCAAGAGTTGATCCCATCATCAAGTACAACAAGGAAGCACAACAAGCCTTCACTTGTTGGCTTCTCCTCATTGAAATCTTTGTGGAAGAGGCTCCAAATATGATGAATGCAATGCATGTAGCAATTTGACTATGGAATATGGATTTGAGCCTTGGACATCTAAGTAAGGGTTATTGATACTGTCTTCAAAAAAGCAAATGCATCATAACTATTGATGTCACTAATGCAACTTCAGGCAAGTCCTCAAATGAATAGGAAAATGACAAGAGATATTTTGTAGTAGACAATAGATATTCTACAATAGAAAATCATTCCATGCTGGATGAAAATGTTGGTTTGAAAATTAAACTAGTTTTAGAAGTACTACAATGTGAAATGTCTTTTCCCAGTACACATTGTCCTTGTCGCAAAGTGGGTTGCTGGAGACAAATATTGTCCCTATTGCAAAGTAGGTTGTAGGAGATAGATTGTGCTTATTGCAGAAGGGCTAGAGATGGTCATAGTATTCATGCCATTTCCCTACATCTAGCTTTTGTTATACAAAGCATTGAACAAAGACTTGTCAAATCAGGCAACAAGACATCAATAGAGATAGTAGCAGCAACTTGATTACAATGGCAATTGAGATTAATAGCTCTAGCTCTTTCTCAATATTTGCTTCAATGCAAGCTAACATTGATAAAACTAGAGCTTTAATTGATTAGTCTATTGCTCTTACAAAAACTGATATTGAGAATAGAGAGACCTCTGTCAAGCATGGATTGTCATCACCCTAAGTAATATCAACAACATGATGAGTATTATGGTCAGGATGAGTATTCTCATGTGCATTATGCATTTGATGATTACCCTTATGGCCATCATGTACATGTTGATAGTACACACTATGATCTGCATGCATCTTCTAAATAAAAGTAGTAATATGTACATGGCCAACAATATGCCAATGACTATGAGCAATATGCAAATGTATATGGACAACATGTTAATAGTCATGATCAAGGGACATCATTTCAATGAGCTTGGGTAATGATATGGTTATTATGTGCATCATGATTATGTTTATGAGCATGTCTCTATTCAAGAACATAGTCATGATTATCCCTATGACCATTCCTTGGTTTGGCATCCTAGTTCTTCTAGACATGATGATAATGGACTTACTTATGAGTACTCTTTTAGCTTTCTTCATTAGCAAGTTGATAACTACCATCCATCTTGGAAGCAATTTCTTATATTTGGTAGGATATTTTGGCTAAAGACTAGCCATTTATTGCCCTATTTTAGTTTAGGAAAGACTACAGATAGCTCACTATTTTAAACCACATGTTACTTGGAACTCTGGACTTAAAAACCTAACTATATAGGTCGATAACACTTGCAAAGAGCTCCATTTTGATGTGCAACATGCCTTAATTGGAGTTTTCTACACAAAATTATATCAAATTTACTACAATAGGGTCCTATAGTAGGCAATATGCTATCTATTATCTACAGGTGCCTTTGATGAAGCTATAATGGCCAAGTTCTTAGCTTTATCATCTTACTTAGACATATGCATGGTCCACTTGATTTTCCATTGTGTGACAGAGTAGTAATTTGATCTTCCTTACATTCAATTTTGTAATAAGTCCCAAATTATTTTTTAGGAAAAAAACTTATTTTCCATGGGGATAGAATGTAAAGGATAGGAAGTAGGGGCTGGTGTAAAAAGGTGAAACAACTAGTTAATTTTAGCCAACTGAATATAGTACAACTCATTTTTTCTTACTTCTCTCTCTCCTCTAGCTTTCATGGTTAACTTCTTCTTTCAATTCCTATCTTTCTCTCTCCATTTCTAATATTTCTCTCTCCTTGTCTAGAATTTCCCTTCTCTATGCTCTTCTTCTTTCTTTCTTGTAGTCTTCTCTCTCCTCTCGAGTCACTTCATGACACCATCCATGAATGCACTTCCTTCACTCTTAGCCCTTTATGACCTTAGTATGCAAGGAAGAAGCATGAGTATGAGCATGCAAGTATGATCAAGAGAAATAAGGAGGCTTCATCCACATGGTTCCTCACCCTCACACAGACACACATACATACTCTTAACTCTCTTAATAGTCACTCTCTTGCTCTCGCATAATGAAAAGCAAGAATGCAAGTATATAATGTTTGCACATACATGAATAGCCTTTTTCATTTACTTTCATCTTTTTTATACCATAAATCTAGGATTAAGGTTTCCCATTCTTCCTACCATTCTATGATAGGGAGAATAAATCAAAATATGAAAAACTGTCCATAAATATGACTAAATGTAAGTCACATACAAAGAATGAGAAATATATCTAAATAAAGCTACTTAGAATCAATGGAAATAGTATATATGAAGCATAGAACTAAAAAAGAAAGGGGTATAGGCTTCATGAGTCCAAGAGAGTGCTACAACTTATCACCATTTGAGAGCTCATCCTAATACAATGGATCGTTGAAAGGAATCTTAAACATAAACAACCAAAGTTCAATCCAAAATATAGAATGCATCACAAGATCTAAAATTTCGAATCATGAAGGAGGCATGATTTATCAAACCTCCACATACATATAATCTATCGATAAGTGCAATAAGACTATGTCTTTTTGCATGTTGGATCTCCAATCCCATGGGATCGTGATCTTAATCAAGTATTATCACAAAAAAGACAAAGTAGCATTGTTAGAATAAGATTATTAGTACAAGCAATATATAAAATAAGAAAGTAAACATGATTAATAGAGAACTTACAAAGTCCTCCAATTAGGTCTTATGTTTACTACTCTCGAGGTGTATGAGTCCCATCTCTAGCTATGCCCTTGTTGCCTCTTGTTGCTGCTGCCACCATTGCCATCATGGAGAGTCTTCAACCTCCTAAGGGATGGAAATTTGGAAAATGGATGTAAAAAGTGCATTTCTAAATGGAACACTATATTAGGAGCTTTGAAAATTTTCACATAGTTTGGGAATTCCCAATATAATTAATATTTGGCCACATGATCAAATCTTGTCCCCTTACTTGAAAGTGGAGTCTATCCTAATTACTATATAGGTTGTCTTTACAAGTCCCACTTTGAAGCATGTGTTGAGATTTAGCCACATAGCCAAATCTTTGCGCCTTATTTGGAAGTGGGACTTGAGAGATTTCCAAATTCTCTAATATGGTGTTATGGGGATCTGATTGAGGAAGTGTATATGAAACAACCCAAGGTAATGTACATCCAAATTATCCAAATTATGTGTGTAGGCTCAAAAGACACTTTATTATTTAAAGCAAGCACCGAGAGTATAGAATGCTCAGATTAGCTCATATCTATAGCAACTTGGATTGCAAATGAAAAATGCATATCATAGTCTATTCGCTAAGAAGACAGAGATAGGTTATATATTTTTGATCATTTATGTAGATGACTTAATTGCTTTGGATGATGACTCTAGAATTAATAAAATTATGTCTATGCTATAGGCATATTTTAAACTGAAATACTTTGGAGAGCTAAAATATTTTCTTAGCATTAAGATAGTGACTATAGCTCAAGGGATTTGGTTGCTATAGAAGAAATATGCACATGATATACTATTGAAATATGGAATGATGGGCTATAAGCCCATGGAAACCCTATTAGATTAGAATACAAATCTTGGAGTTGATGTTGGCAATAAAATAGTGTTTGCAAATGGTAGAAAACATAATCTATCTTTCTATTATGCATTTTGATCTTAGTTAGTCAATGGGAATATTAATCATTTGACTTAATCATTCATTTATCTACTTGGAATTCAACATTTGACTTAATAGTTAGCTGTAGCCTTAGCTATCATCTATTATGTATGGCATTATAAATGAATCAGTCTAACTCAGTTAGTGTGTGTGGTTAGTGACCTATCTCTTCATTGTAGTGTTTGACTTGGTTGTTCTTATGTGTTATTATGCATCTATGGAATAATGAGAGAATGAGATACAGTCTCCTATGATGATTCAATCCTATGTATATCCTTCTCCCTCTCGTTGAACAATAGAGAGGGTGGCTCTGCTACTTGCTCCCAGCATGGCTACACTTAGAAGCACTTCCATTTGGGAGAGGATGTATATGAGACCCACCCTAGAAGTTACACACACTTGTGGTGGAGAAAATAACTATTGCCATATATATTAATGATGAGGGGAAGAGGTTGATTGTGCATATACATGAGTTGTGCCAATAGGCTTTTAGGCACAACATATTGGATTACAAGAAAAATATATTGGACTCAAGTAGTAAGGACTATGTGATAGCATCTTTGTATGAAGAGTTCCTAGTATCTACAAATCATATCTCCATTGGATGGATAATGGAGTTGATTTGGACCTAGATATTCCACAAATAGTTAGATATGTGGAATGGATGCATGGTAGACAGTGAAGAGTGATATAAGGGAGCTCGAGTAGCTAGAACAAGAGGAATAGGGAAGGCCACTAACTATCCAGGGTGATGTTGATAGTAGCGAAAAGTGATGAGGGTTCGTTGTTGGAGGTAGGAGTTATGCACCGCCTTAGGAGTGATAGTAATAGGAACTACTTGGTAGAAATTTTAAGTTCTCTATTAGTTATGTTCACTTTCTTATTTTATGTCCTACTTCTTGTAACAACCTAACTCTAACAATGCTACTATGTGTTTTTTGCTATAGTACTTTGTTGAGAGAGAGAGAGAGTATGAGAGAGATACACAAGACATGCTCCCAAAGAATGATTCATATTGATGTAGAGTTAGTATATATAGGTGAGACCCAAGTCAAGTGAGAGATTATATATATAGTTGTAACACACTCCATTGCAAATCATGATTGTACAGGCTTGGAGACACCATGTGCAGAAAGGCATGGTCCACTACACTTATCAATGAGCTATATGCACATGGTGCTTTGGTAAGTCATGCCTCTTTTATGTTTCCATTCTTTAGTTCTTGTGATGCATTGTGTACTTTGGATTGATCTTTGGTTATGTTGTTGGGAAGTAGGCTACATAGAGGCATGTATAAAATGTGAATGCACTAATCATTTTGTACCAGTTTTTGACATAGTACAAGTCCCTTTTTGCTTCATCCCTCTCCTTATAGCTTTCATGACTATCATCTTATTCTCTTTTCTGTGTTTCTCTCTCTTCTTCAAGTGATTTTCAAACCTCTCTAGTTTCTCTCTCTTCTTGTAGTATTTCTCTCTCATTCACCAATCTTTCTCTCTCTTGTTATTCTCTCTCAGTTCATTTCATCATCTAAGGAAAATTAGACAAAAAGACATGGGATAGGTTTTATTATTATAATAAGCCCAAATGAAAGTGAATAGAAATGAGTGTATTGGGGTCGGTAGGTACTTGGAGGCATTAATATAATTTGGAAATCATAACATCTATGAAAAGACAGTACATGTTTTGATAATTAGTTACACAGCAATGACGTATATTTCATCTTTTATAACTTAGTCCCATATGTTTCTTTCAAAAAGTGTAAGGAGGACTTTGAAATTGGTGGCTGAGATCATTGTTGTTTTGCTTTCTGTTCATTGTTTGTAGTTAGCCAATTCCCTTATATTTGAAGAGATTCTTCTCCCCAAACTATAGGATTTCTATCCTCTTTTAATACATATGCATAGACTATATTCCAAACCTTGTGGATACTCACATGACATTGCCATCCCTCGAATTATAGGAATATCTCACATGTAACATATTGTATCATGTCATGAAGTGAACTGGCATGAGAGAAAGACTATTGAATAAGAGAGAAAGATTGGAAGAAGACAAAGAAACTAGAGAGAGATCTGAGAAACACTAGAAGAAGAGATAGAAACATAGAAAAGGGAAGAAGATGGCATCCATGAAAGCTATGAGGAGAAAGATGAAGCAAAATGATACTTGTACTATGCCAAAAATTGGTATAAAGTGATTAGTACCTTCATATTTTAAACCTACCCCTATGTACCCTATTTTCCATCTCTTACATTCCATCCCCACTCAAAAGAAGTTTTTGTCCTCAAAAACATTATTGGAATGTTTACAATGGATGAATGTAAAGGGGATCCAAGCACTATCTTGTTACAAGTGGCTACAAAAATAGGAAAATCACTAGTATGTACTTAGTAAAGGATTGAATCTGAAGTGGAAATTCAAATAGACCATATGGAAATCCATTATTCTAAACTTTAAAGCTGAGAACTAGACCACCATAACTCCAAGAAAAGGCACCTGCAAACAATAGGCAACTTGTTGTCTACTACAGACCCTACTATGATAAAATTGAGATTCTTTTGATGGGCATATCCAAATCAATTGTGCTATGAGTCAAAAGAAATCTCATTAGACATACTCTCATGTCATATAGGTATTACCCCTATGTAATCAAATTAGAATTGATATTGAGCCAAAACAATATGTTATCCATAAACTATATGTAGTAGAATAACAGATAAAATGACTAGTTTTTAGCCAAATAAACCTACGAAAGATTAAGATTTGGATCCCAATATGGATTTTGGCTTAATAAATATGAAAAATCCATCTCTTGGATCAGAAGAGATACAATCATAATAATGATCAAGTGTAATAAAATTGTTATCAAACTCATAATCTTGGCCACCTGAGTTAAATGGATAGGAAGAAAGATCACCATAATCACAACTATAATCATACCCATTAGACATCAAATCTATCCATCATGAATCTCACATACATCCTCATTAGTAGTATACCAATCATGATAGTCATTTATTAAAGTCCTCATAAGCATAATCATATGCATACCGTTGTTTCCTCCAGTTGGTGTAGACCCTGGTTAAGTGTGAGCTAATGCATGTCCTCAACTAATCCATCATAAGCATGATCAAAAACTTTAGAGTCTTAATTTTAGCATGCTCATATTCTTCCACAAATGGTCCATAAAGCTACTCACTTAGTGATTTTCATATGCATTCTCTTCTTCTAGATTATCCTTGTTGATCATCTTGATCTTCTCCATATGGTTGGTATTCATATTTTGCATTAGCCTCTTTTTGTTCTTTCTCTTACACATCATAAAACCCCTTTTCTACTTTAACATCAATATTATCTTGAAGAAACAAAGAATTCAACATTGCATTTGATTGATTCCCATTGACAGGTTGTCCAAGATGAATGGAATAATCTTCCTCATCATGGCATTGTACAAAGTCCATTTGTTGTCCATGGTTTAATTTTATACATTTAAACATATGATCAACATCATATTTCTCCAAAGAAGCAAACACATCTTGTAAATTTTGCTAAATATTATTGTAGAAGTGACTGCACTACATAGCAATCAATATACGCATTTACTTTTTCCATTTAGTAGTGTGCTTTAGTAAAATATTGATAGCCATCTCCACACAAGCACAAGTATCCTCATGGTAGATACAAAGATGGATCGAGATGAATATATCATATTACTATATCTTGATAGAATATTTTCCTAGAAATTTGATCAATTAAAGCATACTAACATCCAAAATTCCCCATGCTAGATGTCCTTCCAATGAACCCCATGATCTCTTGCTAACTATTGGAGATGTATGAACTATCATAGCTTAGTGATTAGCATCAATCTCAACAAGAGAGTGAAAGAAATACCAATATATATTATAACTACTATTGAGATGACTAATAAAGCAATGATACAAAGCAATGCAATATATCCCTACCTTGAAGAGATTGTAGAAGAGTAGTACAATTGCTATAACACTACTTCAATGATGCCCACAAATGAGCTTGAACCTCTAGTTTGTCCATGGTTAGTAATTTTAACAATATTTGTTAAACTTTCATATTGCATATACATCCTTGTAAGACACTATTATCATAGACCAAAAGAGAGAAATCGAGAGATAGTGAAAGAGAGAGAAATAATGAGAGAGAAGTGGGAGAGAAACAAAGAGATATGAGGGAAATAAAAGCATATTGTCTATCGTAACATAGATGAAATGGACAATGATGATGGTTAAAGCATCCAAGATCATGAGGCACATCTTAATCAATGTGTCCCATGTCCCTGCACTCAATTGCAAGCTAGCAATTAGATGAAAGTGTCATTTGTGTATGGACCACATGTGACACTTTGGCGAGTTTCAATTGGAGATCATTGAGGACTAGGCAATCTTAGATTTTGAGAGAATAGTAAAAAAAGTTTATATCAATCATTCTTTACATTCTCAATATAATTGAGTATCACCTACAACAATATTAAATATGCCCTAAAAATGTTCACAGAGAGGTGGCACTCCATCCCAAGGAATGCACCTATTGTGGCCCAATTGGATTTAAAGTTCATGGGTGTGAGATGTATGAAGTGCTTGAGCCAATAAACCCATTGGAGAATTGAGAGTACTCCTCTTTTTCATGGAGACCTATGCCAAGAGCTTGACATGGAGCCACAAAACTAGTGGTATTTGTGTATGCTTGCTCAATTCATTGATAATTCACTTTAAGGAAACTTTACCATATATGTTTTAAGTGGCATAACTTTTTGGAGAGTTGTATTATGGTACTTTACCCAAATCCTTATATTGATTATGCTAACATAATTTCTGATTGTGTAGGTTACCTTTGACAATACCTAGAGAGAGCATGATGAGTTGAGGAATGACAAATAAGGAGCTATAGGAGATCTTTATGCATATATCTCAAGATCAAATGGCCCACTTTAGAGATATGGAGGACCAAGAGTTGTCACGATCATTTTCTGGCCATTCTTTGAGGTCTACCTTAGTACGCTCCAATGCTTCGATCTTCAGTAGGCCGAGTCGACATTCTATACTGGGCCCACATGGATGAAGCAGTTTTGGGAGGTACTATGGAGATGTAGATACTGTGAGCCCACAGTCAGTTTCTAGTCCTTGCTCTCTTATCGATTCCAAAGAGGGTGACTTAGGTACATGTTGCGGAGGCATTGATGCATGTCTTTGTCTTATCAATCTGGTTGGCACTTATCACCTCCAAGGTTTGTCACACCTATAGGGATGTCTACTCTTGTGACGCCAAGCCTCACTCAGGCGACTGCACAAGTGGCAACCTTATGGATGCTACTCCAAGAGATACCACCCTTGCATGTATACCTAATGTATAGTGGTCTCTTGGTTATGCCCAAGAGCATGATCATAGGTGGGAGAGATTGCAACTTAGACATACCCCAATAGGATAGGAATACCTCATAGACGAGAAAAAAGGTATTGTGATCATGGATGATGAGGGGAGGAGGGTGATGACTTGCATGAGAGAGTTGTGCCAACAAGTATATCGGCATAACATTAGTAGAGGGGAGTAATGACTATATAGTGGCATCTTTGTATGAGGAGTTTTTGATACCTACGGTTGTAGAGAGGTTTTCCACTGGGTGGATGATGGATTTTATGCATGCATACATGTCACATAGATGATTAGATGCACACAAGGAAATCAAGAGTGGTGTCTTTGTATGAGGAGTTTTCGATATCTACAACGGTAGAGAGGTTTTCCACTGGGTGGATGGTGGATTTTATGCATATATACATGTCACATAGATGATCAAATGCACACAAGGCAATCAAGAGTGGCACCTCAAAGACCAAGTGGTTGGATGCATAGAATTTCAGAGACTCAAGGAGGAGACCATAAACTCTCCACGATGATGTAAGCAGCAATAATGAGAGACAGCAAGGGCACGATTGGGGGTAGGAATCGTGCACCATCTGGGGAGTGGCAAGATCATAAGATTTATTTGGAAGACTTTTTAAGTTTTCTTTTGGTTCTTCTTACTTTCTTATTTGGAATATCACTTGTACTAAACAAACTTATTTTTAAAAATAGTACTCTATTTTTCTTGTAGCACTCCATCATAAATCAGGATCCTATAGGTTTGGAGACTTAGTATGTAGAAAGATGGTCTCACTGCACTTCTTGATAGATTGTACATATAGGGTGGCCCAATAAATCAATCCTCTTATTAGTTTTTTAATGATAGATTATGTGTTGTGGATTAATGTCTAGTTGTTTATATTGCAGAGTTTGTTTGACGCTCCATTGTGCCAGGATGAGCTTTTGGATGGTAAGGAGCTGTAGCATGTGCTTAGATTCGTGGAGTACACATCATTTCCTTTTTTGGTCATGTGATCCATGCAAGCTTCTTCCATGTAGCATTCCTTAGATATATTTCTCATCCTTTGTATAAAATCACATTTTGCGATATTTATAGATACATTTTCATGTTTGTTTTAGACTCCCCTCTCCATGGTTCTCTCCATGGTTAAGTCCATGCAATTTTATGAGTTGTAATCATCATTGCTGCATATATTTGAATATTGAGTCAATGACACTTTTTTTCAATATCTCATGATGCCCTTGTCTTGATAATGATTGTGTATTCAATATATAATTGTTTTATAGAATATTATTCATCACATGGTGCTGGGGGTGGCAAGACTACCAAAAAAAAATTCATCTACAATTGTCGCTAATTTATTTACTTGTGTAGCTATCTAAATTGATATATGCATCGGAAAGCATCCCTACATATGTTGCTATTAGCATCATAGAAATGATGCTAATAGTAATGTAGATAGCATCGCAAATAGCAACACAAATAGTGATGCATCCATAGAGAAATCTATATTGATGCTTTTAACAACAATGGGGATGATTTTTTTAATGAAAATGGAAAGACTTTAACTCTCCTTATACTTAAAAAATAAAGAATATCAAGCTTGAAGAAGAATCATCAACTTTCTACTCCATGGGAGCTTCAAGAGTTGAAAAGAGCTCAAATGATTCAATTATTTGATGTCTCTGGTGCGCAGATCGGATGCTTTACGCTCGCATAGTGAATGCCGGAAGGTCTGCAAGAACAATAGAACTCTACTTTTTGCACAAATTACAATGTAAAAAGCATGAACGACAAGAGCAAAAAGACCAATTGGGTGCAATCTCCCCCCATGCCTTGTGTGAGCGCTCCACAAAGCATGTATTTTATGTATTATTCATCTTCATGCTCAAATAATAGCCCAAATTACAAAATAACAAGCTTTTAGCTTTTGAGTTTGCTTTAACACAAAAATAGGAATAAAGCTAATGGACGGTGCCCAAAGAATCTGGCACGACCAATACAATGTCTAAATAGAAATAACATAATTGTACGCCCATGCGCATACAAAATAATAATAAATAACCGACGCCTCAATAAATAGGCGCGACAAAATATAGGCGTGGCACCTATCAAAATATAATCCATAAATCGAATACTCGCTATCCTCCAATGCTTTCCTCTGCCACTGCTGCTATCTCTACACATCAACTGAAGTATTCACAATCGTTAGTAAAATAATACAATTAAACTGACAAAAGTGAATACCTAGCAGTCTTCAGGTACATAAATAAATCAACTAGTTAGAAATAAATCCTAACCTTAATTTATTATGAGTGCACACTCTAAACTCATAAACGTTTATTAATTTAATATTCTTTTTGTGGAACCACCCACTATGGAATCACCTATGTACATACTAAATTAATGAAACGCCCGAAAAGGATAGGCGTCCCCATCAACTTCTCGCACAAAGAATCCACTTTGTGTATGAGCCCCGGTCATCAAAGTTTACGGAATCCATCGTAAAACCTCACGGAATCCACTATGGCACGGAATCCACCGTGAAATATGCCTCCTGGCATCATACCCCCGGGGTGGGATAGCAATTGACCTCAATTGCTATTAGCTCAATGTGGAGCTAAGAGAGTGGGGAAAGCATTTAAGTCTCTAGCGTGTATCCATTGTGCTTCCTCTACAGGATGGTTCTTTAATTTAACTAGATATCTAGAATATATTCGGCCAGTTCTAGTGGTCATAAAGTCAGTGTCTATGATAGCTTCGGATTCGAGTATTTCAATCTCTTCCTCTAACAAAGGTGGGTTTTCATAAACAGGGTGTACAGGTAATTGGCCTCTAAATGGTCTCAATAAACTAATGTGAAATGTGTTGTGAATTTTCCAGTGAGGTGGTAATTCTAACTTGAATGCATTATCATTAATTTTATGAATGATCCTAAATGGTCCATAGAATCTAGGGGCTAATTTCACAACCGGGTGTCTATCTACACTTTGTAGTCTACGTTTTTCTATTCTCAACCAAACATAGTCATCAACTTTGAAATTCATTGCTTGTCTTTTCTTGTTGGCTTGTTTGGTATATGATTGCTGGGCTTTGGCAATCATGTCTTTAACCTCATCAAAAATAGTATTATGCATACTAGCAATATCATCAGCACTCTGAATTCTATTTGACAAAGATGCAACATGTGTAGATAATCTATATCCATAAATCACTTCAAACGGTGCTTTCTTTGTAGATGTGTGTGGTGTATTGTTATATGCAAACTGTAATAAATGCAAATGTGTGTCCCATGTCTGAGGTTTAGAAATAGTATATGCACGTAAGAGATCTAGAATAGTGCTATTAGTGGCTTCTATTTGTCCATTAGTTTCAGGATGAAATGCAGATGAGAAATCAATCTTTGTGCCTAGGTTAGCAAACAGAGTAATCCAAAAGTTGTTACAAAATCTAGAATCACGATCTGAAATAATAACTTTTGGCAATCCATGGTTAGTGAAAACAGTTTTCAAAAACAATTGTGCTGCTTGTGATACTATTAAAGGTTTCTTACATGGTATGAAATATGCTTGTTTACTAGATCTATCTACTACTATCCAAATCATATCATGGTTAGATTTAGTACTAGGTAAACGAGTAATAAAATCCCTAGAAATTTGTTCCCAAGGTTTAGATGGAATAGACAAAGGCATAAGTAATCCATACTGTTTACCATGATGTCTCTTAACTCTTTGACAAATCAAACATTCAGAAACAAAGTTAGATACATCAGTGTCCAGATGCGGCCAATAAAAATCTTCAGTTAATGTACGTAAAGTAGATATGATACCTCTATGACCTTGGTATGGGGGACAATGAATCTCATTCAAAACAAAAGATCGGAATGGAATTGTAACACACAATCTCTTTTCATAAAACATAAATCCATCATTATATGACAATGAATCAATAGGAATCAAGCTATTTTGAACTACTTTATTCCAATCAGCATGAAAAGTAATATCCTGATGATAAGTATCTTTCATAGCAATCAAAGAATCAAAAGATATAACAGAAATATTATGAATGGCAGGTTTTCTACTTAGTGCATCAGCCACTACACTTTTTTTTCCAGGTCGGTATTGAATGATAGGATGAAAACTTTGAATAAAGGATGCCCATTTGATATGTCGGTCAGAGATTTGGGGTTGGCTAAGTAAATGTCTAATACTTTGCTGATCGGTCTTAATCATAAATTTTGAACCCATTAAGTAGTGTTTCCACTCTCTTAATGCTTGTACAACAGCTAATAATTCTTTGTCATATGTGGAATATTTCAGTTCAAAGGGTTTCAACTTACAACTAGAATAGGCTATAGGATGATTGTCTTACATAAGTACAACTCCTATTCCTGATCCACTAGCATCGGTCACTACTAGAAAGAATGGTCTATTAAAATCAGGCAACTGTAGGACAGGGGCATGGGTTAATGCATGTTTCAATAAGTCAAAGGATTTCTGTTGATTTTCGGACCAATGATAAATAATTTCTTTCTTCAGAAGTTTAGTCAGTGGTAAAGCAAGTAATGAAAAATTATGTACAAACTTCCTATAGAAACTAGTAAGACCAAGGAATGAGCGTAACTCATGCATGTTTTTAGGTACATGCCAATTCAATATTGCATCTATTTTCTTAGGATCAACTTTAATTCCATCAGATGATACAATATGTCCTAGATACTCAATTTCTATTTTAAAGAATTCACTCTTTTCAAGATTTGCATACAATTGATTATCTTTTAATAACTAGAAAACCAATGGAAAATGCTCATAATGTTCCTTCTCATTTTGACTAAACACCAAAATATCATCAAAGAAGACAATTACACAATACTGATATTTCAGAAATATACGATTCATCATTCTACTAAACGTAGCAGGTGCATTAGTCAATCCAAATGGCATCACTAAAAATTCGTAATGACCAAATTGTGTCCTAAATGCAGTCTTGAATATGTCAGACTTATCTAGTCTCACCTGATGATAACCAGACTTAAGGTCTATTTTACTAAATATAGCAGATCCTTGCAGTTTGTCCATAAGGTCATCAACTCTAGGAATAGGATACCTATTCTTTATAGTGATCTTATTTAAAGCTCGATAGTCAATGCACATACGATAGGTATTATTCTTTTTCTTGACTAACAGAACAGGTGCACCAAATGGAAAACTACTAGGTCTAATCAATACTCTATTTAGTAATTCCTCAACTTGACTCTGAATTTCTTTTTTGCTCTATCTGGTAATGCCTATATGGTGCTTTGCAAGGTGGTTGTGTGCTAGGGATCAAATCTATCTTATGGTCTTCTGGACGTGAAGGAGGTAAACTAGGTGGTAGGTCTTCGGCGAAACAATCCTTAAAATATGCAAGAAATTCTTTATGCCTAGGGTGCATATGATTATCTTTTACTTGCAATTCATTCACCCAAATGAGATAAGATTTACTACTCTTGCCTAATGCACGTTTAGCTTGAGTATGCGAAAGCAGTGGAAAAACATTAGATGCATACATACCATATAATGTAATAGATTTTCCTTGAAAATTTATATGCATTGAATGTGTGGAATAGTCTATATCTGGGTTATGCTAGTGACGCCAAGGCATACCTAAAATAATGTCACTCGACTGTAATGGAACAACTAGGAAATTTCTTCTCTCAATGTATTGACCAATTTGAATCTCTAAGTCATGCACTTCCTGTATACCATTATACCTAGTGCCTAAGAATGCTGCTTTGATGCGATAATGCGTATGTACAGTCTGTAACTTCAATTCCTTTACTAATTTTGCTAAAATAAAATCATGAGTACTACCATCATCATGCAAAATAATCTTTTCCTTTCCATGCACCAAACATTTCATAGTCAATAAAGAATGTGGAGTTGGCATACCTGGTAAAGTATCCAAAGTAGTAGTAGTGTCGTCCTCATCTTCTGTGAAATCAGGCATATCTTCATGTTTGTCTTCGTCCATTGCTCCAAGGTAGTTGATATGGGTAGGTGGCTTCTTTGAATGACAATTTGCTGCTAGATGTCCAGGCTGGTGGCATTTATAGCATACTATTGGCTTGGCTTTGGTTACATTGTTTGCAATGGCGGGAAGTCTAGGGACATTAGGGTCTAGCTATGGAATAGGCTTAGGGTTTTGATTGACATTGGATGATAATGCAGGTGGTTTTGCCCAATTTTTACAGAAAGATGATGAAGAGGAACGACTTGGATTAACGAGCTAGTGAAATGGCATCTTCAAGAGTAGCAGGCTTGAACATGTTAACTTCAGCGTAGTAATGCCCAAGGAGTCCAGACATATACTTGCGCTTGTGTGTCGCTTCAGGTACGTCTTCAAGCATGCATAGCTAGATTAATGCATTCCAAAAACGCTCTGTATACTGAGGAATAGGCTCACAATCCCGTTGCTGAAGAAGATCCCATTGCTTTATAGCTTTCTCATGAAATTGTGGAGGAAGGAAATTCTACATGAACTTCTTCTTGAAATTCTCCCAAGTAGCAGGACAATCTATACTCTTGCGTACTACAGTCCACCAAAGAGATGCTCTGTCCACTAAATGATTAGTAATACACTTGATTTTATCTTTTTCTGCATAGGTTTCCTCATGGAAATGGTCGTCAAACTGACTAATGAATGCTAGAACTGTTTTTCCTTCTCGTATGCCATTGAAAGTATGGAATTTGAAACTTCTTTTACTTATTTTTGATTCCTTGCGGATGGTTTGAGCTTCGAGAGTTGCGTCGATGGTACGTCGGATAAGATCTTCAGCTTGAGGTTCTTCTTTGTCAGTAGACACTCTTTGTAAATTTGCCAGTTGAACTTGCAATGCTTGCCTAGCCCTTCGTTCTTCATCCAATTGCATCATGATTAAGTCCAGCTTTTGCTCCATCGTAGGTTTAGGTAGGTCGCCTTCAGCCATAAGATCATCCATATGTGGTTCCGTCATCCTGCAAAACTCAAAAGACCTTTCTAACTCAAAATCAAGTTAGCGGGATGAGTGTAGCTCAAGTTCGGGAATACAAGGCTTATGTATTTTTGGGTGTGGCTTCCACAAGCTATGGAAAATCTGCATTTTATCCTTCTTCGTATGCTGAAAATGCTTCAGCAAACCTGCGTATGGGTAGAGTATCTTCCAATGGACAACTTTGAAGTTCGGAGTTTCTGCGCAGGAATAGCCCTTCTAGGAGTTTTGAGCACAAGTCAGTTCTGACTCCAGTTGACTTGTCTGACTTGCAGAGTTGCAAACTTATGTGACTTGCACATTGCAGACTTGCAGAACTTAGTCGATTTATCTGACTTGCAGAATTTAGACTTGAGAGACTTGCTGAATCTATTTGTGTCACCTGACTTACTGAAGCTTAGGTAACTTTGTTGTTTTGGTAAGTAAGCTCAAAGAGCTTACTGTCCAAAACGTAAATTCGTGGGGGGGGGGGGGTGTTTTTCAGCCCATGGCAGAAAAATCAGAGGTCTCTTGAGACCTCATGATGATGAATCGAAGCTTTTTAAGCTTCTTATAGCTTATAAGCTTTAATACTAAGCTTATTAAAAGTAAAAGCTTTTAAGCTTGTGAGCTATGGAGTTTTATCTCACTGGTTTTTTACGACTTGTATGTGAGGATGTAGGAGTGGTCCTCCGCCTCTGCAGATTGGTCCTTCGCGATCCGATGATGGAAACAGGGGTTCTTGATCGCTAGAAGTCTGCTTGTATCGACAGTTCGCGACGAGATTGACCGTAGAGCCCAATCGTTCCAGGAGCTCCGCCTTCGCACAAGATGGGTAGCGATTGGAAGCTCTTGATCTCAGCTTCGCTGTGATACCACTGGTGCGCAGATCGGACGATGTGCGCTCGCATAGTGAATGCCGGAAGGTCCCCAAGAACAATAGAACTCTACTTTTTGCACAAATTACAATGTAAAAAGCATGAACGACAAGAGCAAAAAGACCAATTGGGTGCAATCTCCCCCCATGCCTTGTGTGAGCGCTCCACAAAGCATGTATTTTATGTATTATTCATCTTCATGCTCAAATAATAGCCCAAATTACAAAATAGCAAGCTTTTAGCTTTTGAGTTTGCTTTAACACAAAAATAGGAATAAAGCTAATGGACGTTGCCCAAAGAATCTGGCACGCCCAATACAATGTCTAAATAGAAATAACATAATTGTACGCCCATGCACATACAAAATAATAATAAATAACCGACGCCTCAATAAATAGGCGCGACAAAATATAGGCGTGGCACCTATCAAAATATAATCCATAAATCGAATACTCGCTATCCTCCAATGCTTTCCTCTGCCACTGCTGCTATCTCTACATATCAACTGAAGCATTCACAATTGTTAGTAAAATAATACAATTAAACGGACAAAAGTGAATACCTAGCAGTCTTCAGGTACATAAATAAATCAACTAGTTAGAAATAAATCCTAACCTTAATTTATTATGAGTACACACTCTAAACTCATAAACGTTTATTAATTTAATATTCTTTTTGCGGAACCACCCACTATGGAATCACCTATGTACACACTAAATTAATGAAACGCCCGAAAAGGATAGGCGTCCCCATCAACTTCTCGCACAAAGAGTCCACTTTGTGTATGAGCCCCGGTCATCAAAGTTTACGGAATCCATCGAAAAACCTCACGGAATCCACTATGGCACGGAATCCACCATGAAATATGCCTCCTGGCATCATACCCCCGGGGTGGGATAGCAATTGACCTCAATTGCTATTAGCTCAATGTGGAGCTAAGAGAGTGGGGAAAGCATTTAAGTCTTTAGCGTGCATCCATTGTGCTTCCTCTACAGGATGGTTCTTTAATTTAACTAGATATCTAGAATATATTCGGCCAGTTCTAGTGGTCATAAAGTCAGTGTCTATGATAGCTTCGGATTCGAGTATTTCAGTCTCTTCCTCTAACAAAGGTGGGTTTTCATAAACAGGGTGTACAGGTAATTGGCCTCTAAATGGTCTCAATAAACTAATGTGAAATGTGTTGTGAATTTTCCAGTGAGGTGGTAATTCTAACTTGAATGCATTATCATTAATTTTATGAATGATCCTAAATGGTCCATAGAATCTAGGGGCTAATTTCACAACCGGGTGTCTATCTACACTTTGTAGTCTACGTTTTTCTATTCTCAACCAAACATAGTCATCAACTTTGAAATTCATTGCTTGTCTTTTCTTGTTGGCTTGTTTGGTATATGATTGCTGGGCTTTGGCAATCATGTCTTTAACCTCATCAAAAATAGTATTATGCATACTAGCAATATCATCAGCACTCTGAATTCTATTTGACAAAGATGCAACATGTGTAGATAATCTATATCCATAAATCACTTCAAACGGTGCTTTCTTTGTAGATGTGTGTGGTGTATTGTTATATGCAAACTGTAATAAATGCAAATGTGTGTCCCATGTCTAAGGTTTAGAAATAGTATATGCACGTAAGAGATCTAGAATAGTGCTATTAGTGGCTTCTATTTGTCCATTAGTTTCAGGATGAAATGCAGATGAGAAATCAATCTTTGTGCCTAGGTTAGCAAACAGAGTAATCCAAAAGTTGTTACAAAATCTAGAATCACGATCTGAAATAATAACTTTTGGCAATCCATGGTTAGTGAAAACAGTTTTCAAAAACAATTGTGCTGCTTGTGATGCTATTAAAGTTTTCTTACATGGTATGAAATATGCTTGTTTACTAGATCTATCTACTACTATCCAAATCATATCATGGTTAGATTTAGTACTAGGTAAACGTGTAATAAAATCCCTAGAAATTTGTTCCCAAGGTTTAGATGGAATAGACAAAGGCATAAGTAATCCATACTGTTTACCATGATGTCTCTTAACTCTTTGACAAATCAAACATGCAGAAACAAAGTTAGATACATCAGTGTCCACATGCGGCCAATAAAAATCTTCAGTTAATGTACGTAAAGTAGATATGATACCTCTATGACCTTGGTATGGGGGACAATGAATCTCATTCAAAACAAAAGATCGGAATGGAATTGTAACACACAATCTCTTTTCATAAAACATAAATCCATCATTATATGACAATGAATCAATAGGAATCAAGCTATTTTGAACTACTTTATTCCAATCAGCATGAAAAGTAATATCCTGATGATAAGTATCTTTCATAGCAATCAAAGAATCAAAAGATATAACAGAAATATTATGAATGGCAGGTTTTCTACTTAGTGCATCAGCCACTACACTTTTTTTTCCAGGTTGGTATTGAATGATAGGATGAAAACTTTGAATAAAGGATGCCCATTTGATATGTCGGTCAGAGATTTGGGGTTGGCTACGTAAATGTCTAATACTTTGCTGATCGGTCTTAATCATAAATTTTGAACCCATTAAGTAGTGTTTCCACTCTCTTAATGCTTGTACAACAGCTAATAATTCTTTGTCATATGTGGAATATTTCAGTTCAAAGGGTTTCTACTTACAACTAGAATAGGCTATAGGATGATTGTCTTACATAAGTACAACTCCTATTCCTGATCCACTAGCATCGGTCACTACTAGAAAGAATGGTCTATTAAAATCAGGCAACTGTAGGACAGGGGCATGGGTTAATGCATGTTTCAATAAGTCAAAGGATTTCTGTTGATTTTCGGACCAATGATAAATAATTTCTTTCTTCAGAAGTTTAGTCAGTGGTAAAGCAAGTAATGAAAAATTATGTACAAACTTCCTATAGAAACTAGTAAGACCAAGGAATGAGCGTAACTCATGCATGTTTTTAGGTACATGCCAATTCAATATTGCATCTATTTTCTTAGGATCAACTTTAATTCCATCAGATGATACAATATGTCCTAGATACTCAATTTCTATTTTAAAGAATTCACTATTTTCAGGATTTGCATACAATTGATTATCTTTTAATAACTAGAAAACCAATGGAAAATGCTCATAATGTTCCTTCTCATTTTGATTAAACACCAAAATATCATCAAAGAAGACAATTACACAATACTGATATTTCAGAAATATACGATTCATCATTCTACTAAACGTAGCAGGTACATTAGTCAATCCAAATGGCATCACTAAAAATTCGTAATGACCAAACTGTGTCCTAAATGCAGTCTTGAATATGTCAGACTTATCTAGTCTCACCTGATGATAACCAGACTTAAGGTCTATTTTACTAAATATAGCAGATCCTTGCAGTTTGTCCATAAGGTCATCAACTCTAGGAATAGGATACCTATTCTTTATAGTGATCTTATTTAAAGCTCGATAGTCAATGCACATACGATAGGTATTATTCTTTTTCTTGACTAACAGAACAGGTGCACCAAATGGAAAACTACTAGGTCTAATCAATACTCTATTTAGTAATTCCTCAACTTGACTCTGAATTTCTTTTTTGCTCTATCTGGTTATGCCTATATGGTGCTTTGCAAGGTGGTTGTGTGCTAGGGATCAAATCTATCTTATGGTCTTCTGGACGTGAAGGAGGTAAATTAGGTGGTAGGTCTTCGGCGAAAAAATCCTTAAAATGTGCAAGAAATTCTTTATGCCTAGGGTGCATATGATTATCTTTTACTTGCAATTCATTCACCCAAATGAGATAAGATTTACTACTCTTGCCTAATGCACGTTTAGCTTGAGTATGCGAAAGCAGTGGAAAAACATTAGATGCATACATACCATATAATGTAGTAGATTTTCCTTGAAAATTTATATGCATTGAATGTGTGGAATAGTCTATATCTGGGTTATGCTAGTGACGCCAAGGCATACCTAAAATAATGTCACTCGACTGTAATGGAACAACTAGGAAATTTCTTCTCTCAATGTATTGACCAATTTGAATCTCTAAGTCATGCACTTCCTGTGTACCATTATACCTAGTGCCTAAGAATGCTGCTTTGATGCGATAATGCGTAGGTACAGTCTGTAACTTCAATTCCTTTACTAATTTTGCTAAAATAAAATCATGAGTACTACCATCATCATGCAAAATAATATTTTCCTTTCCATGCACCAAACATTTCATAGTCAATAAAGAATGTGGAGTTGGCATACGTGGTAAAGTATCCGAAGTAGTAGTAGTGTCGTCCTCATCTTCTGTGAAATCAGGCATATCTTCATGTTTGTCTTTGTCCATTGCTCCAAGGTAGTTGATATGGGTAGGTGGCTTCTTTGAATGACAATTTGCTGCTAGATGTCCAGGCTGGTGGCATTTATAGCATACTATTGGCTTGGCTTTGGTTACATTGTTTGCAATGGCGGGAAGTCTAGGGACATTAGGGTCTAGCTATGGAATAGGCTTAGGGTTTTGATTGACATTGGATGATAATGCAGGTGGTTTTGCCCAATTTTTACAGAAATATGATGAAGAGGAACGACTTGGATTAACGAGCTAGTGAAATGGCAGCTTCAAGAGTAGCAGGCTTGAACATGTTAACTTCAGCGTAGTAATGCCTAAGGAGTCCAGACATATACTTGCGCTTGTGTGTCGCTTCAGGTACGTCTTCAAGGGTGCATTGCTAGAGTAATGCATTCCAAAAACGCTCTATATACTGAGGAATAGGCTCACAATCCCGTTGCTGAAGAAGATCCCATTGCTTTATAGCTTTCTGATGAAATTGTGGAGGAAGGAAATTCTGCATGAACTTCTTCTTGAAATTCTCCCAAGTAGCAGGACAATCTATACTCTTGCGTACTACAGTCCACCAAAGAGATGCTCTGTCCACTAAATGATTAGTAATACACTTGATTTTATCTTTTTCTGCATAGGTTTCCTCATGGAAATAGCCGTCAAACTGACTAATCAATGCTAGAACAGCTTTTCCTTCTCGTATGCCATTGAAAGTATGGAATTTGAAACTTCTTTTACTTATTTTTGATTCCTTGCGGATGGTTTGAGCTTCGAGAGTTGCGTCGATGGTACGTCGGATAAGATCTTCAGCTTGAGGTTCTTCTTTGTCAGTAGACGCTCTTTGTAAATTTGCCAGTTGAACTTGCAATGCTTGCCTAGCCCTTCGTTCTTCATCCAATTGCATCATGATTAAGTCCAGCTTTTGCTCCATCGTAGGTTTAGGTAGATCGCCTTCAGCCATAAGATCATCCATATGTGGTTTCGTCATCCTGCAAAACTCAAAAGACCTTTCTGACTCAAAATCAAGTTAGCGGGATGAGCGTAGCTCAAGTTCGGGAATACAAGGCTTATGTATTTTTGGGTGTGGCTTTCACAATCTTTGGAAAATCTGCATTTTATCCTTCTTCGTATGCTGAAAATGCTTCAGCAAACCTACGTATGGGTAGAGTATCTTCCAATGGACAACTTTGCAGTTCGGAGTTTCTGCGCAGGAATAGCCCTTCTAGGAGTTTTGAGCACAAGTCAGTTCTGACTCCAGTTGACTTGTCTGACTTGCAGAGTTGCAGACTTATGTGACTTGCACAGTTGCAGACTTGCAGAACTTAGTCGATTTATCTGACTTGCAGAATTTAGACTTGAGAGACTTGCTGAATCTATTTGTGTCACCTGACTAACTGAAGCTTAGGTAACTTTGTTGTTTTGGTAAGTAAGCTCAAAGAGCTTACTGTCCAAAACGTAAATTCGTGGGGAGGGGCGGGGGGGGGGGGGTGTTTTTCAGCCCATGGCAGAAAAATCAGAGGTCTCTTGAGACCTCATGATGATGAATCGAAGCTTTTTAAGCTTCTTATAGCTTATAAGCTTTAATACTAAGCTTATTAAAAGTAAAAGATTTTAAGCTTGCGAGCTATGGAGTTTTATCTCACTGGTTTTTTACGACTTGTATGTGAGGATGTAGGAGTGGTCCTCCGCCTCTGCAGACTGGTCCTTCGCGATCCGATGATGGAAACAGGGGTTCTTGATTGCCAGAAGTCTGCTTGTATTGACAGTTCGCGACGAGATTGACCGTAGAGCCCAATCGTTCCAGGAGCTCCGCCTTCGCACAAGATGGGTAGCGATTGGAAGCTCTTGATCTCAGCTTCGCTGTGATACCACTGGTGCGCAAATCGGACGATGTACGCTCGCATAGTGAATGGTCCCCAAGAACAATAGAACTCTACTTTTTGCACAAATTACAATGTAAAAAGCATGAACGACAAGAGCAAAAAGACCAATTGGGTGCAATCTCCCCCCATGCCTTGTGTGAGCGCTCCACAAAGCATGTATTTTATGTATTATTCATCTTCATGCTCAAATAATAGCCCAAATTACAAAATAGCAAGCTTTTTGCTTTTGAGTTTGCTTTAACACAAAAATAGGAATAAAGCTAATGGACGGTGCCCAAAGAATCTGGCACGCCCAATACAATGTCTAAATAGAAATAACATAATTGTACGCCCATGCGCATACAAAATAATAATAAATAACCGACGCCTCAATAAATAGGCGCGACAAAATATAGGCGTGACACCTATCAAAATATAATCCATAAATCGAATACTCGCTATCCTCCAATGCTTTCCTCTGCCACTGCTGCTATCTCTACACATCAACTGAAGCATTCACAATCGTTAGTAAAATAATACAATTAAACGGACAAAAGTGAATACCTAGCAGTCTTCAGCTACATAAATAAATCAACTAGTTAGAAATAAATCCTAACCTTAATTTATTATGAGTGCACACTCTAAACTCATAAACGTTTATTAATTTAATATGCATTTTGCGGAATCACCCGTGTACACACTAAATTAATGAAACGCCCGAAAAGGACAGGCGTTCCCATCAACTTCTCACACAAAGAATCCACTTTGTGTATGAGCCCCGGTCATCAAAGTTTACGGAATCCACCGTAAAACCTCACAGAATCCACCGTGAAATATGCCTCCTGGCATCAGTCTCTTGAGGGATAATTACAGTAGATAAAATCTAGAGATGAAATGAATCAAAAGTCCTTTGAGATTGAAAAGCTTTCTTCAATCTTTAATGGCTACCCATGGATTGCACAATTAGGATTTCAAGAGAACAAGAAGATGAAGAATGAGGCACCAATCTTGACAATCTCCTAAAGCTTTTACTTGCTAAACAACATACCAATTGAGAAGTCACAAATGGCCATCAATATAAAGAATCAACCTTGGATTAGCTTGAAAATTGTGTTGTGATTTTGAGGGTTTTTGTTGATTACATTATGCTTAGTTTTTGTTAATTTCTGTAGTCTCCTGTTGAGAACAAAGATTTGAAGAAGATTCAAGTGTTCAATGCCTAAGATAAGATAGGGTTTGTGAAGTACAAGGAGATCTTGGCTGAAAACTCCATAGAACCTACAAGAAAAGGGGAAAGAGAACCCCCACTTTGAAAAGTAACCAAGATTTATTGCTCCTCTGACCCTAGTTAGCGAGAGTTCTCCAAAATGATATTCATAATATGCAAAAATAGATCCATGACCTAGTATTTTAGCCATGGCTTGGCTAATTTTATTTAAGATCCTTGTTAGAGCCCTAATATTAGTCTCTACTTCAAGTAGAATGCTTGCTAGTATCTACCATGTGGCTCATGTACCTATTTTTCAAGTTGCAATTATGAAATTTTGGAGACAATATATCTAAAAATGAGACAACGAAATGGATCAAAAGCCTATGCTCTGATGTCATTTGTCAAAGTGAATAGGCGAGAGAAGGACATGAGAGAAAAATATTGCTAAATGAGAGAGAAATAATATAAGAAGAGAGAGATGTGAAAAACATTAGAATAAAAGAGAGAAACACAGGAAATGGAAGATGATAGCCACGAAAGCTATGAGGAGAGAGATAAAGAAAAAAGAGACTTGTACTATGTCAAAAACTCGTATAAAATTATTAGTACCTTGACCTTTTATACTTGCCCCTATGTACCCTATTTCGCATCTCTTAGAGTTGCAAACTCCTTTTGATGATGTGTTGCGTCAAGATGAGCTATCAAATAATGACCATCTATAGTGGGAGCTTGGATTCATGGAACACCCATCCATTTTTTGGCCTTGTGTTCTATACACTCTTTCAATTGATTATATCTAGCTTTCTTTATACACATTTTTCTTTCATTCTGTACAGTTCGCATTTAACAAATTATATAGATTGTATCTAACTTTCTTTATACACTTATTTCCTTTGATGTATATATCTTGCATTTAGCAAATTTTATGAATAGTTTTATGTATTGTTGTTCCTTGCTATCATTCAATGTAGTACTATGGAATGTGATATTGTCATTGTACTTGTTCATACATTCAATCAAAGGATTCCTTGTTCTTAGCAAATCATGACGTACATTTTTAAAACAATTGTTATATATTTCACTTGAAAGTGAATTATGAAACAATATTCAATCCATATGGCTAGAAGGGTGCAGGATTGCATCACTATTAGCATAGGAAATCAACGATTCTCTAGCGATGGTTCTCTAGCAATGCTAGTACATATGCCACTACACACTAGTATAAGCATTTAAATCTTATGTACTCACCACTACACACTAGTATAAGCACATGATACTAGGTGCTCGTTACAAATTATCATTTTTTCTCTTTGGTCAAGCAACCATCATGTTTTCAAGAGAGGATTGATAGGCCAAACTGGCAAGGGCACTTCATAATGCTTGCATGCCATCCTACCACTCACAAGAAAATCAAGAGATAGACCCTATATTTTAGTGTAGATAGACAAATACCTCCTTCAATGTGGGGGGTGCACAAAGCTCATGGGTTCACTATATATATATCCATATATCATGTGCGTTCAAAACCTATTTATAAATATCCTTATCTATGAATCTTTTTAAAATAAAGCATTGCCCTTTTTTATTCAATCTATAAGTAAATGATCATTTTTATGATACCCTTTTGTATGTAAAAAATGTATAAAAATAGTATTTTTAAAATCCCTTATTTTGAACTCATGTGATATATACATATTTTCATGAGTGAACCCCCGAAGGCCCAAAGTAAGCCCTTATTTCTACCATCATCTCTTCCCAACTTGAATTCCAAGAAGATAAGTTTGATGAAATCTATAACATAATGAAAAACAAATAAAAATGAAATTTATATGTATGAAGATTTACACATATTATTTTATTATAGTAAAAGTGAATGGGAAAGAAAGCACTACAGGATAAAATGCACATTTATATGTGCTTGAAGATGAATAAGTTGCATGAAAAAACACAAGCACAAGTAATAGACTTCAAATAGGAATGTAGGATCAATATTACTTGCTACTAACATTTTTCACCTGCAAGAATGGCTTGTTTAGCACTATGATACTACATCATTTTCATAAATAGACTAGCATTTTAAGTCTAATTTCATGTTTATTGATGCTTTACACTAGTTCATTAATGTGCCACACTACCCAAGTCTACCAACATACCATCATTTCCATTCCATTCTTGCCCCTACTGCACTATTGTACATGAAGCCTAACCTTACAACCTCTTGTGCATTATCCCTAGTGCACTATACCTACGTGCACAATGCATTGCATAATACATAACCTAGTGTACTACTAGTACACTACCCTAATGCACTACTATGCATTAAGGCTCACCCATGTGTAATGTGAAAAACCTAATGCACATACACTTGTACACTATCCCACTTAGTCAACTACACCCTACACAAAGCCTCACGTAATTGCTTGCACTATGCATACACCTTGTGTAGTCACGGTTAGGATAAATTCATTTAGACCTCTTGTGTACCAAATGTGCAATACCACCCCTAAGTGTATAACGCCCTGTCAAAAATGTGTGTTTGCAAGAGTCTCTTGCATCTCAATAACAACCCAACATCCAACCTATTTGCAAGGGAGGGTTAAAGGAAAGGAGGAGGAAGGAAGGTGACACCTTGCAATGTAGTACTGAGCATTAGTGAGTATTTGGCTTACACTTGAGAGCTTTGAATGCCCTTCTAACACATTTTCTCTCTCTTTTTAAGAGTCGTCCTAGTCTGCCTATCTTAGTAAGCATTAGTGTACTTGGCTTACCCTATCTAGAATAGTTGTTTGATTTGTCTCAATTTTCCTCTAATAGTCATTAAGTTGGACATTTTAAAACACCAAAGAGGGTGGATATAGTACCTTGATGGTTGCAATTTGCAGTTAACAAAGATAGAAAGTTCAAGTGCTTAATTGAATAAGACATGGATGTTTGTGTTGTGCTTTTTAACCCAATCTATGTGAGCCTTAGAAATTATCTATATATCCACTCTCTTTACTCTATCTCTCCTCTCTCTCTATACTCTCTACGCACTCTCTTCTCTTTTTCTCTCTCCACTCTCTCTTTGTGTATCTCTACCCTTTTCCCCTATCTCTCTCATTCTCTCTCCACTCATACTCTTGATCTCTCTCTCTCTTGTTCTCTCTCCACTCAAACTCTCAATCTCTCTCTTTCTCCCCCCACTTCCTTTACTCTCTCTCCACACATGCATGTATATACACACACTTTCTCTCTAGTTTCTCCTAGCCATTGGCTTTACTACTAAAATCATCCCATTGCATTATATGCCCTATATTAATTATGAGAGACACATATAGTCACTCACACACACACACACACACACACACACACTCTCTCTCTCTCTCTCTCTCTCTCTCTCTCTCTCTCTCTCTCTCTCTCTCTCTCTCTACCTACCTAGCTACCTACCTACCTATTATGAATGCGCATAAAAATTTGGACAATTTTGACTCTCTATAAGCTAGGTTGCATGTATGTGTATTAATTTAGCTGTAGTTAGACAAAGAAATGGGAAAAACAAACACAATAGGGTTTAAATACATATGTTGAAGCAAAATGGTGCCAAAATCAAGAAATAAATATTAGTATGTCTATTGAGAAATATTTTAAATTGCATTGATATAATCATTACTGATTGCGTGTAGAAAACCCCATGATAATATTGATGCTCATATGGGCACCTATACCAATATTGCAATACCTTTTGGAAAGATGCATTGGAATTATCTTAATCCCTTCTAGTGATTCAATCATCTTAATGTTATGGAATAGTAACATTCAAATTATAGTTTCAACTGGATCTAGGAACTGATTATTATGTGTCTTAGACATGAAATTTTTGTGTGCATATAACATTTACCCACATATGCATGATGTTGAGTCCTCATTTACTACTCACCTTAGTTTTAAGAAATTCATTAGGTTCTCTAAAATATGAGAGAAGGTTTGACTATGTATGCCTTTACATTACTTTGAAGAATAGTTTTGTCTAAATTTAACAAAGGGTTTTTAGCATTTGAGTATAAAAAGCTATAGTGCACTTTCCAAAAGATAACAATGCAATAATCAAGTAATTAAAAAATATGCAAGGAAATACAGTATTGAATTTTTTATTTTAAGATTTGAGATGTCAAATGTGGAAGAGTGTGAGAGGAAGCACTCACGAAATGTGTGCCTCAATCGAGGTGTGTGCATTTGTTCAATGTAGTGAGAGACAGTGAATAGCCGAGGGATGGGTGTGTACCAATGTGGTACACACAAAGAATAAAAGAATATATTTATACTTACGATATGGTACACTTAGACATGCAAGGGTGTGTTCACACATGTAAAGTAAAATATACATGAGAGTATCGTAAGGGCCTTACACCCAACAATGTCCCACTTAAAGGTCCTAAGAGAACCTTTAACCAACTCCCACTAATTGAATGAAATGCTCATGTTGAGCCTTCACAAGACATTTAGTGAGAACATTTTCTCAGGGTTATCATGTGTTTTGATCTTAGTCAATGTGACTAGACCATCATCCAGAACCTTTCTAATAAAGTGATACTACACATCAATATATTTGGTACATGCATGAAACATGGCATTCTTAGCCAGGCATACAATATTCTAGCTATCACATCCAAGTATAGTTGTTTTGATGGTCAAATCACGACAAAGCCAAATAGCTTCTTTCAAAGCTTCAGTGTTGGCTAAAATATCTTCAATCTCAGTGGTAGAACTTGCTACCATCTTTCGCAATCTAGAGCACCAAGGAAATGGCCCTCCAGTCAACATAAATACATACCCAATAGTAGACTTGTGAGTATCCAAGTCACCTACCATGTTTGCATCACAATGCCCCTACAGATCTAACATACCCTTTCCATAGCAAATACATTTTCATTGTGTGCCCTTTAGGTATTGTAAGATGCATTTCAAGGCTTTCCAATGTGCTTTGCCAAGACTTGACACAAACCTACTCACAAGTCCCACTGCATGAGCAATGTCAAGTCCAGTGGCAACCATAGCATATATAAGTAGTGATCTACATTGCTCCTTTCAAACCCATGTGAGAGCATGAAGGCTTCAAAAATTTTATACCACTATCTATGAGCTTGTTTCATACCATACAAGCTTCTCTTAAGCTTACACACGAAATGCTCCTTTCTTGGTATAACAAAGCCTTCTGGTTGATTCATGTACAGCTCTTCTTCCAAGTCACCATGCAAGAATGTAGTTCCAACATCCATATGATCAAGTTCAAGATCCATAGAGGCTAAAACAACAAACAACACCTAAAGAGTGGTCATTTTGAAAATAAGTGAAAAGACTTCTTGAAAGTTAATCCCCTCTTTCTGCGTAAAGCCCTTAGCCACAAGCCTGCCTTTGTATTTGGGTTTGCCACCCACACACTTGATTTTATAGACCCATTTATTAGGAAAAGCTTCCCATTCTTTGGGTAATGAAACCAAATCCCAAGTATCATTCTGATACAATGATTTATTTATTCATGCATAGCTAGCTCCCACTTTTTCTTTAACTCACATGATAATGTCTCTTTGCATGTAAGCGGCTCACCTTCATTTGTGAGAAGATGCAATCCAAAGAGGGATGAAACCTTTGTATAGGTCCTCTAACACGTGTAGACCTTCTTATCCAATTATATGTGTTATCAGGCAATGGATCCACATCCAAAGGAATGTCAATGACCTCATTATTTGGCTACTAAAGTACATGTTCAAGTTGATGTAATACATTTTCAAGCTACTATAATTCATTTTCAACATGTTTATTTTTTTGCCCTGACTAATTGTCGGCATCCCTTTGCTACCTATTCTCATCTAGCTCAATGATGATATGTTGATTATCATAACTAGCATCAAATGGAGCTGAATTTTCAGTGGGGTTGATGGTTGTTCAAGTGGTTGATCATGTTCAAAATTTACTTTCTTTTTGTCTAAGTCATTAGATGTGGAATTTTTCAGTAGCTTTGACTCATTAAATACCACATCCTAGCTACTAGCACATTTTTCATTCTTGGAACCCAAACTCTATAGCCCATTTCACCTTCATCTTCATTACCCATGAAGACGCCTCTATTATCGGATTTCATGTCAAGTTTGGTTCTGCTATCAAAGGTACATGTGTATAGCATTTGTAGATCCAAAGACCCTTCAGTGGTCATATGAAGTAGATTTGCCAGACCAAACCTCTTCAAGGATGTCACTTTCAAGTGCACAGTGTGGAGATTGGTTGCAAATATGCACTGAAATTTTAAGTGCCTCTCCCCAAAATGATTGCAGGAGATTAGCTATGGACAGCATGCACTGAATCTTCTAACATAACATGTGATTCATTTGCTCAGCCACACCATTAGATAATAGATCTTAAGGAGCTATAAGCTCCCATTTTAATTTAAAATGCCTTTGAGTATTAACAAATGCATAAAACTTTTTAATTGCATTGAATGCCTCTCTTTTTTGCTTAAGCAAGTAAACCCATAGCTTTCTAGAATGGTCATCAATAAAAGACACAAAATAATTAAAACCACTATTAGTTTTTATTAGCATGGTGCATACATTAGAATGGACTAAATCCAAGATACATGCCTTTCTAGAGGCTCCATGAGAGTATGAACTCATTATATGTTTTTTCAAAACATAGTCATCACAAAAGTCAAGCTTTGAGTTTTTCACATCAACTCTTTCAAGTGAAGAAATTGCATGTAAACCCTTTGGGCTCGTGTGTCCAAGACTCTTGTGTCATAACTTCATGTGTGATTACACTTCAACAATTGCAACAAACTTTCCAAGAAGTGCCTTGCAGTAGAGATAATATAGAGTTTTCTGTTTTCCACCTCTAGTGACTAGCCTAGACACTTTGTATATCTTTCACATTTCACCACCGAAGGTAGTGGAGTAATCCCTGTTGTCTAGCTGCCCAATAGAAAGTAAGCTCTTCTTTATGCCAAGTACATACCTAACATCATGAAGGATCAATTCATTACCATTTTCAAGAGTCATGTGTATGGTGCTCATTCCTTCAATATCATATGGATGGTTGTCGCCTAGATAGACTTTCCCAAGGTTACCTTTTGTGTAAGAAGAAAAAACTCCAAGGTTGGAGTTACACGCAATGAAGCACCACTCTCAACAATCCACGATTGTGACTAACCATCATGAGCTAACAACAAGGCATTTGCACATCTCTTTTAGTGATATACATGTTCTCAAGTTTCTTTAGGGGGTAGACATACCATCCTTCTCATTTTTTTACATTTTGTGTACTTCTTTCTTTTTATAGTACTTGCAATTGGACTTTTTATGCCCTTTGCATCCACACTGATAATAAGTGACATCTTGCTACTTTTTCTTTCTTTTGCTGTGATTTTTATTCTTATTTGTAACATTTGACATTTTTTCACTTCTTCCTCTTACAGTGTAGGTTGATCCACTATTTTTCCCACTTTCTTTTGACGTCTAAGCTCTTCATTGAGAATAGAACAATGCATACCATGAAATGTCAAGTTGGGGTCGTTGCTCAATGAAACAACCACTTCTTCCCATGAATTGGGCAAAGTCATGAGCAACAAGGTAGCCCTAAGTTTAGGATCGAAAGTTGAAAAGTTTGAATCTTGAAGTGAGTCAAAATACAAGTGAAAGCATTTAAATGCTTTGAGGTAGACTTAGACTCATCAAGCTTCAAGTTGACCAAATTTTGCATGACATGTACCTAATTCACAAGAGTTGTATTCTCGTACGTAGCCTTGAGTTTCTCCCAAACTACATCAACAATAGTAAGTCCCTTGATATTAACCAAGATATCATTTGTGATAGACATTTTAATATAAATAATGATTTTTTAATTCATTTTAGTCCTATCCTCATATGACAAAGCAACATGCTTATGTTCTCCCAAAGCATCATCACAATCCTACAAAAAAAGTATACCTTGCTTCATACGATCTTTCCAAATATCAAAGCCATTGCCATCAAATTTATGAATATTAAACAGATTATTTGTGTCAGATGTAGATGCATTTCCAGCCAACACTACAAGGATATAAGAGAATAGTGATAGGCAATTGTGACACATATTAGCTGCATTGTTATTTGCATCACAAATGCGATGCAAAAAGCGACGGTACTCAGATAAAAAAGCGGCTGAAACCCGGGCACAGCATTTTGTGAAGAGAGAGCAAAATACATCGTGCATGTGGAAGGAAGAGGGAGAGAAAGAGAGAGAAGGAGAGCTCACTGCTGCCACTATTGTTCACGAAGAAGAGGAGGAAGTGCATGAAGGGAGATGAGGAGCTGTCGCAAAGATTAGATGAAGAATCCATATTCGAGCCTTTGCGATGAGTGCATTGCTTCTTGTTGGATTGTTTTTGTTATTTCTCATTTTTTATTTTTTATTTGTTGAGAATGAGGTGCATTGAGGGAGAAAGAGAGGAAATAAAAAGGCAAAAGAATAAAGGAAAATGAATTAAGAGAGAGAGAGAGAGAGAGAGAGAGAATGAATGAGAAAACATGAGGGGATAGAGAAAAATAGAGGGTTGTTATTGTTATTTCTTTTTTTTCTCTCTCTTTTTTAAAAATAATTATGTGCATTGAGGGAGAAAGAGAGGAAATGAGATAGGAAGTGAGAGGGAGAAGAAGAAAGGAGAGAGAGAGAGAGAGAGAGAGAGAGAATAAACATGAAAGATAACAAAGAAAGAGAGAGAGAGAGGGAGGGAGAGAGGAGAATGAGTGCGAAAACACTAGGGGATGGAGAGAAATATGAGAGGGTTTCTCTTGAGTATGAGGTGTACTGAGGGAGAACGATAGGAAATGCGAGAGGGAGAAGAAGGAAAAGGAAGAGAGAATGAGAGAGAGAGAGAGAATAAACATGAAAGATAACAAAGAAATGGGGAGAGAGAGAAAGAGAGAGAGAGAGAGAGAGGGGGAAGGCGAGAGGAGAATGAGTGAGAAAACATAAGGGGTGGAGAGAAACAAAGAGAGGGGCAACAAAGAAAGAGAAAGAGAGAAAGAAAGATAGAAAATGAGAGAGGTAGAAGAAAAAGGAAAAGAGAACAATAGAGAGAGAATAAACATGAAAGATAACAAAGAAATGGGAAAAGAGAGATAGAGAGAGGAAGGAGAGAGGAGAATGAGTGAGAAAACATAAGGGGATGGAGAGAAACAAAGAGAGGGGCAACAAAGATAGAGAGAGAGAAAGAAAGACAGAAAATGAGAGAGGGAGAAGAAGAAAAGAAAAAGGAAGAGAGCACGAGAGAGAGAGAGAGAGAGAGAGAGAGAGAGAGAGAGAGAATAAACATGAAAGACAACAAAGAAATGGGGAAAGAGAGAGAGAGAGAGAGGGAGGGAGGGAGAGAGAAGAATGAGTGAGAAAACATAAGGGGGTGGAGAGAAACAAAGAGAGGGGCAACAAAGAAAGAGAGAGAGAAAGAAAGAGAAAGGGGAGAGAACATAAAATAAAGAGCGCAAAGAAAGGTGCAAAGAAATGGGGAGAAACGTCGAAAGGAGGAGAAAACCAATACTTTAGTTTATGTTAATTTTGTTGAGTTACAAGAGAAAAAATCCCTTCTCAAATAAATTAAGAAAGAAAAAGAGAATGAGAACAAAAACAAATTGTTTGTCACAACGTAGACAAAATGGAAAGCAATAAAGGTTGTGATGTTTAAGATGGCGAGGTGTATCTTAATCAGTGTGTTTTGTGTCCTTGCTCTCAATACAAGCTGGCAATCATATGAAAGCATCACTTGTCTATAGAACATGTACAATGCTTCGGCAAGTTTCAATCGGAGATCATTAATCACGCAATCTCAGACTTTGAGCAAACGGTAAGAAAAGTGTATATCAATCATGCATTATATTCACAAACTAATTGAATATCATATACAAAAACATTAGACGTGGTCGTAAAATTTATACAGGGAGGTGATACTGATCTCATCCCAAGGAGGAGTGCAGTTATTGTGGCCAGTTAGAAGAGTTTGTGGACATCCGATGGATGGAGTACCTAAGCCTTAGAAGGCACTAAACAGTCTATACTATCAATACGAGAGGATATTGGTAGCCTTTCAAACTCTTCTACAATCTTGGAGCTTGAGATGGAGGCAATGATTGATGCATTGATGCCCACGAATGCTAAGACATCTGATCCGCTTAGAGAGGAAGTATCAATACCATTATATAATGGGTGCCGAGTATCTCACCTAAAGACACTGCTTGAACTCCTAAGTATGCAATCAACATAGGGGTGGAGTAATGCGTGTGTGACCGAGTTATTTAGGTACGTTCTATATACACTTCGATGATTTCTCTTCATACCATTATAAAATACAATTGTGCTTTTTCAAGGTATTTTATGATTTATTTTCAGGTTGCTAAAGTATCATATATTACCACTTGGAAATACCAAGCATGAGCCATATGATAATGCACGACATGTTTTACGAAGGCTTGGCATGAACTACAATATTATTTATGCATGTGTCAACGATTGCGTGTTGTTTCCAAGAGAGTACGAGACTATGGATACATGTCCAAAGTGTGGTGCTCACAGGTATCAATAGGAGTTGCAAGGGCAAAACATCCCTAAAAATTTTCTTAGATACTTTCCACTTATCCCCTGTATACATCACATGTTTCATACGTAGGGCATCGTCAACTTGAAAACATGGCATGTGCAAAATAGATCCATAGATGGAATCCAACGAATATCAACGAATTCACATGCATGGAGCCACATTGACTCTAGCTTTCTAGGCTTTGCATGAGAGATAGGGATTCTTCAGCTCGGTCTTGCTATGAATGGTGTGAACCCATTCGGTCTTTGCTCAGTGTGTGGCCTATTGTTTGTATTAACTACAACATTCCACTATGGCTTTCTACTAAGAAAGGACACTTGATCCTTAGCTTGCTCGTTCTTGGCCACTATAAAGTCAAGAATATGGATGTCTATCTCCACCCATTAGTCGATGAGCTTAAGATTTTGTGGGAGAAGGAGGTCACCATTGTGGAAGATATGAGCAAGCGTGGTAGTTGACGGTCAGCTAATATAAGAGCCATTCTCATGTGGACAATGCATGCCTTTCCACGATTCAAGGAGTGCTCATGTAAGTAGGCTTCCATTCTCATTGGTCATATCTATCATAGCTCGTTCAAGTTTATATTCAGAGGATAGAGGTGTTGGGACATGACTGGTTACCTCAGGTTACCATGCATGTCCATTGTGTAGGCCACAATTAGACTCCTGAAGGTCACGAACCATGAAGAAGATGGTATATCAAGGGCACACTACTTTCTTTTTGTAGGTTATGAAACAGGGAAGGTTTTCTTGGACGACAACACGAATGAACATCCAAAGCTGGTATGAGTCAAAAATGGTCCACATGGAATCACATCCAAATGGAATGCAATGGTTTTCAGTTTTCTACAAGTTCCCATATTGGATCCACTTACAAATCAACCACTTGTTAGATCCCATGCATATTTGCAAGAATGTGGACGTCTTACTATGGAACCACATCACAAGAAAGAGAGACACTACAGGGGCACGAATGAATTTGAAGAAGGTAGGCAAGATGGAGGCACTTTGTTGAGTGCTAATGGTTGCTTGAAACTACCTCACGCTCCTTGGGTTTTGTCCACTAAAGAAAAGCGCATTGTGAAGAAAATTATCAGGTCTATCTGCACTCCAATATGTATGGTGCATTCTCTCAGATCCGCATTTTCTAAAGGTGACCAACTATTGGGGCTAAAATCCCATAATTGCATAAGATATGTTAGGTTTGTACTATGAATGGATTGTAAGTGGCATGTGTATTTTACTATTTGGAGTATAGTCATTGTTAGTAATGCTTCTTCATTTGTGGCAGTTGGTACTACCGATCACAATCATATGATGCCTTACTCTAGAAATATGCGGAGCGATTTACAGGTTGTCAAATTTAGTATGATGGATTCTTAGAAGGAGATCAAGACATCCTCTATTGAATCCGCAAGGTGGGAAAAAGTGGAGACGGTGTCTCTTTGAGAAGTACTTGCCCACCAGCATGCTCACGATACAAACCCACCTCTTAATGCATCTTGTAGACGAAGTAGAGATTGCTTGACCTATCCATACGTGATGGATGTTCTTCTTGGATAACTTTATAAAAACCTTTAAGACTTTGTGCAACAACGAGCTTGGTTGTTAGAAGGTAGCATGGCTAAAGGTTGATTGGTGTTTGAGGCATTAGTGCATATTTCGTAATGGCTTCTAACGATGGATTCAGACAACAGTATGCTAGTCGCTGAAGGAATATGATAGAATGACTAGAGATGTAGTGGTTGGAAATGGGGTAGAAAACAGGATGGATGCTGCAATGGAAGAGAAAATGAATCATTTTTGTATGTTGCACCAGGCCTCCAAGGAGATGCAGCTCCCTAGGTACGACGAAGCCAAGAAAGATTGGAAAGAAGCGCGATCCAAATTTTGACGTAGTACATGCCATGCATTGATTTGATATCCCAAGTGCATGGAGGAGATTCCGCACTTTATGTCTATGCGATGGTTACATGGAGCTTTGATTGCAACCTCTCGCGAAGGGGTGGAGGTCCCTACTGAGGATCAAGGATTCTCAAGAAGATGTAGTCCAAAGGTGACCACATGTTTTATAAGCTCTCATATCTAGATTTTATGTGTGACAACTAATTAACCATTTCAATGTACAGTACAAAATATACAATGTGGCATGATGGCAAGGATGACATTTTCGTGTGGAGGAACATATAGATAAAATGCACTCCATAATGGATTGTGGTGTCATGGCAAGTTTGAGCAAGAGAGCCAACGGTGAGCCACGGATCCAAACACCATTTATAGATGAGATAGAGTATTTTGAAAACTTGCAAAGTATTATAATGGTGGATTACCATAGCTTCTTCATGATCCTATTCGATATGCAGTGGTTCAAAGTGGTACTAGAAGGAGTCGGTGCAATTGTTCAACGAGGTCCATTGGGATTTCAGAAAATAGATTCCGAAAAAAGATGGATAGATTTACGTGACACATTTGTCTTACTGGCCTGTTGTGAACAGATGCATGAACTCATGTTTTTTAAAATTTTATTACAACATGATATATGTGACAAATGTTAAATCTCTCTTGTATGTGATTTTGAACATGTAATTTCCTATCCAAACCTTTGACAACCTCGATAGTGGTATGTTGTGCCTTCAACTCCCCGAAGTGCGAGAGTATATGATGAAAGTAATATTCCGAGCATTTATGAGAATAGTATACAAATAGAGGGGTCGATATTGCAAGGAGTGGAGGTCTCCCAAATCTTTGAGCATATAGAGAAGGCAGAATTGGGTAACGACGATGGAAAGACAAGAGGCCAAGAATTCTTTGAGAACGAGGTGGACTCATCCTTTTGTGGTGAACTTTCTATTGACCTTCTAGTGTATGCGGAGTTGTGTCAAAAGACTAAGATGGAACCATAGACTATGTCATACTTGCAGCATCCACCTACTCAATTCGTTGATTAATTGCTTATAAGGAAACTTTACAATATGCATTTTTAAGTAATATGCATTTTAAAATAATATCATTTTTTTCATAGTTGTAATACTGTGCTTTGCTTGAAACTTTACATTGATTATGCTAACATCAATTTTTGTTTGTGTAGGTGACCTTTGTGGATATTTGGACAGCACGATGAGTCAAGGGATGAGCAATGAGGAGCTAAAGGAGATCTTTGTCTCTACATCAAATGACTCGATTGATAGATATGGCGGACCAAGAGCTGTCTTAAACACCATCATGTTGTTGTGTTAGATCTACTTCAACACGCTCTGATGCTTCAGTTTCTAGTAGATGAGGTCGTCGCTCCAGACTTGGGCCGGGTCGGACAGAGAAAGTGGTTGACGGGGATGCTGTGAGACGTGGATATGGTGAGTCCATGGTCGGCTCAAGATACAGATGCTACTCGTTGCTCTCGTGCAGATTCGAGAGAGGGTGGCTCAGGTGCTTGTTGTGGAGTTGTTGACGTAGTGTCTCCGTCTTGTTGTTATGATGGAGTTACATCACCCGTAGGATTTGTCACACCTATGGGAACGTCTACTCCAGTCACTCCAACTTTTACTCAACCATCCGTAGGTGGAACCCCTATGGGTGCTACTCTAAGAGACACCACCCCCATGGATACACCAGATGTACATGGGTCTCCTAGATATGCCCAAGAGCGTGGTCGCATGTGGGAGAGGACACATCGTAGACATACCCTAGAGGGGTATGGATGCCTTGTAGATGATAGGATAGGAGCCGTCATTATGAATGATAAGGGGAGAAGGGTGATGGCTCGTATGAGAGAGTTGTGCCAACAAGTTTTTTAGCACAACGTCTTGGATCATTGGAAGAACATACCGGAGGGGAGAAATGACTATATAGTAGCATCCTTGCATGAGGATTTTCCGATACTCATCGTAGCAGATAGATTTTCCACAGGCTAGATGATGGAGTATATGCATGCGTACATACCACATAGGCGATCGAACGTACGCAAAGCACATAAGAGTGGGGTCTCAAAGCCCAAATGGCTAGATGCTGATGATTGGTGCTGACTCAGGGAGGAGGCTATAGATTCTCCAAGATGTTGAAGACAATAGCCATCTTGGGAGGAGTGGTTCGCCATCTTGGAGGCAGGAGTGGTTCGCCATCTTGGGAGTGGTGGCCACATGACTTATCTGGAGGACTTTGTAAGTTTTTCTTTAATTCTTCTCACTTATTTTTTTGCAATATCACTTGTATTGACAATCGTGTTTCTAATAGTTGTATTTTGTTTTCTTTGCAGCGTTCCATTACAAATCATGATCCCATCCGCCTAAAGACTCGATATGTAGAGAGACATGGTCTCACTGCATTGATCAATAGATTGTATGCACACGGCAGCCTAGTAAGTCACTTATCTTTCTTATTCATAGTTACTATTTTTAATTAAAATGCATTATTGTATTGTGGGCTGATGTGTAGTTGTTTCTTTTCTTGCAAAGTCCGTTTAATGCTCCTTTTGCATTAGGATGAGCTTTTGGATGGCGAGGATCTTTAGCTCGCGCTTGGATTTGTGGAGTGCACATTCTCTTCTTTTTTGGTCATGTGATTTATGTAGGCATTTTCTATGCACTATATTATTATCATCCTTTGTATCTTGCCATATTTCCATGAGCGCTTTCATTAAGCAATCTTGTAATATTATGGATTAGTCTTGTGGATTCAAGTATACTTTGCCTTCATTTTAACGACCATTGTACACTTTACATGTAATCCATTTATACCACAATTTTTTTTCTTTGTAATCGTTGCTATTATCATCGCAAATTTACTGCATGCGTTGCTATTGGTGTCACAAATCATCACTATTGGTATAAAAAACCATCACTATTGGCGTCGTAATGGTGTCACATTTGCGACATCAATAAGGATGCAGATAGCAATACCAATAACGATGCAGATAGCAACGATTCTATGGAGATGCTAATATCAATGTGTTTAGCAACAACGAGGGCAAATTTTTTTGTGAACATTTTTATCGCTTTAAACTTGAGTATGAGGCCTGTATCTTGTAGTGCAACTTGAGCAATAAAGGACTGCAATAAAATGTTGAATGCTTTCAACAAACCAATAGTCAGATTGTTGAATATAACAGCAAGTACACACATTTGTACTTCTAAATGTGTCCAAGAAGCAAATGTTTTGTTGCAATTTCAGCCTCAAGTACTAATTATAGCATATACATGAATCAAATCTGATGCATTTTCATATAGATGCTAACTCCCACTTCAGTAATACATGACCATAATGTCCAAATACAATAACCCAAGTGCTAGTATATACCATTGTTTATTTGCATAATGAGCATTCAATAATACATATACTAAGAGGAGTTTCCCTTTTATAATATTTGAAATATCTCAAGTCTAAATTTCTCTCACTTAACTCTGAATTTGGTGTAATTTCACTATCAAAGCACAAATCAACTCAAAATGCATCACCAATGTGAAAAGCCCCAAAATTTTTGCATCTACCCCAATTGCATCAATACATCATTTTGAGTGTCAAATACGAAAAAATGTTGCAAAAATTTCATAAATTCGATAAAATCCTCAAATTTCGAGATCCAATTGTACACAAATTACAACGAAATGGGTTCAACTGAGCAAAATTTCACTTATACATGAAAAATCCCAACATTTTTAGGAAAAATACACATAATGTCTATAATTTATGGGTCAAATGTCAGTGTTTTGCATGACTATCATCAAATCCAAGAGAAACCCCAAATTTCGAGGCATAAATCTACATAGATCTAGCCTCTATGCTTACGTATGTGCACACTCGTTAATGAACAAGGGGTTTTCTTGTTGGAATGAGTTAGAAATTCTCAAAAATATCAAAAAAATGACAAACGACCCATCCATTGACCTCTGACCTAGCAATGTCATGTGTCAACTTTGCTACCCATTATCTATTGCGCATGTCCATCAAATGTTCCGCTCACCTCTATTGCTAATCAACCTGTCACAACTATTTCTTGACTTGCCTCTACTACAGTTCATGACTACACAACATGCATGTTTCATCACCTCCGCTTGATATTGATGGCTATTGCTGGCCTGGTCACGATTGCGTGTGCTGAAAATCTTGTCTCTTGGATGCAAACTATTATGCCTGCCTATTGCCTATGCCTACTGGTCATGACTATTGATTAGACTTACAATGGCTACCTATTTGGTCCTCTCTGATATTAGTTTGAAGAGTGCCAGAGTAAGCACTCAAGAAATGTGTGTGTCAATCGAGGTGTGTGTAGTTGTTCAGTGTAATGAGAGAGAGTGAAGAGTCAAGGGATGGGTGTGTACTAATGTGGTACACACAAAGAATAAAATAATATATTTAAACTTCAGGTATCGTACACTTACACCCGTAATGGTATGTTCACACATGTAAAGTAACATATACAAGAGAGTAGCAAAGGGCCTTTACACCCAACAAATGTCACAAGATTAGCCATATGCTATGTCAATGATAAGAAGAATAAAGTGAGTCCAGACCACATATAAACTTCTAATAAATTAAGGTTAAAAAGTGTTTGTAACCTATGCAATCATGTTGAAGATAGTGGAAGCTAACATAACACTATCAATATAGTTCCACATGAAATTCACCACAAACTAATCCATGATTTGATATCAAAAAAGAAACCAATGTATTTTATTGGTGATGTAACCATCATTAAAGTAATGCGATTTCTAATTACATTAACACCATGACACTCACATATAAGAACTTCAATCTTGGATAAAGTAAGAAAGATCTAGATGATGCACACATTTCACTCTACTCAAGATAGCATGAAGAATCATTTTTAAATGAGAAATTCAAGCACATTAAAGGTCCATTGAGTAGAAATCTCAATGAGATCATGAGACATGTAAAGGAGAAAGACAAAAGAGTCACTATTGAAATTTTGCTTCTTTACTTATTCTTAATCAATTAATTCCATTCTTTCATGTGACTTCCAAATAATTAGACATTGGAGGTTTATGAAAGTATATGTATCTCTCATGTAAGTACATGGCATGAGCTCAAATGAAGGGATTTAGAAGCTATAATTAGATATATTCACAAAAAGTCACTTAAAAAAGAACAAAACTTTTAGATGAAAAAAGATTCACTTATCTAGAAGGTCCACAATCAAAAGTTTTAAATGCCCTTAATTCCATGTATATTGTTGATTAGGGTGCCTTCACACAAGTCCATGAGAGGCTACAAAATGGAAAATTTAAAACCTCCTCCTATGATGATCGTGTGCATATATTTAAGGCTTCGTGATGCAAAACACACAAAAAAGTACAAGTGTGCATATGTGTGTGAGTGTGATTTTGTATATACATACATAAATACATACATACATATACATATATGTATAGGCATACACACACATGGGAAGGGTGAGAGAGAGAGAGAGAGAGAGAGAGAGAGAGAGAGAGAGAGAGAGAAGCTTAATACATCTTGCTACATGGCCTTAACTCTAAGTAGTAAAAAGTAAAATAACAGGTTTGATAGGTAGCTCCACAAGTTCAAAGTTACGTCTTCCACATTCTTTGTAGGTAAAATGTGCATGCACATTAAGGGCTTTGACTATCTACTACTCTCTTTAGAGAGGAGAGGGCTTTTGAGGGTAGCGCACTGGGGGGTGGGGTGGGGGGGGGGGAGGCAGGGGGAGGGTTTTTGTGTTTCATATGTAAACTCTACATTGATTTTATTCAAAGCCTATATAGAAAAACTATAATCCCTCAACATTTCATGAATAAAATATACCATTTTTCTATTCAATTTTGAATACTTATGTTTAAATAATACACATCTCTACATACAACATGTGTTGAAAATTGATTTGAAAATCCCTCATTTTATTAATTAAGCCCCCCCTCTCATGTGTTCTTTATGTGTGTGTGTGTGTTCCCTCTCTCTTTTTTAATTAAATCAAACCTCTCACAAACATCACTTTCTCCCATTTTTAATTAAATCAAACCTTTCACAAACGTCTCTTTCTCCCCCTTTTTAAGTGTAAAGTCTCTCATATATATATATAATACATGTATGTATCTATATAAATATATATATATGTGTGTGTGTGTGTATATATATATATCTTATAGTTAATTTAAACTTTCCCTCTAAATTTTTTCTTTTTTTCTCTTCTTTTAATCAAATATTTCTTAAAATATATTTAAAATTATATTTCTCTTTCAATTAAGTATTTTAAAAATATTTTGTAAATTCAAAATTTTTGTGACATATTTTTTCACATACTTTGAGAGAAGGGGGGAGAAAGAAGATGATGAAGTAGAGAGAGAGAGATATATATATATATATATAGAGAGAGAGAGAGAGAGAGAGAAGAAAAAATAAGAGAGGGAGAGAGGAAAACAAAAAAGCTAGGGAAAGAGGAGGGAGAGAAGAAGAGAGAGAACAAATAAAAGGAGAGAGATAAGGAATGAATGAGAGAGAGAGAGAGAGAGAAGAAAAAAGAGAAGAGGGAGAGAGAAAGAGGAAAAGAAGAAAAAAGAGGAGGGGGAGAGAGGAGAGGAAAAAGCAATGATGCAAGAGGAGCGCAGAAAAAGGACTGAGAAATTTTTTTTAAAAAGGAGAGAGGAAGAGAAAACAGGATAGAGAGAGAGAAGAAAAAAGAGGGGAGAGAAAGAAAAGAAGAGAGGGAGAGAGGGAAAAAAAGGGAGAGAGAGAAAAATGAGGGAAGAGAGAGAAGGATAAAAAATATGATAGAGAGAGAGAGAGAGAAGAAGAAGAAGAAGAAGAAGAATAATAATAATAATAATAATAATAAAAGAAAAAAGAGAAGAGAGAAAAAAAGGGAAGAGAGAGAGGGAGAAAAAAATGAGAGAGGGGCAAAAGAGGAGAGAGAAAAGAGGGAGGGAGAAAAAAGATTAAGAGAGAGAGAGAGAGAGAGAGAGAGGAAATAGAGAGCGAGAGAGCGGGTGAGAAGATAAAAAAATGAAAAAATTTGGAGAGAGAGAGAGAGAGAGTAGCAAAGAGAGAAGAAGAAAGTCGGAGAGAGAAAAGAAAAAAAGAAAAAAGAGGAGGGAGAGAAAGGGGAAAGAGGGGAGAGAAAGGTAAAGAAAAAAGAGAGATGGGGGAGGAAAAAGTGAAGAGAGAAAAAGGAGGGAAGAGAGAGCAATAGAAAAAAGATAAAGGAGACAGAGAAGGTAAAAGAGAAGTGAGAAGAAATGAGATAGAGAGAGAGAGAGAGAGGAATAAAAGAGAGAGAGCGAGAGAAAAAGACTTAAGAAAGAGAGATAGAAAAATATAGAAAGAGAGAGGAAAGTGAAAAAAAGGAAGAGATGAAATCGAGAAAAAAAATTAGAGAGAGAGAGAGGGGTGGGAAGAGGGAGAAAAAATGAAAATATAGATAGAGAGAGAGAGAGAGAAGTTTGATTTGATTTTACAATAATGTTAGTTAAAAGATTTTGTGCTACCACCTTTTATTGGGGTTCATTGTCTATAGACCATCTATTTAACATTGGTTCATTAAATGGGGGTTCATTATATGTAGACCATCTATATAATATGTGTTCATTATATGGGGATTCGTTATATGTAGATCATCTATTTAATATGTGTTCAAGGCGTATTGCAAAACTTGTGATCTTTAAGTTTTCACAAACAAGGAACATTGTTTTCCTATTCAAATATGAAGAGTCCTTTGAAATTGTATTTTTTTCTGTATACCTCTGTAAGTGTTCTGTGGAATGTATATGAGACCTTGGGGAATTTTTCTAGCCTTGGAAAGAGGTGAATGCAAGTTCAAAAGAGCTCAAGAAAGTGGAAGAAGTAGATGTTGAAGACTCAAGAGAAGATTGGAATGAAGTGATAGTGATGAGCGATGAAGAGTCACCACTACAACAAAAAGGCTCCATAGACGCGCTTGTAGACGCAATATTTGAATTGTGATAAAAAATGTTGGGCACGTTTATTACCGCGTCTACTATTGCATCTACAATTTTGCGTCTAAAAGCGTGCTTATAGTCAGAGTTATACGCCCATATAGATGCACATATAGACACGTGTATTGACGCGCTACATAAATATATAATCATATTTATAAAAAAGTGGATATATTCATATTGTGCATATATCTACGCGTCTAAAAAAGCGTTACTCTACAAGTTTTTGACAAGAATAGACGCGCATTTATCCTGCAATTTAGACACGCAAAACAGAGGTATGATAAAGAAACTAGAGAGTATGTGGCTTTGCTCTCTGGTTTTTTTCCCCCCATCAACATCAAATTGTATGCTTAGGGAAAACAGAGAAATATTATTTCAAAGATTTTTGTATTGAAAATAAAACAATGTATGTAGAACACAAAATTTCATATTTATAGATGAAACGTTTTTACATGATGAGTTCTAATGCTTGTGACCTCAAGTATGGTCATGGTCGCAAGCACTAGCTGAAAGTAATACATATCAAAAATGAAAATTACAAGCCAAGGGGAGGCATGTATGCAAGAACACAATATTAGTCAGTTTGGGAATCTCCCAATTCCCATTTTTTGAATACTAAAAAGGTGGCACCTAGATAACATATCCATAAGTTTTTCAAAACCATATGATGTGACCTATCATTGGAAAGCGCTTGAAAAATGGAATCTATTGAGCTATATAGCAGTCAATTTGGAGTTACAGTATTCAAGTTATGACAAATCCAAAGATTTGACCATGTGTCCCAAACTTATGGAAAAATCCGATATTCCCCAATATGATATTCAAGGGGCTCCTCTACATCTCCTCAGAAGAGGCATCATCATCGCTACCACCACTGCTGCGGTTGCCGCCACCCCTACTGCTAGTCCCCCCTTTGCTATCCTCAACTGCATTAGGATTTGCCTACACAAAAGATTAAGGTATATAAATACTATTACAAAGAATAAATTAGAGTTACCTATACTTTTCATGTAAAAAGTAAAACATACCTCTTTTGGTGGTGGAATCCTCATGGCACGATTATATTGCTCCTCCGTGATGAGTCCCTTCTCATAGATATGCTACCAAGTGGACGCCCGGTTATGACCTCGATGGTAGCCCACCTCTCTAGGAGTAGGCATCCTACCAACGATATAATACTACAAAACAATTTGAACATACAATGTATTAGAACACACTACATAATGAAATGAAACAAATTACAAATTTTAATTTAAAAAAAGAAATCAAATAATACTTAAAAACTCAGCCTCCCATGACTCCTTGCCACCTGATCCATAATGTGACAATCCCATGGTTTCCATCTAGATACGTCGCGCCTCTGCATGCTGGCGACTTGTCATTTTCTCTAGTGCTCTCTTCTTGGCCTCTTTTTACTCCGTACAGTGGCAATTGGGTGATTGGCCATATTCAGGGCGCCCCTGCTCTTGTCTCTGCAGTGACTCCTTCGGGTGCGTCATAAGGTCAGACCTCTTGTTATGAAGTGCGTCTCTCACCTTTGACCGTCCCCAATCATCTAAGAATCATGAATTCTAGGGATTAGGGTACCTTCTATGTACTACCCACAGCACCTCTTGCCACAAACTATTTTTTTGGTGCTTGAAGGGAATCATGCAATCTTTGTATGTGGCATGTACGACACTCCTCAAGTAGGCTATCACTTCCCTCCCCTCAGAGTCATGCAAGATACCACCAACATCAGTTAGGACAGAGTAGTACATTTGTGGAGGCTCACCTCTCTCATTTCCCAATGAGGGTGATCGAGAGCCACCTCCTAGGCAACCCCCACAAAGCCCTCGACCTCCTCGTCCTCCCGCATGACTCTCCCTCCTCCCTTTGCGGGCACTACCCTCTACCTCACTCGATGAATGTGCTTCTACAGATACATGTGCTTCGGCCGATCCATGTACTTCATCCGATCCATGTGCATTAGTTGATCTGTGTGTATGCACAGTGTGTGGAATACCTGTTAGTAGAGGTGTGCCAAGGTTCGGTGTTTGTGCAATAGTGCTAGGCAAAGATGTGATAGGTGTCCCAGACATCACACTGAAAACCTCCTCTACAGTGGGAGGGCAACCAAGATAATTGGTCATCTTCCCCATGAATTGCTCCTTGATTGGAAAACCTCCGAAAAAGCTACTAACACCTCTAGAAAACTCCGCTAAGGTGTTGTTCATGTGTTCCAACTCAGGATTACTGCTGGAGGACCCAGGATTCCACATCTACACAAGAAAAATCATATTACCATGTGTAGATAAAACATATTAGATATTGCGTCTATATTTGTGTCTCTGTGTGTGTCTGTCGATGCATCTATTTCCGCGTCTATATCTGCATCTACACTATCATCTGGACACGCTGACAGACGCACACAATCAAACCATTTTTTTCAAACTTGGTTAAAAAACGCGCAAAAAAACCTCATAGATGACAGTCTATAGCATGTAAGAGAGAAAGACAGAGAGAGACAAACAGACAGAGAAAGTAAACAAGATTGACTAGAGAGAGAAGAAGAACTCGCCTTCTTTGCTTGTTCTGACGGGTGGCGGCTAGGTTGCAAGCTCCTTGTCCTCCTTCTCCCTTCCCTTGGTAAGTTGCTTGAATCTTCTTCTCTTCCTTGCTATTTGGCTCTTGTTCTTTACTCTTGGTCTCTTCTTTCCTCCTGTCCTCTTTTTACTCTTATTTCCTTTCCTCATTATCTTCATGAAGTGATAGATAGATATGAGTAGTGATGTGGAGCTCGAACTGTAGAAAACACGCAAAAAACGCAGGAAAGCACAGGTTTGAAAAGAAAGCCACAACTATTTTTTAAAAAAATTATATTTGCATAGCGCATCTGTAAGCGCGTGGAATTGCGCTTGTATATACGCAGATAATACCTATTACACGCGCTGACAGACGCGCATGAACAATTGAACTGATTAGATGCTAGATTTTGGTTGTTTTTGGATCAACATGACATGACTTTCCTAGTCTTTCAATATCAAAATGTTTGCCTCCATGTTGTAAGTATCAATGCATGCATTTAGGGAATATGACATATATAGATTGTATGTGCATAGTGGTCCAACAAATCAAGCCTCTTTCTTATTTGCAAGCATTATATATTGTAGTTAAACACTAATAGTTTATATTGTGCAAAAAGGTGTCATTGATTTAAGATAAAATCTTGATCTACATTGCTATTCATACAATTTTATTTATGTTGGGTTGGATAATTTGCTTGATTAATGCAAGATATGCTTGATATGATGTTTTTGATTGAGAATACTGGTGAAATATATAGAAAATCTTGAGATAAGAGATGGTACACTAGCAAATCAATTGACCTATGTGGTGACATACATAACAAATCTTGAGGATAAGAGATAACACATTGGCACGTCAATCAACACATATGTGCTGACTTACTAGACCATCCAACTTATAATTGCATGCAAGTATCAATAGGTGGATAAAGCACGAATGGTTTTTAGCTAGAGAGAGATAATGCAATGAAGGTGTACATGAAAGAGATAGAGAAAGACATATTATCCATCAATCAATCAAAGATATGCACATGAAGTGACTTGATAAAGTAATTAGAGTATTGTCATTTTTAGGATGCTCCATTGACTTCTGCAAGTTCCCATAACCTTGAAGTAGATAGCCAACCACACCATCCATGGAAGGAAAACTTGACCTCATCAAATTAACCAAGTTAATTTACTTATACATTTCATTGATAAGAGGTTTGTAGTTGGCTTGTTGGTATTGCAAAGTATCCTTACAGTGATCTATTTTAGTCAGCTACAAGTGGACACACTGGCTAAAGATGATAAAAAGAGGACATGTGCACATTGGCTACATGTGGTCCACCTTATCTAAAATTATATGTGAGCTATAAGTGCACTTTGACATGATTGGAATAGCTTGCACATGCACAAGCCAACTGATTTACATCAATCTACTCATGCTATGAATTGGCATGCATGTCTTGCTTTTGCTTTGATTGTATTGATTGTGATGTATATTCCTCGAGAATAATGAGAATCAAGGGACTATCCTAAAAAGTGAGGGTACTCCCTTGAATCACTGATTAAGCTTTGATCTATAAGTTTATGCATGGCTAGGTTAAGTGCACAACAAATGAGACATGTGAGTGTATTGATCAATTCTCTCTCTCTCTCTCTCTCTCTTTATATATATATATATATATATATATATATTGCACATGCACAAGTCAACCTTTGATCCAGCCATGGCTAGGTTAAGTGCACAATAGATGCAACATGTGCATGTATCAATCACTTCTTTGATAATTATGTCATATATACATCCAATCATCATGCCCTATCCAATCACATTGTATAGGGTATGATTGGATGTATATAGGGCATGAAATCACACATATATAATTAGCTTTGAATGATTGGATGATATACATGTATGCCCTATACATGTATATCATGTTGTATATACGTGTATATCACATCCTTATGATCCTATACATGTATATCATGTCCTTATGATCTAGTGTAATTATGTCGTATATACATCCAATCATGCCCTATCCAATCACATTTGTATAGGGCATGATTGGATGTATATAGGGCATGAAATCACACATATATAATTAGCTTTGAATGATTGGATGTATATTTGTAATACTAAAAAAGAAGTAAAGTTGGTAATGTATTCAAACAAATACTAGTTGTTAAGAGGTTTGGTCATATTTAGGGACTTTATGAGAAATGAAAAATATGTGCATTTAGTTTCGCATCTATAGGCGCGTTTATAAACGCGGATATATAGACGTGTTTTGTATACTAGGGTAAATAGATGCGTTGATACACGCGCTTAGAAACGCGCCCGCTCTTTTGCGTGTACAATGTACGTCTTGTAGTGCACTGTAGTGGCTCTGGTGACCTTTCATATCAGACACACCTTTTGGAAGGGGAATCCACAACCAAAGAAGGATTATTATGAGTGATTATTGAGTATTGTAGTGAGGATATAGTGTACTATTGATTGAGAGAGGAAGAGAGAGTCAAAGGTAGCCAATTCTATGCCAAACAATGTTTCTATCTATGAGAGACTATGAGAGAAAAAGGTAAAAAACCTTGGAAAAAATCGATTTTCTTTTATATGTGAGAATATAAAACTACCATTTTCCTACTCAAATATGAATAGTGCATTGAAATGGTATACTTTTCTACGTAAAAGAGGTAGTAGATCTTCATTTTTTTAATGGGATGATCTTTTATTGACTACTTTCAAAGTTATTTTGTTGCATTTTCATACTAGAATGATCATCATTTTTTGTGAGTGGACTTTTTCAAAGTTTTTGTGGTGCTTGGTAGATAGAATTGTCATTTTCATACCAGAAGGATGTCATTAAGCTAATCCCTTTCCTTACCTTGGTTCTTAATCAGTTCATTGAAAATTTTATGATTATTCATTCATAGAATATTTACTTGATTCAAAGGATGGAAAAATGTATAAAAACTTATGTTTTTAAAAAAGTTAGTGATGTTGAACTTACATTGTCTTGACTGGACCCCTAGTTGGACAACCTACTTCCAAGTACACTTTTGAAAAAATTTATATACATCTCCGTAATCTCGGTTTGATCCATGCTAGCATTAGTCTTATTGTAATGAAAGAGACCTAATTGTCCTAACTAAGGAGAAAGAGAGAGAGAAGGACTGCAGAAGAAGAGGGAGAGGAGAGAGAAAGGCAAGAAGAAGAGAGAGAAAGAGGGAAAGAGGAAGAAGAAGAGGAAGCCATGAAAGCTTGAGAAGGTGAAAAGAGAGTTTCTTGATAATTTCTCTGATGCTTCAAAATACCCTCTTACACCTTACATACCGTCAGCGTGACTGGTATGTTCCCATGCCATATTCCCGTGATCCCCCTTCATTACAAACCATCCCGTCTCATGAAGTTTTTGTCCTAAAAAACAAGGGATGTAGTCATGGAATGTAAGAGTGTGTTGTAGGAAATCACCCATAACTTTGTGTGGGCAACTCCAAATGGGACAATTGAGGAGCCGTTACGGAGCCCATGAGATGTACTTTTAGCCCATGTGGTTGGGGTGGGGTTGCAATCAGGTCAGAACCAAAACTGGTATAAAATAAAGGGCTGTCCAAGAATTTCTAGTGTACAGTCCCAGATGGTATGGCTGGAGAAAAACAACTATAACTTCCACTAGGGAACTCCGATCAGGGCAAGTAAGGTGTCGGAACGGAGCCCTCGAGGTATACTTTCTGGCTATGTATGGAGGGTGGGACTGAGAGTGGACTAGGACCAAATATGGTACAAAACAGGTGGCTGTCCAGATGCAGACTGCATCCCAAAACAGGGGTCATGGTGAGGTACCAGCCAACACAGCCTCCTTGAGGTGTGGAAATTCATCCAATATGACCACTTTCAGAATGTACTGAATAAGGCCCTCCTCATCTATGGATGGGAGCTCCTCTACTTGATTTTTGGGAGTGCCAATGAAAGGTTTCAATTGGCTCACATGGAAGATGTCATGGATCTTAGTGGTGGAAGGGAGTTGGAGGCGGTAAGCCAAATCCCCGACCTTCTTGATGATCTTGTAGGGCCCATAGTAACGGTGTGCCAATTTGTTGCAAGAGCAATCCTTTAGTGTGGCATAACGGGATTTGGGGACCTTGAGGAGTACCATTTCACCCTCTTGAAAGTCAAGGGGTCTTCTTTTTGCATCAGCATGGAGCTTCATGTGCTCTTGAGCCCTTTTGAGGTTTACCTTGCATTGTTGGAGTAGAGCTTGTATGCGGTCTAGCTCTTCTTTCCCCAAGGGGTTGAGCTTTTCATTGAAGATCACGGTAGGATGGGGCACCCGATAACCATACAATGCTTCGAAGGGAGAGACTCCAATGCTTAAATGGGTGGAGTTGTTGTAAGAAAATTCAGGCAAATGCAGCCATACATCCCAAGAATTCTGTACATCATGACAAAAATGTTGCAAATAAGTTTCAAGTCACTTATTGACTCTTTCAGTCTGCCCATCTGTTTGGGGATGATAGGTTGTAGACAGAGCCAATTTGGTCCCCATGGAACTGAAAATGGTCTGCCAAAACTGACTCATAAATTTGGTGTCCCGGTCATGTACTATGACTTGGGGCAAGCGATGCAATTTAAAAACATGATCCATAAACTGAGTGGCAACTTGGGATGCTGTAAACTGTGATTTTGTAGGGATGAAATGGGATGCTTTAGTGAGTCGATCAACTACCACGTAAATGCTATCCCAACCCTTCTTGGTTGTAGGTAAACCAGTGATGAAATCCATGGTAATGTGGGTCCATTTTCCTTCGGGGATAGGTACAGGCTTCAATAAACCACTCGGTTTAAGAGAGCTATCTTTATTTTGTTGGCAAGGCACACATCTAGACACAAAGTCTTTTACATCCCGCCACAGGCCTTTCCAATGGAAGCTTTTTGAAACTCGATCATATGTTTTGAAGATCCCTAAGTGGCCAGCAATCGGGGAAGAATGCATCTCTTCAAGGATCCTTTAGGTGAAGGGAGAGGCATGGGGAATCACAATACGACCATGGATCCAAATGAGGCCATTATGGAGCTGATATTGGGAGTTCTCATCCAAGACACCTTGCTATAATTTCTGGAAAAGAGGGCTGAATTCAACATCAAGCAAGTATGCCTCTTGGAGCTCTTCAATCCAATCATGGTGGAGTTCAGTGATGGATGAGACTTTGCATGCCCACATGCGAGAGAGTGCATCGGCCACTACATTGTCCTTTCCACGGGTGTGGGTAATCTCAAAGTCATAGTTTTGTAGTGTCGCCACCCATCTACGTTGTTTGGGAGTGAGGTTGGGCTGAGTCAAGAAATATTTGAGCACACGGTGGTCACTTTTTACCTTAAATCTACTGCCATACAAGTAGTGATGCCACTTTTTGATAGCATGAATGACTGCTAACATCTCCTGATCATAAACATGTAACTCTCTCTCTTTATCATCCAATTTTCGGCTCTCAAACGCTATTACCCCATGTTTGTGCAGCAAAACTGTACCAATACCCGGTCCACTAGCATCACACTGAATGGTAAAATCCTTCGAAAAATCGGGGCATACGAGGATGGGGGTTGAGGTGAGCAAGTCTTTCAGCTTGCTAAAAACTGCGGGCAGCCAGTTCATCCCATAGGAAAGCCTCTTTTTTCAGCTGATCTGCTAATGGGGCTGCAATGGTAGCATAATGGCGAATAAATCTCCTATAAAAGGAGGAAAGACCAAGAAAGCCGTGCAAGGAGGTAGTGGTAGTGGGGGTGGGCTACTCCCGAACACATTGCACTTTTTTTGGATCAGCTTGGATGCCTTTTTCACTAACGATGTGTCCTAAGTACTCAACCTCCGTTTGGATAAAGACACACTTGCTTTCTTTGGCAAAGAGACGGTGCTCTCTCAGTACATCAAAAATTTGTCTAACATGTTTCAAGTGCTCATGCTTTGACTTGCTGTAAATGAGTATATCCTCAAAGAATACCAACACAAACTTGAAAAGCCATGGCTACAATATCTTGTTCATTAAGCTCTGAAATGTGGCGGGGGCATTTGTGAGCCCAAATGGCATGACAAGGAAATGATACAAGCCACGGTCAGTCCGAAAGGCCATTATGACTTCATCACCCGCCCGCATTCTGATTTGGTGGTAACCGGATCGCAAATCAATCTTAGTAAAGTAGCGTGCACCCTTGAGTTCATCAAGCAAGTCATCAATTCGAGGGATGGGGTATCTATTTTTTATGGTGATCTTATTGAGATCACGGTAGTCAATGCACAACCGGAAAGATCTGTCCTTTTTCTTAACCAATAGGACCAGGGAGGCATAAGGGGAAGAGCTAGGCTCTATGAATCCCATCTCAGTGAGCTCCTTGACTTGCTTGGCTACTTTCTCTCTCTCACATTTAGAGAGTCTGTATGGGGGTTTATTGATGGGCTTGGTATGGGGCTCCAAGTCGATCGGGTGATCCACCAATCTTTTAGGGGGAAGGGTAGTGGGAGGCTGAAATAGGTCTTCATACTCAGCCAAAAGTGCTTTTAGTGCTGCATTTTTCTTTCCTAAGGTGTGTTGGTCATCATTATCCTTATGAAAGTGCAAGACAAAGATTTGGGAGTGCTTCTTGAATTCCTTTTTGAGTTGTCTTGCTGTTATGAGTTGAAAATCTGTATTTTCTTTGATTCCCTCCAAGTGTACAAGCTGCCATGCATTACAAACTCCATGTACAGCCGAGAGAAGTCCATAGAGATTTTTCCCAACTGTTGAAGCCAATCACATCCCAATACAATATCCACAGGGCCCATATCAAGGGTAATCAACTCCACCTTTGCTGTGTAATTTTCAGCCAGCATGAGAGACACTTGTGTGCATACATGGAAGCTCACTTCCTCATTTCTATTGGCCACTTGAACCTGGAGAGGTTGCTGTAATTAAGTGGGAACACATGCCAAACGGCTAAGAGTTGATTTATTTACAAAGCTGTGTGCTGCCACTATCTATGAGGATGTATACACTCTTGCCATGAATGTTACCATGCGCCCGTAAGGTATTCGGACTCCTAGAGCCGGTCCATGCATCCATGGAGATTGAGCAGGCTGATATAGTGGTGGATAAGGGGTGCCAAAGGTCATTCCCAAGTATGTTATCAACGGGGCAGCCACCACCGGGGTCAAAAGGGAACCCGTTTGGTGAGTCATAAAACTGAAAATGATCAGGGCTTTGCTGTAACCACTTTTTGTGGGCTGACTGTGTAGGACTGCTGCCTGTCCCACAGTACGTCTGGGCACAAAACTGAGTGTAACTCCAAAACCGTAGGGCGGAATGGAGAGATTTTTAGCTCAAATCAAAGGGGAAAATTCCCTCTTCGAATCAAGTTATAGAGCTCATGCTCAGTCACACAAGAAGGCTTTGGTGTAATCAGTTCTTGCGGGCTGACTGTGTAGGACTGCTGCCTGTCCCACAGTGCCTCTGGATACAAAACTGGGTGTATCTCCCAAATCGTAGGGCGGAATGGGGAGATTTTTAGCTCAAATCGAAGGGGAAAATGCTCTCTTCGAGTCAAGATATAGAGCTTGCGCTCAATCACACAAAGAGGCTTTGGTATAATCAATTCTTGTGAGCGGAGTATGTAGGACTGGCTGTATGCAATACCCTGCAAAGGCTCCCTCAAGAAGCATTATTTATCCCAATGGTGAGGGTCTTATCCCAGACATCCAAGGCCTCAATGGTGGCTCAAGACATACATGCTTTGCATCCATATCTTATTGCTTAGACCAGTTCCATATTGCATTCCCTGCCCTTCTTGCATTGCATCCACCATACATTACCAAGCGGTTTATGACATTACCAATGCATGTAGGGGTTTGTAGGCTCAAGTGATGAGGGTTCGAGCTATTCCATCAAATGTACCTGCACCTGCAATAATTCTTTGGGCTCCGGATCACCGGGAGGTGGGCAAAGTTCCCCCCGGGCTGGGTTGTGCACCCCTTCAGCGTCTTTGATGGTAAGGGGGGGTCACCCCTCTTTTGTCTTGCCACCTTGCCTGGCATCGGGCTTTTCCTCACCCGAAATATACATGGCAGACATTTATTAATTAAACAACCAGCATGAGATGCATTTCTAGAATCAAAATTTTGGGCTTTCATGAAGTGCATGGAATTGGAATTGGAAATAGGGATAGGGAGCTTACCGGTAGTGACTCACTGCCTACTCATCCTTATCCAATGGATTTTTATCACTTCTTGGCTCAACCAATTCACAAAAAGCCAAACGGGTTATGGGTAAGCAAAATATAATCACAATGAAGCTTCAGCATGAGTAAAATCAATTTCAGCACCATAAGATCAAAGAGAAATGACTGGGGCAATTAATCAGCATGCATTCAAGGTCTGGTCTCCTATTATCTACTTGGACTCATAAATTCTCTCAAACAATTGGATGGGATTCAACAAGAGGCTTAAACGGAGAGAATGAGAGCCAATAAACAGTTACCTTGAGTCTTTTGGAGAAGAAGGCAGCTAGTGATGCCACCTCAGTACTCCATGAGAGTTCTTGCTGAAATGGAGGTCCTACTCCATAGCCATGGTTGCCCACAAGTGCATGCCTTCAAATCTTGTTTGTAATCTTCTTCCCGTTCTTCTTGATGGGGCTGAAATCTTGAGCAATGTTCAAGAGGGGACTCCGGGGGACCAAGGAGAGACCAAAATCTTCAGGATTTCTGAGCTTGATGCCAAGGTTCCATGGCTGCCATGGACTGCACCAGACCAAGGTCTCTTGAGTGCCAAAGGGGAGTCTAAGGGCTGAGAAAAATGTCACTGATGTTGACCAAGAAGATTGCCAAGGACCAGGACTGAAGCCAGGAAGGAGGGGAGGGCTGGGGGGATTGCCCTGTAGGCCACGAAGCAGCCCGTTTTTTGCGTCGCAAATTTCGAGCTACTCCTGGGGGCCACAGGCAGGGCTGAACCACGTGGTGCTGCTGCTCACTGTGCTCCTCTCACTGAGGGGAACACCTTAGGACCATCCTAACTTGCTGAGGAAGAGGAGAGGGGGAAGAATTCCTCGGATTCTTGAGCTAGAGCTTCCATGGCAGCTTGGGAGAAGAGGAGAGAGAAGGTCTTCTTGAAAAGTAACTGAGTCTTTGGCCTTCTCTAACTGTGATGCCCTCCTTTTTGCCAAAAACCCTAAAAAACTTGCATGAAAACTAGTGATGACCGGTCAAATTTGTCTGCCCGCCTCCAGATTTGTCCATGGTTCTTGGGAAAGTTCCAAGAAAGGCTGCCACAGTCTTCAAGAGGGCTGACAGCCTGCCTGAGTACTCCTGTGTACCTGTGAAAGAGATGTAACTGGAACTTTCTAACTATGGGAAACTGTGAGAGCCCTAAATCTATGGGGAAAGAGAAGGATCAAGGACAAAGCTCTGATACCACTTGTAATGAAAGAGACCTAACTGTCCTAACTAATGAGAAAGAGAGAGAGAAGGAGTGTAGAAGAAGAGGGAGAGGAGAGAGAAAGGCAAGAAGAAGAGAGAGAAAGAGGGAAAGAGGAAGAAAAAGCGGAAGCCATGAAAGCTTGAGAAGGTGAAAAGAGAGTTTCTTGATAATTTCTCTGATGCTTCAAAATACCCTCTTACACCTTATATACCGTCAGTGTGACTGGTATGTTCCCATGCCATATTCCTGTGATCCCCGTTCATTACACTTATAAATTGCCACAACCAATGGCTTCAACCATATATGTAGTTGGATCTCTATTTAGTTATATTTATGCATGTGATGCCAAAATTGAGTACGGGTTCATTGATGCAATTAGATCAAAGAATAAATGTTGCAAGTACATATGAATGATTTACCAATGTGCAATTCTCAATAGTATATCAAAATTGATTGAGTGTGCTTTTTGGAGCTATTGAGTCACTTGGTTATCCTTATTGATTTGTGACTATATCATTATGAAAATGGGTATCACATAGTCAAAGTATTCTTTAGTAGAGCTCTAGCAAGATATAAAAATTTCAAACATGATTTTGATTAGTGGTATAAAATATTTTAATTTTTTTGTAGAAAAATGATTTATAAGGTAGCCATGCATTTTAGCCTTTTAGCTTATTTTTTAGGCATGTAATGATTTGTGATGCCAATGGGGACATAACATAGTGGTTTGAGTATGGTGGGTGTGTGAGTTCAAACTTCGTGCATTGTTACCATTTAGCTGGTGGCTGTGTGAGTTCAAACCTTGCGCATTGCTACCGTTTAGCTTATTTTGATCCACTTTGCTTTTCTATTATTTTGTGTTGAGTAGATTGTTGAGCAATGTCTTGTTAATCTTTACTCAAGAGAAAATGCAATCTTTGTACAAAGGGGGTTTTGATCGTCTAGGGTTGGGTAATCAATATATTGGCCTTAAAATAAAATATAATACATTTAAAAAAAATTATATACCCTCCAATCTATACTACTATATAATTTTAGTTGTAGGTTCGAGAAGCCTTGAACCTCCAAAGGTCTTTTCAAACTTACCTCCTCCTCCCCTTTTTAATTAAAATCCCCTTTCTCTTATGTGTAATCTCTCCATTTCTCTTCCCCTTCCCCTTTTTAATTAAGAGAGAGGGAACACACACACACACATACACACACACACACACATAGAGAGAGAGAGAGAGAGAGAGATAGAGAAAAAAAAAGCCAAGGAAACAAGAGGGAGAGAAGAAGAGATAGAACAAATAAAAGAAGAGAGATAAGGAATGAATGAGGGAGAGAGAGAGAGAAGAAAAAAGAGAAGAGGGAGAGAGAAAGAGGAAAAAAAGAAAAAAGAGGAGGGGGAGAGAGGAGAGGAAAAAGCAATGATGCAAGAGGAGAGAAGAAAAAGGAGGACTAATAAAATTTTAAAAACAAGGAGAGAGGGAGAGAAAAAAGGGTAGAGAGAGAGAGAAGAAGAAAGAGGGGAGAGAAAGAAAAGAAGAGAGAGAGAGGGAAAAAGGGGGAGAGAGAAAAATGAGGGAAGAGAGAGGAGGATAAAAAATATGATAGAGAGTGGGAGTTAAGAAGAAGAAGAAGAAGAAGAAAAGAAAAAAGAGAAGAGAGAAAAAAAGGGAAGAAAGAGAGGGAGAAAAAAAATGAGAGAGGGGCAAAAGAGGAGAGAGAAAAGAGGGAGGGAGAAAAAAGATTGAGAGAGAGAGAAAGCAAGTGAGAAGAGAAAAAATGGAAAAATTTAGAAACAGAGAGAGAGTGAGTGAGTGAGAGAGAGAGAGAGAGATTGGGGGCAAGTAAAAAAGAGAGAGAAAGTAGCAAAGAGAGAAGAAGAAAGTAGGAGAGAGAAAATAAAAAAAGAAAAAAGAAAAAAGAAAAAAGAGAAGGGAGAGAAAGAAGAAAGAGGGGAGAGAAAGGCAAAGAAAAAATAGGGAGATGGGGGAGGCAAAAGAGAAGAGAGAAAAAGGAAGGAAGAGAGAGCAATAGAAAAAAGATAAAGGAGAGAGAGGAGGCAAAAGAGAAGTGAGAAGAAATGAAATAGAGAGAGAGAGATGAATAAAAGAGAGAGAGCGAGAGAAAAAGACATAAGAAAGAAAGATAGAAAAATATAGAAAGGGAGATGAAAGGGAAAAAAAAGGAAGAGATGAAATTGAGAAAAAAATTAGAGAGAGAGAGGGGTGGGAAGAGGGAGAAAAAATGAAAATATAGAGAGTGAGAGAGAGAGGAAAAAATCAAGAGAGAGAGAGAGAGAGAAGTTTGATTTGAACTTCTTTGTGAGGTCCAGTTAGTACCAACTTTATATATACATGAAATTTTATAAGTTTAATACATGAAAGAGATTGTATGTATAGCTTGTATTTTATATTATACATTTTATTAATTACATTACAATCTTTATAAATTACTTTCAGTTTTACTTTGATGGAGAAAGAGAGAGAGAGCTCTTTTCAAGCTTTCAAAATGAAAAGAAAAATAGTTATGTACCATTCCAGTCTCTTAAAAAAAGAGATAACAATTCTAGATAATACATATGGACCCTTCCAAAGAAAGAGAGAAAAAGGTAATAACTTTAGAAAAATACCTTAAATGTGAGAGCTCCTTTAAAACCTTTCCATCTCGTTAAGAAGGAGAGAGTTCTCTACGACCTTCCAAACCTAAAGGTAGGGCCCTGGGGCCGGGGCCTTTGAAAGTTGGAACTTGGAGCCTGGAGGCAGCCCTCAAATTTGAAGGTTGCAATGCCCTTCAAAGGGGTTTTGACCCTTCTCTAGAAGCCTAACAACTTATGTGACATTCAAAAAAAAGGCTTTTCATGAGAATGACCTTCAACAATTGAAGTGTTAAACCTTTTATGAATTTTCAAAGGAAAGTTGAAAAATAAAATCAGCCTTCAGAGAGAAATGTAAAAAACAAGTACACTTTTCAAAAGAAGGGTGCATTTCGAAGACACCCTTCAAATAAAATTTTAAAATCTAATAATAAGTTTAAATTTTAATTTTAATTTTGAAAAATTAGATTTGGAAATTGGAATCCTGACTTCTAGTCTCTAGAATCTAAGTTCTAGACTTCTACTATGGGGTACACGGTACACCTGTAGGCTGTCACCCACCTTCCAAAATAATAAATTTGGTTATTGAAAATTAAAATTTAACCGTGCACCCAGTGCCCACCTTCCAAAATCCTTAAATTCCTGTGCCATGTGGAGTCGGTACCTAAACTTTAAAGGGCCAAGGCCCAAGGGCCAAGCCTCAAGGGCCATTCGCCAGCGGGCACTTTCTAATTTCTCAAGTCTCAGACTCTAGTCTCTCCTCCTCAAGTCCTCTCCTCCTAATTTCTCAAGTCTCTCCTCCTGAGACTTGAGTCCTCTCGAGTCTCCCTCTCGCTCTTTCATCGTTGATTCGCTGGAGCTTGGAGGCTGGAATGTCCTTGAGCCTTGAGGGCTGAGGCCTCGCTCTCACTGTCTCCCGAGACCCTGGAGTCCTGGACCCTCTCGCTTGAAGCCTGGGCCCTGGCCCTTGATTCCTGAACTTTGAAGGCTTGAGCCTTGAGATGAGCCGCTGAAGCCCTCTCGCTTGAAGCCTCTCACTGAAGTCTAGACCCTCTCGCTTGAAGCCCTCTCGTTGAAGTATGGACTCTAGAACCTCTCGCTTGAAGCCTGGGCCATGGTCCCTGGGGCCTGGGCCCTGATTCCTTTAAGGCTCTCAGCCTTTGACTGAGCCCTAATCCCTAGGGCCGCAGGGCATGCGCCGTGACCCCTCGGGCCTGGCCCCTACCGTGGCGGACTGGAGCCTGGCCCCTGCCGTGGCGGACTGGAGTCTTGGCCCAGTGGCCCCTGCCGTGGCGGACTGGCCCAGTGGCCCCTGCCCTCGCTCCCCTGAAGACGGCCCTGGAGGCTGCGGTTGGGACTCGGGAGTCCCTTTGTCTCTCTCCCTAGTGGCCCCTGCCGTGGCGGACTGGCCCAGTGGCCCCTGCCCTCGCTCCCCTGAAGACGGCCCTGGAGGCTGCGGTTGGGACTCGGGAGTCCCTTTGTCTCTCCCCCCTCGCACGGGCTCTGTCTCTCTCCCCTCACTCGGGCCCTGGAGGCTGCGGCCTGGCCTCCCCCTTGGAGGCTTCTACTCAGCTGGCGGCTGGCAGTCTAAGCCCTGGGCTTTGAAGACTGTGGCCTGGGCTCCCCCCTCTCTCTCTCGCTTGGCCCTAGAGGCTGCGGCCTGGGCCCTGGAGGCTGTGACTTGGGCTCCCGAGTCCCCAAGTCTCTCTCTCACAACTCGACTTGCCACCTGACCTTGGAGACTCAGCTCTACCTCTCCAGTCATCAAACTTCCAAGTCTAGTATTGTCGAATTTGATGAGGTAAATTGGGTTAGGATTTTGAAACTTTGTTTTGCAAATTTGTGTGTGTTTGTCCTTATTGGGAGTGCCATGTATCAAGCATTGGTGAATCTCTTGGTTATAATCTGTCTTGTAATATCATAAGCATAGAAATGAAACCTGCAAATTTGGATGAGCAAGAACAATAGATTATAATGCAGAAATAGAGCTGTGCTGTAGTCATTGTGCTATGTTTATCTTGCTATGCTGAAAATAAAGATGGTGAAATTTGAATTAATTTATCTTGCTATGCAAATCCCATGAAAGAGAACATAATAATGATTTCCTAACCACAAATTCTAGTTGAGTCACATTTAAACATGGTGGTAAATGCAAGATGTTAGCACTGAAGACTCACTAGAAACCACAGTTGCCACTTGAAGAGTTTTCATCACAAATCCAATGGTTTTATTATACCTATGCTAGTAAATAGAGATGCTAATTGCTCCTTGAAGAGTTGTGTGGAGAGACATAGAAATAAGTTCCTTCTCAATGCAAGTCCATGCATTACAAAATACGATTGCCAGTTGGTAGGTATTGCCATGGATAAGATTAGGCATAGATTGAACAATGTAGACTATGTAGCATGCATTGAATATGGTAACTATCTTATTACATTTGCTAGCTATTCTTTGTGGCAATTGTATAAGACATTGAAAAAAAAATGTGTGCTTAACACCTCAATTTATTCCATATTCAAGCATGTCTACAATTAGCTTATTTTAGTTTCAAGCTTTTTGACTTGTGATTTTTGATTCTACTCAAGTCATTGATCTTCTGAGTTGTGTTTAGATACATGTAATATAGAATTAACTTGCTTCAGTTTCAATTAAATACATTATTTGAATGCGATTATGGGGTGGCTGTGCTATTTTTTTTTTGATAATTTGAATGCATGTTTGGATGCATATGTTAATTAGTTTCATGTCACTTTTTAGGTTTTGGTGTGATTATTGGGTGTTTGTGCTATTTTTTGTATATATAAGTAAGCAAATAGGTAAGCTTGCTCTATTTTATGTGATATTAAGTGAATATGATTTATTAATGATAGCTCTCTATTCTACAACTTCATCCACACTATTAAATTGATCAAAATGTAAAGAAAGGAGTGGATGTATGCATATCAAGTGCTACATGCATGTTAGTTTTAAAGTCTTGTTGATATGTTATTTTAGGATGGGAACGCCTAAAAAGGATAAGCGTCAAAGATTGCTTGAGCAGATTGGGATTACTTTTCCAAATGCAGAATGTTTAGAGAATGAAAGTGCAAATGGTATTCTTAATGGGAAAAAGAGAGTATATGTTCGTAGCTATGTATCCTCGTGGAAGCTTCTCTATCCTTGGTCTTATTCAATCTTGGATGAAGAGGGGAAGGAGAGAGTGAAGTGCTCAATTTGCACTTCATTGAACATGTCAAATCCTTTTGGAGGAAAAGGTAGCACTACCATTCAAAAGCAAGCATTGGCTATCCATAATGCCTCCGAGTTGCATAAGTTAGCAGTTCAGCGCAAAAGCTTTATGGCTGGTGAAAATGTAAAGCATATTGAAAAGCATGTGGAACTTATGGTAGACAATGAGAAGTGTAGAATTATTAGTGTTATACAAATCATGTATAGGGTTGCCATAAAGGACATGTCTTTAGAAGCATTTGAAGATGAATGTAAATTTCTCATGTATATGAAAACTCCTAGCATGCCTCTTTCTTGCGAGTATTCAGCTTATATCAATCCATCCTCTGGAAAAGATTTTCTCTCAGCCATGTATATGGTATATTGGGAACAACTTAAGGAGGAGATTGGGCGCAGTCCGTTTTTTTCTATCATTGTAGATGAAAGCACTGATAGAAGGTTTGAGAAGCATCTCATCCTTTATATCACATACTTAAAGGATGGTGATGTAGGCTCTCCTAAAACCTCCTTTGTGAAACTCATTGGTATTGATGATGGAAAGGCTCAATCCATGTATGAAGGCATTATGAAAGTGCTGCATCAATTAGATCTTCCACTTTCTAAGATGGTTGCTATGGGCTCGGATGGTGCTGCGTCTATGGTTGGAAGAAGATCTGGATTATTTGCAAAGCTTTGCAAGGATGTACCACATTTGCTTGGGGTACATTGTATTGCCCATAAGGAAGCACTTGTAGTTAAAGATACATGTGAATGCTTTGCAGAGATTAGCTATGTGGATAGCTTTGCTAACAAAGTTCGAGAATGGATAGGAAATTCGTCTCTTCGAAGAGCCGAAGTGAGCAAGCTCATGCTTGCCTTTTTACCAAGAAATTACGAGATAATGAGAATTCATGGTGTGAGATGGTTGTCGCGTGGAAATGTCATGAAAAGGTATACATTTGATTAGTTATTAGCTTTAGATTAGATTAATTCTAATTTTATTCTTGTTTTTTAAAAAACTTAGTTGTTTTGTCATTGTAGGTTGGTAAAAGTGCTGCCTATATTGTTGGAATGTTGGAAGACAAAGTATCCAGCAATGTATAAAAAAGCAACAAATTTTCAATTGCTATTTATTATTCATTTCATGGCAGATGTACTTAAAGAAACTAATGTATTGAGCCAAAAATTTCAGGAAAATGATTGTGACATTACAATGATTGGAAGAGAGATAGATGTGCTTATCAATCTCTTGAAGGGTTGGTATTTGACTGATACATTTGCAAATGGATCTAAGTACTTAACTAGCTTCATTAAGGCAACAAACAATGGATTGTTCTCAGTGAAAGACAAAGAAGGTGTTATACATCTACATGTGTTGCAATTCACGTCATTAGTGGGCAAAGCACAAGAGATCACTTTTGATGAATGTACATGGTTAGCAAAGGCTTTTATTCACAGGTTGATAATCAACTTTGATGAAAGGTTTCAAGATCATCACTTGTTCAATGCAGCAAAGCTATTTTCTCCTAAAAACTATTCCAAAGATCCACAAATTTGAGGCCAATCAGTTCGACAATATCTCTCTCAGCTTTGCGAGAAATTTGGTAAAGGAGAGAGGTCTTTGATTCAGCCCGAGCAATGTGAAGGTGAGTTGCAAAGATTTGTTCTATATCTCTTTGAATCCTATCCCTCAAAGGGACTTCTTGAAGCTTGGAGACAATGTGGTGGGGAAATAGAATGGATGCAAATGTTTCCTGCTTTGTACAAGTTATGGCAGATTGTGGTAGTCCTACCTGCAAGTTCAGCTGCTTGTGAAAGAGGGTTTTCAAAACAGAATCGTGTTAAAAGTGATGAGAGATCATGTTTATCTCTCACCACTTTAGATATGCTCATGTTCATGTCTCTTTCTTCTCCAGAAAACTTGGAAGAAGTAGATTGGAATTTGATTTTTGAGGTATGGAAAAATATGAAGGTGAGACGCACTCAAGCTTTAGGGGCATCATAAGAAGTAACAACAATAACTTTTGGATATTATACTATGTCATGGGCATTGTACAAGAACCTTTTGTAATCACTTTAACATTTTGTTGGCAACTTGCGGGCCAAAAATGCTTGGAAGATGCTAGAACAAAGAGTATCCAAAGAATGAGGTAATATAGGATAGACTGATTTGGGAGTTTCACTATCGACCATCCCGATCGGATTTCCCATGGGATGTTTGGGGAGGGGCCTAAATTTATATGATATGCAATGTACATGCCCTCTTATGAGTACTACGACAATAGAAATTTTTTGTAATGATCTTTAACATTTTTTTGGCAGCTTACCTAAATTTATATGATATCAAATATACATGTTCTCTCTTTTTCATGTATTTAAGTCTATTTGTAAGTGCTTTAAAAAGTCTATTTAAGTCAATTTGTAAGTGCATATATAATCTAATCCAACTTTAATTGTGTTATATGTGGATTCGACTATTCTAGTCTTATACTACAATATATGAGAGTTGAAGTAAACTTTTAAAAAGCATCCTTCAACTTAGAAATGCTCATAAAAAATGTACTTATCTAATGAAAGTTAACCCTTATTTTTAGCCATCATTTTTGAAGTGCAGACTCATTTTTGCCCTTCAAAAAGAAAAGTCATGGTACCCTTCAAATTTGAGGGCTGCCTGGAGGCATCCTTTTTCAGTAAAGGGCGAGTAAGATAATGAACTTCCAAAGCCATAAGATCTCATTACAGTGATGAATGGCGAATGAGAGACACTACACAGCGAGAGAGAGAGAGAGAGAGAGAGAGAGAGAGAGAGAGAGAGAATGTAGATTGACGCTGTCAACTTGACATGTGCTTATAGGTCGTTAGACACACGAGATCGAGCAACATATTGGGCGCACTCAGCCAGGCAAATGTGCACCGATGAGGCATTTAAGAAGCAGAGAAGAGACACTCGGGAGAGCTCAGAAGGTATTCTTAGAGACCCCTCCAGTCTTCTGCAGCTGCGGCATGACCAGTTACGCCACAGTAGAAGCTAGCTAGCCAATTCTCTCTCTCTCTCTCTCTCTCTCTCTCTCTGTGTCGGCATGAGCAAGCTATTTTGCTGAGCAGTGCAACAAGTGTATGTCTTGTCATCATCGGGGCTAATATTGTATAGTGATATACATACTAAGTAGGACCTTAGAAGATAAGAATGGGGCGCAGCCCGTGCTGCCGCAAGTCGGAAGGGGTAAAGAAAGGCCCTTGGGAGCCAGAAGAAGACGAGAAGCTCGTCTCCTTCATCTCTCAGTATGGACACGGCAACTGGCAAGCTCTACCAAAGAAATGCGGTAAGTTGAAGGGGAGGGGGCAGGCACAGAGAGAGAGAGAGAGAGAGAGAGAGAGAGAGAGAGAGAGAGAGAGGTGTGGCTATTTATTTCTTTTAATCTCATGATAAGTTCAGTTTATCTTTCATTGCCCCAATGAGACTTATTTCTCCTTTCTAATGACTAAAATTATAATGATGGTGGTGGTGATGATAGTCTCCTTGCTTATGTGGATTTATGATGATCATGATGATGCAGGCCTCCTCCGGTGCGGCAAGAGTTGCCGCCTCCGTTGGACCAACTACCTCCGACCTGACATCGTACGGGGGGGGGTTTCACTCCCTCTGAAGAGCAAAAAATCATCCAGTTACATGGCCTTGTAGGCAACAAGTGAGCACTCAATCATCAGTAAACCTCCATCATTGTGATTTTTAGCGTAAGGGTCAGCAATTACACTGATCTTCATACTGGTACTAATATCAAATTGTAGGCTAAAGATTGCAGATTTGATTCTAGTGCTCACTAATAGTAATCTCATCAGTGCATCACCATATAGCTGCGCTGCCATTATGTTCATTAGCTCACTAATTATGGCTTGATCTAGCTATTGGAATATGTGAATCAGTGGAGGGGTGTCAAGTCAAGGCTAGCTAAGGCATTACAAATAATTTCTCAACAAGCTTTTCTGAACTCTCCAGTCTCAGCAACCTCTTCTGGATTCTGAGCCCCAAGTCCTGCCTTAATGAATCTCTTCTGAATTGTGAGCCCCAAGTCCTCAGAATCCCCTAAGCCCTGCCCTAATGAACATCTTCTGGTTTCTGAGCCCTAATTCCTGAACCTAATGAACCTCTTCTGGATTTTGAGCCCTAAGTCCTGCCCTAACGAAGCTTTTGCCAACATTCCATAACAATCAATAGGCTACAAGATTCTCAAGGCAATCAACAGAAACTGTTCACCGAGTGTCAAACTTCAACTGTTTTGTTGATCTGCTGTTTACAGGTGGGCATTCATTGCTTCCCACCTTCCCAAGAGGACGGACAATGAGATCAAGAACTATTGGAACACAGTGCTGAAAAAGAGGCTGCGTAACCTGGGGCTGTACTTCTCAGACGCTACGCACAGCCAGATCAGTAGTGCGATCGAGAACTTTAATTCCTCCACTAAAAATAAGCAGTCCCTTAATCACTCCCCTAATCACCCTACCGCAAAGAATACATGGCAGTTACCACAGCAGCACAGATTACTCAGCATGAGCAGTAAATCAGCAGGTATAAGTAGTGCCCGACACATTAATCAGGACAACGCGGCAAAGAACTGGAAGACATATATTAGAAGAGACACAGCGAGCCACCTTGCTCAGTGGGAGATGGCGAGGCTGGAGGCAGAAGCAAGGCTATCCGGCAAGCAGTCGACATATGCGAGGAGTCATGCGAATCTGCCTAAATCCGATTGGAGTAGCTTCCATTCCGGCTCTAGCCTCATCCCTAATGTATCTCCTCTCAGTAACCCTTCTGCAAATTCCAGTCTGATTGCGCTGCAACTCTCCCCCAGCACCGATGCGATTAACCTCATTAATGCCAGCGGCGGCCTGGCTATGGCCTCATCACAGCAGCAAAATATAATCAGTATGATTGACGACTCCCAGAATGACGATCATGCCGGGCTGGATGGGGTCGTGATCGATAGTGAGTTAGACCTGATCGATAATGGTAGGTTAGACCAGAATATTCGCAACATAAGCGGGCCGGATGTATACTCATCCGCCAGCGAGAACATGAACGTGATCAATGCAAGCCCGGCTCTGGCGCCGCAGCAAAATGATATAGGTGCTGTCACTGATACAGGCGATGGCAGTCATGATCACGTGAAGCAACAGGCAGAGATCATTCATGGCGAGCTACTCGAGCAGACCATCAGTGACATCATCAACGGTGGCGCCATGAATGACCTCCAGGAGTTGCTCTTGGATACTGCGTCCTCATCCGTTGCCTCTCCCATCTTCCCGCGTGACAACGCATCCGTGGAGTCATCCTGCAATCAGACGTTGACACCTGGCATACAACAACTTAAAGAAGCCCTTCAGGACTGGCTTCTTGATAACAGCGATCATATGGACGACTTGCTCGACATCAATTTCAGCTTCCGAAGACGCTCCCACACCTGATCACAGTAACACCAACCAGCTGTAATACTGATGATCGTTGTACTAGATCAATTAGTACCAATTCTAGTGGCTCTACCCAACTAATGATGGTATTTGTAACAATACTAATACTTGCCCTGATCCTTCCATATTTTTCTAGCAACTAGCCAATAGAGCACTATGGTGAAGAAGTTGCTACAACACTAAGCCCCTTTTTCTCTTTCCATTCCCCGCTCCAAGTTTAATTTCAAATTTAGTATCTATTTTTCCTGGAATAATGGCCATATAGCTAAAATTTATTTTTCTTCTGTAATGTCCATTTAGCTCATTCCTATTTTACCAACCCTATGAACACTTTCACTTGCACCTTTGTGCAAAAATAGTGAGATTTGCCAATGGAATTGTAGCCTACCACTTTGAGTGTTGCTTCAGTGTTGTGAGTGTGTGAGCTTAAATCCTAGGTTTTCATTCCTTCGTGGTGCAATATCTATTCATGTCCAAAAATGGTGAAACTCTAATCACATGCTCATGAAAAGACTATCGCATTAAAATTTAATGCTTCTTCAGAACCATTGGTGGGATTGGCAAACCAAGTTTTAAAAACCTGAAAATACTCAAAGAATAAATTCAACTAAGCCCTTGAGCATGCAACTTCTAATAGAGCAATGCTAAACATTATATTACATGTTTTAGTTGTATATTGCCAACTAGGGTTAATGCAAATATACTCCCATTATTTCTATGCTTTAAATAGCATAATACATCATGTCTAAATCTTATAATCTAAACTTGGATGAATGCCTTTTTACATCCATACACTTGTAGTACTCTAATGGGGGAATGAATTTCAATAAAAGTGGGTGATTTTTCCACTTTAAGGTTTCAAGATTACTTCTCATTTAGCATATCTAGTTTCCATATTTTGTGAAATCAAATAAATTGACAATCTGCAACTAATAAAAGTATTACTACTTTTACAGTGTTATTTTTGTAGTATAATGACCAATTTGTTTTCAAAAGGTGTAGAGCTACTTAGAAGAACAACATATTTCAAGATTGTTTGGTATCATCAAGCCTATATAATTACCATCTTCCATCTATAATTACTAGCTAATACTTAGAAAGTTCTAAATTTACAGAAGCTAGTCCCAACTTTGTGCAAGCAACACAAGAAACCCTTTCTACATAGCATGAAAGAGAGAATTCTCATTACCAAGAAATAAGCATCACTACAAGGATGTTCACAAAAAGCGACGGGCAATTTCGATGCAAATTAGCGGCATCACTATTTGCATCGCAAATAGCGTTGCCGTGCCACTATGCAGACAGTGTGAAAAACTGTGGAGTACATCATCATCCACCTTTCTTATTGACCTAGAGAGTCAATGTGATCTAAGTTATTAGTGCTAGTGTGATTGACTTGAATGGCCCGAAAATACTAGATTTTTGGACAATTTTAATCTATTTTTTATATTATTTATTGTAGAAATCCTAAAAAGTTAGAAAATCTTCTACATTCGGATGGCATACAAAAAGCAAGTTACTTTTTCAGCCAATTTTGGAATTTTCATAAAAAAAGAAAGATAGGCAAAATCGCGTGTGTCGCAATTGCAGTTGACAGATTGAAAACAACACCTTGAATTGGAAGAAGAAGGAGTGAACCGAGACATCTTGGATTACATGACCTAGGGTTTTACCCCCCTTTCAAAGCCAATGAAGCCATCAGAGTTGGGTTCCGAGCAGTAGAGAGGAAGCTATCATTTGATCCACATTTTTGGTTTATGAAGGAGCTACAGGGCATCTAATGCTTGGAGATTGCTTCTGAATAGTGCTAGACAAGAGATTTTAGGTTCTATCAATACATATTGATTTGATTCATTGTGCTTTGTATTTATCATGCTTACCTCTTGTCTATTCTTTTTCTTCTCCTCCATCTCCTATTTCTACTTTCTTTTATCTTTGATCCTCGGTACATATGACCTTTCGACAAAAACCCTTCCGACATTGGTAAACCCAACATGAAAAGTCGTTAGAAGGAAATACAAGATGGGGAAACTTTCGAACACAATTTTTAGTGATGTTTTGCAGCATCTAGTGCCACAGAATATGATTATGCTTATGCAGGTACAACAACAATAGGTGATGCAGACTTCTGCTCAAACACAAACTATTGTGATGAATGCAAGTAGTTGAGCATGAGATGAAGTTGTTCAATGGCAGTAATGCATCTGCATATGTACATACCTATGCTCGAAAGATGGAATTCTTTGGACTGGCTCAACTTGCATGGAACCGCTATTTTGTTTGGATCACTGTACATGAACTGAAAGTGCGAATGACTGAAATATACATGCAAGATGCTAACTAGGTAACTTCCAAACTCGGGGAAGAATTTTACATTGAAGATACAAATTTGATTACATGCAAGACTTTTTAGGAGTAGATTTTACAACCCAATAAGGGTCTTGTGGCTACATAATTGTTAAGAGAATTTGAAAGTCGATTTGAGTAAGCTCTTGTAAGTCAAAAATTTGAATTTTTTCTACAAGCAGCTGATCCTGAGCTTCAAGAGAAGCTTGATGATTTGTGAGAGGATCATACTACAAAGACAAGTCTTAAAACAAAGTGGAGACATGTTAAGGAAGCTGTTACTATATTTGTGAAAAAGCATAGAAGAAGAGAAAGATTGCATGTCTCTAGCTTGCCCACTATTACGGGAAAAACAATTGATGTATCTAGTAAGCCATCCACTTCTGTGTCTAACCTTATGGCTGTACTTGCTATTGTTCCTACTATTAGGGAAGATGTATTACATGAATTGGTCAAAGACATGTAGGATCTTCAATTGAAGGTCACAAAATTGATGAAAAAGGGCATGTGGAAAGGGGATGAGCAATAGCCCCTAAGCTAGGAAAAATATGTATGTCGTGTGATAGTTTGCGTTGTCAAAGGGTTTCGAAAGCAATGTCGCGACTTCAGAAGTCCTTGACAAATTTCAGGATAGAAGATCAATCAAGCGAGACATTTACAACCCTATTCAACATCAATAGCTTCAGCTTCATAAAGGAAACAAATTTGATTTATAAACTGGCTGCTCAAAAACTGAAGTCCTTCACGTCCCTTTGATATGCCCTCAACTTTTTCTATAGTCTCCTTTGGTAGAACTCTTTTCAATTTTTAACTAGAACAAAGTCTGCTTCCATGGAGGAAAAAAGTTAACGGTGTTTTCCATTAGCTTGTAGTGAAGATGACATACATTTGGACCTTCAAAGCCAGATGACTCGTTCAAAGTTTCACCAAATTGACTGCTCAATGGTGTTCTGTGATGTATGATCATCTGCCCATGAAATTGCATCTCGAGTTACCAATCTATCAAAAACTCCATGTTCTTCTACACGCATGTCACATTTAGCGTACATGTCAACCAGAGCATTACGGATAAGTTCCTCTTGCACTAAACTCCTCTTCACTTTATTTCCCGCATAGAATGAAAGAGCAAACATAACGACTAAGTATGTACAAAGTAGCAAATCACACACACAACTTTTGCGTGGATTTCACACCTCGAATGCGCAGCAATACGACATCCACCCCCTCTAATCCTGTGCATCCTCCGGATGGGCCAACTACCCATGATCGTTATCATCAAGATCCACAAACAGATCAATCTCTTCATTATGCATTTCCGGTATATCAACAAGATTATCTGTCATATCATTTGTCTCTTCCATTGGAGTTTCTTCTCGTTGTTCTTCTCTTGCAAATTCTTCCAATGCATAATCTTCATCATCTCTTTTCTTGAAAATCTTGATTCTTTTTCCAGCAATAGGCACTCTAAGCACTGTCCCATCCAATTCTGTCATGCTGCATTATCAAAGACATGTCTGACTATGTACGGACCAAACCATCTTTTCACCATCTTCCAAAGTGCAGTATGCTGATTTTCAAGGTTGCTATCAAAGACTAATACCCAATCTCCCTCTTCTATTGCTCTAGGCTGCAAGCGATGCCTGCTGTCAAACTTGTCCTTATTTCATAGTCTAGCAACCTTCAACCTGTCAATAGCTAGCTGAATATCCTCTGGTCTCCTCTCCAACTGTCGAATCTGAAGAGCTAAGAGCTCCTCTCTCGTCAAATCCTCCTGCCAAGGTAAAACTGACCAAGTCAAAGCACAAGTCTCAGTCGGCATAACAGGTTTCTGACCATACATGAACTTTGCAGGCATATATCCTGTGGTAACACTATGAGTCATATGATCAGCCCACAAAGCAAATGGTAGAAGTCTCGACCATTCTCCAATCCGTCCTCTACATGCTTTGGCTAATGCTTTCACTATCGACGGATACCCTCTTTCACTCTTCCCATTTCCCTCTGGATTATATGCTGTAGTTAGAGCCAACTTGATTCCTAGCTGAGAGAAAAACTCCCTTGCTTCATCTGCATCCAATTCACCACGATCCGCAGTGATCTTACCCACACAACCATACCTGCAGAAAATTTCCTCCAATAAGAACTTACACACTGTACTAGTGGTCTTCGTTCTCAAAGATCTACCCTCAACATGATTGGTAAGATCCTCTCTAGCCAAAATAATGTATCTCATCTGCCATAGACCCATAGGCATGGTAACCAAATCAACTACCCACTTATAATGAATGCATAGCGGATAGGTCGGATGAAGCTCATCTCGATGACGCACTACCGAATACATCTGGCAGTCTCTGCAAGTCTCAACAAAGTGAGAAACATCTCTATGCATGCCTTTCCACCAATATTTCTCCTTAATTTTCTCATAAGTAGCCCACACTCCTCTATGACCAGGCCAAGGACTCTCATGAAACTCCCTCATCACCTATAACTGTGTCTCTCTATCGCAGACAACCCGCAAAGGTAATCCACCTCTTTTCTTCGGATGCTTCCAAAGAAATCCGTCCTTGACAAAATAACCATAGGCTTCCCTTCTGATCTTCTTGAACTCTTCATCTGTCCATTCATCTCTTTTACTTAGTGTACTAAGGTACCTGCCAATCTGCAATCAATCTCCAACATAGAGTTCTTCTATGAAAGCCACAATATCATAGACATGACAAACATGATCAACCATAGTGGCTGAAATTTCTGCATCATCCTCTTCTGCAAGTAGAGTCTCCTCATCATCATATCTGGCTCTAGACAACATATCTGCCACCACTGGATTATCCATCCCTGCTATGTGTTTAAATTCCGAATTTAATGACTTGATGTATGCAATCCATCTCAGCATAGCTATATCCGGAGTAGAGCAACTCGTGATCATACCAATCAATGGCAAGCAATCTGTCTCTACCACAACTGAAGCTCCAATAAAGTACTCCTTGTCACATTTGAGAGCCGTAACAATCCCCAGTAACTCCCTCTTGATTTGCGGATATCTCCTTTTTTCTCTCATTTAGGACTTTCGCCCCAAACCGAATAGCATACCTATTTCCATCTGCATCATCTTGACCCACAGCCCAACCTATGCCAATTGGACTAGTGTCAACTATCAATACAATAGGCTTTCCACAATTATAATCCGCTTTCCTGAGAGTAGGAGCATTCTGCAATAACTTCTTCAATTTCCGCATGGCTCTAGTATGACTCTCATCCCAATATAATTTCTGCTCCTTTTGAAGCAGCTGATATAAACAATCTGCTATGTGTGCAAAATGAGGTATCCAAATCATATAAAACACACAAGCTCCAATGAATCTCCGTACCTCTGAAGTGGTAGAACAATACTCTGCAATCTTGCCTATAGCATTCACCTTATCAGGTGAGGGTTTCCTGCCATAATATCCACACATATGTCCAACAATGACAACCTCATTCACTCCAAAAATAGATTTTTGCCCTGAAAGTGTCAAGTTCACTTCTTCTAACCTGGCCAAAATCTTCTCACATACTGAAATATGATCAGCCACAAAGGATCTACATCCCTGCTCATTTAGACTCTCATTTTTCTCTTCTTCTGCACACCCCTTAATGGGCACATCATCCAAGAAAGGCATGGTAAGCTGAGGTATATAATCACGAAGGACCTTATGCATGGCATTCATCATATGTGCAACAGAATTAGTGGCACCTTGAGGCAAGGTACACATCTTGACAAGCCCAATAGGAGTTCTCATGGTGGTTATGTCCCTGCTTTCCAAAGCCAGCTGAAACTGATCATATCCTGAATACAAATCACCTAAAGAATAGATGGCATGTCCAGCAAATGCCTCTGCAAACTCATCCACAACTGGACCTATACCAACATTCCTGATAGTAACTCTGTTTACTGGCTGCATGTCCTGAATAAATCGGAGAGTACCATTCTTCTTTGGAACTGTAAACCACCTATTTGAGTATGGTGCCGATGAAGGCTCAAGAATTCCCATCCTGATTTTCTCATTCAATAAATCAATCAGCTTTGGCATGTGTGCTTTAGGCACTGGAATAGGTCAAAGATTCAATGGAATATGAGGAATAGTAAAAATGACCATAGGAGCAACAATATCTGGATTCACACATCCAATCTCATGCGGGGAAAAAGCAAATCCCCTTCCATGTCACTCAAGCATCTCCTGAAAGCATTGCTTCTCTATGGGTAACAAAAATTCACCATTTTCAATTTTCAATTCAGCAAGAGTCTCTGCTGAAAATTTACGACCAATATGCTCCAGATTCCTCAAAACTGGCTGTTTAGCAGCCCTCTCTATTTGCTGATCACTGTCAAGTGGAAGCGGTACAGCTACCGGCTTCACCTTCTTATCCACAGTTTTGTATTTCATGTCAACCCTAGCTTCATTATGCTCTTCTGCATTACTCAAATCCTACTGTAAATCAACAATTCTGCACTCCAATGGCTGAATATCCTCAGCCCTCTGCTCTATGGACTGCATAGAAACAGCCCTAAACTCTGGATGCTGAAATATTTCAGCAGTAAACTTTGTTGGCTGAAAGTTTTCAGCCCTCTGTGTCTCTGAAAGCTGATCATAACCAGCTGGAAACTCTGTTTGCTGAATTTCTTCAGCACTCAACACTCTTTGCTGAGCCACCTTAGCCTCTGACTCAATCTGTGACATAAAATCTGCAATTTCATGAAACATGTCCAGGGACTGCACTAATACATTACTGTGACAATTCTGCATATCAGTTTTCAGCATATCTTCCATTGTATCTGCACAAATCACACTGTCATACATCCCATCTATGTGCTCCTCATCCTCTAAAATTCCTGCATTTTTCAAATTTTTCTCCTTCCTGCATATGTACTGCTTGGCAGCTCTAGGCAACCTAGAAAACTTCTGATAGCTCATCGAACTGTTTGCTGAAATCCCAACAAAACCGAAGGAGAAAACACCGTTGCCAGGAGGCGAGAACTCCAATCTCCTCTGCTCTGTACCACCGTCGTCTCGTGAAACAGCGGTACCTAATGAAAACCCGAATCCCTCACAGTGGGCAAAGGTGCATCTCTGAGAGTATCCCTGTTTCTAACATGGTTCACACACACAGTCATAAACTGAACTGCCCTAATGCCATCTTTACTGCGAATTCGTGCATAAGCAGATCCATCATCCATTACCTTTGTTTCCATGCGCATCTCTGTGATGAATGGCTGTCCAAGAATTATAGGATAAGAGCACGAATCCTGCACAAAGAAATGGAAATCCTCCTCTACATCTCCAATAGAAACTCTGACACTGGGACAAGCAGCATACAAATTACCTGCAGTGTTATTGGCGGCTCTCATACGCCACCCATGCTCTACATTCATAGGCCATCTGTTACTCTCACAAACTCCACGAACTATGAGATTAATCTCTGAACCATGATCCACCAATGCAACATAAGGCACCTGTTTCTCTCCAATCTTTACCATCATCTCTGTAGTTGCCCTAGCCCAATGGCTCCGCGAAAAGTGACTACGCGGTATCAAGACAGGCTCATCAATTTCAGCATAATGCATAGGCTAAACCCTCTTCTCTACCTGCGGAAAAACAGAAGCATTCTCAACCATAACCTCATCCTCATCCTCATCCAACTCCCCAATTAAAACTCCCTCTGTATCAGTGGTAGACAATGTATGTCTTTTCCTTTTTAGGACCTCCTAAAACTGATCCTGAAACTCTCTTTTTGAGATGCCCAAAACCTCAGAAATAGTGAAAGTCACCTCACTGCCAAGTATCTTGTCATTAAAGATTTTCTTCATGTCCGTAGATGTCTCAATATCGGACATCAATCTAAACCCTGGCTGCTTTCTCTCTCTAGGCTCTTACCTCTTTTCTCTCTTTTGAGCATCTTCCATCTCTCGATCTGGCCCAGGTCTTGAAGATGGTCCTGCAGTAGGTGGAGTAACAAACTCACCCCCTCTAGTCTTCTTAGCTGCACTTGGATTTTCCTCATCCGTCTTACGCTTCTCCTCAACAAGTACATCTACTCCATGAGACTTAGCCAAATAAGCATAAATAGAGTACCTATCAACAAGCGAATCCCAACCTGTCTCTGATCTGATGCTAGAGCCTGCACTAGTCAAAACAGTTTGTTGACTTTTTTCCTTGTTTGCAGTCTCCACAGCATAAGTCCATAGTGCTGACTGAGTATCTGATCCCTTCTCAATATGGACTCCATATGCAGAAGCATCACCTCTAGCTGTCACATAAGAAGTACGCGTAGCCATGTCATCCACTAACTTCTTCATTCCACCTTTACCAAAGTTGGTAGCAAGTGGAGCTCCTGTCTCAGTCAACCAAATCTTACCATCTTGTCCCCAATATACCACATTCTTCCTCCTTGCATCCTGAAAAGATTCACAATCCCTGCAATGCTGATGGTCCGTGCTATCGCACCAAATACATCTCCGATCTCTCCTAGGTGCAGTAGGAGCACTAGAAGAAGTAGTAGGCACAGTCGAAGCAAACTGCTCTTTCAACTTTCCCACCAACTCTGCTTTGACTGACTCCAGTGTCAAATCTGTTATGCCTTTGATTATGTCATCAAGAGAGGTAGGCACTGACGGAGTGGATGGTTTTGGAGCAGAAGGTACAAGCATCGGTCGTGCAACAGGAGGAATAGGAGGAGTGGAAACAGTAGGCACCGGCATAGGCCAAGAAACTGGCTAAGGAGGAGAAGAAATAACAGGGATAGAAGTAGGCATAGGAGCAGATGATGGTGTAGGTGTCATGGAACCATTCTGTAGGCGAGTCTTCCATATCCTCCTCTTGGTCAAAGTCGAGACTGCATCCTGAGCATCCTGCCAATCTCTTTTAAGACCCATAGGCTTCGTGCAATCCTCAAGAAGCTCACCCAATTCTTCTTGAAGAGCAGGATCTGCAGCTTGCAAGAAAAGCTCAACTTTTTCAACATCCAATGCTCTTTGTTCAATGGCATCAAGCTGACTATACCTCTCCTCAAATTCTCGAATCAACCCCGAAGCAGCTAGACCTTTGTTTGGCATGTAGACCCACTCTCGGAATTTCCGCCGAGTAGCCATACCAAAGTCCTCAAGAAAATATTCTTCTTTCAAGGCCTTCTTAAAATCTTGCCAATGTGTATTTTGAATAAAAAGATCAGTCACTTTTGCCCTCAAAGTGGGTGTGACAAGACGAAGGAAGTACTTACTCATAAGTCCAGCTGGAACACCAAAAAAACCCATCTTGATCTCATATGTCTTCAAATATGCTGAAACATTACGGCCATCAAATAGCTTCTTCTCATTCTCAACTGCTTCAATAGCCTTAATCGTGCTGTTTGCATTCTCCTGCTCCGAATAGAGTTGCCTTTGCTGAGACAACTGCTGTTGATGCAATTGTTGCTGTTGCTGCATATACAATTGTGTTTGCTGATTTTGGAGCTGCATATACATGGACATATTCTGCAAAATCTGCTTTAGATCCTCTGTTAAAGTACTTGACGCAGCAGTCATTGATGGAGCTGAAGTAGAGGACGCAGTCGGAATTGTAGAAGAGGCTGAAAGAGAGGCTGAAGTATCTCCCATCCTGAAATTTCTGCGACGCTTTCACGTCGGGTTCACCAAAGATGTCGAAGGGTTTCGAAAGCAATGTCGCGACTTCAGAAGTCCTTGATAAATTTCAGGATAGAAGATCAATCAAGCGAGACATTTACAACCCTATTCAACATCAACAGCTTCAACTTCATAAAGGAAACAAATTTGATTTATAAACTGGCTGCTCAAAAACTGAAGTCCTTCACGTCCCTTTGATATGCCCTCAACTTTTTCTACAGTCTCCTTTGGTAGAACTCTTTTCAATTTTTAACTAGAACAAAGTCTGCTTCCATGGAGGAAAAAAGTTAATGGTGTTTTCCATTAGCTTGTAGTGAAGATGACATACATTTGGACCTTCAAATCCAGATGACTCGTTCAAAGTTTCACCAAATTGACTGCTCAATGGTGTTCTGTGATGTATGATCATCTGCCCATGAAATTGCATCTCGAGTTACCAATCTATCAAAAACTCCATGTTCTTCTATACGCATGTCACATTTAGTGTACATGTCAACCAGAGTATTACATATAAGTTCCTCTTGCACCAAAGTCCTCTTCACTTTATTTCCCGCATAGAATGAAAGAGCAAACATAACGACTAAGTATGTACAAAGTAGCAAATCACACACAACTTTTGGGTGGATTTCACACCTCGAATGCGCAGTAATACGACAGCGTCATGAGAGAAAAGATTGTGCTGCTTATTAGAAGGCCTTGGCATGACAACTCATCTTTTGGATAGCAAGATCCATACATAAGAAACGAGATTTCCTCTTGCCTTGAAATTTAGAAAGGAAGGTATGGAGAAGTTGTTGGAAGACTTCGTTGTCCGAAATGCTTATGCAATTGTATATGCTTCTACTTTTGGTCTATAGTTGGACAGAATTCATGGCCAAGTAATGGTTGGGTCCAAAGATTAAAATATGGACACATGCTTTGCATGCAACTAAAAAGAGGAAAGTTACTGATAGTGAAATATCTCATGCAGGGCCAGAAATTGGTGACATAATTGGTTGGGAATCACCGATAGATGCATATTCATTGGATGCATATTTGGAAAAATGGCAAAACATGGATGTACTTGTGGAAGAGAAACAGAAGAGAGATGAAGATAATGTAGGGATATCTAAGAAAGCGACAAGAAGAAGTGTGGATTTGTCTAAAGCTGCAAATCAACCACCTCTCAAGCATGTTATGGAAGAGATTGAGCAAGAGCAAAAATAGGATAGCAAGTAAGAGGGCAAATAGTTGGGATATAAGTTGCACTTTGATATTGAGATAACCACAAATACCTTGGAATATCCTGTGCTGAAAGATTCATCCATTGCACCTATAGATTTTCTTAATGCATCTGAAGAGGTTCGTGAATATCATGTTTTACTTTATGCATGGACTCAAATGGAGACTGATGACTTGTTGGATGCATATGATTTGCAGGATAAAGTTATCGTTTTTGAGACAGTTCATAAGCTCGAGGATATGCATTTACAAGATATTAGATGTAATGCTTTACAATTGGAAAATATTTTGGATGCTTTGTTAGAGTCCTTGATTGAAAATTCTAAGATGCTTCAAGATATGGATTTTCACTATTTTCAATAATGGTAAGAATGTATTAAATGCAAGTGAGACTCAGTTTATGTTGGATGAGGAGAAAAAAGTTTATCAAAAGTAACTTCCCATGCAATGGACTTTGAAAGAGCAGGCATGTTGCTATGTATTTGTTGATGGGTGCATTGATAGCATGTATATGAAGATTCAACAACCTCTAGTGTATGATATGCACCCAATACCTTATGACCCCAGAGGGGGTACTAGGTATGGCTCAACAGTTGTACAAATACTAAGTAATTTGATCTATGATCCAAGAAAATGCCTTCTTATATGCATGATGAGCAACAACTTAATGCTATGGGTGTTTGATCCGGGTGGTGCATTGGTGGCATATACCAGAGGATGTGTAAGTTCATAGAGGGTGGATGTTGTGCCACTACATGGACACTATGTAAAAACTCTAGAGTGCATCATCATCTAACTTTCTTATTGATCTAGAGATTCAATGTGATCTAAGTCATTAGTGCTAGTATGATTGGCATGAATGGTCCAAAAATACTAGATTTTTGGACAATTTTAGTCTATTTTTGATAATATTTATTATAAAAATACTTAAAATATAAAAAAGCTTCTAGAATAGGATGGTATGCAAAAAGCAAGTTTCTTTTTTAGTCAATTTTGGATTTTTCATAAAAAAGAAAGATGGGTGAAATCACATGCGTCACGATCGTAGTTGACAGACTAAAAACAACAGTTTGAACTGGAAGAAGGAGTGAACTGAGAGATCATGGAACAAGTGTCCTAGAGTTTTACCTCCCTTTCAAAGCCAATGGAGCCATCAGATTTGGGTTCCTAGCAGTAGAGAGGAAGCTATTGTTTGATCTACATTTTTGGTCTACGAAGGAGCTCCAAGAGATCTAATGCTTGGAGATTGCTTTTGAGTAGTGCCAGACAAGGGATTTCAAGCTCTATCAATACATATTGATTTGAATCATTGTGCTTTTTACTTATCATTTTTACCTCTTATCTATTCATTTTCTTCTCTTTCATCTCATATCTCTACTTTCTTCTATCTCTGATCTTCGTTGGATACGACCTCTCGATAAAAACCCCTCCAACAGTGCTGCAAATAGCGACGCAAATAGCAATGGTACTCAGACAAAAAAAAAGAGTCAAAACCCGAGCACGACATTTTACTACGAAGAGCGAAAGAGAGAGTGAAATAAATCATGCATTTGGGGGGGAGATGGAGAGAAAGAGAGAAAGAGAGAAAATGAGAGCTTCTCACCACCGCTACCCTGTTCGCGAAGAAGAGGAGGAAGTGCACGAAGGGTAAAGAGGAGCCGTCGTCGCAAAGAAGAGATGAAGGATCCATCCTCGGGCCTTTGCAAGGGAGAGAGAGAAAGAGGGGGAATAAACATGAAACATAATAAAAATAGAGAGAGATAGAGAGAGGGAGAGAGGAGAATGAATGAGACAACACGAGGGGGTAGAGAAAAATGAAGAGAGGGTTTGTTCTTATTCTTTAATTTCTTTTTTTTTTGTTTGATTTTTTTTACAATGATATACATTGAGGGAGAATGAGAGGAAATGAGAGAGGAAGAAGAAGAAAGAACGAAAGTGAGAGGAAATAAACATGAAACATAATAAAGAATAAGAGAAATAGAGAGAGAGAGAGAGAGAGAGAGAGAGAGAGAGAGAGAGAGGAGAATGAATGAGAAAACACGAGGGAGTAGAGAAAAAAAAAGAGAGGGATTGTTCTTGTTCTTTAATTTCTTCTTCTTCTTCTTTTTTGCAAAGATGTACATTGAGGGAGAAAGAGAGAACATGATATAAGAAATGAGAGAGGATGGAGAATATGGTGCATTGAAGGAGAATGTCCATAGGAAAGAAGAGAGAGAGAGAAGGATAAAGGAAAAGGAAGGGAGAATAAGAGAGAGAGAGAGAGAGAGAGAGAGAGAGAATACACATGAAAGATAACAAAGAAATGGGAAAAGAGAGAGAGAGCGAGGGAGGGAGAGAGGAGAATGAGTGAGAAAACATAAAGGGGTAGAGAGAACCAAAGAGAGTGGCAACAAAGAGAGAGAGAGAAAGAGAAAGAAAGATAGGAAATAAGAGAGGGAGAAGAAGAAAGAGAGAGGAAGAGAGAAATGGTTGTCACGTTTTTTGTACTCTCGTGTTTTGAAAGTGTTAATGAGCAAAATATAAAAGGTGGGATGGTGGTTGTAGTAGTAGTAGTAGTAGTAGTAGTAGTAGAAGAGAGAGAGAGAGAGAGAGAGAGAGAGAGAGAGAGAGAGAGAGAGGTGGTGTTAAAGGTGCACCTTGGGTGTGTTCGATGCTTTGGGAAGGCGCGGAAGGCATGTGTCTCTAGGCTCGATAAAGCAAAAGAGGGATTGAACCTCGCGAACACAATCTTGACTATCCAGTAAGCTTTGCTAGCAGACAACTCACTGAGATTGAGATGAACTATTCATATGCTTTACGCTATCTCCTCCTACGCTCTACATATCGAGTCACACACAAAGGAAAAAAGGTAGTGAGATCGGGTGCAATACCACGGGACGGGGAACACTCCTATGTAGGGTAGCTAGTCCCTCACCCTCATGCATAACATATTAGACTTTACATACTATAGGCCCGCTCGTAAGGGGTGGAAAGAAACAAAGAGAGGGACAACAAAGAAAGAGAGAGAGAGAAATAAAGAAAATAAGAGAGGGCGAAGAAGAAAGGAAGAGGAAGAGAGAATGAGAAAGAGAGAATAAACATGAAAGACAAAGAAAACATAAAAGAGAAAGGGAAGAGAACGTAAAATGAAGAGTGCAAAGAAAGGGGAAGAAAACCAAGACTTTAGTTTATGTTAATTTTGTTGAGTTACAAGAGAACAAATCTCTTCTCAAATAATTTAAGAAAGAGAAAGAGAAAGAGAATAAAAACAAATTGTTTTTCGTACCATAGACCAAATGGAAAACGATGAAGGTCATGATATTCAAGAACACCAGGTGTATCTTAATCAGTGTGTCCCATGTCCTTGCTCTCAATGTAAGCTGGCAATTAGACAAAAACATCAATTGTTTGTAGAACACGTATGACGCTTTGGTGAGTTTCAATCGACAATCATTGATCAGGCTTTGAGCAAATGGTAAGAAAATTGTATATCAATCATGCATTATATTCGCAAGCTAATTGAATATCATATACAGAAATGTTAGATGTGGCCATAAAATTTATTATAGGGAGGTGATATCTCATTCCAAGGAGGAGCGCACCTATTGCAGCCATTTAGAAGAGTTCATGGTGGGCATTCGATGGATGGAGTACCTGAGCCAATCCACCACTTGGAAGGCACTACCCAGTCTATGTTGTCAATACCAGAGGAGACAAGTAGCCTTTCATACTTTCTTAGAATCTTGGAGCCTGAGGTGGAGGCAATGATCGATGCATTGATGCCCATGGATGCTGAGACATCTGATCCGCTTAGAGGGAAAGCATCTATACCATTATATGATAGGTGCCGAGTATCTTGCCTAAAGACGCTACTTGCAATCCTAAGTGTGTAAGCAAAATACGGGTGAAGCGATGTGAGTGTGACCAAGTTGTTTAGGTACCTCCTATGTATGCTTTGTTGATTACTTTTCGACACCATTATAAAAAACAATTGTGCTTTTTCAAGGTGTTTTATGATTTGTTTTCAGGTTGCTAAAGTATGATATATTACCACTTGAAAATACCATGCTTGAGTCTCGTGATGATGCACAACATGTTTTACGAAAGCTTGGCATGGACTACAACAACATCCATGCACATGTCAATTATTGCGTCCTGTTTTGAGGAGAGTACAAGACTATGGAGACATGTCCAAAGTGTGGTGCTCACAGGTATCAACATGACTTGCAAGGGTAAACCATTCCTCAGAAAGTTCTTAGACCCTTTTCACTCATCCCCCGTATGCTTGGCAAGCTTGAAAACGTAGCATGCACAGAATAGGTCCATAGATGGAGTACAACCAATATTAGAAAATTCATGCGCATGGAGCCACATTGACTCTACCTTTCTAAGCTTTGCACAAGAGCCAAGGAATCTTTGGCTTGTTCTAGCTATGGATGGCATGAATCCATTCGGTCTCTGCTCAACTTCTTATAGTGTGTGGCATGTAGTCCTTGTTAACTACAACATCCCACCATGGATTTGTACAAAGAAAGGGCACGTGATTCTTATCTTGTTCGTTTCTGGCCGCTATAAAGTCAATAATATGGATGACTATCTCTGTCCAATAGTCAATGAGTTTAATATCTTGTGGGAGGAGAGGGTCGTCGTGGAAGATATGAGCAAGTGTGATGGTCGATAGTCCGCTAATATACGAACCATTCTCATGTGGGCCATACATGACTTTCTGGGATTCGGGGAGTACTTAGGTAAGTACGCTTCCATTCTTGTTGGCAATATCTATCATAGCTCGTTCAAGTTTATATTCAAAATATAGAGGTGTTGGGAAAAGTTTGGTTATCTCAGGTTATCATGCATGTCCATAGTGTGGGCCGCCACAGTTAGACTCCCGAAGGTCACGAACCATGAAGAAGATGGCATATCAAGGACACGCCGCTTTCTTGCTAGAGGGTCATGAACTGAGGGAAGGTTTTCTTGGACGACCTCTAGTACGAATGAATGCCCAAAGCTGGTACGAGCTGAAAACGGTCCACATGGAGTCGCATCCAAACAGAATGCAACAGTTCTCAATTTTCTACGAGTTGTCGTATTGTATCCACTTACAGATCAACCACTTATTGGATCCCATGCATATTTTCAAAAATATGGGCAACTTACTATGGGACCACGTTAGAGGAAAGAGAGACGCTACACAAGCACGAATGGATTTGAAGGAGGTAGGCAAGATGGAGGTGCTTTGGCCACATCCGAATGCTGATGGTCGCTTGCGACTACCTCACACTCCTTGGGTTTTTTTTCACTAAAGATGATTGCTTTATGAAGCAAATTATCATGTCTATCTGCACTCCGACAGGAATGATGCATTCACTCACATCTGTGTTTTCTAAGGGCGACCAATTATCATGACTAAAATTTCATGATTGGCATAAGATATATCAGGTTTGTACTACAAATGGATTATAAGTAGCCTGTATATTTTGCTATTTGGAGTGTAGTTGTTGTTTGTAATGCTTCTTCATTTGTGGTAGTTTGTACTACTGATCACGATCACAGGATGCCTTACTCTAGAAATACGCAGGGCGATTTACATGCTATCAAATTTAGTGTGATGGATCTCACAAAAGGAGATCAAGATATCCTCTATTGAATCCACAAGGCAAGGAACAGTGGAGATTGTTTGTCTCTTTGAGAAGTACCTATTCAGTAACATGTTCACGATACAAACCCACCTCTTGGTGTATCTTGTAGAGGAAGTGGAGATTGTGGGTCTTATTCATTACACGATGGATGTTCTTCTTGGAGTGCTTCATGAAAATCCTAAAAGGCTTTGTGAAACAATGAGCTCAGCCAGAAGGTAGCATGACTGAAGTTTAGTTGGTGTCCAAGATATTAGTACATATCTCACAGTAGCTACCAATGATGGATTCAGACAACAGTATGCTATGATCGTTGAAGGATGATGATAGACTGACCAGAGATATGGTGATTGAAAATGGGTTAGAAAAAAGAATGGATGTTGCAATTGATTCATTTAATTAACAATTGTGCACTCCTATTAAATTAAGGTTTGGATATATTTTCAACCTATTTAATTATTTTGTAGCTAAAGACTACTAGGTATTCATTTTTGTGAGTTTTATCTTATTATTATTTAACAATTGTGAATGCTTCAATTGATGTGTGTAGAGCATGTAGCAGCAGTGGCATTGGGAAGCACCAGGGGATGGCGTACATTCCAATTACCTAAAAGAATTATTCTTTTTGATGGACGCATGTCTTATCATTAAAGATGTAGTGATAATATTTATTTAGGCATGCTTATTTATTAAAGCACTTGACAAATTTTGTTATTTTATATGCGCATAGATAGTTGATTTAAGTATTCCATTATTTGACATTGTATTTGGGTACATCCCAACTTTTGGGCTGCCCAAATGCTTTACTCTTTATTTGGAAAAAAGTAAACACAAAAGCGAAAAGCATACCAATTGTAAATTGGGCTATTTTTTGAATTGGAGGTTAATAAATTTATAAAGACATACCTTGTGAAGCTCTTTTCTTGCTTTAATGAAGGTTTTGTAGAGCTCTTTGTTCTTGGGAATCTTTGAAAGTTCACTATGTACGCATACAACATCCGATTTGCACACTACTAGTATCAGAGTGAAGTTGAGATCAAGGGCATCCAATTGCTTACCATCTCGTGCGAAGATGAAACTCCTAGAATAAACGGGCTCTACAGGCAGTCTTGCGACGAACTGTCAATACGAGTGTGTTCCTGGTGGGTGAGGAATCCCCTACGGTGTTGTTAGATCGCGAAAGACCTCTCCTAAGAGGTGGATGACCACCTTTGAAGGTCCTTTGTAAGTTTTTTGTTGACACAGAGAAGTAGAGAAGAAATTTCATTAAGTTGGAGCTTATAATCTTTAAAAAGCTTAAGAAGGACTTAATCTCTCCAAAATCTCACAAGCTGTGATGGAAGCACAAACTACACAATGTCAACATCATCCAAAACATGCCACTGTCCTACATACAGACTTTGACGATTTGTTTAAGCTTTTATTAGAAATCTTAAAGCTAAGCTTTACGAAAGTTTCAATTCAATCTTTAATCCCCTATCTAGTGAGTGCTTACACCGAATCAATCTCGAACCCGTTTCAAAACTCCAACAAGCCTCTATTCACACTTGCACTTTGGTAGAGTTGATTTCTAGCAAGCAGACTATCACACGTAGTCTATAGGGAAGAATTTTTCTCTTAGAAGAAGACCATCATTGATTGTCATACCGGCAAAAGAAGCAAGATCACAAAAGCCATTTTTAAAAAATAAGTTAGCCTTGTAAACCCAAACTTGAGCTACGCTCATCCTTTTAAAAAAATTTTGAGTGTGTGAGGTTGTTTGAGATTTTGTAGAATGTTCGATCAAGACATGGAAGAATTTATGGGCAAAGGTGATTTGCCATAGCTAGCTATGGAGCAAAAATTGGACCTAATCATCATGCAACTTCAACAAGAGTAAAGGGTATGTCAAAATTTGTAAGCATAACTGTCTACGCTTCAATGATCCACTCTTGATCAAGAAGGAGCGCAACCTGAAGATGTTATTTGACGTATGATTGATGTGACACTTGAAGCACAGTCTCTCAAGAAGGAAGCCAAGATAAGTAAAAGAAATTTCAGATTCCATACTTTTAATGGGCAACTAGACAGAAAATTTGTTTTTGCTTTCATCAGTTAGTCTGATGATTATTTCTATGAAGAGCAATATATTGAAAAAGATAAACTTAAATGCATCACTAACCATATAGCAAACAAAGTATCGTTATGGTGTATTGTTATCCACAAGAGTGTTGATTGTCCCTCTACTTGGGAGGCCCTTTAAAAGAAAATTTTATAGAATTTTCTTCCACCTCAATTCCATGAAAAAGCAATCAAACATTGGCATCCTTTGTAACAAAGAGATCGTGAATCCATTCCGCAATACATTGAATGTTTCTAAAGTGCCTTACTACAACTTTGAATGCTTGAACATGTTCTTGGAGTGATCCACAAGCGAAAGTATATATCTAATTTTCTTGGTCGCTTCTATGCGAAAGTGAATATGTTCAAGCCAAAGACTTTGGAGGATTTGATTTCTTTAGCGCATGATGCTAAAGATAAAATTCATGGACAAGAAAAGTGACCGCAATAAATTTCGACTAATGGTAACTTTGATACAAAGTAATTTAATTCTAACTTCTGAAGATTCAATCAAAATCGCTTTGTTCCTTTTTCTTTCCGTAAATTGTGAACTCGACCCCCTACTTTACCATCAAATACAAATTCAAATCCTAAGCCTTCTCTTCAACCAAATCCCAACATACCTAAATTTCTAGCAATTACCAATAATGTTTCCAAAGCAAAGTCTATAGTTTGCTACAAGTGTCAACAACGTGAAAACTTAGTAGTGATTTGTCAATCCAAGGAGCCAACTATTCAAATCAATTACTTTGGAGTGAGGGAAGACGAAGACCATGAAGATAGTGATTTTTCAATCCAAGGAGCCAATTGTTCAAATCAATTACTTTGGAGTGACGAAAGACGAAGACCATGAAGATATGCTAGACTTCACTGAAGATAATGATGATATCGGCGATGCTTCATATACTTTACCAGATATGCCAAATTTTCATTCATTATTAATGATAAAATATTTTGTGCATGGTCAAGAAAAGATTGTTTTGTATGATGATGGAATCACACATGATTTTATTTCTACAAAGTTAGTAAAATAATTGAATTTACATACTGTTCCAACTCATTATCACATAAAGGCTACATTCTTAGGCACTAGATACAATGATACACAAGAAGTTCATGCTTTAGAAATTAAAATTGGTGATTATGTTGAGCATAGAAATTTGTTGTTTGTGCCTTTGTAAGCTAGTGATATTATTTTAGAAATGCCTTGGTATCACAAATATAATCCTAACATAGATTATTCTACACATTCCATGAAAATTTATTCTAACGGAAAACAAAACACATTACATGGATTGCATACCTTTGATAAATTTTCCTTACTTAGTCACACACAGACTAAATGTGCATTGAGAAAATGTAGTAAAGCATATTTAGTATGGGTGAATGAAATTGAAGCTAAGGAAAATCACATGCATCCTAGGCATGTACAAATTCTTTCATAATTTAAAGATTGTTTTGCTATTGATTTACCCCTTGGTTTACCATCTTCATGTCTTGAAGATCATAAAATATACTTAATTCCAAGTTCTCAACCACCATGTAAAGCACATTATATATATAATCAGATTGAGCAAAAAGAAATCCAAGCATAAGTTGAAGAACTCTTGAACCGAGGACTCATTAGGCCCAGTAATTCTTCTTTTGGTGCACCTCTCCTACTAGTTAAGAAGAAAAATAATACCTAGAGGATGTGCATGGACTATCATGCCCTAAACAAGATCACTCTTAAGAATAGATATCCGATCCCTAGGGTAGATGATCTCATGGATAAACTATAAGGAGCCACTATTTTTAGCAAGATAGATCTCAAATCTGGATATCATCAAGTACGATTGGATACACTTGACATTTTCAAGACTGCATTTAGAACTCAATTTAGTCATTATGAATTTCTTGTTATGCCTTTCGGTTTGACTAATGTACCAGCTATATTCGGTCGTATGATGAATCGAATATTTTTGAAGTATCAGAATTGTGATTGTTTTCTTTGATGACATGTTGGTTTTCATTTAGAATGAAAATGAGCATTATGAACATCTATCTTTGGTTTTTAAATTATTGAAAGAGAATCAATTATATGCTAACCTTGACAAGAGTGAATTTTTTCAGACCGAAATTGAATACTTAGGTCACATTGTTTTCTTTTTTATGGTATGCAAGTTGATTCTAAAAATATAGAGGCAAATTTGAATTGACTTATCCCTAAAAATGTGCATGAGTTACGTTATTTCTTAGGTCTTGTCAGCTTTTATAAAAATTTTGTAAGAAATTTTTCATTGCTTACGTTGCCTTTAACAAAATTGTTAAAGAAAGGTGTTATATATCATTGCTTTAATAATCAGCAAAAGTCTTTCGATTTACTAAAACATGCTTTAACACATGTATATGTTTTGTAATTACCTGATTTTAATCAATCATTCTTTCTAGTATTCACTAATGCTAGCAGATCAAGGATAGGAGCTCTCCTCATGCAAGATTCACATCCCATATCCTATTCTAGTTACAAAATTGTTAAAGAAAGGTGTTGTATATCATTGCTTTGACAATCAGCAAAAGTCTTTCGATTTACTAAAACATGCTTTAACACATGTATATGTTTTGTAATTACCTGATTTTAATCAACCATTCTTTCTAGTATTCACTAATGCTAGCGGATCAAGGATAGGAGCTCTCCTCATGCAAGATTCACATCCCATATCCTATTCTAGTTGCAAACTTAAACCCTCTGAATTGAAGTATTCTACCTATGATAAAGAATTTTTAGTTGTAGTTCAAGCCTTATTTTAATGGAAACACTATCTAATGGGATCTAAATTTATGATTAAAACTGACCAACAAAGTATCAAACATCTTCTTAGTCAGCCACAAATTTTTGATCGTTCTATTAAATTGCATACTTTCATTCAAAGTTTCCATTCACTTATCCAATATCAACCCACAAGAGAGAATGTTATTGCCAATGCATTGAGTAGAAGACCAAGTATCCATAATATTTTTGTTCTATCTTTTAATTCCCTTATTCCTATGAAGGATACCTATGACCATGACCCCAGTTTTCAAGCTGATTGGAATAAATTAGTTGTTAATAACTGGATTCCAATTGATTCTTTGTCTTATTCTGATGGATTTATGTTTTATGAGAAAATATTATGTGCCAATGTTCCATTTAGATCATTTGTGTTGCACGAAATTCATTGTCATCCATATCAAGGCCATAGAGGTATTATTTTCACTTTAAGAACATTGGCTGAAGATTTTTACTGGCCACAAATGAAATCTGATATTTCTAACTTTGTTTATGAGTGTTTAATTTGTTAAAGAGTCAAGTAACACCATGGTAAGCAATATGGTTTGTTAATGCCTTTACCAATTCTTGAACGTCCATGGGAACATATTTCAATGGATTTTATAATTGGTTTGTCTAACACATAAGCTAATCATGATATGATTTGGACTATAGTAGATCGATTTAGAAAACAAGCATATTTTCTGCCATGCAAGAAAACATTAACTGCATCTCAGGTTGCACAATTATTTTTTAAGACTATTTTCACTAACCATGGTTTGCCAAAAGTTATTATTATTTATCATGATTCTAGATTCTGTAACAGTTTTTGAACTACTTTGTTTGCTAATTTAGATACTAAGATTGATTTCTTATCTGCATTTCATCCTGAAATCAATGGGCAAACAAAATCTACTAAGAGTACAATTCTAGATCTTTTGCATGTACACAAGTTCAAAACCACAAACATGAAATACACACTTGAATCTACTTTAATTTGCATACAATCACAACAAACTCTAGACCACTTACTATATAGAAAGTTCACACTATAACTAGGAAGAATAGCAACCAAACTAGGAAGAATGTAGAATTTTCTAGTTATAACTAGATAATTTTGTCATCACGAATCTCTTCTAACTAGTAAATCCCTTTTTCTAGATAGTATCTAGAAAGTTGAAGCCTTATCTCGTAACATTATCTAGTAAGTTATTGTATATCTAGTAACAATATCAACATAACTAGGAATTTTTTTTTCACTAGTCATAACTAGCAAGTACTATCATCTAACTAGGAAATTATGGATAGTCTTTAAAGTTATTGTAGACTCACAATTTTGCTAGGTAAAACTAGTAAATAAATATTAGTTTATTTGAAATTTACATTTGTATATTACTCACTTATGAGCTAAGCTTTCGATTCCACACTTATAGCTATACTCACTAGTTTGTGTAGCCTATGCTTAGTCTAGCCTATCCATAGCTTATATATAGCCTAGCTTATACATTAGGCATAGGATAAGCACATGCTAAGTTAGTCATTGGCTCGATAATATAAAGTAGGAACATTATATGCTATGCAAAAGAATACAACTTATATCTGGCATTTTCTAGGCACAAGGTAACCATAGAATATGATAGGGTTGTGTTAGGTGTTGGCTCCTAGCATATGCTTACCCTATGTCTAAACTCTTCCTAGAATATGCTTAGACTATGTATACACATAGGATTGGCTTATAGTATGCCTAGTATTTTTCTAACTTGCCATATGTGTACCCCTAGGCCTACCCCTTGTGTATTTATGTTAGACATACCTATGTCTAGCCACTCTATAGCCTCTATCAGTTTGTATGTATGAGGAGCCTATGCATATACCTTGCCTATATAACTAATCCAATCTAAACCTAAGCCTAAGCTTAAGCTCTACCTTACTACGAGCCTAGCCCTAACACTAACCTTTAATTTAGTATCAGCCTAGTATATATTGAGTCTAATTCTAATTTAAGGTAAAGAATACAAAGAGTAAGATAGGCTTATACATCATGTGTTACTTCTATAAAAATAAGTTGTATTTAGTCATTTTGTGGATTCTCATTAATTTTGACCTATTTGTAGTACAATTCTAACTTTTTATATGTGTGATGATGATCATATTGTGCTAAACAGACCATAATAAGCAATTAATTTGTTTTACTTTTGGTGAGCAAATAACTAGACATATAGAGATGTAATGATTGTAATATTGATCACTAGTGGAGTGCAATGTGAAATATTGCTATTATGGAGACTGTTATCACATAAAGCTATTTATATACTTTAGCTTTAAAGCGATTGTACTCATCTATTTAGAGTGCATTGTTGTCTCTATTTTCTTTTAATTTATTCATATTCATTAAATTTTTCATTAATTAATTGTAATTATAATATTAAAAATAAAATATTAGAGCTAAGTTTAGGCTTATGTTAGAACTAATCATTTTGAGTGCGATTGAGTCGTTCTCATTTACACTGTTTGCTAGTTATAATATGCTTTTGTAATTAATTTGGCTCAATTTTCCATCGCAATCATCACTCTGATACCATGGAGTTGATTCTTACACATGGTCTATGATCATAGCAGCAAAGTAATGGTTGAAGTATTGGTGTAGTGAACCACTAAAATATTACACCACATACTTCTCATAGATTATCTTAAGGGACTGAGAATTAGCAAGATTAGTTGAAGAAGTTGATCTCTCACTTGTGCACAAGTAAATAGCATGCAATCTATTGATTTTAGTGGGGATTAGAAGAATAAGGGTATATAGCACATGAAAGACAGTGTGGAAGAAGAGGTTTTAGTAATGGATAGTAGGGTTTTGCATGTTTTCTACCTAATTAGCTATGAAGCCAAAGAAGCTTTGTAAGACCTCCATTGAGGCAGCATGATGCATATAGATATCATCAAGATAAGGTTTCTTAAAAAGGACATCTGTGTTGGTGTTGCCTAGCTCTATGTGTATTCAAAGTGTGTTGCACTCGCAAAAGGAAAAAAAGTGTTTGACAAGTTCCCAGTACCAAACAAAGTCTCTTAAAGTGCCTTGATCACTAGAGATAGGCAAAGCATGGACATGGTGCTGAAGCTTTGAGATGTTTTGGCAACATCTCAAAGGTGAGCGTCTACAAATTTGGTCATTCACACTTGCATTATGAAAGCTTGTATCAAAGAAGGGAAAAAAGATACATACCAAGGTACACAAGCTGGGGCTTATTTAGTCACTTTTGGTTGCATCTTCAAGGCATGTGGATGCATAGAAGTGGCATAGAAGGGCTAAGAAATACACATGATATAGTAGTTGTGGCATTGTATTGGTAGATATGTGCGTTGAACTTAGCTTGCTTGCAAAAGCACAAGAAGTGTTTAATAAGCTGCCAACTCAAAATTTAGTTAGCTTACTAACCAAGCCAATGAAAGCCAAAGTTGGAGGCTTTGATCATATATTACACGACTCTTTACATATTGGAGGGATTTCGGAGCACTAATTAATGGTGCCAGAATACCATCATCGATCTAGACAAGGTGGCTCAAAAAGATAATTCGCTATGGAGGTTGGGGCATAAACATGAGTCAACACTTGGTCACTCAGTTCTCACCAATTGTTGAACTCCATTGCTAGCCCCTTTTCCTCTATACATGCTTCTTCAGCAATACATCTATAATATTATTACTTGACAAATGTCACAGAGCATATCAGGCTCCAATACCATGAAGAAACTGTAAGCAAGAAGGGAATAGAGATGGCTCTAATACCTCACTTGACTATAGAATAGAGGGGTTAACATCCACCACTCTAAAGGTATTCTTGTTATTCAAAAATTCATGCTATCTTGGTCTTTCATCTCTTGCACTCAAGCTCTAACATACTCGTTCAAGCAATGGTTGCTTGCTAACTACAATTACTTTATCCACATCTACCACCACAATCTATTCAAAAGGAAAACCCTTTTTTGGCATGAATGATAATGACAATTCACAGATAAGGCAAACATAAACTCATGATTTACAACTTCAACACTTATGTAGTCTCTCTTTTCCATTGAGTTATATTTGTGTACTTGTCTCTCTTGTGATATTAATATTGTGTACAACTTCAACACTTATATTTGTGTACTTGTCTCTCTTGTGATATTAATATTGTGATATTTGTGTACCCATACATCTCTTTCGAAAGTCGGGGTGTGGGTGTTACTAAGGGGGGTTTTACTTTTGCCAATGCTGTTCCAAACTTCTCGGACATATCAAGTGTTTCATGAGGTGCAAGGGACCAATCAAAGCTATGTAACAAGCTTGCAAGAGAAAACTGCACATTGCATAAGGCCAATGGTATCCCCATGCATATGTGTCTACCTCCTCCAAATGGAACTAGCTCAAAATTGTGTCTGTGAACATCAATGCTTGTGTGCAGGACTCTTTTAGGAATAAATTCCAAAGGTCTCTCCCAAACACTTTCATCATGTCCCAATGACCATGCATTGACTATGAGACATGTGCCCTTAGGTATGGAATATCTTGTGATTTCACAAGAGTCTAAAGCTTCACGTGCTCCAAGAAGGGGTGACGGTGGATGGAGTCGTAATGTCTCCTTTACAATGGCTTGCAAGTACTTGAGTTGTTGGATGTCTGATTCTTGCACCATGCTATTCTTTCCCACTACACAATCAAGCTCAGCTTGAGCTTTCTTCAACACATTTGGATTACATAGGAGCTCTGTCATTGCCCATTCAACACAAACTCCCTTGATATCAGTGCCAGTTGCGAAGAGGTCCTACATGTACACAGAGACAACCTTTGGTGAAGATGAATATAATATGCAACTATTCCCATCAAGGTGACCATAACAAGAAGAACCCTAAGATCCAAATTTAACTTCCAAGATGTGAGAAGAAGAAAACCATTCAATACAAACCATCAAGGCACCCTTAACTTCCTCCATGTTGAGCTTGTACGATTCTGGAGTAGTCGAAGTAGTAAGGGACATAAGGAAGTCAAGGAAATGCCCCCCTCTTTCACACTCTAGGTGAGAGTGCTCTCATATGGTGCACTTCCAAAAAGAGTTGAGTTTCTTGTGGAGCTGTTTCTTTTTGCCCTCATATCCTTGCAAGTCAAGGCTTCGTAAGAAGGGATGTAGTCCCCAAGGTTGAAGACTCCTACCAGCCAAAAGAAGTCATTGATCATTTTCTTGAACTCCTCCACTTGGGGGGTAGGAGCACTAGTCCACTCAAAGAAACAATTCCCCATGACCATGTGGCTGATGTTGTTGGCTGCCAACGTGAAAACCTTGTCCAAGGTTCACAAAAGACATTTTTGGTACTAGTAGATGTAGAAATCTTCAACTCAAAAAATGTGAATGAGATTTTTGAATGAAAATGCTTGGGGGAGAAGAGGTGGGAGGTGCACAGGCGGCCTGCAATCCCAACTGGGGTTCGTTCCAGGACGATGGTTGCAAGGGCGACGGGTAAACCTAAATGAGTAGGGGTCGGACCCCTGTTGCGGCGGTTGCAAGGCCGATGACTCCATCACGGCCCCCATCCAGGACCAGCTTGGCGTCGCAACCGGAGGCTCCTGGCTGACACCTGTGTGGCCACCGGAGGCAGCGGCGGCATCCCTCCTCGACGCCTTCGCTGCAGAGGAGTTCGACGCCAAGGAACTCGCCCTCTACCTCGTCGCCCTGTCCCCCGACGCCGATCAGGCTGGCCAGTTTCTCGTCTCCGGTGGTAGCTCCGGTGGCCTGCAGTCATTCGACGTCTTCCTGCGCTTAGAAGGCTCAAGTCTCCGCTAAAATTTAGGTGCCAGGGCATGCAACCCTGCCACCCTTCTAGCTCTATGCACTAAATATTTTTGTATAATTCATTTGCCAATATCACCTACACCTAATGTGTGTGTGTCTTTTCCTTGAGCTCCAAGGATTTTCTCATCCATAGTAAAGGACCCTCATTTGAGGGGGGTTGTTGTGCTATACATAATGTGTTTATATCTAGCACCATGGTCTGCTATATATAATCCTATCTCCTATACTCAATCAACACACTTTGGGGTTGTACAACTTGTCTCCCTCTATGCTCTCTAGTATCTTACATTGCCCTCTCGCTTCCATTCTCTCTCCCTCTAGTCTCTAGTCTTCTTTTGCAAAGATCAACATATCATTCCTTTAGCGAGCACCGGCGCTGTCACATGAGGGACCAGCGGGGGCCGTAGGGGGCAAAGCTGATGCCCTTGCAGTGGTACATGAGGAGGCAGCCGTATGCGTAGCGTGGGCGACTGGCAAAGATGTGGTCGTGGTCCTTGAAGCAGGCGCGCACCATGGCGGCGGACGACACCACGATGCACGGGACTCGGCTCAGCCTGCTGCAGGTATATGATGGGGCCGTATCGCCGGGCCAGTCCGCCCAACGACACCTGCGGCGACTTCCCAGCCACCTGCAGGAAATTCCCAAGGAACGGCAATGCTTGTTCCTACTGCTACTGTGCTGATAGCAGGCATGGCCTGTCGTCTCCCTTGGCAATACCAGTGTGGCCGTGCAGGCCTCTAATGTCCAAGTTGACTTGACTCTGGATTGGAGATACTCGTATAGCAACACATGGCTTCCTCAACCCCTGTCCGATGCAGGTGAAGCTGGCATCTAGGTGCTTGAGATGCAGGTAGGGGTCTCAACAAATATCAAAGAGGAAGGAGGATTATTGCAATGGTATGATGTGTCAACCATTTTTTGACCTGTTTTTTGTAGCTGTTTCTTCAAACAGGGCAATGCATTGTTTTCTAGTTACATATATTAGCTTTGGCCACATCAGGGTTAGTCAGTGACAACAGGGTTAGTTGTCATATCAGGGGCTTTGGCCACATCAGGGTTAGTCAGTGACAACAGAAGCAGTTGGATGCAAGAGTAAATGCAAATACATTATTGAGTTTGGCAGCTGAATTTTTGATGCCATTATGTCAGCTATGTCATTTGTATTCAATCCAGGGATAAGGTGAGCCTGCCATGATGGGAGATGCCATGAGTTTCATCTTGTTATTAAATCTCTTAGATTATTTAGTCTGGCACCTGAAGTGGTAGTCACATTGGACACTTCAGTTTTTAAGCCAGTTTAGGTGTTTTGGGCTGCAACAGGGCCAGTCCCAGTAGAGGCAGGAGCCACAACAGCAAATTTTAGTAAGCTACATGATTGAGAGGATTCAGCTAGATGTAGTTAGATTGTTGTAGGTTTAAATTGGTTGGGCATCGGTACTGTATATCATTCATTAATGATTCTTGTAGATTATTCAGTAAGGTAGCTAAAATGATGGTTTTTTTGCATGCAATTTATTTTGTATTTTTCACTCTGGACTCATATTGGACCTATGTTCTTGCAAAAACAGTTCTGCTTATTGAGCTATGTCAATATAAGTGACCTTTTGGTGTGAACTCGATGGAGAAGGTAGGCATCTAGTGGGCAGCATCATATCATGATGTGGGATACATTTTACTTCCATTTTTAATCTCCTTTGGTCATAGGAGAATTTGCATACTATGGACTTGGGTGTACTCTTGTTTGGCATAATGGAGTACCTAGATGGGTTGATTGTTCAGGATTGTTGGATTGCTATAGTTTGTATGGGTGCTGAGTTGGTGGGTTGGCACAACATAATTTGGAAGTGCAAGGACAATAGTTGAGCACCCAAGCACAAGGGCCATCTAGAAGAACACTCTGATGTCTGGCATGCCCTTGGTCAACTCACATTTGGGGATATCGTGAAATACTTATAAGCTTCTTCGATGCACTACTGTTGCATTTTATGATCCTTGTAGTGCATTATGATAATTTTGAAGAGCCCCTCTCATGCATTTTTCTAGGACCAGCAATTGCTCACATTTGGGGATATCCTAAAATCCTTGTAAGCTTCTTTGGTGCACTCCTGATGCATTTGTGATCCTTGTAGTGCATCATGACAATTTTGGAGAAGAGCATTTCTCATGCATTTTGTAGAATTATCAATTGCCTTGAATGAAATAATGCCTTGGAGCTGTGGCCCTCATGGGTGCTAACATTAATGCCATTCAAATTCCCCTTTTGGCATTTGGTGGTAGAGACTGTCTTGTACATATATATGATGTTTGCAGCTATTGTGACTTGTACATTCATAGTCTATCATTCCTTTGTCAACATGGTGATCATTTAATTCACTTTCAAAGTTCATGTTTTGGAGGTAGATATATTTTTTGTCTTACGCTATTGAAGAGTTTTTCTTATTTGTGTACAATATTTGTCATCATAGTTTTTGATGTCTTTTACCCCTTTCTGTGGTAGGTTTGCATTGATCCTAATGGGTCATAAGTAGTCTGATCACATTCTGATAAGAGCATGCACATGTATGACATATCAGATGGAAGCATTTTATCCTTGGGGCAAGGTCATGCTAAAGTAATAACAGGGATATTTGCAAACATCAACAACAGTTTCAGCTACTTGTTGCAAGTTGGACAAGGCCATGGTTTAGCCATTTCAAGTTTGCACATTTCTTTTTCATGCAGTGATGGTATTGTGTAGATTTTCATGCTTGAGTCTCTTGCATTTACTGCAACTTTTCCTTGACCAGCGCCATTCGGATTTCATGACTTGACAGATACAAACACATGCTCCTGAGTCCTACCTTGCCGCACATAATGTAAATGGGATCTCATATCCTGATGCTATTGCTTGTCAATTTGTAACATCGCACAAGCTTGGTAAGTTTTATTTTGAGATAGCATTAGTGAGTCCTTATATTGAGAAGAAACTTAAAGCTGCTAGGCGTAAAGTGCTTCAGTTTTGATAATACATTAGTCAGGTTTCTCTTCAATCACTATTTTTACATCAATTTTGGTTCTTCCAGTTGTTGTATATGCCGATCATAGTTTATTTGTTTGGATATTGAGAACTTTTCAAAGGTCAAGACCTCTATTCCAGTATTGTTCAGGCCTATGCTTATTAGAAGTTGTTAAGTTCTCTATTGAGTGGAAGATCTGGTAACCAGTCCTTGACAGTAAACCTAAAGGGCACAGGACTTGAACTTCTGTGGAGATGCAAATGGGGAGGGAGGAGGACTTCCTCTCTCACGTGCTTCTGAAAACAGGGTTTGAGCTTTAGATAATTCTTCTTCCATTCTTGCTACACCTGCAGACCCAGTGAGATGCAACACTCGGTCTCTTAAAAGCTGCTGATCTTCCAACACCTGTTTTTGAATGGCCTGATTGTCATGACTTGCATCGGCTCCAGCATTATCATTGTCATCAGAAATCTAGGTGCGCTTCTGTAACATGGAAAGCTCCAATTGACAAGCGACCCGTATAAGATCTTCTTCCAAAATCTGGGCATCTTGCACCTTCCAAGCCACAAACTGATAGAGGTATGAGCACCAGGCAGCATCAAACTCTGCAAGCTGCACAGCAAAGCGCCGTACTGAAGAGCTTCCTCAGGTAGCATCAAACTCTGCAAGCTGCAGCATCAAACTACTGAAGTTGAAATTACTCCCTGCAAAAGGCCGTGTCAAAGTCTCCTTGAAGGTCGACTCGTCCATGTCTGGGAGATATGCAGGCTTTCCCTCTCTTCTTCTATCTCAGGACTGGACTACGACACTGCATGGGAGATGTTGTCTATCTCAGGATTGGACTACTTCAACACGAAGTATTCTGTTGACAGCAGTCTGAATGCTACCTCGAAGGCCACATGAGAGCAGATTTGTGCTCAAAATTGCTCCTGTGCAGCAGCATTTTACCATGCCAACACATCGACTTGCTTCCTTGTGGATATCTTAGAGGGTAGCTTATACCAAACCTTGGATCCACATATTGTGGGTTTTCTTAAGTTTGACATAAGAGATTTACATTTCAACTCAACAAGAAGTTCCAATTCTAGAATGGCATCAGCCAGAAAGGCTTGGATCATTGGGCTAGCAACAGGCATCGCATGAAGTTTGTTCATCACTCTCCTGGCATTTTCCATCCATGTCAGAAGATCGGCCACTACGAGGAAGCACCACAATGATGGTGAGGATTCAGAGAGTATAGACCAAGGGTTGATAGATTTAGCTGGCATTAGCCCAACAAGATTCTCTTTCAAGGAGCTCGAGGTTGCAACAGGAGGGTTTGTTGAGAAGCTAGGCCAGGGAGGGTTTGGTGCGGTGTATAAGGGTGTGTTGCCGGATGGGCGAACCATCGCAGTTAAGAAGCTAGAGGGTGCACTGCAAGGTCACAAAGAGTTTTATGCAGAGGTAGCAGCATTGGGCAGTATACACCATTGGCATCTTGTGCAAATGTATGGCTTCTGTGCAGAAGCCTCCCATAGGCTCTTGGTTTACGAGTACATGCCCAATGGGTCCTTGGGAAGATGGCTTTTCTCCCCTCTAGATTCTAGGACCCCCATCTTGAACTGGCAAATGAGGCTTCATATAGCTTTAGGCATGGCTAAAGGCCTTTCTTATTTACACATAGAGTGCAAAGACAAGATCCTCCATCTAGATATCAAGCGTCAAAATGTGTTGCTAGATGCCAATTTCGTGGCCAAACTTGCTGACTTCGGACTATCTAGGTTTGTCAGCAGAGAAGAAAGATATGTTTTCACAACAATGAGGGGGACACCAGGGTATGTGGCACCTGAATGGCTCTTGGATTCTGCCGTCACAGAAAAGAGCGATGTGTACAGCTTTGGCATGGTGTTGATGGAGCTGATAAGTGGGCGAAGGAATCACATCCGGCCATTGGCTTTGCGAGAGACCATGAGTGATGCAGGTTATGTGATGGAGAATTGCTACTTTCCAGCTCTGGCCTTGAGGATGGTGAAGGAGAAGAGAGGTGTGGAGCTGGTGGATGCAAGGCTGGGGCATGAATTTGATGGGGACGAAGCCAAGAAAATAGTGAGAATTGCTCTGCTATGTGTCCAGGAGGACTCCACAAGGAGACCTGACATGTGCAAGGTAGCGCAAATGCTGGATAAGGACTATGGGGAGGTCCCTTATCCTCCCCTCACTCAGATTTTGCATGCCTTTCTGGAAGCCCATTTGCATATGATGAGATTGTCAACCAGCTCATTATCATTGGCCTCTTGTGATGGGGCCGGCGATATCCATGAAAACAGCTGCTGTTTTGAGTACTCCCAGTTGTCAGCTAGGTAGTCTGTACTACTGAGATTGATCTTTCCCATATTTTTTCAGAAGGTAGTGTAAGTCTGGCAAATGATACTATATTTCCAGAGGAAAGGCTAGAATTTGAAGATTGGGAGTGCTATTCAGAGGGGCGCTCTCCCTTCATCACAAAAATGGTGAAATAAATTTTCCCTTCAATGAACAAGAGCGAACATTGTGTGCTTGAGAATTGCCTTGTGCTGCTATATTTCTCTTTCTTTGCTAACTTTAATAGTTGATGAGGCTTTTATAGAAAGGAAAAGGAAAGTATAGAAAACTATGTCATTGATGTGCTCCCTAACTAGGGATAAATTTCCCCTCAAGATGAAGCTACATCCCCCTGATAATTACTATATTAGCATGCCTTTACAGGTGATGCTTCTAAGTACGTATTAATGAGATCCTTCCGGTATCTTCACAAAGAAACTAAGGCTTCATTAGGGTTGCAGCCCTTTGATTGAAATATTTAGATTGCCATATCCTGGCAAAGGTGCATTGCATCCGTAGCATGTTCGTTTAATTGTTATACCGAACGTTTTGTTTCATGCGACTGCTGCTGCTTCGGAGGCATTTGATTGTTTTTACTGGGAATGATATCATTGTGCATGCTCAGAACGTCACAGCATGGCTCCCTCACTCTCTACATTGCAAGAGCCCGGGTTAACACAGATGCCATAGTCTCCACAGTAGTTAGGAAGGAGGCATGCGCTGGTAGAGCTGTTGATGAGCTCCCAGGCATCCAAGGGAGCTGGTGATATTGGCCATCACCAGGCAGGCATCCTAGTTTTGCTCACCAGGAAGGAAACAGGTAGGTAGAGTGTGCACCATTGAATATTGGCCATTCTCAGTTTTGCTCACCTGTTTGAAGGTGGACAACTCTTATATGCTCTTAGAGGTTTGGCAACAATGATGGGTCAGTGGCTTCTTTTGCTTGGCTGGCAAGCATTGGAGAAATATAATCTTCAAGTTGCACTTAGTGTATAGTGGCTCATGGTGCAAAAACAAGTTATAATAAAAGATACAGTCATTGGAAGTTTAAGCCTAGATAATGTTAATGTAGTAGAATAGGAACAATTTGGATTTCACATTATAGTTTGCTATTTAATTGGCAAAAATTCTATTATTCACTTTTACTTTATTAAAAATCACTTTTTAAATCAATTATTTTTCTATTATTATTTATATAAAAAATATTAAAATAGCATTCTATGAGATTTGATTATGTCATTATATGCCTCCTATATGCTAAGTTTATATGATAAAGTTACTACATAGATGTGATATATTATAATTTCTTATATGGTAACTTTTTCGATGAAGTTACTATATAGATAATGCCCATTTCTGAAGTTACTATATAGTAAATTTTTTTAATAAAGTTACTATATAGATAGTTATGATAATAAATTTCCTATATAGTAAGTTAACCAAAAAAATCTTTCTATATGGTAAGTTAACTAGAAAAATGTTTCTACATTGGAAACTATGTTTCTAGATTGGCAATCTAGTAAAGTTTGATTTTTCCTATATTAGACTCTTTCTAGTTATGTGGAAATCTAACTAGCAAATTCTCTTTTTTTTCCTATATAGTAAGTGGTTTAGAGTTTCTTGTGAATAAAACACCTCACACAGCTACTCAAAAAGCACATTTTGAAATCATTTATGGACATAGATTGCCTACACCTATTACATCATTGTCGAACAAAGTTAAATCTGCTGATGATATTGCAAATACACATACTACTATTTTTGTTGAAGTTAAAGATATGATTGCGAAAGCCCAGCAATCATATACTAAACAAGTTAATAAGTAAATAAAATCCATGAGTTTCAATGTTGATGATTATATTTGGTTACACACTGAAAAGAGAAGATTACAAAGTGTTGAGAAATGCCATGTTGTTAAATTAGCACACTTAGATTTTATGGACCTTTTAAAATAATTCACAAGATCAATGACAATGCATTTAAATTAGAACTACCCCAACACTGAAAGATACATAATACTTTTCGTATCAATTTGTTATGACCTTTTAGATGCTAACTACCTATCCATCTTTTCTATGAAAACCCTCCTTTGTTAGAAGAAGAAACTGAAATACTTGAACTTAAATTTATTCTAGACACTGACTTTATGACCACTAGAACTAGCCGTAGATATTTGGTTAAGTTTAAAAATCATCCTATTGAAGAAGCCCAATGGACGCACGCCCGCAACCTAAGTGCTTACCCCTCACTACTCGTTTTACATTGAGCTAATAGAAATTGAGGACAATTGCTATCCCCCCCTGGGGTATGATGCTAGGAGGCATATTCCATGGTGGATTCCGTGAGGTTTTCTGGTAGACTCCATAAAACTAGAGGCATATTCCACAGTGGATTCCGTAAAAATATATGTATTTGCCAGGGCTTATACACAAGGTGGATTGCTTGTGCAATGGGGATGCATGTCCTTTTCGAGTATCAGGTTAATTTAATGTGCAGATAGGTGATTCCACGACGAGTGATTCCGCAAAATACATATTTAAATTAATGGATGTTTATGAGTTTAGAGTGCACTCATATTAAATTAAGGTTAGGACGATAGAATTCCAACCTATTTAATTATTTTATAGTTGAAGACTGCCACAGTATTCACTTTTGTGGATTTTATCTTATTATTTTCTAACAATTGTGAATGCTTCAATTGATGTGTAGAGTAGACAACAGTGTCATAGCACATAGGGTTGAAGGCCACCACAGGGGTTTGGCAAGAAAACTAGACAAGATAGATAGAGATGTGTCTTTAAGAGATAAGTAGATTACAATGAATGTCTAAAGGTTCAAGAGATACTTCACGGTCAATCACAAGGGTTTGAGGGAGAAGATTGTATGGGGGTTCAAAAGCTTAGACTCTGGAGATGGTAGGGATAAGAGAAGGGTTGAAGGTTTCAAGCCAAGTTCTTGAAGATGTTAATAGAGCTTCCAACTATATGTTGTTAGCAAAGATCACAAGAGTATTATCTCATAAGTTCTAACTTAAATCAAGCTTGTTCTCTTGATTGTAAGGGCAATCAAAAATTATAAAATCAAGTACAATATACTGTCATGTATCATAAATAACTCTGCATCCCATCATTCATATATGATGTCATAGCATGAATCAACTTTGTATGACTACATTCAACATAGATTGTTAGGGACAAAAGCTTATGAGTCAATTACAAGGCTTGTAGGGCAAAGAGGCTTGCTTCAAGAGAGCTTCAAATTGAGTTCCTGATAAGGATAAGTTTCCACATCCAAGAAATAAGAGAAAAAAATCCTCTTAATTCAACTTAAAGCATTTATGAATGATCTACAAACATTGCCCTGCCATAGGGGCACATAATACTTGCATATTTTGACAATATATCTTTTGTAGAGTAACAAATCAATTAAAAGAACACTGTTCTAGCTAATTCTCTGAATATGGCTGAAGATATTAGCCCCAAATTAGCCTAAATATATTTTGGAATTTACATATGATGATAGCATAAACTTCCCCTAACACGGTGTCAGTGCGTTTGTATCGAAAGTCTACCACGCGGGTAAGAGACAACAGGGTGAAGGGAGATTCAGGGAGAGGAGTAGACAAAAGAGAAGGGGTTGTAAGGAATAGAAGATGTAGAACAATAATCACAGAAAGAGATAGAAAATGTAGAAGAATACTAACAGAGATAAAGCCAGTCAGTTTATTTCTGCATTACGAGAAGATAAAACTCTTGTAGAAAAAAACATGTATAAAATAATACCTTCATCTATGCTTCTCTCAAATCGCCAATCTAAGGCTTCCATTGGCTCCAAAAGGGGGGTAAAATACCAAGACACCTGGCCAGAATTTAGCCAGATCACTCCTTTTTTATCTCTCACTTTGGAGTGATGTTTATTGCTTGAAAACAACGATCGCACGTCGTACGATTTTGCCAATCTCTCTTTTTACATAAAATCATCTCAAATTAGCTGAAAGCAATGTGCTTTATTTTATATGTTATCCTAATCTAGAATTTGTCTACAGTTTTATCGATTTTTACAAGAGATAATATCTAAAATATCAAAAATTTGAATAAAACTTATCCAAAAATCTAATATTTTTGAACCATGGAAACTAACACTAATGTTTAAAATGACATTGGCTCTCTAAATCAATAAGAAATCCACACTCTAGATTTTTTTACACGGTGTGTGCGTAGCGGCACGATAGCGATGGCGTTGGGAAGCACCGGGCAATGGCGTATATTCAGATTACCTAGAAGAATTATTATTTTTTATGGGCGCGTATCTTATTACTAAAGACGTGGTGCTAATATTTATATAGGCGGCCTTATTTATTAAAGCACTTGACAAACATTTATTATTTTGTATGTGCATAAGCACTCAATTTAAATATTCCATTATTTGACATTATATTTGGGCACATCCCAACTTTTGGGACGTCCAAATGCTTTACTCTTTAATTGGAAAAAAGCAAACACAAAAGCAAAAAGCATGCCAATTGTAAATTGGCCTATTCTTTAGCTTGGAGATTAATAAATTTATAAACACATGTCTTGTGAAGTGCTCACACAAGGTATGGGGGGAGATTGTACCCATTTTGTCTTTTTGTCTCAAGTCGTGTAAACTATTTTCTTCCTTTAATGAAGCTTTTGCAGAGTTCTTTGTTCTTGGGGACCTTCCAAAGTTCACTACGCGTGCATACAGTATTTGATTTGCACAACAGTCAATGCCTCTGATACTAGCCAGCCTTTAGCCACACTTTCCTGTGGATGAGCTCATAGCCCATCAAAGCCCTTTAGGGTTTTCATAAATCACTTTAAGAAGAACTTACATTGGTATGGACAAGTCTTGAAATCTCCACTTTGTTCATAAGATGTACTAGGAGATGAATTTGTATCATGAGCATGCTCGTTGATAGGTACTTCTCAAAGAGATAGACTATCTCCACTACTCCTTGCCTCGTGGATTCAATGGAGAATGTCTTGATCTCCACTTGTGAGATTCATTGCACTAAATTTGATAACTTATAAATGGTCAATAGTATCTCTGGAGTGAGACACTCTATAATTATGATTGATAATATGAATTAACAAAAATGTAAAGCATTAAAAACATTAGATTGCCACAAAGTAGTGAAATACTAATTATCCTTACTATGAAGGCCAAGACAAACCTAGCATAACTTGTGCCAATCATGGGATTTTAGTCATATTAGTGGGTCATCTTTAGAAAAAGAAGACTTGAGAGAATGCATCACACCTATTGTGGTGTGCATATAGACCTGATAATTTTCTTCACCATACAATCCTCTTTAGTGGATAGGACTTGAGGAGCATGAGGTAGTTGCATACCATCAAAGCTTGACTCTGGCCAAAGTATCTCCATCTTATCTATCTTCTTCAAATCTATCTCTACCCCTAGAGTGTCTCTCTTTCCTATGATATGGTCTCACAATAAGCTACCAACATTCTTAATAATGTGAATGGGATCCAACAAATGGTTGATTTGTAAATGGGTTCAATATAGCAACTAATAGAAAACTAAGAACTCTTGCATTTTTCTTGAAAGAGACTCCTTGCGGACCATCTTTCACTCATACTAGCTTTAGGCATTCATTTGTGCTAGAGATTATCTAAGAAAACCTACTCTCAAATCATGGCTCTCCAGTAAGAATGCGGCGTGTCCTTGATATACAATCTTCCTTATGATGCACAACTTTCAAAAGTCACACAATGGACATGAATGATAACCTAAGGTAACTAGACCTATCACAATACCTTTATCTAGTCAACACAAATATAAATGATCCATGTTAGATATCAATAATGAAAAAAAAGTCTTATTTACTTGAGCACTCTTTGAATCCATGAAAAGTTATGTATGATTCACATAAAATGTTCTTGTATATTAATAGACCACCTATCGACATGCTTGCTCATGACTTCCATAACAATCCCTCCTCCCACAAAATCTTTAGATTATTAACTAAAGGATAGAGATAAATGTCCATATTCTTGACTTTATAACATCTAAAAACTGGCAAGCTAGAGATTAGGTATCGTTTCCTTGTAGAAAGCCTGCTAACTTACATAAAAAATGAGTGTTGCTATTTGCCCATTCCCTTGTAGTCTCATGGCCTTTCTGAAGGACGATGTGGAGGAGAGAGTGCTTAGAAGAGAAGTGAGCAAAAATTTAAAGACATCCAAACTATGGAGGAATTAAGCTCTCAGTATATAGTTTTTGATGCCTTTGCTCTTGCTCATGCAGTGTAAAATGATAATCCATACATCAAGGTTGCTCTCACTACCAATAGTCTTACTGTGAGGTGTTCGGATAGTAGAGGAAAAAATAGATGTGCTTTTTGAACTCTAAAATGAACTCACAAACTACATCTATATGGGTTGTTATATTCGTACCACAAGGCTCGTGTCTATACTTGCATTCACACTATAAGTTAAAATAGATGTCTACTTGCACAAAGTAAACACGTTTATAAATACTTGTTCTAATACATAAAATTTAGGGAACTGCTAGTTACATAATTATAGTTCCATTTGGACATGTCCCAATTATGCCACATGCAACTTCCTAGTATTTTCTCAATTCACATCAACAATATCTAACAATATGTAACAATAACACTCAAACTCACAATACTATATTAAAAAATGAATAAACATTCATACGTGGCAATTTCACTACCTTTGAGTAGCAAAAAATTATCCATTTGCATGGCCTTTTAGGCAACAAGTGATCAGTTAATCATCCTTAAACCTCCATCATTGTATTTCTAGCATATGGGTCAGCTATTATATTGATCTTCATATTGTTACTAATTTCAAATTATAGTTCCAAGATTGTAGATTTGATTTGATAACTCAATGATAGTACTCTCATCATTACATTGTATAACTGCACCATCATTATGTTCATTAGCTCACTATGTATGGCTTGACCTGGCTAATCGAAGATGTGAATCAATGGAGGGTTGTCAAGTCAAGACTAGCTAACGCTTAACGAATGATTTCTTAAAAAGCTCTTCTGAAATCTCGACTCTCTACAACCTCTTCTGGATTCTGAGTCCGAACTCCTGACCTGTCAGTGAAGCTCTTGTCAATTGTATGCAAGATCTCAATGCAATCAACAGAAACTGCTCGCCGAGTGTCAATTGTTTGATTACTCGACTGCTTACGGGTGGACATTCGTTGCTTCCCACCTTCCAAAGAGGATGGACAATGAAATCAAGAACTAATGGAGCTGTCCACAGAGGCTTCATACAGCCAGAGTAGTACGATTGAGAAGTCTAATTCCTGCCCTAAAAATATGCAGTCTCTTAATCACTCCGCTAATCACCGGCCTACTGCAAACAATACATGACAGTTACACAGCAGCAGAGTATACTCGGCATGAGAAGTAAATCAGCAACTATGGATATCCGGAAAATGCGGCAAAGAGCTTGAACACATATATCATTCTCGATACTGCTATGAGATCTAAGGATCCTATCACAAGCGAGAGAGTGAACCACCTTGCTCAGTGGGAATGGCTAAGGCTGGATCGGGCAGAAGCAAGGTTATCCTGGAAGCAGTCGGCGGATCCGATGGGCCATGAGAATCGGCATAAATCAGATTGGATTAGCTGCCATTCCTCTTCTAGTCCTAGCCCTAATCCATCTCCTCTCAGTACCCGTTCTGCAAATAATTCCACTCTGATTGCGCTGCAGCACTCCTCCAGTACCGATGCCATTAACATCGCGTTAATGCACGCGGCGGCCGGGTAGCTATGGGGTCTCAGCAGCAATATGGAATCAGAATGATTAATGACGATCATGCCGGGCTGGATGACGTCGTTATTGACGGTGGGTTAGACCACAGTATCTGCAACCTAAGCGAGGATCTATATTCATCCGCTAGCGAAAATTACATGAGCGTGAATGCAAGCCCGCGGCTATGGCGTCGCAGCAAGATGATATAGAAACTATCACTGATGCAGGCGATAGCCGTCGTGAATCGTGATCAAATATTGAAGATGGCGACATCATCAGAGATGGCGCCTCGTCCTCCTCGGCCTCTCACATCTTGCCGCGTCACAACAGTACATCCGTGCAGTCTTCCTGCAATCAGGTGTTGACACCTGGCATGCAACGATGTGGACTGGCTTTTTAATAGTAACGATGTGAACGACTAGGTCACTATCAATTTCAGCCTACCAATTGGCCATTATCAACAATACATAATGTTGATACTTGTACTAGAATTAGTATCACCACCAACTCTATAAAAACTTGTGGTAGAATTAATACCACCACCAACCCTTTAAACACTTTCATCAGCTTTCCATAAAAAAGGGTGAAAGTTTAAATTTTAGGATATGCTTTCCTTGTATAATGTCCATTTAGCTCATTATTGCTTTGCCAAGCCTAGGAACATTTTCACTTTCACCAAACCGGTGAAATTTACCAATGGTTTTGTAGCATAGTGGATAGAGTGTGGGTTGAGTATTGTAAATGTGTGAATTTAAACCCTTGCTTTCATTTCCTTGGTGGTATATACATATTCATTTCCTTGGTCGTACATACCTATTCACGTAAAAAAGCGGTGAAATTATTGTCCTATGCTCATTAGAAAACTATCACATTAAAATTTGATGCTTATTTTCTACCCTTAGTGGAATTGGCCAAGTAAGCTTTAAAAGCTTGAAAATTGGTATTGTAACTATGTTAGTTTAATTCTGGGTTTCATTTCCTTAGTAGTACATATCTATTCACATCCAAAAATGGGAAAATTGTTATCATATGCTCTCGGGGGTAGAACGTGTAAGGGAGTTCAAAAGAAAGGGTATTATATTTAATAAAATTTACAATATTATATTTATAAAAGGAAATTTTAAATTACAACTTGAAAAAAAATTGTAAGTTTAGTAAAGTATGGGGGTTCTCTTAATGCCTTATAGCATGTAAAGGAAGGGTATTTCTTTGTATCCTTTGAACACATGTTATATAGATGATTTCTTATAGGTGGACCCTATGAGCATATGTTCAAGCCCTTAAGCATGTGACTTCCAATAAACCAATGTCAAATATAATATTGGATGTTTTAATTCTATATTTTCAACTAAGGTTGATGCAAATATACTCCCACTATTTGTGTGCTTGTAATAGCACCATACATCACGTCTAAATCTTTTAGTCTAAACTTGAAAAATGCTTTTGACATCCATATAACTGCAATACTATAGCGGGAGAATTCCACTTCAAGAAAAATGGCAGAACTACCCATATGAACAACATATTTTAAGCTTGCTTGGTATAATCAAGCCCATATAATTACAAGCTAATACATGAAAATGTCTTCATTCACACAAGAAGGTAGCCCCAACTTTGTGTAGGCAATACAAGAAACTCTTTCTACTATGAAATAAGTGTATGGATAAGAAAATAGACCTAATTTTCAAACTAAGAAAAGCACTTATGGACACATACATATGCAACGTGAGGCTTCTTCTTGAGAGTCTAACTAAGTTTAAAGATAAGATAATTAGACACGGACTAACCATAGCAAAGAAAATATTGTTTTATGCCACTTTGCACTACAGATCTCGGTAGTTTTTGTTATGTGATTATGATCATTCACGGATAATGCAACAAAAAAATTACTAAGAAAATAAGTTGATTTTATTTTATTTATTATGGATTTGATTTTTTAATGGCATGATCTGTGACTTATTGCATAAGTGTACATGTGTGATGTCAGAGAGAGAGAACTAGGGAGAGAGAAAGAGGAGAGAGAAGACTGCAGGAAGAGAGAGAAGAAGAGTGACGAGGAGAGAGAAATACTAGATTTGGAGAGAGAAAGACAGGAAAGAGGGAGAAGCCATAGAAGCTGTGAGCAAGATGGGAGAGAAGGATTGTAATTGTATTAATGTGTAAAAAAGATATGAAAAATTACATGTCCTCTTCTTTTATACCAATGTTAGTGCGATATAGCATAATATCAATATTATTTACATTAAATCCTTCACTTGTCAGAGAGAGAGAACTAGGGAGAGAGAAAGAGGAGAGAAGACTGCAGAAGAGAGAGAAAGACTGTAGGAAGAGAGAGAAGAAGAGTAACAAGGAGAGAGAAAGACTAGGTTTGGAGAGAGAAAGACAGGAAAGAGGGAGAAGCCATAGAAGCTATGAGCAAGATGGGAGAGAAGGATTGTAATTGTATTAATGTGTAAAAAATATATGAAAAATTGCATGTCCTCTCTTTTTATACCAATGTTAGTGCAACATGGCATAATATTACTATTATTAACATTAAATTCTTCACTTGTTTGAGAGAGAGAACTAGGGAGAGAGAGAGAGGAGAGAAGACTCCAGAAGAGAGAGAAAGACTACAAGAAGAGAGAGAAGAAGAGTGATGAGGAGAGAGAAAGACTAGATTTGGAGAGAGAAAGACAATAAAGAGAGAGAAGCCATAGAAGCTGTGACCAATATGGGAGAGAAGGACTGTAATTGTATTAATGGGTCAAAAAGATATGAAAATTTACATGTCCTCTCCTTTTATAGCAATGTCAGTGTGACATGGCATAATATCAATATTATTTATACTAAATCCTTATTCCCAGATTGTTAGACAACGTTATGTAGAAAAAAAAAAGATTCACATTTTAATGTATGAAACTTATATACTTTATAGCATGGAAACATTATTGAAAATTCTATACCACGTAGCATGGAAGTGTTTTAATTTTATAGATGTTCACAAGTGCAAGCTCACATATTTGGTAAACTCTCTTCCATGCAATCTCTATCCCCTTATCTTTGATTGCTTGGAATATACCTAGTCTCTTGATCCTGATTCACATGCACTATATGTAAACTCTTTTAATTTAGTTATGATAACATATTGGAAAGATAATATAGTCTATCTCTAGATGGTTGTGAATAGTCATGGTGGGTTAGGCATGCTTTAGTTTATCGAGACCTAGCAAGGGGTAGATTGGATCCAATGTTGAGTCTCATCCTCAATAAAAAAGTATATTGTTAAATCCTTACCCCTTTCCTTGAATATGAAGACACAGTAAAATGTATTGTTGAAATTTTCGTATGAAGGCCCAATCTTAGGAAGTGAACAAAGAGGTGACTACTTCAAACAATGATAATGCCCTTAAAGAGCTAAAATACTGGATATAGAGAGTACAACACATGAAGGTATGAGATAACATTTTTACTTCTAGTGTAATTTGACTCTAACTTAATTGTACTATTGAAATATTCGAGCTTGTATGCTTTTAGTGTTTAATAAGCTTATATAATCTTAGTTATAAAAATTTTGATCTTTTTTAATACCTAACATATATTTTTTGTTTATGTAAAACACATTAAGAAGAAAAAATTGGAATCAAGAACAAGGGAATAGAATGGCTTGGAAAGGGTAGTTCTCATTTTTTGTATATAAGCCAAACCTTGGTTTCCGAAGCTTTAACTACACTCATGTATATGTTGTAAAACAAAGAACAATACTATTTGGTTATTTTCACTTTCTTCTTACATTGCCCTTCAAGATGTCATTTTGTTAAGTGGTTGATTCTAACTTCATAAACAATGCCTAATGTGCACTCATATGGGTCTAAGTATTAGTCCATCTCTAAGAGGATAGCAAACATGGATAGGATGGATTGCAAAGACTAGATCCTTGCTATTTTATCCTCTTTGTATCCATTGATATAATAATTGGTAAGCCTTTCTACACACATTGATATATGTGTTGATAGTATCTTTGGTATTTTACAATATATAATCCAATGTATTTTCCATTGCACATACTGACAAAAATACTAGTATACTTGCACCTAAGCTTAATTTACTGATGTATTTTAATGGTATTAAGGCTTGATATTTTTGTACAATTTTGTGTAAATCTGTCTTAGATCTAATTAATATGCCTTCATGTGTTGTAGTGCTAATTATTTTAAAGTATTTAAACCTCACCAAATCAATTGTCTTGCCATAATGCCATAATATAAAGATTAAAATAATCTCCATATAAGCATATTGGTGACCAATGATACCAAAATAATACTTTAGTACCTAAGATACTCCATTGGTAAATACAAAAATCATTAGATCCTTATTACTCCAGCTATTAATTCTAATGTGTTTAAGTTATTAGGCTAGACATGATAGAAAATAGATGCATTTTATGAACTATGAAAAACCCTTTTAACACATTATACATGTGAGTAATTCTAGTATAAAAATAATAAAGGAGCTCCTAGTTCCATAATTGTAGCTTGAGGATGAGTTGGTGAAGCTCGAGCAATTAAGGTGAATGTGTAGAGCAAGGGGAGTTTGTGGAACTAAAGATTACGATGAAGGCTACAAATATGCTAACAAAGGGAAACAAGTTGATACATAACATTAAGTTAGTGAAACATTGCGCTTAAAGTTTGAGCTAGTTAATAAAAATCAATAACAAGATATAATAATGATTAGATAAGATATCTTAAACATGATGCATTCAATAGAAACTTGAAGAAATATCTAACAAACTTGATACATTGCATCGAATGCCTAACTAACACAGTAAAATATAAACTCGTAGGAAAGTAGATAAGTTTTAGATGAAAATAGGAGTGTAGACGTTAGCTATTTGATTCAATGCATGAATTATTAGTGGAAATTTCCATAATAACTAATCTCAATTTATTCATGCTAAGAAGTTCAAGCTGAGTACTTTCATTTAAACTGGTAATTTGATGCACTATATCAAGTTGAAAAGGAAAGTATTCAAAAAACATAACACCAAAAATTGCAATGTCACAAGCTCCATCTTCAGAAAAGCAAACTAACTAGAAACTTCAAGTTTTACATTATGTTGGTATAAAAGTTTACTCAAAATATATACCAACTTGATGCACTCCTTCAAGTGGACAATGAAAGTATAAAAAATTACAACAAATCTTGATAAACTCAATGAAGTCAACATGACATTTATAAAAACTTGATACATTATATAAAAATGAAAAAGAAATTGTAGAAAATAACAATGTAACTTGATACAATGTAATAGAATATTTACTCAAAATTCAAGCCATTTTGATAGAATACATCAATTAAAGAATAAAACTATCACTAAATACAACAAAATCGAATAATTCATGTCAAGTAGGTGACAAATCTATACTAAAAATGCTAATAAATTGATGCATTATATCAACTAAACAAGAAATCTAGTGAAAAGTAAAAGAAAAATTTATCCCAATAATATAAACTTGATACAATGCATCAAGTAGAAGTAAAGAATTGTTAACAAACTAGCCACTTGATGTAATGCATCAAGTTGGTATCAAATCTATAAAGCTAGTATATCAATTTGATACATTGCATCAATGAAGAATATAAAATTTAACCAATTATAAAATACCTTGATGCATTACATCTAGTATAGATTTAAAACAAAAAATCATAATAACTCAATGCAATGTCTCAAGTTAGTATAAAATTTACTGAAAATTCATACCAAGTTGATGTAATATATTAATAAGAGAAGGAAGTATCACATTTGTGAACCCCACTTAATGCTTTGCATCAAGCTCATATAAATTTAAAATAGAAAACGATACCAACTTAATGTAGAGCATCTAGCTACTATAAATTTAAACAAAAAATCATATCAACTTGATGCAATGCATCAAATTAGTATTAAAGTTATCACAAGTTCATAGAAATTTAATCTAGTGCATAAAGAAGTAAATGAACTATCTCAATTTTTAGCTCCACTTGATACATTGTATCAAGTGGATGAAAATTTTGTTAGAATTTTCAACCCTTCGTGATACACCGTTGCACCAAGTGAAGAATGAAAATCACATGGATCACAACATCACACTTAATGACAACATGAAATGATATTGCAATTAGGTTAATTGTAAAGAAAAATTGATACAATGCATCAAGTTTATAATTGAATATACATATTGCACAATAAACATATACAAGATTTTTAGATTAGTTTTGTATCAAGTGATATTTACCAATTCAAATTGAAAATATACAAAAAGAATGAGGCTAAAATAGAAAATTTAATTTAAAATTTCTAATATTTTCTAAGATATAGTAAATTACATAGAAATTTATTATTATTTTAATAAATTTTAAGTATGCAATGGCTAATCCATTAGATAACTTTTTGATAAAAATATAAATATAGAAATTCTAATTATTCAAATTACAAATAATTGTAAATATAATCTTGAAAATTTATTGAAAGTTATTGACATTCAACTTGTAAATTTACTTAAAAGATACTATTAAGTAAAGCCAAAAGAACATATTTACATCATCCCAAGCTCATGTGTTTGGTGCTTTATCCTAGGTTGTTTTTATTTTTTGCCTGATCTAACAAAATGTTATATTATAGTAAAATACTCGCAATAAGCGAATAACTTGTTTGGAATACTCTCTTAAACCAATCTAATGATAAATAAAAGAGAGATGATTTTGACAACACCTAAAACCAATTCCTACTATTGCAAATTTTTTAGCAAAATTGTACACAATTGGCACATTGTTACCAACTTTTTACATTAATTTGATGCAAATGAGATGCTCATTGTTGTTGTTTTTGGAGGCCATGTCTTTGCAGTCTGGCCAGGAGATGTCAGTATAAGGAAGTTCTTATAGGAGAGAAATTAGGTGGAGTTTTAGATAAATTCTAATAGATTTACTTATTAAAGCTGCATGATTTAGAACTAAACCCTATTGCTATGTCTTGATCATCATCATCATTTACATTGATAATTTGGTAATAATCTACAAGAGCGATGGTTAGACTATTGATTATTATTGAGATCCCTTTGTGGAGGTATTGAAGATCAAGTAATTGGAAAGCTTGAACCTTTCTGCAACAATCAATATAGGATTTTCAAATGAGATGGTCAAATTGTTAAGGCCAAAACTATTAAGGGACCTTTGCTTTGTATCCCTATCATTAGTGTTATAGAATATATCTTGCATTGAGGGTCTTCATCATTGTCCACGCTTGAGGATTCTTTACTTAATTGAGCACAATATATGAGGAATTAGAAGTCTAAGGAATTTCGTTAGGCTTGTGAGTTGGAGGTGTTCTTTTGAATGTAGGATTAATCAATTGAAAGGTTTCATGTTTTTTAGTAAAATGAAGAAAAAAAAAGGGATGGCCGTTGTAAAAACGAGGAGGATATGAGAGGTCGTGAAGATGAAGAGATAGCACCATCATGCTATGGGGAAGATGGAGAGAGGAAGAGGAAAAGGAAGCTACGATTGATGTAGAAGAGGATTAGAAAAGGGGAAGAAAGCATATAGATGTGTAATTGGAGAAGCGGGGGAGAGGGAGAGATTGTTGAAATCTGAAGAAGGGTGTCATCATCTTCTTGGCATCATAATCTCTTTGAACTCCATATTCTTGATCACCATCAATTAGAGAGAGAGGGAGATAGGAAGCTTTCCAAGCCATCAAAACAAGAGGATTGTAAAAGAAATGTAATTGGGGAAGAGAAAGAGAGGAGCATTGAAGCCAATGGCTTGTAGGAAACCATCGCCATGTCTTCTCCTCCAATCTCAAATTTGGAGCTTCAATGTATCCCCTTTTTTTGAAGTGATAGGGTAGGAGAATTTCCTATTGCCTTCCAATCACTCTAGTTTGCTCCTGATTCCGTGGATAGATGATGAAGATATTGAATTACTCTCCTCCCCTCTTAGTCATCAACATGAAACTAAGGAGGCTAAGTTGTTAAGCTTGAAATTAATCAAGATTAAGTCTTAAGAGAGTTATAAGTGGTTATTCATATGGTAATAATGCAACTCGAAAATGAAAGCTCAAGGAATAGATAAATGATGAGCTCATTTTTTGGAACAATTGGATTTACTTCCTTTGGCTAGACTGCAAAGGACACAGCTCCCAAAGGCGCAATTACAATTATTGTTCCTTTACGTAAGTGCCTTAACTCATTTAACAAAAAAACATGATTTTGCATATGTATTTCTTTGGTTTAAATTTTTTAGAAAATGTCTCTGAACCTTTGTTTAAACTTTGGTTAGTTGTTAGAGTTTATATAGGTCTGATTTTATATTTTAAAAGTCAAAAGTAGTAAAAAATACATTAAAATGGTACAAATAAAATTTTCTAAAATATTTGGTTGAACAATTATGAGATATGATATTTTTATTATAAATCATTTATTATTTAAATTAATTATTTTTTTGGAATTTTTAGAATATATTTAATATATCTTAAAAATAAAAAATAGTTTTTTAAAGATAAAAATTATAGTATTTCTAAATAAAAATCATATTTTTAATTCAACAAAATTTAGGATCTTCTATAGAAAATCTGAGAATATAGTTTTAGATGTTTTATGAAATCTTATTGGGATTAGACAAAGAGAAAAATAATTTGATATTATTACTTTGAACATTATTAATATAAAATATGGTGTATCTAACTTTATGCAAATTAAAAGTGTTGATAAGGTATTAAGTTATATCATATTGGACAAGGGAAATGGTTTTAAAAGAGATATCTAAAGTTAATTCCTTAAGGGATAAAAATCTTAGGTTTAGTATTTTAGTGTCCAGTATAGAGATATAGACGAAGTGCAAGAATATGCAAGTTTATTGAGTTCTTAATATTAGACTAGTTGGACTACTATAAACGAGTTATCTTCTTGGAGTTGGGGTTATAATGATTGCTGCAAATCATAATTTTATTAGCAATGCACTTTGGGCTAATAGATGTAATGAAAATAAATACAATCAATGTATCATACCAGTTTGACTGGTATTATCGTAACACTTATTGAACTTTTAGAAGAGTGATATGGGATGATGTGTTGCCTTGGATACGTATATCTAGAGGTTTCAAAGTTACTTTCGATGTAAAAGACGTTAGAGAGGTTGCTAAAATTTTGGGCCTAATTCTTGAGCAAGAAGAAAAGTTACCTTATGGAGAAATAGACCTAAACTTACCAACCATTCTAAGCCTTTTAAGCACATATGCAATCAAAAATTTAACTTTATAGCTTCAAACAAAATGTACAAAATTTTGAAATATGACAGTCAAAGCTATTTCATTAATAGTGTATGAATTTAGAGGAGAGACGGAGACAACAGAATGAAGCTCGAGATCAACGAGCTAAAGGACGTGCGGTGTGATAGGATGCTTGGCTATTAGAAAGGCTTGAGAGGGTGAATGGATTATTCAATTTGGGGATAGATGTTGTGTATAACTCAAACGTAGAATCTTTTAGGCCTAGTATATCATTCAATAGAACATCATCAACGGGAAGTGAAGTAGACTCATATCAATGGGAACGAGTTGCCTCAGGCACGAGTAGTGTCACTGGGGAAAGGAGTAGACAAAATCGTGAAAGTAGAGAGAGTGAAGCTAATCCTACAGTAGGGAGTACTGAACCACCCTTTGATTTGGATTTAGAGTCGAATTTTGGATTGCACCAACTATTTAAGGAGCCTAAGGAACCATCGTAGTTGGATATTACCCAAGATTTAGGGTTAGAGATGTTATTTAGAGAAAAAATGGCTTGTAATCCAATCAAATTAGCTGAATTCACGTAATTTGGGGGATTGTGGGACAAGGATCCTTATGCACATTTCCAAAAGTTTAAGGTGACTTGTGACGCCAATGAGATAGTAGATGATGACCAAAAGATTCATATCTTCCTTGCAACATTAAAAGATGATACATCAGAGTGGTACGAAACCTAGATGCCCAACATAAAGTGACTTATGCAACATTATTAAGAGCATTGTTGGAAAAATTTCGATGGCAAGCTTTCCAAGATAGACTAGCCCTTCATTGGATTATTTGTCCCAAGGAACAATCGAAAGTGTCGAACATTACATTGAACGTATGGAGACAATTATTCGAAAGATGAATCTTGCTCTTGATGAACCTACGCAAAAGCATAAATTTATTGATGGGCTTAACCCTAAAGTTCATCAGCATGTTAGTCTACCATGACCAGCTACATTGGCCGATGCTAAAATACATGCTACGGTTCCTTCACGTAATCTTAGCACTGACATAGAAAAACAATGTCAAACAAGTTCCTTTACAACAATTGATCTTATTTATCTTTGGAATACATCATATAATCCAGTCCGTAGGCTAATCCATAATCTGCCCGAAGGCAATCCATAATCCGCCTGAAGGCAATCCATAATCCACAGGGATTACTAATCCAAGTTTTCACCCATAGACTAGTATGCGGCCCTCGAGATCCAATCCCGAGTCATGTCGGCCTCTTGTGCAAGGCCCGGAAGGCAAGGGATTTACGGCCAGAGCCCCCCCTGGCACCCAAGCATCCTCCTGCATCAAGTAGCGCCCAACAGAGAGACCTCTCACGGCGGGTTCGGTCCACGTTCTCGATGCGGCTAACAGGGTCAAAGGCAGACAGCCGGGGGTAACTAATGCTGCCACTCCCTTTAGGCCTTCAACTTGAAGCATTAATTATATTTCCATCTGTAGTTCCTTGAGCAAACAATGCAAACAATACTCCTAAATTGTTACAAACACAATCAATCCAATGGTTGTTTATTTGGCCAACTACTAAGGAGTGAATCCTTCTCTCTGAATGCATCTAGCATTCGATCCGGGATCAATTGTGACTTGGCAAGATCCCCAAGGGTTTGTTTGTTTACCCTTTTGTCCTTTGGTTAGGGTCATACCCTGTCAACCCAAATTAACCAACACCTTAGATTTCTTAAGTTAAAACAGTGAATCCTGGTGACCACATCGCTCTAACTTGATTGGTCCTTTGCTTACCAGGCAAATACATAACTTCCCTTAACTTGGCAAATCAGCCCAAGAAGGGTGATGTAGCAGGATGTCTACTCATCCTCTCGTAAGTTAGACTTGCACTAGAACCTGCTAGTCTCATTCCAAGGAGTGACAAATCTATCCTGTGATAAAACACAAGCCATGCGACGTTGCAACTTGTTGCACAAGTGTTGCACCTAACTCATGGGATCATTTCGCCCAATCAAAGGGTGTTTCTTGGTCACGAAGTATGTTTAGTCAGGATGTAGGATTCGGGGTGTCTTCTTACCCAACCCAACGCTAACCTTACTAGACCAATAACGTTTGAGCCTAGGGTTTCTAACTCAATCAGATGTCATTCAATCCTTAGGGTAAAACCCTAGATCATTAGTGCATGGGTGTCCAATTAATCCCAATCATTCCGTGAATGTGGGTAGGACCTTTGGGTTTGAGGGTCTCGACTTGGCGTCCAAGTGTGATACTAGGCAGAATTTCTGATGTGCTAAAACCTAGTTAGCACTTTGAGGTGTTCGTTGTACTAACTAGTTATGCTTATACGAATCCCTAGACAGATATAACATTACAAGTGATTTAGCTAAATTGGTCTACTTGTCTTACGACAAGGAACGATCCTTTCCTAGAGATGCTAAACTTGTTCTGAAGGTGTAAATAGTTGCAAGACCTCACATTACTCGATTCATTACCTCTATGCACCATAAGGTTTGCAATAACCCTATCTTTTCTTGATAAAGTAACATGCAACTATGATCGTAAGGCGGATAAGTAATTTACTTTCATGACTTTGGAAAATGCAAACAACCTAGTTGCATGACATGCACCAACCCTTGTCCATCGTTCAAAGAGATAACTTCACAAATGTACTTTTATCTTTACTACATGAATTAACGAGAAGCGTAAATGCCTTCTTCCTATGGAATTAAGGGCGCTTAAAGAATTTCTTTTATGTGGAATTAAACTCGTAGAACCTGGGCTTGAGGTCTCGTGGGGATGTCCACGAGTATGCTCGGGGAAGAGACCCTTACGCGAGCGCCTTGCGACTTTGGCTTTGGAGCCATTGTTGATGACTTGAACTCTGCGATCTTCTACGCGATCCTCGAACTTCCTCTGAGCTTTGGCAAAAGAGCCTCCAAGTCTGTCTACTTTCTCCCTTGCACAGGAATACCCTTTACGAATGTGGGTTATAAGCACCGGGGAGAAAACTACATCCAGAAGGCTTATGGGCCTTATCCTTAGAAGCTTCTGCCTTTACAGAAGAATTGACGTGGGAGGGGAAGGGAAATGATTGGGAGAGGAGATGATGATGAAAACAGGGGGGGATTATGATGAGACGGCGGTGGTATGGGTGGCGGCCTGGCGGACTGGGCATGACAGGGCGACAATTTTCTGCGACTGCAGTACGATGTCAACATGGTGCTTCTCCTTCTCTCCCTTTGTACCTGCCTCTGCCCATGCTAAAGGGTGATTTTATGGTGCTAAGGGAGGGGGGGGAGGAGAGATAGCCATATACATGGCTGGTGCATGCCTTCCCTCTTCTCCACATGCTCTCCACCTCTACGAATTTCTTCTCCCACTTCCTCTCTTCCAACCATGAATTTGCTGGGGGAAGGGCTAATTAGTAAAAAAAAAAATCTTAAATTTTCACCATTATCCATTTTCCCTTTGTCCAAGAAGGGTGTTCTTGCACGGCTTGCGGTCTTAAACCCTGGCCTCATTTGCACAATGCGGATGGATTCATTATTGCGTGTGCGGGGTAAGGATTTAGCTGCCAACATTTACGATGTGGGAGATAACTTTGCACAGGTTTTTTGCACAAGCGTGTAGTGATCAAAGCTCTTTAATATTTTGAGTAGAAATATTACAGCTTAGTAGCATTGTTGAAGACTCCCCAACCCCCAAAAGCAGCTAGTGCAAAATGTGGTCCATTTTTAGGGGGTTGGGCTTACCCACTTTTGGCATTTTCAGCTCCTTCCCCAGCTTTCTGGCATTGTTTGCAAGCTTCTCGATCATCTTCGGACTCGCTGACATTAGTTCTTAGTTCTCTGCGAGAAATACAAGTGCTTCCATCTTTAGCTATTATTGTATACACAGTCCCAGGGACTGTCAAAAATAGGGTAGCACTTAACATTTGATGGTCGATGCTTCTTGGCATTGCCCATTTGATGCCTATTGATGCATAGTGATGCCCGGATGTTATGGGATGATATGTCTATGCTTTGGGACTGATTTGGAGCAGATTTGGGAACCAGTTGAGCTTCATTGGAAAGTGAATATGTTGCTATAATACGATGGGCTAAAGCTCATTTACTTGGTGTATGCATTGGTTCTTGAATACGGGGTGCTTACCGACGATTTGAATGATCATACCGATGTATTTGGATATTTTCAAATGCTTTTTTTTTTGTTCCAAAATTCTTTTGAGCTTGGATTAGGCTCCGTCTTGGTCGTCATTCACTCATATTTGGATTGAGTTGACATGCTTTGGACCTGTTTATGCCGATTGTTACTACTTGACATTTAGGCCTCTTGCATTTATGCTTTGGCTAGATATGGCTACCACTTGGTTTTCCCGTTCATGACAGCCACTTGGAGCTTTGTCTTTGCATGTATTTGAGCATTTTGGACCTATTGGGCATTACATTTGGTTGTCAATTACATGTTATTTGAATGCTTTCAGGCTTATGCTTTATGGGTCTAAGATAGCTTGGGATTTATGCTCTCAATGTACCCTACTAGGATTTGGAATATTTGATGCTATGTACTCGATGTATTTGAGCGTTGCTTGCCCTGTTTGCATCCAACTTTACTTCTAGTGGGAGTCTCTTGGCATATTCGGATGTACACAGAGTTTTACTTACACTTGAGCTTGAGCTTGTGGGACAGTTACATCCATTTGCTTTCTTGATAGCTTTATGTTTGCAATTAGTCTATGGTAGCCTGATTTGATATGCCTATTGGGATAGGTACCTATCTCTGTCATAGGTTTGTCAATTTTGTATGAACACCATATTGGGGAATATGGGAATTTCCCATACGTTTGGGACATGTGGTCAAATCTTTGGATATGTCATAACTTGAACACTATGACTCCAAATAGAGTGTTCTATAGCTCAAAAGATTCTATTTTTCAAGCGCTTTCCAATGATAAGTCACATCATATGTTTTTGAGAAAGTTATGGGCATGTTATCCATGTGCTACCTTTTTAGTATTCAAAAAATGAAAATTGGGAGATTCCCAAACTCACTAATATTGTGTTTATGCATCTTGGATGGTTATGCATTGAGCTTCTTGCTCTACCAGTTGTGCTTGTGCTTGGTCTCTTCTCTTACCCCGAGACCCATTATATACATGACTTCTAGACCTATGAGATGTATCTTGCCTAACAGGTTATTGGTTTGACAGTTCTTGGTACCTTCTTGCCCCTTGACACTCACTATTGGATGCATCTTGCTACTTGGTAGTTGCAGTGACATATGTATCAGTGATTGCTTCACTTTGGGACAATTTTACATACTGCTGTAATTTATTCCAACAAGCTAAAATTTGCAGATTTCAAGGACTTGTATGAGAGTAATGCTTATTGTTTGATGTTATCTTGGTCATATTTGGTCATATTCTATGTATGCGCAGTGTTGGCTTTTGGATTCAAGTGCATCATTTCATGTGACACCCCATAGAGATTGGTTTCAAACCTATCGTACCATCTTTGGTTTTGTGTATCTCGGTGATGACATGTCTCTTGACATTATGGGCATTGGAGATGTTAGGCTGCTGCCGTTTTCTTCTAGCAGTTCTTTTGTTTTTCATGATGTATGCCATGTACCTATGTTGACTCGCAGCCTTATGTCAGCTGGACAACTTGATGATACAGGGTATTTTGTGTCTTTTGGAGACTTTGCATGGAAGATTACTCGTGATAGGCTTGTGCTTGCAAGTGGTGCCAAGTTTGGCAGCCTCTATCCCTTACTTGTATATGGAGCTACTTTGAATCATGTTTTTCTTGTGGGTTCTATTCCCCATGTATCCCTTTGGCATGCTCGTTTGGGGCATATGTCCCTTAAAGGAATGAAAATGCTCCATGCTTTGCAGTATCTTCTACCTTTTGACTCTTCACATTTTGATTCTTATGATCATTGTTTGTATGGCAGGTAGACTAGGAATACACATAAAAAGTTCGGTAAGAAACACATGGGTGAGCCCTCGGCTCTTGTGCACTCAGATATATGTGGGCCCATGCCCTGTCAGTCACTAGGTGGAGCAAAGTATTTTGTTACTTTCATAGATGATTACTCACGTAAGGTTTGGGCTCATCCCATAAAGAGAAAATCCGATATCTTAGACACATTTTAGCATTGTCTTGCATTAGTAAAGAACTAGTCTAGGAATAGGCTGAAACGCCTAAGGTCAAATAATGGGGGTGAGTATGTACCATATTTTAGCGTTGTCTTGCCTTAGTAGAGAACCAGTCTCGGAATAGGCTGAAATGCCTAAGGTCAGATAATGGGGGTGAGTATGTACCACATGCTTTTGAGCAGTTTTGTGATGAGCGGGATATTAAGTGTTAGTTGACCGCCCCTTACACCCCTCCCAAGAATGGTATGGCTGAATTCATGTATAGGACCATTCAAGAAAGGGTCCATAGCATGCTTAGGTAGGTTGTCTTACCGCAGCACTTTTGGGCTGAGGCAGTTACTATTGCAGTGCATCTCATTAATAGGTCACCTAGGAGTGGTATTGACTTTTAGGTTGTAGAGGAGGTATGGGCAGGCAAGCCCACCTCTTATGATCATATACGTTGTCGGAGGGGTTTTTGTCAAAAGGTCGAATCCACCGAGGATCAGAAGTAGAAGGAAGTAAAGATAGGAGATGGAAGAGAAGATAGAGAATACCCAAGTGGTAAACACTACAAAGACAAATCACAATGAATTGAATCAAAATCTATTTAAAAAGGAACCTTGAATCTTTGCACTACTCAAAAGCAATCTCCAGGCATTAGATCTCCTGGAGCTTCTTCATAGAACAAAAGGTGCATAACAATTATAGCTCATTCTTTGCTGCTCCAAACCCAAATTTAATGGCTCCATTGGCTCCGAAAGGGGGGTAACCCTAGGATGCCTGCTCACGGATCTCCCAGATCACTCCGTCACTGCAAATCTGAGGCTACAGTTTTTCCCCAAGCATTGGAACTCATTATTTAATGTCAAGACAAGTGGGAATGCCAGATTTCTACGAGATTCCTACAACCATTTGAACTCTCTCTTATTGAAAGTCAAGAGGGCAAGACAGAAATAGCATTTTTTGAAATTGAAGCAACATCTTGGAATGAAGCAACATCTTGGAATGAGTCTATCAGAAAACTGGGGATAGAATATGCATAAGATTACATTCAATCAAACTCGAAGCTTTCCATGAAAAAGAGTGTGAATGGTGACTAAATAAAATCAGTTCCCTTCTTGAAAGTGTGAACACAAACAAATCATTGGAATAAATCATAAGCTAATGATTTGTCTTATCAATGATTGGAAAAGATTTGAAATTTTTTTAATATTGAAATGAAGAAAAACAAGGTCACTCTATGCATAAAACGGCTCTTGTTGGATAGTTCTTTCTGCCACCATCATTAAAGATTTTAAGCTTTGAAGATTATGGGGAAAGCAAAGCTAATGATAGCTATGTAAAAGGTATGATTTGTGACAATTTTGGGAAAATGCAATATAGGAAAAAAGGCATCATTTGTGCAAATGAAAAAAAAGGAATGAGATGGTGCAGAAAAGTCTAGAATCGATCTTGATCTTGCTTCCATCTTGCATAGCGTCCCTCTATGAGACGAGTAACTTTCACGAACTCCTACATGTACTCTGTGTAGTCCTTGTTGTGTAAACATTTTGTTACACATAAACGTTTGTAGGCTAGGGGATAGGCTAGATATGTAGCACTATTTTTGGAAATCCTAAAAATCCGTAACTTGTAATAGATTGACTAGTTTTTGCAACCTTGTACAAACATATGTTATGAATGCTTGAAGAGTCCATGCTCAAAGACCATCTACACAAGGAAGAGGTGTAACTTCTTCAGCCTTAAACTCTTATACTTCACCGGATCAAGAGGGACACAAGCAATACGTTGCATAATGTTTTTGGGTATTGCATCAGGGGATATTATATCCCATTTATTTAACTACTTCCATCAAAATGGATTGATTTACTAAAGTAGCCCCTTTTCAATGCATTTCACGGCATAACACTACAAGGGAATGGGGCAATAGCGACGCCGATTAGCGACGGCGGATGTCGGCGTCGCTATAGGCGTCGCTATATGCGTCCCAATTGGCGTCGCTATATGCGTCGCTATTTGCATCGCAAATAGCGACGCATACAGCGACGCCAATTGCGACGCCGTAGGGAAAAAAAGCGCGGCCAAAACCAGAGCGCCGTTTTCATTTTGTTTTCTTCGCCTTTTGAGAGCGAGAGCGAGAGCGAGGGAGAGAGCCAAGGCTTTGTGGGAGAAGAGGAGGAAGAGACTTGCCGCCGCCGCCGCCGCCGCCGCCACCGTCGTTGTTCGTGAAGGAGAGGAGGAGCCCTCGTTGCAAAGAGAAGCCGCCCACGCTTGCCATATCTCATTGGTGAGTCTCCCTCTCTCTTTCTTTTACTTGTTGAAGGTTTAAATCGTTCTCTTTTGTTTGTTTAGGAGAGGAAATGAAAGAGAAGGAGAGGGAGAGGGAGAGAGAGGGAGAGAAAGAGAGGGAGAGGGAGAGAAAGAGTGCATTCTCTCTCTCCCTTTTGCTTGTTTAATGTTTAAATTACTTTCTTCTTTGCTTGTTTAGGAGAGGAAACGAGAGAGTAAGAGAGAGGGAGAGGGAGAGGGAGAGGGAGAGGGAGAGGGAAAGAAAGAGAAAGAGAAATAGAGGGAGAGGGAGAGGGAGGGGGAGGAAATAGGAGAGGGAGAGAAAGAGAAAGAGAGGGAGAAGGAGGGAGAGTGCATTCTCTCTCTCCCTCCCTCTCCCTTTTGCTTGTTTAATGTTTGAATCACTTTATTTTTTACTTGTTTAGGAGAGGAAATGAGAGAGAAAGAGAGTGAGAGGGAGAGGAAGGGAAAGAAAATGAGAGAGGGATAGAAAGAGAAAGAGAGGGAGAGTGCATTGTATCTCTCCCTCTCCCTTTTTCTTGGAGGATGTTTAAATCACTTTATTTTTTGCTTGTTTAGGAAATGAGAGAGAAAGAGAGATAGAGAGGGAGAGGGAAAAAAAGAGAAAGAGAGGGAGAGGGAGAGGAAGAGGGAGAGGGAGGGGGAGGGGAAGGAAATGAGGGAGAGAGAGGGAGAGGGAGAGGGAGAGGGAGAAAGAGGGAGGGAGAGGGAGAGGGAGGGGGAGGGAGGAAATGAGAGAGGGAGAGAAAGAGAACGAGAGGGAGAGGGAGAGGGTGAGGGTGAGAGAAAGAGAGGAAGAGAGGGAGAGGGAGAGAAAGAGAGGGAGAGGGAGAGGGAAGGGAAGAAAATTTAAGATAATATACGTATTGATAATGGTATGCAATGTGCTTTGCATACGGCCACGTACATCTCCATAAAGCTATCCATTTAAGCCTTGTTTGCTGTAATGTAGATAAGATGGCAAACGAAGAAGGTCCTATTGTTCAAGACCGCGAGTCGTATCTTAATCAACGTGTCCCATGTCCTTGCTCTCAATGCAAGTTGGCAATTAGACGAAAACGCCGATTGTCTATAGAACACGTACGACGATTTGGCGAGTTTCAATCTGAGATCATTGATCAGGCGATTGCAGACTTTCAGCAAACGGTACGGTAATTTGAAGTTAGCATTTTTCATGCATTGTACTCTCAAGCTAATTGAAAACCATACACAATAAGATTGGGTCTTGTTGGTAAATTTTGTATCCAAGGGGGTGATGTCTCGACCCAAGGGGGAGTGCACCCTTTGCGGCCAATTAGAAGAGTTCGTGGACGTGCGATGGATGGATTGCAGGAGCCAATCGACCACTCGCAAGGCCCATCTATACCGTCAATGCCAGAGGAGACAGATAACCTTCCCGACTTGCCTACAATCTTGGAGCCTGAGATGGAGGCAATGATCGATGCATTGATTCCCATGGATGTTGAGACATCTGACCCGCTCAGAGAGGAAGCATCCATATCATTATATGATGGGTGCTGAGTATCTCGGTTGAAGACATTGCTTGCACTCTTAAGTGTGCAAGCAAAATACGGTTGGAGCGATACGAGTGTGACTGAGTTATTCACGTACCTTGCACACAGACTTCATTGTTTTTTTTTTTTAACAGTATTATTGCAAACATGGATAGATTTTTCAAGGTGTTTTATGATTTTTTCAGGTTATTGAAATATCATATATTGCCACCTACAAACACCATGCCTGAGTCTCGTGATGATGCGCGACATGTTTTACGGAAGCTTGGCATGGACTACAATAACATCCATGCATGTATCAACGACTGCATATTGTTTCGAGATGAATACGAGAGTATGGAGACATGCCCAAAGTGTGGTGCTCACAGGTATCGACAGGACTTGCAAGGGCAAACCATCCCTCAAAAAGTCCTCAAACACTTTCCGCCCAAAGTGTCGAGTGCTGAAGGGGGAGTGCAGCTTCCTCGCGCTCCCTGGGTTTTGTCTACCAAAGAAGAGCGCATTGTGAAGCAAGTAATCAAGTCTATCCGCACTCCGACGGGTATGATGCGTTCTCTCAGGTCCGCATTTTCTAAAGATGACCAGATTTCTGGGCTAAAATCCCATGATTGGCATAAGATATGTCAGGTTTGTGAACAGAATGGATTTTAATTAGCGTGGACATTTTGAAATTTGAAAAGTGACCATTATTCTTAATGCTTTCTCATTTTTGGCAGTTTGTCCTACCGATCGCGATCGCGGGATGCCTAACTCCAGAAATTCGCGGGGCCATTTACAAGCTGTCGACTTTGGTGCAATGGATCTCACAGAAAGAGATTAAGACGTCCTCTATTGAATCCGCAAGGCGGGGAGCAGTTGAGACGGTCTGTCTCTTTGAGAAATACCTGCCCACTAGCATGCTCACGATACAAGTTTACCTTCTTGTGCATCTTGTGGATGAAGTGGAGATTGCTGGACCTGTCCATACGCGATGGATGTTCTTCCTGGAGCGCTTCATGAAAACCCTGAAAGGCTTTGTGCGACAACGAGCTCGTCCGGAAGGTAGCATGGCGGAAGGTTGGTTGGTGTCAGAGGCGTTAGTGCATATCTCACAATGGCTACCAACGGTGGAACCAGACAATGAAATGCTATGGACGCTGAAGGACGATGACAGGCTGACTGGAGATGTGGTGGTTGGAAATGGGGTAGAAAAAAGAATGGATGCCTCAATGGAAGAGAAGGTGAATCGCTTTTGTATGTTGCACCATGCCTCCATGGAGACGTGGCTCACCAAGTACCAGATTGCAAGGCAAGATCGAGAGGAAGCACAAGCCGAATTCCGACGCAGTACACGTCACCGACCGATTCGATATCCCGAAGGCATGGAGGAGATGTCGCGGTTTATGTCAACACGATGGTTGCATGGAGCCTTGACCGCAGCATCCAACGAAGGGACAGAGGTCTCAATGGAGGAGTGGGAGTTCTCGAGGGGATGTAGTCCAAAGGTAATGAGGGGTTTAGAATGTGTCGTATCTAAATTTGCTTGCTACATCTAATTTGAGTGTTTCAATGTGCAGTACAAAATATATAGTGCAGCGTGGTCGCGCGGACGGCATTTTCGGGTGGAGCTATTGACAAAATGCGCTCCACAATGGACTGTGGTGTCATGGCAAGGTTTGAGCAAGAGAGCCGGCGACAAGCAACGGATCCGAACACGGTTATGGATGAGATGGAGTATTTTGGGAATTTGCAAAGTATTATTACGGTGGATTACCGTAGCTTCTCCATGATAATATTCGACGTGCAGTGGTTCAAAGTGGTACTTGGAGGAGCTGGCGCAACAGTTCGACGAGGTCCATCTGGATTTCTCGAAATAGATTCCGAAAAAAAATGGATGAATTTGCGCGACACCTTTGTGTTGCCGGCCCATTGTGAACAGGTGCAACTAGGCATTTGCTTGCTAATTGTAATACGACATGGTTTATGTCACAATGGTTTGAAGACGGTTTGTAAGTGTTTGTGAACAGGTAATCTTCTATCCAAATCCCCGACAACCTCGATGGTGGTATGTTATACCTTCAACTCCTCGAGGTGCGAGAGTATACGATCAAAGCGATGTTCCAGGCATAGATGAAGAAAATATGCAAATAGAGGGATCGAAATTACAAGGGGTGGAGGCCACCGCAAGCTTGGAGCCTGCATCGGCTAACAATGATGGAAATACAGAAGTCGTAGAATTTTTTGAGAACGAGACAGACTCGTTGTTTTGTGGTGACATGTCTATCGACCTTCCAGTGTATGCAGAGTTGTGTCAGGAGATTAACATGGGACCATAGAATACTTCATTCTTGGAGAAATGTATTACTCAATTCGTTGTTTAGATCTTCCATAAAGGTAGATAAGATATGCATTTTAAGAGGGATTTTTCAAAAATGATTTTATTAATGTGCTTTGTATAGTCTAAATTGATTATTCTAACATTATTTTTTATCTGTGCAGGTATCGACATTTTCAGGATGAGTCGAGGGATGAGCGATGAGGAGTTTCAGGAGATGATGGCACGTATGTCTCCAGATCAGCTCGCGAGATTCAGAGAGATAGCAGATCAGGAGCTGTCTCATTCTTCATCAGGACGCTCTGCTAGATCAGCTTCGGCGCGATCAGATGCTTCAGCTTCGAGTAGACGATCTTGACGCTCGTGACTTGGGCCAGAGAGAGGGACTGCGACTGCAGGAGGATCAGGGGGGTGCTGCTGTGGAGACACGGACGCGGTGTCTCCGTCTCGCCGTTCAGCTGGAGCTCGGTCACCGCCAGGATTTGTCACACCTGTGGGGACGTCCACTCCAGTTACTCCGGCTTTTGCGCAGCCGTCGGCAGATGTCACGCCTTTTGGTAGCACTCCTTTTGGTGGCACCCCCTCTGGTGGCACTCCTTTTGGTGGCACACCCTCTGGCGGCACCCCTTTGTGTGGCACTCCGGGAGAGGGTACCCCTGTCGGTACACCGGATGTTCAGGGATCTCCTGGATATGCCCAGGAGCGTGGACGGAGATGGGAGAGGGCCCATACACTGCACACTCCTAGGGATTATGGATACCTAGTGGATGACAGGTCAGGAGCCATCATCATGAATGATGAGGGGAGGAGGGTGATGGCTCGCATGAGGGAGTTGTGCCAACAAGTTTTTCGGCACAACGTCCTGGATCATTAGAGGAACATACCGGAGGGGAGCAAGGAGTACATAGTAGCATCCTTGCACGAGGAGTTCCCGGTGCCAGCTGCAGTGGATAGATTCTCTACGGGCTGGATGATGGATTGCATGCATGCATACATGTCACATAGACGATCTGACGCACGCAAGGCAATCAAGAGTGGGGCTCCAAAGCCCGAGTGGTTAGATGCAGACGACTGGCACCGACTGAGGGAGGAGGCTACAAATTTGCCAGGACGTTGAAGTCAGCAGCGGGAGGCGGCGAGGGCACGAATCGAGGCCGGATCTGTACATCATCTTGGGAGTGGCGGCCACAGGACATATTTGGAGGACTTTGTAAGATTCTCTTTTGTTTTGCTTATTTGTTTTTTTGAGATATTCTTTGTACTGACAATCATGTTTCTAACAGTTAGCATTTTGTTTTCTTTGCAGCACTCCATTACAAATCGCTATCCGCAAGGCCTTGAGACTCGATATGCGGAGAGGCACGGTCTCAGATCATTGATCGACCGATTGTATAGACGCGGCGGCCCAGTAAGTCACTCATCTTTCTTGTCCGTAGTTACCATGAGATATTTGAATGCATTATTGTATGGTGGATTGATATGTTGTTTCTTTTTCTACAGAATCCGTTTGATCCTCCTTTACAGCGGGAAGACCTTTCGGGGGACGACGATTTGTAGCTCACCCTTGGATCCTTAGAGCTCACATACCTTTAGTTTTTAGTCGCCCGATCTATGTAGACATTTTCTATGTATTAGTGATATTGTTTTATGATTGTACCAATCGCATTTTATGCGATATCATGTATTTATTTCATCCATCAGTTTTATGATTTCAGTATACATTCTTTTTGTTTGCAGACGCTTTGTATGAAGCAGTGCAGAAACTATTTTGTATGGCTCTCATACAGCACACAGTGCTATATGTGGCACAAGCTGCCCTGCCACAAATTTTTTTTTTCTCTGTTATCGTCGCTATTTGCGTCGCAAATTTACTGCACACGTCGCTATTGCCGTCGCTATCAACGTCGCAAATTCTCTGTAACCGTCGCTATATGCATCGCTATATGCGTCGTAGCATATATATGCATCGCTATATGCGTCGTAGCATATAGCGACGGTTATAGCGACGATTCTATGGCGTCGTCAATAACGACGCTTTTTGCGATGACGGGGGCAAATTTTGTTGTTTGTATTTTCGTCGCTTTAAACGTCGCTATAAGGTCTATATCTTGTAGTGTAAGGCCCATAGATGTGTGTGCACATGAGAGAATATTATAAATTAAGCACTCACATTCTAGCACATCACTTTGGGATAAGTATCATAGTTAGGAGTTTAAGTTTGAGACGGAAACTTGGAGATTGGGTGACTAGATTATTGTGAGGTTAGCATCAACTAAGAGAAGGCCAAAATCTCTTGGTCATAGACATTCATAGTCATTTCTTTATCTGCAAGCTTTCAACTTTCAAAAGGCAATAACTCCATGCTCTTGTAACAAAACAACCCCTGTGCCACTCCCACTAGCATCACACTATATGGTAAAATCCTTCAAAAAATTTGGGCATACTAGAATAGGAGCAGAAGTAAGGAGTTCCTTTAATTGTTTGAAGCTACTATTTTCAAGTGCATTGCAAAAGAAAGCTTCTTTCTTCAACCTATTAGTCAAAGGAGTTGCTATAGCCACATCATGCTTAATGAATCAATGATAGAATGAAGATAGACCAAGAAACCATCTAAGTGAAGTAGTAGTGGTAGCTACTGGGCCAATCTCTTATACACTACACCTTCTTAGGGTCAGTATATATCTCTTTTTATTAACAATATGGCCCAAGTACTCCAGCTCAATCTACATGAAAGGGCACTACTTTTCCTTAGCAAAGAGTCTCTGATGCCTCAATGCATAAAAAACCTTCATCATATGTGATAAATGGTCATGTAGAGTCTATTTCTAAATCAATACATTATCGAAGAAGACAAGGACAAAATGGAAGAGAAAATGTGTTAAAATCTTACTCATCAAACTCTGGAAGATAGCTTGAGCATTAGTAAGACTAAATGGCATTACTAAGAAATGGTATAACCCATGATCAGTTCTAAAAGTGTTTTTAACTTCATCACCCTCTTGCATCCGAATCTGATGATATCATGATGTTAATTCAATTTTGGTAAGGAACCTAGCCCCCTTGAGCTCATCAAATAAATCATCTACTCAAGGAATTTAATAGATATTCTTCACTATGATCTTGTTTAGATTCCTTTAATCAATTCACACCCTAAAGGATCCATCTTTTTTCTTCACTAATAAGGCTAGATAAACGTATGATGAAGAACTAGGCTCAATGAAATCCACCTCCAGAAGCTCCTTGATTTTCTTAACTACTTTTCCATGCTTATATTTAGACAATCTATAGGGTGGCTTATTGACTAGCTTTGAATCAGGCTTTCAAATCTACAAGGTAATCTATTGCTCTCTTAGAAGGTAATGAAGTAGATACTTCAAACAAATCCCCGTACTCCTCAAGAAGAGCTTTCGAAACTGGATGACTAGTTGAATTCTTAGAGTGATCTTCAACCTCTTTATTTAGGTGTAAAACAAAACTCTAACAGTGCCTCTTATATTCATTCTTTAGTTTTAAATGGTGATAAGCTGAAAATCAAATTTACTAGAGATTCCCTGTAAATGTATAGTCTACACATCAATGACAAAATCCATATAGAATTGTGAGAAATTCATAGTAATCTTTTCTAAGGTTACTAACCAATCACATCCAAGTACAACATCTATGGGTCTCATTTCCAAAGTAATCAAGTTTTCCTTTGCTTCATAATCTTCAATTAACTGTAAGGAAAAGTACGGGTATATTTGAGTGTTGATTTCTTTTTACCATTTGCTACTTGAACTCTTATAGGCTACTATAAATCAGTGGGAAAGACAATTCAATCTAACTACAATTGGCTTATTCACAAAACTATGCACACTGTCAGGAAAACTACGGATATATTTGAGTGTTGATTTCTTCTTTACCATTTGCTACTTGAACTCTTATGGGCTACTATAAATCAGTGGGAAAGACAATTCAATCTAACTAAAACTGACTTATTCACAAAACTATGCACACTGTCATTATTTATCAAGATAAACACATAATTGCTATGAATGATACCCTTTATATGGAGTGTATTACGGCTCATAAAATTTATATAAGCATCCATGGACATGGAACAAATAGTGGTAGCATGTGTCCAATTAGGAATCCCTCCTAGATAAAAAGGAGTAGTACTACTTGGATGGTGCCCAGATGGGATGCTATATGCTCACGTAGTGAATGCCGGAAGGTCCCCAAGAACAAAAGAACTCTACTTTTTGCACAAAACTCAAGGTAAAAAGCATGCACGACATGAACAAGAGACCAATTGGGTGCAATCTCCCCCCATGCCTTGTGTGAGCGCTCCACAAAGCATGTATTTTATGTATTAATCATCTTCAAGCTCAAATAATAGCCCAAATTACAAAATAGCACGCTTTTGGCTTTTGAGTTTGCTTTAGCACAAAATAGAAATAAAGCTAATGGGCGGGCGCCCAAAGAGTCAGGCATACCCAATACAATGTCCAAATACAAATATCATAATCGTGCGTCCATGCGCATACAAAATAATAAATAAATATCCAACGCCTCAATAAGTAGGCACAACAAAATATAGGCGCCATGCCTAAGGTATGCGCCCATCAAAATATAAGTGATAACTCGAATACACGCTATCCTCCAATGCTTTCCTCCGCCACTGCTGCTAACTCTACACATCAACTGAAGCATTCACAATCGTTAGTAAAATAATACAATTAAACCGACAAAAGTGAATACCTAGCAGTCTTCAGCTACATAAATAAATCAACTGGTTAGAAATCAATCCTAACCTTAATTTATTACGAGTGCGCACTCTAAACTCATAAACGTTTATTAATTTAATATGTATTTTGCGGAATCACCCATGTACACACTAAATTAATCAAACGACCGAAAAGGATAGGCGTCCCCATCAACTTCTTGCACAAAGAATCCACTTTTTGTATGAGCCCCGGTCAACAAAGTTTACGAAATCCAGCGTAAAACCTCACGGAATCCACCGTTGCACGGAATCCACCGTGAAATATGCCTCCGGGGTGGGATAGCAATTGCTATTAGCTCAATTTGGAGCTAACAGAGTGGGGAAAGCATTTAAGTCTCTAGTGTGCATCCATTGGGCTTTCTCTACATGATGGTTTTTAAATTTGTCTAGATATCTAGAATATCTTCGGCCAGTTCTAGTGGTCATAAAGTCTGTATCTATGATAGCTTCAGGTTCAAGTATTTCAGTCTCTTCATCTAGCAAAGGTGGGTTTTCGTAAACAAGGTGTACAGGTAATTGGCTTCTAAAGGGTTGTAATAAACTAATGTGAAATGTGTTGTGAATTTTCCAGTGAGGTGGTAATTCTAACTTAAATGCATTGTCATTGATTTTATGAATGATCTTAAACGGTCCATAAAAGCTAGGTGCTAATTTCACAACTGGTGTTTATCTACACTTTGTAATCTACGTTTTTCTATTCTCAACCAAACATAGTCATCAACTTTGAAATTCATTGCTTGTCTTTTCTTATTGGCTTGTTTGGTATATGATTGCTGAGCTTTGGCAATCATGTCTTTAAGCTCATAAAAAATAGTAGCGTGCATAGTAGCAATATCATCAGCACTCTGAATTCTATTTGATAAAGATGCAACAGGTGTAGACAATCTATAACCATAAATCACTTCAAACGGTGCTTTCTTTGTAGATGTGTGTAGTGTATTGTTATATGCAAACTGTAATAAATGCAAATGTGTGTCCCATGTCTGTGGTTTAGAAATAGTGTAAGCACGTAAAAGATCTAAAATATTATTGTTAGTGGCTTCTCTTTGTCCATTAGTTTCAGGATGAAATGCAGATGAGAAATCAATCTTTGTTCCTAAGTTAGCAAACAAAGTAATTTAAAAGTTGTTACAAAATCTAGAATCACGATTAGAAATAATAACTTTTGGTAATCCATGATTAGTGAAAAGAGTTTTCAAAAAAAATTATGCTGCCTGAGATGCTGTTAAAGTTTTCTTACATGAAATGAAATATGCTTGTTTACTAAACCTGTCTACTATAGTCCAAATCATGTCATGGTTAGCTTTAGTATTAGGTAAACCAGTAATAAAATCCATAGAAATCAATTCCCATGGTCTTGATGGAATAGATAAAGGCATAAGTAATCCATACTGTTTACCACGATATCTCTTAACTCTTTGACAAATAAGACATTCAGAAACAAAGTTAGATACATGAGTGTCCATATATGGCCAATAAAAATCTTCAGTTAATGTACGTAAAGTAGATATGATACCTCTATGACCATGGTATGGAGGACAATGAATCTCATTCAAAACAAAAGATCTAAATGGAACTATAACACATAATCTCTTTTCATAAAACATGAATCCATCATTATAAGACAGTGAATCAATAGGAATCCAGTTATTTCGAACTAGTTTATTCCAATCAGCATGAAAAGTAATGTCCTGATGATAAGTATCTTTCATAGGAGTTAAAGAATCAAATGATATAACAGAGATATTATGAATGGTGGGTCTTCTACTTAATGCATCGGCCACTACATTTTCTTTACCTGGTTGATATTGAATAATGGGACGAAAACTCTAAATAAAAGTTGCCCATTTGATATGTCGGTCAGATATTTGAGGTTGGCTAAGTAAATGTCTAATACTTTGTTGATCAGTCTTAATCATAAACTCAGAACCCATTAAGTAATGTTTCCATTGTCTTAAATCTTGTACTACAGCTAATAATTCTTTATCATATGTGGAATATTTAAGTTCTGAGGGTTTCAGTTTACAACTAGAATAGGCTATGGGATGATTATCTTGCATAAGTACGGCTCCTATTCCAGATCCGCTAGCATCAGTAACTACTAAAAAGAATGGTCTATTAAAATCAGGTAGTTGTAATACAGGAGCATGGGTTAATGCATGTTTCAATAAATCAAAGAATTTCTATTGATTATCAGACCAATGATAAATAATACACTTCTTTAAAAGTTTAGTCAAAGGCAAAGCAAGTAATGAAAAATTTCGCACAAATTTCCTGTAAAAACTAGCAAGACCTAGAAAAGTAACTCATGCACATTTTTAGGTATAGGCCAGTTCAATTGCTTCTATCTTCTTAGGGTTAACTTTAATACCATCTGATGACACAATATGACCTAAATATTCAATCTCTATTTGAAAGAACTCACTCTTTTCTGGATTAGCATACAATTGATTATCTTTCAACAACTTGAAAACCAAGGATAGATGTTCATAATGTTCTTTCTCATTTTTACTAAACACCAAGATATCATCAAAGAATACAATAATACAATGCCGATATTTCAAAAATATACAATTCATCATTCTACTAAATGTAGCAGGTGCATTAGTCAATCCAAAAGGCATCACTGAAGATTTATAATGACCAAATTGTGTTCTAAATGCAGTCTTGAATATGTCAGACTTATCTAATCTCACCTGATGATAACCAGATTTAAGATCTATTTTACTAAATATGGCAGAACCTTGCAGTTTATCCATAAGATCATCGACTCTAGAAATTGGATATCTATTCTTTACAGTAGTCTTATTTGGAGCACGATAATCAATGCACATACGATAAGTATTATTATTCTTTTTTACCAACAAAACAGGTGCACCAAATGGAGAACTACTAGGTCTAATCAGTCCTCTATTTAGTAATTCCTCAACTTGATTTTGAATTTCTTTTTGCTCTATCTAGTTATGCCTATATGGTGCTTTACAAGGTGGTTATGTGTACCAGGAATCAAATCTATTTTGTGGTCTTCAGGATGTGAAGGAGGTAAACCAGGTGGTAGATCTTCTGCAAAACAGTCTTTAAATTGTGCAAGGAATTATTTATGCCTAGGGTGCATATGTTTTTCTTCAGCTTGCAATTCATTCACCCAAATTAGATAAGATTTGCTACTTTTGTGTAATGCACGTTTAGCTTAAGTATGAGAAAGCGGTGGAAAAGCATTAGATGCATGCATACCATACAATGTAATATGTTTTCCTTGAAAATGGATATTGATTGAATGTGTGGAATAATCTATATCAGGGTTATGCTGATGATGCCAAGGCATACCTAGAATGATATCACTGGACTGTAAAGGTACAACTAGGAAATTCCTTCTTTCAGTATATTCACCAATTTGAATTTCTAGATCATGCACCTCTTATGTTTCATTATACCTTATGCCTAAGAATGTTGCTTTAGTGTGATAATGCGTAGGAACAAATTGTAATTTCAATTCTTTCACTAACTTTGCAGAAATAAAATCATGAGTACTACCATCATCATGCAAAATAATCTTTTCTTTTCCATGCACTAAACATTTCATTGTCAATAAAAAATGCGGAGTTGGCATACCTGGTAAAGTATCCGAAGGAGTAGCAATGTCGTCTTCATCTTCCGTAAAGTCAGGCATTTCTTCATGTTCTTCATCTTCCATTGCTCCAAGATAGTTGATATGGACAGGTGGCTTCTTCGATTGGCAATTGGCTGCTAGATGTCTAGGTTGGTGGCATTTATAACACACTATAGGTTTGGCTTTAGATACATTATTTGCAATGGCAGGAAGTCTAGGAATATTAGGATATGGCTATGAATTTGGCTTAGGGTTTTGATTGATATTCGATGGTAAAGCATGTGGTTTTTCCCAAGACTTACGGAAAGATAATGAAGGAAATCGATCTTGATTGAATCTTCTAAAATTTGAATTGAATTGCTTAGATCCATAGTTACCATTGGCTTGAAATTGTTGTGGACGCTTATCTCTTCCTCAAAGCTTGTCTTGAGTGTCATGAGCTAAAGAAATTGCATCTTCAAGAGTTGCAGGCTTGAACATATTGACTTCAGAGTAGTAATGCCCAAGTAATCCAGACATATACTTGAGTTTGTGAGTCGCTTCAGGTACGTCTTCAAGCATGTGTAACTCAAGTAATGTATTCCAAAAGCGTTCCGTATACTGAGGAATAGGCTTACGATCTTGTTGCTGAAGAAGGTCCCATTATTTTATGGCTTTTTCATGGAATTGTGGAGGAAGGAAATTCTGCATAAACTTCTTCTTGAAACTCTCCCAGGTAGTGGGACAATCTATACTCTTACGAATCACGGTCCACCAAAGAGATGCTCTATCCACTAAATGATTAGTGACACACTTGATTTTATATTTTTCTGAGTATGTTTCCTCATGAAAGTAATCATCAAACTGACTGATGAATGCAAGAACATTTTTTCCATCTCGAGTGCCATTGAAAGTACGGAATTTGAAAATTCTTTTACTTATCTTTGTTTCTTTGTAGATGGATTGAGCTTCGAGAGTCGCATTGATGGTACGCCGGATAAGATCTTCAGATTGTGGTTCCTCTTTGTCGGTAGTCGATCTTTGTAAATTGGCCAATTAAACTTGTAATGCTTGCCAGGCTCTTCGTTCTTCGTCCAACTACATCATAATTAAATCCAACTTTTGCTAGATCGTAGGTTCAGGAAGATCGCCTTCAGCCATTAAATCATCCATATTTTGTTCTGTCATCCTGCAAAACTTTAAAAGACCTAACACTCTCAAAATCCAATTAGCAGGATGAGTGTAGCTCAAGATCAGGTGTACAAGGCTTATATATTTTTGTGTGTGGCTTTCACAATCTTCGTCTTTGGCTATTGTAGGATTTGTAATCTCTGAAAAAACTGCGTTTTGACCTTCTGCGTGTACTGAAACTGGTTCAGCAAGTCTGCATATGGAAACAGTACCTTCTAGGGAACAACTTTGCAGTTCGGTACTTTTGCGCAGGAATAGTCCTTATAGGAGTTTTGGGCACAAGTCAGTTTTGACTTTAGGTTACTTGACTGACTTCGGAAGTTGCATAGCTTATGAAACTTGCAAAGTTTGTGAAGCTTAATATGATTTAGGACTTAAGTAACTAAGCTTTAAGCTTAGTAATCACCAAAACGTCGAATTGTAGGGGGGGCCATTTTTTCTGACGCCGATTCCGCCTAGTACATGCCACGATACCAGGCAGAATATTTTAGGCTTCTTAAGCTTTTAGTTAAGCTTATTAAGCTTACTTAAGCTTTTAAGCTTATAGAATTTGGAGACTTATATCTGTATATCCATGACTTGGAGAAGAGGATGTAGGAGTGGTCCTCCGCCGTTGCAGGCCGGTCCTTTGCGATCAAAGGCTGGAAATAGAGGTTCTTGACCGCCAGGAATCCACCCGTATCGACCGTTTGTGATGAGATTGACCGTAGAGCTCGATCATTCCAGGAGCTCCGCCTTCACACAAGATGGGTAGCGATTGGAAACTCTCGATCTCAGCTTCGCTCTGATACCATTGGTGCGCAGATCGGATGCTGTATGCTCGTGTAGTGAATGTCGAAAGGTCCCCAAGAACAAAAGAACTCTACTTTTTGCACAAAACTCAAGGTAAAAAGCATGCACGACATGAACAAGAGACCAATTGGGTGTAATCTCCCTCCATGCCTTGTGTGAGTGCTCCACAAAGCATGTATTTTATGTATTAATCATCTTCAAGCTCAAATAATAGCCCAAATTACAAAATAGCATGCTTTTGGCTTTTGAGTTTGCTTTAGCACAAAATAGAAATAAAGCTAATGGGCGGGCGCCCAAAGAGTCAAGCATACCCAATATAGGCACCATGCCTAAGGTATGCGCCCATCAAAATATAAGTGATAACTCGAATACACGCTATCCTCCAATGCTTTCCTCCGCCACTGCTGCTATCTCTACACATCAACTGAAGCATTCACAATCGTTAGTAAAATAATACAATTAAACCGACAAAAGTGAATACCTAGCAGTCTTCAGCTACATAAATAAATCAACTGGTTAGAAATCAATCCTAACCTTAATTTATTACGAGTGCGCACTCTAAACTTATAAACGTTTATTAATTTAATATGTATTTTGCGGAATCACCCTCTATGGAATTACCCATGTACACACTAAATTAATGAAATGCCCGAAAAGGATAGGTGTCCCCATCAACTTCTCGCACAAAGAATCAACTTTGTGTATGAGCCCCGGTCAACAAAGTTTACGAAATCCAACATAAAACCTCACAGAATCCACCGTGGCACGAAATCCATCGTGAAATATGCCTCCTGGCATCATTGGATCATAAGGAAGAGTGTCAATAGGATCATGCAACTCTCTTTGCCCAATTTCCTCTTCAATATTCTCATTTTTAATGGTAGTCACAAATGCACTTGCCTCATCATTTTCATTATTCGTACGACCATAGAACCTTGTGAGAAGCCTCCCAGTTCTCTAGGACCACCCTTCCATAGGATAGACCTGTTGGGGGTCTCGCCCACTTGTTCCCTCAATATGCATTCTTTAGTTTTCTAATTAGGTCATATCACGTTTTTGTGTGACATTTAAAATTAGCTTCTTTAATTAAGCCTTTTAGGGAGCAGGGTTTGGTTGCATAACTTATGGCATTGATACAAAAGCAGTTCAAACAGATTCCTTAGAAGTAAAATTTATATTAGCATCTTAATTGAGATACAAAACTTGCCCAAAAAGAATGATTCCCGCAATCTGTGAGGATCTACCTTATTTCCTTCAAGTTTCTGCCCCTTGCACTAGTAACATGGCCTCGAGAATCTATCTTGAGTCACATAGATCGTTTGAGTAGGACCTAGAGGCCGGGAATTTGTAGCCAGAGTCTCCCCTGGCATCCTAGCATCCTTTTACATCAAAACTAATCCACGGAGAGACCTCTCATGACTGGTTCGGTCCATGTTGTTGTCACGATTATTTAGAACCCCCTTGGCTAGGGTTGGTGGCCAATTGGGAGTGGCTTGGCGCACTCTCCATGAACTCAATCTAATTCATTATTCAAATTTCTTTTGTGAGCATGGGTCATACATTCCTTTCACAGATAGTGATTCTAGATTTAGAAGCACAAACAACAATGAAAGCAAGTGCTCATGACATTTGCTAAAATGGAGTTCCCATTTTTGAACACTTAGCATTCACCCTTCTTGGGTCTTTCTTGCCTTGGTGTCAATGGCCATGACCTTTTCAGGGATAGAGAATACCCTCATTCTGACCCTCATTCTTACGCAATGGAAGTGAGTAATTATGCTATTAGATTTATATCTAATAGTTTCTCGATGGTAGTTGCCCTAAATTGCTAGCGCTTAGTCCAAAGTTCTTGTCATGGGATCATAGAACTTAAATAATTCAATCTAGGATCTCAATTGGTCATTTGGTAACCATTTTTCTTCTTAGAATCTTATTGGGGTTTCTAAGTTTACCCTAGGGTTTCATTCAATTAAGAATTCATAATGAAAACTTTTGTTCATTCCTCCCACAAGTCAAGTGTAAACTAAGCCCTTCGCAATCCTTGAACGGTCGTGAGTATCAAATGTCATGTGATGAATGGTCATTCTTTCTCACGGATAATGACACTTGAGTTTCCTTGTGAGAGCTCAATTTTAGGATCTGATTTGTACCCGTTCTTGGAACGCTAGAGCTCGTTTTGGTGCCGAAAAGTGCCCAAGTGGCGCTAAAGAGCCAATTTTCATGAAAAATCAAATGGTGGTGGATGACTGAGTTGGAGTTTTCCTAGATGCATTATTTCGATGTCAGGAATCCAATGCAAGTCTTGATTCGTTGATCAGAGGTCTTTGACTCCCTATTTAATCCCCGCAAGGTTTGGCATTATAAAGCAGCTTACTGAATCTAGGAGACAAAAAGTGTGCAATGAGGCCCAAGTTTATAGATTTCGACGTCATGAAGCCAGAAATCTAGTTGGATTGTGGATCGAAGTTAGTTTGCCCTCTCAAGACCGAAATATCCACTTGCGGGACAGTGTGAGCGCAAAAGGCTGAATCGGTTATTTTAATGTTTTAGACCTTAGGCTTAATGAGAAGCATCAAATTAATGCAAAAATTGTCAAATAGAGAGGGAAGCGTCAATGCCCTCTCAAAATCTGATTGGTGCCTCTTCGATACACACCCATTTGGAGAGAGAGAGAGAGATTATCGATTAGGACAGAGAGAGGAACGAGATGGATATAAGCTTGCCTATTTTAATGGAGGATTTAAAAAGTATAATTTTCCAATATTTATCTCTCCTATCTTCTCTCCTCTCTCCTCTTAGAGACTACTCATATGCATCAACAAAAGAGGGAAGGGGGTGGGGGATGATGACAATTTTGAAGCAAACGATGTTGATGGAGTAGTAGAGGACGTAGATTGGGGCTGCAGAGTGCATCGCTGGCAAGGGGGAAGTCTTAATGGCCTCTGAATCTCGGGATACGCACCTTGAACACGCAGGTTCCTATGAGCAAGTGTTATTTTTTTTCGTTTGATGAAAGATAATTGAAGGAAATGATTGATGATGATTGATCATGGTTGCATATGCTGAGATATCTTTAAAATAAATGAAAAAACCAAAAAATTTGATGATATAGTCATTTTTTCTCAAAACATGTAAACCCGCCAAGTGTGGTTTTTGAAGAAATCATGGAAATCGGGAGTTTTAGTGAGTGTTTTGAGTTTCCATGGAGTAAAAATGAATATAAAAATGGGATATAGTGCTTTTGATCAGTGGGAGCTCAAAAGTTTGATTTTTTTACAATTTTTAAAGAAAATAAATAGGAATAAATAGAGAAAAATGTAATAATTAAGTTTTTTGCGATAAATAATTGGAAAAAATAATGATTAATGTTTGTGGATGTGTAGCAAGGTTGAAAATTACATATAAATGAACCTTGAACATATGCAACGTGGCAAAACCTAACTAATTAGGGGAAAAAGAGATTGTAAAAGTGAGACATTGCTAGAAATAAATAAAAGTATGATTCATTTGGTTTATATATAACATATAGGTTGATAAAATTTTAAATTTAAGGAGACTAGTAGCACGAGTAAACTCGGTGCTAGTCTCTAACAATGCAGTAACAATGAGCAGATGAAAAATCATTAAAGGATTTTTTTGCACACCACGTGGCTGATTTCTAATCATAGAATGTTTTCGCACAATGGTCATAAACTTCTACATTTTGCATGCCACATGGTATAAAACCTGGATGCATAGCACTTGATTACCTAATAAATGACCAACATGGAGTGTGTGAGGATTTCTAGGCTATAGGACAGATGAGTGGTTCCTTGGGGTAAGCTTAGTGAGGAAATATCAACTCTTGGATCGTTTGATATACAAAAGAGTGGAGCTTTTACATTTTTTCTCTTTGTTGGAGCAGTGCATCAAGGGACAATCCTTGAGATGTAGGAGAGTTATAGTGGGGTCGTGGTGTTTCAATTGAGAGGTTGCCTCCTATGTATGTGATACGTGGTATATTATACCAATGTGTATGGGATCTCCCTCTGAGGAGTAGGGGAAGGCAAACGTTGGACTGTGTCCTATTACAAATGCAAGATCGATATTAAAGCTTAGTATAGTGTATCCCTTAGACACTCTTGGCCGTGAGGCCGTGTTTAGTCCTTGATGTTTAGGCACCCACTTCAACTGTGGTTCAGGGGCCTTAGCTTTGATCTCAGTGATGTGCTGACGATGTGGCATGGTGGGTTGTGACAAGTCTCAACCCCCCTCCTTGGACTTGGTGGTGGGTTTCTCTATTGGTGGCCTCGCAAGCTTTGATGGAGCCGTGCCGCCCTTGCTAAAAGCCATGACTATTTATACATTTCTGATAGCAAGGTAAATACACTGTGAGTCGTAGTCAACATTACAATGTGCTTGCTTTTTAAATGAGTGTCCTAACAACAACTCTTGACTGGAATCCTTTCAATTTGGTAGCACGTAAGATAATGGGCATGCTTTCAGACTAGATAGAGGCTACGACTTTGCATTTTCCTATGAGGGAATACGATTGGGCCCCAAATGGGCTAAGTTTGACATTGGTAGGTAGTAGTTGTGGGCGGCCAATTTGAGTCCAATGATTGTGAGTTATGATATTGAAAGCTGCTCCCTCATTAATCAATGTGTTAAAGGTATGTGTCTATTGGGTAGTGACCGTTGCAGGTAAGCGGGTGCTACTGCCTCTTCATCTTCCTCCTCAATTTTTGTTATTGTGGCAAGTTCAAACTTTCACAGGGGACTCTAGAATGGGAGACTTGTATAGTGAATGTGTGGGAGGGTAGTACTTCTTTATCAGCTACCATTGAAGAAGCCTATGCCCTCTCCATCGAGGGAGATGTGATGTGGTATCATGGCCTAGAAGTGGAAACCATAACCATGATAGATCAATTTTGTGCAACCTTTTGGAAAGAGCTTTCCCCCTAAGAGAGGTGGTCAATATTGGCTGCATGTTTTGAATGTGACATCAAAAGCCTCATGAGAATGCTCAAGTGTATGTGAAGAGATTGAAGAAGGTGTTTCGCAACTTGCAAGTCACTCTTCTGATTCCACCTACAACTCAATTATAGTACTTACTACATGTATTAGATTTCAACATCCAAGTGTAGTTGAGTAGTGTTTCTCTTGCTAATATAGATACTGCCATTACATGAGCAGAGAAGATAGAATCGTGATTACTAGCGGCCTACACATCTAGGGCAAATCTCTATTTAAGTCTAGGTCCTAAAAAAATTTTGGCATTACCTACAGCTAGTGGAGGTCAAAATTTGAATAAGTCTACCTATAAAAAACCCTAATTCAAGAGGAGGTGTTATGCAAATTCTACCTATGCTACCAGCTCCTTCTAATGCTACTGTTCCAATGGCTAACCAAATAAAAAACCCCAATATGATGCCAACTAATGTACCACCAATATCTAACTAGGTGGTTATGCCATTTGGATGCCAAGTGGATGATTATGGTTATGAGTCTAGTGCATTGAATGTTATTGGGGAAGTCAAGGACATGATAAAGCATTATACCAACATGATAACTAAACAATATAGACAAATAGTTGTAGATGTAAACTTCCTAAAGAAGCAACAAAACTTAATAGGAATTCGATGCCCTGAAGAGGGGGGGGCCCCCATCAAGATTTAGTTATAAGTGGTGTGGTGGTCAGCACCTCTCATGGAATTTCCCTCATGTGAAGTGTGATATATATGGGAAGTTAGGACATACAGTTGATACATGTTGGAGTAGAGTTAGTTCACTCCAACAAAGCACTCAAGAACTTCAGCTAGTGAATCATTGTTTAAATGATGCGAATCCTCGAGGGGATGGCCCTAAGAAAATCTTGCAAAGGGGAAAAGCAACCCTACAGTAAGTACCCAGTGGGGTTAGTTTGGTAGAGGTGCTCCCAAATGATGGAAACTTAGCCTTCAATAATGTGAAAGTGGTTACTAGGGGTCAAAAAATGAGAGAGGTTCAGAATGATGACCCTAGTATCAGCAAAGCTACCCCTAAGTCTATCGTGGTTGATAAGAAAGTTGCAAATGCCAATACCTAGGCAGGTCCTCTTAAATTTGAAGGTGTTTTGGAGGAGCCCATGGTTAAGAGCAAGGGTAAGTCAAAAGTGAAGGAGGTTGTTAAAAACCCAAAGGAGAGGATAATATGGCAAGAAAAAGGGATTATTGTAAACTTTTGCATATTTGATCTAGTGAATGCTCTATGTGAATTCAATATAGACACAAACTTGCTACAATTAATATGGCTGTTGTAAATTTTTATGAGTTTGATCTAGCAAATGATCTATGTGAAGTCAAGCCAGATGTGAAATCGCTACAATTAATATGGTTGTCATTGAATGTTTGCAAGGACTTCAAGAAAATCTTAAGAATGGGTTATGTCATTGAACTTGTTAGTGTCAATTGAGTAGATAGTGAATGGTGGAAACATGTGGAGAAATAGTACCCTAGGGTGTAAGTATATGCAAATGGCATCCTAATAAAAAATATTGTGGTAGATTGGGGTCCTCGCCCGTAAACATTATGCATATGGACTTATTGGAGAGGCTTGGTTTACCCATTCAAAAGGATGTTACAACTATCCTAAAAATGACTGATGATAGTTTAAGACAATCAAATGGAATAGTATCTCAAGTATATGTAATAGTAGTACATATTGAGTACGTTCTTGATTTTCATGTTATCTGATTTGTTGAGAAACCATGCTATCATAAAATGACTGATGATAGTTTAAGACAATCAAATGGAATAGTATCTCAAGTATATGTAATAGTAGTACATATTGAGTACGTTCTTGATTTTCATGTTATCTGATTCATTGAGAAACCATGCTATCAGTTGGCTGCTGCTGGGATGGTCTTGGATATTACACTTTGATTGTTTGATAGACACCCTAGCTAGTCAGTTGATCTTTGGGTATGGATCAAGGAGAATAATTTTGGATGTTTACCTTGGTGATCCAAATGACATCTACACATGTATGATGGATGAGTGGAGGCCCCTTGCAAAAGATTAAAAGTTTCAAAAAGAGATCCACTGTGTGACCAGATTGTGGAAAGCCATAGCCTAGTTCTGTTCATACTTTTTTGCGCTTATATACATTTTCCTGCACTATCCTTCCTTTGGCTCACCCTAGCCTTTTCTCTCTCTTTACTCATTGAAAATCATAAAGCCATGGAAAATCCAAACACCATGAACTATTCTTGCTATATATGTGGATCATACTATGCTTGTTTCTATCAATCACAACTTCCTTCAATAAGTAAAGAAGGTTTTATCTTTTGTGTTTGACATGGTCGATCTTGGAGATATACACTCATGTCTTAGTATTTAAACTCAATGCTATCGAGAAAAGAGTGTTTTATTACTACGTCAAACAAAGTTCATTGAAGATATTATTTAGAAGTTTGATTTGGGTTCTACACATCTTGCTAGTACTCTCTGTCTTGTGAGCTCTATCAAAAACTCTCACTTTCTACAAAATGATGGACAATTAGCATTACATCAATTTTATGCTAGTCTTGTTGGATATCTTCAATTTGTTGGAAAAATTTATCATCCTGACATTCTTTTTTGCTGCAAGTTTTCTCAGACAACATCTTAGTTCTCCAATCCTTAAACATTGGACTGCAACTAAACGATTTTTGAAGTATTTGAAAGGCACTAAAGAATTTGCACTACAAGGATTTGAGCTAGTAGCGACGCCGATTAGCGACGACAAATAGCGGCGTCGCTAATAGCGTCGCTATTTGCGTCACAAATAGCGATGCAAATAGTGACGGGCCGTAGGGAAAAAATGCGGCCGAAACCGAGCGCGGTTTTCATTTTGTATTTGCTCCATTGTGAGTTTTGAGAGCGAGAGCGAGGGAGAGAGTGACCGTTGTGAGAGAAGGAGAGGAAGAAGACTTGCCGTCGCCGCCGCCGCCATTGTTCACGAAGGAGAGGAGAAGCCTTCATCGCAAAGAGGAGCCACCCCACGCTCGCCATATCTCATCGGTGAGTCTCCCTCTCTCTTTCTTTTGCTTGTTCAAGGTTTAAATCACTCTCTTTTGCTTGTTTAGGAGAGGAAATGAAAGAGAGGGAGAGGGAGAGGGAGAGAGAGGGAGAGAAAGAGAAAGAGAGGGAGAGGGAGAGGGAGAGAAAATAGAAAGAGAGGGAGGGAGAGGGAGAGTGCATTCTCTCTCTCCCTCTCCCTTTTGCTTGTTTAATGTTTAAATCACTTTCTTTTTTGCTTGTTTAGGAGAGGAAACGAGAGAGTAAGAGAGAAAGAGAGGGAGAGGGAGAGGGAAAGGGAGAGGGAGAGAGAGAAAGAGAAAGAGAAAGAGAGGGAGAGGGAGAGGGAGAGGGAGGGGGAGGAAATGAGAGAGGGAGAGAAAGAGAAAGAGAGGGAAAGGGAGGGAGAGTGCATTCTCTCTCTCCCTCTCCCTTTTGCTTGTTTAATGTTTAAATCACTTTATTTTTTGCTTGTTTAGAAGAGGAAATGAGAGAGAAAGAGAGGGAGAGGGAGAGGGAGGGGAAGGAAATGAGAGAGGGAGAGAAAGAGAAAGAGAGGGAGAGTGCATTGTCTCTCTCCCTCTCCCTTTTGCTTGTTTAATGTTTAAATCACTTTATTTTTTGCTTGTTTAGGAAATGAGAGAGAAAGAGAGATAGAGAAGGAGAGAAAGAGAGGGAGAGGGAGAGGGAGGGGAATGAAATGAGAGAGCGAGAGAAAGAGAAAGAGAGGGTGAGGGAGAGGGAGAGGGAGGGAGAGTGCATTCTCTCTCTCACTCTCCCTCTTGCTTGTTAATGTTTGAATCACTTTCTTTTTTGCTTGTTTAGGAGAGGAAATGAGAGAGAAAGAGAGAAAGAGAGAAAGAGAGGGAGAGGGAGAGGGAGAGAGAGGGAGAGAAAGAGAGGGAGAGGGAGGGGAAGGAAATTTAAGATAATAGACTTATCGATAATGGTATGCAATGTGCTTTGCCATGGGCCACGTACATTGGTGACTCTTTAAGATGGCTTAAAATTGGTCATGTCCTTCATAATGTCCAAGTAGGGGATCTAATTGTGATATGCATAATTCATTGTTTTTGTATTAACTTTATAGGCATAACAAATTAGAAATCATGCCAACTAGTCAACGGAAGGACTAAAAGAAAATGATACCCTAGCTAATGGTCATTACGATACTTCATCAAAATGAACCCAAAAGTATTGTTATAGAAGAAGAATCCCTTAAATTGGGTATAGGATATTTTCTCTCAGGCCTTATGACTATGAGTAGAATTGATTGAAATAAATTTTATTACTATAGTTGATAAATTTCATAGATGACATTAATTTTAATATGTGATCCTAGGACAAAAAAACACATTTCTAAGATACTTTTTGTTGAGACTGATTTATTATTAGACTAAGAGATCCTCAATGATGCTCAAAATGGATTACTTATACTCAAAGCCCTCTAGTACAGTTTTTTACAATAACGAATAATTATCTACCGGGACAAACAAATCCTTGAGCATGATACAAGGCCGAGATATAACATTGGAAAATCTCTCAATTACTATGTACAATGCAACATTTATGGTCAACTTGCAAGACAAACATCTCCATAAAGCTATCCATTTAAGCCTCGTTTGCTGTAATGTAGATAAGATGGAAAATGAAGAAGGTCTTATTGTTCAAGACCGCGAGACGTATCTTAATCAGTGTGTCCCATGTCCTTGCTCTCAATGCAAGTTGGCAATTAGACGAAAACGCTGATTGTCTATAGAACACGTACGACGATTTGGCGAGTTTCAATCTGAGATCATTGATCAGACGATTGTGGATTTTCAACAAACGGTAATTTGAAGTTAATATTAATCATGCATTGTACTCGCAAGCTAATTAAAAACCATACACAATAAGATTGGGTCTTGTTGGCAAATTTTCTATCGAGGGGGGTGATGTCTTGACCCAAGGGGGAGTGCACCCTTTGCGGCCAATTAGAAGAGTTTGTGGACGTGCGATGGATGGATTGCAGGAGCCAATCCACCACTCGCAAGGCCCATCTATACCGTCAATGCCAGAGGAGACAGACAACCTTCTCGACCTACCTACAATCTTGGAGCCTGAGATGGAGGCAATGATCGATACATTGATTCCCATGGATGTTGAGACATCTGACCCACTTAGAGAGGAAGCATCCATACCATTATATGATGAGTGCCGAGTATCTCAGTTGAAGACATTGCTTGCACTCTTAAGTGTGCAAGCAAAATACGGTTGGGAGCGATACGAGTGTGACTGAGTTATTCAAGTAACTTGCACATAGGCCTCATTGATTTTTTTAAAATAGTATTATTGCATAAATTTGTGCTTTTTCAAGGTGTTTTATGATTTTTTTCAGGTTATTGAAATATCATATATTACCACTTGCAAATACCATGCCTGAGTCTCGTGATGATGCACGACATGTTTTACGGAAGCTTGGCATGGACTATAATAACATCCATGCATGTATCAACGACTACATACTGTTTCGAGATAAATACGAGACTATGGAGACAAGTCCAAAGTGTGGTGCTCACAGGTATCGACAGGACTTGCAAGGGCAAACCATCCCTTAAAAAGTTCTCAGACACTTTCCGCTCATCCCCCACATAAACCACATGTTTCGCACGTCTGGCATGGCAAGCTTGACAACGTGGCATGTGTAGAATAGGTCCACGGATGGAGTTCAACGAATATCAGCGGATTCGCATGCATGGAGCCACATTGACTCTACCTTCCCAGGCTTTGCGTGAGAGCCAAGGAATCTTCGGCTCGCGCTCGACTTCTTACAGTGTGTGGCCTATAGTGCTTGTCAACTACAACATCCCTCCATGGCTTTCTACGAAGAAAGGACATCTCATCCTTAGCATGCTCGTCCCGGGCCGCTACAAAGTAAAAAATATGGACGTGTATCTTCGTCCATTAGTCGATGAGCTTAAGATTTTGTGGGAGGAGGGGGTCATTGTGCAAGATATAAGTAGGTGCGATGGTCAGCGGTCAGCCAACATTCAAGCCATTCTCATGTGGACGATGCATGACTTTCCGGGATTGGGAGAGTGCTCAGGTGAGCAGACCTCCGTTCTCGCTGGTAATATCTATATTTTATTTCATTCAATCAAGTATTCACTAGGTCATGGCTCGCCTTACAGGTCTGGTTACCTCAGGTTATCATGCATGTCCATTGTGTGGGCCACAGTTAGACTCCCGAAGGTCACGAACCATGAAGAAGATGGTATATCAAGGACACGTCGCTTTCTTGCCGGAGGATCATGAACTCAGGGAAGGTTTTCTTGGACGACCTCCAGCACGTATGAACGCTGCAAAGCTGGTATGAGCTGAAAATGGTAAACCCGGAATCACATCCAAATGGAATGCGACGGTTATCAATTTTCTATGAGTTGCCATATTGAACCCACTTACAGGTCAACCACTTGTTGGATCCCATACATATTTTCAAGAATGTGGGCAGCTTGCTATGGGACCACATCACAAGAAAGAGAGACACTATAGGGTCATGAATGGATTTGAAGGAGGTAGGTAAGATGGAGGCGCTTTGGCCGCAGTCGAGTGCTGAAGGGGGAGTGCAGCTTCCTCGCGCTCTCTGGGTTTTGTCTACCAAAGAAGAGCGCATTGTGAAGCAAGTAATCAAGTCTATCCGCACTCCGATGGGTATGATGCGTTCTCTCAGGTCCGCATTTTCTAAAGATGACCAATTGTCGGGGCTAAAATCCCATGATTGGCATAAGATATGTCAGGTTTGTGAATAGAATGGATTGTAATTAGCATGGGCATTTTGCAATTTAAAAAGTGGCCATTATTCATAATGCTTTCTCATTTGTGGCAGTTTGTTGTCCTACCGATCGCGATCGCAGGATGCCTTACTCCAGAAATTCGCAGGGCCATTTACAAGTTGTCGACTTTGGTACAATGGATCTCATAGAAAGAGATTAAGACGTCCTCTATTGAATCCGCAAGGCGGGGAGCAGTTGAGACGGTCTGTCTCTTTGAGAAATACCTGCCCACTAGCATGCTCACGATACAAGTTCACCTTCTTGTGCATCTTGTGGACGAAGTGGAGATTGCTGGACCTGTCCATACGCGATGGATGTTCTTCGTGGAGCACTTCATGAAAACCCTGAAAGGCTTTGTGCGACAACGAGCTCATCCAAAAGGTAGAATGGCGGAAGGTTGGTTGGTGTCAGAGGTGTTAGTGCATATCTCACAATGGCTACCAACGGTGGAACCAGACAATGAAATGCTATGGATGCTGAAGGACGATGATAGACTGACTGGAGATGTGGTGGTTGGAAATGGGATAGAAAAAAGAATGGATGCCTCAATGGAAGAGAAAGTGAATCGCTTTTGTATGTTGCACCATGCCTCCATGGAGACGTGGCTTGCCAAGTACCAGATTACAAGGCAAGATCGAGAGGAAGCGCGAGCTGAATTCCGACGCAGTATGTGTCACCGACCGATTCAATATCCCGAAGGCATGGAGGAGATGCCGTGGTTTATGTCAACACGATGGTTGCATGGAGCCTTGACCGCAGCATCCAGCGAAGGGATAGAGGTCTCAATGGAGGAGTGGGAGTTCTCGAGGGGATGTAGTCCAAAGGTGATGAGGGGTTTAGAATGTGTCGTATCTAAATTTGCTTGCTATATCTAATTTGAGTGTTTCAGTGTACAATACAAAATATATAGTGCAGCGTGGTCATGCGGACGGTATTTTCGCATGGAGCGTATTGACAAAATGCGCTCCACAATGGACTATGGTGTCATGGCAAGGTTTGAGCAAGAGAGTGAGCGACGAGCAACAGATCCAAACATGGTTGTGGATGAGATGGAGTTGCAAAGTATTATTACGGTGGATTACCGTAGCTTCTCCATGATACTATTCTATGTGCAGTGGTTCAAAGTGGTACTTGGAGGAGCTAGAGCAACAGTTCGACGAGGTCCATCTGGATTTCTTGAAATAGATTCCGAAAAAAAATGGAGGGATTTGCGTGACACCTTTGTGTTGCTGGCCCATTATGAACAGGTGCAAAGAGTCATTTGCTTGCTAATTGTAATACGACATGGTTTATGTCACAATGGTTTGAACTCGCTTTGTACGTGTTTGTGAATATGTAATCTTCTATCCAAACCCCCGACAACCTCGATGGTGGTATGTTATACCTTCAACTCCTCGAAGTGCGAGAGTATATGATCAAAGCGATGTTCCAGGTATAGATGAAGAAAATATCCAAATAGAGGGGTCGATATTACAAGGGGTGGAGGCCACCGCAAGTTTGGAGCCCGCATCGGCTAACAATGATGGAAATACAGAAGTCCAAGAATTTTTTGAGAACGAGGCAAACTCGTTCTTTTGTGGTGACATGTCTATCGACCTTCCAGTGTATGCAGAGTTGTGTCAGGAGATTAACATGGGACCATAGAATACTTCATTCTTGGAGAATTCTATTACTCAATTCGTTGTTTAGATCTTCCATAAAGGTACATAAGATATGCATTTTAAGAGGGATTTTTCAAAAATGATTTATATTACTGTGCTTTGTATAGTTTAAATTGATTATTCTAACACCATTTTTTATCTGTACAGGTGACATTTTCAGGATGAGTTGAGGGATGAGCGATGAGGAGTTTTAGGACATGATGGCACGCATGTCTCCAAATCAGCTCGCAAGATTCAGAGAGATGGCAGACTAGGAGCTGTCTCGTTCTTCGTCAGGGCGCTCTGCTAGATCTGCTTCAGTGCGATTAGATGCTTTAGCTTCGAGTAGACGATCTCCATGCTCATGACTTGGGCCAGAGGGAGGGACTGTATCGGGATCAGGGGGTGCTGCTGTGGAGACACGGACGTGGTGTCTCCGTCTCGTTGTTCAACTAGAGCTGCCTCACCTCCAGGATTTGTCACACCTGTGGGGATGTCTACTCCAGTTACTCTGGCTTTTGCGCAGCCGTCAGCATGTGGCATCCCCTTTGGTGGCACCCCTTTGAGTGGCACTCCGAGAGAGGGTACCCTTGTCGGTACACCGGATGTATAGGGGTCTCCTGGATATGCCCAGGAGCGTGGATGGAGATGGGAGAGGACCCATCTTAGGCAGACTCCTAGGGGTTATGGATACCTAGTTGATAGTAGGTCAGGAGCCATCATTATGAATGATGAGGGGAGGAGGGTGATGGCTCGCATGAGGGAGTTGTGCCAACAAGTTTTTCGGCACAACGTCCTAGATCATTGGAAGAACATACCGGAGGGGAGCAAGGACTACATAGTAGCATCCTTGCACGAGGAGTTTCCGGTGCCAACCGCAGTAGATAGATTCTCTACGGGCTAGATGATGGATTGCATGCGTGCAAACATGTCACATAGATAATCCGACGCACGCAAGGCAATCAAGAGTGGGGCTGCAAAGCCCGAGTGGTTAGATGCAGACGACTGGCGCCGGCTGAGGGAGGAGGCTATAGATTCGCCAAGATGTTGGAGTCAGCAGCAGCGGGAGGCGGCGAGGGCACGACTTGAGGCCGGAGTGGTGCATCATCTTGGGAGTGGCGGCCACTGGACATATTTGGAGGAGTTTGTAAGTTTCTCTTTTGTTTTGCTTATTTATTTTTTTGAAATATTCTTTGTACTGACAATCATGTTTCTAACAGTTAGCATTTTGTTTTCTTTGCAGCACTCCATTACAAATCGCGATCCGCAAGGCCTTGAGACTCGATATGCATAGAGGCATGGTCTCAATGCATTGATCGACCAATTGTATAGACGTGGCGGCCTTGTAAGTCACTCATTTTTCTTGTCTGTAGTTACCATGAGATATTTGAATGCATTATTGTATGATGGATTGATATGTTGTTTCTTTTTGTGCAGAATCCGTTCGATGCTCCTTTGCAGAGGGACGAGCTTTCGGGGAACGAGGATTTCTAGCTCGCCCTTGGATCCTTGGAGCTCACACACCTTTAGTTTTTAGTCGCCTGATCTACGTAGACATTTTCTATGTATTAGTGATATCCTTTCATGATTGTACCAATCGCATTTTATGCGATCATGTATTTATTTCATGTATCAGTTTTATGATTTCAGTATACATTCTTTTTGTTTGCAAGCGCTTTGTATGTAGTAGCGCAGAAACTATTTTGTATGGCTCTCATATAGCACACAGTGCTATATGTGGCAGGGCAGCTTGCTGCCCTGCCACAAATTTTTTTTTCCCTGTTACCGTCGCTATTTGTGTCGCAAATTTACTGCTCGCGTTGCCATTGGCCTCGCTATGAGTGTCGCAAATTTACTGGTTGCATTGCTATATGCATCGCTATTTGCGTCGCATATAGTGACATTTCTATGGAGTCGTCAATAACGACGCTTTTTGCGACGACGGGGGCAAATTTTGTTGTTTGTATTTTCGTCGCTTTAAACGTCGGTATAAGGTCTATATCTTGTAGTGTTGGGTTGGTTTATTGGCGCCAATAAACCTCTAGTTCTTTGCATTCACTTCAACTTTTGGGCTACGGAGATTCAAATTGGGCAAGCTCTCACTTATCTATGAGTTCTACAAGTGGAAATTGTTTCTTTATCAATGGTTGCCTTATTTCTTGGACTACCAAGAAACAACATTGTGTTATTTCCACTATAGAGGCTGAATATATAGCTGTATCTTTAGCAACTCAAGAGTTAGTAGGACTTTGAAAAGTGCTATCAGATATTGGCCATCCAACTCTCTCTCGCACACCACTTTCATGTGATAAGAAATGTTCTATTAGTCTTGCTAAATACTATGTTCAATATAACAAGTCTAAACATATTACAATGCATTATCATTATGTTCAATATGAAGTAAAGAAAGGCACAATCATGATTGAACATTATCCAAGTGATCAAATGACTACATATATATTGCGATGCATTATCATTTTATTTGATATGAAGTAAAGAAAGGCATGATCATGATTGAACATTATCCAAGTGATCAGATGATTTCAAATATACTCACCAAAGGACTCAATGAAGCACCCTTCACTCTACTATGCTTGGAGCTTGGAGTTGTCTCAACTTCAATCTTGGGAATTAATCTACTATGACATTGTAGTTCCATTGTACATACTCCTTGTAGGCACCATACACTTCACATATGCACATGCATCTCAGACCTCTTGATCATCTTTGTACATACATATTCAGTTTTACTTCACATGCATGGATTCACTTTACATGCACACAATAATCCTTCTTGATCATGTTTGTACATTTATATATAGAAGCTTGAGTTTTTCCCTTATGCTCCCCAAGGGTTTTTTCATCCACAGCTAGAGATGTTTGTTTGAGTGGCGATGTTGGAGCTATATATAGCTCACCCTATCTAGACTAGGTCTCACAAATATATTTGTAGATTGTGAGAAATATGATATAGTCTTTGGGAGTGTATATGGTGTGTCTCTTCTCTCTCTATCACGTCTCTACATAACTTCTCTCTCTACATTTCAACACTTCATGGAAGATCACACTTTAGGCTAAGAAGAAGAACTTATGATTGGAGTCACAAAGATTATATATCTTCATGCCAAAGCAATCACCATAGCTAACAAAGATGTGGGCCTTTTCCTTCAAGTCAAGCTTTTTACAAAGATTTGGAGAGACCATTGCATAGCATGCTGAACCAAAATTTCTTATTGCAATAAATTAGGAGACTAACCATACCAAAGAGGATTTGGGTTGAGTGCTTTGTGGTCTTAGTGGTAATAGGATTTGGAAGGTAGTATGCAGTGGGGCTGCTACCTCCTCCTAGTAGCCATTGGTTAACCTATCAAGGCTATGCATGGCCTGAGCATCATTTATAAGTGTATGGTTTTTTTCATTCACATACATCATTTTAATGAGAATAATAAGGTATAGAATACTTCTATCAAATGTTGCTTGCCTAAAGATATACTTCAAACTCATTGGCAAAATATTCTCCATTGTGATTTGTTTGGAGATTCTTGATTTGTTGGTCAAATTTATTTTCAACCAGCTCCTTATACACTTTAAAGTGATGGAATGTTTTGGTTTTTGATTCCAAGAAATACACAAATGTATAGTGGGTGCAATAATCAATAAGAGCGAGGGAATACTTAGCTCTAATATGTAAGGTATTTGGTATGGGTTCACAAAAAACTCAGTACACAAGTTGGAGAGACAATTGGGTGGATGTATAGGTATTTGGCATGGGTTCGCAAAAAAAAACTCAATGCACAAGTTGGAGAGAGAATTGGATGGATGTATTGAAAGCAAAATACTTTGCTAAGTGTGCATGACTCACAAAAGTAAAGTGGGGCTAAGGACCATGAAAGAGCCATGAAATGACTAGTATAAGCCTTTTTTTCATTTCTTAATGGATAGAATAAGAAATATGACTTAAAAATGCCAAATTATTTTTCTTTTTTATTTGATTTTGTGAGTTGGGTATTGAATGTAGAAGACAAAAGAAGATGTGCATTTAATAGGAAAACATTGTATTTTTTTGGGTATTCAGAAGTGAATAGTGAGTTGTCAAAAAGAGGATAGGTGAGAAGATACGAGCTATAAGTAAATGAAACAATGACTTTGGTATTAATGATCTTGTTGGCTGAAAGAAGATTCTTGCATAGGTTTGGAATATACTATACCTTGGTAGATGGTGGTAGATTGACCATTGGATAAGGGATGTCAAGGCTCCATAGCCTTGATATTGTTGGATTACTATGTCTTCCAATGTGACTTGCAAGGGACCATCACAAGTGTAGAGTTGGATAGCCAAGTATGATGTTGAGTCATGTGATGGGTAGCACCCATATCTAGGTACCATGTGTCTTGAGAAAAGACGAGCGTATTGAGACATGTTGCAAACATTTGGACTGGAGTCCAATCCTCTTCATAAGTCTCAACTATTGTGATATGTGCTTGGGATTTACAACCAAATCCTTTTCAAGGGTGAGATTTTTGTAAATATTGCTATTATTTTTATTATTAGAATGGATTCTTGGTGCATAGATCGGATGTTGTACGCTCATGTAGTGAATGTCGAAAGGTCCCCAAGAACAAAAGAACTCTACATTTTTGCACAAAACTCAAGGTAGAAAGCATGCACGATATGAACAAGAGACCAATTGGGTGCAATCTCCCCCCATGCCTTGTGTGAGTGCTCCACAAAGCACGTATTTTTTGTATTAATCATCTTCAAGCTCAAATAGTAGCCCAAATTACAAAATAGCACACTTTTGGCTTTTGAGTTTGCTTTAGTGCCAAATAGAAATAAAGCTAATGGGTGGGCGCCCAAAGAGTCAGGCATACCCAATACAATGTCCAAATACAAATATCATAATCGTGCGTCCATATGCATACAAAATAATATATAAATATCCAAAGCCTTAATAAATAGGCGCGATAAAATATAGGCGCCATGCCTAAGATATGCGCCCATCAAAATATAAGTGATAACTCGAATACACGCTATCCTCCAATGCTTTCCTCCGCCACTACTGCTATCTCTACACATCAACTAAAGCATTCACAATCGTTAGTAAAATAATACAATTAAACTGACAAAAGTGAATATCTAGCAGTCTTTAGCTACATAATTAAATAAATTAGTTAGAAATGAATCCTAACCTTAATTTATCACAAGTGCGCACTCTAAACTCATAAACATTTATTAATTTAATATGTATTTTGCATAATCACCCACTATGGAATCACCCATGTACACACTAAATTAATGAAACACCCGAAAAGGATAGGCGTCCCCATCAACTTCTCACACAAAGAATCCACTTTGTGTATGAGCCCTGGTCAACAAAGTTTACGGAATCCACCGTAAAACCTCATGGAATCCACCGTGTAATATGCCTCATGGCATCATACCCGTAGGGTGGGATAGCAATTGTCCTCAATTGCTATTAGCTCAATGTGGAGCTAACAGAGTGGGGAAAGCATTTAAGTCTCTAGCGTGCATCCATTGGGCCTCTTCAACAGGATGGTTTTTAAACTTGACCAAATATCTAGAATATCTACATGCAGGTTCTAGTGGTCATAAAGCCAGTATCTATTATAGCTTCAAGTTCAAGGATTTCAGTCTCTTCATCTAACAAAGGTGGGTTTTCATAAACAGGGTGTACAGGTAATTGGCCTCTAAAGGGTCGTAATAAACTAATATGAAAGGTGTTGTGAATTTTCCAGTGTGGTGATAGTTCTAACTTAAATGCATTGTCATTGATTTTGTGAATGATCTTAAATGGTCCATAGAATCTAGGTGCTAAATTCACAACTGGGTGTTTATCTACACTTTGTAATCTACGTTTTTCTATTCTTAACCAAACATAGTCATCAACTTTGAAATTCATGGCCTGTCTTTTCTTATTGGCTTGTTTTGTATATGATTGCGGGGCTTTGGCAATCATGTCTTTAACCTCATAAAAAATAATTATGTGCATGTTAGCAATATCATCAGCACTCTTAATTCTATTTGATAAAGATGCAACAAGTATAGACAATCTATAACCATAAATCACTTCAAACGGTGCTTTCTTTGTGGCTGTGTGTGGTGTATTGTTATATGCAAACTGCAATAAATGTAAATGTGTGTCCCATGTCTGTGGTTTAGAAATAGTGTAAGCACGTAAAAAATCTAAAATAGTACTATTAGTGGCTTCTGTTTATCCATTAGTTTCAGGATGAAATGTAGATGAGAAATCAATCTTTGTTCCTAGGTTAGCAAACAAAGTAATCCAAAAGTTATTACAAAATCTAGAATCATGGTAAAAAATAAAAACTTTTGGTAATCCATGATTAGTGAAAACAGTTTTCAAAAACAATTGTGATACCTAATGCGGGAGCCTTCGCTCGACCGCCAAGACCCATGGACCGCTTGTTGTTTCAAGCGTTCCAAGCGAGCTCTAATGGCTCTCTCTCACCTAGCCAATGCTCTGTCGATCCTACGAGTGTAGTGAGCTTACCTTGATACTTGATCGAGTACCCTTCTCTCTCTTGCACACCAGTAGCTCCACGATTCTTGATGCTAGCTCAAGCATCCTCAAGCCTCCCCCATCTCCAAGCTCCATCCTCCATAGCCACGTGTGCAAGAGAAGAGAAGAGGAGAGAAGAGAAGAGAAGAAGAGAAGAGGAGATGGTGAAGAGCTTCACCCTCTTGATTCCTCACTTCCACACACACTCACTCCCTCACACTCTCACACTCCCTCTCTCAAGAGCACACACAAGCAAGAAGGAGAGAAGAGGAGAGGAAGAAGAAGACTCTTTTTTCCACACACCAAAGAATGAGCTTCTCATTCACTTTTCAACTTTATATACAAAGCCCTAAATTCTTTTTGGGTGGTCATCCCCTTTTCCCTTTTTTACATGGTTGGCCATAGCCTAGGCCATTTTTCCCATTTCCCACCATTCTAATTTATCCTATTCCCAACTAATGCATACACTTTGTACACGAGCGAGTGTGGCGCTCCTTTACAAGGATTCGAGAGTACTCCCACATTTTAATGGTACGCCCTTTTACTCTTTTGTTGTCTTGGGGCGACACCGAGGCTTTTTGAGGGTCATGTCCGAACATTTAAATTTTTCAGGGTCTGGTTACCGGTCAAGGCGCCTTTTTCTGCTTTTATCCTGCGCCTTTTTTACTATTTCCATTTTTTTCCCATTTTTTGCTCCTTTCTGCTGCCGGAAACATGGTAACATTACCCCCCTCCTAGCCAAGTGCCAGTCCCATGGCACTGTGGTGGGTCGTAGTGGCTAGTTAGGTCGGCTGCTAGATGGAACACGTAGGTGGATAACATTACTTTCAAGGTGGTTGGGTGAATGACCGCCACTGATGGAGTTTAAGGACGATGACCAGGAGAGATTTTGGCATGCTTTAGGCTCCATGAAGATACTGGGCATCTTTCACACAGTTGTGGCGCCCTTTATGTAGCCAGTCGTCCCTCAAGTATCAGAAATTCTTGAAGCAATAAGTAATCCCTTAGGAGGATGGTATTGGAGGGATTTATTCTGGAGAAGCCCCCCCGAACTCTGTCTGCATTGAAAATCTGTGTCTTCGATTTGAAGATCTTTGTCTTTGAGTTGAAGGTCTTCAATACTATGTTGAAGATCTTTAGGCTTGTGGAATCAATAAGCAATCCTTAGATCTTGAGGCATTGGACATGCATCTTTGGAAGATGAGGTTCCAAGATCTATGCCAATGGCAGATCTAAGTTGGCTTAGTGCAATCATGGTATCCATTAGTAGAGGCAGATGGCTGGACACCGGTAGAGGGAAAAAGTTTTCGTCATTAAAGGATGCCGTGGATGATCCTCTTCAGTGGAGTAGCCAGTTCATGAGACTTGAACATAACCTGCAAGAAAAGTTGTGCACTCCCTAGGGGGTGTGTCTGCTTCACCGTGTAGTGTGTGGTGCCCGTGGTGGCAGTGGAAATGGGAGATGGGTCTAACCTTGGGTAAGCCCTTGGTAATGTCCCACACTTGAGGACCTAGTTCGTGTGTCATTGGAAGTGCAATGTAAGTCTTAGGGTGATAGGTCTGAAAGTCCTGCCCTTGATGTGCCCTAAGTGTGAAGTGGGGAAGGGGCTAGGGAGAACCCTAGGTGCAATGACGGCGTTGCACGTCGAGGCGAAGGGGGGGTTGCAAGCAGATCTTGAGAAGGTCTCACCGCTTATCTTTGCTTAATGGTAGATGCATCCCTTGGCTTTGCTATGATTTGCTATCGTCTCTTCTTTCCAGTTCACCCTTTTTTTTGTTGTCTTGTGGCTTGCTTCTTTTTCATCCTATATATATATATATATATATATATATATATATATATATATATATATATATATATATATATATATATATATATATATATATATATATAATATAAAGGGGCTTATACATGGATACATGTGATACAAGGGCATGATGGGAGTTTACTCCTCGTCATTCGAATGGTGGGTAGGGGATGGCGGAGGGAAGGGGGCCTTGTTAAGGAATCTACGACTCAAAAAGTAGCCCTTGAGGTTAAGGCGGGTTTTGAGAGTGGTGGTGGAAAGGAAGGGGTGGTTGCACTGAGTGAATTTGCTATCGCTCATATCTTTGAGTAGTGCAACACAAAAGGATGGCAAAAGAGAAGCGCGCATCATGAGGCGAGTCATGGTGCTGCTATCTATGGCATTGGGGTCGAAGTAGAGGGGTGGGAGGTGGCATTCTTGAGGTGCGGGCTCTTGGTGGACTAGGACCCTAATTAGTCTAAGATAATTACAAGTGGTTATGAAGGCGAGGTCAGGACAGGAGGTGAACTCACTAAGAAATCTATCTATAGAGTTGTATAAATCAGGGAGGGTAAAGAGAAGGGTGTCCCTATGGGAGGTGCTATTAGCGTTATAGATAATGGAAATTTCAAACCTGTCGTGGATGGACGGATTAAAGTTAACCCCTACCCTTCAAGGATACGGCATGAAAGTGGGGTCGTTTCTCTCAGAAGGGAGGGTGTTACAAAATGCAATCCACGCGTCAAGGTTGATGTAAAAAATGCGTCTTCTCCAGAACACCATATTGGCGATTATGGAAATTTCCCATAACTTTGGGACACATGGTCAAATCTTTGAATTTTTCATAACTTGAATACTATAACTCCAAATCGAGTGCTCTATAGCTCAATAGATTCCATTTTTCAAGTGCTTTCCAATGATAGGTCACATCATATAGTTTTGAGAAACTTATGGGCATGTTATCCGGGTGCCACCTTTTTAGTATTCAAAAAATGGGAATTGGGAGATTCCCAAACTCACTAATATTGTGTTCCAAGTGGGTTGGCAATTATAGCCTTCCACCGATCTAGGCACTTGGAGGACTTTATCCTGCCAAAATTCGTGGTCCTCGGCTCCCCAAGCAGTTGAGTTGGCCTCTTGCTCCGCTAGCCAGTTGGCCTTGAGCCTTGCACCCATAGCGATGACGTCATTTACAAGTTGAATGGGCATTACTCTGTTTAATGTAGCGGGGAACTCAAAGCTCAAGCCGAAAGGGTCGCGGTTACATTCCTGCTATTCCCAGATAATCAACTCGGCATGGAATTCAGCAGGGGGATCTTGAGGGCGCGGTAGGAGAGGGGCAGGTTGTCTTGGGACAGGTCTAACATTCAGCTTTTTCCTTGCCTTCTCTACCATTTCTTTCTTGCGGTTAGCCTGGGCTGCTTTCCTCTCAGCAGATGTGTCAGGGGGTTGCACTTCCTCTTGTTGTGTGGCTGAGGGGGTGGTGGGACATATTCCTCCTCCTGAGGTCTCAGATCAAACTCCGGTTCATCCCCTTTTTCTTATACGTCTTCTTGTCCCTTCGCCTTTGTGAAGCCGAGTTTGTCTATTTCCTGTGCCATCAGGCCTACCTGTACAAGATATCTTCTTTGCTTCTCCAGGCTCTACGGCGGGGCTTCTAGCTGCAGTGGCACATGCAGGCCTGCTGTTAGACCTCTACGTGCAATGGTTAGCTTCTTCTGCAGCAGCTGATCATTGACTTCCTTTCCTTCCGGTTTGGTGGAGTGGAGTAGTGTATTGAGGAAGGTGTGTTGCTCGGCTATCATGGAGAGGTAGGCCGTCTCTACCTGATTCTCAGCCAGCACCCTAACTCCTTCGTCTTTGGCCAACTGGCGTGCAAAGTCCCGTATTCTCCCCTCATTGTGATCAGCCCATTCTTTTGCTCTTTTCTCCATATCTTCTAGGCTCTCCCCTTGATGGAGGGTCATAGCCATGAGTTGTTGCTGCTGGGCCTCGAGCTCACGGTGCAGACGGGACTGCTCATGGCATTCATCGGCGATCTATGCATTGAGCTGGTCTCGCTTCACCTGCATCCTTGGCACCTGCACTTATCTTAACTAGTCTAGCTCTACAACCTCCTGTCTGATCTTGTCAAGCTGGATTTGTGCTTCAAGGTTGACTGCAGAGAGTTGATCGTTCTTTCGCCGCAGGTGAGTATTGGTCTCCCTTTCCCCGTTGAGACGCTCCATCAAGATTTTTCTCCTTCCTTCCCAAGCAGCGTCACGTTCCTTCAGGGCCCTTGATTCCTCTGTATCCTTACTATTGGCGTCCTCCCTGAGCGCAGTGATCTCCCTTTGGTATTTTATTATCTACTTTGTTTTCTCTAGCTGGAGAGCGGCTCGTGATTCTTGTTCTGTTGCCAGCTCCTCCATGTCTATTCTCCTTTCTTCCCTCGCCCTTTCTAGCTGCAAGAGCACCTCCTTAACATATTCATCGTATTGGCCTGCTAGATGTAGGGGATGGGACATGATAGTGGTGGGGACAGCGGCTTTTGTTTTCTGCCTCTTTAGCTCTGCCCTTGACTCCAGATCAGCCGTGGCTGCCCTTTTGACTCCTGATACTGGGGTGGCCACGCCTGCTTCTCTTGCCAGCTCCCGTTCCACCAAGAATTGTAGCCAAGTGAGCACGTTACTCTCATCGACTTTTGGGGTGGGGCCTTAGGTGGCAGTGGCAATGGATGTTGTCAGGATAAGAGTGGTTGGCAAGGAAGGTATGAAGAGGAGGGAAGTTGGCTTCATCAGTTCTTTTCCTTTTCCTTCTGCTGGGGGCAGGGGTGTGATTTTCGGTACACTGGTACTGGAACCAGGTGCCTCTGTTCGGTGCGAGCTCTCTGCGCCTTCCTCGTCTCTTTTGTGTTGCTCCTCAATGGAGCAACGGGTGGCCAGCGCTATTTCTTCCTCTTCCTTCCTTCTCAGCTTCTTTTCAGTCTTCCTTTTTCTCTCCTCCTCATCCCTGATTGACTCCCTTCGAGCCCTCTCCAGATCTTCCTTTTCTTTCTTCTTGCACTCCTCTTCCCTCTTTCCATGTAGGGCTTTGGTTTTTTGTTTTGCGTGCCTCTGTGGGCTGCCCTGAGACTCTCCCTCTTCATCTTCGTCAGTCTTTGTTTCATCTGTCGACCTTCGCTGCTATTCTGTGTGAGGTGGGGATTGTGACGGTGACTTGTCACTTCCTTCGTCACCTTCCTTCTTGTCTTCTTCTTCTCGTCCTTGCCCTAGTGCTTCTTGGATGATGGCCATAAGGACACCTCGGAACCCTATGGTTGCAGCTTTGGAGGATGATGCCTTGCGAGTTGATCGGGACGACGGGGATTCCCCTCCAGCGGCTCTTCCTCCTATTTGCTAGGACCTTAGCCGAAGCCTTATTCAGCAGCCCTAGTGCCCTTTCCACCGACTTCGGGGTTAGCTCAATATGCACTTGCCTGGTGGCTTCATTCTCGCACACCGTGATGGTGCCTCTATTCCCCTTAAAGATGCCCAAGAAGTCAGCGCATTGGGTGTAGTCCACCCTTCGACCCTCTGTGTCTAGGTACTTCTACAGGTGGCACTGATCTATGATTTGGCGCACTGCTGGTGGATCTTCGATGGCCACATCTTCAAGGTTGAAGATGTGGCAGAACTTCAACTGGTTGAAGACTCTCGTCTCCACCGTGAGGCCGTACTTCGCTTGCTCCTCCTTCAAGAAGGGGAGCTTTTTCGCTTTGTCCTAGCTTGCCATAATCACTACCTGCAAGTTCATCCATTTCCACTCTTAGTGCTTTTTGACAAATAACTTGCTTGAAAGAATAAAAGCATAGCAAATTTTATTGGTCATAGCCTTAACTTTTCTTTTCTAACTTTTACCATTATATCTTACCCTTGCATTTCAAATTTAACTGACGTTTCATACTTGGTTTACTTTTTAGTTTCCACCTTATTACCCATTCCCTCTTTGGAACGAGAAGAATCCGTCCCTCGATTGGAGGTTGAGAGGCCAAGGGCGTTCAACATAAAGGGCGTCGGTCTATTTGTGCAGGAGCCATGCATAGAAGTTGGGGTTATACTCTAGCTGAGCTTCCCTGTCTAATTTGAAGGGGTGGATACCGACATGCGTGATGTATGTCAGAACATCGGTTAGGACATCACCAGAATCGACCCGACTTGCAATGTGGAGCTCTTCCTTTATTAAGCGGCGGTCAAGGTAGGGATGCCCCTTGATGTGCTCTTCCATGGATTGGCCACGGAGAGTGGTTAATACTCGATACGAGATTGGTGCGACATAGGTGGGGTCGTACTCTATTGTTTTGATTATGCGGCGTTGCTTAGCGTTGGTCATTATGCGGCACCCCACCACTTCCCATTGCAGCCTAAGAGTGTACCAACGCTTCAAAAATGTGGAGTCCGTATCAACGAGCTTGGATAACTCGGTGATTTCTTGATGAGTGATAGCAGAAGTGGTTCGTTGATCGTAGGATGTGATGAGACGTTGTTTAGTGGCTTGCTCTTTGGAGATCTCGCCGTTGAGCAACTCAGCAGCAAAGTGAGAGGCTTTTGCAAATGCAAATTCAAAAGTCTCCCATGAGCAAGGCATCTTCCGTTTCAAAGGGTTCTTCTAATAGGCCCAAGTCCAAGTGGTCATAGGTAAGGGTGAGCAACAGGAAGGTGGCATCGAGTCATTTAATGTAGTCCACCACATCATCACCGGTGTCCTCGGCAAGGTCAACAGCTAGTGCTAGAAATGATTTCCATTCATAGGAGGGTGTAAGGCCGATGGGCAGTCCAGGTTTGCTAGAACTAGAGGCCTTGACAATACATAGTTGTAGTTGGGAGCTTCCTTCAGCTTGCAGTTGGGCTGTTTGGACTATGGATAGATTAGTATCAGCCACAACGTATGGGCTGCTGCAGTCAGCCTTGCCGTGGGGAGTTGGCTTGACTTGGTCGGGTGATGTTGCTTGGGACGGTGGTTGTTGCTTGGGCGGATAGGTTTGTGCGACTCTCTTGGGCCGATGAGCCGGATGGCTAGGGCTCTAGAGAGCGCTGCGGCCTATGGTTTTGAGGCATTGGGGGACGTGGGTGATCAATCTTGAGGATGGTGTATGAATAGTGCCCTTGGCCGTGGGGATCTTTGGGATCCACAACTAGGTATTTCCCTCGTAGTAGCCTTGTGCATGCAAGATGGCTTAAGGGACCCATCTTTGCTTGATTAGGCGGCGCTTTCTATGACTGCGTCTTGGCATCTTAGGTTTAAAGTTCTAGGTCTTATGAGGATAGGCGCGTCGACTCCTAGGCGTTTGTTAGAAATAGGCTTTCTCACAAATCAGCGCATGGGTGGCTAGAAGACGAGTTTTTGATAGGCATTCTAGCTCGATCAGGCGTTGTGTCCATGCCTCCTTCCCTTCCCATCGTTCTTGAAGTGCTATTCTCAGGCTAGGAATGAAGAATTCTAATGGTAGAATTGCCTTAGTCCCATAGGTTAGCCTAAAGGGGGTTTGGTCTCAACAGCCATTTTATAAGCTGTGCGGTAGGCCCGTAAGGCTGCCATCAACTTGTTGTCCCAGTCACTTCGTGAGGCTAAGACTACTTTAGTCAGGATGTTGATAAGAATCTTGTTAGTTAATTCTGCCTAGCCATTAGCCTGAGGGTAGTATGGTGAGGATTTGCGATGGACGATGAGAAAGGTGGATAGTAGATGTGCTATGACTTCGTTGATGAAGTGTGTGGCTTGGTTGCTAACCACTTCGATGGGCAACTGAAGCGTGAGATCACTTGCTCCCATAAGAACTTGACAGTCATCCTAGCATCGTTTTTTCATGTGGCTCTTGCCTCTGCCCATTTCGTGAGGTAATCCATGGCCACCATGATGTACTTGGCTTGTGAGTACTACGCCGCAGGGCTGATGGGTCCTATGAAGTCAATTCCCCATTTTTCGAAGGGTTGGCGAGAAATAATTGGGGTTAACTCCATTTGATCTTTATGAATTGAGACTTTTTTCCATTGGCACTCGTCACAATGCTTGACGAATCGCTTAGTGTCGCGGAAAAGTGTGGGCCACCATAATTGAGACTGCAACACCTTCTATGCTATCGTGTCTCCGCTAAAGTGTCCTCTTACAATGCCGCTGTGCGCCTCCGAGAGCGCATCGTACATCTCATGCTCACACATGCACCTACGTAGCAATCCGTCTTGCCCTAGCCTATATAGTTGGCTTGTAATCAGCTGGTAGGGCTGGATCTTCAGGATCAAGCACCTAAGTCAGGCCTTTTCTATTGGTCGCTCAGGTAGTCCGTGCTCGAGCACTTGGACTATGTCGTCCATCCAATACGGCATTAGATCAGCCTTAGATAATTCTCTCTCGCTAGACAGGTGGAATAAGTGGGCGTCAGGTAACTCGTCAACGATGCCTTGTCCAGCGGCTTCTCCTGTGGGGATGCATGACATGTGATCAGCCATGTAATGCTATTTTCCCTTTCGTACTACCACATAGAAATTGAACTCTAGGAGCAGGAGAAGCCATCGAGCTATGCACCCTGTAGCACAAGGTTTGTTCACTAAATAGAGCAGGGCTTGATGGTCCACAAAGAAGATGAAGGGTGTGGCCAATAGATAATGCCAGAACTTTTTCACAGCGAACACCATGTGTAGTCCCTCTCTTTCTGTTGTCGAGTAGTTCATCTCCATTTCAAATAGCAAAGCTCATTGGATAATCTAAAATATGCTCACCATGTTGGCATAACACTGCCCCCACGGCAAACTTAGAAGCATCGATGTGCACGTGGAAGGTAATGGTACAATCTGGGGCTCATAGAATTGGTGCTATTGTTAGAGCTTTTTTCAATTCTTCGTATACCCGTTGGCATGCCTCAATCCACTCGAAGACAATCAGCAACTTGTACAATGGTTTGGCGATCAGCTCATAGTTTAGTACAAACCATCGATAGTATCCTATATGGCCTAAGAAGCATTGAACTCCTTTGTAATTAGTTGGGGGTGGAAGGTCCACAATAACCTTGACCTTTAAGAAGTCAGTGGCAGTGCCGTTCTTCGACACCACGTGTCCTAAGATGCATCCGTGCTTTACCCAAGACTGACACTTCAAGGGGTTCAAGGAGAGACGATATAAGCGGCACCGTTCAAAGACTGCGCGGCGTTTGTCTAAGTGTTCGATCCAAGTCAAATGGACACACAGGTCATCAACAAAGATCTCTAACTCCTTGCAAAGCATGTCCTTAAAGATGGTGCACATGAGGCATTGGAAAGTGGCGGGGGCATTGGTCAACCCAAAGGGCATGACTATGTATGCAAAGACGTCCCACTCAATGGCAAAGGCAGTCTTGTGCCTATCCGCAGGATGCACTTGCACCTAGTTGTACCCTAAGAAGCCATCCAGAAAACTGTAGGCTTCCTTGCCTACCACCCTTTCAAGCATGTGCTCGGTGTACGGCAATGGATAATTGTCTCTCTTCGTAGCAGTGTTAACCTTCTTGTAATTGATGCACACTTGGATTTTTCTGTTCTTCTTCATCACAATGACTATGGGTGATACACAGTCTGTGTACTCAATTTTGTAAATGAATCCCACTCTCATCAGCTTGTCAATTTCCTCTTTGACAGCATGAGCGTGTTTTGGATTCATAGGGTACGGTCGCTGACTGACCGGCGTTGCGTCTATTGTCATGGGTTTGTTGTGAGTCACAACACTCAGATCTACCCCCTGTAGCTCTTCTAAGGACCAGGCAAATACGTCTGTGTGCTCCCGCAAGAGAGCGACAATACTCATTTCTTCTTTACCAGTCAAGTCATCGACAATGAACATTGGTCGAGGTGTTTCCCCATATTCCTGGGCTAGGTCTACCTTCTTGACCTTGGCTGGTCCTTCGATTGGTTCGCTCATCTGCCCTTGATGTTTGGCACTTAACAGAAGTACTACCATATTCCCTTTTTTGAATTTTGTGAAGCGTTCAGGGAGATCCTGCGGCTTTCGTTGTTCTTCTGATTGTATATTCATGGGGTGCTTTGCCTTTTCTTGCCTTAACGTTCTGCGCCTCAGGTGGACGGGTAGGTCCCCCTTGGTGCATCTAGTCACGGGCAACCTAGGTATCTTTGGATCAATGTCTGAAGTAACTTCTCATTCAAAGTCAAACTCTCCATCTTCACTAGAAGAGGTGGTCTCCCCTAGTGGCCACAATTGAGATGGTGATTCATTCCTAAGTATTGACGTCATTCCTGGCTGGGCTAGGCATGCTTGCTCAAGGTCTATGGCTCCTATGCATTCCAACCAAGTGCGATCACATTCCATGCACATGACTCCTCGCTCTACTCTAAGGACCTGCCTTTTCTGCGGCTTGGCGTCTGCTTGTATCTGTTCCATTTCTCGTCCTTCAGTGTCATATTCTATGGTATCTACTTCACTCTCGCTCTCATCACTTAAGGATTGGCAGTCTTCGTATTTGTCGCTGGAATCTTTGTCATTCGACTGCTCGTCATCTCCTAGGGCTTGGTATGCCTCGTGTCATTGGTCAGGAACCAGTGCCTAGTTATACATGAGGTTTAACTCATGCACCCTAGTCCATTGCCACTTGGAATCCTCTAAGAGGTCCTGGAGTGGTTTGAAATTTGCAACTGGGTTGCCAGCTAGCTGGTCCGTTAGGTATTCCAGTACCCCCTGGAGTTTCCTTTTGTTGGATGGTACTAGGAAGGTGACGGGCTTAGGCTTTCCATGGAGGCTTGCTGACATCATGCATACTGGTGCAGAGAGTGCTTCGTTAGACTTGCCGATTGTTTTGATGGCTTGCTCGTACACCTCCCGATCTGAGAATGGCAGGTCAATTGTAGCGAGAACGTGCATCCAACCCCGCTCATCCTCTGGGCATGGGATATACTTGGTCAAGGGCCCATAGGGCTTCTTGACCTGAGTGTTCTCTTTGAGCATAGCAAACTGGTGAGGTCTTCCAAGTGTCCATATCTATCCTTACGATGTCCATTCTATTGCCCAGGAAGATCAAGCCATTACCCCAATCTTCGACAACTCTAGCATTACGCATCCAGGGTCGGCCTAATAGGACATCGTAGTCCACTCCCTTCATGACTATAAAGTCGACAGAGAACTGGACACCTGCGATCTTCACTAGCCAATTCTTTAGTACCCCGAATGGCTTTACTCTCATGCCATTTGCTAGCATGACATTAAACCTAGCAGCCTCGACAGGTGGGTTTCCCCAAGTTCTGAAGCACTGCATGGCTAAGCACACTAACTCTAGCTCCCGTGTCTACGATTCCGTTTCTTGTTGTGTCAGCTAGGGCTAAGACCCGGCAGGACCGCATGCATCTTAGAGCCTTCCCAAAAGGCATTATCGTGCAAGGATTTAGGCACGGAGTGCAACATCAAGCTTGGAAATTGCGTTTTTGCATCCTAGTCTCGAGGGTTTGCCGTGACCTGCTCTTGTGATCCTTCGACCCATTGCTTAAGGCCTTGTCATAAGGTAGGGTGCTGCTTAAGTAAATTTCCCAGGCTAAGTGTTACAGGGGTGGTCACTACCATGGTCAGGAGATCGTTAGACACTCATCCTTTCCCTAACCTAGATTGTCCAGGCCAATGGCCGCGGCTGATGATATGCGGCTCTGTCGCATCTAGGCTTGGTCTTAGTGGCACTGCTTGTGGCACAGTTTCTCCTACTGACTTAGGTTGCGGCGGTGATGTTGGCGTGCTTATGCTAGAGAGATCATTGATCTCGTCCTCTATGATGGGCTCAATGTCTTTGAGGTGCTGTTGGGCCTCCTTCACCCATTCCTTTACCTTTTCTATGGCCTCTAACTGTCGCTTTGAATGCGGGTACTCCCCTACCTTAGTGCTTCCCTTTTCGGCCTTCTTAGGGGCTGAAGTCTTTGCCTCTGCATCTGAAACCTTCTTTCCTATAGGTAGAGTCATAGCACTCTCGGTCTTTAGTGTGACCTTAGCTTCCGATCTCTTCTTTTTCTGCCTGTGGCTTTTCTTTCCTATCGAGGTTACGTGAAGATTGCTAGGTCTTGGCAGAGAGATGTTGGCCTACTTCATTTGGGCTTGGGTCATAACTTGCAATGGAATAGGTATGGCCTCCCCATCGGGATTTTCGACACCAAACAGCCCCAATGGGACGGATGGCAAGTTGGCTGAGCTAGAGGACAGCTTTCACTTTGGGCAGTCTATGAAAAGATGAATGATTCCGCACTCTGCATACCTTTGGTCAGCCTTGTCCATGTTTTGTTACTCTCTTTCAGGGTACCACGATGAGACATGAGCGGGGTGTCCGCAAGTCCAACAAGTGACTGGATCCTGCGGCTGCCCTCTTAGGCCCCTACCTCGTCCTCATCCTAATGCCATCACCGGCACGGGTCGATAATCCATGAGGACTACGTTGCCCTCATTGTCGTGCGAAATGTAAGGGTATATGTAGGTCTCTTCATTAGTCGGCTCCTCCACGTAGTGTATTGGAGAGTCCCTCGGTGGGTGGGTCACGTAAGGACCGGGTGGTCTAGGAATGCTTGTAGGATTTATGTCCATTCTAGGGGTGGCTGGTTTCATATTGTTAGGCCTAGGAAGAGCCAATGGGGCTCCCCTTCTGAAGAATGGCTGTGGCCTGTTCGCTAGGTAAGGCTAGCCATAGGGTTGCAAGTATAGAAGTTTACTTGGTAATCTACAATGCGCGACATCATGGCCGAACCTACCACAGTTAGCACAAGGTCTTGACCTAGTGTCTTGACACTTGCCCGGCAAGTGGTTTCTGCTACAGTACACGCATTGGACGTGCAGGCACATTGGTCGTCTTAACATGTCTTGAAGCTTGGCTAATTCCATCTTGACCTTAGCCAAAAGCCTTGGTCTGTCTTGGTGGCCTTCCCCTTATCTTGGGATGATGGGATTGACTGCTCACTAGAGGCTGACGTTCTCTCTGAGCTTTGTAGATTGGTCTCTTCTAGATTTGAGCTCCTAGAGCTCTGCTCTTTTAGCTGGCCATCGACTCTGATGGCTTCCTCAAACACTCTAGCCACCACATCCTGCTGCAGGCTTGAATTGCCTGCCAATGCCTTATATAACTCCTTGTCTCGAATTCCACTGATGAATACAGTCGAAATTGCTCTGTCGGTCGGTCACTCACCTAGAGGGATTCTCTTAAAGAGACTGCTCACATGGGTCACATAGTCACTCTACAGCATCCAGGCTTGTATATCACATCCTACCCTTGTCGCCTAGGCAAAGCCCTAATGCTTGCGAACGTTGAGTCTGGTCGTTGAGGCCGTTGGATTCGCAGACTTGCTCAAACTGCTCAACACAGATTTATGGGTCGTCATGAGGTTGGTACTTATCGAGTTGCTTGGCAACAATGGGTATTTTGGCTTGGCTCTTTGAGCCTTCGTTTATCCCTAATCCTGCAAGCAGAGACGTCGCTAGTGCGGTGGCACTCTGCTCTACTGCGGTGTTATCAAGTAGCCATTTCATGAGGAGCTCCCTCAATGTGAAGTCTCCCTCTAGTGCTTTCTCATGGTCCGTTTGGTTTCGGCCAGCCAAGTTCAGCACTCGCTGCACCTTCTGCAGCTCCATGCTTTGCCTTTGGCTCCTAGCCTGTTGATCCCTATTATAATCAGCTATTCCTTGCAATGCCTTGCGGGCTAGCCTTCTCTCCTCCTCTAGGTCTGTAATGATTGCATTTGTTGTCCTGCCGTGGGATGCTTGTACCGGGCGTGCGCATTGTAACTGCTCACCAGCTGCTAAAAAGCATCTAGGAACATGTTCAATTCAAGCTTCTCACTAGACCGATGGTCTCTCTTCCATCATGGTTGAGTTCTTGCGCTCCACTACGTTGTCGATCAGGGTGAATAGACTTGATAGATCCTCGTTGTTGGCGCTCCTTGCTTGGTCCTACCTTGCGCTTCAATTATTTGTCTATGTCTTGGTTCTCTCCTATTGGTGGGTTCCTTGAGTGGTTTATCTGAGTGATTTCCTTTAATTATTGAATACAAACCTCAATTTATGGACACTCGGTGAGTGTGTTGTTTCTCATGCACTTGTACCCAATCAGGCTTTCAGCTTTCTTAAGTGTACTTCAAGTGCGGACATTCAATGTGAGTGCCGCAAGGAATTCCTCAGCGTCTTACATACTCTCGCTTGTTTCGGGCCTGATAAGCTTCGTTGCTTAAGTCCCGGCCACTCTAATGGGTTCCAGGGTCTACGTTGCTTCTTACCATTCACTAGGGGGTGGATCATAGGTCCTCCGATTGAATTTCTGTTCTCAACGCGTTAGGTCGTTGGGGAGTGCTCCAGCACTGTCTCCCTGTCCCTTGGTCTTGACTCCTACTTCGAGAACTGTCTACAAGGCGTTCGCCATGTTGTCCTGGAGCGGGTTGTGCTTCGAGTGGATCATGGGGGTCAATTTTTTATGTTTTCCCCTTTTTTTTTTGAACCTAAGGGTATGTCCGATTTACCAATGGTCTGATTTTAGTGGTCCAAGTCTAGGAATCGGACCAAGTGGGTCCGTCCGAGTCTCAGAATCGAATGGGGGTTAGGTGTCCGATTTTCAAAAAATCAAACAAGTGGTCTGATCGGACCAGGCGTGTGGTTCGATTGTTGCTCACGTGTCCTAATTCGTGAGTCTCATTTCCTCGTTCGGACGATCGGGCTTAAAGTACGATTTTTAGACGGGGTTGATCCGAGTGTCCGAGTGTCCGAGTGTCCGAGTTAGAGTGGTCCCAGTGCCCAAATCGGATGGGTTGGTCTGATCAGATGAAAGCGTCCGATTTTGAGAATCAGACACTGAATTGAGTGTTCGATTCCGTCGGCGCGAATGCACTTTTGAGCACAAATTCGTCCAAAATCTCAAGACATCAATGATTATAGACTACAAGATTCACCAGGAATGATGTTGGAGTGATGGGGGAGAGATCTATATACCTAGGGATCGCCGATAGCAACGTCACTCCTTGCCCTGATCGATCGAACAATTCGCCCAAGCTCTCTCTCTCTCTCTCTCAACTGGTTGCAAATGAGGATTCCCTTGCCCTTCAAGAACTTATAACCCTGCTGAACATTCCCCGGATGTTAATAACCACTCTCCTTACAATTCCTACATATTCAAATGCGAATTTCCTCCATTTTTCTTGATTTTCTCCCTATTTTATAGCAGCAACCCTATGCCTCTCGGGTGTGATTTCCTACTGTTAATCTACTCTAAACACAACACAAATGGAAAGCAAAAAATTGGACTAATTTCTCCATGTTTTCCAATCATCAAACAACCAGAATATTCCAAAATTCTTACATGTTTTGAAGATAAAAAACACCCGCACTTCCTACCTATCTCAAGCACCGTTTCGAGGATGAATACCCTACTTCGATGCTCGATATGAGGCGCGCAAATGCTCAAGCTTGAATCCATTGGTCCTGGCAACGGAACTAAAATGTGGGAGCCTTCACTCAACCGCCAAGACCCACGGACCGCTTATTGTTTCAAGCATTCCAAGCGAGCTCTAATGGCTATCTCTCACCTAGCTGACGCGCCGTCTATCCTACGAGTATAGTGAGCTTACCTTGATACTTGATCGAGTACCATCCTCTCTCTTGCACACCGGTAGCTCCATGATTCTTGATGCTAGCTCAAGCATCCTCAAGCCTCCCCCATCTCCAAGCTCCATCCTCCATAGCCGCGTCCGCAAGAGAAAAGAAGAGAAGAGAAGAGAAGAAGAGAAGAGGAGAGGAGATGGTGAAGAGCTTCACCCTCCTGATTCCTCACTTCCACACACACTCACTCCCTCACACTCTCACACTCCCTCTCTCAAGAGCACACACAAGCAAGAAGGAGAAAAGAGGAGAGGAAGAAGAAGACTCTTTTTGCCAAATACCAAAGAATGAGCTTCTCATTCACTTTTCAACTTTATATACAAAGCCCTAAATTATTTTTGGGCGGTCATCCCCTTTTCCCTTTTTTACATGGTCGGCTGTAGCCTAGGCCCTTTTTTCCATTTCCCACCATTCTAATTTATCCTATTCCCAACTAATGCATACACATTGCACAGGAGCGAGCCTGGCGCTCCTTTACAAGGATTCGGGAGCACTCCCACATTTTAATGGTGCGCCCTTTTACTCTTTTGTTGTCTCGGGGCGACACCGAGGCTTTTTGAGGGTCGTGCCCAAACATTTAAAAATTTTAGGGTCTGGTTACCGGTCAAGGCGCCTTTTTTTGCTTTTATCCTATGCCTTTTTTGCTATTTTTCTTTTTTTTCCATTTTCTGCTCCTCTGTGCTGCGGGAAACACGGTAACACCTGAGATGCTGTTAAAATTTTCTTGCATGGAATAAAATATGCTTGTTTACTAAACCTGTCTACAACAGTCCAAATCATATCATGGTTAGCTTTAGTATTAGGTAAACCAGTAATAAAATCTATAGAAATCTGTTCCCATGGTCTTGATGGAATAGATAAAGGCATAAGTAAACCATACTATTTACCATGATGTCTCTTAACTCTTTGACAAACCAAACATTCAGAAACAAAGTTAGATACATCAGTGTCCATATGTAGCCAATGAAAATCTTCAGTTAATGTACGTAAAGTAGATATAATACCTCTATGACCTTGATATAGAGGACAATGAATCTCATTCAAAACAAAAGATCTAAATGGGGCTATAACACATAATCTCTTTTTATAAAACATGAATCCATCATTGTAAGACAGTGAACCAATAGGAATCGAGTTATTTTCAACTAATTTATTCCAATCAGCATGAAAAGTAATGTCCTGATGATAGGTATCTTTCATAGGAGTTAGAGAATCAAATGATATGACAGAAATATTATGAATGGTCGGTCTTCTACTTAAAGCATTAGCTACTACATTTTCTTTACCTGGTTGATATTGGATAAGGGGATGAAAACTTTGAATAAAAGCTGCCCATTTGATATATCGATCAGATATTTGGGGTTGACTAAGGATATGTTTAATGCTTTGTTGGTCAGTCTTAATCATAAATTTAGAACCCATTAAGTAATGTTTCCATTGTCTTAAATCTTGTACAATAGCTAACAATTCTTTATCATAAGTGGAATATTTAAGTTCCGATGGTTTCAGTTTACAACTAGAATAGGCTATGGGATGATTATCTTGCATAAGTATGGCTCCTATTCCAAATCCGCTAGCATCAATAACTACTAAAAAGAATGACCTATTAAAATCAGGTAGTTGTAATACAAGAGCATGTGTTGATGCATGTTTCAATAAATCAAAAGATTTTTGTTGATTATCTGACCAATGATAAACAATACCTTTCTTTAAAAGTTTAGTCAAAGGCAAAGCAAGTAATGAAAAATTTCGCACAAACTTCTTGTAAAAACTAGCAAGACCTAGAAAAGAACATAACTCATGCACATTTTTGGGTATAGACCAGTTCAATATTGCTTCTATCTTCTTAGGCTCGACGTTAATACCTTCTGATGACACAATATGACCTAAATATTCAATTTTTGTTTGAAAAAACTTACTCTTTTTGGAATTAGCATACAATTGATTATCTTTCAACAACTTGAAAACCAAAGACAGATGTTCATAATGTTCTTTCTAATTTTTACTGAATACCAAGATATCATCAAAGAATACTATAACACAATGCTGATATTTCAAAAATATGCGATTCATCATTCTACTAAATGTAGCGGGTGCATTAGTCAATCCAAAAGGTATCACTAGAAATTCATAATGACCAAATTGTGTTCTAAATGTAGTTTTGAATATATCATATTTATCTAATCTCACCTGATGATAACCAGATTTAAGATCTATTTTACTAAATATGGCAGAACCTTGTAGTTTATCCATTAGATCATCTACCCTAGGAATTGGATATCTATTCTTTACAGTAATCTTATTTAGGGCATGATAATCAATGCACATGCGATAAGTATTCTTCTTCTTCTTCTTTACCAATAAAAAATGTGCACCAAATGGAGAGCTACTAGGTCTAATTAATCCTCTATTTAATAATTTCTCAACTTGATTTTGAATTTCTTTTTGTTCAATCTGGTTATGCCTATATGGTGCTTTAGGGGGTGGTTGTGTACCCGGAATTAAATCTATTTTGTGGTCTTCATGACGTGAAGGAGGTAGTCTAGGTAGTAAATCTTTAGCAAAACAATCTTTAAATTATGCAAGGAATTCTTTTTGCCTAGGTTGCATATGTTTTTCTTTAGCTTGAAGTTCATTCACCCAAATTAGATAAGATTTACTACTTTTGCGTAATGCACGTTTAGCTTGAGTATGAGTAAGCAATGGAAAATTATTGGATGCGTGCATACCATACAATGTAATATGTTTTCCTTGAAAATAAATTTTAATTGAATGAGTGGAATAATCTATGTCAGGATTATGTTGATGACGCCAAGGCATACCTAGGATAATATCACTCGATTGTAATGGTATAACTAGAAAATTCATTCTTTCAGTATATTCACCAATTTGAATTTCTAAATCGTGCACCTCTTGTGTTCCATTATACCTTGTGCCTAAGAATGTTGCTTTAATGCGATAATGCGTAGGAACAATTTGTAATTTCAATTCTTTCACTAACTTTGTAGAAATAAAATCATGTGTACTACCATCATCATGCAAAATAATATTTTCTTTTCCATGCACTAAACATTTCATTGTCAACAAAGAATGTGGAGTTAGCATACCTGGTAAAGTATCCGAAGGAGTAGCAATGTCATCCTAATCTTCCGTAAAGTCAGGCATTTTCTCATGTTCTTCATCTTCCATTACTCCAAGATAGTTGATATGGATAGGTAGCTTCTTCGATTGGCTATTGGCTGCTAGATGTCCAGGTTGATGGCATTTGTAACACACTATAGGTTTGGCTTTAGATACATTGTTTGCAATGGCAGGAAGTCTAGGAATATTAAGATTTGGCTGTGAAGATGGCTTAGGGTTTTGATTGGTATTTGATGGCAAAGGAGGTGGTTTTGTCCAAGATGGCAAAGGAGGTGGTTTTGTCCAAGACTTATGGAAAGATGATGAAGGAAATCGACTTTGATTGAATCTTCTAAAATTGCTTAGAACCAAGTTACCATTTGCTTGAAATTGTTGTGAACACTTGTCTCTTCCTCGAAGCTTGTTTTCAGTATATGAGCTAAAGAAATTGCATCTTCAAGAGTTGCAGGCTTGAACATATTGACTTCAACGTAGTAATGCCCAAGTAATTGAGACATATACTTGCGCTTGTGAGTCACTTGAGGTACATCTTCAAGCATGCATAGTTGGAGTAAAACAATCCAAAAGCATTTGGTGTAGTGGAAAATAGGCTCACGATCTCTTTGCTAAAGAAGGTCCCATTGCTTTATGGCTTTTTCATGGAATTGTGGAGGAAGGAAATTTTGCATAAACTTCTTTTTGAAACTCTCCGAGGTAGTGGGACAATCTATGCTATTACGAACCATGGTCCACCAAAGAGATGGTCGATCCACTAAATGATTAGTAACACACTTAATTTTATCTTTTTCAGTGTATATCTTTTCATGGAAGTAATCATCAACCTGACTGATGAATGCAAGAACAGTCTTTCCATCTCGAGTTCCATTGAAAGTACGGAATTTGAAATTTCTTTTACTTATCTTTGTTTCTTTTGGATGGATTGAGCTTCGAGAGTCGCATTGATGGTTCGTTGGATAAGATCTTCGGATTGTGGTCCATGTTTATCGGTAATCGATTGTTGAAAATTAGCCAATTGAACTTGCAAGGCTTTCCGGGCTTTTCGTTCTTCATCCAGCTGCATCATAATTAAATCCAATTTTTGTTCCATCGTAGGTTCAGGAAGATCGCCTTCAGTCATTAGATCCGTCCATATTTTGTTCTCTCATCTTGTAAAAATTCAAAAGACCTCAAAATCCAATTAGCGGGATGAGCGTAGCTCAAAGTCGGGTATACAAGGCTTATAGATTTTTGTTTGGCTTTCACAATCTTCGACTTTTGCAGTTGGGGGATTTGAAGTCTTCGTATAATCTGTATATGACCTTCTACGTGTGCTGAAACTGGTTCAGCAAGTATGTGTATGTGAACAAAGTCTTCCAGGGAACAACTTTGTAGTTCAGTGCTTTTGCGCAGGAATAGTCCTTATGGGAGTTTTTGGAATAAGTCAGTTTTGACCTCTGCTGACTTGCAGGACTTGCAGAGTTACAGAACTTAAGGAACTTGACCAACTTTGGCGATTTTTGTGACTTGAGACTTAGTGGATTAAGCTTATAGCTTACTCTGAAGATAAACGACGAATTTTAGAGGGGGAGGCATTTTCATTCGCGAAATTTTAGGGGGGGCGTTTTCAGCTGCGAAATTTTACGGGGGGTTTTTTCAGCCGCGAAATTTACAGGATGCTGTCGCCTGTCGCCAAAATTTATGCTTGAAGCTCCTAAGCTTCTTATCAAGCTTTTGCTAAGCTTTATTTTAAAGCTTAATGACTTTTTAAGTTATGGAGATAAGCTTACTATCACTGTATAAAAACATCTTGATAGAAGAGATGTAGGAGTGGTCCTCCACTTCCTCAGGCCAGTCCTTCGCGATCAGAGGCTGTAGACAAAGGTTCTTGTAGACAGAGGTTCTTGACCGCCAGAAATCCACCCATATCGACCGTTTGCGATGAAACTGATTAAAGAGATTGATCGTTCCAAGAGCTCCGTTTTCACGCAAGATGGGTAGCGATTGGAAGCTCTTGATCTCAGCTTCGCTTTGATACCACTAGTGCACAGATCAAATGCTGTATGCTCGCGTAGTGAGCACCGAAAGGTCCCCAAGAACAAAAGAACTCTACTTTTTTGCAAAAAACTCAATGTAGAAAGCATGCACGACATGAACAAGAGACCAATTGGGTGCAATCACTACAAGGGATCGGGCTCATACCCGCGCTCCTAGCCGCACAAAATGACTTGGGAAAAAAAGTGTCGAGCCCGTGTAATAGCGCGTGTATCATCGCGGCCAGAGACATGCGTGTAAAAGCTCGTGTACAGTGGCAGTCAGTCGCGCGAATACACGACCCCATACACGCGTTCTGCGCAGTTTTGCTGCAAATTTACACGCGAATCTAATAGACTATCCGCGCAAATTTACGCGATTTTGACAGATGACACGCGCTTATACACGCGATTACAGAGGGAAAAAAAATCCAGAGAGTGCTTTTGGGTGCCTGGATGTTGTTCCAGCATCCAGCCACCCAAAGGCACTCTCTGGATTTTTTTTTGGTGCATTGCACCATAAAAAAAGAGCGATTTAGATTTCAAGACACGAATCAAGACTCACTCTCTATGAATACACGATTCAATATTACTATCTAAAACTTAATACACGACTCAAGACTCACGATTCAATACATTGTCAATACATGATACATTTGTGTACAAAGGAGTCCATATGTCAAAATAGCCCATGGCTTTAATTAGGAACAAATATATACAAAGTCAAATAGGGAGCTAGGTGCAAAAAAGCCCATGGCTTCAGTTACAAAAAAATTTTGTACAACCACATCCTACAGTATTCTGAAAGCTAATCAGAGGATGATGAGGACCTTGTGCTCTCTCCATGATCAGAGGAGCTCGCATCGGTATATTCCGATGAGTGGTGCTCGCCTCCACCACGAGCAGTGGCACGAACATCAGCAGTGGCGGCTGGATCATCAGGGGCAGGAGCATTAGCAGCTTGTGCCTATTCAAGAAATATACCGTATGTAAGTATACATATATATGCAATTAAATAAATCGAAATCATTCATTTAGAGTTTTCAAGTACCTGTCGACCGTATGGTCTCATGGCCGCGTCAAACTGCGCATCCATAATACGTCCCTCGTTTCTGAAGATGGCCCACGTGTCACGTCTGCTATTGCGGCGAGCATACCCAGTCTCGTGGGCTGTGGGCCTCCTCCCCATAACCCGTCGCTGTAACATAATTAAGATAGTTTGTAAGATCAAAACAATCATAGAATCAATGAATTTGGCAAACAATCAAATAAAGAGGCAAGTTACTTAGGAACTCTGCCTCCCACGACTCGACGCCGCCAGATCCGAAATGCGACGATCCAATGGTCTCCATCTGGATCCGTCGTGCCTCCACATGCTGCCTGCTCTTCACGCCTCCCTCTGCGCGCTTCTTTGCCTCCTTCCACTCGCGTTTGTGGGCAGTGGTAGGTTTCTCACAAGGATAGCCACCCGCAGCTACATTCACCCCATCATCGTACGCGAGTTTCTTAAGGTGAGATCTTTTATTACTTAAGATCTCCCTTATTCGCGTCCTTCCCCATACATCCGAGAATGTCACTCGTGGGGGATTGGGGTACCGACTATGTACACTATCTAGGACCTCCCTACATAACCGGCTATCCTGATCTTTAAATTTCACAAAACAGTTTCTATACATGTTTGAAACTACCCCCCGCATATACTCCATCACCTCTTTCCCTCTCGCATCCATGACTACCCCACCCCTATCCGTAACATCGTAGAAAATCTCTCCCTCCACCTCTCTCGCCTCCTCCGACTCCTCACTGTCTCCTCGTACATGCCTCCCTCCATGCCCTCTCTCACCGCGTGCCCTACTACCCCCCCACCAAAGCACCCGCCGCATCCTCCACTCCCGCTCTCTTTACTGCGGCGTCGGCTCTCATCTGTACTGCGGGAGTAGCCATGACTAGGGGTGGCTGCACGTGACTGTGTACGTGACTGTGGCTGTGAGGGAGCACGTGATGGTGGCCGTGAGCCCTCACGTGACGGTACAGAGGAGGGTGTGCGTGAGTGTGTCCGTGCAGGGGTGTGTCTCCTCGGTGAGCGTGTATGCGCAGGGGTACGTCTCGTCGGACTCGCAGGCGTAGACGGCAGTGGAGAGGCTTGTGTACTTGGGGGCGCGGTGTGACCTGGGAGTCTAGGAGGAGGATGGGCATACATATACTCTGTCAGCTCCACTGGATTAGGATGGCACCCAAAATGGTTTATCATCTCCATCATCCAAGTGCTTCACTTGAACTGCTCAATATACAAACAGTTTATGGATGGAGCAATGCAAGTCTTGACGCATTATTGAAGTAAGCATTGTAACTTGCAAATTTGAGTTAGTGGTTTTTGGTTTACAGTATAGGGTTTAGGGTTATGGGCTAATTGATGATATTGGATGCATGCTATTATCAAACATGCTTCCAAAGGGGAATAGACTACCCACCTCAAGAGACAAAGCGAGGCGCTATGTGACATCTCTTGGAGGATTGGATTATGATCGCATACATGCATGCGTCAATGATTGCATTCTCTTTCGTGGGACGCATAAGGAGGCTCGACAGTGTCCCACTTGTGGTGAAGCAAGGTATAGAATAGATGTGAAGAGTTTTGATGTACCTCGTAAAGTCTTGTGACACTTTCCTATAATTCCTCGCATCAAACACATGTTCAAGTGCAAATCCATAGCAGAGCTCATGTCATGGCACTCCTCGCATCGATCAGATGATGGCATGTTCCACATTCCTGCAGACACTCCTGCTTGGAAGCATATTGAAGATGAGTGGCCCAGCTTTAAAACAGATCCCAGAAACTTGAGACTTGGCCTAGGTATGGATGGAGTGAATCCGTTTGGTTTCAAGAGCACCGCATACAGCGTGTGGCCGGTTGTGTTGGTGAATTACAACCTTCCACCATCAATGGCGATCAAGAAGGGACATCTTATGTTATTCCTTCTGATTCCAGGGAAACATAAAGTCAAGCATATGGATGTTTATCTTGAACCGTTGATTGATGAGTTGGAGGAACTATGGAGAGGTGTTGCGGTAGTGGACATTAGTAGGCCTCCCTCCTCTCGACACTTCGACTTAAAAGCAGTGTTGATGTGGACGATGCATGACTTTCCAGGATACAGCGATTGTTCTGGTAAGAATTCTAACTACCTCCTGACTCTAATACTACTAGCTATATCAATTATAACTATTGACTTTATTATTCTAACTTTTTTTTTATTTTAACAGGTTTGAGGACATCGGGTAAACATGCATGTCCTATATGTGGCCCTTCATTGGTACATGAGTATGCTGATGGTTTGTGTAAGACCATATTCGATAATCATCATCGATTTCTCCCATCAGATCACCCTAAATATGCTCCTAGTAAGAGGAACATTCATCCACAGACACTTCGTGCAAAAGATTGGAAGCGTATTTGGGAGTCTTCAAATGTTCTTCCTCCAGATGGCATGAACAGGTACATCTCCATTGTTTTCAATCTTGTTTTGTGTAGTCTCTAAAGTTGGAATAAAGATGATAGTCTGCAATCCCTTGTGTAGGTACTCCATTTTTTTCCGGCTACCATATTGGACCCATCTCAAGATCAACCATCTTCTTGATCCCATGCACATCTTCAAGAATGTGGGATCTAGTATTTGGGAACATGTTATTGGTAAAAGAGACAATGTTAGCATACGGGAGGACTTGCAGGTCGCAGGACGTATGCGTCAAGCTTGGCCACGAGAGGAGGGTGGGCACGTTCGTCTTCCGCCTGCTCCCTGGATTATATCAAAGAAGGAGGAGAAGCAGGTAAAGCAAGCCATCACCACTTTGCGTACTCCCACTGGATGCATGAGATCGTTGAAGGGAGCGTTTACAACCACTAAGAAAAGAGGGGTTGAGCAACTACATGGGTTGAAGTCCCACGATTGGCACAAGATGCTCCAAGTAAGTGTTTTCCAATTATTGTAGGTTGAAATTAAATTTTGTAATGCCCTAACCCAAATATACATGTGCTCTTATGTGCGCAGTTCATACTACCTACTAACATCGACCATTGCGCAGACAGGAGTTTGAAAAGATGTATTTATAAGATGGGCGAGCTTGTGAGGTATGTAAATCCCATGTAAGATCACCCTTCATCATACCTTGCAAAATGAATGTGCATGAGGTATAACGTACTGTGCATTTATTTTTCAGATATGTTAGTTCCAAAGCAATTGATCCAGCCACATTGGATGATGCGCGTGTTATGGCAGTGGAGGTGGTTTGTATGGTAGAGGAGACTTTTCCGCGAACCATTCTCACAAGTCAACTACATCTCATTGTGCATTTAGTGGATGAAATTGCTTTATGTGGCACTGTGCATGCCCGTTGGATGTTCTTCCTAGAGCGCTTCATGAAGACCTTAAAAGACTTTGTGAGGCAAAGTGCAAGGCCCGAAGGAAGCATGGCTGAGGGTTGGTTGATACAAGAGTCTCTTGTATATATATCAGAATTTCTTGATCAGGTGGATAGCTCTTTGCCGCGACTATGGAGCAATGAAGAGGACTTGAGGATGACGTCTATTGTGCCTCAAGGAAAAGGACAGAGCAAAGTAATTGAGAGAACATTGATTGATGATCTTAATTTCACTTGCATCCTTAATAGTGATGTGATGAGCAGATGGGTTACAAGATACGAGGATGCAAAGACAAAAAGGCAAGCAGACAGAGCTCTCTTTCGGAGGCAACATGGCTCTCGTAAGGCGTACCCTAAGCATCTAGCAACACTTCCGAATGATATTCATGTTGATTGGTTGCATGAGGAAATGGAGAGAGCAGAGAGAGATGAGGGGCTGCATATCACGGCGGAAGAATGGGAGTATGCACGAGGATGCATGTTAAAGGTACATAGAACAAATGTAAATTTGCATTCTTTGTAAGTGATTGGCTTTTCATATTTATTCACATTAATTGCTTACATAGATATTGCTTATATTTTGGTCCAGTGCACTATGTTCAATGCTATATGGTGTGAAGGCAAGCATTTTCGAACACAAAGAATAGATGAAAAGAGGAATACACAAGATTGCGGTGTCATTAGTAGCTTTGAGGGAGCCAATGGAAAAATGGATGATTATTGTGGCACAATCCAAGACATATACAGACTTGACTTTCGCCGCTTCTTTGTGTATGTTTTGGATGTCAAATGGCAAATGAACGTGGTGGAAAAAGGGCCTAACGCAACGATAAAACGCCATGCAAGTGGCTATGTAACTATTGACTCTACAAAGTTTTGGCAAACAAAGAAAGATAGGCTCGTATTGCCACAACAATGTGAGCAGGTATGCATTTTTTTACAAATGTGTTTCATGTACATATATATCTAAGCTCGCGCACCCCTTGACTTTTGATATTCTAATTAATTAATGAATTATGTGTATTTGAGCAGGTTATCTATCTGCCAATGGTGCATGACAGTAAATGGTGGTATGTCATCCCTATTGCACCACGTTCCAAAGTAATGTATAATACATTCACTGATAGGGAGCATATGGAGGATGTGGCAAGCCGCAAAGAAGATGATGTCGAACATGCCAATGTAGATGATCATGATAATGAGGATGAGCGTGCCATTTCTCACGATCATGAGGATGACCCTTCCATTGAGGATGATGGTGATGATGATGAGAATGATCAAGGCATCGGTACCATTATCAATGGGCAAAATAGCGATAGTGGAATAAATTTAATCGTAGCCTTACAAATTGATCAAATGGATATTGATGTTGATCGTTTGGCAAGGATGGATCTTATTGAAGATGAGATCGAACCCTAACCAATCCATCACTGTATTGTTCCAAATTCATGACATTTCTATTGTATACTTTGTCTTTCAATAACCATATGAAGATATATTTTTCAATATATTACGTTGTTGTAAGTGCATGTAGTGGGATTTTGTAATGGTTTGTAAACACTGCAATGCACAATGACATTTTTAAAACTTAATGGTTTTCTGTTTTGAAAAGAAATGGATTTCTGTAGTTAGGCTCTGTGTCGCGTGTAACAGCGCGTGTATTATTATTGACTTAACGCGAAAATACACGCACCCTCACATGCAATTATACACGCGCCTGATACTGCTGTAACTATACACGACCATACACGTGCTCGTAACTTGGTGCATATACACGCGCTGTTACATGCATGTATACACGCACCCGATATTGCTGTAAGTATAAACGACCATACACGCGCCCGTAACTTTTCGCGTGTAATGGACGCGTGTATGGCGGCATTGTGTTGTAGTGAATCTCCCCCCATGCCTTGTGTGAGTGCTCCATAAAGCATGTATTTTTTGTATTAATCATCTTCAAGCTCAAATAATAGTCCAAATTACAAAATAGCACGCTTTTGGCTTTTGAGTTTACTTTAGTGCCAAATAGAAATAAAGCTAATGGGTGGGCGCCCAAAGAGTCAGGCATACCCAATACAATGTCCAAATACAAATATCATAATCGTGCGCCCATGCACATACAAAATAATAAATAAATATCCAATCCCTTAATAAATAGGCGCGACAAAATATAAGTGCCATGCCTAAAGTATGCGCCTATCAAAATATAAGTAATAACTCGAATACACACTATCCTTCAATGCTTTCCTCCGCTCACTACTGCTATATCTACACATCAACTGAAGCATTCACGATCCTTAGTAAAATAATACAATTAAACCGATAAAAGTGAATACCTAGCAGTCTTCAGCTATATAAATAAATCAACTGGTTAAAAATCAATCCTAACCTTAATTTATCACGAGTGCGCACTCTAAACTCATAAACATTTATTAAGTTAATATGTATTTTGCGGAATCACCTGCTATGAAATCACCCCTATACACACTAAATTAATGAAATGCCTGAAAAGGATAGGTGTCCCCATCAACTTCTCGCACAAAGAATCCACTTTGTGTATGAGCCTCGGTCAATAAAGTTTACGGAATCCATCGTAAAATGTGACAGAATCCACCGTGGCACGGAATCCACCGTGTAATATGCCTCCTGGCATGAGTTCTCCTTGGTACAACACTCATTCTCTTGGTCGCCTTGTCTCTTGTAGTAAAAGCAAAGTTGTAGTAGTAGGGATTGTTGATGTGGGATAGAGGAAACTAGCTCTTCTCTCATTGGGATGTACAAGGATTGGCTTTGTGCGAAGAAGATGAATTATGAGAGAAAAAATAATGTTTATTGCCATTATTCTTGTGTGCTTGTTTAAAGCAAGTGGATGGATACACTAATTTGGAGGAGTCTTTGTGAGAAGCTCGTCTCTTTGGATTTTGGCCACCAATTTGTAGACGAATTGAGAAGAGCTAGAATATGTGCTTATGAAAGGACACCAGGGAGATCCCCAAGTCTATGTCTCAACAAACAATGTTGTTGAGTACCCTTCTTGTATAGTGTACTTGACAAATTTGCACAAGGCACTAACTTGAAGGATGTCATCTTTCTTTTCATTAACATCCTTAAACTACTTCCAAATAAGATTGGTAGTATTAAATGTATGTATCATTTGCATGTGCCATCATTGTAATGAATAGTGATCTCTATCAAGATAGTTTTATCTTTTTGCTTCCACATGGAAAAGGCTAGATTGGTATCATGTGGTGGGTTCTTCTCTACTCCATTAAGAATGGACCATAGTTTATGTGTGTGAGCTAGATATAGATAAGCTAACTATAACTACACACTAAGTGTAAGCAAAATGTAAGCTAGGTTAAGCTTTGTTAGGTCAAATCCAAAAATAAGCATAGGATAAGTGTTAGCTAGAATATGCTAAGTTAGGCCTAATTTCCAAACCATAGGATGCACTTCATCACCAACTATCTACCATATTGTCGATTGGCCACATCATCTTCTAAACTAGGCTTGGCTGGGCTAGGGGTAAGGTAGGCTAGGCCTTGCTAAGCCTATGTGAAGGATAGATGTAAGCTAAGTGTAGGCCATGATATACCCTATGATGCTAGATTTAGGCATATTCATCTATATTACATAGGCAAGAAAAGCTATATTAGGCTAGGCTTCATTAAGCTTAGGCTATGCCAAGCCATGTGGTTGGCTATGCTTGCTTATCCTAAAGTAATTTGAGGTATGCCTCATTAAGCTTAGGCTAAGTATAGATTTGATTACTAAATTATTTAAGTATAAATCCAATTATCTAATTACTAAGATATTTAAGTATAGAATCAATGATTTAATTACTAAATTATTTAATTGTTAATTTCTTATGTATTTAAGGAGCACCATTTGTGCTAGTTGTTGCTCAAAAAAAATGTAAGAAAAATCATCAACTAATCAAAGGTACGATTACTTATATTTACTTTGGAAATTGGTGCATTCTTTTATAATTAGTGTTTACTATAGTAATAGTCAAGTTTCTATGTTGTGTTTTTTGTAGATGGTTCTCTTTCTTCGAATACAAATTTTAATGTGGTACATGTCATCATCTCAAGGCCCCAACCCTAAGGATGAGAGAGAGAGAGAATGATGGGTGAGGTAGAGGGCTTCTTTATCTTGTTTTAGTTTTTGCATGTGACTATTTAACAATTATTGTATCTAAACATCTTAGTGATTTCATTTTGCAAATGGATCTTGTTGGCCTACTACTGCCCACTAGTCATCTTGAGCTGAGCTTTTAGAGATGGCACAACAAATTGGACACATGGATGCACTTATGGGAGCAATATATCATCACAGAGTAGCAATGATACTATATCACAGTACAAAGACTTTACCAAGTCATCTATATTGTGAAATACTTTGAAATGTCTTAATATTCTAAGCTTGAATTATACACGTCTATAGGGGCAACAACATAAAGAGGTTGAGCATATTATGATGACATTTATAATTTGTCTTGTGGCTAGGGGATAGTTAGCCAACAATGCTCAATTTCAAATAAAAAATACCACAATTATTAGATACAATTAGTTCTAAATAGTCATATATAATTTTTTTAAATAAATAATATACTTACAATGTTTCCTTCCCATATATCTATGCGTCTTGACTCAAAGTGTGATGAGCCGAATTTGTCAATTTGGTTTCATCGTGCCTTCCTATGCTATGGGCTACAGAAGATCCCATGCTACACCCTTCTTTGGGCTTCTATCCACTCTTGACCATGTAAGGTCATTAACATTGGCTCAGGATCCATGCCTTGCTCTAACCTTCACTTATTTTCCATCTCCTTGTATTTGACTATGGCTCTCTTTTTAGAAAGTGTATTTCTGATCCTTTACACATGCTACGACATTCATGTAGCTCAAGTCCTCCTATCCCGCATGATTTGGAGGAAACCCACCTAAATGATTTAGTTGGTGGTACACATCTAACTTGGGTTCTACCTCCCTCTCTTTATGCTACTAGGCTTCAACTGGTCTCTCTCTATTTTGCTATAAAGAGGGGCTCCAACCACGACCAAAAGAACCTCTACCTCAACACTTACATCCATGGCTACTACTACATGGGATAGCTCATGCAATGGAGATAATCGAGAGGAGGTCATATACTCATATAGATTAGCTAGGGTAGGAGAATGGCCAAATAAGGCCTGTACCTTTGCCATCATTCTCTCTCTCATCCTAAAGGTTGAGATCTTGAGATGATAACTCCTATCACATCAAACATATATTAAGATAAATAGAAACATCCATGACAACATAGTATAAGATGATTATCAACATAATATGGTATACAAATATACATAAATATACAAATATAAAGTGTAGGTAGGTGTATATGTATAAATGCATATACATATCATAACATAGTAAAATGGGAATAATAGCATAACATGACATACTAGTATACATAGGCTTACGCATATGCATATGTATAGTCATACATATACGTTTACACATAGATATGCATTTGCCTATATGGATAAGTAGCCTATGTGCATATGTAGTATCTGTATAGGCACATGTATATGTATGCGCACATGCATAGCCTATGTGTATGTATGATTTACACATATGCATAAGCATATTTGCATATGCATGTATAATTTATGAATATGTGGGTACATATACATATATGTATGCACATACATATGCAAATGTATATAATCAACTATGCACACATACATGTTACGCATAGGCATATGCATAGGCTATGTACATACATATATATAGGCTAGGCATACACACACATATACATGTGCACACACGTATGTACATGTTTTGCAAATGTACACATATGTGTATGGGACACACACACACACACACACACACACACATATACATACACCCACTCGGCTATTACTTTAATAAACCATGAGTATGAAAGAAGTACACCAACATCAAACTAAATATAGATAGTTGTATCTTTGATCACATGATGATGATGTCCATCGGCCTTTTCTTTAAGAAATAAATACAACAAATGATGTACTCCATATACATAAGAAATCAACAGAAAAGTTAAAAGAAGATAATTAATAAGCTTGGTGAAAACTAGTTGAAAACATGTCTCTCTCTCCATCTATCGCTCTCTAAAGACACACACACACCCCCCCCCCCCTCGACACACACACACACACTACAAATAGCATGTTAAAACCCCAATCAAACTAAGTGTGAAAATTCAAAGACCCTACATGCTTTGAGAAAAATTGTTTATGCATCAAAGATTTATGCTAAAACCGCATTAGAAATCACTTTTAAGGATACCATAATACCTTCAGCAAAGAGCCCATTCAAACACCTCTTGATAGTAGCGAAAGTATCTATGTTAATATAGAAGGCAAATAGCCCGATTACTTTGCCAAAAAGTTTCACAAACCCTGGCCATCATGGCACCATTTACATTTGTGGATACAATAAGGGAAGAGATTTATATCAAGGAACAAATAGTTATCTTGTAAGCTTGAATAAGTGGAGTGACGAGCCCTAGGCAAGATGATGCAGGTACCTTCACTGACGCAGGCAATGGCCGGGATGCTCCAGGCAAGTAGTAGGCAGGGATCATTAATGGCGAGCTAGTCGACCAGAGCACAACCGACATCACCAGCAAGCAATGACGCCATAATTAATGATGTGGGGTACGGCGTCCTCCGAAGCCAGCTCTCACATTCTGTGCAGTCGTCCTGCAACCGCAACCAGGCGTTGACACCTGGCAAGCAACGACTTGAAGATGGCCTTCAGGACACCCAGCTTCGCAGACCACGGCGCCACGCTTCCACACCTGATCTGACAGCAGTGCAACCACCAACCGGCTGTAGTCATGGTATTCGTACTAGAATTAGTACCACTACCAAACCAGCAAGGTCCTACTACCAACACTAATGCTTCCGCTCTAAACATTCGTATATCAAATCTTAGCTCAAGTAAGATCCATGGCAAAAAATGGTACAGGTTGTCATCATATGCACATGAGAAGACTATGGCATTAAAATTTTATGCTCCTTCGCTAACCCCCTTTAGTGGGTTTGGCCCACCAAGTTTTGAAAGCTTGAAAATGGTCGAAGGATATATTCCCCTAAGCCCTTGAGCATACAACTTCTAATAAAGTAATGCCAAACATAAGATTATATATTTTAGTTGTATGTTGCCAACTAGGGTTAATGCAAATATACTCCGATTATTTCAATGCTTTCAACAACACCATACATCATATCTAAATCTTTTAAACTAAACTTGGACGAATGCCTTTTTCCATCCATATAACTACAATACTATAATGGAAGAACAGCCCTTTAAGAAAAATGGGAGAATTTTCCACTTTAAGGTTTCAAGCCTACTTCTCAATTGGCATGCCTAGTTTTTATATTTTGTGAATTCAAATTAACTAACATTTTTTGTACTTGATAAAGTTATGGCTACTTTTATAGTGAATTAGCTTGTATCATAACGACTAATGTGTTTTCAAAATGTGTCAAGCTACTCAAATGGACAACATATTTCAAGCTTGCATGATATCGTCACGCCCATATAATTGTAAGCTAGTACCTACTGAAAAGGTCTTAATTTGCACAACCTAGCCCCCCAACTTTGTGTAGGCAACATAAGGAACTCTTCCTATTGCACACCATATAGTTGCATATGTTAAAGAAGTTTTATGTTTATCGTTTAAATGTTTTATGAAAAACCATCCCCTCCTACATTTTCTATGTCAATTCGGAGGTCAGAAACAAGTTTGTAACATGTTAAATAGTAAACATAGAAAATGAAGTTGTATATATTATTGAAATTAATTATTTGTATGTACCCTAGGTATGGCGATATGCACATGGTACTAACGGTGTATTGGCCCAAGGAATTTTACTTGAGACAAAGGCATGGGCTTACACATTTGGGGGTTCGAGGGGGGCAAGTTCATCATCATAAATACATAAACACACGTATCATCAATAATGAGTTGGAGGTGATAAGATTTGGGGTGCAACCATTCTAAACCTTCTAAGCACACATGCAAGCAAAAATTTAACTTTATAGCTTCAAAAAATATGTGCAAAATTTTGAAATATGACAGTCAAAGCTATTTCATTAATAGTGCATGAATTCAAAGGAGAGATGGAGACAGCAAAATGAAGCTCGAGATCAACGAGCTAGAGAATGTGCGGCACGACAGGAGGCTTGGCTATTAGAAAGGCTTGAGAGGGTGAATGCATTATTCAATCTAGGGATAGATGTTGTGTCTAACTCAAACGTAGTTGCACCCTTTGGGATGTCAGTCCATTAAGTGAACAATTTGCATTAACCAATTACAACACTCCCCCTTAATGTGGATTGTCCACATGAGGAAAATTATATATATTATAAAACCTATATGTATATTTGGACTTTGTCAAATTTTAAATTTAGTGCCTTTTGGCATTGTTCATGAAAAACATTTTTGGTAGTAGACACAAGAACCATTAACTTAAACCCCTTCATATCCATCTTTGACTCCTCCTCCTCCCCCTTCATATCCATATTTCAAAAGGATTTTTGAATGAAATTACATGTATTTGCAAAATTTATTACAAAAATTTTTCAAGAGTTGAATGTTTAAAACCTTCTTCTTTAAATTTTGAAGTTTTTTTTCAATGTTTTTGCAACAATTCACTTTACATTAAACATCAGTTTTTTGTGAACATTGCTTCTTGCTAACACAAGATTTCCATCTTCATGTTGATAATGATGATGTTGATCTCAAGGATGATCTTGATCTTTGTGGTGATGACAATGATTTTGAGTATACTTCTAGGTTACCTTCTTGACCTATTTTGACTTGTCCTTCTAATGTTTCTCCCCCTCAAGGAGAGAAGGGGAACTCAAAAGTTTTGTAGGGTATACATGCAAAGAACATGATAGCTTATAAGTATAGTCGGTGATAACAAAAACCAAGTATTTTATACTAACTATCAATCAAGTTATGTAAAATTTCTTTTTGTGGTTATATATAGGTGATTGTGTATAGTTAAAGAACAAAGTATCATCATTGAAAAGCTGATTTGTTTTTAGCTCGTCAATGATGGTGATTTGTGGTTTTTTAACCATTCATTTTCTTAATGCTCTTTTGAGCTATGCTTCTTTTGGGCTTTGGCATTGCCTCTTGGGTATGTGCACTACTTCAAGGGCTTGTCTTCATTTGAATTATGCCACTTTGGGGCATTATGGTGGTCATGTAATCACCATTAGTTTTGTTTGAGAGGTTGTAAATCCCCTTATTTTGGGATCTTATCAAGCCACTTTTGGCTCAATGGCGATTGTATCGCCCCTTTTTTTCCTTGGGAAGAACACCAATGAATGTAAGGTGCTAGCTGTTTTTGGGATCCTTTTGAAGCCTCTTTTGGCTTATTTGAGCTAGATTCATTGGCTTGGGTGATGTACAGGATTGAATTTTTTTTCTCTCATATGTAAAATCCAAGTTTAAGGTATTTGGATTGATTTTGTTTTTGTACTTTTTTAGGGTTTTATCCTATCAATGTTATTTGTTTACTCAAATGTTAGTTTCTTTTATATTTTCTTTTTTTTTGTAAGAAAATTTATAATCTAGTCTTGGTTATTTGATTTTAAAAATGTGTTGAAGAGTGAATTATTAGTTGAAGTATTAAATAAATTACTTTTTGTAATTTCTTGTTAAATGGAAAATAAAATAAGTGCTTATTTAATTATGTTGGATGTTATAGTGACCAAGTGTAATTAAAAAGAGAATGTTTGAATCAATTTTTTATGTTTTAGAACAAGAAGTTAGTTGCTTTACAAGATAGAAGCAAATCAACTTTTTTTTTTTAAGTTTGAGAAAAGTTAATATAATATGATTTTCACTAGTAATATATTTATGATAGTGGTAAAAAAATTCTAATATGCAAATAGCTTGATTAATCAAGCAAGTTTGCACTTGTGAATAGCCTTAATAGAGGTAGATTCACAATTTAGCTTCCCTTGAGAGTGTTTTCTTTTAAATGTAAAATACTAAGTGGTCTTGTTTATTTTCAAATAAGTCAAGTGTATTTATTCAAATGAAAGTACTGCTACCCTCTCACTTAAAAATTGTTAGATTGGGATGGTATTACCCTTTTATGTAAATTTAAAATTTAAAGGGTATCAAAGAGGGCAAAATGTCATGCTAGGACACGTTTCATTGTCAATGTGTTAAAGAGACATGTGTTGTTGAAATCAACACAACCACATGAAAATGACTTGCAAGAAATTAAGAGTGCCTAACGTCAACTATGGAGCATAGGGTAAAATGTTGTAGAATGCACAATGGTGCTAGTCATGTGTCAGAGGCCAAGTAATGGCAACCCAACTTGGTGTCACCTATCTAACCAGTGAGAGGGAAAGGATGATAGTGGTGACTAGGGAGAATGAATCATATTGCGCATTTGATTAGAGTTTCTTGATTAGCACTTACGGTTATTGAGGTTAGGGATGAGGTAATGCAAATGTGGCTAGCTAAAGCAACTGCTTAGTGATAGTAGATAGCGAGCATTGGCCTAGTTCAACAAAGAGGAACTAGCCATAATAAAAAGGTTAGTGATAGGTGGTGTGTGATGGAGGCTACCACCATACTAGTGTTGCCATGGTGGTAGTCTCTAAGACAGGAGACAAGGAGAAGAGAGAGACGAGGAAGATGACTAATTGAATGATTGTCTTCTTTCCTAATGGGTATTGTTTATATATACCATAGTTACATTGTTTGGGGTATCGGTCCATGAAATGGATAATTTGCATTAACTAATTACAATATGCAGGATAGCCTTGCTCTTCAGCCTCCAGTCTTGCCATCTCCTAATGAACAAGGTGATTTGTTGTCCTGCTTGTAATATGGTCCTTTGATCTCAAAGCAATATCAATATTGATTATTCAAGCTATAATTTGTTGCATTTTCTAATCAATGTGTGAGGCAGAATCCATACACTGTGGTGAATTAACAACATGAGGAAAAAAAGAATTGTAGAGAATATAACTAATTTGATTCACTCATGGAGAATCGAATCATGCCATGAATAGGCTTACATCATAGAAGTTTGGAAAGTGTATCACTTTAGAATACTAATTCAATGTTATTATTTATTAGTGATAAAGGTTCATGGTCCTAGCCACCCGTGCATTAGTTACACTAAGAGTACCAGCATCATGTATTAGTTACCCACTCACATGTACACTACAGATGGTTGACATCCATCATTTTTACAGGGTGATGAGATCAAAATAACTTTCAAGACTGATTGTGGGCTTCATCATTTTCTCATGATACCTTTTGGTTTGACTAATCCCCCCACCACATTTTAGAGTCTCATGAATAAAATCCTCCATCCCTTACAATTCAAATTCGTGCTCATTTCTTTATTGGCCTATTTTTAGCCAATCATCCTCATACAACTCTTCCAAAAATTGTGATCTCACTGAAGCATAACATTGATGATGCTTTCTCTCTACTACCCATCTCTTCTCCATGGTTGTAAGCTCTTTTTTTACTATTAAAATCTCTGTCACAATAGTTGTACCTACAGTAACAACAGCTGCATACTCATTCCTTGCAGTCATAAGGTCATTTTCAACACCTATCACATCATCCTCTTCATCTTCCATCAACCCCTCTTCATCTTCAAACCTTGCTCATGAAAGCATGTTAGTCAAGGAGTTTTCTCTACCTGCAATATGCTAAAAATCAGGGTTAAGTGACTTTATGTATGCAATCCACCGTAACATGGAAATATCAAGAGTTGAGAAATTCACTATCATGCCCAATAGAGTTAGAGAATCAATCTCTACCACTACATGAGCTCCCATAAAATACTCCCTATCACACTTAAGAGATATCAGTACACCCAAAGCTCTCTTTTGACTTGAGAATACTGTTGTTGCCATTCATTGAGGACCTTTGCTCCAAACATAATGGCATACCTATTCCCATCAACATCATTCTGACCCACTGTCCAACCAATGCCAATTAGGCTTGTATCCATAGTGAGAATAATAGGCTGCCCATTCTCATAATTTGCTCTCTTTAGTATTGGGGCTGAAATCAATAAGCTCTTTAGTTTCTGAATTGCCTTCGTATGTTGTTTTCCCCACCAAAACTTTTGCCATTTTCTAAAGAGCTAATATAAACTTTCAACCACATGAGCAAAATCCAAAATCCATATCAAGTAAAAGACACATGCACCCAAAAATCTTCTCACCTCAGATACATTTGAACATGTCTCTTGCATCCTACTTATGGCATCAATCTTTAATGTTGAGGGCTTTCTCCCATATGGTCCACACATGTGCCCAACAACTAATACTTCCTCCAAAAATTGACTTTTCTCCTGACAGACAAATGCACTTCTTCAGGACAGTTCAAAATCCTATCACAATCAACAATATGATCAGCCACATATCTTCTACATCTATGCTCATTCAATTCTTCATTATTCTCAGAGATATCACATCCTTAGATCCGCATATCATCAAGAAAGGTTAAGGTCAACTGAGGAATATACTATAATATTTCCACACAATAAAATTTAGTTGGCTAGTTTGAAAGTTAGTTAGTCAAATAATCAGTTAGTAAGATTACTAACTAAAGACTAACTAAGGTAAAAACTAACTAACATTAATAACTAATAATTTGTAATTAATTAAAAATATTTTTTAGAAAAATTGAGAGTCATAAATCCAATATTTTTCTTGGATTGACAAGGACCGTAGCCACCCTTCACATAAGTTACAATTCTTTGTTTGCTACAATGTCATCCTTTTGTGTCCATGATGTTGGGGTCTCTTGTGCTACTATGCTGCTACACCTTGAACTGGGGAGGAGTTCCTTAGAATAAATTGGAGGCTGATATGCCCTCTTTTTCTCACATGAGCTCTTCCAATGGAGATAGGTACTGGCTGGCTACGGAGGTTGAAGGACCAAGATGAGAAAGTTGAGCTTTTCTTGTGCACTTAGGTTGAGCTAAGGTTTAGGAAACCTAAAGGGATCAGATATGGCTCTAATCCCATGTGGAAAATGAGAGTTGGAAGCATGAGAGTGTGTGCACAAGAGGGATAGAGAGAGCTAAAGTACAAGAAGAAGATCTTGCTTAGTTAGTTGTTCAAGGTACAACTAGTACACTCTCGTCAACTTTGAGGGTGTACTTTAGGCAGTTTATATAGCCTCTGGAGGAGTTAGGGTTAGGGTTTCCCCTTGCTCCCCTATCCTCTGGTTCATTTACACCTAGCTACCCTTATCCTCTCCTGTATAAGGAGAGTTCACATGCTTACTTCTCAACAGAATCCATGCATTCCCAATCCTTGGCTACAGCCAAACATGTCATTTTAGCTAAGGAACAAGCTAGTTGTACTTCAACCTCACAATAAAATACTAACTCTAGCCTAAAGAGCACAATGAATCCAATGACTCAAAAGTCTTGTTCTTCTCGGTCAGAAGCTCTAGTGCATTTAAAGCCACGTAAGAGGCCTCTCATGGAGGCTTTAGTAAATATGGGGCAACAAATCTCGGGTTACAAGCTCTAGGAAACTAGATGAAACACTATTTACTTCACTCACTCATGCAAATATTCATGCCAACATTAGAGTTCACAATGTGGAGGATAAGACACTCTTAAAAAGTCCTCTAACATGGTTAGAGCAATCACAAATTTGTTGGTGTTATCCAATTTGTCATGGCAGAAGTCATAAAGAAAATGGCCAAGGCACAGCAAGAAAAGCATTGCTTGATTCCTATATTCCACCCTGAGCAATGCTAGAAAGCAAGGAATACATTGCAACATTAGCCACAAAAGGTGAAGGTCAAAGTGATTTTGGAATTCTAGTCAAGATTTAGTTGCAAGTTATGACAGCCGTCTAATAACTATTGTTAAGCAAAGAAAAGCACTTTGGACTTCCATACATGATCCGACATATGTAGCACCTACATCTCTAAGAGTGCTTGTGATTGTTTGCAATGTCATCATTTCTAAACTTTTGAAATAGATCCCTTATGTGACAAACTTCTTTCAAAGGAAGAGCTGCACATTGCAAGTTGATTGGGACAAAGCAACATGATGATTGATGTCATTAGATATATTTTCTGCCTTACACATGATCCACAACTTCTTGATGGTCATGCCTTATTACAATCTAGTCCCAACTTCAATGAGTGGTTTATTCTAAGGTTGAGTGACACAAAATCTCATCTTTCCTCTACTTCTCGCACCATCCAGAGTGAATCTTCATTACATGATGTGAATTATAGTGATGTGTATAAAACTTCTATTAACATCTACCCAATGCCTGAAAGTAGTGTGCTTCAAATTCCAAAACCCTAAGACCATAGCATCCTCGTATGCCTTGACTTCTCCAAGGACCCAATGGTTGGATGAGGTATTGGTGCTTTAACACTATAAGTGTATGGTGTGGTCTCTTTTGAGAGATCTAAGCTTGATAGGAGATGCAAATTAATGTTTATAAGTAGGAGTTGTTGGCCATTCTTCATGTTGTATTAAGAAATCACACCACTATCTATATGGAAGCCTCTTTAGAGTGAAAAGCAACCATCTAGTCCTCTAGTACTTCCTGACTCACTCTACTTTGACTCCTAAGTAGAGGAGATGGATGGAAACCTTCCAAAACTATGTTTCTTACATCTCTCACACTCGAGGCAAAGATAACATAGTGGTTGATTCACTCTCATGGATGTGGGCATGTAGAGTATCTTGCATTTCAAAGTTGCATAGTGATTGGATTGAGGAACTTCAGGAAGCATATTTGTTGGATGAGGATTTCAGCCACATGTTTTAGAAATTATAGCATGGAATAATGGTCGAAAAATCCCAATATCGGCTCAAACATGGCCTTGTTTGGTTCCATGATAAGATTTTCATATCCCATACTTTTCTCTTCACATAGAAGATTTCGTGATCAAATAGAACAAGAACAACACGCTTAGACTCAGCGGCTGCTTGTAGCCCTTGCCTATTCCCGAAGAGAGATGGACATATATCACTATCAATTTCATTACTAGGCTCCCCATTACCAAGAAAGGATGGAATAGTATATATGTGGTAATGGATCACCTCACCAAGGCTACACACTTTATCCCAACTAAGACCCAATACATTGCTTCTTAGGTTGCCATTCAATTTATGGAGTATGTATTTAAGTTGCATGGGCTACTGCAAATCATAATGCATGATCGGGATGCTAAGTTTATGAGTAACTTTTTGTATGCAATTTTCACATCTATGGACATCAAGCTTTCTCCATCCACTACATACCACCCACAGACAGATGGCTAGACCAAAAGGGTAAATAAATGGCTTGAGATATACCTACAACACTTTTGCCATGATGTACATCATAGTTGTGATATGTGGCTCTACTTGACTAAATTTAGATATAATAACTCCATCCACTCTAGCATTGGGTTCTCTCCTTTTGAAGCATTAGACGTGTATGGTTCCCCTCTCTATGGTCTTGTTCAATGATAAGATCAATCCCTAAAGGAAAGCAGAGTTGGAGCATATACATGCCGTACTTTAGTAATGTAAAGTGAATCTTTAGAAGGCACAAGACCACATGAAGATTTATGCTGATGAGAAAAGAAGACATTGAATTCCAAGAGGGAGAGTTCATCCTCTAGAAAGTGTCTAAGTCCTATTGGTTCACTCTCAAGGAGAGTAGTAGTAACAAGCTGGCCCATCGCTTCTATGGCCCCTACTAAATCCTCCAAAGACTTGGTGACTTGGCTTACCGATTAGAGCTCCCCCCTACCACCAAGATTCATAATGTGTTTCATATAAACCAGCTGAACCCTTTCATTGGCACCTTTGTGGACTATGTGGAAGAGCTTTGCCCATAGATAAAGAAGGTACCATTGAGTACATCTTTAAGGCAATCATTGGGTACCATAATAAACACTTGAGATCTCGATCCATCAATGAATACCTCATCAAATGACAAGCCCTATCCATGGAAGAAGCCTCCTAGTACCCAACCACTATTGTGGATGAATTTTCTCACCTCCAAGAGGGCCAATGGGCTGAAGACTAGCTAGTTATGTCCCCCTCTGACCACACATTGTATTAGAACAATTTTGTACCTATCTCAATTACAACCATGTACTTCTTTCATGGACTAAAAGTCATAAGATCCATTTCAACATGTGGCATGCCCCATTTTGAGTAGCCTCTCAAAAGTTATGGCAAATTTACGTCAGCGAGCCTATAGTGGAGAGCATGTTGTCCATAGTCTTCAGCCACTCTTGTCATTGTAATGTAGATCAAAGTAGTACTTTGCACCCCCACTCCTTTGCCACTCTCTTAAGTCCCTCTATTTGTCTTTTTTTGAAAGGGGAAAAACTCTTAGGGTCAGTATGAAATGTGGGGAGTGGGATAGATGAAAACTAGTGGTCAAATACCCAATCACTCTGACTAGGGTATATAAGGTGTAAGAGACACACGCATAATCAAGAACTAACGCTTCACCTTCTCAAGCTTCCATGGCTTCCTTCTACCTTCTCCCCTTTTTTCTATATTTCTCTCTCCTCTTCAAGTTTTTCTCTTTCTTCTTCTTTCTCTCTTTTTCTCTCTTCTGCTCATTCTCCTCTCTCATCTTAGCTTCATTCATTACATCTTACTATAGACAACAAACATAAAATATGTTACAAAAAGAAAAGTATATATAAATATGATAATAAAGAAAAATTTCTCAATTAAGAAAGCTTGTAAAATAATATATATAATTAAGTAATTTTACTTATTAAGTTATTGAAATTGTAATAATAATAATGAAGGGAGTGAGCCTTGAAAAGTGAAAGTAGAGAGAGGAAGCAAGAGCTATGGTGGAAGGAGTAAGAGCGAGAGCGAGAGAGACACAAGATGTGAAAATCCCAATAGTCACAATATACAACCAGTATTTTCTTTATTTAAATGTCACTAAAAGAATAAAGAATGAAGTGATAGTGATGGGTGCCCACCACCTACAATATACATTTATGTAGGTAACTAATACACGGCGCGAGTACTCTCAATGTTACTAATGCATAGGTAGCTTAGTTGAAATTATAATAATAATAATGAAGGGATTGAGCCTTGAAGTTAAAGCATAGAGAGGAAGCAAAAGCTATGCTGGAAGGAGTAAGAGTGAAAGCGAGAGAGACATAAGATGTGACAACTCCAATAGTCACAATATGCGACCAATCTTCCCTTTATTCAAATGCCACTAAAAGAATAAAGAATGAAGTGATAATGATGGGTGCTCACCACCTACAATATACACTTGTGTAGGTAACTAATACATGGTGTAGGTACTGTCAGTGTAACTAATGAATAGCTGGCTAGATAGAAGTGCCTTTACCCCCAACAACCTCCTACTTAAAGGTGAATGTGTCCTTAGTGAGGAGAGAATACGAAACAAGTGACAAAGTATAAATGTACATAAGTATAATAGGATGAGGAAGGACATCATCTCAGCTAATGCCTATCAACTTCCTAAGGAATGCACCACTCTCCCGTGAGAGACTTTTGGTGAGCACATATGTAGGATTTTGGTCAATTGAGCACATATGTAGGATTTTGGCCAATTGAGATCTTGACAAGATCAATGGACTTGTCCTCAATAACCTCTCAAATAAAGTAGTAACGCATCTCAATGTAGTTCTTCTACACATGGGAGACCAAATTCTTGGCAATTGAATAGCACTCATAGAATTTGAATGTAGTATAGGGGCCTCATCATTGATGACAAGGTCTGCCACCACATGGCCTAACCAGAGGGCCCCCTTGCAATCCTTAGTGGTTTAACATACTAGGCCTCTATAGTAGATAGGGCCGTGTATTTGTGGACCTTGGACATTCAAGAAACACCTCTAGCAAATGTGAAGACATAGCTAGAGGTGGACTTCCTATTGTCTGCATATCTTGCATAATCAGAGTTACTGTATCCCACAACTCTTGTATCCTGGCCACCATAACAAATGCACATAGCTCTTGTGCCTGTAATATTCCCACTCAAAATATTACCAAACTTGACTCCCCGCACGCCGCGTAAACCTTGTGCAAGGTTATCTTCCGCATTGAAATTGTCGGCAGTTTAATCCGTAACCCGCACACGTGAAAACGGGACCTCCGCATTGGCAAATCGAGCCCGGGGGCTCAAATCCGCATAACCGCGGGGAAGCACCCTCTTGGGAAGGGCAAAAATGGATAATATTAATGAAAAATTTTTAATGCTTATCCCTTTCCCCCAGCCAATGCATGGCTGGAGGAGAGGGAGTGTGGGGAGGGATGGGCTAGGTGGAGATGTGGGCTCCATGAGGGAGGGGGGAAAGCCATGCATTTGCCCACGTGGGGGAGCTTCTCTCCCCACCCCTTGGGCTATAAAAACCCCCCCTAGCCTTGGAGTAGAGGAGAAAAAAAGGCTGCGTGGAAGAGGAAGGGACTGAGAGGACGACGCCGTGCTGCAGTTTGAGGAGAGATGAATTGCTGCCGCCGCCTACTATAGCTGCCGCCGTGTCGTGGAAGGCCGCTGCCTGTTGTGGAGGGTGCCAATTTTTGCCGCCAGCTGCGGGTTGAGCATGCTGCCACCATTCCATTCCGCCTGCTGCTGCCGCCATTGCAGCATGCTGACGTTGTGGCTTCACATCGCCACCTTCAAGCCAATTCCCATTTCGTCGTCATCTATCCACCTCATTATTACCCCCTCTCTCTTTCACGTCGATTCTGACTATAGTCAGAAGCTTCTTAGAAGCTTCTTTTACGAAGCTTCTAAGGGGGCTTTCTTAAAACCCATTCCCACAAGCCATCCATAAGTCCATTCCTAGCCACCCCGGGTTTTTAAACAAAGCTCATAAAGCCTCCATTCCCGCAAGTCCCATTCGTAAGAGTCCCATTTCTGCAAACATATGCTCCAATTCCCTAAGCCAAAATCCCTTAAGCCCAAATCTCACAAGCCCTAGCCTTTTAAAGATCCGAAGTTCGGTGAAGGTATCTCTTGCGTACAAGGGAGAAGGGCAAGATCTTGAGGTTGCTTATCAAGGCCAAGCAAATCCACCGATCACATAAGGCTAAAGGCAAACCGGAAGTCCGTAATCACGCCTACGATGGTGATGCGCATATCGGACGCTGTATGCTCCCGTAGTGAATGCCGGGGAAGGTCCCCAAGAACAAAAGAACTCTACTTTTTGCACAAACTCAAGGTAGAAAGTATGCACGACATGAACAAGAGACCAATTGGATGTAATCTCCCCCCATGCCTTGTGTGAGCGCTCCACAAAGCATGTATTTTATGTATTAATTATCTTCAAGCTCAAATAATAGCCCAAATTACAAAATAGCACGCTTTTGGATTTTGAGTTTACTTTAGCACAAAATAGAAATAAAGCTAATGGGCGGGTGCCCAAAGAGTCAGGCATACCCAATACAATGTCCAAATACAAATATCATAATCGTGCGCCCATGCGCACACAAAATAATAAATAAATATCCAACGCCTCAATAAATAGGCGCGACAAAATATAGGTGCCATGCCTAAGATATGCGCCCATCAAAATATAAGTGATAACTCGAATACACGCTATCCTCCAATGCTTTCCTCCGCCACTACTGCTATCTCTACACATCAAAACTGAAGCATTCACAATCGTTAGTAAAATAATACAATTAAACTGACAAAAGTGAATACCTAGCAGTCTTCAGCTACATAAATAAATCAATTGGTTAGAAATCAATCCTAACCTTAATTTATTACGAGTGCGCACTCTAAACTCATAAACGTTTATTAATTTAATATGTATTTTGCAGAATCACCCGCTATGGAATCACCCATGTATACACTAAATTAATGAAATGCCCGAAAAGGATAGGCGTCCCCATCAACTTCTTGCACAAAGAATCCTCTTTGTGTATGAGCCCCGGTCAACAAAGTTTACGGAATCCACTGTAAAACCTCATGGAATCCACCGTGGCACGGAATCTACCGTGAAATATGCCTCCTAGCATCAGATGGCCCCTAAGAAGTCGCAAGGTGCGCCTGTAGGAGGGTCTTCTCCTAACATTCATGTGGACATCTCCCCCAGCCCACAAGCCCAGGTTTTTTTTCGATTTTGATTCAGGCAAAAGTATTGCATCAATCACGATAACTTCATGGACTAGGAAGCACCTATGCATGTCAAATTCACCTAGCATAGTTAAATGCAATTGGAAATAAATTGACTATTTGAACAATTACTAGAATTAATTCATGATACGCAATTGGGTCATTGGTATTTTCAATATAAAGAAATTGTATATCCATCTAACGTCCTTGATAGCATGTTGCCCTGTCGTGCATTCTAAAGTGATGAGCCTAGAACACCTATTTCCTATCATTATAAGGTAGAAATTATTAAGAGCACCTTTGACTAAACATGGAAAGATTAAGCGTATGTCACATTTTTAGGCAATATCTTCATTGTAATGATTCATTAAGGAAAGTCGTTAACACCCGTAGGAAATAGCAGAGCATGGAAAATGATTCTATGAGCTTGCATGGAATAGGTTAACTCTAGCTTTAATTGGCATGAATTTCATTTAGCTACATTGTAGTTAGGAAAGGATTGCATGTTGCACATTCGTCGTACACAAAATTTCATTTCATCAAGAGTTGTATTTAGAGAAAGGCTGCATGGTTTATTAAAGCATAAAATTTTAAAAGCTTGGAAAAAGAATTGTGGGCATGATTCTTGAATGTAAGTCCTAGTAGGTTCAATGAAAGTTATTCTGCAATTTATTATGCGTAGTTAGGGTTATTGCGAATTTAGTGGTACAAAGAAGCAATGAATCACGTGTTTACATGTATTGTGATATGTTGCATCTAGTTTCTCCTTTAGATCAGGTTAACATCTCTAGGAATGGTTCGTCCTTGTCGCAAGACAAGTAGATCGAATTATCTAAATCACCTAACCCGCAAGGGATTTGTTTAGGCATGGTTCAATCGATACGATAAATACCCCAAGCGCTAGCTAGGGTTTAGCTCGTTAAGGATTTGGCCTAGTTTCGCACTTGTTGCCAAGTCGAATCCCTCATACCCAAAGGTCCAACCCACACTCATGGAATGTAGGGTCAAGAGGATGCTCATGCAAGTAACGATCTAGGGTTTCTACCCTAAGGAACATTCGTTCAAATGTTAAAACTCGGTTTGAGTTTGGAATCCCTAGGACCGGCCTAGTGCAATTAGGATTGGATTGGGTAAGAAGACACCCTAAACTCGGTTTGAGTTTGGAATCCCTAGGACCTGTCGGCCTAGTGCAATTAGGATTGGATTGGGTAACAAGACACCCTAAACCCTGCTTCTTGTCTAATCATAATTCCTTGACCAGAAAACACCGTTCAATGGGTGAAATGATCCCTTGGAATAGATGCGACACTTGTGCAACAAATTGCAACGTCGCATGGTCTTGTGGTTTGATCACAAAAGAGTTTTGCCATTCCTTGGAATGAGGTTGGCAGGTTCTTGCACTAATTTAATGTGCAAGAGGATGAGTAGTCATCCTGCTACATCACCTTTCTTGGGGAAAATTGCCAAGATAAGGAAAGTTAGGTATTTGCTCGGAAGCAAAGGATCAATCAATTTAAAGCGACATGGTTGCTAGGATTTACTGTTAATAAAACCTAAGGTATTGGTTAAGTTGGGTTAACAGGGTATGGCCCTAACCCAAGGACAAAAGGGTTAACAAACAAACCCTTGGGAATCTTGCCAAGTCGCAATTCATCCTGGATCGAATGTTGGATGCATTCGGAGAGAAGGATTCACTCCTTAGCAGTTGGCCAAATAAACGACCACTGGAAATGATTGTGCTTGTAACAGTTTAGGAGCACTGTTTGCATTGTTTGCTCAAGGAACTAAAGGATGGAAATATATTTAATGCTTCAAGTTTAAGGCCTGAAGGGAGAGGCAGCTTCAGTTACCCCCGACTGTCTACTTGACCCTAACCAAGGGGGTTGTTAGTTGCGCCGGGAACGTGGACCAAACCCGCCGCGTGAGGTCTCTCTGTTGAGCGCTACTTAGAGCAGGAGGACGCTTGGGTGCCAGGGGGGCTCTGGTCACAAATCCCTTGCCTTCCGAGCCCTGCACAAGAGGCCAACGTGATTCAAGATTGGATCTCGAGGCCCGCATACTAGTCTATGGGTGGAATCTTGGATTAGTAATCCCTGTGGATTGTTGGATAGCCTTCGGGCGGATTATAGATTGCCTTCGGGCAGATTATGGATTAGCCTGCGGGTTGGACTTTATGGATGTATTCCAAAGATAAATAAGATAATTTGTTATAAATGAACTTTTTTGACACTACTTTTCCATGTCAAGTGCTAAGATTACGTGAAGGAACCAATGTCTATTTGGCTAATTAATGAAGCTACTTGATGCATGTCCAACTAAATGTGGTAGGTAATTAAACAACTAAAGCAACCTTGAGGAAAGTGCGGTGGATGTGGCCATGGGTCCGTCGTACGGATGGGTGGTCCTGGTTGGCTGGGAAGTTTTCTCAATCGAAATGGACAGCAAGGAGCTCTTCTCAAAGGAAATGAACAGCAAGGATGCTGACCTAGGATTTAGGTTACCAAAATTCCGATTTATGCTATTTTAGGGGAACGGAATGGGACTATGCCTTATGGGCAGAGAGGTTGAGCCTTGCATCCCTCTCGTTTCCCATTCTCCTTGAACCAAGTTTAGCATGAATCCGCTTTGTCCCTGGTGTTTCTACGTAAAGTAGTTCGCTTGGGGTTCGACGCTAGCTACTGTTCAGGAAAGTGACCATTAGGGAAAACCCTGATTTAGGTCGGTCCTAAGTGGGAATGGCCGGAATACTTTCGCTACGTGGCAGACACGGAAAGTCCTAGATCGCAAACCCCGTAACATTCCATGGGAGTGCCGAGCAGAGCTTTCTAGACTTTCTTTCCAATGGACTGCTAAGACGTGTCCTGGAAGGGAACAGGTGGACACGTTATAGTGCCCTTCAGGTACATCATGATACCCTTGATGGCATCCCAATCCCATTGGCTAGGTGCAACCATATAGTATGCCATAACTCCCACTACAAATGCTATATTAGGGTGAATGGCTATCATGGCATACATCAAACTTCCCACTGTAGATACATAAGGTATCTTTGCCATCTCAGTCTTCTGTTCATCAAAATAAAAATAATCAACCTGGCTAACCTTCATAAGAGAAGGTAAAGAAAAACCAATAGACTTAACATCTTATAGATGAAACCTCTCAAGGACCTTGTGGATGTACTCCTTCCATGACAAGAAAAAAAGCCCCTTAGAGTGATCACACATAATGCATACTCCAAGAATATGTGAGGCCTATCCCATGTCCTTCATCTCAAAGCTCTTCTTGAGCTAAACTTTCAAGGCGTCCACCTCATCATGAGAACTCCCAAAAATCGATATATCATCCACATAGAGGATTAAGATCATAAGGTTTTCATCGCAAGCCTTCTTTGTATATGAATATGAATCCATATCGCTACGAGAATATCCCTATGAATGCATAAAGGCATAAAATTTGTGATACCATTTCCAAGGTACTTGTTTAAGGCCATAAAGACTCTTTCTCAATTACCAAGTGTAGGGTAGTCATCATCACAATAGGAGAAAATACTTTACCAAAGTTCACACCATATTCCTTCTTGAAGCCCTTTAGCAACCAATCTGGCCTTGTATGCTAGCTTGGGGTATCCAGGGGTACTTCTCAACTTATACACCCACTTTTATGGCAAAGCATGCTTGCCACTAGGAAGGAACTAAATCCCACGTATAATTTTTCTGTAGTATGTCATACTCTAACTCCATGGTTCTCTCCCAAGAGTGACTATCACCTCTACACATGGCCTTCTCATAAGTAAGAGGCTCATGAGTATCTATCACCATAACATATGACAAAACACAATCAAAAGACTCATATACAAGAAAGGGATAGAGAGCACTGGACTTAGCACCATGTGCAATGACAAGATTCCTATGAGTGACCTTCCAAGAGGAATCACCAAAAGAAACTAAATAACATGCATCATCCAAAGTATGAGTAGACAATGTACATCATGAAGAGTAAATGTGCTACCTAAACAGTTCGACATCACCAATACCAACGATCTCTCATACCAGATCATTACCCAAACAAACAGATCCAATCATACCGCGATAGGAGAGAAACCACTCTCTATAACAGATCACATGAAAGAAACCCCTTGAATCTATCAGCCAATACTGAGTATACCCTAACAAAGCATCAGCTATAGCGGTGAACTATTAACATAAGAAGTTGGAAGTATATATAAAGTCATCATTAGAGTCAATCTGCATAATATTAATCCCTTCAATATTAATGTTGGACTTGCTAGGGATAATGCTACAATCATCATTTTTGTTATGTACTTAAACATTTTCCTTTTCATTGCGCTTGTCCTTGTGCATTTTATGGTACTATGGTTGAATATGTCCTACTTTCCCATAGGAATGACAAGTCAATGAGGACTCACAGTCATGGGACTTACTACGAGACTTTTCACATGATTGAAAATGAGACTACTAAGAGTCTCTCACATGGCAGTCATTACCACTCCTATCATTATTTCCTCTAATTGTCAAAGCATGAGAGGTCTGAAAAGCATCAACATTTTTTCTGTTAACCTCTTCATTCAAGAGTACACCCTCTATATCATGTAACTTCACCGATCAATAGACATATTTACATACGCAACAATATGAAATGTATCCCATGATTTAGGAAGTGTAAACAAGAGGAACAAAGAGGAACAAAGAGGAAACATTACCCATGAATTCAATCCCCTACGAAGACAAATGGTTAAGAAAATAATGAAACTCATTTAAGTGGGTTGATATGGAAGTGTCCTCCTTCATGCAAAGGTTCATGAGTTGCCAACCAATACGTCTGAGAAGTAGGGCTTTTCTCATCATAGATGTTGTAAATATTATCCCATAGTTTCCATGTGGACTACCTATCAAATACAACAACATTATAGAATATTTGTTTAGAAAGGGACAATATGATTGTGGACTTACAAAGCTCATCCAATTAAACCCAATTCTCTACATTAGTATGTTTGACCTTGATAGTGTCATGTTTCAAAGGCTAAATCTACATTTTTTGCACTAAAACTTGCCAGATTTGGGCCTTCTAATAGTTGTAGTTAGTGCCATCCAATGGAGCCCCAAGAGGAACACCAAGGAAAAGGGAATTATCTTGCAAGAAAATCTATCTTGTAACATCAACAAGCTTGTTTATTAGGTTTCATATGATCACAATGAAGAAAAGAACACCAGGCATAACAAATCTTCATACAACATCATGTAGATCTCCCACGGATTTGATAGAATCAACCATATTCTTCAATATCTTCACAAAATCCATCAATATCACAAAGAAAGCAAAGGAATACACCATCTTTGAATGGAAATACATCACATAGTATTCATCTTCAATATCTTCATAGTCTTCTCTCTCAATCTCTCACATACAATCACTCTGTCTTAGTAGAATTAGCTATCTCTGACTCTCTCTCTCTCTCTCTCTCTCCATCAATAATACATCATATCCTCACTACAATCTCTCAAAAATCACTCTCAATAATCCTTCTTAGGTCGTGGATACCCCTCCCAAGAGGTATGTCTGATATGAAGAGTCACCAGAGCTGTCACTTCACTCCAGTCTTCACTTCAGTCTTCAGCAGCTACTTCTTTCACTTTTTTCAGCTCCTTTGCACTTGTATTCACCTCTTTCCAAGGCTAGAAAACTTTCCCAAGCTACACTCTCATCCAACAGAACACATACAGAAGCATACAGAACAGTCACAGAATAGTACCAGAACAGCTACAGTACAGAACAGAACAGAGACAGAAGCTCTACAGAAGACCTACAAAAGGTTACAGAAGGTCATCAAAACCACATAACTCATACTCAAACCATTCCAAACTCTCACAAACCATTCAATAAGCTTTCACAAGATCTCAATCTTCATCAATCAATACTCCATCCCTCCTTACAGAAGACAATCAGAACAAAACAGAACAAAACAGAAGCTATATAGAAGGTATACAGAACCTATCAGAACCTCATATCTCCATTGATAAACATCATGAACTTCCAAAACACAATAAATATCATCCAAAACACTCTCAAACCACTTCCAAACCAATCAATCATCTCATAAAATCAACCATTCAGCTCTCAAAAACAACAAAAATCAGCCAAAAAACAAGTCATTTCAACACTCAACATATCCCCACACTTAATAAAGAAGCGTCCTCGTGACCTAGGAAAAAGGGAATACAAGTTCAGGTAAAAGCTCAACTTTGATCTTCAATATCTCTTCAAAAACAATCCATCCAACCACGACCCCAACTTATAACCTGTATCTAATATAAAAATACAACGAAAGGAAAACCCTTTATACATTAACACTTCTTATCAAACTAGAAATCACAGCAAACTTGTAAAGGATATAAGAGGTTTCTTCTTCTTCTACATCAGCATCTTCAACTCTCCAACCACGACTCCATCACCACAATTCTCCAAAATGTAGCTCGCACGAAATCCAATCCAATAGGCAATCACGACGTTCTTTTTACATAAAGTAACTCACAACACAAACACTACATACAACACAACCATCTGAATGACTCCTCCAAAAAGAGAGATTTTCATTAAAAAGCATCCACCATACATTGGAAAAGGTATCAATGAAGATGATCCCTCTTGAAAGATTGATGATTTCGGAAACGATCCATAGATAAGGATTCATCTACAAATGTTTTGGGAGGATTCTGAAAAAACTGAAGATAGCACATCCTTTCCAACAGGACAAGGTATCTGCTAGGCAAACAAAGGGCATGAAAATACAATATATCCAGCTGCTGGGAATCAATGCTCACATTGACATTCATGCACAACTTTGGAATAGGCTTGGAATCATTATGAGAGTTCCTATGCATATATACCAGATACCAAGCAAAGTGAGTAATTAATCGTACTGAAGGACCTGCAGACTGTGAATACTGCTGAGCAAAATGAATATAGTTCTAATAAGCTTGACTGGTAGCTGTCCATTCTCCTGGAATTACTGGCCAGTTTATTTGAGGTCCTGTAAGGGAATCATTTGAGCTCCATCCCCTTCTTTTGGAAATCTGATGATCAAACCCGTCATAGCCACTAACCAACTGAGGTGGTTGAGATATAGAAGTGTTAGGAGAGGGAAGTGGAATAAGGAAAAGTGGATGAAGAGAGGGATAGGAAAAATCATAAAAGGAAGAATGATTTAAAGAAGGAGTGGCAGAAATTGGTAGGGAATCAGTTAAAAAGGGTGTTAACTGATAAATATGAAAGGTGGAAGGTACATGAATGGATGGAGAAGGACATAATGGAGAAGGGAAAAATACTCTATCCTCAATAAAGGAGCAATATGTAAAAATGGGAATTTGAGGAAAAGATGAAGGTTGGAAAAGAAGGGGTAAAATAGTTGTGGAATTAGTTTGACAAAGGGAAAGATATATATGATATCGGTGAGCCATTTGTTGGTAATACAAAAGGGTAGGAACAGAAGGTCCTAAGAGAGATCTTTTATGATAGGCATCAAAGAAGGTAGAATCAAACGGATTATGTTTTGAAAGATAAGCTAAGAGATCCACCCTCAGTTGATTAGTACTCTGGGCACAGGTAGGGGCTGTGTTCTGTCTTTGATTCAAGACCACAGAATCAATCATGGTATGCCAGGAATTATCAGGACAATTAGCCACTTTGGAGAAGTAACTCTGGAACATGTCAGCTATGCGCAACTCCAAATGGTTGACATACAAAACAGCTTGTAGAACCACGTCTCCCACATACCATGCCATATCCACCTCATCTGGAATCAATAAAACTCCATGTAGAAGGCCAACTTCTGTAAGTGGTAGTGAACAAAGAAAGAATGGTCCGGAGGAACATATTCCTGAAACTGCTCAAATGTAGACCATAACAAATCCATTCTGGATTGCAATCTTTCCACTTTATCTTGGAAGAGAGGACACAAGGTAGCCTGTCTCTGAAGAGCAGCCAAGTCCTACTGTGAGAGAGAAGGAATCAAGGGAACATTAGGGCTTGGAGGAATAGACCGTGACTTTGCCAGTTGATCTTGCAACTGCTTGATTTGGGAAGCTTGTGATTCCACTGTGTCATTAGCAGTCTGTAAGGCTGAAAGTTTGGCATCTAAAAGAGTTTGGAACTTCTGCGCTTCTCTGGACATCCTCTCCTTCTCCTCTGAAAGGCTAGTAACCTCTGATTGAGCCTCTGTTAATTGAATCTTCAAAGAAGATATCTCATCTCTTTGGGTGGCAACCTGTTGGGTTTGTTGCTCCATCTGCTTAAACAAATTTGCTAGGGTATCCTTAGCATAGGCTAACTCGGATGTTGCCTTATGCAACTGGTCCTTAGACTACATCAGCTCTTCATAAAAGGAAGCGTACAGCTGTTGAACACAGGCTGTCACTGACAATTCAATGGAACTCTGAATGTCTTTACAAAGGAAAGGAATTGCATCTCCTGAGACTAGACTGTTCAGTGAGGGGACTGATATATCCAACGAACCTTCTCGATGTGCTCTGAACAGGTTATTACAAGTGAGATAACCAGGGAGATCACTGCCAGAGGTAGCAGGAATGGGCACTGAAGGAAGAACTGAAGGAACTTTATCCGCTACCCGCTTCAAGCGTTTGCGCTGTATGACCAGGGGAGGTGGAGAATCATCATCCTCTATATCAATGGATTCTGACTCATCTGAAGGTGGAGGAGGAGGTACTCGATCTGATGGAGGAGGTGGAGGCACACTCTTCTGTAAACCTGAATAGGTCAAGAAGGCAGACAAGTACGATCCATAGGTGACATTGGTAACATTACCCCTGGTGACTTTGACGAAATGTTGATCCATTTTAGTGAGGAGGTAAGTGCTCCAATCAATAGTGACTCCTTTCAACACCATCCTTGAAGCTGTGAAAAGCTCTTTGGACAAGTACTGGGATGGCGTTTTTGCAGGCATAAACCTGTCCTGGAGAAACTGACAAACCATCTTCCACACAGGATCAGTGATCATGGAAAAGGAAACTCCTGAAGAGTTGATCACCTTCTTAACATCCAGCAATTCCCTTGTCTGTTTTTGTAACATCTTCAAAATCTCTTCATTAGAGAAAAGCTGGCGAGTGGTAACAAAAGGTTCACCTTTGGAGGGAAGAGAAAGAGCCTTCCCTAGACCTCGAGGTATCAAAGTCATAGAAATACCCTGGACCAGTCCCGACTTCTTGCTGTAGGAGGCCAAAAACTTGTCACACAACGATGGATCCTCTGGAAGCAATGGAAAGGAGGTAGCCACAAAAGCAGCGAGTCCCGCCTTCGTGAGAGGCTCAAAAGTGAGTAGGGAAGAGTAATCCCGACTAACTAGTGGGACATACTGGATAGGGGGAGGAGTGTGAGAAGGCGCCATTCAGATGGTTATACACACCACAAACACAGACAAACAAGGAGAATGCCTGCAAAGCAACAGACAAAAAAAACCAAGGATAAGAGAACAACCAAAACAATAAAACGTGACTCGACCAACTATCCCCAAGCAAACCACAGCCTAGAAAAAATTCGACATGACCTCGAGACATATGCGACCGAAAGCTTCATGCTATGCATCATACAAACACCCAAAACCCCGTATCAGGCAATTTAAAAAAAAAAACTACACACCATACCCTTAACCGGAACAAAGAAACTAAACCAAACATCACCACAACCTACACATATCAAGACCACAACTTTGATAAACCAGTGTTGGACCATGGAAATAACTCCAAAGACTGCACATACCCATCCCACGAAATCGGGTTCATTAAAAAAGGGAATTAAGTGCAGTGAGGGGAAATTAATTTAATGAAAGGTTCATTTTAGTAAATTATTAAGAATGGGTGAATTTTTATTAAGTGATAAACCTTAGCAAGAAAACGGCGGTTCCTTCTTAAAATTTTAATTACCAATTATTAGGTAAAAGCGGTGCTTTAATTCGAATCCCGGACTTCGATACCCAGACTGGGTCTCTAAATGCAAGTTTATTGATTACAAATTAAGGTGATGTGGAGCGCTTTTTTGCCAGTGCATGCTCTTGTGACGGCTAGTTCATTTTAATGAAAAATATTAAAGTGTCTCTTTAGCGCACTTAGCGCGTACTAAGTGAACGACGGGTTTATTTTTATTTAAAAAAATTATGTGTTTAGCGCGAATGCGCATGCCATGGTGGTGTTTAGGTTTCTTTTTTTTTAATTATTTGTTTGTTTGTTTATTTTTATTTTGTTTTGTTTTGTTTTTAATATATTAACCGTGGGGTTTTGGGATAGCTGAAAAAATAACAAATAAAAGGGAAAATACCTAGTAGTGGGTGTATGTAAATGCAAAGAATGCGCTCTCCGTAATCCAAAAATATCTGGATTTTTTTCTAGATGTTTAGTTTGTGTATGGATGAAAAAGGTTTTTTTTTTAGTGTTTTCAAGGAATTTAGGTGTGAAATAAAATATTGTGACAGCTTAGAAAAATATGTCAAAAAGAAGTAAAAATGTGAACGGAAGTGTTAGGAATTTTTCAGAAATTAATGTGGAATTTTTTAGCATTTTTAATGAATTTTTTTCATTTTTTTGGGTATTTCTAAAAGAATTTTGAATTTTAAAATGGTCGGATTTTTTTTTTTTGGTTTTGTTTTTGAAATTTCAATTTAGAAAAATATGGCAATTTGTTGAAGAAATAGTGGGTATTTTTCTAGATTTTTTGTATTTTTTTCAGAATTTTAAGTGGTTTTGAATTATTATTTTTTTAATTTTCAATGTATTTTTTTGTTTTTTTTAAAAGGTTTTCCGGTATTGAATTAAAAATCTGGGAAAATACCCAGAAATAGGATACGTGGCAGCTGCGTGGCAGCAACTGACGAACAAAGTCCCGCACCCGTGCACGATCACGAGTAAGCGATCTCAAGCACCCACGCACGCGTACACACCTACACGTGTGTCGATGCCACGAGGGTGTCGACGGGTGGGACGGGGGTGTATGGAAGGGGTGGGGTAAGCTGCTGCGGGGGAACAGGGGCTTACAGCAGGGTAGGGGTAGGGGTTAGTGTGTGAGCGGCAGGTGTGGGGTAGGGTAGGGTGTGAGCGTGTCTGAGTGGTGGGACTGGGGGCTTGTGTAGGAGGGTGTGTTAGTGGGGGACACGTGGGTAATGGGGGGAGAATGGGGGTTTGGAAGGGGAAGGGTGTGATTAGTGTGTGATGTGCTGTAGTGGGGGTTGTGGGGTAGTGTGTGACTAGGGGCCTGGGTGAGGATGGTGGGTTTGGTTTGTTGTGAGGGAAGGGGGGAAGAGGGGTTTAGGTAGGGGTTCAGTGGGGTGGGTACTGGTGGGGGGAAAAAGGGGTTTAAGGTAGGGGTAGTTGGGGTTGTGTCGAAAGGGGGCTTGGAGGGTAAGTGTGTGGTTGGATGGGGGGAAGGTAGGTGATGGGGGGGAAATGGGGGTGGAGATAGGGAAGCTGTGGGTGTGTGGATTTACTGGGGGGGAAGGGGGGCTTGGTTGGGGGTGGGGGGGGGTGTGTGGGTTTGCTGGGGGGAAGGGGGGCTTGGATGGGGGGCACGTCGAGGAGGCGGGAAGATGGGAGGCTGCACGGCGAGGTGGGTGGAGCGCGGGCGACCTGGCAGTAGGGGCGACGAGGGCAAGGGCGTCCAGAACGAGGCGGGCGGGCGTCGAGGGCGTCCAGAGGGCGGGGAGGGGCGCTGCAGGAGGGCCTGCACGGCGAGGTGGCAGCAGCTGCGGATGGGCTGGCGGCCTAACGGCAGGCGGCGCAACTGGTGACGTAGCGACGACCTGGAGAAGGGGCGGGCGACGACATTGGCTGCGGGCACCTGGCGAAGGGGGCGCTGAAGAGGGCCAGCAGGAGGCAGGAGAGGAGAGGGCGGGGGCGCCGCTGGCGAGGACAGGCGAGGGGCAGGGGAGGAGGGGATGAGGAGAGGAACAGAGGAGGAGGGGATGGAGAAGAGGGTGGAGAGGGAGGAGAAAATGGAGGAGAGGGAATGGAGGAGGAGGGGAGGGAAGGGAGGACGTAGGGAAGAAGGAGGGAGAAGACGGTTAGGGTGGGGAGGGGTCGGGGTAGGGGTAGGGGGGGATAGGGAAGGGTGTGGGGATGGGCAGGGGCCCATGGGGGGGGTTAGAGAAGGGTGGGAGAGGATGGGCAGGGGCCCATGGGGGCGGCCAAGGGATGGGGTGCCCCTGGGAAGGGTAGGGGTCATGGGGTGGGTAGGGCATAGGAGAAGGGGCAGAGGCCGTAGGAGGGGGGGTGCCCAAGGAATGGGGTAGGGGGGTTGCCCAAGGGGGAAAGGCGTACCCCCGTCCCGCGCACGTGCGCGGGGCGGGGGTAAAAAAATTTGCCGTGACGGGATTGAAAGGGCGCCCGGACACTGGGACGAGGCACGCGGATGCGACCGGGGCGCGTTAAGATGCGTAAAATCGAAAACGGGCGCGTTCACGCGCGGGACAGGGCGCGCGAAAACACATAAAAATAAAGAAAAATTAATAACTCCCAATCCGGACGTCAAAAGGAAAGGGCGTAAAAACAAAAAGTGGGCAGGACGGCAGGGGGAAGAGAGGAAAAATATGCAACGGAGGTTTCGGAAGGGAAAAAGGGCGATCACGTGCAAAAAACACAAAAAAATGGGTCCAAAAATGCAATTAAAAATTAATATCGAAAGATCCGTGCATCGGAACGAGGTGCAGGAAAAAGGAAAAATGCGCAGAAAGATGTGCCCGACATTCCTATCACAGCAAAACATAGTTCTGACTAAGATAAGATGTGTTCACATGGGAAAAACCCAAAAAACAAATCCGAAAATGGGATCGGAAATTAATATTGGACGAACCGTTCACCGGAAGGACAGGCAGTAATAAGGAAAAATGTCCGTAGGAAGGGGTAGTACAGGGTGGTCATGTTAAAACGCAGTTCCGGTGGAAGTAGGAGGGGTTCACATGCAAAAAACACCAAAAAGACACCCGAAAACACATTTAAAAATGAATAAGTAAAAAATCCAGAAGGCGAAAGAGGGTGGAGGAAAAAGGAAAAAGTTGGGGGAAGGCATGGGGAACACGGTTATCAAATCAAATTGGAATTCCGATGCAAACAGGGCAGGTTCACATGGAAAAATGTCAAAAAGACGCACGAAAAAGTCATAAAAAACCGAAAAATTAATATTGGACAAACCGTGCATCAGAATGACACGGAGTAAAAAGTAAAAATGTCAAGGAAAAAGTGGTTGTCAAGGCTATGATGTCAGATCATGGTTCTGAAGCAAGAAAAGTGTGTTCACATGGAAAACCGACAAATGTGCACAAAATGCTTCAAAAAGTAATAACTCAAAAACCGTGCACCAGAACAAGGGTAGGTAAAAAAGGAAAAATGGTTAGTTCAGAGGGAGGAATAGGGCTATAAGGTTGGATTTGGACTTCGGTGAACATAGGATACATTCACATAGCAGGACCGCAAAATCAGGAAATGAAGGAAAACGACAAGGGAACAGTCCCAAGGGTGGGTGGAACATAAACGAGTGAGTGGGAAGGGACCCCATTAGGGTAAAAGCAAGTCATGGCATAGAGGCATTAGCAGGTTGAGGCATATGCAGAAGGGTATACAATGTAGACGCACAGGGACGCGTCCCCACACTTAAAACCTTAACGAATAGGGGTAACCGAGCAACAGGGACCTAGAACCACATCACAGACCATCCACTAACATCGCCACACTTAAAACAAGACCATCATGGAGAAACAGAAGGTGTAGGGTTAGAAAAACTTGGCCCATGTTGTTGAGGATCAAGGTTGATTGTCGATGGCATGTCCGGTGTTGTTGTCGGCTGCTGGAGGTACCAAGGCATCTTCTCAGCACACATCCGTCATGGCAAGGACCACGCAGCAGCACCCAGGGATGTAGCTAATTGAAGGAATCGTAGGAAATTTGTCGATGATGAGGGATATTGCACTCAACTCACAGTCACTCAAATGAAATGAAAGAACAATCACTCGCCCCATGACTAAAATCACTCGAGGAAGAATGATTGAAACCCATATCTCATACCCGGTTTAGAAATCGACAGGTGAATGGTGCAGAGAGAGTATGCCAGGGTGCACAGTTGATGGTGCATTAGTGCGTCGAACTCATTTGGCATAAGTGCAAGGAGGAAGGCAAGGGAGCCTTATAGTGTAGTGTACAGAACAGGGTAACGTGTCCTGTGATGACAGTAAAGACCCATCCCGTGGGTGCATAGGGAAACGGAAACATACTGGACTCCAAGTGTTGTAACGTCCCTCAATCTCACCTCTCGGTAATTGATTGAAGAAACTCCAGTCACACTCAGCCCATCCTCTGTCTCACGCTCTGTTGATAGATACAGAAGAGCAACCATGTCCTGAAACCCATTGATGTAATCCTCACAGTCACTTGTGCAAAGGTTGTATGCCTTGTGCGCATTTGATGGTGTAACTGTGCATCCCGCCCTGTGCTGGCATACGGTGCGAGAAGAAAGGCCAGGGAGCCTTATGGTACAGTGCACAAAAACAAATTGTGCTTTGTGCATTGAGAGGCCTGTCCCATGCATGCAACACTTCATTCACACTACTCACCTCTCATTTGATTTGAAGGGAAAAGACTGGTCACTCGCCCCACCCTCTGTCTCACTCGTTGTTGATAGTTATAGAGGGCAACCCATACTCACGTCCCCATCCGGTTAGGATGAAAGCTCACGTCACTCGATTATTTGTCGATGAAGATCGCGTCATTAGTTGTTGAAGAGGCGTACCCAGGGAGGTAGCCATTAAATCGAACATTGTGTTGGATAGGACATGTCGTCTGTGCGAGAGGACAGTTAGACGCTCTGTAGAGAGACCTAGGAAACAGCGTACCAACGGAGGTAGCTTCGGAATTGGATCCTGGAAATATCCACTAATGAATCCACTTTCTGGACTGCTGGGTGTTGCCACCTTTTCCACAGCCAGCTTCTCGCCCAAGGGTGTGTGCCACCTTTTCTTGGAACGAGGCCTGCTATGACAGGGAATTGCTTCCTTTTCTCCCATAACAGTTTTTGTTTTTTTCTTTTTTTTTTTCCTCCTACTCCCGAGGGTGTTTCCACCTTTTCTCGAAGAATAGGTCAGCATGACAGGGACCTAAGTCCTTTTCTCCCATGATCGATATGTATATATTTTTTTTCTTTTTTTTTTCTTCGAATTAAGCAAGGGAATGGTAGAAAGACCATGTATCAGAACCAACCTCGCCACTGCTGCTGGTGGAAAATAGAGGATAAGAGATCAAGGCTGGAAGGTAGGGTTGAGGGGACAGAGGGTTACGTCCATCTCATCAGGAGTGGTTTAAGAACGGCTATCAGAAGTAGCATCATAAGAAGTACAGTGCCATGCCAACGAGGGAAAGGATCAGGTGACCATAATTGTCAAGATCCCCAAGGAGGAAAGTACTTCTTCACGCGATATCCATTAATTAGAAAGGGATCATCAGAGGCATCAACGGTCTGCACTTGGATAGAGCCATTAGGGTTGACAGCAAGTACCTTATATGGGCCCATCCACCGTTGTTGGAGCTTGCCAGGAAACTTGCCAAATCGTGAATCATAGGCTAGGACCAAATTACCTTCTTTGAACTCCTTGTGCTTGATGAAGTTGTCATGGCAAGCCTTACGTCGAGCTTGCGTGGCTTCCATGCACTGTAGAGCCATCCTACGAGTTTCCTCCAAACATTCCAAGTGCAGGAGACGGTGTTGCAGTGAATCATCGTCCCCCAAACGCTCTTTGATAGCCACTCTCAAAGAGGGTAATTCTAGTTCAACAGGAAAAATAGCTTCTGTACCATACACCAGCTGGAAAGGTATCTGTCCTACTGCTGCTTTATGGGAGGTTCTGTACGCCCAGAGGGCCTCTGTAAGTCGATCATCCTAGTCACGACGATGTGCGGCAATCGTTCTTGTCAGAATCGAGCAGAGGATGCGATTGGTGACTTCGACTTGGCCGTTGGCGCTGGGGTAATAAGGAGTGGACTTGCGATGGCGGATCTTATACAACTCTGTCAACTCTTCCATGACTTTATTAATGAAATGAGTGCCTCTGTCACTTACCAGCTCTAAGGGACTGCCAAAACGGGTGATGATATTCTCGTACATGAACAGGGCCACGCTGTTACCATCGTCCCGCTTTAGGGCTTTAGCTTCACACCACTTTGTGACACAATTCGTACATACGAGGATGTATCTGTTCTGTTTCCTTCTGGTAGGAGGATCGATCGGGCCTACGAAGTCGATGCCCCACTTCTCAAAAGGCTTCAGGGGAAGAATATGCTACAATGGCATGGCACTTGTCGTCGTGGGTTTCCCCATTCGCTGACAAGCATCACATCTTTTACAGTAATCATAGGCATCCTTGTGAATGGTAGGCCACCAGTATCCTGCTAACAAAGCCTTCCGAGCTGTGGCTTCTCTTGCAAAGTGGCCTCCACATGGCTCGTCATGGCAAGCCTTCAAAACAATCCCAATCTCATCTCCTGCAACACATCTTCGGAGCACTTCATCTTTGCCTTTCTTGTACAGTGTACCGCCTAACAGGGTGTAGGGGGCTGATTCTAACATAAGCTTCTTCCTTTCCCGACTAGAAATGCCAGGAGGATACTATTGGGTTTCCAGCAGATTGGCAATGTCTGCATACTAGGGAGTTACAGTTTCTACTAGGAATAGGAAAGCATCAGGGAGGTCTGGATCATCCTGCTCCTCGTCTGCAGTTTGTGGGATACGCGACAGATGATCGGCTAGAACATGGAAACGACCAGGTTTGGTAATTACCTCAAAGTCGAACTCCTGGAATAGAAGGAGCCATCTCATCATTTGTCCTTTCACGTCTGCTTTGTTCATCAGGAAGGACAGGGCCTCATGATCCACATAAAATTTAAAGTGGGTAGACAGGAGGTAGTGGCGAAACTTCTCTAGGGCAAACACCATTGCCAAGCACTCAAGCTCTGTCACTGTATAGTTCCGTTCCCTATCAGTGACTTTTCGGCTTGCGTAATAGATGGGTTGATCCAGCTTCAAGGAGCCCTTCTGGCATAGGACTGCGCCTAAGCCTTCAATAGATGCATCCGTGTGTACATGGAACTCTTTCGTCCAATCAGGAGGTTGTAGAATGGGTGCCTCAATCAGACACTGCTTCAAAGTGGTGAAGGCTTTGTCACATTCTTCCGTCCAAGTACACTCTGCATCTTTCCTCAGAAGCTTGTGCAAGGAGGTTGCCATTGTTGCAAAATGGGCTATGAACCTTCTGTAGTAACCCACATGGCCTAGGAATCCCCTCCACTATTTGAGGTTGGTGGGTGCTGTCAGAGTTGCGATCTTTTCGATCTTTGCAGGGTCTGTTGATATCCCTTGTGCAGAGACAATGTGGCCTAACAGAACTCCAGAAGAGACCCCAAAGATGCATTTGTCAGGGTTGAGGGAAATCCCATGCTCCCGGCATCGGTCAAAGCATTGTTCCAAATGTCCCCAGTGTTCACGGATCAAACTATAGACACAGAAGTCATCCAAATACACCTCAATAAAGTCGTGTAGATGATTTTGGAATGCGGCCATCATGACTCGCTGGAAAGTAGCTGGGGCATTGCAGAGCCCAAACGGCATCACTCGATAAGCGTAGGTCCCCCATTCTGTGTTGAAGGTTGTTTTGGATTGGTCTTCTTCTGCTATCTGCACTTGGTTATATCCACTGAATCCATCCAGAAGGGAATAAAGCTCATGTCTTGCCACTATGTCCACCAACAGTTGGTCTGTGAAAGGGATAGGAAAGTGATCCTTCTTCGTCTTCGAATTGAGCTTGCAAAAATCCACACATATTCGAAGCTTGCCATTCTTCTTGGGTACAACCACGATGGGTGAAACCCATTCACTATTTGCCACTGGATAGATGAACTCAGCTTCCAGAAGCTTCAACAGCTCTGCTTTCACCAATCTGGAATAATTCGGGTTCATTCGCCTCTGTCGTTGCCGTACTGGCTTGGCATCAGGCTCCAAGTCAATATGATGCTGACATATTGTGGGATCAATCCCTTTAGGTCTTTGTAGGACCATGCAAACACGTCCAAATTTTCTTTCAACAAGTTATACAAGGTTGACAACTCCTCTTCTGGGAGGCTGCTACCCATCTTCAAGTGGTGTTCAGTGTCATCTGCATCCACAAAAGTTAACTGCCTTTCACCTTCTACTTCATGGATGAAGGTCCCACGGACTGCTTCTGGATACAGATCTGACTCCTTCAAGGGAGTGGTGTCCTCTTTTGATGTCCCACTAGACCCAACTTCTTCTTTTGATGGAGACTTAGGTTGCTCCTTAAGATGTTGAAATGGGATTAGGGTCGTTTCGGGTTTGATCTCAAGATTAGTTACCTCTTGGCTTGAAGACTCATCTTCTGATGACACATCCAGGAACGTCACATAACACGGACCCTCTGATGCCTGTTGGGTTGGTGAGACTCGTGCTTGTTGGCACGGTGCATCATCATCATCTTTCTTTGGCAAAGGTGGGTGAGGGCAGCAAGAGCCACTGCTAAAAGATGGCTTGGTCTTCTTTAACCATTTCTTATAAAGATTTTGCATATGAGAAGATCCATTTACCAAACCAAATGGTACCATCGCCATTCTGTTCCATAGCATGAGCGTGTCTGCTTCTGATGCTTCTGGAACTTCTTCTTCATATATATCCTCTGCAGGTGGGATAGATTCTTCTAGCTCACTTTCATAACCTTCGTCCATATCATATTCATCCTCTTCTATCTCTGTCTCTGTCTCTGTCTCTGTCTCTGTGGGAGCTCTGTAAGAGAAGAATAGGTTCTCTGTTTCATCTTCTGCCTCTGTCTCTGGCTCTGCTATGGCCATGTAACAGGGAGAGCAGTACATCCATGCTTCTATTTCACTGTCAGAAGTGATTTTGGAAATCGTTCCTGGTTCAGGCAGGAAGTATTCACCCATTGATAATGGCTTTGCATCTCTTGGGAGTTGGCTTACAGTATCCACTGTTAAGGAACGTGCCACTGTTTTCTTGGGAAGGATCTGTTTTACAGCATCTTCGTTTGCTGATGTTCCATCTGTAGCCTCATTAGGGGAGTCAGAAGATAATTCCAAGGAGGTGGATCCATGTCCTTTTTGAGCACCATATAGCTTCAGCACCACTTTGTTGGGTCCTTTACCCAAGGTCAAGGTTCCTTTGAACCAATCCGTCCTTGCTCTGGCTTCAAAAAGACATGTCTGCCTAGTAACAGAGGGTAGGATGTACCATAAGAGTTTAGCTTCACCACCAGATAGGTTAGCCAATAATCTTTTCCAGCCACTGTAGTCTTCACATATGGGAGAATGCCCAAAGGCTTGATTCTGCTCTGATCCGCCAGTCTGATGAGCCATTGGGTTGGTTGCACACCTTGTAGGCCTAGATCCTTCATTGTCACATCCGACATAATGTTCACTGATGAACCACCATCAATCAGTGCATTTACAATGAAGCAGCCTTCAATCCACATGCCAGTCTCTGGAGTACCCAGATCTAGGAAGGTGTTACCTACATCCACTTCTTTTATAGGCTCTGAAGCTTTGTTGGACTTTGTTGCTGTTGAGGGAGCAATCCTTAAGCCACGTCTTCTTGTTAGTATACTTTTGAACCTTTTTCGGCAACTGAGAGACAACATCAATAATTGTCAGAATGTGAGGTTTGGTTTAAAGGTATCTAGATCTTTGGCCAAATCGTATTCCTTAATAGGATCCACTGGCTTCTCTAATCGGTTAGGGAATGGGGCAACACCCATTTTCATTTTCCTTCTTTCTTCCAACAGAGGTATCATGGGAACTTCTTCTTCCACTTGTGGCACTTCCTCCTCTTCTATCTCCTGGACCTCTGGTCTTGTCTCTGGAACTGTCTCTGTGACTCTCTGTGGCACTGTGGTGCTCTGTACGGCACTGTCAGGCTCTGTTCTGTTCTGTTCTTTTGGTGGAAGATTGAACTTTACTATTCTGGCAGGAGGATTATTTTCTTTCTGGATAGGTGGTTCCTTCTTCTTTGCATGCGTGATGGCAGCAACTTCCAATTCCACTAAATTGGAGGTAGGCTCTTGGGCCTTGGCCGAATTATCAGTAGCACTGTTTTTCACTGGGGCTGGGCTTGGACAAGTCTTTTGCAGTGTGGCCTTCTCCTTTGCATCGACTGCATAAGGGCTTATAATCCACTGACCTTTTGGGATTTGGACAATTTGGGAAAATGTGTCCCTTTTCTCCGCATCTGTAACACTCCACTTCTGATCTCTGACCACCGCCAGACTGTCTTCCTCTGTAACTTTGAGAGGGAAACCTCCTTGGACCGAAATTATGACCAAACTCTCTAGGCTTGGGTCCAATATCTTGTGTTGTCATTTTTGATTCCAGTAAGTTGAATCGTGCGTCTTCTTCCTTCCTTCTCCTATCATGCATCTCCTTCAGAGAGCAAATGTCCTCTGTATGGTTCTTCCGCAAACAGTAGGAACAGAAGGCCCCAGGAATGGTTGGTTTTCGTGTACATTCAGTGGTTAAATGACCTGCTTGATGACACTTACCACACCAAGTATTTGACCGCATCACATCTCTTCCTGCTCCTGCCACGTTGGATATGCTAGCAGTATTCACCTTCAGCGTCTGTAGTTGCTCTGTAATCACATCCATCAACTCCTTTTTGATATTTGCAACTGAGTTGGATAAGTAATTGACGAAGGAAATTTGGTATGGCAGCCTCTATACTATGCCAAACTCCCTTTTGCCACAAAGTGAATGAGATAAGGGCACCACCTAGTCATGGAAGAGCGGACTAGGACGCTATGCAAGAGGGAGAGGAGATTGTAAGGGAGAAGAGATGAAAACTAAGAGAGGAAGAGAGAGAGAGAGTGAGTGAGAATGAGAGAACTACGAAAAAATAGATGAATCAATAAACTTAAGAGATGGAGAACCCTCGGGACATAACCAATATACACAATATGGACACCAATATCCTGGGCTTATTACATTGTAGAGCATACATAAGCTATAGTAAGAGAAGGAATTCCATAAGCTCATGAAGGAGAATGGGGAAGGCTCAATAGGGTTGAAGGAGGCCTCTTTGCTCTCTCTCCTCTTCTTCTTTACAAAGGAGAAGGCCTCTTTATATAGGCCTTGAGGGTGTTTAGGGAGGAGGTTAAGATGTAATAGGAATTAACACCACCAAAGCTGCATTAAAGCGGTTCCACCAATATGGAAGCTCCATCTAGATGTTTTGTTGACCAATTTGTACTTAATCAAGCTCCATCATAGGTGAGTTGTCTCCATTCTCCCCCCCATAGCTTGAGTCCAAGAGCTCTCCTATAAAAAAATATAGAGAATCTTCATAAAATAAGATCATATCTAGCAATAATAGAGAGAGAGTAATGAGAGTTCATACATTACTACTACAACTAAGGATGATTTGAGAGTGATTTAGGAGGGGAATTCTAATGGTTTATTAGCTTGAGAGAGAGGATAAGAGAGGGGAAAGGGTTGGGAGTCTAATGAATGATGTTTTATGGAAGTGTTAAGTGTGGGGAAGAAAGTATGGATGTGTATTAAATTGGGAGGTGGTCTCCACTGCAGTTGGAAAAAGTTGGCATCCACCATTTTGGCCATATCTCCCGACTCGTAGCTCCAAAAAATTATAAAAAAATACCAGCCAAAACTTCAGCTCACGCGCTACAACTTTCATGTTGAAAACTTTTTTTGGATCGGAGTGGAAGTATTTTTAAAAAATATTACAAAATCATGTGCCTGATTTTTCTTCCACTAATGCTTCCAAGAAGGGTCCCATTTGGTTGAATTGTCATAAGGCTCCAAAGTCATGACATTATGAGCCTCACATGCCCTTTGGATGGATCCAAATCCATTTCATATCTTTCCTTTTCACATTATACATTTTCCCTTCACCTTCCTCCATTGATCTTTACTCTTCACCCCCCCTTGGTAAACCGGTCCATGAAATATTTTCATCCAGTGATTTCTTGGATTTCCCAAGAGGTTGTTCCCACCCTCTTCTTTATTTCAAAGATCCAAATGTACAAAAAAATCAACAAAATGTTAGACAAATATTTTTTGTGATTTTCTCGGATCATATAGCCCCCCCCAACCTGGCTAGAGGTATTTATGCCTCTAGACACTCTTTGGTATCTTGAGCTAACCCCACCCTGATGTGATAGGGTTTTAAGCGCCATCCATTTACACTGGTCTTGTGAACTTTTCCCTCAATGTCTTGAAGTTTGTAGGAGCCATTGTTGAATTTTTTTGTGACCCAAAACGGTCCCTCCCACCGGTAGAGAAACTTGCCATCCTTTCTTTTATCAAAGCGATTGTCATATCGAAGCACTAAAGATCCCTCCTTGATGTTTTTATCCGTTAGCTTCTTGTTGAAATTTTTTCTACGCTTCTCAGCTTCCTGGGAGTAGTGGTTGATGGCTTCTTCACGATCCAATTGTAGCCTCTCTAGGTCCAGTAATCTTTGATGTAACTTTTCCTTTTGAGAGCCTACTGTGCCACCTAATACTCGAAGGCTAGCTAATTTTACCTCAATAGGCAAAAGAGCCTCTTGGCCATAAACTAGATGAAAAGGTGTGAACCCTAACATGGTTTTGAAGGAGGTTTTGTAAGCCCATAGAGCTCCACTAAGGTGCTTGTCCCAATCCCGGGGCCTTGAATGTACCTGTTTGCTGATGATTTTACAAATCATTCCATTTACCTTTTCGACCAATCCATTGCATTGAGGGTAGTAAGGGGTAGAGTGTCGTCGTTGAATATTTAGCTTTTGCATGAGTTCACCCACCACATTAGCTCTAAACCCTGGTCCTCTATCTGATAGTATTTCAAGAGGGGTACCAAACCTACAACAAATGTGGTCAAAGATGAATTTACTCACTTCCTTAGCAGTGATTCTTCTAGTTGGCATAGCCTCGGCCCATCTAGTCATGTAATCTACCCCCATGATAATATACTCTTTTCCTGATGGAGTGCGTGGTAGAGGCCCTATGGCATCAATTCCCCACTTCTCAAAGGGTCCATAGACCTTGATTGGGGTTTGGGGTTCTGCTATGAGCCGTCGTGGTCCTGATTTCTGACATTCTTCACATGTTTGACACCAATATTTGACATCTCGGTGTAGACTGGGCCAAGTAAAGCCGGCTTGTAGAACCTTTCTACTTGTGATGTCGTGTGCAAAGTGGCCTCCACACACATCATCATGGCAAGCTTTTAAGATTTCTTCAATTTCCCATTTTGACGGCACTTTCCTAAGCACACCATCCTTACCAAGACAATACAAACTGTCATTTACTATGCGATATCTTGTAGCCTTCCGAGCTAGCCACTGTCTTTCTCCCTTAGTCAGGTGTTTGGGAGCTTCTCCTTGTTCTAAGAGATGTAGAATATCTTCTAAGTCTTCCTTGCCTTGTCGAAGTGGGGGTTTGATAGCCACTGCTCCCACCATTGACTCATTCAGCTTTGATGATGCTAGATGGTCGGCATCTTTGTTCTGGTCTCTTGGCACATGATGTACTTGTGCCTCCCTAAATCTTCTCATAAGAGATTTGGCCTCTCTCATTTTACTAGAGAGGTTTGTATTTTTGCATGCCCATGTACCTTGCATCTGCCTTACCAATAGCATGGAGTCTCCAAAAGCATTCAATCTCTCGATTGAATTACTAAGACACCAACAAAGACCATGAATTAAAGCTTGATATTCTGCCTCATTGTTAGAGTGGACACCTTCCAAGATGATTCCTTCACAATAGATTTTCTCTCCTAAAGGAGAGAAAACAACGATGCCTGCTGCTGCCTTATCCTTAGTTCTCTTGTATGCACCATCAAAGTAGAGGCTATAAGCATCTACAAGAGCTTTTATGGATGGGGGTGGTGGAAGGTTCTTTCTTTTCACCACGATATTTTTCTCATAGCACCTATTTGTCAAAATATCAGCCAAGCATGCCCGAGTTGTTTTTTCAACCTGCACTGTATAGTCAAACTCTTGAAGTCGGACCACCCACTTTGCTATTTTGTCAGAGATTTCCATATGTTGTAGTGCATAGGGAAACATATCCTCCACAGTGATGATCACAAACCTCTTTGGAAGTAAATATGGTCGAAATTTGGTTACTGCAAACATGAGGGCCAACACTAGTTGTTCCATGGAGGTGTAAGCCTTCTCTGAGGCTTTCATGAGGCGGCTGGCAAAATACACAGGCCTCATGAAGGATGTTTTTGGATCTTTTTGTAGGAGAGCAGCACCAATGGCCTCTTCTCCCACACTAGGGTTTACAAAGAATGTTTCTTCCCAACAAGGCTGGAGGATTATAGGAAGTGACCCCAACATTTTCTTTATCTCCTTAAAATGTCCTTCACTTTGTTCACTCCATACAAGTGTTTCTTGGCGTGTCAGTTGTTGCAGGGGGTATATGGCCTGAGAGAGTAAGTGTATAAATCTACCCAAATATCTTAGCTTTTGTAAGAAGGAGACCAATTGTTTGATGGAGGTTGGGGAAGGTAGAGCTAGCAATGTTTCTACCTTATTTGGATCTACCTCAATTCCTTCAATTGACACTACATGCCCTAGTAGTGTAACCTTGCTTTCCCCAATGTGACATTTATCCTTATTTAGTTGTCCACCCAACCTAGCTAAGCGAGTAAATCCTTCATCAACCTTGCGTAGATGTATGTTCCTTGAGCTGTAAATACAAAAGTCATCTATGAAAACCCTTATGGACTTACCAAAGTAAGGTTGGAAAACCATATTCATGAATCGTTGAAAGGTTGCTGGGGCATTTGTGAGACCAAAGGGCATGACCCGAAAGGCAAAACAGCCCCATGGTGTGATGAAAGTGGTCTTCTTTTGATCCTCCTCTGCAATGCGAATCTGGAAGTAGCCAGAGTAGCCATCACACACCGTATACCGCTTATGTCCCGCTACTTCATTCAAGATTTCATCCTGAAATGGGAGAGGGAAGTGGTCCCTCTTTGTTGCAGCATTTAGTGGCTTGTAATCTATGCATACTCGCCACTTACCATTTTTCTTTGGCCTCACTACTACTGGGGAGACCCATTCTGAATCTTCCACTGGGTATATGAATCCTGCATTCAAGAGTCTCTTCACCTCCATCAACAGTGCATCCTGTTGCACAACTCCCAGTCTTCTCAATCTTTGTACTATAGGTTTGCTTCCTTCTTTGAGTTGGATGTGATGCTTCACTGCAGTGACACCTGTAATGTGAGTATAATCAGAAATAAACAATGATGCATGCTTCTTGAGAACATTCACATAACCCTCCCTTTCTTCATCCTTTATATCCTTGGATATCATCTTCTCTAGGCTAGCATCCCACACATCTTCTCCTTGGATTCTTGGGTTGTCTTCTGATAAGGTAGGTTCTTTTAAGGTGACGCCCATAACTTCGAGAGTGCTATCACTCTCTCCACTTGAACTCTCTTCCTCTTCTACTGATGAGGAACATCCACTTGAGCTCCACTCATCGACAGACGTTTCTAGTTCAAGGTTCTCTTGACGCCCACTCTTCAAGTTGTAAACCACCTTTTGATCGTGGCCACCCACCTTACGTGGCCTCAACTCCAGATTTCCTGTTGCCCAATCTTGCCTAGCTCCGATGCCCATAAGCCAAGGTCTCCCTAGGATGAGGGGATATCCTTCCCCCTTTACTGGCATCACATAAACATCCACTGCTGCAGTGATTCCAAAAACAGATACTCTCAAAGCTTTCACTACACCCACACATGTGACCGCATCATTGTTGGCCATCTTTGCCCTGAAGGTTGAGGATTCCATTACTTCTAAACCTAATTGATGCATAAGTTTTTCTGTCATGACACAAACCTCTGCTCCACTATCAATGTATGTTTTTCGAATCCGTTGACCTTTAATTTGAGCCTCCACTATAGGCACTATATCTTTGAGTCCATATGCCTTGATTGCACTAACCATTTTACCTTGCCTTGCCCTTGTGCTTACCATTTTTGACCATTGTCGTCGTAGCTTTGGAGAGGCATGAAGTAGTTGTGGCCAAGTAATTTTTGGCCCTTGAGAGCTCACGTCTGCTACCAGATCATAAGGTTGTGTCCGAGAACCCAAAGGGAAGTCAGAGATATCAGTTTTAGACCTAGTTCGAGTCTTTCTCTTCTTCCCTTCATCTCCAGGTGCCCGTGATGTACTTGCCTCATTGGTTGCTTCCTTACTTGCCTCAGTCTGGACACGTACCCGCTTGATAGGCATGGTCTCTACTACATCTACCTTCATCTTACCTCTTGCTATTTCTTCTTGGAGCCTTCTATCCCTGACCACCTCCTCTATTTTTATGACATTAACATTTGGTTGAACAACAGGGGTTTCAGCTTGAACATAAGGTGGTTGTAATATTGCAGGTCGTGACTGCTCTTGCTCTTGAGTCCTAGCATGAGGAGGGCTTACTTGTTGTCGAGGACCTCTGGTAGGGTGATCATATCTTCTAGGGTGAGGACAATTGTACATGCCATGTCCATTTTCTCCACAGTTGTAACACAACATCTCCCTTGCTTGTCGCCGCATTTGTGGTCGATTCCCACCATTCCCCTCGATAGGTCTTCTTGCACCTTGCACAAGATTCACTCTCAAACCCTCTAGTTGATTAGTAAGATTGTTTATTTGTTGGATCATGTCTTCTTGACCTCTAACAAGGCCTGGTGCATTAGATACATTTGGGGAAACTTGAGAGGCCTCCATAGTTGTGATGTTGTTTCCCAAACCTGTTTGGCTAGCTTGGGCTTGGTACAGAATCTTTCGATTCTTTTCCCTAGTGATTCTCAAAGCATCTTCAAAAGTGTTTGGAAATTTCACCTTTACCTTCTCCCTAAGCAAGGGATACAAACCTGAAATAAATCGATCCTTTTGAAGGCAGTTTGGAGCTCTCTCTCCAGGGTTTAGTGAGTCTGACCACTGCCCCCAAAGCTTCAAAAACCCTTCCTCATAAGTTGCATAACCATAAGGATCACTTTGATGGAGGGCCAAAAGCCGTTGCCATAACTCTTCAGCTGAGTTAGTTTGTTGAAATCTCTGCAAGAAAGCTGCCTTCAATCCTTCCCATTTAGCTCTTTGGGCCGGATTTAGAGTTTGGAACCACATTCTAGCTTCTTCCTTGAGCACCAAAGGAAAAGCCCTCAACTTTAATGCTTCATCATCCCTCCCAGAGACAAGGAAGGCCATCTCAAGGTTTTCCAAAAAATCCAATGCATTTTCTCCATTGCGCCCAAAGAAGCTTGGAAATGCCATGTTGCCTTAGTAGAGTACAAAGATGAACACGTCTAGACTTAAGTTGTATTTTATGAGGGGAAGGATGAATGGGTTTACAGATGCATTGATTTCAGCAAGACGTCTAGGCCCCAATATGCTTCTAATAATGCCTTGGAATCTAAGCTTTGTGCTAGCTACAATATGCACAGTTTGCATAGCAAGTGGACGGATAGGTCCATACAACTCGTTGTGATTCATGAGAAACTATTATAATAGGATAAAGACATGTACATTGAAGGATGCATTGTAGTCTAGCATTGGGAAGATTATAGGTTCTGGTGATACAAGAATCTCCCTTAATCTTTCAGCTCCAAAGTACATGACAAGACGCTGTTGGAAGAAAATCTTCCTACTGATGCATACATTAACTTGGATGTTTTGTACAGAGTGGAAGGTGTAGAAATTCGGGCCATTATTATTATTCATGAGTAGAAACTACTTAAGGGAGTAGAGGGAATGCACTTTCTTGAATTATGAAGGATTTTTCCCAGAATGTTTCTTTTTGGATCCCACCAACTTTGCTATACGGAGAATTTGCTCACCAGTGATTGTTCTTGCCTTAGTGTGTCCATCCTCGGCGACATATATTTCATAAGGTGTGATGGCCACCTTTTCAACCACACCCAACCTTCGAGCTAACAACAGTTGAAGGTAGTCTTCATACTTTGCACTTCTACAAAACTCCACACTGTTCATGCATAATTGTCCTCCTTTGATGTGGATTAGGCCAGAGAGAGAGAGGGATTTGATGATTTGGAGACGAGGACCTTCCGGAAGAGCCTTTACTTTGTTTGCAAAACACTCACCACAATTATGAGAACCTAGCAATTGATGGCAACATGATTTTTTCCATTGTGAGAGAATGGAATTTCTAAGGTGAACACCTTTTACCCGCATACGTGCCGTCATCCGATAGGCATACTTCCTTTCTTGGGCTTCCTTGGGAGACCATTGTGGGAGTCGTGGACTTCGATCAGCTTCAAAAAGAGTTGGTGAAGGCGTTGGAGAAGAGCCACTTGGAGTACTTGTTTTAGAGGATGCACCACCATGTGTTGTATCGTCCCGCATGGATGAGAATGTCCTCAGCGGGGGCACCAATTTATGACGAAGGAAATTCGGTATGGGAGCCTCTATACTATGCCAAACTCCCTTCTGCCACAAAGTGAATGAGATAAGGGCACCACCTAGTCATGGAAGAGCGGACTAGGACGCTATGCAAGAGGGAGAGGAGATTGTAAGGGAGAAGAGATGAAAACTAAGAGAGGAAGAGAGAGAGAGAGTGAGTGAGAATGAGAGAACTACGAAAAAATAGATGAATCAATAAACTTAAGAGATGGAGAACCCTCGGGACATAACCAATATACACAATATGGACACCAATATCCTGGGCTTATTACATTGTAGAGCATACATAAGCTATAGTAAGAGAAGGAATTCCATAAGCTCATGAAGGAGAATGGGGAAGGCTCAATAGGGCTAAAGGAGGCCTCTTTGCTCTCTCTCCTCTTCTTCTTTACAAAGGAGAAGGCCTCTTTATATAGGCCTTGAGGGTGTTTAGGGAGGAGGTTAAGATGTAATAGGAATTAACACCACCAAAGCTGCATTAAGGCGGTTCCACCAATATGGAAGCTCCATCTAGATGTTTTGTTGACCAATTTGTACTTAATCAAGCTCCATCATAGGTGAGTTGTCTCCATTCTCCCCCCCATAGCTTGAGTCCAAGAGCTCTCCTATAAAAAAATATAGAGAATCTTCATAAAATAAGATCATATCTAGCAATAATAGAGAGAGAGTAATGAGAGTTCATACATTACTACTACAACTAAGGATGATTTGAGAGTGATTTAGGAGGGGAATTCTAATGGTTTATTAGCTTGAGAGAGAGGATAAGAGAGGGGAAAGGGTTGGGGGTCTAATGAATGATGTTTTATGGAAGTGTTAAGTGTGGGGAAGAAAGTATGGATGTGTATTAAATTGGGAGGTGGTCTCCACTGCAGTTGGAAAAAGTTGGCATCCACCATTTTGGCCATATCTCCTGACTCGTAGCTCCAAAAAATTATAAAAAAATACCAGCCAAAACTTCAGCTCACGCGCTACAACTTTCATGTTGAAAACTTTTTTTGGATCGGAGTGGAAGTATTTTTAAAAAATCTTACAAAATCATGTGCCTGATTTTTCTTCCACTAATGCTTCCAAGAAGGGTCCCATTTGGTTGAATTGTCATAAGGCTCCAAAGTCATGACATTATGAGCCTCACATGCCCTTTGGATGGATCCAAATCCATTTCATATCTTTCCTTTTCACATTATACATTTTCCCTTCACCTTCCTCCATTGATCTTTACTCTTCACCCCCCCTTGGTAAACCGGTCCATGAAATATTTTCATCCAGTGATTTCTTGGATTTCCCAAGAGGTTGTTCCCACCCTCTTCTTTATTTCAAAGATCCAAATGTACAAAAAATCAACAAAATGTTAGACAAATATTTTTTGTGATTTTCTCGGATCAGTAATCCTTCAAGCTTTCTCCTCGTGAGGTACTGGCAATAGGGTTTTGAGGAGTCTCTGTAATCACTGCATAAACAGCTTGGGCTGGTGCAGAAGGGTCTCTGTTCTGATATGATTCAGAGCTCCTGTTTGAACTGTTGGCTGTTGGCTCCAGTTGGTCGGGTTCCACTGTTGCTGCTGATTTGGCATTGGGAAAATTGGTTGGGACCATTGTTGTTGTGGTTGAACCATCATTTGAGGCATTGATTGTGGCCACTGTGGATTTGGTGCACTGTACTGTGATACTGGGGGCATCTGTTGGTAGGGGTAGGGGACTATCCCTGGGACTGCATTTGGTGGGTACATCATTCCTGGCATCAGAGGAGGTAGGAATCCTCTTCCTGGACTCATCGCCAATCTAGCTTCCACTTCATCGTACAATCTTGCACCTTCTGTTGCAGCTTGCAATGTGGCTGGTCTTTGCAGCTCCACAAACTTACGGACTTCTGGTTGTAATCCTCTGAGAAACACCCCCTTCTGAATGCCATCATCTAGATTATGGTTAGTCCATCTCTTCAGGATAGATTTCATTCGTGAGACATAAGCTTCTACTCGTTCTCCATAGGACTGACTTAGGTTCATAAATTCCTCTCGCATCCGCTCTTCAAAACCTTCACGCCTGAATTTAGTGAGGAAGGCCAACTTCAGGTCGTCCCATGTGCCAAAAGTTCCTGCTGCTTGTCTCTCATACCACTGAAATGCCGTGTCCTTGAAAGTGGCAGGGAATATTGCTAACCAATGCTCAGGGGTTCTGGCATTGTTAGCCACACATGCTACCATAAACTCTACTAGATGAAGATCGGGGTCTTCATTGTACTCTCCCTTAAAAACTGGCAATGGGACTACATTCGCTGGCATGTCATCAATATTTCCAGGACGGATCTGGCTTGGAAGTGGACCTCCAGCAGGAGGAGGAAGGGCTTGGTGTGCCATTGGGACTTCTGCAAAGAGTTCCGCAAGGGTGTCAAAGGCGGCTTCTGCTGCGATCTCGTTCTTAGACTTGATTTTTGCTTTCTCTCTTCTCACGTACCTTTGGACTCGTTCTAATGCTTGCCTCTTTATTGCGTCATTCATGAGGGGGTTGGCTCCACTAAGTTGTTAGTGCTCCATAGAGGGTTAACAGAAGGCTTCAGTCTCTGGAGGACTCTCTTACCAACATTTCTTCTACTTCTTCCTTTTCAACGTCTCTGAATTCTGCTTTCATGCCACTGCACAGAGGAAGGTATTCGGTTCTGAATGTGTCAAAATGCATACATCTGAGCATTGTGGTGGTGCCATCATCATAGTAATGCCAGCTTTTGATGGTTTCAACAGTGTATGTTGTGAAAAACACTCTGTCTACTAACTTCCAGTGGGTTGCTAATTGAACAAATAGAAGATTATCAGTGCACCAAGCATCCCGCGTATCTTGCTATTGAGCATCCACGAACAAATTCCAACTCTTTTCCGTCTTGTCTCTATGAACCTCTATAGACCAAGACTCCTGAAGCTTCTTCACAATCTCCCACTTGATGATGTCTGGAAACTTCTCAATGAATGCCAAATCTTCCATGGATGGTCATTCTCTCTGTTTCTGCTCTTTAGTTTGTTCCCAAACAATTTGCCACCAAGATGCAAGTTTCTGCTGCTTCAACAGGAAGAGGAAACTGTCCACCACATAGAGCATGCATCATGATGGTGATGTGTTTCCGCCATTGTGGGATGAACTTCTTGTGGAAAGTGGCTTTGATTATGAGAAATTCCAACTCTTCAATGGAAAAAAGAAATTTACAAACATCCATTGAATTCTTCTCTTCTTGGCAATGCCAATTCCTTCATTTTCAGCCTCTTCTGGTGCTTGTTGATGGCAAGGTTCCCCGGCTGCGCACCAAAAACATGGAGCCCCAAGAGGAATACCAAGGAAAAGGGAATTATCTTGCAAGAAAATCTATCTTGTAACATCAACAAGCTTGTTTATTAGGTTTCATATGATCACAATGAAGAAAAGAACACCAAGCACAACAAATCTTCATACAGCATCATGTAGATCTCCCACGGATTTGATAGAATCAACCATATTATTCAATATCTTCACAAAATCCATCAATATCACAAAGAAAGCAAAGGAATACACCATCTTTGAATGGAAATACATCACATAGTATTCATCTTCAATATCTTCATAGTCTTCTCTCTCAATCTCTCACATACAATCACTCTGTCTTAGTAGAATTAGCTATCTCTAACTCTCTCTCTCTCTCTCTCCATCAATAATACATCATATCCTCACTACAATCTATCAAAAATCACTCTCAATAATCCTTCTTAGGTCGTGGATACCCCTCCCAAGAGGTATGTCTGATATGAAGAGTCACCAGAGCCACTACAGTGTCTTTTCATAGCTCACTACTGTCACTTCACTCCAGTCTTCACTTCAGTCTTCAGCAGCTACTTCTTTCACTTTTTTCAGCTCCTTTGCACTTGTATTCACCTCTTTCCAAGGCTAGAAAAATTTCCCAAGCTACACTCTCATCCAACAGAACACATACAGAAGCATACAGAACAGTCACAGAACAGTACCAGAACAGCTACAGTACAGAACAGAACAGAGACAAAAGCTCTACAAAAGACCTAAAGAAGGTTACAGAAGGTCATCAAAACCACATAACTCATACTCAAACCATTCCAAACTCTCACAAACCATTCAATAAGCTTTCACAAGCTCTCAATCTTCATCAATCAATACTCCATCCCTCCTTACAGAAGACAATCAGAACAAAACAGAACAAAAAAGAAGCTATACAGAAGGTATACAGAATCAATCAGAACCTATCAAAACCTCATATCTCCACTGATAAACATCATGAACTTCCAAAACACAATCAATATCATCCAAAACACTCTCAAACCACTTCCAAACCAATCAATCATCTCATAAAATCAACCATTCAGCTCTCAAAAACAACAAAAATCAGCCAAAAAACAAGTCATTTCAACACTTAACATCCAACTTGTTAATATTAAAAATAGCATTGTCATTGGAACCACTGGCCATACTAAGACCAATAAAATACAAAAAAGTACAAAATATGACATTGTAGTAACCTACAAATCAACCCCAAAACCTTTGTATTCAGATCAAGCTGAAAATGGGGTACTAACCAAGTAATGAACTTTTGTTGAGAAATAGACAAATGATGTATGCTCCAAGAGGAGTTGTCCTGAATCCCATATGCACAGCGAGGAGAGTGGAACAACTCAAAGCCTATAAAGCATTGTACTTGACTATGAAATGAATACAATATCATGATGCTTTGTACTTTCAGTTAAGTGTCTGTCATTGTCAATTCTACACAAGATTGTGTTTATGAGTCCAAGCTAATCTATCTTGGAACCTAATTCACTTGTGTAATAGTTTATCTCTACTTGTCCATGTCATTATGAACTTGGTCTTCATCTTTGATCCACCATAGCTTGTGTCATGTTCTAGATCCGCATCATTTAACATGGTATCAGAGCCCAGTTGGGCATGGCACAGCTCATACTCTGAATCTCTAGTCTTCCTTCACCTCTGGTAATCTCTAACCAGCCCACATTCAGCTCATACCTCTAGTTTCAACTTCAAATCTCAGTTGGACCTTATGGCAGCCATAGCCAGACTGTACCTACCCACCTTGGAGTACTTGGATCTCTCTCTACGGGCCATATCTTCAAGTGAATCCTTCTGGAAGTATCTTCCCTTGCTCCAGGCGCTTCAGCCTATCACATCGGATAGCAACATTAGCATCCACAGCAGGCAGCATTGCGCGATCTCTAGAAACGGCGCAGTCTGAAACTACGTGACGGTTCGTACAGCTGCACGCACAACATGCAGCGCAATCGATGCAGCAACCATAGGGCTTTTGTAGCCCATGACATAAGCTTCATGGCCATGTAAAAATTTCTGAGAATGATCGTGTGTAATGCACACAGACCAAAAAACCAGGCTGCTACAGAAACCCTAATCCAGGAAGCCATATCCAAAAATTTGGAAGCTTGGAAGCCTTATTCCTCTTTCTCATTACCATCATCAACAGTGATTTTGATCACTGAGGAATACTCTCTGAAGCTCATTACTAGTCTGGAAGTGTCCAAGGAAGCTCAGAAGCCACCCACGAAGTTCCTAAGAGGAAGCAGATCAAGTACCAACTAGTATCCATTAACACTCAACTAGTGTCAATTTGACACTGATTCTCTTGTGTCTCTTGACACATTAAAATACAATTTTTTGCTGGTTAACTGAAGATTAGCAACATGGCAGAGCTTGAGCAAATAACAAAGTTCAATGGAGAAGGCTTCCATGCCTGGAAGGAAAAGACCATGTATCACCTAATGCGGAAAGACTTGTGGGACCTGTTTGAAGATGATGCAGATAACAAGAAGGAAGATGATGAAGACGGGTTCGTTGAAGAAGAACAGTTCAAATCCAAAGAATGGAAGAAGATGAATAATAAGGCACTAGGCATCATTGCCTGGGGACTAAGTGATGACGTGTTACATCATATGTCTGGCATTAGAAATGCTAGAACCGCCTGGGAGGAACTTGATAAAATGTTTGATACTCAAGCAAAGAATTCAAAGGTAAAACTTCTCGTGCAGTTTTATAAACTGGATATCAAAGACAATGCTTCTATGACCATACACATTAATAAGTTTAAGAGTTTAAAAACTCAACTTGCATCTCTTAAAAAGAATATTGAGGAAGATGAAGCAATAGCCGTACTGCTTGCAAGTGTAAACAAGGATCCATCTGAAAATCTTGTGTCCACTTTAAGTAATGTTCCAAGCCTCACACTTAAAGATATTGAGCACTCACTACTCGATGAAGAAGGCAAAGTAAAAACCAAAAGACAATGTCTCATCATCTACGGAAAATCTTTTGTACACCAAAGGAGCTGCTGGACCTAAAGGAAAAGGTCGAGGATTCATCAACAACAATAACAAGGATTGAATTACATGTCACTATTGTGGTAAGACTGGCCATGTAGCCAGTGAATGTTTCCACAAGAAGAGAGCCCAACAATTGCAAAGTGATCATCACCAGAACCAATACATGGAGGAAAAAGAAGAAGAAGAATATGCTTCCACTACCATCAACAACTCTGACAGATTGTTTTGAAGAACTTTCATTGTATCTCTCATATGTTAGTGAATTTGATTTGTATAACCCTTGCCAAGATGTAAAGTCTCAAGCTTTAACTTGACTAGGCTTCCTATGAGCTAGTCTTCCGGGCCATGTCATCATGAAGGGGGGGCAAAAGCCAGCAAGTGTAGGGACTCATCATTTGAGGGGGGGTGTTGAGAGATAGACAAATGATGTATGCTCCAAGAGGAGCTGTCCTGAATCCCATATGCACAGTGAGGAGAGTGGAACAACTCAAAGCCTATAAAGCATTGTACTTGACTATGAAATGAATACAATATCATGATGCTTTGTACTTTCAATTAAGTGTCTGTCATTGTCAATTCTACACAAGATTGTGTTTATGAGTCCAAGCTAATCTATCTTGGAACCTAATTCACTTGTGTAATACTTTATCTCTACTTGTCCATGTCATTATGAACTTGGTCTTCATCTTTGATCCACCATAGCTTGTGTCATGTCCTAGATCCGCATCATTTAACAACTTTTCCATAAACTCAATATAAAGAACTATCAAATAGAGGTGACTACTTGCATAAATAATACAATAATTTGCAATTACAACATGTTGAAATTGAAGTATACCTATAAGAAATCAATGCCAAAGAGAGACAATCACTAACACAAGACAAACTACAACTGCAAAAGGAATAGCTCCACTAGAACTGAGTCAATATCTGATTGGTACCAAGAATTATCAAAGGATCAATGTGTCAGATTGAGATACATTCCATAGGCATAACCATCATACATAGAGTAGGTCTCATGGGTAACAAAAGAGACCAACCAAAGATACAACAAATTGAGCAATATAACAAAAAGCTCAATACATAGCCAACTAGGATTCATATATCAGTGATAGCATCATGACATAGATAGATGTCAGCCCAAAAGCAATGTTAGATCAACCCACTAAGCATCAAATACATACATAAAGCATGATAAGATCATGTATTGATGAGAGTAGAAAAAGACTGAATTTTTGACAGATTTTTGTTGTTTTTGAGGTCTGAATGATTGATTTTTGATGGATTTAGAGTGATATATGGTTGTTAATAGAAGTGTTTAAGAGTGTTTTGGATGATATTCATTATGTTTTGGAAGCTCATGATGATTTTTAGTGGAGATATAAAACTTTGTGGTATAGCTTCTATTTTGTGCTGATTTTCTTCTGTATGAAGCATGGATTGGTGATTGATGGAGTTTGAAATATTTTGAAGGTTTATTGAATAGTTTTTGATAGTTTGGAATGGTTTTAGTATGAGTTATAAGGATTTGATGTTCTCTGATGACCTTTTGTAACCCTCTATAAACCTTTTGTAGAGCCTCTATATCTGCTCTGTAACTATTCTGTATCTACTCTAGTCCTATTTTGTACTATTCTGTAGATCTTTTGTAAGTGTTCTGTAGAATGTATGTGTGACTTTGGGAAAGTTTTCTAACTTTTGGAAATGATGAATTGTGGGAGCTTTCGCTCAACGGCCAAGACCCACAGACCGCTTATTGTTTCAAGCGTTCCAAGCGAGCTCTAATGGCTATCTCTCACCTAGCCCACGCGCCGTCAATCCTACAAGTGTAGTGAGCTTACCTTGATGCTTGATCGAGTACCCTTCTCTCTCTTGCACTCCGGTAGCTCCACGATTCTTGATGCTAGCTCAAGCATCCTCAAGCCTCCTCCATCTCCAAGCTCCATCCTCCATAACCGCACGTGCAAGAGAAGAGAAGAGAAGAAGAGAAGAGGAGATGGTGAAGAGTTTCACCCTCTTGATCCCTCACTCTCACACACACTCACTTTCTCACACTCTCACACTCCCTCTCTCAAGAGAACACACAAGCAAGAAGGAGAGAAGAAGAGAGGAAGAAGAAGACTCTTTTTGCCACACACCAAAGAATCAGCTTCTCATTCACTTTTTCAACTTTATATACAAAACCCTAAATCCCTTTTGGGCAGTCATCCCCTTTTCCCCTTTTTTACATGGCTGACCGTAGCCTAGGCCTTTTTCCCATTTCCCACCATTCTAATTTATCCTATTCCCAACTAATGTGTACACTTTGCATAGGAGCGAGCCTGGCACTCTTTTACAAAGATTCGGGGGGTGCTTCCGCATTTTAGTTATTTTGTTGCCTCGGGCCGACACCGAAGCTTCCTGAGGGTCGTGCTCGAACATTTGAATTTTTCAGGGACTGGCTCTCGCCCAAGGCTCCTTTTTCTACTTTTATCCTGCGCCTTTTTGCTATTTCCATTTTTCCATTTTCCGCTCCTCTGTGCTGCGGAACCACGGTAACATTACCCCCCTCCTAGCCAAGTTCCAGTCCCATGGCACTGCGGTGGGACGTAGTGGCTAGTTAGGTCAGCTCTGCTGGACGGAACATATAGGTGGGTGGTTGGGGGAATGATAGGTGATGGAGGTTGGGGACAACAACCAGGAAAGATTCTGGTGTGCTTGAGGCTCCATGAAGATACTCGGCATCTTTCACATTGTTGGGGCCCCCCTTGTACAGCTGGTCATCTTTTGAGTATTGGAAACGCTTGAAGCAATAAGCAATCCCTTAGGAGGATGGTATTGGAGGGATTTATTCTAGAGAAACCCCCCGAACGTTGTTTGCCTTGAAAACCCGTGGCCTTGATTGAAGATCCTTGTCTTTGAGTAGAAGGTCTTCAGTTTTGAGTTGAAGGTCTTCAGGCTGGTGGAGTCAATAAGCGATCCGTAGATCTTGAGGCGTTGGGCATGGATCTTCAAACGATGAGGTTCCAAGATCTATGCCAATGGCAGTTCTACCTTGACTTGGTTCGATCATGGTGGCCATCAGCAGCAGTAGAGGCAGATGGCTGGATGCCGGTGTATGAAAAGAAGTTTGGGCCATTAAAAGGTGCCGTGGGTGATCGTCTTCCGCGGGTAGCCATTTCTTGAGAGTCGAACATAACCTGCAAGAAAAGTTGTGCACTCCCTAAGGGGTGTGTCTGCTTGCCGTGTAGTGTGTGGTGCTCATGGCAGTGGAACTGGGAGATGGGTCCAAGCCCTTGGTAACGTCCCACACTTGAGGACCCAGCTTGTGCTTCGTTGGAGGTGCGGTGCGAGCCTTAGGGTGACAGGTCTGAAAGTCCTGCCCTTGATGTGCCCTAAGCGTGAAGTGGGGAGGGGGCTAGGGAGAACCCTAGGTGTAGTGACTGTGGTGCTTCTTCTTCTTCTTCTCTTTTTTTTTTTTGAAATGATATATAGGCCTACTTATCTTGGTCGGAATGAGGAGGAGGAGAAGGGGGGCAGAGAGACTTGCTTAAAAATTGGTGACTTTACATGTAATCTTTTAGATTCATGCGGACATGAAGGGAGGTGGTGGAGAGGAAGGGGTAGTTGCATCTAGTGAACTGGCTGTCGTTCATGTCCTCTAGGAGGGCTAGGCAAAAAGAGGGAAGGAGACTAGCCCTCATCATGAGACGAGCCATGGCGCAATTATCTATAACGTTAGGGTCAAATAATAGGGGAGGCAGGCCGTGCTCTTGTGGAGTCGGGTCCTGCTTAAGAAGTAGCCTAAGTAACCTAAGATAATTACAAGTGGTTATAAAAGCGGGGTCACGACATGAGGAAAAGTCTGCAAGGAAGCGCATCATAGACTCGTCTAGGCTTTCTGCGGTAAAAAGAAGGGCGTTGTCAAAGGATGCTACAGTGGAGTTATAAATAATGGGAAAGTCATACCGCCTGTGGAGGGTGGCATCAAAATCTACCCCTCCCCTTCGAGGGTATGCCATGTAAGCAGGGCCATTCCACTTGAATGGCAGGGTATTACAAAAAGCCATCCAGGAGAGCATGCTTATGTCACATATTCGCCTCCTCCACAGGGGTTGGCTCTTATAGTTTTGTACAGTGTAGGGGATTTCAAAAATTTTATCTTGCCAGTAGTCGGCCGCTTCGGTGCCCTAGGAGGTTGGGGTCTTTTCCCGCTCCTCTAGCCATTTCTTCCCCAACCGGCCACCGACCGCGATCACCTCGTCCATCACTTTGAGAGGCACGACCCTCCACAGACTGTTGGGTAGGAGGAAACTGAAGGAGAATGGATCTTTTCCTAGTTCCTGTACCTCCCACACCACCAGTTCTGCGTGGAATCCTGTAGGAAGATCATCTGGGCATGGAGGGAGAGGCGCAGTCGGTAGCATGGCTAGTTTGGCTCTCAGTTTCTGTCTGGCCTCCTCCACCAGTTTTTTGCGTCTTTCTTTAGAGATGGCTTTTCTTTCTGCAGCTCGGTCTTCTTGTGGGTGGCGGGTGGCGAGGGGGTTGTGGGACTACATCTTCCCTGAATCGATTCACATCGATTTCCAGCTTTGCTTCTTCCCCCTGCCGTTCTGCGTGTGCTGCTTCTTCCTTGAACCCGAGGGCATCTATCTCCTGGGGGGTTAGGCCGGCCCGCATTAGGTATTTTCGCTGTTCCTCCAAACTCAGCCTAACCTCAGTCGGTAATGGTGGCATTTGTAGTCCAGCGTGTAGGGCTCTTCTTGCCATGCTGAGCTTCCTTTGCACTGCCTCCAGTGGCTCTCCTTGTGCTGCCTGGGTGGCATCCAAGATGGTGTCGAGGAAGGACTTCTGTTGAGTTCTGAAGGCCACTTGGGCTGCCTCCGCCTTGCTCTCCGTGATGATTTTCTCTTTTTCTGTTAGAGCAAGGTGGCGCGCCAGTGTCTTCACCCTCTTCTCATTGTGTGCGCCCCACTCCTCTGCCCTTTTGTTCATTACTTCCAAGCCTTCTCCCTGCCTTAAGGTCAGCATCATGATTTTCTGCTCATAATCCTCTAGTTCCCTTACTAGCCTCTCTTGTTCTTCTCTTTCAGAGGTCGGCTGATCTATTAGGCACTTGAGTTCCTCCTGCTACTCCTCCATGTCTCATTTTCTTTCTTCGTCCCTGGTATTCAGCTCCACCACGAGTGCATCAATGTCAGCAGATTTCGCAACAAGCTCCTGGTATTGCACTATTAGGAGCTTGTGCTCTCTTTACATGTTTACTAACTCTTGAGTCTCGTTTTTGAGCAGCTGCCTCCAATGTTCCTCCCTCTCATCCTTAGCCTTCAGTTCTTGTTTCAGATCTGCAATCTCGCGCTGCTGCAAGGCTATCATTCTTATCTTGTCCAGCTGGAAGGCGGCCACGGTTTCCTTCTCGGCTGCCAACTCAGCCCCACGGCTATTTTGCGTTCCTCCTTCACTCTCTCCAATTGGGAGAGCAGCTCGGCGACGTATTCATCGTAATTAGCCGATGGCGTCATCGTTGCATGAATGGGCGAGGTAGAGGCTTCGACTTTTTGCTTTTTGGACTCTTGCCTGGATTTTTCATCCGTGTGGCTGGCCTCTTTTGTCCTGTGGCCATAGTCTCCGTGCTCTGCCCTTGGCCCATTTCCTTGTTGATAAAATACTGCATCCAGTTTGATACATCTGTGCTAGTGGGGATGCTGGGGGTGATGGTGATGAGTTCCGCGGGAGGCACCAAGAGGGTAGGGATTGGATGGAGCAGGGCCTTGCCTTTGCCTTCGGGGACTGGAGGTGGCACGAACTTTGGGACCTGTGTGCTAGACCCTGGCCCCTCTTCTCTGCACAGGCTCAGGTTCCTTAGTTCGTCTGCTCGGCACTGTTGCTCGATGGACCGACGGGTGGCCTCCACTAGGTCCTCTTCCTCCTTTCTTCGTAGGTCCTCCTCCTCCTCATCCGCTTTTCTCTTCCTTTCCTCCTATCTTTTCTTCTGCTCCTCCTTCTTTTTCCCTCTCTGTTCTCTTTCCCTTCTTTTCTCCTCTTCAACTTCTTGTTTTGATGCGTCCTTGGCTTTCTGTAACTCCTCTTTTTTCCTCTCCTCCTCCTGTCTCTTCGTTCTCTCTCTCTCCTTTGCTTCTTTCAGGGATTCCCTCTTGGCCCTTTCCAAGTCTTCCCTTTCCTTCTTCCTGCCTTCGTCCTTCTTCTTCTTCCCCTGTGCCGCCTTCTTCTTCGTTTTCCTGATTGTCTTCTTACTAGTTTGTCCCTCCCCTTCTTCTTCTATTTCCATTCTGTCGGTGGACCTGTCTTTGTCCTGACGAGGGGGCGACCTCTTCAGCATTTCTCCTTCTCCCTCCTCCGGCTCCTGTGCTGCCTTTACTGCCTCATGAATGAGTGCAGTCAAGACTCCTCCGTATCCAATGAAAGAGGCCTTGGAGGAAGCTTTCTTCCTTTCCGTCACCTTGGAAGCCGGAGATTCTCCTCCTGTTGGTGCACTTCCCACGGCTAGTGCCTTGGCCGTTTGATCAATCGTCTTTCGCACGTAGCCATTCCAATCCACCTCGTCTAGGGTGTGGGCCGCTACGTTCTCCAGCATTGGCACGCTAATTCGATGCATTAAAGAATTGTATCGTTGGCTGGAGAAGAGCACATGCACCAACTTGGCCTGCAACCTTGCGTCTATGTCAGGGATGTCATGGATGCTTATGCCGTCATTCGTGAGCACCTCTTCCTTCTTCATTTTCAACAAGGCATAAACATCCCTTTTTTGTCTCCTTTCTGTCCTTGGTACCAATCCCAGAGCCTTTTCCACCAAGGTTGGATCCAACCAGACTTGCACCTGCTTTGCACCCTCTCCTCGGCCCACTGTTACAATGCCACCTTTCTGGTCCAGATTGTATGTTATGAGGAATTCTACGCATTTTAAATGATCTGGCTCTTGCGAGAATTTTTCAATATAATTTGTAAGGTTGCACTGTTCCACTACCCTCCTGGCTGCCTCCTCCTTCGCCACCATGACTTCGATGTTGTGGATGGTTCAGAACTTGAGCTGGCTGAAGGCGCCGTTCTCTAATTGGATGCGATACTGCTCCCTTTCCTCGTCAGTGAACGGGAGTCGATGGGCACAGTCTTGCTGCGACATTTTCTGCTCCTGCCATAATTCGTAAATTTCGTTAGCATTTTTCACATAGCACTTTGCTGTTTATGCGAGAATGAAAACTCTTGACTGAATTTTTAGGAAGCCATTTTTCTCATACTAATGCTTATGCTTTTCACTACCTTTACTTTACTGTACCTCCTTTTTATTCATTTTCTATCTGATTCTTTTCACCTTCACCACATACCCACATACCCACATACCCCCTCCTCTTCCGGCTGAGAAAAGAATCCTTCCTAGGATTGGGGGTTAAAAGGTGAAGGGCTTTGGTCCTGTTGGGGTAGGACTTTACGTGTGAAGAAGCCACGTGTAGAATTTTGGATTGTATTCCAGTTGAGCATGACAATCAAGAGCAGATGGTTGGATGGAGACTTGGGAGATGTAGGTCAAGACATCGTGAAAGAGATCTCCAGTATTAAGGCAACTGGCAACATGTAATTCCTCTTCCGTGAGGAATTGGTCAATGTAGGGGTGAGCGAGCACATGGTCGTCCAACAGCTGATTGCGGGTGATGGCCAAAACCCTAAACGAGATAGGTGGCACATAAGTAGGGTCATATTCGATGGTTTTAATTGCCCTGTGTTGCTCAGCATTGGTCATTATTTGGCAACCTTTTTTCTCCCATTGGATTCTTAGAGCAAACCACTGCTGCAAGAACGTGGAAGGTGAGCTTTCCATTTGCGTGAGCTCTTGCATCTCGTGTTTAGGAACATAAGGAGGAGGTTTACCATATGAAGTGACTAGGCATCTGAGGGCAGCTTGCTTCTTTGAGATTTCGTCGTTTTCTATCAGTTCTGCAACGATTTTGGGGAATTTAGTGGTCATAAGTTCGTATTCTTCCCAAGTGTATGGTAATGCACGAACATTCGAAGCAAGTGTTTTGTCAAGAAGGCCTAGGTCTAGCCTCTCATAACTTCTAGCGAATGTAGTGAGAGTTTCGTCCAACACCTTGATGCAGGTTATTAAGTCATCCCCAGAAGTCGCGGCAAGGTCCTTAGCCAAGGAGAGGAAAGGTCGTATCGCGTATGAAGGTTTCAGACTTGCTGGTGGGGATGGTGCAACTGGACTGGATAGTGGTGACTCCATCATCGGTGTCACAGGTTGGGCTTTGCAATCCGAAGCACTTTGAGGTGCTGTAAGAAGCTTTGGGGGCATGGGGGTTGTGCTGGGTTCTAAGTGAGCACTCATAGGGGTTTTAAAGTTCTCTGGCTTAGGTAGGTTTAAGGATTGTGGCATTTGCTTTGGTCGATAGATGAGCTGGGGTTTACTAGCCATAGCTGGCAATGGCGTGCTGACTATGTTCTGGGCACCACGTGTGTAAGCCTCCCTCACTCGGGTGAGATTGCTTGTAGATGAGCTTTTTAGCTAGCCATTTTTAGGCACCCAAATCCAGGGGTTTCCCTCGTAGTATCCTTGTGCTTGCAAGAGATCTTTGGGGATCCATCGCGGTGTGGTTGTGTGTCTACGTCGATAGCGTCTAGACTGCCTCTTAGGCTGTGACCGGCTGATGATGTTGGCGGTTAGGATCACGTTTGGGTGGTCTACCCAGATGTGGTTTTTGCGGTTTTGGCACCCACATAAGCTTTGACTCCTTGGCCTTGTGAGCACTCTTGGTGGGTTTGGGCGTGGGGTCGAGAGCCTGGCACGAGGCCGTAGTTTTCTTCTGCTTAGACTTGGGCTGGAGCGTGGTCGTAGGGGTTTCTACCGATGGCTTCATAATGGTGGAGGAATCATGACAGACATTGCTGAAAGTCGTTACTATATGCACATTGCCGATAGCAAGATGAATGCTGTTTAGGTTGTAATCCACATTATAGTTCGTTTGCTTCTTTAAAATGTGACCCAATAGTGACACACTATCGGCTCCTTTAGTGTTAGGAAACACATGGAAGAAAGGTTGCAAACTTTCAGACTCGATGGAAACGACTACTTTGCATTTTCCCAGGAGCGAATAAGCAGCACCCCCAAATGGGGTGAGTTTGGCATTAGTGGACTGTAGTTTCGGTTGACCAATGCGTGTCCAATGGTCATGCGTCAAGATGTTGTAGTCGGCCCCTTCATCAATCAAGGCATCAAAAGAACACATCGCTCCTGCTACGACTGTGATTCGTAGATACGCCGGTGCCACTACTTCTTCATCGTGATCTGTAAGGTCGGTTATAGTAGCCATGTAGACATTCAGTGGGGGTTCTAACATGGGTGGCTCATGTATGGATGGGATGGAGGATAGTACTTTTTTATGTGGCTGCCATTAAAAAAGCCTATTTCTTCGCCTTCAAGTGTCTCCAACTCAACATTCCCTGTTCTACCAATCATGCGTACTCTAAAAGGCCCTAGCCCCCGAAACTTCATCTTCTGTTTATGTCCTTTTACATAGTATAGCAGAACAAGGTCCCCTTGTTCAAAGTCTCACTGTTTGACATGCTTGTCAAACCACATCTTTCGTCGAGCCTTCTCACAAATCAGAGAGTGAGTGGAGAGGAGTCGGGTCTCCGTTAGACACTCTAGCTCCAGTAAGCGATTGGTCCAAGCCTCTCTTCCCTCCAAACGCTCCTGGACTGCTAGCCTTCAGCTAGGAATGAAGAATTCCAAGGGCAAAATGGCTTCAGTTACGTACGTCAGCCTAAAAGGCGTCTGTCCTACAGCCGTTTTATAAGCTGTGCAATAGGCCCACAAGGCCGCCATTAGCTTGTTGTCCCAGTCACTTCTTGAAGTAGACACGACTTTTGTAAGCACGTTGACTAAGATTTTATTTGTGGATTCGGCTTGGCCATTAGCCTGAGGGTAATAGGGAGAGGACTTCCGATGAATTATTAGGAAGGTAGAGAGTAGGTGGGCAATCACTTCATTAACGAAGTATGTGCCTTGGTCGCTTACAAGTTCGATTGGACAACCAAACCGTGAAATGACCTGCTCCCACAAGAACTTTGTAGTGGTCCTAGCATCATTCTTCCTCGTGGCTCGTGCCTCTGCCCACTTCGTTAGATAGTTAGTTGTTACTATGATGTAGCGAGCTTGGGAATATTGTGCCACAGGACTGATAGGTCCAATAAAATTGATGCCCCATTTTTCAAAGGGGTGTCGGGCTATGATAGGGGTCAACTCCATCTTGTCTTTCCGCACCGGCACTTTGGTCCTTTGGCACTCATCGCAGTGCTTTACAAATTTAGCTGCATCGCGGAAGAGGGTGGGCCACCATAGTTGGGATTGTAGCACCTTTCGGACTGTTGTGTCTCTGATAAAGTGTCCTCCAGCGATTCTTCCATGTGCTTCGTTCAATGCATCATGCATCTCATGCTCACATATGCATCTGCGCAATAAACCATCTTGTCCTAACCTGTAGAGCTGGCCCGCTATCAGTTGGTATGGCTAAATTTTCAGGATAAGTCTTCTTAGCCTGGCCTTCTCAATGGGTCGCTCAGGTAGTCCGTTTTCTAACACTTGCACTATGTCATCGGCCCAATACGGTGTCAGATCAGCTTTAAACAATTCTCTCTCGCTCGACAGGTTAAGGAGATGAGCATCCGGTAAATCGTCCGGTATGCCTTGTTCAGCAGCTTCCCCTGTAGGTATGCGGGACATATGGTCAGCCATGTAATGCTGCTTTTCCTTGCGTACAACCACAGAGAAGTCAAACTCTAGTAGAAGGAGTACCATCTAGCGATGCGTCCTGTAGCACAAGGCTTGTTCACAAGATATAGCAAGGCTTGATGGTCGACAAAGAAGACAAAGGGACTGGCCAACAGGTAATGCCTGAATTTCTTTACCGCAAACACCATGGCCAACCCCTCCCTTTCCATCGTGGAATAGTTCATATCGGTCTCTGTGAGCTGCCTGTTGGTAAAGCTCACCGGGTAGTCTAAGTTATGTTCACCAGGCTGGCATAGCATGGCTCCAATAGCAAACTTAGAGGCGTCTATGTGTACATGAAACATTATGTTCCAGTCTGGGGCTTGTAAGATTGGTGCAGTAGTGAGAGCCTTTTTCAACTCCTCATATGCACGTTGGCATTCCTCAGTCCACTGGAACACTATCAACAGCTTGTACAATGGTCTAGCAATTAGTGCGTAATTTAGTACAAAGCGTCGATAATATCTAGTGTGTCCTAAGAAGCACTGAACTCCCTTGTAGTTATCGGGTGGTGGTAAGTCAACAATGACTCTGACTTTAGAGAATTCAGTGGCAATGCCGTTCTTTGACACTACGTGCCCTAAGATGCATCCGTGTTTCACCCAGAACTGGCACTTTAAGGGGTTCAAGGAGAGATGATATAAGCGGCACCGTTCAAAGACTGCTCCGAGTTTGTCTAAGTGTTTGATCCAGGTCGTATGGACACACAGATCGTCGACAAAGACCTCTAACTCCTTGCGAAGCATGTCTTTAAAGATGGTGCACATGAGGCGTTGGAAAGTGGCAGGTGCATTGGTCAACCCGAAGGGCATGACTATGTAAGCAAATACGCCCCACTCAGTGGCAAAGGCAGTCTTGTGCCTGTCTGCAGGATGCACTTGCACCTGGTTGTACTTGGAGAAGCCATCCAGGAAACTGTAGGCTTCCTTGCCTGCCACCCTCTCAAGAATGTGCTCAGTGTACAGCAAGGGATAGTGGTCTCTCTTTGTAGCAGGATTCACCTTCTTGTAATTGACGCACACTCAAATTTTTCAATTCTTCTTCATCACAATGACTATAGGTGACACCCAGTATGTGTGCTCAATTTCGTAGATGAATCCAGCTCTCATCAACTTGTCAATTTTCTCTTTGACAGCATGAGTGTGTTTTGGATTCATGGGGTACGGTCGCTGCTTGACCGGCATTGCATCTGACGTCATGGGTATGTTGTGAGTCACAACACTTGGATCTACCCCCCGTAGCTCTTCTAAGGACCAGGCAAATACATCTATGTACTCCCACAAGAGAGCGACAAGATTCAACTCTTCTTCACCAGTCAAGTCATCGGCGATGAACACTGGTCGGGGTATCTCCCCTTCCAGGGCTAGGTTTACCTCCTTGACCTTGATTGGTCCTTCAATTGGTTCGCTCGTCTGCCCTTGACGCTTGGCACCTAGCAGAACCACTACCCTATCCCCTTTTTTGAATTTAGTGAAGCGTTTAGGGAGGTCCTGCGGCTTTCGCCATTCTTCTGATCGTGCATCCCTAGGGTGCTTTGCCCCATCCTACCTTGACCATCTGTGCCTCAGGTGGATGGGTAAGTCCCCCTTGGTGCGTCTTGCCATGGGCGGCCTAGGGATCTCTGGGTCGCTATCCGAAGTAACTTCTGATTCAGAGTCAAACCCTCCATCTTCGCTAGAAGAGGTGGTCTCCCCTGGTGGCTGCAATTCGGATGGCGATTCGGTTCTAAGTATTGATGTCATTCCTGATTGGGCTAGGCCAGCTTGCTCAAGGTCTATGGCTCCTATACATTCCAACCACGCAAGATCACATCTCATGCGCATAACTTCTTGCTCCAGTCCTTTTCTGCGGCTTGGCGTCCGCTCGTATGTGCTCCATTTCTCGTCCTTCAGTGTTGTACTCTATGGTGTCCACTTCACCCTCGCTCTCATCACTGAAGGATTGGCAGTCTTTGTATTCATCACAAGAATCCTTGTCGTTCGACTACTCATCGTCTCTCAGGGCTTGGTACGCCCCGTGTCATTGGTCAGGAACCAGGGCCCAGTTATACATGAGATTCAGCTCGTGCACCCTGGTCCATTGCCACTTGGAATCCTCTAAGAGGTCCTGGAGTGGTTTGAAGTTGGCGGCTGGGTTGCCAGCTAGCTGGTCCATTAGGTATTCCAGTACCCCCTGGAGTTTCCTTTTTTTGGATGGCACTTGGAAGGTAACAGGCTTAGGCCTTCCGTGGAGGCTTGCTGCCATCATGCAGACTAGTGTAGAGAGTGCTTCATTTGTCTTGCCGATCGTTTTGATGTCCTGCTCATATGCCTCATGGTCTGAGAATGGCAGGTCAATTGCAGTGAGAACGTGCATCCAATCCCTCTCATCCTCTGGGCATGGGATATACTTGGTCAAGGACCCATAGGGCTTCCTGACCTGAGTGTTTCCTTTGAGCATAGCCGAGATGGCGTCTAGGTCGACTGGTGAGGCCTTCTAAGTGTCCATCTCTATTCTTACGGCGTCAGTTCTATTGCCCAGGAAGATCAAGCCATTACCCTAATCTTCAATGACTCTAGCATTGTGCATCCAGGGTCGGCCTAATAGGACATCGTAGTCCACTCCCTTCATGACTATAAAGTCAACAAAGAACTGAATACCTGCGATCTTCACTGGCCAATTCTTCAGGACCCCGAGTGGCTTCACTCTCATACCGTTTTCTAGTGTGACATTAAACGGAGCAGCTTCAAGAGGTGGGTTTCCCCAAGTCTGCAACACTGCGTGGCTAAGCACACTAACCCCGGCTCCCATGTCTACAATTCCCTTCCTTGTTGTGTCACCCAGGGCTAGGACCAGCAGGACTGCGTGCATCTCAGAGCCTTCCCAAAAGGCGTTGACGTGCAAAGGTTTAGGCACAGAGTGCAGTGTCAAGCTTGGCAATTGTGTTTCTGCATCCCGGTCTCAAGGGTCTACCATGACCTGCTCTTGCGATCCCTCGACCCACTGCTTAAGGTCTTGCCATAGGGCAGGGTGCTGCTTAAGCAGATCCCCCAGGCTAAGTGTTACATGCGTGGTCACTAGCGTGGTCAAGAGGTTGTTAGATACTCGTCCTTCTTTTAGCCTAGATTGTCCAGGCCAATGGCCGCGGGGCTGATCTGTGGCTCTATTGCGTCTAGGCTTGGTCTCAGTCGCACTGATTGTGGCACCGTGGATTCGGCCACCTTAGGTTGAGGTGGTGACATTGGCATGCTCATGTTGGAGAGATTATCGATCTCGTCCTCTATGATGGGTTCAGCATCTTTGAGATGCTGTTGAGTCTCCTTCACCCATTCCTTCACCTTTTCTATGGCCTCTAATTGTCGCTTTGGATGCGGGTACTCCCCTACCTTAGCGCTGTTGAGATATCGAGCTCCACTCGTGATATGCCAGGGTGACCGTTGTGCATTTCTGTCACCGACTTGTCAGTTGCAGACGCGGTTGGTACACCGCCCATGAATAATAGCTACATGATAGCTATCCTTATCTATTCTAGTTCGTGGCTCAGTTAGTATGCCACCTTAGTTAGTTGAGTTTGGTTTTGAGACCTATATCTAGGGTTCTTCTATTTCTTTGTACTGGAGTTCTTTTGGCTTACACAACTAAGAAGAGGAAAACTGTTTTCAGTCTCCATCCTTGTGTGTCTTCCCCCATTGTGCAAGAAAGAAAGCTTCAAGCGAGACTCCTTCCTTCTCTCCCATAATCTTGACATGGTATCAGAGCCTTGTTCGTGGTAAGGAGCTCAAGAAAGCAAGCCAAGCTCGCGGTGGTCTGGTAAGAGGAGCAGTGTTGCTTTCATTTTCTGTTTTCGGGAGCAGATCTCTACAGGTAGCACAGCCGGAAATTGCAAGAGTGCATTGTCTCAGGTTGAGACGCCCTTCGCGGTGAAGCAAGAGGGCAGTATATGCTGCGGGAGAGAGCTTTAGCTATTGGCGACCTTGTTTTTTTGATTTGAGGCCATTTCGGGGCCTGTTTTGGAGGCGGAAGTTCTCTGCACGCACTCAGAAAAAGGCCCAGTTTTATGCTATGCAACCACTGTTCTACAGGTCAGTGAAAAGTTACTGTAGAAATCGCATCGTATTCTTGTGCGCAGAGACATTGGGAGTTACAGAATCATCCCTGTTGCTTGTTGATGCAAAATTGTCACTAGGAAGTGACTGTGTGGTTAAATACCACTTTCGCCAGTTTTGCAGATTTGCCCTTGTGAGGGTGAAGCTGAGTTTTTGCAGTGACAGAATTTTTCGCAGTGTTCTGTAATGGCGTCTGATTCTGTCTCACAGATTGTCACTGAAAAGCTTGACAAGAACAACTTCCAAGCATGGAAGTTTAGAATGACGAATTTCCTTATGGGAAAAGGATATTGGGAATTTGTTGCAGGAAATGAAGAAGAACCAGTTCTTCCTGATGTTCCCAATCAACAGCAAATGCAGGCATTTAAAGCATGGCATGAGAGAGCCAAGAAAGTTATGTACTGGCTGTCTATCAGCATTTCAGACTCTATGATTGTGCATATTCAGGATGCAAGTACGCCAAAGGAGGCATGGGATACTCTGTCAAAGATGTATAGCACAAATACGCAAGCCAGGAAAATGCAGCTCAAGCAAGAGTTGCACAATGTGCAAAGAGAAAATATGAGCATCAATGACTACCACATGAAGGTGAAGAAGATTGCAGATGCACTTGCTTCCATTGGGTCGCCAGTGGAAGATGATGATTTAGTTTCCGTGACCTTGAATGGTCTAGGAAAGGATTATGCACAGTTCCGAACATCCATTTCCGTCCGTGAAAGATTTCCTGATTTTGAGGAGTTGATTGCTCTTCTAATTTCTGAGGAGCAGAGAAATGGTGGTGCATCTTCTTCAGGAGGAACTTCAAAAGAAGCTGTCTTCTACTCAAATGCTGGAAGAGGTAGAGGCAGAGGTAGAGGAGGCCGATTTGGAGGCCGTGGCAGAAATCAGAATATGCAGCAAACTCAAGAAAACCAGTCCTATGGAGGAGGACGTGGTAACTCTAGAGGCAGGGGGAGCCAAAGAGGTCGTGGTGGATGGCAAAGAGGCCAAAATGCAAACAGCAATGTTGAATGCTACTACTGTGGTAAAATGGGTCATATGGCTAAAGACTATTATAAAAAGCAGAATGACATCATGAATGGAAAACTGCAACAAGGGAATTATGCATCTTCTAGTAGACAGGGTGATGACAGAAATGAGCACTTGTTTATGGTGCAGCACATGAACAATTCTGTGACAAGTGCAGAAGAAAGCAATGATGTATGGTATGTTGACTCAGGTGCATCAAACCACATGACAGGTCATGCAGAATGGATGGAGGATGCAAGGAAAATGGAAAAACCAGGATTTGTGGAGACTGGTGATGATACTGCACATCCTATTGTGCAGATTGGAAAAATTCCCTTGTCTATGTAGGATGGGAAAAAGAAATACCTGTCTGATGTATTTCATGTCTCGAATATCACCAAGAATCTGGTTTCTGTTGGTCAAATGGTTGAACAGGGCTTGCAGGTCAGATTTAATCCTCATGGATGCTTTGTTGAGGATATGAAAAATAAAGGTCGCTTGATAGCAAAAGGAAAGAAGAAGGGCAGAATGTTTACATTGGATGCAGACATGTCTGAATTGAGTGAAGCAATGTTTGCACATGGGACCGGTGTAGTTGCAGATATTGATATCTGGCATAAACGCATTGGTCATATTAATGTACAGCGACTTAAATCAATGCAGGCCCAAAATATTGTTGCAGGTTTGCCGAAATTCAAGGTTGCAGAAATGCATAAGGTATGTGAAGCCTGTCAATTTGGAAAACAGGCAAGGAAACCATTTCCTAGACATGTTCAAGAGAGTAAGAAGCCATTGGAATTAATCCACTCTGATGTGTGGACAACTAAAGCTGCATCTCTTGGAGGCTGTCATTATTTTGTCAGTTTTATTGATGACTATAGCAGAAAAGTTTGGGTGTATTTTATGAAAAAGAAAAGTGAAGTTTTTGGGCATTTCAAAACTCTTAAAGCGATGGTTGAAAAAGAAACAGGCCTGCAGATAAAATGCCTAAGGTCAGATGGAGGGGGAGAGTACCTCTCAAATGAGTTTGCAAGGTTCCTGCAGGAGCATGGCATAAAGCAGCAATATTCATGCAGTCATACCCCACAACAAAATGGAATTGCAGAAAGGAAAAACAGGCATATTGGAGAGGTATCTCGTGCCATGCTCAATGAAAAAGACTTGCCAGATTTTTATTGGGCTGAAGCAGTTGCTACAGCAGTCTACATAATGAACAGGACTCCCACTGCAGCAATACATGGAATGACTCCAGAGGAGAGGTATACTGGTAGGAAACCATATATTTCTCATTTGAAAATTTTTGGTTGCATTGCCTATGTACATGTGCCAGATGAGCTGAGATCCAAGTTGGATCCAAAAGCTGAGAAGTGCATCTTTATTGGTTACTCTCTGCAACAAAAAGGGTATAGATGCTATAACCCTTCTACTCGTAAGTTTACAGTGAGCAGAGATGTTGTTTTTGATGAGATGAGTAGCTGGTATAAACCAGTAAATGTGATTGATGATGTAGATGCACAAAATGGTAATGCTGCACAGAATTCACAGCAGCAGTCACAAAATATTAGTGGACGTGGAGCGTCCTCTAGCAGTGGTTCACATTCTTCGCCATGGACAGGCAGATTGAGATCAGGAGAATCTTCTCAAAGTAATGCAGATAGTGGTATGCAGGTATCACGAAAAGGAAAAGAGAAGGTTGATCAGCCCATGTTTGATGTGAATGCAGGTCACTCTTATGTGGATGGTGAATCCAGTGGCTCAGAACAGAGCATTGATGATGAGTTGGGTATTCCTTCTATTGTTACACCTAGAGTAAGGAAGACCAGGGATGTTTTGAGAGCACCTGGGAGTGAACCCACTTTGCGCAGGTCTACCAGAGTTAGGTATCCTGTGGATAGGCTGAAATATGATGGATTTACAGCCATTCACTATGCATATATGGTCAAGGTGATACAGGAACCAGAACCCACTTCTTTTGAGCAAGCCATGGGAAAAGAAAAATGGGAGAAAGCCATGGATGAAGAAATGGATGCCTTGGAAGCAAACGCTACATGGGAATTGGTACGTTTGCCTAAAGGTAAGAATGCAATTGGCTGTAAGTGGGTTTATAAGGTGAAGCACAATGCTGATGGTTCTGTGAACAGATACAAGGCAAGATTAGTAGTCAAGGGGTATGCACAAACATATGGCATTGACTATGAAGAAACATTCAGTCCGGTTGCAAGGATGGCAACCGTAAGAGCAGTCATTGCTATGGCTGCATCAAAGGGATGGTCTTTACATCAGATGGATGTAAAGAATGCCTTCTTGCATGGTGATTTGCAAGAAGAGGTCTATATGGAGAGCCACCAGGTTATGTGCATGCTGTTCATCCTGAGTTTGTTTACAGGTTGAAGAAAGCTTTGTATGGCTTGAAGCAAGCACCTAGAGCATGGTCTGACAAGATAGGACAGTATCTTGTCACTATTGGCTTTCAGATTTCCAAGGCAGATTTCTCACTTTATGTGAGAAAAACAGAGAAAGGTATTATGCTACTTGTCATTTATGTTGATGATTTGATTATGACAGGTGACAGTGATGAAGATATCCTTCATGTGAAAATGCTATTGAAGCATAAGTTTGAGATGAAGGATTTGGGAGAGCTGCGTTATTTCTTGGGCATTGAGGTGATTAGATCACCAAGTGGGATACAGCTCTTGCAGAGGCAGTATGGATTGGACATACTGTCCAAATATGGGATGACAGGCTGTAAGCCTATTTCAGTTCCTTTGGAGCAGAATGTGAAGCTGAGCACAGATGCAGGTGAGCTTCTGGAAGACCCTACTAGGTACAGACGCATAGTAGGAAGTTTGATTTATATGACTATTACCAGGCCAGATTTGAGCTATGCTGTTGGATTGGTAAGTCAGTTTATGCAGGCTCCAAGGAAATCGCATTTGGATGCGGCTAGACGCATACTCAGGTATGTGAAGTCCACATTGCAGTATGGACTATTTTATGAGACTGGGGTTCCGATACAGTTGCATGGATACACTGATGCTGATTGGGCTGGTAGCATTTCTGATAGACGATCTACCAGTGGATATGTGTTCTCTTTTGGGAGTGCTGCAGTCACTTGGAGCAGCAAGAAACAGCCTACAGTTGCCTTGTCGAGCACAGAGGCTGAGTACAGGGGTGCAGCAATGGCTGCATGTGAGGTAGCTTGGTTGCATAAGCTACTTTATGATATGCATCAGTCTACAGATGGGCCAGTTGTCATTTATTGTGACAACATGAGTAGTATACACTTGGCAAATAACCCAGTCTATCATGCTAGAACAAAGCACATTGAAGTGCATTATCACTATGTGCGGGAGAGGGTTTTACTAGGTCTTATTGATCTAGTTTATGTCAGCACAGAGGATCAGGTAGCTGACATATTTACGAAGGCATTGGGCGCAGAGAAGCTGCGCAAGTTCAGAGACCTGCTTGGTGTGCAGGAATTGGGATTGAGCTCGAGGGGGAGTGTTGAGATATCGAGCTCCACTCGTGATATGCCAGGGTGACCGTTGTGCATTTATGTCACCGACTTGTCAGTTGCAGACGCGGTTGGTACACCGCCCATGAATAATAGCTACATGATAGCTATCCTTATCTACTCTAGTTCGTGGCTCAGTTAGTATGCCACCTTAGTTAGTTGAGTTTGGTTTTGAGACCTATATCTAGGGTTCTTCTATTTCTTTGTACTGGAGTTCTTTTGGCTTACACAACTAAGAAGAGTAAAACTGTTTTCAGCCTCCATCCTTGTGTGTCTTCCCCCATTGTGCAAGAAAGAAAGCTTCAAGCGAGACTCCTTCCTTCTCTCCCACAATCTTGACAAGCGCTTCCCTTTTCAGCCGTGTTAGGGGCTGAAGTCTCTGCCTCCGCGTCTGAGACTTTCTTCCCAATAGGTAAAGACGTAGCACTCTCGGTCTTTAATGTGACCTTAGCTTCCGATCTCTTCTTTTTGTGCCTGCGGCTTTTCTTTCCTATTGAGGTTGCGTCAAGATTGCTAGGTCATGGTAGCCGGCCTGCTTGGTTTGGGCTCGGGTCATAACTCGCAAGGGGATTGGTGTGGCCTCCCCGTCGGGGTTTTCGACACCAAACAACCCCAATGGGACAGATAGCAAATTAGCTGAGCTAGAGGATGGCTTCCGCTTTGGACAATCAATGAAAAGATGGGTGATTCCGCACTCTGCACACCTTTGGTCAGCCTTGTCCCTGTTTTGCTACTCTCTTTCAGGGCAGCGTGATGAGACATGACCGGGGTGTCCGCAAGTCCAATAAGTGACTGGATCTTGTGGCTGCCCTCCTAGGCCTCTACCTTGTCCCCGTCCTAATGCCATCACCGGCACGGGTTGATAATCCATGAGGATTGCATTGCCCTCATCGTCATGCGAGACGTAAGGGTATATGTAGGTCTCTTCCTCATTCGGCTCCTTCATGTAGTGTACTGGAGCATCGCTTGGTGGGTGGGTCACATAAGGACCAGGCGGTCTAGGGATGCCTGTAGGATTTATGTCCATTCTAGGGACAGCTGGTTTCATATCGTTAGGCACGGGTAGAGCCAATGGGGCTCCCCTTCTGAAGAATGGTTGCGGCATGTTAGCTAGATAAGGCTGACCGTAGGGTTGAGAGTATGGAAGTCTTCGTGGTAGTCTGCAATGTGCAATATCGTGACCGAAACTACCGCAGTTAGCGCAAGGTCTTGACCTAGGGTCTTGACACTCGGCCAACAAGTGGTTTTTGCCACAGTACATGCGCTAGACGTGGGGGCGTGTTGGTCATCTCAACATGTCTTGTATCTTAGCCAATTTCATCTTGACCTCAGCCAAGCCTTGGTCTGTCTCTGTGGCCTTCCCCTTATCTTGGGATGATGGGTTTGACCGCTCACTAGAGGCTGACGTTCTCTCTAAGCTTCGCGGGTTGGTCTCTTCTAGAGTTGAGCTCCTAGCGCTTCGCTCTTTCAGCTAGTCATCGACTCTAATGGCCTACTCAAAAACTCTAGCCACCACGTCCCACTCCAAGCTTGAATTGCCTGCCAATGCCTTATATAACTCCTCATCTCTAGTTCCGCTGATGAATACAGTTGAAACTGCTCTGTCAGTCGGTCACTCGCCTAGAGGGATTCTCTTAAAGAGACTTCTCACGTGGGTCACGTAGTCGCGGATGTCCTCCTTCTCTTTTTGCTTGACATTCATCAAGCGTACTAGCAAGTTATCGGAGTATCCGAGCTCGGCGAAGCTATTGACGAAGAGATCCTTGAGATTATTGAAGTTGGCTCGTTCCATGGCATCCAAGCTTGTGTACCATGTCCTACTCTTGTCGCCTAAGCAAAGCCCGAATGCTTGCGAATGTTGAGTCTGGTCGTTGAGGCCGTTGGCTTCGCAGACTTACTCAAACTGCCCAACAAAGTTGTATGGATCATCATGCGGTTGGTACTTGTCGAGTTGCTTGGCAACAATCGGTATTTTGGCCTGGCTCTTTGAGCCCTAGTTTGCCCCTAATCCTGCAAGCAGAGATGTTGCTAGTGCAATGGTACTCTGCTCTACTGTAGTGTTATCAAGTAGCCCTTTCATGAGGAGCTCGCTCAGTGTCAGGTCTCCCTCTAGCACTCTCTCATGGTCTGTTCGGTTTCGGCCAGCCAAGTTCAGCACTCGCTACACCTCATGCAGCTCCATGCTTTGCCTTTGGCTCCTAGCCTATTGATCCCTATTATAATCAGCTATGCCTTGCAATGCCTTGTGGGCTAGGCTTCTCTCCTCTTCTAGGTCTGCAATGATTGCATCTGTTGTCCTGTCGTGGTGCTCATACCAGGCATGTGCGTCGTAACTGCTCACCATCTGCTGTATAGCATCTGGGAATACACTCAAATTGAGCTCCTCATTAGACCGATGGCCTAAGCTTTCTTCTATCATGGTCGAATTCTTGCGCCCCACTGGGCTGTCGATTAGGTTGAATAGTCTGACAGATCCTCGTCGTTGGTGCTCCTTGCTTGGTTCTACCCTGCGCTTCACGTGTTTGTCTATGTCTTGGGTCCTTTCCTATTGGTGGGTTCCTTGAGTGATTTATCTGAGTGAGTTCCTTTGATTATGGAATACAAACCTCAATTTATGGTCACTCGGTGAGTGTATTGTTCCTCGTGCACTTGTGCCCAATCAGGCTTTTAGCTTTCTTAAGTGTACTTCAAGTGCGGAAATTCAATGTGAGTGCCACAAGAAATTCCCCGGCGTCTTACTCACTCCCGCTCATTTTGGGCCTGATAGGCTTGTAGGTCCATTTTCTGGCCGTTTAGTCAGGGTTTAGGGTTTCCTTGCATGTTGCCTCATTCGCTTCCGGTTGATCAGGTTTTACGGTTCAGCGGCTCGCATATGAGTCCTTGAGTCCCCTCAACTGTCTACTGCTAACCGCTAAGCGGCTGTGTGCTACAATTTCTCTTATCACGTGTGCCAGAATCAAGTTCTGAGTGTCCGAAGGGTTTCAACAAGTTGCGCAAATGCGTATTTGCCGGGTCGGGTCAAATTTCTGACAGATTTGACAAAAAGTTGCACTCAGACCAATTGGTCCAAATTGCAGGGTCCGAGTGGGTAACTCAGACGGGCCGAATGGCATGGGGTCAAGGGCCGAATCTCCGGATTTGACTCAGACGAATTTTATTCGGACGGGCCAAATGGCAGGTTTGGACATGATAATTCGGACGGGCCGAACGGTGCTTGGCTGAGGGCCGAATCTCGGGTGTGGCCGAGTTCCAAATTTGGGACTTAGACGGGTCATTCGGACGGGCCAAGGCTGAATGTGCTATGTGGCAAAAAGTTCTGTCTCGGATGGTCCTAGTGGGTTGACTCGGATCATTTGACTCGAATGGCCGAGGGCCGACTAGGGTTCCGGGCCGAGTGGCCGAATGGTAAGGGGCGGAGGGCCGATTCTGGGACTTGGCCCAGAAGCGATCGCTCCGACGGGCTGAACGTGGTGCGACGGAAACATCACGATGTCGATTTCGATCGATTCTTGGGATTTACACAATCATACCAAGCACAACCCTCCAGATCCTATCTAGGGGGATAGAGGAAGGGATTCATATACTTGAACGAGTTGGTGAGTGCATCGGTGATGCGATCGAATTACACGGGCTGGGGCTCTCTAGCTCTCTCTCTCTCTCTCTCTCTCACTGAAATGGCACAAATGAGCTCTCTTTTGGCCTCCTGGCTCTTATATGCCTTCCCAGCTGTGGCGTTGACGCCCCCAATCACTCTCTTGTCGATCTTAGGCCTCATTAGCGAGCATTTTGCGCATTTTGTAAGATTTTTTCCTTGTTTTGCCCTATTTTGAAATAGTAAACCCTACCCTTTTCTTGTTCGATTTCCTAACTCTAACCTATGCTAAATGCAACAAAAATCGAAGGCATAAAATTGAAATATATCCTCCATGCTTTCCAATCATCAAATGACCAAAATATCCCAAAATACTTACTTGTTTTGAAGATTAAAAGCACCCAACTTCTTACCTATCTCAAGCTCCATTTCGGGGATGAATACATGCAAGTGCTCAAGCTTCAATCCATTGGTCCCGGCAACGGAACCAAAATGTGGGAGCTTTCACTCAACCGCCAAGACCCACGGACCGCTTATTGTTTCAAGCATTCCAAGTGAGCTCTAATGGCTATCTCTCACCTAGCCGACGCGCCGTCGATCCTACAAGTGTAGTGAGCTTACCTTGATGCCTGATCGAGTACCCTTCTCTCTCTTGCACTCCAGTAGCTCCACGATTCTTGATGCTAGCTCAAGTATCCTCAAGCCTCCTCCATCTACAAGCTCCATCCTCCATAACCGCGCGCGCAAGAGAAGAGAAGAGAAGAGAAGAGAAGAGAAGAGAAGAGAAGAGAAGAGAAGAGAAGAGAAGAGAAGAGAAGAAGAGAAGAGGAGATGGTGAAGAGCTTCACCCTCTTGATCCCTCACTCTCACACACACTCACTTCCTCACACTCTCACACTCCCTCTCTCAAGAGCACACAAAAACAAGAAGGAGAGAAGAAGAGAGGAAGAAGAAGACTCTTTTTGCCACACACCAAAGAATGAGCTTCTCATTCACTTTTCAACTTTATATACAAAACCCTAAATCCCTTTTGGGTGGTCATCCCCTTTTCTCCTTTTTTACATGGCCGGCCGTAGCCTAGGCCCTTTTTCCCATTTCCCACCATTCTAATTTATCATGTTCCCAACTAATGCGTACACTTTGCATAGGAGCGAGTCTGGCACTCTTTTACAAAGATTGGGGGGGCGCTTCCACATTTTAATTCTTTTGTTGCCTCGGGCTGACACCAAAGCTTCCTGAGGGTCGTGCCCGAACATTTGAATTTTTCAGGGACTGGCTCTCGGCCAAGGCTTCTTTTTTTGCTTTTATCCTGCACCTTTTTGCTATTTCCATTTTTTCATTTTCCGCTCCTCTGTGTTGCGGAACCACGGTAACATGAATCTAAGTTCAAAAGAGCTAAAACAAATGAAAGAGACAGCTGCTGAAGACTCAAGAGAAGACTAGAGTGACAGTGACAGTAGTGAGCTATGAAGAGACACTGTAGTGGCTGTGGTGCCTCTTCACATCAGGCATACCTCTTGGGAGGTGTATCCACGACCTAAGAAGGATTATTGAGATTAATTATAGATTATTGTAGTGAGGAGATGATGTACTATTGATAGAGAGAGAGAGAGAGAGAGAGAGAGCCATAGATAGTCAATTTCTATCAAAACAATGTAACTGTATATGAGAGATTGAGAGAGAAAACTATGAAGACATTGAAGATGAATACTATGTGATTGATTTCCATTCAAAAATGGTGTATTATTTTATGTTCCTTGTTCTATTGAAGGATTCTATGAAGATGTTGAAGATTATGGTTGATTCTATCAGATCCGTGGGAGATATCTACTATGATGTTGCATGAAGATTTATTGTTTTCTTTGTTTTGGTCATCAGAAAAATTAAATAAAATCTTGTTGATGTTACAAGATAGATTTTCTTACAGTAGAATCCCCTTTTCCTTGATGTTCCTCTTGGGGCTCCATATTTTTGTGCACAGCCGGGGAAACTTACCATCAACAAGCATCAAAAGAGGCTGAAAATTAAGGAAATGGCATTGCCAAGAAGAGGAGAATTCAGTGGATGTTTGCAAAGTTCCTTCCTCCACTGAAAAGTTGGAAATTCTTATTATCAAATCCACTTTCCACAAGAAGTTCATCCCACAATGGTGGAAACATATCACCATCATGATGCATGCTCTATGTGGTGGACTGTTTCCTCTTCTTGTTGAAGCAGCAGAAACTTGCATCTTGGTGGCAAATTGTTTGGGAACAAACTGAAGAACAAAAGCAAAGAGAATGACTATCCATAGAAGATTTAGCATTCATTGAGAAGTTTTCAGACATCATTAAGTGGGAGATTGTGAAGAAGATTCAGGAGTCGTGGTTTGTGGAGGTTCACGAAAACAAGAAGGAAAAGAGTTAGAATTTGTTCGTGGATGCTCAACAGCAAGATACGTGGGATGCTTGGTGCACTGGCAATCTTCTCTTTGTTCAATTAGCAACCCATTGGAAGTTGGTAGATAGAGTGTTTTTCACAACATACACTGTTAAAACCCTCATAAGTTGGCATTATTATAATGACACAACAACAATCCTAAGAAGAATGAGTTTTGATACTTTCAGAATGGAATATCTCCCCCTCTGTAGTGGTTTGAAAGCCAAATTTAGAGATGTTGAAAAGAAGGAAGTAGAGGAGATGTTGGCTAGAGAATCCCCTAGAGACTGAAGCCCTCTGTGATACTATTCTGTTGAGTACTGAACAACTGGTTGGAGCCAAGCCCCTGATGAATGACACAATCAAGAGGCAAGCATCAGAATGAGTCCAGAGGTACGTGAGAAGAGAGAAGGAAAAAATCAAAGATGAGAACGAGCTTGCAGCAGAAGCCTGCTTTGATGCACTAAAAGCACTCTTTACAGAAGTTCCCATGGCAACTCAAGGTCCCCTTCCTAGTCAAATTCGTCCCGGAAATATTGATGAAAGGCTACCAAATGTAGTCCCATTGCCAATTTTTAAGGGACAGTACAATGAAGACCCTAATCTTCATGTAGCAAAATTCATGGTAGCATGTGTGGCTAACAATGCCAGAACCCCTGAGCATTGGTTAGTAATATTTCTCGCCACTTTCAAGGGCACGGCATTTCAATGGTATGAGAGACAAGCAGTAGGAACTTTTGGCACATGGGACCTAAAGTTGGCCTTCCTCACTAAATTCAAGCGTGAAGGTTTTGAAGAGCGGATGCGAGAGGAGTTCATGAACCTAAGTCAGTCCTCTGGAGAAAGAGTAGAAGCTTATGTCTCGCGAATGGAATCCATCCTAAAGAGATGGAATAACCATCATTTGGACGAAGGTATCCAGAAAGGAGTGTTTCTCAAAGGCCTACAACCAGAAGTTCGCAAGTTCGTGGAACTGAGAAGACCAGTCAATCTACAAGCTGTAGTGGAATGTGCAAGATTGTATGACAAAGTTGAAGCAAGGCTATCAATGACTCTAGGAAGAGGAGTCTTACCTTCTCCCATGCCAGGAATGGTATACCCACCAAATGCAGTCCCAGAGACAATTTCCTATCCCTATCCCCAGATGCAAACAGTGCTGCAGTATAATGCATCTAATCCATTGTGGTCACCACAAATGACAGTGCCTCAAATGATGGTTCAACTACAACAATAGTGGCCTCAAACAATTCCTCCAATGGCGACTCAACAACAGTGGAACCCTACCAACTGGAATCAACAACCCCAAGTCTCAACAGGAGCTCTAAATCAAAGCCAGAACAAAGGACCTTCTGGATCAACCCAACCAATGTATGCAGTAATTATAGAAGCTTCCCAAAACCCTACTACAAGCACTTCAGGAGGTGAAAATCTAAAGGACTACTTATCCAACTCAGTTTGCAAGTATCAAGAAAGAGCTTATGGATGTGATTACAGAGCAGCTACATATATTGAAGGTAAATACCGCCAATATATCCACTCCTGTGGGAGATGGAAGAGACGTGATGTGCTCTAATACCTAATGTGGAAAGTGTCATCAAGCGGGACATTTAGCCACTGAATGTACTCGAAAACCAACCATTCCTGGACCCTTCTGTTCCTACTGTTTGCAAAAGAACCATACAGAGGATATTTTCTCTCTGAAAAAGATGCATGAATGGAGACAGAAGGATGAAAATACAAGATTTAACTTGTTAGAGTCCAAAATGACAACAAGTCAACTGTGTACCTCACACTTACAAAACAAAGTGACCTAGTACTAACCATGGTTAAGTCAGTATGACTTAACTTTATTCAACTAGGGTAGGCCTATGAGCTTGAATCTCAACACTCTCCCTCAAGATCAAGTGGGGTACTTCACTCCAAGTAGTTCTCTCAAATGCACAAACTTATCTTTACCCAATGACTTGGTAAAGATATCTGCAACTTGGTCTTCTGTCCTCACATGGACCAAATCAATGTCACCTGCAATCACTTTTTCTTTGATAAAGTGATAGTGTACCTCAATGTGCTTAGTCCTAGCATGATAGACATGATTACTGGCTAGGAGCACACTACTCATGTTGTCACAATAGAGTGTGACAGGCCTGACTTCCTGCATGCCCAAATCATCAAGAAGCTTCATGAGCCATGTTGTCTCACATGCAGCTAGTGCAACACCTCTATACTCTGCCTCAATACTAGAGAGTGCAACTGTAGGTTGTTATTACTTCTCCAGCTGACCATACTACTACCAAGGGAAAATGCATACCCACTAGTAGATATCTTGTCATAGGTACTTCCTGCCCAGTCAAAATATTGGACCAAAGCCTAAAGAGTTTGGTCCTAATTTCGGTCCAAGGAGGTTTCCCTCTCAAAGTTACAGAGGCCGACAGTCAGATGGTGGTCAGAGATCAGAAGTGGAATGTTACAGCTGTGGAGAAAAGGGTCATATCTCCCCGAATTGTCCAAACCCTAAACGATCTGTGGATTACAAGCCCTTATGCAGCCGATGCAAAGGAGGACACACTGCAAAGGATTGTCCAAGTCCAGCCCCTATCAAGGCCAATGCCACTCATAGCCAACAGAAGGTACACGAGCCTGTCTCCAATTTGGTAGGGTTAGAAGTTGCCACGATGCTGTCTCCCAGCTGTCGAAAGAAATTTAAAAGCATCTTGACAAGAAAACGTGGACTAAGGATAGCTCCTTCAACAGTGACCAAGAACAATAAGGCCCTAGAGCCTGTAAAGGAAGTAGATGTGGCTAATGCCTTCCTAGATCCTAGAACCCCATAGATTAGTGTATGGATTGAAGGATGCTTCATCTTAGATGCATTGATTGATGGAGGCTCATCAATAAACATAATGACGAATGTGACAATGAAGGACTTAGGGTTGCAAGGAATTCAACCTACACAGTGACTTATCAAATTGGCAGATCAAAGCAAAATTAAACCGTTGGGCATCCTCCCATACGTAAAAACAACCCTTGCAGGAAGAGATTACTGGCTGACATATTTGGTGGTCAAACCAAATTGTTATGGGACTTCATACCCTCTACTTTGGAAAAAGCTTGGCTTTTTGAAGCAAGAGGACAGACTAGTTCAAAGGAACCCTAACCCTAGGCAGAGGACCCAACAAAGTGGTGTTGAAGTTGTATGGATCGCAAAAAGCCAATGGATCCATATCCATTGAAGTCATAATTGACTCCTGCAACGAGGTAACAGATGGTACATCAGGAGACGAAGAGGCTATTAAGTAGATTTTTCTCAAGAAAACAGAGGCACGGTCCCTAACAGTGGGCACTGTAAGCCAACTATCAAGGGAAGCAAAGTCCTTGTCCATGGGAGAATACCTCCTGCCTCAACTAGAATTAACTTCTGAAATCACCTCTAACAGTGAAATAGAAGCATGGATGTATTGTTCTCCCTGTTACATGAGAGTCGCAGAGACAGAACTAAGACAAAACAGATACAGAGCAGTAACAGACACAGAGACAGAGTAGATGCAAAACAGAGACAGAGCAGAAACAGAGACAGAAGTAGAAGCAGAAGCAGATGCCAAGGCAGGAGATCTGTTCTTCTCCTATAGAGCCTCTATAGAAGGAGAGACAGAGCCTCCAGAGGAAGAGGATGAAAATTATGAGGAAGAAAATGAAGCAGGTTATGAGAGTGTAGATGAAGAATTTCCTCTGATAACGGATGATCTTGTTGATGTCTCTATAGAGACCTCAGAGGCCGAAGGTCTCAGGGTGTTGGTTGGAATGACCATGGTTCCATTTGGGTTGATCAATGGACCACAAAGTATGCAGAATCTATATAAGCAATGGATTAAAAGCATAAAAATTAAGTTCACCAGTGGCTCATATCGCCTTGATTGTTGAGTCCTCCAGAGAAAAGATGATGATGATGCCCCTTGCCAATAGAAGCCAGAGCTATCAAAGCCTCAGCTTCTAGAAGGTCCATGCTATGTGACATTCTTGGACACATCCTTTGAAGATGAATATCTAAGTCCATAAGAAGTTAGCACTCACATAGAAGCAAACAAAGCTTTGATACCCTTCCAGCAACCTCAACAGACAAACGAGTCATCTATTTAGAAGGAGGACACCGGTTCTAGTGGAACATCAGACGAGGACACTACTCCCTTGAAAGAGTCAGACCTCTATCCAGAAGCAATTCGTGGGACGTTTATCCACGAAGTGGAAGGTGAAAGGCAAGTGACATTCTTGGATACTGACGGTACTGGAACGTCACCTAAAAGTGGGTCTCAATCTTCTAGAAGAAGAACTAGAGGTATTGCGAAGCTTATTAAAGGAAAACTTAGACGTGTTTGCTTGGTCATATAAAGATCTAAAGGGGATTGATCCCACAGTATGCCAACGTCACATTGACCTAGAGCCTAATGCCAAACCTGTAAGGCAAAGATAAAGGCGTATGAATCCTAATTATTGTGCTTTGGTGAAGGCTGAATTATTGAAACTTCTTGAAGCCGATTTTATTTATCCCGTGGCTAATAGTGAATGGGTTTCGCCCATTGTGGTAGTATCCAAGAAGAATGGGAAATTTTGAATATGTGTGGACATTCAGAAGCTCGAATCGAAGAGGAAGAAGGATCATTTCCCTATCTCTTTTACAGACCAACTGTTGGACACAGTGGCAGCCCATGAGCTCTATTCCCTCTTGGATGGATTCAACGGATATAACCAAGTCCAAATCGCAGAAGAGGACCAATCCAAAATAACCTTCACCATAGAATGGGGGACCTATGCCTATAGAGTGATGCCATTTGGGCTTTGTAATGCTCCTGCCACCTTCCAATGAGTAATGATGACTGCCTTCCAAAATCAGTTGCATGATTTCATTGAGGTGTATCTTGATGAGTTTTGTGTCTATAGCTTAATCCATGAGCACTGGGGATACCTGGAGTAATGTTTTGACAGATACCGAGAGTATGGAATTTCTCTCAACCTCGACAAATGTGTCTCTCGCATCTCCTCAAGAGTTCTTTTGGGCCATATTGTCTCTGCACAAGGGATTGCAACAGACCTAGTGAAGATTGAAAAGATTTTCGCCTTGATAGCACCAACAAACCTCAAGTAATTGAGAGGATTTCTTGGCCATATGGGCTACTACAGAAGATTTATTGCACATTTTGCAACCAAGGTGGCTCCTCTACACAAGCTCCTAAGGAAAGATGTTGATTTCCTTTGGACTGATGACTGTGAAGAAGCCTTTAATACCCTGAAACAGTGCCTTATCCAAACACCTATCTTGCAGCCTCCTGATTGGACTAAGGAGTTCCATGTGCACACAGATGCATCAGTTGAAGGACTAGGTGCTGTCCTATGTCAAAAGGGCCCCTCTAAATTAGATCAACCAATTTATTATGCAAGCTGAAAGGTCATTGATAGGGAATATAACTACACAGTGACAGAGCTTGAGTGCTTGGCAATGGTGTTTGCACTGGAGAAGTTTCGACACTATTTATTGTCAATGCATTTCAGGTTCTACATGGATCATGAAGCCCCATCCTTCCTGATGAACAAAGCAGATGTTAAAGGATGACTGATGAGATGGTTGCTCCTATTCCAAGAGTTTGACTTTGAAGTGGTCACTAAGCTTGGCCGTTCCCATGTCCTCGCCAATAATCTATCACAGATCTCTCAAACTGCAGAAGAGGAACATGATGATCCAAACCTTCCTAATGCTTCCTTGTTTCTAGTTGAAACAGTTACTCCCTGGTATGCAGACATAGCCAACCTCTTGGCAACTCAACAGTATCCTCCTGGCATCGTAAGCCGTGAGAAGAAGAAGCTTCTGTTAGAATCAACCCCCTACACCTTGCTAAGCGGTGCACTCTACAAGAGAGGCAAAGATGAAGTATTGCGAAGATGTGCTGTAGGGGATGAAATCGGGATAATATTGAAAGCATGCCATGAAGAACCATGTGGTGGACACTTTGCACGAGAAGCGATAGCCAGGAAGGCTCTATTAGCAGGATACTGGTGGCCGACCCTCCACAAGGATACATATGATTACTGCAAGAGATGTGATGCTTGTCAACGAATGGGGAAACCCACCAAAACAAGTGCCATGCCACTGCACCCCATTCTTCCCCTCAAGCCGTTCGAGAAGTGGGGGATTGATTTTGTGGGTCCCATTGATCCACCCACCAGACAGGAAACAGAACATATACATTTTAGTATGTACGGATTATGACACAAAGTGGCGATCAATGGCTATCATCTGAAGAAGTACTTCCCTCCCTGGGGATCTTGACAATCACAATTGACCTACCCTCCCCCTTTTGGGCATCGCACTGTCCTTCTCGTCGTGCTTCTGATAGCCCTTATGATTCTCCTCATGAGACGGTCTTGTTTTGTTAGCCCCTCACAGATACCTCTCAATCCGACCTTGTTTTCTTCTCGTCTGAACCAACAACGGTGGGTGAGGTTGGTCCTGACACATGGTATCTTTACCATTCTCTTTCTTCACGAGAAAAAAAAAACCAAACAAAAAAACAAACAAAGGAAAAAGAAAAAGAAAAAGAAAAAGAAAAAACAAAACTATTATGGAAGAAAAGGAAGAAATTCCCTATCATAACAGACGTCGTTCCAAGAAAAGGTGGAAACACCCTTGGGTGAGAAGCTGACTGTGAAAAAGGTGATAAAACCCCGGAATGCAGGATAGTTGACTCACCAATAAAACCTTTTTAGCAAGTAATTTGAAGCCACCTCCCTTGGTGTGCTGTCTTTGCAATATCAGTCTGTCTGTCCTTCTTAACAGACGACCCTTCTTACAAATCATTGAAGTGTGAGATTTGTAGGCTACCTCCCTGGGTACGCCTCGTCTTCAAGATCTTGATGACAATAGCGGACATGATCTTCATCACCAACCCCTTGAGTGATGTGATCTTTCATCCTAACAGGATGGGGACATGAGTATGGGCTACCCTCTGTATCTATCAGTGAGTGTGAGACAGAGGGTGGATTGAGTGACCAGTCTTTCCCTTCAAATCAAATGAGAGGTGAGATGTGTGAATGGAGTGTTGTACGCATGGGTCGGGCCTCTCAATGCACAATGCACGATCTGTTCCTGTGCACTGCATATTGGAAATGCTCTTCTTTTTCGGCTTGGAGCCATAGAACAATACACTTGCCATTGCCTTCCAAAGAAAGAGTTGGGTCCTTGAGTGGGAATCTCAACTAAGAGCATGACACTCATGCGCAAGGCATACAACCTCTATACAAGTGAGAGTGATGATTACATCAATGGGTCTCAGGAACGGCCTACCCTCTGTATCTTTCAACCGAGCATGAGACAGAGGGTGGGCTGAGTGTGACTGGTGTTTCTTCAATCAATTATCAAGAGTTGAGGATTAAGGAACATTACGACCATTGGAATCAGGTATGTTTTTGTTTCCCTATGCACTCACGGGATGGGTCTTTGCCATCAGCACATGACACATCACTCTGTTTTGTACACTGCACTATAAGGCTCCCTGGCCTTTCTCCTTGCACCTATGCTAGACGGGGTTGGACGCACTGATGCACTCTTAACTGTGCACCCTGGCATACTCTTTCTGCACCATTCCTTTGTCGATTCCTAAATTAGGTGTGAGATCTCGGTTCCATCCTTATTTCCTTGAGTGATGTTAGTAATGTGGTGAGTGACTGCTCTTTCATTCCATTTGAATGATCATGAGTTGCGTGCCATATCCCTCATCATCAACAAATTTCTTGCGATTTCTTCTACCAGCTACCTCCCTGGATGCTACCGCGTGGTCTCTGCCACGAAGGATAAAGGACGTGAGCTGTGAAGACACCTTGGTACCTCTTGCAACCGACAATGATATAAGCGCAACCTCGATAGTCGACATTACTCCTCGGTAATTTGGGCCAATTTTTTCTAACCCTACACCTTTTGTTTCTCAGTGACGGTCATGTCTTAAGTGTGGGGACATTCATGGTTGGTTTGATGTGTGGTACTAGGTCCTTGTTGTTCAATTTACCCTTCCTACTAAGGTTTTACGTGTGGGGACGCTTCCATGCGCATCTCTGTTGCATACCCCCATGCTTTTATCTTGCTATGATCATGCCTCTATGCCATGACTTCATTTTACCCTGATGGGGTCCCTTCCCCACTCTTCTGTTCTATTTCACTCTGTCGTCGAAGCTGTTCCTTTGACCGTTTGCCTTTATTATTTGTTATGTGATTTTTCCATGTGAATGCACCCTACGTTCACTGAGACTCACATCCAACCTTACAGCCATGTTCATCCCTTTGAACTGCCCATTTTTCCTTTTTACCAACCCCTATTCCAACAGATAGTTCTAAAGTTATTAATTTTTAAAGCAATTCCCGTAAATTGGACAGTTTTCCATGTGAACGCGTCTTTCTTGCTTCGGAACACTGCTTTGATGTGCCAGCCCTGCCCTACCCATTCCCCCTAGCATTTTTTCTTTTTACTTTGTGTCATTTCAATGCAGGTGTCATCGTGTTAAGGGCTGAAGGTCTACCACCGGGGCTTTAGTGCAAAAGAGGAGTTTAGGATTCAAAGTTCAGGAAGGGGAATAGTTTGGGGTTTAATAAGATCCGGGATTTAGAAATGATTTAGGTACGGAAGAAGAATTCAAGCTCTTTCTCGATGTATTTAGCATACATGAACGGAAGAAATAACTCTATCTTGATTACATCAAATGCCTCTGGATACATACATCATATCACAAAGGATATTTTCAGATTCTCAATTCAATTATGAATATCAAATGCAAGTTCTAATGGCTTTTATTTCAAGTACATAGATGGATTTCAACCCTTTGGAACAAGTATTATGTTGATAGACTCAAATACATTGAAGATTTGGGCCATTGATACATGAAATGAGTTGAAGAAGCATAATTTTAGCTTCAGCCCTATTTTAAAACAGAAAATTCCAGCCCATAATCAAGCTCAAAATGAGTGCATAAACTCATGAAGAAGCTCCTCTAATCATTAATGAACAAAATCCTGATGAAAAGAGGTCATTTCCTTCCATTACAACCACATAAATCTCTTGTTTGCTCATAAAAATGGACAATAACAGTGGGCTGCCCTGTTTATGACTAGTTATTTCAGCCCATAACAGCCCATATACCTTCAAAATCCTCACCCTTTGCTTGCCCCAAAGTCACTCAAGTACTTGGGTACAAGTCGGGCTTCATTGGACCAAGAATGAGGTAGACAAAATGAGAGAAGTCGTGCATAAGAGCAGGCTGAATTCTTTTCTCTCAGATTTTTCCCTTTTATAGACTGTTTCAACATGCATTTTCGTCAACCCAAATGGGCAGAGAAGTGGAGCTCTCACCGTGTTTACATCTTTAGCTTTTGGGCCTGTTGATCTTCAGTTTGCATGCTCCAAAGCATGCACCATAGCTTCAGCTTTCTCCAGTTGTGCTCAGACTGTGCAGCCCGCATTTTGCGTCGAAAAATGTGGGCTGCTCCCTGCTCAGGCCTAGGTCACTTTTTGACCTACCCAGGTCACTTGCTGGTCACTTAAGTCTATTACTTCAGGTCCCCTGTGAACTTAGTGGACTTTTGGCAACTTTTGGCATTTTTCTTGAGTTCTGACCATATTTTTGTACCTGAATTAATGTGATTTATCCTGCAGAATGTCAATTACTTCTAGTTGACCAAGTTGTAGGTTCCCATAGACTTATTTTTCATCAATATACATGGTATAACTGAAAATTATATCCTAAATACAAAAGAACTTATGTAACTAAGTTGGTTATTGGATAACAATGTCTGAATTTTGTATGCAAATTCCTCATATAACTCCTAGTGAAGTTCTTTTGTGTTCATAAGAATCCCATGATTTATATTATGAACAGTAAAATCTTTGACATTCACCCCCTCCTAACCTGCACATCCTCCGGCATGTGCCATTTCATAAGATTATAGGTCAAGGAGGGTCTTCTTCTGATATATCTTCATCTTCATTCTCTAAGTCTTTTTCTTCCTGCATGTCTTCAAGTAGAGGGCTCATATCTAAGTCATCAAGCTCATAAGTTGAAGATTCTCTTTGTTTGAAGAGTTTGATTCATTTCTCAGCTATTGGTATCTTAATCATGGTCCCATCCATTTCAGCCAAAGAGTAAGTAGCATTATTATATACTACTTTTACAACATATGGTCCAAACCATCGCTTGGCTAACTTCCTATGAGTACTATATTGATTATCTAGGCTACTATCATAGACAAGTACCCAATCATTCTCTTGAGTAGCTCTTGGATGGAGTCGATGATGCTTGTCAAACCTCTTCTTATTCTTTAATCTTGCTGTTTTCAGCCTTTCAATGGCTGTTTAGACATCTTTTGGCCTTCTTTCGAGTTGCCTTATGCGCAGAGACAGCAACTCTTCTCTATTAATGCCTTCAACCCAAGGTAAGATACTCCATGTGACAATGGATTCCTCAATAGGCATAACAGGTGGCTGTCCATATATAGGTTCAGTCAGCATATATCCTGTCACTGCACTATGGGTAGTTCTATCAGCCCATAATGCGAATGGTAGCATTAGTGCTCTATAGCTCAATAGATCCCATTTTTCAATCGCTTTCCAATGATAGGTCACACCATATGGTTTTGAGAAAATTATGGGCATGTTATCCGAGTGCCACCTTTTTAGTATTCAAAAAATGAAAATTGGGAGATTCCCAAACTCACTAATATTGTGTTATATACAATCACTCTGTTTTAATAGAATTTACTATCTCTGACTCTCTCTCTCTCTCTCCATCAATAATACATCATATCCTCACTACAATCTCTCATAATCACTCTCAATAATCCTTCTTAGGTCATGGATACCCCTCCCAAGAGGTATGTCTGATATGAAGAGGCACCAGAGCCACTACAGTGTCCTTTCATAGCTCACCACTATCATTTCACTTCAGTCTTTACTTGAGTCTTCAGCAGCTACTTCTTTGACTTCTTTTAGCTCTTTTGCACTTGTATTCACCTCTTTCCAAGGCTAGAAAACTTTCCCAAGCTACACTCTCATCCAACAGAACACATACAGAAGCATACAGAAGGTCTACAAAGGCTCACCAGAAGCTCATCAGAGAGTTACAGAAGGTCAACAGAAAGCATCAAAACCACATAACTCATACCAAAACCATTCCAAACCATAAAAAACTATTCAATAATCTTTCAAACAATCTCAAACCCTATCAATCAATTCTCCATCCCTCCTTATAGAGAGAAAACATAACAAAATAGAACAAAACAGAAGCTCAACAGAACCAATCAGAACCAAACAGAACATATCAGAACATCATCAGAACTTCACATCTCTACTAATAAACATCATGAGCTTAATAAAACCATTCCAACCTATCCAAAACACTCTCAAAACACTTCCAAACCAATCAATCATCTCATAAAATCAACCATTCAACTCTCAAAAACAACAAAAATCAGTCAAAAATAGGTCATTTCAACACTCAACAAACAGCACCAAAGGTGCTACAGTCTCAACTGTGGTGACCCACGCTTTTCCACGATGCCATGCGATTAGTCAAGCATTGTGACGAGTGCAACGGAAAAAAGTCCCAATTCACAAGGATCAGATGGAGTTGACCCCAATTATTGCTCGACAACCTTTCAAAAAATGGGGAATCGACTTCATAGGACCCAATAGTCCTGCGGTGCAGTACTCACAAGCCAAGTACATCATTGTGGCTACGGATTACCTCACAAAATGGGTAGAGGCAAGGGCCACACATAAAAACGATGCTAGGACGACTGCCAAGTTCTTATGGGAGCAAGTGATCTCACAATTTGGCTACCCCATTGAACTGGTCAGTGACTAAGGCACGCACTTCATCAATGAAGTGATAGCGCATCTCTTGTCCACCTTTCTCATTATCTATCACAAATCATCGACATACTACCCTCAGGCGAATGGTCAGACAAAATCCATGAATAAGATTCTCGTCAATGTCCTGACCAAAGCAGTATCAGCCTCACGTAGCGACTGGGACAACAAGCTTTTGGCAGCTTTGTGGGCTTACCGTACAGCTTATACAACGACTGTCATTCAAAACCCGTTCAGGCTGACCTATGGAACAGAAGCAATCCTACCCTTAGAATTCTTTGTTCCTAGCCTGATAATAGCCCTTCAAGAACGATGGGACGGGAAGGAGGCATGGATGCAACCCCTAGTCGAGCTTGAACGCCTCTCAGAGACCCGTCTTCTAGCCACCCATGCACTTATATGTGAGAAGGCCTGTCGCAAGAGTTGGTTTGACAAGCATGTCAAGTAGCGTGACTTTGAATAGGGCAACTTAGTGCTCCTCTACTCCATTAAGGGACATAAACAAAAAATGAAATTTCGAGGCCTTGGACCCTTCAAAGTTCATGCGATTAGCCGCACAGGCAATATCAAACTCGAAACCTTAGACGGTGAGGAAATAGGCTTTACATCGCACCCACCTCGTATAGAGTGTTAACCACTTTTCGAGGTTAACCCATGAAGAACACTTTAAAGGACACCCCTACCTCGATCGCTTGTTGACCGAGGAAGAGCTACACATTGCTAGCCATGTCGACTCTAGTGACTTCCTCACAGATGTTCTCACATACATCACTCATGTGGGAATTCGACCCTTTGATTTGGACCGCACAGCTCAATTGGAATACAATCCAAATTTCTATACTTGGCTCCTTCACAAGTAACTCCTACCCAACATGCCGAAAACCCTTGACCTTTTGACCCTCAATCCTAGGAATGATTCTTCTCAAGATGGAAGGGGAGGGGGTAAGGTGAAATGAATCAGATGAGAAATGAATCAAACAGGATAAATCAAAGTAAAATCAGTAAAAAGCATAAACATGTATTATGAAAAAATGGATGGGGTAGGAAAAGGGGCATGAAAACTTTGAAGTAAAGGGCAAAAAGTCCAAGTCTAAAAAGGAAAATCTACATTGCTTCTTAATGAATTCATTCAAAAAGCATAGAGTTTTTCTTTTCCAGCAATCAGCGAATTAATATGTGGAAAGCACTAATGAAACTTACGATTTATGCCAGGAGCATAAAATGTTGCAACAAGACCGCGCCCATCGACTCCCATTCACAAACGAGGAAAGGGAGCAATACCGCATCCATCTAGAGAATTACTCCTTCAGCCAGCTTAAATTTTGAACCATCCACAACATAGATGTTGTGGTGGCCAAGGAGGAAGCAGCTAGGAGGTGGAATAATGCAACATCACGAAGTATCTTGAAAAGTTCTCGTAGGAGCCGGACCACCTGAAGTGCATGGAGTTCCTCAGAACATACAACCCAGATCAAGAATGCGGTACTGTGACGGTGGGCAGAGGAGAAGATGCAAAGCAGATATAGGTCCGCTTAGACCCAGCCTTAGTGGAGAAGGCATTGGGGTTGGTGCCAAAGACAGAGAGGAAACAGAAAAGGGATGTTTATGCCATGCTTAAAATGAAGAAGGAAGATATGCTCACAAATGACGGCATAAGCATCCAAGACATCCCCGATGCGGAAGCCAGGATGCAAGCCAAGCTGATACATGTGCTCTTCTCTAGCCAGCGCTATAATTCATTGATGCATCGAATTAGCATACCTATGTTGGAGAAAGTAGCATCCCATACCCTAGACGAAGTAGACTAGAACGGGTACGTGTAAAAAACGATCGACCAGGCAGCCAAAGCATTGGCCCTAGGAAGTGTGCCAGCAGGAGGAGAGTCTCCAACCTCTAAAGCTACAAACAGGAAGAAAGCCTCCTTCATCGGGCATGGAGGTGTCTTGATTGCGCTCATCCAGGAGGCAGGTTAGGAAGCACATGATGCAGAAGACGCAGAAGGAGAAACGCCACAAAGGTCACCTCCTCACTAGGACAAGGATAGGTCCATCGATAGAACTGAGACAGAGGAAGAAGGGGAAGGATAAACAAGCAAAAAGACAACTAAGAAGCCCAAGAAGAAGACAATGTAGAGAAAGAAGAAAGATGACGAAGGCAGAAAGAAGGAGAGAGAAGGCTTGGAAAGGGCAAAGAAAGAGTCCCTAAAAGAGGCCAAGGAGAGAGAGAGGAAGAAGAGACAAGAGGAAGAGAAGGAAAAAGAAGAATTACAGAAAGCAAAGAAGGTATCGAAACAGGAAGCAGAGGAGAAGAAAAGAAAGGAAAAAGAAGAAAAAGAGAAAAAGAAGGAAGAGCAGAGAAAAGCGGAGGAGGAAAGGAGAAGAAAGGCGGACGAGGAAGAGGAAGAACTACAAAGGAAGGAGGAAGAGGACCCGGATGAAGCCACACGCCGATCCATCGAGCAACAAAGCGAAGCTGATGAATTGGGGAACTGGAGCCCACATAGAGAAGAAAGGCCAGGGTCCAGCACTCAGGTACCGGAGATCGTGCCACCTGCAGTCACTGAGGGCAAGGGACAGGCCCCAATTCATCCAATTCCTACCCTCCTGGTGCCTCCACTGAGCCCACCACCATCAGCCCTAGCATCCCGACCAGTGCTGATGTGTCAAATTTCGTGGCATGGATGCAATACTTTATCAACAAAGAGGTGGCCTAGGGACAAAGCATAAGAACCACGGCCATAGGACAAAAGAGGCCAGCTACTGATGCGGAATCCAGGCAAGATCCTAAAAGGCAAAAGGTAGAAGCCTCAACCTCACCCATCCACACAACGATGACGCCATCGACTAACTACGACGAGTACGTCACCGAGCTGCTCTCCCAATTGGAGAAAGCTAAGGAGGAACGCAAGATAGCCGTGGCTGAGTTGGCAACCGAGAAGGAATCAGTATAGGTAGCTGCCTTCCAGCTGGATAAAACGAGGATGATAGCCATGCAGCAAAGGGAGATCGTAGATCTCAAACAAGAAATTAAGGCTAAGGATGACAGGGAGGAGCACTGGAGACAGCAGCTTGAAAAGGAAACACAGGAGCTAGTGAAGATGCAAAGAGAGCACAAGCTCCTGATAGTGTAATACCAGGAGCTCGTTACAAAATCTGCTCAAGTTGATGCGCTTGTGGCTGAGCTGAATGCCAGAGATAAGGAGAGAAAACAAGACATAGAGGAGCAGCAAGAGGAGATTGAAGATCAACTAAACTCTGAAAAAGAAGAGCAAGAGAGGCTGGTCAGGGAGTTGGAGGACCAAGAGCACAAACTCATGATACTAACCCTAAACCAAGGAGAGAGCTTGGAAGAAATGAACAAAAGAGCAAAGGAGTGGGCTGTGCATAATGAAAAGAGGGTGAAGAAACTAGCATAGTGCCTTGCTTTGGTAGAGAAGGAGAAAATCATTGCAGAGAGCAAGGCAGAAGCCGCCCAAGTGGACTTCGGCTCGCAACAAAAAGCCTTCCTCGACACCATCCTGGACACCACCCGCTCAGCGCAAGGAGAGTTGTTGGAGGTGACGCAGAGAAAGCTCAGCATCGCATGCAGAGCCTTACATGCTGGATTGCAGATGCCACCCCTACCAGAGCGGAGGTTAGGCTGAGCTTGGACGAGCAACGAAAATACCTAACCCCCCAGGAAATCGACGCCCTCGGATTCGAAGAGGAAGCACCACAAGGAGAAGGGCAGGGGAAGGAAGCAGAAATTGAAATTGACATGAACCGATTCAGGGAGGATGTAGTCCCACAACCCCCCTCGCCACAATCTCAAGAGCCACCACAAGAGAACCCATCTGCGGAAAGAAAAGCCGCATCTAGGAAAAGACGCAGAAAGCTAGTAGAGGACGCTAGGAAACAGCTGAGAGCCAAACCAGCCGTGCTGCCGTCCGCACCCCTCCCACCTTGCCTTGATGATATCCCCGCGGGATTCCATGCAGAACTGGTGGTGTGGGAGATACAAGAACAAGGAAAGGATCCATTCACCTTTAGTTTTCTCCTACCCAACAGTCTGCGAAGGGTCTTGCCGCTCAAGGTGATAGATGAGGTGATCCCGATCGGTGGGGCCGATTGGGGCAAAGATGGCTAGAAGAGTGAGAAAAAACCTGACCTCTTGGGGCACAGAAGCGGCTCATTATTGGCAAAACAAAGTTTTTGAAGTCCCACACACTGTACAGGGCTACAAAAGCCAACCCCTGTGGAGGAGGCGAGTATGCGACATCAGTATGCTCGCCTCGATGGCGTTTTGTAACACCCTGCCATTCGAGCGGAACAACCCCACCTACATGGCATACCCTCGAAGGGTAGGGGTGGATTTTGATGCCACCCTCCACGGGCGGTATGACTTTCCTATTATTTATAACTCTAATGTAGTATCCTTCGAGCATGCCCTTCTCTTTACCTCCGAAAGCCTAGATGATTCTATGACCCACTTTCTTGCGGATTTCTCCTCATGCCCTGATCCCGCCTTTGTAACAACTTGTAACTATCTTAGGTTACTCAAGCTACTCCTTAAGTAGGACCCGACTCCACAAGAGTGCAGCCTACCTTGAAATGCTCAAGAGAACGAACCAGGAAGCAAAATCTATGCTAGTGCTAAGCATCATCATCGAGAAAGAAGATAGGAATCATCATTTACGTCCTCACTTTCATCATCACACAAGACTGCCATTTTTGCGAGAGAGAGAGAGAGAGAGAGAGAGAGAGAGAGAGAGAGAGAGAGAGAGAGAGAGAGAGAGAGAGAGAGATTTTTAACGTGAAAAGGTGACAGTGTATGATGGGATGCACGTCGAGGGTGAAGAAGAGGAAGAAGAGATGCCATAAGACACACCCCTTCACCCCATGACCCACAACCCTATTTTTATTTTCTTAAAAGTGTAAAGTTACATCCATTAAGGTCTAAACCTTTCTACGAAACTCATGGCTTTATAGTCTTAGCCAATTACATAATTTTGTAAAGGTTGAGCTAACAAATACATTCTTGAGAGAGGTTTGGTCGAAGTAGAGGGAGAATCTTGTGCTTGTGTTTTGCCTTATTTCCTGGTTCATCATCTCGCCCTCATTGAAGAGTGAAGCGTCCCCACGAACAAAGTTGAAGAAGAGCCACCATCAGAACATAATCTCTTTGGAATTGGTAATGGGGAAAAACTCGGTGATGAAGAAAAACTTGATGAAGCCAAGCCATGACCATTCATGACTAGCTAGGGAAGGGACCCCCGCTTCATCTCGTACGTACATACCAGAAACTTTGCATAGACTTCAAAAAGTAGGGCTCTATCTTTAATCTTGATATGGATAATACTTCACACTATTGTTGGGAGAAATGCTACCATGAAGCACCGGCATGTGAATGGGATGCTAGAGATAAGTGAATATATTTATTTTTGTATAATGCTTTAAATAAATTAGAGAAAAGTGGGCCGTTGAGATCATGTGGATGATATCGCGCAGACCAAGACAGCAAGGCAATCGTCGGTGAGGAACACGGGAACACATAGGTAGAACCAATGAAGTCGAGGGGGGAAGGTCGCCGCGTGGAAGATGAGTCGAAGGAGAAGGAGAACATGGGATGAGCATGGTAGGGAGGAAGACGCTACTGGGAGGGGAGGCAGAGAAGAAGGAAAGACAGTGGTAGAAGGTGAGAACATAGGCTTGCTGCCCGTGAGGCAGATGCCCCAAGCTATGGCGGCCCATTATCTTGCCCGCGAAGCCAATCGTCCCACCGCTAAAGTCAACAAGCCTGCCAAAAGCATTCTCTGGTACTCTGATAAAGATCTCATATTGTCTGCCCGCCAGCCCATAAAGGTCCTTTGAAAGATTTGATAATTTGAGTAGTCGATGATGCCTGGTTCTCGCAACACCCCCCACATGAAATGCTCAAGAGAACGAACCAGGAAGCAAAATCTATGCTAATGCTAAGCATCATCATCGAGAAAGAAGATAGGAATCATCATTTACGTCCTTACTTTCATCATCACACGAGACTGCCATTTTTGTGAGAGAGAGAGAGAGAGAGAGAGAGAGAGAGAGAGAGAGAGAGAGAGAGATTTTTAACGTGAAAAGGTGACAGTGTATGATGGGATGCACGTCGAGGGTGAAGAAGAGGAAGAAGAGATGCCATAAGACACACCCCTTCACCCCACGACCCACAACCCTATTTTTATTTTCTTAAAAGTGTAAAGTTACATCCATTAAGGTCTAAACCTTTCTACGAAACTCATGGCTTTATAGTCTTAGCCAATTACATAATTTTGCAAAGGTTGAGCTAACAAATACATTCTTGAGAGAGGTTTGGTCGAAGTAGAGGGAGAATCTTGTGCTTGTGTTTTGCCTCATTCCTGGTTCATCATACCTCCCCTCTTCTTTGACCCTAATGCTATTGACAACCGTGCCATGGCTCATCTTATGATGAGGGCTAGTCTCCTCCCCTCTTTTTGCCTAGCCCTCCTAGAAGATATGAATGACAACCAATTCACTAGGTGCAATCACCCTTTCCTCTCCACCACTTCTCTTCATGTCTGCATGAGTCTGAAAGATTATATGCAAAGTCACCAGTTTTTTAGCAAATCCATCCGACCCCCTTCCCCTCCTCATTCCGATGAAGACAATTAGGCCTGGCTGTCATTCCACAACTGAAAAAAAAAAAACAAGAGAATATTTGAAAGGAAAAGCACACAAGCACTCACTTGCAGAAGCACTTAAACACCACATAGAGCACTATCACTGCACCTAGGGGTTCTCAAGTTAGGTGGACTCGGTCGCCTCGGTCGGCCGGCTCCGCTCCACCCCCTAGCCCTTTTTGCTTCCCCACTTCATGCTTAGAGAACATCAAGGACAGGACATACCTAGGGAGCTAAAACTCGCCTATGGTTAAACCTGTCACCCTAAGCCACTTGCACCGCACCTCCCTTAACACAAATGGGGTCCTCAAGTGTGGAACATCACCCAGGCTTGCTTGCAGTTAGACCCACCTCCCCATTCCACTAGCACGAGCACATTGCACTAACACAGTAAGGTAGACACTCCCCTTAGGAAGAGCACTACACCTTCTCCTTTCTGGCATCACACAAGCGGCAAACCACCAACTTCGGAGGCCCCCGTCAACCACTCGCTATCCATCTGGCTTCCCCGACAAGCATCAGCTTCCACACGCACCTGAATCTACATATGGCCCTTCCCTTTACACCATCATTGCCCAAGTGCCTACCACCCTACAACAACACAGAAGTGCCATGGGACTGGCACCCGTCTCGGAGGGGGGTAATATTAACCCCAAGTCGAAAATGGCAGAAAATGAAGGAAAAAGCGGAAAAAGCATCGAAGAAGAGCAAAAACACGCAGGAGACCTCTAGAAGCTAAGCCGAGACCAAAGGCACAATTTTAAACAAAAGGCACCTCAAAAAACTTGAAAAACTCTTGTAAAAGAGCACCAGGCTCCCTCCTATGCCAATTGTAAAATATTAGATGGGCATAGGCTAGAGGCATAAGGCTAGAAGAGGGAAATGGAAAAAAGACCTTGCCACAACGGCCAGTCATGTAAAAAAGGGGATGGGTGCCCATGGGATTTTAGGGTTTGTATATAAAGTTCAAAAAGTGAATGGAAACTCATTTTTTTGGTGTGTGGCTAACAAGAGCTCCTCTTCTTCTTCTCTTCTTCTCTTCTTCTTGCTTGTGTGTGCTCTTGAGAGAGTGTGTGTGAGAGTGTGAGGGAGTGAGTGTGTGGGAGTGAGGGATCAAGAGGGTGAAGCTCTTCACCATCTCCTCTTCTCTTCTTCTCTTCTCTTCTCTTCTCTTCTCTTCTCTTCTCTTCTCTTCTCTTCTCTTCTCTTCTCTTCTCTTCTCTTCTCTTCTCTTCTCTCGCGCGCGTAGCTATGGAGGATGGAGCTTGGAGAGGGAGGAGGCTTGAGGATGCTTGAGCTAGCATCAAGAATCGTGGAGCTACCGAGGTGTACGAGGGAGAAGTCTACTCACATCGGCATCAAGGTAAGCTCACTACACTCTTAGGATCGATAACACGTCAGCTAGGTGAGAGATAGCCATTAGAGCTTCTTGAAATGCTTGAAGCAATAAGCGGTCTGTGGGTCTTGGTGGTTGAGTGTGAGCTCCCACTACAGGCGACAACCATCCATATGATATTGAAGGAATGAGCACCATACACATGACTCTTGAAAATGGTCATGAATTGATCCTTCATGATATTAGTTATGTACCTGGCATTAAGAAGAGCTTACTTTCTATTGGGCAGCTAGACAACAGGGATTACTCCACTACCTTTGGTAGTGAAATGTGAAAGATATACAAAGGGTCTAGGCTAGTCACTAGAGGTGAAAACGGAAAAATCTACAATATCTTTACTGCAAGGCACTTCCTGGAAAGTTTGTTGCAGTTGTTGAACTATAAACACACATGAAGTTATAGCACAAGAGTCTTGGACACACGAGCCCAAAGGGTTTACATGCAATTTCTTCACTTGAAAGAGTTGATGTGAAAAACTCAAAGCTTGACTTTTGTGATGACTATGTTTTGAAGAAAACATATAAGAGTTCATACTCTCATGGAGCCTCTAGGAAGGCATGTATCTTGGATTTAGTCCATTCTAATGTATGCACCATGCTAATAAAAACTAATAGTGGTTGTAATTATTTTGTGTCTTTTATTGATGACCATTCTAGAAAGTTATGGGTTTACTTGCTTAAGCGATGCAATTAAAAAGTTTTATGCATTTTTTAATACTCAAAGGGGTTTAAAATTAAAATGGGAGCTTATAGATCCTTATGATCCGTTATCTAATGGTGTGGTGGAGCAAATGAATCACATGTTATGTGAGAAGATTAAGTGCATGCTGTCCATAGCTAATCTCTTGCAATCATTTTGGAGAGAGGCACTTAAAACTATAGTGCATCTTTGCAACCAATCTCCACACTGTGCACTTGAAAGTGACATCCTTGAAGAGATTTGGTCTGGCAAACCTACTTCATATGACCACTTCAGGGTCTTTGGATCTACAAATGCTATGCACATGTACCTATGATAGCAGAACCAAACTTGACATGAAATCCAATAATAGAGGCATCTTCATGGGTAATGAAGATGAAGGTGAAATGTGCTATAGAGTTTGGGTTCCAAGAATGAAAAATGTGCTAGTAGCTGGGATGTGGTATTTAATGAGTCAAAGCTACTGAAAAATGCCGCATCTAATGACTTGGACAAAAAGAAAGTAAAATTTCAGCATGATCAACCACTTGAACAACCATCAACCCCACTAAAATTTCAGCTCCATTTTATGCTGGTTATGATAATCAACATATCATCATTGAGCCATATGAGAATAGGTAGCAAAGGGATGCTGACATTTAGTTAGGGCAACAAAATAAACATGCTGAAAATGAATTATAGTAGCTTGAAAATGTATTACATCAACTTGAACATGTAGTTTAGCAGCCAAATAATGAGGTCATTGACATTCCTTTGGATGTGGATCCATTGCTTGATAACACATATAATTGGATAAGAAGGTCTACAAGTGTCAAAAGACCTATACAAAGGTTTCATCCCTCTTTGGACTGCATTTTTCTCACAAATGAAGGTGAGCCGCTTACATGCAAAGAGACATTATCATGTGAGTTAAAGAAAAAGTGGGAGCTAGATATGCATGAATAAATAAATCATTGTATCAGAATGATACTTGGGATTTGGTTTCATTACCCAAAGAATGGGAAGCTTTTCCTAATAAATGGGTCTATAAAATCAAGCGTGTCGGTGGCAAACCCAAATACAAAGGCAGGCTTGTGGCTAAGGGCTTTACGCAGAAAGAGGGGATTAACTTTCAAGAAGTCTTTTCACTTGTTTTCACAATGACCACTCTTTGGGTATTGTTTGCTATCTTAGCCTCTATGGATCTTGAACTTGATCAGATGGATGTTAGAACTACATTCTTGCATGGTGACTTGGAAGAAGAGCTGTACATGAATCAATCAGAAGGCTTTGTTATGCCAAGAAAGGAGCACTTTGTGTGTAAGCTTAAGAGAAGCTTGTATGGTATGAAACAAGCTCATAGATAGTGGTATAAAAAATTTGAAGCCTTCATGCTCTCACATGGGTTTGAAAGGAGCAATGTAGATCACTACTTATATATGCTATGGTTGCCACTAGACCTGACATTGCTCATGCAATGGGACTTGTGAGCAGATTTATGTCACATCTTGGCAAAGCACATTAGAAAGCCGTGAAATGCATCTTACAATACCTAAAGGACACACAAAGAAAATGTATTTGTTATGGAAAGGGTATGTTAGATCTGTAGGGGTATTGTGATGCAAACATGATAGGTGACTTGGATACTAACAAGCCTACTATTGGGTATACATTTATGTTGACTGGAGGGCCAATTTCTTGGTGCTCTAGATTGCAAAAGATGGTAGCAAGTTCTACCACTGAGATTAAAGATATTTTATCCAACACTGAAGCTTCGAAAGAAGCTATTTGGCTTTGTGATTTGACCATCAAAATAACTATACTTGGATGTGATAGCCAGAATGTTGTATGCCTGGCTAAGAATGCCATGTTTCATGCACGTTGTTGCAGCGCGTAGGGTTGAAGGTCACCATAGGGGTTTGGCAAGAGAAGAATGTATGGGGGTTCAACAGCTTAGACTTCAGAGATGGTAGAGATAAGAAAAGGGTTGAATGTTTCAAGCCAAGTTCTTGAAGATAAGAGACATCAGGGTGTAGGTAGATTCAAGGAGAGGAGTAGACGGAAGAGAAGGGGTTCAAAGATAATGAAGATGTAGAAGAATACTCTCAAAAAGAATTAGAAAATATAGAAGAATACTAACAGAGATGAAGCTTGTCAATTTCTTTCAGCATTATGAGAAAATATAACTCTAATAGACAAAAACATGTACAAAATAATACATTCCTCTATGCTGCTCAGATCCCCAATCTGATTCTTCCAATGGCTCCGAAAGGAGGGCTAAATACCAGGACACTTGGCCAAAATCCTGCCAGAATCTCTTTTTTTACATAAAATCCTCTCAAATTGGCTAAAAGCTACATGCTTTCTTTTACATGTCCTCCTAATCTAAAAGTTTCTATAGTTTTATGGATTTTTATAAGAGATAATATCTAGAATATCAAAACTTGACTAAAAACTTATCCAAAAAAATCTAATATTTTGAACCATGGACACTAATACTAATGTCTAAAGTGGCATTGGCTCTCTAAATCTAAAAGGAAGCCACACTCTAGATTTTTTTACACGGTGTGCATATAGCGGCACGACATTCACCCCCTCCTAACCTGCACATCCTCTAGCATATGCCACACAGATTTGCAATGTCAAAAGAAGTATCTTCTGCCATGTCAATGTCTTCAATCACAATATTAGTGAGTTTGGGAATCTCCTGATTCCCATTTTTTGAATACTAAAAAGGTGGCACCCGGATAACATGCCCATAAGTTTCTCAAAACCATATGATATGGCCTATCATTGGAAAGCGCTTGAAAAATGGAATCTATTGAGCTATAAAGCGCTTATTTGGAGTTATATTGTTCAAGTTATGACAAATCCAAAGATTTGACCACGTGTCTCAAACTTATGGAAAATTCCCATATTCCCCAATATGGTGTTTTCATCTTCTGCCTCTTCTTCTTCCTCTATGTCTTCATGCTCTTGAATTATATTCAAGTCTTCTAGCTCATATGTTGAACTTTCTCTTCGTTTGAAGAGCTTGATTCTTTTTCCAGCTATGGGTATCTTCATGCTTGTTCCATCCAATTCAGCCAATGAATATGTGGCATTGTCATGAACGACCTTTACCACATATGGGCCAAACCAATGCTTTACCATCTTCTAGAAGTACTATATTGATTGTCTAGGCTGCTGTCATAGACAAGCACCCAGTCATTTTCTTGAATTACTCTTGGCTGAAGTCGATGTCGCTTATCAAATCTTCTTTTGTTCTTTAGTCTTGTTGTCTTTAGCTTCTCAATAGCTGCTTGAACATCTTCAGGCCTTCTTTCTAGCTGCCATATGCGCAAAGTCAGCAACTCTTCTCTATTGATGCCTTCCTCCCAAGGTAGAAGACTCCATATGAGAATAGATTCTTCAATTGGCATAATTGGTTGTTGTCCATGCATAAGTTCAGCTGGCATATAGCGAGTCACTGAACTGTGAGTAGTCCGGTCAGTCCATAATGCAAAATGTAGCATTTTAGGCCATTCTTTGATCTTTCCTCTACAAGACTTTGCTAGAGCTTTGAGAATAGGTTGATGACCTCTCTCGCTCTTTCCATTGCCGTCAGGGTTGTAGGATGAAGTTAAAGCCAAATTAATACCCAATTGAGCAAAGAAGTTGTGTACCTCATTAGCATCCAACTCTCCTCTATCTATAGTTACTTTACCCACACAACCATATCTACAAAACACTTCTTCAAGTAAAAAACGACAAACAGCTTGAGTGGATTTGGTTGTTAAGGTGTTGCCTTCAACTTGATTGGTTAGATCCTCTCTTGCAAGCACTAAATACCGCATATTCCATATTTTTGTAGGCATGGTTACAAGATCAATAACCCATCTATAATGTATGGACAAAGGATAAGTTGGTTGTAACCCATCTCGATGCTTGACCATAGAATACATTTGACACACATAACAGGTTTCAATAAAATGAGCTATGTCCCGATAAATGTTTTGCTACTAATATTTTTCTTTAACTTTACTAAAGGTTCCCCATATGCCTCTATGACCAGCCCATAGGCTTTCATGAAATTCCTTCATTACCTATTGTTGCAATCTTTTGTTACCTAAAACTTGAACAGGCACTCCTTTCTTCTTCTTTGCGTGCTTCCATAGATGTCATTATTTAAGAAAAAAGCCATAATCTTTCCTCTTGATATGTTTGAACTCCTCATCAATCCAAGTCTCCTTCTTCTTCATTGTGCTCAAATATTGGCCAATCTTTAGCCAATCTTCTTCAAGGAAATGAACTAGAACTTGATCAATGCAATGAGCATGATGGCTTCTAGTTGACCATCCTGTTGTTTTCAACTTTAGACCAGTATATGTAGTAACTGAAAATGTATTTTCAACAGCCATGGAATGAAATTCAGCAAGTGTAGATTCTTCAGCTTCCTCTTCTTCCATCAGCTCTTCTTCATTGTCATATCTTGCACGTGATAGCATGTCAGCAGTTGGATTCGCCTTTCCTTCAATATGCTTTAATTCGAGGTTGAGTGACTTAATATATGTAATCCATCTTAGCATAGCAATGTCGGGTGTAGAGCAGTTGGTAATCATGCCCAAGAGTGAAAGACAATCATTTTCTACCACTACGGAAGCACCTATAAAGTATTCACGATCACACTTTAATGCTATTACAACTCCCCACAATTCCCTTTTTACTTGTGCATACCTTTTCTGACATTCATTGAGAACTTTTGCTCAAAAACGAATTGCATACCTGTTACCTTCAAGATCCTCTTGGCCAACAGTCCATCCTATCCCAATGGGACTTGTATCCACAGTAAGGATGATGGGTTGACCATTTGAATAGTCAGACCTTTTGAGAGTGGGGATTGAAATTAATAGCTTCTTTAATTTATGCGTAGTGAGAGTATGCTCTTTATTCCAAGAGAATCTTTGGCCTTTTCTTAATAATTGATAAAGATTTTTGGCTACATGAGAAAAATGTGGTATCCATATGAGATAGAATACACATGCACCAATAAATCTTCTCACCTCTGAAATATTTGTGCATTTTTCTTGCATTCTGCTGATGTCATCTATCTTGATTGGAGAAGGTTTGTGTCCATAGGGGCCAAATAGATGACCAACCACTCGTAATTCTTCTACTCCAAAAATCGACTTAGCTCTAGAAAGGCTAAGATGTACCTCTTTTAGCCTTGTCAAAATCCTGTCACAATCTTGAATATGGTTAACTACAAATGTCCTGCAACCATCTTTGTCAAGCTCCTCATTCTTTTCATTGACTTCACATCCCTTGATAGGTACATTATCAAGAAATGGAAGAGTAAGTTGTGGAATAAAGTCCCCTAAGACTTTGTGCATGGCATTTATCATATGGGCTACGGAGTTTGTTGCACCTTGTGGTAGAGTGCACATGTAAACCAATCCAAGAGATGTCTTCATTGTGGTAATGTCTTGGCTTTCTAATGAAAGCTGAAATTGGTCATATCCTAAATATAGGTCTCCCATAGACCTGCAAAAGCTTAAGCAAACTCATCAACAATTGGACCCGAACCAACATTGCCGATTGTGAGACGATTGACAGGCTGTAGATCTTGAATGAATCGTAAATATCCATTTTTCTTAGGCAGAGTAAACCATTGGTTTGAGTAAGGTGTTGAAGAAGGCTCTAAAATCTTCATTCTGATCTTCTCATTTAGAAGTTCCAATAATTTGGGCAGATGCGCCCTTGGAATGGGAATGGGCTTGAGGTTCCAAGGTACATGTGGGACCGTAAAAATGACCATAGGAGCCACAATATTTGGATCCACACAGCCTAATTCACTTGGTTGAAAAGCAAAAGCTTTTCCATGTTTCATTAGCATTTGCATAAAAGAGTGTTTTTCAATCGGTGAAAGAAAAGAATTTTCATCTATTTTGAGCTCTTTTATACTTTCAGATGTGAACTTGTGACCAATGTTGGTAGGATCACGAAGACTTGGTTGATTTGCTGCCCTATCAGCGAGCCCTTCACTTTCAGGAGGTAGTGGGACTGCCATAGGTTTGACTTTCTTATCCACTGTCTTGTATTTTGTCTCCACTTGTGCTTTAGCCTTGTTGAGTAAACCATCGTCTTCTTGTTCAACAAATTCTTGAATTTTTTGATAGAAATCCAATGTACATACTTCTATGGACTAATTTTCAGCCTAATTTTCTGCATGAGCAGCTGTATATTTTTTAGCCAATGTGTCAGTAGTAATTAGTCCAAAAAAAAAACCTGAAATATCTTCATTTTCAGCCATCATGTCTTAAGTTTTCAGCTCCCTTTTTACATGACATAAATATTTTCTTTTAGCCTTAGTCATGGCCGAAAGAGACTTATAACAGCCCATATTATTGCCTGTATATACATATAAATTTGCTAGAGACACAGTTTCTGTTGCATGAGGAGGTTCAATCTTTTTACATGACATGCTATCGTAGCCTCCCTTTATAGTAGTGCAGCCCGAAAACCCTTGAATTCTCAGGCATTAGGAGGCATAGGATAATCACACAGTTGATCTCTGTTTCGATGATGGTTAACACACACAGTAAGAAATTGGATAGCTCATTCATTATCCTTGCTTCGGATTCGAGCATAGGAAGAACCATCATCAAGAGCTTTTGTTTCCAAGGGGGCTTCAGAAATATAAGGTTGCCCAAGAATGATAGGGTAACTACAAGAGTCTTGAACAAAAAAGTGAAATTTGTATTTTATATCTCCAATAGTTACCTGCACATTAGGACAACATGCAGCATATAACTCTCCAGAAGAGTTGTTTGCAGTTCTCATTCACCAGTCTAGATCAATATCTATGGGCCATCTGCCACTTTCATAGAGACTTCTCGCCATGACGTTTATCTCCGAGCCATGGTCTAAGAGTGCAATACATGGTGTTTCTCTTTCTCCAATTTTGACGACTATCTCCGTTGTTGCTCTTTCCCAATGCGTACGGGAGTACTAACTGCTTGGAATGAACCCAGCCTCTTCTTCCTCATTCATGTGCTGTACATGGCCTTCTTTTTGAGAGGTGGGCACTGCCCAACTGGTCTGGACCAGCTGACCATTATATTTTCAGCTTTCACTTCTTTAATTTTTGCATCCATGTTTTTTTTATCTTTAGCTTCAATTGCTGCAATTAGTTCTTTAACTGCTTCAAGTTGAATTCCTTGTGAAGTCAGCTTCTCTTCATCTTGCACAATAACTCGAAGAACTTGCAAAAAAGCATGCACTATTTCTTCATCACCAACATATTGTATTTTCCTTTTGATTACATTAATAATTACATCATGAAATTCACGTTTAGCAATTCTAAGAATTTTTCCTAAGGTGAATTCAATTTTGCTTCCTAGAATTCGTTCTTCTAGGACTCGTTTGAGATCAGTTTGCAGATTCTATGTCAGACTGCAATTTGTAGCCTGGCTGCTTACCTTTCTCCTTTTCTTCGGTCTTCTTTGTTTGTGGTGCATCTTCCATATCTTGATCTGGGGTTATATTTTTAGCAAGCTTTGTTTGTTCAAGTGTTCTTCTAGTTACCCGTTTTGGAGGGCTAGAAGAGGAAGGCCCTGGTTCATCTTCTCTTCTTCTCTTTTCTTCAATCAAGACTTCTTTATTATTGACGTCAGCCAAATGTGCAAAGGCAGAAAAAGAATCTACCGGTTCTTTCCAACTAGTTATTCCTCAGATATACCGATTTTTGCCGTTAGCCAAATCTTCTTTGGCTGCTTTACCACGTTCCATTTGATCTAGTGCATGCATCCATACTTTAGATTGCACATTATCTTTACATGCATTCAAACTTGATTTAATTACCTCAATTTGCAGCCCATAGGTAGCTGCATCAATTGCTGCATAGGTATTCTTTACACCTAAATTTTCTAATATTTTCTTCATTCCACCATTGCCAAAATTTGGCTCCAGTGGAAGACCAATTTCAGCCGCATGAATTTTTCCGTCTTTCCAAAAGATAGAAAAATTTGGCTCCAGTGGAAGACCAGTTTCAGCCGCATGAATTTTTTTTGTCTTTCCAAAAGGCGAAAAATTTGGCTCCAGTGGAAGACCAGTTTCAGCCACATGAATTTTTCCGTCTTTCCAAAGCACAGAAGCTTGTCTTTCCAAAAGACGAGCTTTTGTGCTTCAGCCTCACAGAAGGCAAAACACTCCCTCTTGTCATGTTGTTGGCTATCACACCAAATGTAATGCCTCTCAAAGCCTTCTCTCATGGGTCTTTGAGTTGATGCTCGTCCTGGCTCTTCGACTTTGACATCCAGCTTCTCTACTTTGGAACTAATTTTTGTGAGATTCAGATGAAGGTGACGTATGCTTTGAATGAGTTCATCCATTACATCATTTTTAGAAGGAACAAAAGAAGAAAGAGCTAGTTGATTAGTCAAAGGAATAGGGGATTTTAAAGGTGGAACAAGCTCCATCAATGGGGTTGTTGAAGTTGAAGTAGAGCCCAATCTTAGTCACATTCGCTCTCTTCAAGCAATCATGTTAACTACATCAGTAACATCTATCCATGCAGTCTTGACTATTGATTCGGAGGTAGCATCTTCTAGGTGATCAGCAAGCTTCTCTTGCAGAATGGGATCTGCAGCCTTAAGGAATAATTCAATCTTCTGCCCTTCCATACTTTGTTGGTCTTCAGCATCAAGTTTTCCAAATTACTTTCAAACTCATGGTATAGAGCTGTTGCAGCTAAACCTTTGTTTGGTTTTTCAACCCATTCAGTGAAACTTTTCTTGATCACTAGGCCTGAGTCTTCTAAGAAGAATTCTTCACATAGGGCTTTTATTCAATGTATCCCAATCCGCATCTTGTTGAAAAAAACCATGGATTCTTTCTTGAAGACCATGCTTGGCTAGTTTGGCAAAATAACGGCTCCATGCATGTTGTGGTACACGAAAGAAAAGCATTTTTTCAACATATAAGCGAATAAAAATAGAGACATTTTGACCATTAAATTATTTTAATTCATGCCCAAATTCCTCTAGGGCCTTGATAGCTGTGGAATCAATCTTCTCTTCGTCTTGCCTTTGTTGTTATTGTTGTAACATTTGGATTTGTTGTTGCCGAGTCGACTGCAATATGCGCACCAATTGTTGTAGAGTATCTCCTAAAGAATCCCCCATCTTATAGTTCTCTTACACCGACCTTCACGTTGGGTTCACCAATGTCGCAACGCCTAGGGTTGAAGGTCACCATAGGGATTTGGCAAGAGAAGAATGTATGGGGGTTCAAGAGCTGAGACTTTGGAGATGGTAGAGATAAGAGAAGGGTTGAAGGTTTCAAGCCAAGTTCTTGAAGATAAGAGATAGCAGGGTGTAGGTAGATTCAAGGAGAGGAGTAGACGGAAGAGAAGGGTTTCGAAGAGATTGAAGATGTAGAAGAAAAATCTAAAAAAGAATTAGAAAATATAGAAGAATACTAACAGAGATGAAGCCTGTCAGTTTCTTTCAGCATTATGAGAGAATATAACTCTAATAGACAAAAACGTGTACAAAATAATACCTTCCTCTATGCTGGTCAGATCGCCAATCTAATGCTTCCAATGGCTCCGAAAGGGGGGTTAAATACTAGGACACATGGCCAGAATCCTGCCAGATCACTCCTTCTTCATCTCCCACTTTCGGAGTGCTGTTCACTGCCTGAAAACATCGATTGTGCGTCGCGCAATTTTGCTAATCTCTTTTTTTACATAAAATCCTCTCAAATTGGCTAAAAGCTACATGTTTTCTTTTACATGTCCTCCTAATCTAGAAGTTATCTATAGTTTTATGGATTTTTACAAGAGATAATATCTAGAATATCAAAAATTCACTAAAAACTTGTCCAAAAAAATCTAATATTTTGAACCATGGACACTAATACTAATGTCTAAAGTGGCATTGGCTCTCTAAATCTAAAAGGAAGCCACACTCTAGATTTTTTTTACACGGTGTGCTCGCAGCGGCACGACAACGTACCAAACATATTGATGTGTAGTATCACTTTATCATAAAGGTTCTGGATGATGGTCTAGTCACATTGACTAAGATCAAAACACATGATATCCCTAAGAAAATATTCTCACTAAATGTCTTGTGAAGGCTCAACATGAGCATTGCATTCGATTAGTGGGAGTTGGTTAAAGGTTCTCTTAGGACCTTTAAGTGGGAGGTTGTTGGGTGTAAAGGCCCTTACGCTACTCTCGTGTATATGTTACTTTACATGTGTGAACACACCCTTGCATGTGTAAGTGTACCGTATCGTAAGTATAAATATATTATTTTATTATTTGCACACATGTATGAATTATGCCAATAGGTTTTTAGTCACAAGGCATTGGATCATTGAAAGAATATACCAGAGGGCTAGCAAGGATTACGTGATAGCATCCTTGCATGAAGAGTTTGTAGTATCCACACTAACTCATCAATTCTCCACTAGATGCATGATGGAGGTGATGCATGCTTACATGTCACAAAGATGGTTGGATGCACCAAAGGCAATGAATAGTGGCACACCAAAGCCCACATGGTTCGACTAGGAGGACTAGACTCTCCATGGCTCCATCCATTCCTCTCTCTATTTCATTTCCAAACTACCACATCTTTAGTTTAGTTAGTCTATCATCATTCTTTAGCATCCATACCATCTAATTATTTATATCTATCATCAATAACCACTAAGAAATATGCACCAAAGCCCCTAATACTAGCCAACCTTCAACCATACTATGCTCTAGATGAGCCCATTCTTGCACAAAGCCTTTCAAAGTTTCCATGAAGCACTCCACAAAGAATCTGCACTAGGTATGTACCAATTTTGCAATCTCCACTTTATCCAATGAGAGATGTACTAGGGAATGGATGTGTATCATGAGCATGGTTGTAGGTAAATACTTCCCAAAGAGATAGACTATCTCCACTACTCTTGGCTTTGTGAATTTAATTAAGGATGTTCTTATATTCTTCTATAAGTTTCATTGTACTAAGTTTGATAACATATGGATCACGAAACATATATCTAGAGTGAGACAACCCATGAAAGACTATGGTAGTATGAACTACCATAGATTTAATGCATTATATACTATAGATTGATACAAAATCACTACAAGGGAATGGGGCAATAGTGACGCCGATTAGCGACGGCGGATATCGGCGTCGCTATAGGCGTCGCTATTGGCGTCGCAATTGGCGTCGCTATTTGCGACGCAAATAGCGACGCATATAGCGACGCCAATTGCGACGCCACAGGGAAAAAAAGCGCGGCCGAAACCAGAGCGCTGTTTTCATTTTCTTTTGTTCGCCTTTTGAGAGCGAGAGCGAGGGAGAGAGCGAGGGAGAGAGCCAAGGCTTTGTGAGAGAAGAGGAGGAAGAGACTTGCTGCCGCCGCCGCCGCCGCCGCCGCCACCGTCATTGTTCGCGAAGGAGAGGAGGAGCCCTCGTTGCAAAGAGAAGCCGCCCACGCTCGCCATATCTCATTGGTGAGTCTCCCTCTCTCTTTCTTTTACTTGTTGAAGGTTTAAATCGTTCTCTTTTGTTTGTTTAGGAGAGGAAATAAAAGAGAAGGAGAGGGAGAGGGAGAGAGAGGGAGAGAAAGAGAGGGAGAGCGAGAGGGAGAGGGAGAGAAAGAGAGGGAGAGTGCATTCTCTCTCTCTCTCTCTCCCTTTTTCTTGTTTAATGTTTAAATTACTTTCTTTTTTGCTTGTTTAGGAGAGGAAACGAGAGAGTAAGAGAGAAAGAGAGGGAGAGGGAAAGAAAGAGAAAGAGAAAGAAAGAGAAAGAGAAATAGAGGGAGAGGGAGAGGGAGGGGGAGGAAATAGGAGAGGGAGAGAAAGAGAAAGAGAGGGAGGAGGGAGAGTGCATTCTCTCTCTTCCTCCCTCTCCCTTTTGCTTGTTTAATGTTTGAATCACTTTATTTTTTGCTTGTTTAGGAGAGGAAATGAGAGAGAAAGAGAGTGAGAGGGAGAGGAAGGGGAAGGAAATGAGAGAGGGATAGAAAGAGAAAGAGAAAGAGAGGGAGGAGGGGGTCACGGTGCAAGATATGAGCAGGCGCGATGGTCGGCAGTCAGCCAACATTCGAGCCATTCTCATGTGGACGATGCATGACTTTCCGGGATTGGGAGAGTGCTCAGGTGAGCAGACCTTTGTTCTCGCCCGTAATATCTATATTTTATTTCATTCAATCAAGTATCCACTAGGTCGTGGATCGCCTTGTAGGTCTCGTGACCTCAGGTTATCATGCATGTCCATTGTGTGGGCCACAGTTAGACTCCCGAAGGTCACGAACCATGAAGAAGATGGTATATCAAGGACACACCGCTTTCTTGCCGGAGGATCATGAACTCAGGGAAGGTTTTCTTGGACGACCTCCAGCATGTATGAACGCTGCAAGCTGGTACGAGCTGAAAATGGTAAACCCGGAATCACATCCAAATGGAATGCGACGGCTCTCAGTTTTCTACGAGTTGCCATATTGGACTCACTTACAGGTCAACCACTTGTTGGATCCCATGCATATTTTCAAAAATGTGGGCAGCTTGCTATGGGACCACATCACAGGAAAGAGAGACACTATAGGGTCACGAATGGATTTAAAGGAGGTAGGTAAGATGGAGGCGCTTTGGCCGCAGTCGAGTGCTGAAGGGGGAGTGCAGCTTCCTCGCGCTCCCTGGGTTTTGTCTACCAAAGAAGAGCGCATTGTGAAGCAAGTAATCAAGTCTATCCGCACTCCGACGGGTATGATGCGTTCTCTCAGGTCCGCATTTTCTAAAGATGACCAAATGTCTGGGCTAAAATCCCATGATTGGCATAAGATATGTCAGGTTTGTGAACAGAATGGATTTTAATTAGCGTGGACATTTTGAAATTTGAAAAGTGACCATTATTCTTAATGCTTTCTCATTTGTGGCAGTTTGTCCTACCGATCGCGATCGCGGGATGCCTAACTCTAGAAATTCGCGAGGCCATTTACAAGCTGTCGACTTTGGTACAATGGATCTCACAGAAAGAGATTAAGACGTCCTCTATTGAATCTGCAAGGCGGGGAGCAGTTGAGACGGTCTCTCTCTTTGAGAAATACCTGCCCACTAGCATGCTCACGATACAAGTTCACCTTCTTGTGCATCTTGTGGATGAAGTGGAGATTGCTGGACCTGTCCATACGCGATGGATGTTCTTCCTGGAGCGCTTCATGAAAACCCTGAAAGGCTTTGTGCGACAACGAGCTCGTCCGGAAGGTAGCATGGTGGAAGGTTGGTTGGTGTCAGAGACATTAGTGCATATCTCACAATGGCTACCAACGGTGGAACCAGACAATGAAATGCTATGGACGCTGAAGGACGATGATAGGCTGACTGGAGATGTGGTGGTTGGAAATGGGGTAGAAAAAAGAATGGATGCCTCAATGGAAGAGAAGGTGATTCGCTTTTGTATGTTGCACCATGCCTCCATGGAGACGTGGCTCGCCAAGTACCAGATTGCAAGGCAAGATCGAGAGGAAGCGCGAGCTGAATTCCGACGCAGTACGCGTCACCGACCGATTCGATATCCCGAAGGCATGGAGGAGATGCCGCGGTTTATGTCAACACGATGGTTGCATGGAGCCTTGACCGCAGCATCCAGCGAAGGGACAGAGGTCTCAATGGAGGAGTGGGAGTTCTCGAGGGGATGTAGTCCAAAGGTAATGAGGGGTTTAGAATGTGTCGTATCTAAATTTGCTTGCTACATCTAATTTGAGTGTTTCAATGTGCAGTACAAAATATATAGTGCAGCGTGGTCGCGCGGACGGCATTTTTGGGTGGAGCATATTGACAAAATGCGCTCCACAATGGACTGTGGTGTCATGGCAAGGTTTGAGCAAGAGAGCCGGCGACGAGCAACGGATCCAAACACGGTTGTGGATGAGATGGAGTATTTTGGGAATTTGCAAAGTATTATTACGGTGGATTACCGTAGCTTCTCCATGATAATATTCGATGTGCAGTGGTTCAAAGTGGTACTTGGAGGAGCTGGTGCAACAGTTCGACGAGGTCCATCTGGATTTCTCGAAATAGATTCCGAAAAAAAATGGATGGATTTGCGTGACACCTTTGTGTTGCTGGCCCATTGTGAACAGGTACAACTAGTCATTTGCTTGCTAATTGTAATACGACATGGTTTATGTCACAATGGTTTGAAGACGGTTTGTAAGTGTTTGTGAACAGGTAATCTTCTATCCAAATCCCCGACAACCTCGATGGTGGTATGTACTACCTTCAACTCCTCGAGGTGCGAGAGTATACGATCAAAGCGATGTTCCAGGCATAGATGAAGGAAATATGCAAATAGACGGATCGAAATTACAAGGGGTGGAGGCCACCGCAAGCTTGGAGCACGCATCGGCTAACAATGATGGAAATACAGAAGTCGTAGAATTTTTTGAGAACGAGGCAGACTCGTTCTTTTGTGGTGACATGTCTATCGACCTTCCAGTGTATGCAGAGTTGTGTCAGGAGATTAACATGGGACCATAGAATACTTCATTCTTGGAGAATTGTATTACTCAATTCGTTGTTTAGATCTTCCATAAAGGTAGATAAGATATGCATTTTAAGAGGGATTTTTCAAAAATGATTTATATTAATGTGCTTTGTATAGTTTAAATTGATTATTTTAACATTATTTTTTATCTGTGCAGGTATCGACATTTTCAGGATGAGTCGAGGGATGAGCGATGAGGAGTTTCAGGAGATGATGGCATGTATGTCTCCAGATCAGCTCGCGAGATTCAGAGAGATTGCAGATCAGGAGCTGTCTCGTTCTTCGTCAGGGCACTCTGCTAGATCAGCTTCAGCGCGATCAGATGCTTCAGCTTCGAGCAGACGATCTCGACGCTCGCGACTTGGGCCAGAGGGAGGGACTGCGACTGCAGGAGGATCAGGGGGGTGCTGTTGTGGAGACACGGATGCGGTGTCTCCGTCTCGTCGTTCAGCTGGAGCTCAGTCACCTCCAGGATTTTTCACACCTGTGGGGACGTCCACTCTAGTTACTCCGGCTTTTGCGCAGCCGTCGGCAGATGTCACGCCTTTTGGTGGAACTCCTTTTGGTGGCACCCCCTCTGGTGGCACTCCTTTTGGTGGCACCCCCTCTGGTGGCACCCCTTTGAGTGGCACTCCGGGAGAGGGTACCCCCGTCGGTACACCGGATGTTCAGGGGTCTCCTGGATATGCCCAGGAGCGTGGACGGAGATGGGAGAGGGCCCATACAAGGCACACTCCTAGGGATTATGGATACCTAGTGGATGGCAGGTCAGGAGCCATCATCATGAATGATGAGGGGAGGAGGGTGATGGCTCGCATGAGGGAGTTGTGCTAACAAGTTTTTCGGCACAACGTCCTGGATCATTGGAGGAACATACCAGAGGGGAGCAAGGAGTACATAGTAGCATCCTTGCATGAGGAGTTCCCGGTGCCAGCCGCAGTGGATAGATTCTCTACGGGCTGGATGATGGATTGCATGCGTGCATACATGTCACATAGACGATCCGACGCACGCAAGGCAATCAAGAGTGGGGCTCCAAAGCCCGAGTGGTTAGATGCAGACGACTGGCGCCGACTGAGGGAGGAGGCTACAAATTCGCCAGGACGTTGGAGTCAGCAGCGGGAGGCGGCGAGGGCACGAATCGAGGCCGGATCGGCACATCATCTTGGGAGTGGCGGCCACAGGACATATTTGGAGGACTTTGTAAGTTTCTCTTTTGTTTTGCTTATTTGTTTTTTTGAGATATTCTTTGTACTGACAATCATGTTTCTAACAATTAGCATTTTGTTTTCTTTGCAGCACTCCATTACAAATCGCGATCCGCAAGGCCTTGAGACTCGATATGCAGAGAGGCACGGTCTCAGATCATTGATCGACCGATTGTATAGACGCGGCGGCCCAGTAAGTCACTCATCTTTCTTGTTCGTAGTTACCATGAGATATTTGAATGCATTATTGTATGGTGGATTGATATGTTGTTTCTTTTTCTGCAGAATCCGTTTGATGCTCCTTTACAGCGGGAAGAGCTTTCGGGGGACGACGATTTGTAGCTCGCCCTTGGATCCTTAGAGCTCACATACCTTTAGTTTTTAGTCGCCCGATCTATGTAGACATTTTCTATGTATTAGTGATATTGTTTTATGATTGTACCAATCGCATTTTATGCGATATCATGTATTTATTTCATCTATCAGTTTTATGATTTCAGTATACATTCTTTTTGTTTGCAAACGCTTTGTATGCAGCAGTGCAGAAACTATTTTGTATGGCTCTCATATAGCACACAGTGCTATATGTGGCAGGGCAGCTTGCTGCACTGCCACAAATTTTTTTTTTCTCTGTTACCGTCGCTATTTGCGTCGCAAATTTACTGCACATGTCGCTATTGTCGTCGCTATCAGCGTCGCAAATTCTCTGTAACCGTCGCTATATGCGTCGCTATATGCGTCGCATTGCGACGTATATAGCGACGCATATAGTGATGCATATAGCGACGATTCTATGGCGTCGTCAATAACGACGCTTTTTGCGACGATGGGGGCAAAATTTGTTGTTTGTATTTTCGTCGCTTTAAACGTCGCTATAAGGTTTACATCTTGTAGTGAATGAAAAATACAAAGAGCGCTCAATCAAGTCACTAACTATTATGTTTGGTACAAACCTAACATACCTTATCCCAATCATGGGATTTGAGTCCTATTAGCTTATCATCTTTAGAAAATGTGAACTTGAGAGAGCACATCATACCCATTCATGTGTAGATAGACCTAATGATTTTATTCACTATGTACTCCTCTTTAGTGGATAAGACTCAAGGTTAATGAGGTAGTTGCATATGACCATTAGAGCTTGTTTGTGCTAATACACTTCATCTTACCTATCCCTTTGAAGTCCATCCTTTCCGCGAAACTATCTCTCTTTCCTGTGATAACAAGCTACCAACATTTTCAAAAATGTACATGTAATCTAAAAGATAATTGATCTATAAATGGGTTCAATATGGCAACTCATAAAAAGTTGAGAACCATCACATTCCACTTGAAAGTAACTCTTCATAGACCATTTTTCACTCAACCATCTTTGGGCATTTATCCTTGTAGAAGGTCATCCAAGGATTTTATTCTTATGTCAAATCATGGCTCTTTGAAAAGGATACTACTACCCTTGATAGACTATCTTCTTCATCATCCATGACCTTCGAGAGTCCAACTCCACACAATGGACATGCATGGTAACTTGAGGTAACCAAGCTTGCCAAAATATCTATATCTAGTCAACACAAACATAAAAATGTGATGTTAGAGAAACCAAAAACTTTTTAACCTGAGTACTCCTTGAGACCCAAAAAATCAAAAATGGCCCGTATATTAGCGAACTACCTCCCAAAATGCTTGCTCATATCTTCGATAGTAATCCCCTCCTACCACAACATCATAAGATTGTCAACCAATGGATGAAGATGGCCATCCATATTCTTGACTTTATAGCATCCAGGCATGAGCAACCTAAGGATCATGTTATTGGAGCTATATATAGCTCATCCTATCTAGACTAGGTCTCACCAATGCAATATTAATGAGTTTGGGAATCTCCCAATTCTCATTTTTTGAATACTAAAAAGGTGGCACTCGGATAACATGCCCATTAGTTTCTCAAAACCATATGATGTGACCTATCATTGGAAAGCTCTTGGAAAATGGAATCTATTGAGCTATAGAGCACTCGATTTGAAGTTATAGTGTTCAAGTTATGATAAATCCAAAGATTTGACCATGTGTCCCAAACTTATGGAAAATTTCCATATTCTCCAATATGGTGTTCACCTATCTATATGTATAATCAATATGATATATTCTTTGGGAGTGTATATGGTGTGTCTCTTCTCTCTCCATTGCATCTCTACATATCTTCTCTCTCTACATTTCAATATGGTATAAGAGCTATCATGGTCAACTACAACCAACTCCTTGAAGAAGACAATCAAGAAGTATACCTATGTAGTATTTCTTCTATTCTTGATTCATGTTTCATTTATGCTTAAATTTGATGTACTGTGTATGATATGAGCATCTTATATTATGAAATTTAAGCATAGAAGAATTTTTCTCAATCCTCATTTAGATTATAGATATGTTGGCCATTAGATATGCCTTGCTTGGACACCCTAAAAGTTTCTATTTTGGAAACTCTTAAGGAAACTCCTTTCTCAAGAAAACTCGTGCTTTCTTTTTATCAAGTTCGTGCTCAATTTGGAGACTATGTCAAAATTTATGTCGGTTCAGGTAAACCAGGCTTGAAATAGGAAAACAAATAGGACAATAACTTTTTGTGCAAACTTCTATGACACAAGTTTCATCATCACGATTACTCACTCTTGCATTTCTGTGTTTCTGCCAAAATTAGCTAGATCATAATCTCTTCTTGGAAAAAAAGCAAAGCAATAACTTTTTGAGCGTTGTTTGTATTTCTCATCTATGTTGGACCGATTTATTCTCTCATATGTTTTGTCTATTTTGGGTCACTTTATTATTGCCCACGTTTTGTCTATCTTGGGTCTCTTTCTTTTGGAGTATGCTTTTTGAACTAAACTTCTTTCTTTACAGAATAGCTTCTACATCATACGTTTTTTGTTGTGTTACACTTTCATCTTGTCATTTTGTATATGGTGTACAAATTATTCTATAATCTCATATTATACATATTCTCTTAACGAACTATGTCAAATTCTATAATCATCAACGAATATCCTTCTAGATAGCATTATGTTCCTCACTTTCAAGGACAAGGATTCCTTGGGTGAAAGTAAGCATGTTGCTAATTCTTAAAGGCAATGACTTGCATGATATTGTTCTTGGTAATTATGAATGTTTTCTACAACCAATTGATTACACTCATGATAATATTGTTGTAACTGAAGGACCTATCTTTGAAGAATGACAAACTATTTATCATGAGTGGGTCAAATTATAACGTGCCCCCTATCGGTTGTTGAAGCACATTTTAGCAGTCCATTCAGAAACAAATCTAAATGTTGTCGCCCGGCACTCCCAAGGAATGGTTTGGGGTTTGTTTCCTAGGGTTTCTCGAGTCCGCCTCGCAACAGATTGTTCACGGTCAAACCCACTAGGATCGACCTCAAATCTGGGTGCCTAGGGCAACCATGGTCTCCTAACAGCATTCTAGCGTCAGGTTTTGGACATCCTACTTTACGCAAAGATACCCAATTCCAAGCAGATCCATACTGCAATTGGTTCAAAGAGAATGGAAAAAGATAGGGACACGCTGCTCAACCTCTTTGCCCCTAGGGCATAGTTCCATTATGGTCCCCTAAAACGGCATGAATTGGGTTCTAACTTTAACACCACCTAAAGTCAAACGATGATAAATCCTTGTGAGAAGACTCCCAGTTCTTTGGGACCACCGTGCTGTAGGACAACATACCCTTCGTGGATTCTGCCCAATCGCTTCTCTTGATACCCTTAGTTTTCTAATTAGGTCCTACCACATTTATGTGTGACATTTAAAATAAGCTTTATTAATTAATCCTTTTAGGGAACAGGGTTCGTTCGTGTAATTTACAGCACAGACCTTTTGAAAAACAAGTTCCTTAATTTATCTTCAAGTTAAGCTTTGTCTCATGCCCATGCTCCTGTCCATATAGGAGAATTATGTATCCCTTCTGTCCAACAGAAGTACATGGTCCAAATCACATGGCACCAAAATTTCCATCCTTTATCTAGAATAGGATCTTTCAACGCCTCCAGACATTGGGCTCACGTCAGTATACAACTCCTTTTCAGACTCGGCAAGGGGTGTCCAGAGCTCCACTAACCCCGAGTGACCTAGGAGTTAGACACGCTTTCCATGGTTAGCCTTTTCACCACTTGATCTTTGGCCTGTGAATTGAGCAGTTCCCTGTTGGGGTAATCCACGGTGTGATCTTGGAGATGATCCACCTGTGCAAATATCCTTCCTTAATTAACCAATTGGAAATCAAGCATAATCAGGGCAATCAGTCGTAATATCATCTTCTAGGAAAACATTCCTTTATTCCCATGGCAACTTGTCATTACAGACACCTGCCATGCATTTTCCATCAACACAAGCCTTGGAATATTTATCCAAATCACAATGCAACAATCAATTGATTGAAAGAAAAACATTTAGGGTGTTGTTCAATCAACCAACAAAACTAATTGTATTTTTCCCAAACAATACAAGAGTAGATACGATAACAATTTTATCGTATATTCGCTCTCCCTCTTAGGACGAAAGAATAAAATTTACCTAACATTCCCTCCTTTTAGCTAAGGCATATGCTAAAGGTTCAAATACTATACACAATGTAAGTCCTATCATTCCAATGCAAATTAATCAATCTAGCAAGAGCATTTATGCCTCTTCTCTAAGTAACATTTATGTTTTTGTCTTTCCCTTTTATGGAGCATTTTATCTTGGCTTTATCTTCCTTTATCATAAGGCAAGGAGTCGCATGTCATTGATGTAAAATTCACATAATCTCTCCCACGTATGTACTATCTATGTGCATTTGCGAACCTTAAACAATATTGTCCTTGGTAAAGATTAATCAAAGACTCATCAATGCTCAATACTTTAGAGTCCCATATGCTGGTTATGCTATGCATAGATTCATCGCATAGCAACTATGTGCAATTTAACTCTCCTTGATACAAGCACTTCACAAACTTCATATTTGAATATTTGAGATGCAATTTATCATTTTCAATGACCTATTCTAGCACAACAAAGTATAGAGCCTAATGTATCTCATGCGAGAATCAAAGTAAGCATCTATCAATTTAGAAATACATTACTTATGACCGAAACTATAGTTGGATTGATAGTGATGCCTTCGCCAGAAGCTTCATTGCTAGTTGTAGGATTGCCATCCACATGCGACATTCTTCGCTTGGAGGCCATTGTCCACAAGTAGACTCAAGAGATTAAGAAGGCATAATAGATTTGAGATGGAAGAGCGTAAGAAAGGATGGTGAGGTCAAGGATCAAGATAGAGAGAATTGTGCAACCTCTCGAGGTAACTCTTCTCTCTCTCTCTCTCTCTCTCTCTCTCTCTCTCTCTCTCTCTCTCTCTCTCTCTCTCTCTCTCTCTCTCTCTCTCTCTCTCTCTCTCTCTCTCTCTCGCAGCCTCTTGAGGTCTCCTTATCCTCCCTTTATCCTCCCCATGCCTCATATTTATAATGAATTAGAGAGGAGGGGGTAAGCCGAGAATAAGAGTTCTTGGTGGAGGGACTCTTGGAAAAATCAGTGATCTGATGCTTAACTCATAAATCTGATGGTTCCATTGGCTCCAAAAGGGGGGGTAAAACTATTCCGCCTTTTGAATCTCTCAATAGAATACACTTGGTTTAAAAATCTCTCAATTCACTCCTTCTTTTCTTTGTTCGAAGTGCTTTCTATCACCTATAGACCGCGATTGTGACACGTGTGATTTTGCCAATCACTTTTCTTTATTTTTTCCTTTTTATAAAATCTTTAAAATTAACTAAAACATCACTTGTCTTTTCTTTTAAAGGACATCTAGTTCTATCTTTTTAGAATAATATCTAAAATATACTAGTTTTGCCTAAAATCTAATATTTTTGGACCATCCAAACTATACACATTAATACTAGTGATTAATAAGGCTCATAAATCTCGTTCATGTTGTAACTTCCGTGAAAGGTGGCTACAGTCCTTGTCAATCCGAGAAAAATGTTGGATTATGACTCTCGGTTTTTCTTTTAATTTATATTTCTAATTAAATTAAAAATGTTAGCTATTAATGTTAGTTAGTTTTTACCTTAGTTAGTCTTTAGTTACTAATCTTACTAACTTATTAATTAACTAACTAACTTTCGAACTGACTAACCAACTTTTATTGTGTGGAAATATTACACAAATGGGACAAAGCAACTCGTCGAAGTACTTTATCTTCGTAGTCAGTTCATTGTGCTACAATACAACATCGAAACTTCTATGACAACACATCAAATCATTCAGGAAAATTATCAATTAGCTTGCTACTATTGATGATGCTATTCCACGAAAGAAATTGGTAACATAACTTCTTAACATTGTAAAGGATCTTGCTTATGACAATATTGATACCATATTATCTAACAAAGATGTGCTCAAATTTGATCAAGCTTGTATATCTTTGATTGAATATTCACCAAAAAAATGAATGACAATACAAAATCAAGAAATAGGTATGATATCATAAGAGGACACACATTCAAAACAAATGGACCAAGATTTACTTGCTCGAAGGCGTCCCTTTCCACACTCTATACATAGGAGTCCTTGTGATGGTAACTTGTGTCGTCTCAAGTTTCCTAACAGACATTATTCTTATTATAATAGAAATGGTCACACTATAAATTATTGTTGGGTAAAAAAATATTATGAAGAACATGGTATTACAAAAAAACAATCATGTTTATCTAAATATTATTCTCCTTGTGACTACTATAAAAAGAGTGATCATCGAACCCATCTATGTTTCAAGAGGTGTTTTAATCCAGATTGTAATAGTGCATATTCTATTATACATGACAACACTACTGAAGAAGCAAATTGTGTGAGTCATTCTATCTCTTTGGAAAGGATACTTCATATTCATGATGGATCTCTTTTTATTATTGATTCTAGTTCTACATGAAACATGACATATCAATCTCACTAGTTACATAATTATCATTCTATTCCTATAAAGAAATCAGTTTATCTTGTTGATGACACAACCTTTTAAGTCTAAGGTATAGGTGATCCGCCTGGACATACTACTATTAAATGCAAGTGGGTTTAGAAGACTAAAACAAAAGAAAATATAACACTTGACAAATTCAAAGCAAGGCTAGTTGCCAAAGGTTTCTCACAAATTGCACGAGTTGATTATCAAGAAACTTTCTCACCTATTGTTTGTATTACCAATATTCGAGTCTTATTAGTTTTTTCTATTGAGTTTGATTTGGAGGTTCACCAAATGGATATGAGAACTTATTTTCCTAATGGCAATTTCAAGGAAGAGATACACATGGAGCAACCAAAGGGATTTGTAGTCCAACATAAGGAAAATCTTGCTTGTAGACTTGATTGGCTCTATGGTCTCAAATAATCTTCACAAGCTTGGTATCCAAAGATTGATCTCTTCCATACAAAACAAGGTTTTATCTCTTGTTCTTTAGATCATAACTTCTATGTCAAGCATTGCAATGATAGTTTTTTTATTCTTGCTCTATGTGTGGATGATACCATACTTGTTCTAATAATCTCAACTTTCTACAATAGTAAAGAAGGTTTTACCTTTTGTGTTTGACATGGTCGATATTGGAGATATACACTCATGTCTTGGTATTTAGATTCAATGCTATCGAGCAAAGGGTGTTTTATTACTATGTCAAACCAAGTTTGTTGAAGATATTATTCAAAATTTTGGTTTGGATTCTGCACATCCTGCTAGTACTCCTTGTTTGTGAGCTCTACCCAAAACTATCACTTTCTGCAAAATGAGACAATTAGCATTACATCAACCTTATGCTTATCTTGTTGGTTATCTTCAATTTTTTGGCTTAAATTCTCACCCTCACATTCTTTCTGTTACAAATATTCTTGGACCATAGCTTAGTTCTCCATGCCTTAAACATTGGACTGCAGCTAAATAGTTTTGAAGTATTTAAAAGGCACTAAAGATTTTGGGTTGGTTAATCGGTGCTAACAAAACTGTGATTCTCTACATTCAAATCAACTTTTGGATTATACAAATGAGAATTGGGCAAGCTCTCACTTATCCATGCATTCTACAAGTGGAAATTTTTTCTTTATCAACTGTTGTCTTGTTTCTTGGACTAGCAAGAAATAACATTGTGTTATTGTTTCCACTATAAAGGATGAATATGTAGTTGCATCTTTAGTAGCTCGAGAGTTAGTATGGCTTTGACAAGTTCTATCAAATATTGGCTATCCTCCTCTCTCCAACACATCAGATTGATATGATAATCAAAGTGCTATTAGTCTTGCTAAAGACTATGTTCAACATAACAAGTCTAAACATATTTTAGTGCATAATCATTATATTTGATATGAAGTAAAGAGAGGCATGATCATGATTAAACATCGTCCAAGTGATCAGATGACTGCAAATATGCTAAGCAAAGAAATCATACTTCACTCTCCTGTGCTCAAAACTTGGAGTTGTCTCAACTTCAATCTTTGGGAATTATTCTACATACTCCTTGTAGGCACCATAGACTTCGCATGTGCACATACACCTCAGACCTCTTGGTTATATTTAAACATACATATTTAGTTTCATTTTACAATATGCTAAGCAAAGAAATCATACTTCACTCTCCTGTGCTCAAAACTTGGAGTTGTCTCAACTTCAATCTTTGGGAATTACTCTACATACTCCTTGTAGGCACCATAGACTTCGCATATGCACATACACCTCAGACCTCTTGGTTATCTTTAAACATACATATTTAGTTTCACTTTACATGCACGGATTCACTTTACATGCACACAATAATCCTTCTTGATCATGTTTATACATTTGTATATAGAAGCTCAGGTTTTTTCCTTGTGCTCCCTAAGGGTTTTCTCATCCGTAGAGAGACCTTTGTTTGAGTGGGGGTGTTGGAGCTATTGTTCAAAGAGGAGAGAGAGACAAGGAAACACCATATCCATGAGCCTTCAGGCTCTCAAAGTCCTTTCTTCATGTTCCACACTCACTAAACTGAAAAGCACACACAATACAAAGATAAAGTGACCTAGTGTAAGAGACTAGACAGATACTAACTCTAGTCAAGTCACTAACTGACTACTAACTCGACTTATTTAATGTAGTCACATGTAGACAGCTGCACACACTAGCTGTCATAGATGTCGGTCATAGATAAAGACACACTGATGGTGAGCTTGATTTCTAACACTCCCCCTCAAGCTCAAAACAAAACTCAAATCATCTGCATCACTCCAAGTAGCTATCTAAAGTGAATGAACTTATCTTTACCAAGTGATTTGGTAAAGATGTCTGCTACCTAGTCTTCAGTCTTCACATGCTCCAAGTCAATTTGATCTGCTAAAACCATTTCCCTGATGAAATGGTAGTGAACCTCAATGTGTTTTGATCTTGCATGATAAACAGGATTGCTTGCTAACATGACACTGCTCAAATTGTCACAGTACAGCTTGACTTTGCTATCCAAGCGTACTCCCAAGTCATTCAGCAACTTCTGTAATCACTTAGCTTCATAGGCCGCTAAGGCCGCACCACGATACTCTGCTTCCGTACTGGACAATGCAACTATAGGCTGTTTCTTACTCTGCCAATTGATCATGCTACTACCCAATCCAAATGCATAGCCGTTGGTTGACCTCCTGTCATACGTGCAACCAGCCTAGTCAGCATCAGTGTACCCCATCAAGTCAAGGGGTTTCCAATATGCATAAAACAACCCATGATCTATGGTACTCTTTACATATCTCAGAATTCTCTTGACTGCATCCAAGTGTGGTTCGCGAGGCTTCTGCATGAACTGACTGATCAGTCCCACAGCATAAATCAAGTCAGGTCTAGTGATCATGAGATAGATCAAGCTGCCTACCATCTGTCTGTACATAGTAACATTCTCAATCTCTATCCCAACATCAATCTGCAGCTTGCCATTCTGCTCTAAAGGCGTATCTATAGGCTTGGAATCAGCCATACCATATTTCTGTAACATGTCATGAGCATACTGCTTCTGTAGTAGCCATATGCCATGAGGTGTAGAGACAACCTCAATCCCCAAAAAATATTTTAGCTCTCCAAGGTCCTTGACCTTAAACTCAGCCTGTAAACATGTCTTTATTTCAGCAATCCCATTTTCATCATCTCCTGTAATGATTAAGTCATCAACATAGACAACTAGGAAAACATAGCCACTATCTGTCTTCTTCACAAATAGACTATGATCAGCATCTCCCAATCGGAAACCATGTTGCTACAAATAACTGCTGATGCGAGCATTCCATGCTCTGGGTGCCTGTTTCAGCCCATATAATGCATTTTTCAGCCGACATACATGTGCTGGAAATTCTCAATGTACATAGCCTTCAGGCAGTTCCATGTAAACCTCTTCCTGTAATTCTCCATTGAGAAATGCATTCTTTACGTCCATCTGCCATAGTTTCCAGCCTCTAGCTGCTGCCAAAGCAATCACAGTTCTCACTGTAGCCATCTTTGCTACAAGGCTGAAAGTCTCCTCATAATCAAGACCATACTGCTGTGCATACCCTTTTGCAACCAGCGTGGCCTTATATCTTTCCAATGATCCATTTGATTTACATTTTACCTTATACATTCACTTGCATCCAATAGGCATTTTGCCCTCAGGCAACTGTACCAAATCCCATGTACCATTTTCAGCCAAAGCTGAATATTCCTCATCCATAGCAACACGCCAATTCTCATTTGCAACTGCCTCATCAAACTTACTTGGTTCTCTAAAACCTGTTACTTTTGTCATATAAGCATAATGACGGGCTGAATATCCAGTGTAAGTATACCTGTCAATAGGTCGTCTGACCCTCTTTGATCTCCTGAGCTGTGGTTCACTGTGAGCTTGCCGCTCATGAGGCGCCACATAACGGCTCTACTTAGCACCTGGCGTCATAGTAGACGAAATCCCCAATTCACTATCTAAGCTGTCACTGCTAGATGAATCATAGCCTGCAGTGAGTGGACCTGTTACATCTTCAAAAACCTTTTCTTTTCCCTTGTCTGTTCTCCCCCTCACTGACATATCCGTGTCAGTGGATGCAGTAGTGCGACTTCGCAATCGTCCTATCCAAGGACTCACTGTAGATGATACATCATCTATCTGACCACTCATGGAAGTACTCTCTGCAGGAGTATTTTCAGCATGACTCATACTGGGTGAGCCATCAGTAGGCACTGCAACAGGATTCCCATACTAGGATGCTAACTCATCAAATACCACATCTCTGCTTATGAGTGTCTCATGCGAAGAAGGTACATAACACTTATAAGCTTTCCGTTCCTGTGCATATCCTATAAACACACTTTTCACTGCCTTAGGATCCAATTTCTTCCTCTTCTCATCTGGTATATGCACATATGCAATGCTATCAAATACCTTCAAGTGCGAAATATCAGGTTTATGACCATACAGTCGTTCATACAGAGTGATTTCATGAATCCCTGTCTAAAGGGGTTCGATTCAACACATAGACAGCAGTCATCACTGCTTCAGCCCAATAACCATTTGGCATACATTTTTCATTCAGCATAGCTCTAGCTGACTCCATCAAAACCCTGTTTTTCCTCTCTGCAATATCGTTTTGCTGCGGTGTATAACTACATGTAAGCTGTCTTCTGATCTCATATTTAGCAAGATACCTGTCAAATGAATTTGAGATACATTCACCTCCTCCATCTGATCTCAAGCATGATATGTAACATCCCAATTCATTTTCAGCATGCTTCTTGAAGTCTTTGAATGCATCAAACACATCATCCTTATGCTTCAAAATATAAAGCCAAGTGTACCTGCTGAAATCATCAATGAATGAGACATAATACTGTGCACCTCCAAAAGAAGGATTATGTGAAGGACCCCAGACATCAGAGTGCACCAATTGTAAAGGCCTAGTGCTATTTTTTACATGTCTCATGAAAGGAAACCGTGCCTGCTTCCCAAACTGACATGCAGGGCATATATGACCAAAATCATTATACTTGAATTTAGGTAATCCAAGTACTACTTCCTTCTGCTGCATAGATTTCAGCTTTTGTACATTGACATGTCCAATCCGCTTGTGCCAAATCTCTACATGCGGAATGGCACTCTCATCATGAGCAAACATGGCTGCCTTAAGTCCCGAAATGGTCGCATCCAATGTAAACATCCTGTCATCCCTTCTGCCCTTGGCAATTAACTTGTAGCCATTTCCATACTCCTCAATGAAACACCCATCTTTGTTAAACCTCACTTGCAAATTTTGTTTTGCCATTTGACCCACAGACAACAGATTCTTTGTTATGGTCAGTACATGTAATACATCATGCAAGCCTTTCTTCTTGCCATCAGGCATCATAAGAGGAATAATCCCTTTATGCTTTATGTCATGTTGGGTGTCATCCCTAGTACATACATGACCATGTGTACCTGCAACCATCTCATCAAACCACTCTCCATGTGGTGTCATGTGGTTTGACGCTCCAGAGTCAATGTACCATCTGTCATCTCTATCATGTCTCGATGCATTTTTAGATACATGCTGCATGGCAAAGAGTCTATCAACTGGCTCATCATGAGCACCACTGGAAGATGCATAGTGCCCATGCTGTCAGCCCTTTGCCTTCATATCTCCCTGCTTCTTGTAACAATCCTTTGCAATATGCCCATACCGGCCACAATAATGGCAATCCTTATCCTTGTTGGACTGATCAGATGACTGCCATGAACCAGATCCACCACCTCTACCTCAGTGTGATCTCCCCCTGCCTCTAAACCCACCAAATCCACGTTGGCTTTGTATATTTGCACCATGCCAATTACTCTGTTGCTGCTGCTATCCATAAGCATTACGAGTGTCACCACGACCTCGAAATGAACCATGACCTCTAGATCCTCTGCCATGCTGGCTAGAGTATAACACAGTGTCTCTACTCTGAGATGCACTGGAACCTGTATTCAAACCAAGTTTGAATTTCTCATGCAGCAACAAGGCAACTAGCTCTTCCCAGCTAGGGGGCTCTTCTCTTATAGAAATGGAAGTGTCAAAAGCTTTGTACGCTTTGCCTAAGCCATTCAAGGCAACAGCAATCATATCATCTTCTGATACACTTGAGCCAATGGTAGCAAGTTGATTAGCTATGGTCTTAATCTCTGTGGTATACACATGGATGCTCTTGCCATTCCTAGACATGTTGTTGAACTGCTGTTTCAACTGGATCTTCCTTGCATGTGTCATGGTACCATAATTTTTCATCAGTATGTCCCAAGCATCCTTCGGAGTCTCACATCCAGTGATTTGAATTACCATAGCATCAAATATACATAAAGAAAACCAATGCAGCACCTTGCATGCTCTTTCATTCCATAGCCTGTAAGCTCTTTTCTGTTCATTTGTTGGATTGTGTGCAGGCAACTCAGGAGCAGCCTCATCTCCTGTACATAGATCCCAATAACCTCTGCCAACCAGAAAGTTTTTCATTCTGAATTTCCATAATGCAAAGTTCTTGTTGTCCAACTTCTCTCCAACTATCTGAGTGATATTGTCACTCCCATGTGCATTAGCAATGATGCAATAGACTATCTACTCCCTGCAGACCAATAAGTATGACTGACCAAGTTCAGTTCGTAACAGTTTATGACAGTTTTCTGCACTAAATTTTAGGAAAAAAAATAGGGTATTTCAGCCCACTGACACCCCAAAACCACCCACAAACAAGTGGTCTCAACTGTAGGTATAACTGTCAATACATAAGCTATGTGTTTGCTTCAGCTTAAGCTTCTGTAACCTCACTGCCAGGGTACATACATGTAGTCTGAAAACTGTAAACTATGAGTAACCAGCAGCAATTTCAAGTCCAAAACTGAGTGGAAATCATGTCATACATGTTCCAAAACCTTCCAGATAGCTGCTAGTACATTTGGCATTCAAGACATGAGCATAGAGGCACAGAACAATGCATAACCAGTAATACAAGTGTCAACAAATTTAGTTGCAAGTTGCAGTCAACCAAAATTCAGCATAACAAGCTCCAAGCAGCTCCAAAATGTCTTCCGACCATGTCATACATTTACTTTGTAGTGGCAAGTTCAATACATGAGCATCTGAGTAGGCATAGACAACCTGTCTTCATTGACCAATGGCATAAACTTCATGAACTATTTGTAATTAACCAAGACAGTGTGACTGCATTTACTTCAGCTTCAAAATTCAGTTTTTAATGATGCTCATTTCTTGTTTCAATCCTCCATACATTCAGCATGTATAGGTCAGTTCATATATATGATGGAACCCCCAAGATGGCTTGTATTGCTTCAGTAATACACAATGCTTGTCATTGACTGTGTATGACAGTTTTGAGCCTGTCAATGATTTTCAAATCTGAGTATTTTGAGCAAGAAATCTCATCTCCAAGACATTTCATCCAATGTATACATGCTTTGATACATTCTTGTGCTCCAAAGATGCCTTCTGAGTGTAGTACAAGGCTCCTGTATGTCAATAATAACTGAATGCATGTTGTCCATTCATGTTTACAGTAGTTCAGAACTAATTACAGATCTGTGTATGTTACTCTAGCTCATAACAGAGCTCCCACATAAACATTTACCTCTTGTACACTTCAGATACCTTCAAGAGTGAGCATACATGCCCTATGAGTCTTGTCCAAATGCCCCATTGAAGTTTGACAGGTTGCAGTCCACCCAGCTCAACAGGTGCAGTTCACGCTGATTTCTAGATCTGGTTGATAGCTGGTCCTCCTCATCATGAGGCTCAATGATCACTTACATATGCTTAAACATGCCCACCAAGGCTCCCAGAAAGGCCTCAACCACTGTGATAAAGCATGGAGTCCAAAATGAGCAAATGCATACCTTGATAGAGTAATGGTAGCCTATTTTGTTTTCAAAAAACCTTGTTATTCAGCTTCTTCAAGTCTTCTTGACTCACTCCTGCTCCAGAGAGCTCAACCTGGCAAAGCTCTGATACCATGTTCAAAGAGGAGAGAGAGACAGGGAAACACCATATCCATGAGCCTTTAGGCTCTCAAAGTCCTTTCTTCATGTTCCACACTCACTAAACTGAAAAGCACACACAATACAAAGATAAAGTGACCTAGTGTAAGTGTAGACTAGAAAGACTAACTCTAGTCAGGTCACTAACTGACTACTAACCCGACTTATTTAATGTAGTCACATGTAGACAGCTGCACACACTAGATGTCATAGATGTCGGTCATAGATAAAGACACACTGACGGTGAGCTTGATTTCTAACAGCTATATATAGCTCACTCTATCTAGACTAGGTCTCACCTATATATATGTGGATTGTGATCAATATGATATAGTCTTTGGGACTGTATGTGGTGTGTCTCTTCTCTTTCTATTGCGTCTCTACATATCTTCTCTCTCTACATTTCAACACATGCGTTCTTTCGTCATAGAAATCCATAGAAAAATGGTGTAGTTGATAAGCACTACTAGCCACATAGTGTAAGAGATAAACCAAAGTCCTAATGGATTTATGCTATACATAGAAAGACCAATGCAAAGATTACTTACCTCTCAAGGAAAGTCAAGAAAGGTAAGATCCATGTGATATCATGATTGCAAGTTTGTTGGTAGATGTTGGATGCTAGATATAATCAATGCCCCACTCTAGTAAGGTGCCATCAATGATCAACGATGCACAAAGTTATAAGGCCCCCATTGTGCGGAGAAGCCATGTGTGAGCATGGATATTGGGTGGGTCCTGACTTTATGTCAAATGAGGTCTATGTGACCAAATGGAAAAAAGGTCATATTTCTAGATCTAGCCTTTGGATTAGATAGACTAGTTATGCTAGTAGTAACTCAAGCAAAAATGCATTGAGTTACGGGGTGTGGGAGTTATCAAGGATCCCTATTTTGGGGTGCGAGGGCTATGGAAGTGGCCCCTCATTGGGGGAGTGTCAGGGGAGCCAACAGCCCCCTTGAAGGGGGTCCTAGAACAACACCCCTGAGCTAATGGTAAAAATATTATTCCATGGAATATTCCCTCTCTAAGTAGGGAAGGTTCATAATATGAACTGAGTTACCAACTAGACTACCTTCCCTAGCTATAAAAAAAGGACCTGTCTAAAGCATCATCAATCTATCTTTCACCCTGTTAAAGTTTTTCGAGCTATCCTAAGCTCTTTGCCTATCATTTGTTTGGATCACCATCTAAGCTTTACAGTGAAAGCGCAGGGATGGATAGAGCCATCTTTATATCAGTTCATTTGAAATTAAATCAGTCTCTATTCTTCTCATATTTGTTGTGTGTTATCTAATCCTTGCTCAGATTTTTTCCACTATTCCATGTAATTTCTACATGGTATCAGAGCCTAAGAGACTTTGATGAGTGAAGAGCACACGGGGCTTCGATAGTGAAAAGTAGGAATGTTTGCTATATCAAGTAGTGGTGCTAGTGTATTAGATGGTGGTGTTATTGTACCAATAATTCAAACATTGAGGATTCGTCCACCAACCTTCAGTGAAGGCAAGTTAGATGGTACAAACTATACCATTAGGGCCAAAAACGCTTCAAAAAATGCACTTTTGTTAATCATGGGATTAAGGAAAGGGCCAAAGAGAGTTCGCCACGTGTGCAAGAATATGGTGTTCTTGTCTCCTCTTTTTTAGAGATAGTGGAGTCCATTTCGTGATTCTCTCTTCTTTTTTAGCCAAAACCCCTAAAGTCTGACATGTTTTGGAGTCCCAAAGACGTTATTTACTTACAAATCTGACAAAATATGTGACAGAGATGTGATAAAATTAATAATGAGTTTTTTAAAAGTCGGGAGATCTTTCAATATTGTTTTTGGCGCCCAATACATACTTATTTGGGTTCTTGGCGCTACTTTTTAGTTCATTCACCCCTCTTTGAGCTTCTTTCTCTGCGCTTTCTTTCTTTTCATGGCTTTCTCCAGGCGCCCTTCTCGTTTAATACACTCTTGCACAGTCTATAGCCAGGGAGTAGATGGAAATTTTGAGCCCAAAACCTTTGCTGTAAACGATTGGGTTACCATGCTGCCTTCTTGCAAGGGCTCTCATAAGGTGAAAAGAAGAAAATGAGAAGATATAAAACATCACTGGAAGGGGCGTATCATTGCCTTCAAAATTATGCCTGAAGGCTGGTTTGTCAAGGTGCAACATGTTTACATGGCCAAGGATATGCACTTGCCTCCAAACGAACGTGTTCCCCAACAAACACATTGTAAGTTATAAGTTGAATAACGTATATAATTCTTTTCCATTTATGCAAGTTCTAACAAACGGTTCGTCATTGTAGATATCTTTCCATCAACAAGTATTGAATGGCAACCTGTGGAAAGCCTAAGTGGGACTTTCCATGCCATTCATAAGGTATTGGCAGACATTATTTATGCCAATCAAACTGTGTCTTTTTATAGTGAATGCAAGGTTTTTATATATTATGCACAGTATGTGGTTCCCTCTAAAGCGGATAGGTATGGGAATATCGAAGATTTGCCATTGCCAAGTCTTTCATCTCTAAACTGGGAGATTCATGACAAGGTAACGGTGCAGAGTTTCAAATTCAAAATATCTCAGGATATTAAAAAGTCCATGACAGCTGGAAGGATCTCAAGAAGAATACGTTTATCATGGTTTGTACCCCTCCATATCTTCGTGGCTTGCTTCAAAACAGCAAATTTACAAAGAACGAAGGTATCCTAGCTAAGTAGAAACTTTTCGGAAGAGGATTTGGACAACACTATAGGGACGCATTGGAAATCTAGAGAGTGCGATCATAAGGGTGATATCTTGAGGTGCAGTGCATGCCCTCAATCCTTGGCTTTGGCTTACAGTATCCATCTCCAAACTCTTGCTTTGGGCTTTGATTACAGGAGATACAAACTAAGATTGGGTATTTGGGTTCCCTTGGATTCCGATACAGATTACACACCATATAAACTTGCGATGCACGTTTTGCCGCATGAAGAAGTAAAGAAGGTGAATGTTACTTCCAATTGGAGTCTAAAAGATGTGAGGGATACCTTGGAATTGCTAGACAATACATCCCCTAGATATAAGTTCAAAGTGAATGATGTAACAATTGGTAAAAGAGCCGAGCGCTCTTTCTTTTGTACGAGTTGTTTGTCTCCCACAATTGTGAGTTTTGAGCCTTGAGAATGAAAACTTGGCAGGAATTTATCTTAATAGACTGTCCTTAAGATATTTTTTAATGGGAACTCATAAGCTATCATGAAGCAAGTTTCCTTTCAAATGTGTGTAAATAAAATGTACATTACATTCGATTTACAAGTGAAAATTTTCATTACACAATGAGGTACAAAAATTGCATAAAAATGTATAAAGACAAAATAATAAGGCTCGTGTATGCTTATGTTTGCTATTTTCATTCTTTTTCTCACAGGGCCTTTCTTTGATCGTTGAAAAAATTTCACCTTTACAGGTAATCTCTTTTCTTGGGGCTTAAGAGGGGATGGATCAAATTTAAGAGGAGAGAGCATTGGCATTCCTTTTTTCTTAGACTCTGCAGCAGTGGTCCCATTGCCTTTGCCCTTGCCTTTACCATTGCCATTGTCCTTACCCTTTCCCTTGACCTTTCCCTTGCTTGTGCCCTTGGCCATTGAAGTTTTGGGAGGAAGAGGGGAGTCAGGATCATACGGTGTGATTGCCTTGTCCAGAATCAGCTCGATGCATCTCTCCCTTATCCACCAAACATATGATTCAGGATAGTCTCTACACTGTAAGAATAAATGTTATAAGTTAGTGAAAAGAAATCATGATAAGGGTTACACAAACATCAAATGAAATTAACTTACATTCACTCCTTCTATTTGTAACAACTTTGAATCCACTGTTCTGCAAATTTTTGAGATAACTCTCCATCCACAAGAATGCGCATCGCTTTGCAATGGAACTTCTTGTAGAATAAAAGTATAAGGCCTTTGAGGATCAGCAAGATCCTCGTATGTTGTATCCAAAAATGTAGAAACGAGTCTACCAGCACTGCAAAAGGAAGCTTTGTAAGTTCAAAATATTCTTTATAAATAAAATCAAAGTAAGTAATTTTCTTTCAACATACATTCATGCTTGACCATGAACACCGCTGAGAGAATTCATAAAGATAATTTCCCTTGAAAGACAATTAATGCAGATGAGACTCCAATGCCCTCTGCAAATTCATAAAAGAGGTGAGTAGAAGGGTGAAAGCAAATGAATATAAATTTTCCTCTACAGAAAAAGAAAAATACCTTTCTACATAAGGGAAAAAGATGTGGTAATTTGTCACACTATCGAAGCTACGAAAAAATGGTGAAATATTAGAACCAGATTTTGCAAAAAGTTCCACAGAGAGAAGTGGATCAACAATGTATATGGTTCTTCGGATATCGAGAGTGAGAGAGGAGACCAATGCCCTGCAGACAATAGCAAAAGCTATTCAATACAAATTTCATCCAAAATATACTTGAACCTATAAGACTTAACTTACGCAAAGAAAAAAAAATATAAACCTTACCTTATGCAACAAAAAACCACGGAGTCAGATAGTTGGACATCCCTTTTTTCCAACATGGGCTTGTCCTCGGGAGATATACTAAGATATTCCTCCTCAGGTTCTGCAGAAACATTCACAAGAATCTGCCCATACACTTTGCCCATCCTCTCGCTGTTGACGGGAGCAAGTGATGCGGCTTTCCTCTTGTAAACATCGTCTTCAGTTTCAAGCACCTCCTGATTTTTTTCACTCAAGAAAGCCTCCTGCTGGGTGGCACCCCTTGTAGGGTAAAGGTGAGTAACATCCTCAACATTTAGCTTTTTCTCTTTCCTGGACAATTTTGGGGGAATGTTAAGGATTTCAAAGGCTTTTTGATCATTGGAAGGCAAGGGCCTCAGCACTTTGTCAAACCTATACCTGACTCTGCTGATGATGCTGAAATCTTTATTCATAAGGGTGATCCTATGAGCATGGGCGGCAGCAATGTAAGCGTCGTTCATGAAATCAGTAACAAAATCTTCTGCGGCCTCTTGCAGGGCAAGAATGGCTGAGAGTTGCCACTTCTTATTTAGACCAGAGACAGTTGCCACTTGAGACAATCTATCAGAGATCTCTTTAACGACCCTTATAAAAGCAGCTTTTGGAATGACATGCTGTGTAGCTCTTTGGGCTTTCCTGATCTCACTGAAACATCTCTGCATATAGAAGAATCTGGACTTCCTCTTTCTCTTTTGTGGCTTGGGAGGTTCAGTGGCTTCAGCAGATGTAGCCTCAGGTGCCATTGTAGGGAATGAATCTTTCACAGGGCAAGCCTCACCCTTTGCTTCCTCAACTTCAGAAGAAGAAACATTTATAGAAGATGTAAGGCCAACACCTGGTGTAGGGGGGATTTCTGTTGTAAAATGCTCTAGGGCCTGTGATGGACCAGCTTCAGTAAACTTGGAAGAGGGCTCCTCCTTAGATTCATCAAATTTTAACTTTCTTCTACCCCCACTGTCCTTCCCATCCAGATGCACTCTTCTTGCAGTTTGCTTTGTCCTTGCCATCCAGAAAAGCAAAAATACCAACCAGAAGGACAATAACTAAAATAGTAAATCAAACAGGCTAATTGGCGCGAAAAGGAACGAAATGAGCAATTCAGATACGGCGCGATATGAACAAAACGAGCAGAATGGAACAGTGCCCTCGCTCCGTATTGGAGACCAGAATGCCGATATGGTGCGATATGGAGGAAACCAAGACTGCGTATGGATGCCCTCGCTCCGTATTAGCAATGACACAAGGGTGAGACCAAAATGCTGATATTGCGCGATATGGAGTGTAACGTGTCCGCTAGAATCATTCCGGACACGTCTTACCAGTCCATCGGGAAGGATGTCTAGAAAGCTCCGCCCGGCACTCCCATGGAATGTTACGGGACTTGCGATCTAGGTCTTCCCGCGTCTGCCACGTAGCGGAAGTATCTAGAATCATTCCGGACACGTCTTAGCAGTCCATCGGGAAGGATGTCTAGAAAGCTCCGCCCAGCACTCCCATGGAATGTTACGGGACTTGCGATCTAGGTCTTCCCGCGTCTGCCACGTAGCGGAAGTATCCTGGCCGTTCCCACTTAATTAGGATCGACTGGAATTGTTTGGTCATTTTACTAACAGCGACTAGCGTCAGACCTGATCGAACTACTTTATGCAGAAACGCCAGGTCTAACGCTAGTCGCTGTTAGTAAAATGACCAAACAATTCCAGTCGATCCTAAGTGGGAACGGCCAGGATACTTCCGCTACGTGGCAGACGCGGGAAGACCTAGATCGCAAGTCCCGTAACATTCCATGGGAGTGCCGGGCGGAGCTTTCTAGACATCCTTCCCGATGGACTGCTAAGACGTGTCCGGAATGATTCTAGCGGACACGTTACATGGAGCAAACGAACACAGCGTATGGACGCCCTCGCTTCGTATTGGCAATGACAAAAGCGGAATGTTAATAGACCTGCTCCGTATTGGTGAGACCAAACTGCTGATACGGCGCGATATGGAGGAAACGAGAATAGCGTTTGGACGCCCTCGCTCTGTATCGGCACACCTCTTTTTTACTAGCGAATAAAGGACTCAGCCGAAAGACCACCGATACAACGCGAGAGATAAGAAACGGAGAAGACGCAAGTCTTGTATCGCACCGTATCGGCAAGCAAGGCGGGAAGAGCTCGAGAAATGAAAAGTGTACACGTAGGAAAAATTACCACTTATATACCCACATCAATCATGACACGTGTCGGACATGTGTCCGACGCTGATTGTGCCACGTATCTGCATTTATGGTCCGTATGCTATGTGTCAAGTAACGACAGGTCCACTTGTTTGCCACGTGGTTATCGGCCACGTGTTGGCCAACGGCTACTGCCATGTGTCAGAGACCAACGGATACTGCCAGGTGGCATAATTCCGTGCCTACATAAGGGTGTGTTCCTTATCCGTACGTTTTTTTTCGGTTTTTCGGGAGCTCTGTTTGTATTGCTAATACGACGCAAGGGCAACTGTTTGCCTTCTTCGCTTTCCTCTCTTCGCGTCGTTTTGGAGGTTCTGCAGAGTCTTCTTTCAGCTCTCCTCTCAAGCTCATTCTGCCCAAGCTCGTGTGACCACCGTTGTGGCTCTCGCGCTTCTTACTGGAATCACCGATACGGCGCGAGGGGGCCTATCCGTCTGAATCGTTTCTCTCTTATCGCGCCGTATCGGCAGAAGTTGTTAACATGTCTGAACCCATAGAATTCCTAGGATCCAAGGTTTCTCTAGGAACTGGTAAAAGAAGAAGGCTTTCAAAAGGCTCAAGGGCATCAACATGTGATGAGCCTGTGCATTCTTTTCCTCTCCATCCTCTGCCACCAGTGTGAGAAGGCCAAGTACATCTCCAGGGAAGCGAACGTCGGTAGTGAGAGGTCAAGGAGTATCAGAGCTCACTGATATCACTCCATCAGAGAGGCTACTTGATTTTATGCTTCAGAATGGAATGGATCTCTCATTCTATGGAGTTGTGAAAAATGCGTTTAATCCTGATTGGGAACTTGACAAAGTTCTGAAATCTTGTGAAAAATATATTGTGGAGGACTTTTTGGAGTTTGAAAATCTTGCAGGTCCTTCTGTTGAAGTTGGCACAATTGAATATGTCCATGTTCCCATTGGGTCAACAGGAAATGAAAAGTCTGTATTTACTAAAAAGTGCAGGGCCCACTCTTTGGAGAGGTTTTATTCAAGAGACATATTTTGCTGCACTCATTCCAAAAACTGCAAGATGATGAGAAAATCTGCTGCTTTTATTGTTTTCACCCTTGTCAAATACCCTATGAAAGCTGAGGAGCAACAGTTGGAAGGAGCAAAGTCTGCCAGCTTTTGCATGTTAGATGATCTGGTAGATGAAAAGGAAACAGAGGAGGTTGTAGATATAGATTTTGAGGCTTCTATTGCTGAGAATTTGGATGTTGCTCACTTCAAAGCTGAGACTATCATTGAGGAGAGCCAAGGAGATACAAACCCTCAACCTGATGAGAGTTCTCACCATATTGTTCCTTCCCTACCATGTATACCTTTCAAGTACAAGGAGTACATTTTACTGTCAGATATTCAAAAACTTTTTAATCTCAGGGAAGATTATTGTCTTGCAATTATTGCAGAGGCTTCTGATGCTGCAAATGGGATAATTGACACAGAAAATGAATCAAAGGAAGAGATTCTGAAACTTGATAAAGAAACTCTAGATGATAAGTTTATTGATGCTGGTGAGGCTCTCTCTCTTTGTTTTGAAAAGGCCAAAGAAGCTGAGAAAGAGTTGAGTATTACTGATGAGGACTTCGATCGCATTCAAAGCGAACTCGGGATTTCCAATTTTGGAAGAGAGGAGTCTGAATATGTTAAAGAATTGACTAACACCAATGAGACAGCATCATCAATTAATTTATGGAATCCATTTAAATTGGAGTACGATGAAAATCAAGTGGTAAGATAATTTTGAATTTGCTTTTACACATTGGTAGGTTTACATTTCATGCTCATTCAGTATGGGTTTTATTTGCAGTTGTAGATTGCTGATACAGATAACTTCTTGGGGCGTGGCAAAGGATCGAGAGCTGCTAGTAACACCACCAAAGACATTGCACTCGGCCACTACTTGGCTAGGATTGACCCTGATTCCTTTTTTGTACTTCATAGTAGTTTCTCAGAGGATGCAGCATGGCCCATACTTTGTATTAAAGCTCTTACAAGTCTTCTAGGTTTCTCAGGATTACAATATAATGCCCACAAAGTAATGTTTTTGGAAAAGACTGCAACAATTAGGATTTTTGGCTATGGTCCAGGTTACTCTGCTTCTAGAGCAGGATACTTTTTGGCGTTTTCATCCTACGCCTTAGCTGCAGACCGAACTGATGTAAAATCTATACCTGGCTACAAGAGAAAAAAATTTCTACGTTATAGAGGAAAGATTCATGAGGAGGAAGAGAATGTGAGAGTTTTGGAAAACTAGCTTTGTATATATTATTTCTTATATATAAAAGTGCGATTGCTCATGTGTCATTGCCGTCTTTTATTTGCATTCTTTGAAGTTGTCGTCGAAAAAACCAGTTGAATAGCTCCTCCAAAGCATTGCTTTTTGTAACTCCTCCCCCATGCCTTGTGCTTCGAAAATAACTTGTGCGTGCTTGATAGTGGGATTTTTCCATGCCTTGGTTGCTATAAGTTGCTAAGGGGCCATGCTCCTCCACAAAGAAAGGTCCATGAATATGAAGAATATGCTGCAATACAAAGTAACACAAATTTTATACCAATTGAAAAACCTATCAAAATAAGCCCATATTAAATAATTATTACTTTACCAAATAAAAAGTGATATCTTTTTCTCCCCATGCCTCTTTTATCGCCTGAACAAGCTTTGTGATTGATCTTTTGAACTCTTCCGCATATGTATATGTTGTCTTATGTTGCCTGAGGAGTTTCAGAAAAACATCAAGGTGTATCCAGACCTCCATTCTAAGAAACGCAAGCCTCGGCGTGCTTGCAACATTTGTTGTGATCTCACATAGCTCTCTCCAACACTCCCAAGCCGCATTCACCTACCTTCCTGAATGGTTTCCTAAGAATCGTCTAGCTTTTGAGCCTCCCATAGAGACATCGGCCAAGATATCTCTTGTTTTTCTTGAAAGTATTGGATCCTTTCTCAAGTGAACTTGGCCCCCATGAAATCCCATTTTCAATAGCAATGCCTCGCATTTATCAATACACTCATCTGATAAAGATAATGGCTTAATGGAATATGCGTAGTCAAGATGCAACCTGAGAAGCTTATCGATTATTCTAATCTCTGCATGCAAAGTACAAATATGAACATTCTTAAGAGAGATGGAAAGAATGGGATCCCAGATGTCTTCTATGTTTTTAAATTTACTCAAATCTATAGAGTCTCTATTTGGGGCTCTTCTTACTGATCGCAAACTACTCCAATCTTTGGATCCAATACTTTCCATGCAATAAATGCAAGGATATTTTGCATTTGCACCATTACATATTCCAAGCATACATTTGATAGTTTTCAAATCAGCACTCATATGCCATTCCACATTAAATTTGCCAACCCCATCAACTACCAACATTTCGCCTTCACTTTGAGACTTAATGATATTTGGAATACCTGTATGGTTGAACAACCATTTCAACGTTTGATGATTTTCAATTGCTACCTGGGCCGCACCAATCCACCAAATCTCCATCTCGGATTGGATCTTATGCAATGGAGCTTTGCCCTCACCATTGCCATGGTCCAATGCCATGTTCATGAGGCAAATGCTAATTCTTTCCATCTTTTGTCCCTTTTGAATCTGTGCTTCATCCAACTTCAAGGCAAACTTTAGAACACCATAACTTTCTTCTACTGTGATTTTATACATGTGAACCATTGCAATTTGCACCTTTTTTAGATCAACCCATATATTGTTAAACTCATTGTAATAAAAAATTGCCTGTTTTTTTTGTTTTTCATAGGACATAGACCTTTCGATGTGAATGTAATCTCCAAAAACATGTGGAATCTTGCGATTCATGGAAATTCTTGCAGTCGAAACTGCAAGGGCTCGGGGCAATCCAAATATAGTTACCCTATTGCGTTTAAGATTTTTAAACCATAATCCAGAGATAGCACGATAACCTTTTCGACTTATACCCACAGTATCACATGTCTCTACGATTTCATTTGCTTTCACTGTGCCTTTTAAATCCTTCACTAACTCTCTCAAAGTTGGACCTCTCAAATCCACATTTTCTAGTGACTTAAGAATCCTCAAAATGTCTTTCTTATTCATGGTTTCCTTCAAAAGTTTGATTCTTTCCTCATTCTCTCGGATATTTATGCCTAGTATGTTAGAGACATATTTCTTTGTAAGATTTAGTCTCCTTTTCTTTGCTCTCTCACACAAGCTGGTTATATTTTTTAATGGTCTCTTCCTCTCTCTAAATCCTACTGGAGTTTCTCTCAAGCGTGTTAGCTTATCCTGCAATGAATTGTTAACATTTTTCAAAATATCAATCTGGCTTGTCAACTCTAAAATATTTGTTTGTGTAGTTTCTAGTGCTTTTTTCATTTCGTGCACTTGAGCTATATATGTGTAAGATGCAGAGTATAACCTCATACAGTAGCCAAGCATTCCATTGTAACCTTCTCTAGCATATCTTATATAGTCATGGACATTCAAAAAAGGAGGTGGTTTACCTGTAGAAGGATCCCTAGGATAGATATTTCCATCCACCCACAAATCTTTATGCTTCATTCCTTGTGTTCGCAACCTGTTGGCTTCAATCTCATCTATCAATACTCGATGATGTATACTTCTCCAAGATGTGTAAGTCGGATCTAGCTGAATAGATAGCTTGTATTTACGTGTGCTTGCGCATGTGTTATTTGAAGTAGTATTGCTAGACATTCTAGCAAATGAACCGAGCAAGAATCTCACAGTGATAGGAAGCAAGTGCAACAAAAGGAATGGTAAAAGAGAATAGTGTATATAAAGAAAACGCGGAAGCAAACAAATGCGAAGTTCGTACGAAAATCTCGAAAATACAAAATCTCTCGAGTTCCAAGATAATAAACGGCCGAAAAGGTGACCCCTGACCTGGATTAAAAGATGAGGGCAATTAATGGCCGACCTCTTCAATGAACCAAATATTCTCTCATTAATCACATCTGGACAACCAAATTTAGAGGTTTTATTCTTCCTAAACCTCAACTAATTAGCAACTTAATCACTTTCTTACAAGTGCCATTTTTGAAGCGTTTTTGGCCCTAATGTTTCTGGAAGTTTAAAATCACAACTATCCTTGATTTTTATGAGCTTCTAGAGACGGTGTTGGGGGTTGATCCAGAACCAACCCATCTCAAATCCATTAAATTCGAGTGCCACGATTTCTCCAAATGTAGACATTCTATGAGCTTGGAAGCGAAGAAATGTAGATGCATTGTGTGCCTTAGTTACAAGCTGTTTTGACAGTATTTTGACCTTGATTCAACACACAACCAAGGTATCAAAGGCTTGGAATGTACCAAGGAGTCAGTAGAAAATATAGAATCAAACAAGGATTTTAGAACTTGGAGAGTCAATGAGGAGTAGAGAATTTTGCCAAAGGAGAGAGAGATGAAGCATTCATCACTCGGATCAAGAATCTACGCAACCAAATGGGTAGTGTTGGGATACAAAAGACTAGTGACGAGCTAGCCAAGAGGTTTCTTGAGATTTTTCCACCAAATTTTGATAGATTGGTAACTTCTCTAAACACTCATGTGGGATCCTAAGATTTGATGTTTGAGGACTTTTGTGTACTACTAATGGAGAAGGAGTTGAGGCTTAAAGCCCTAGAAGGTAGTAGTAGTGGAGGTGTTGCATTCTGCACTAATGCAAAACGCAAAGATAGTTCCTCTACTAGTGGTGAGAAAAATAAGGATGGTAAGAAAAATTTTCAAGGAGAGTGATTTTATTGGAAGAAGAAAGGACATGCGATTGCATATTTTCATTTCAAGAAGGTAGATAAAAAGAATGGCACCATGAAGACTAAAGGGAAGGAGACAGCCAATATGGCTGAAGCAAAGTACTCATAGGGACCATTGAAGAAGTGTGTTTCTCAATGAAGAAATATCTAACATTGAGTCATGGACATTGGATAGTGGTGCATCACATGACCAACAAGAAAGGTCTATATAGTTCTATGAAGTCTCTACAAGAATCCATCACTATGACGACTAAGAATGATGCAAAATGCCCTACTGAGTGTTGAGAGAGAGAGAGAGTACGAGAGAGATACACAAGACGTTCTCCCAAAGAATGATTCATATTGATATAGAGTTAGTATATATAGGTGAGACCCAAGTAAAATGCCCTACTGAGTGTTGAGAGAGAGAGAGAGTACGAGAGAGATACACAAGACGTTCTCCCAAAGAATGATTCATATTGATATAGAGTTAGTATATATAGGTGAGACCCAAGTCAAGTGAGAGATGATATATATAGTTGTAACATCCCCACTCAAACAAAGGTCTCTGGCTGCGAGTGAAAAAACCCTTGGGGAGAACAAGGGAAAAACCTGAGCCCCTACACATACCTACGATACAAAATAATTTACTATAAAGTTTTCTTGAATACAATGATACATGCCTCAATCAGTGAGACAAGAACTTGGAACAATAACAAGTGCATGTCTTAATGAACTAAAGCGAGCTTCACTAAGAGCTTTTGTGAAGATGTCTGCAACAACCATTTGATCACTGGGACAATGCTCCACCATAATGGAACCTTTCTTGACTTCATGTTGAACATAATGATAATGAATAGCAATATGCTTTCATTTACTATGTTGTATATAGTCTTTGGTAAGACTAATAGCACTTTGGTGGTCGCATCGAAGAGGTGTACTAGATGATGAAGGATGTCCCAAATCTACAAGTAGTTGTCGAAGCCAAACTAGCTCGCGAGCTGCTAATGATGCAGCAACATATTCGGCATCAGTCGTAGAAACCGCAACACATCATTGTTTCTTACTGGACCGAGAAACCAAACATCCATTTACAAAGAAACAATTCCCACTTGTAGATCGCATGGATAAATGTGAACTTTCCCAGTCAACATCTGTATATCCAATAAAGTCAAGAGAAGTTGAAGAAAATAAAGAAGAATCCTCTCGACGACGATAAATAAGACCAAACTCCTTAGTACCCTTGAGGTACTTAATAGTACGTTTTGCAGCACTCCAATGAATAGTGGAAGGGGAAGAAAGATACTATCACAAAAAGTTAGCTGCAAATAAAATATCTTGTCTTGTGTTTAAACCAATAAATTGAAGACAACCAACAAGATTAGCAAAAGGTTGATGAATGGCTGATTCTTCATTGCGTGTTGTAGATGTACCCTTGGTAGAGCTCGAAAGAATCGGAGTGTTGGCAGAGTGCGCATTTGTCAACCCAAACTTCTTAACACTATCATTAATAAACTTTGTCTGGTGAAGAAGAAGAATGCCTTGTTGTCGATGTTGTTGAACTTGAATACCCAAACAAGAATGTATCTCACCAAGGTCCACCATTTCAAATGCAGTCGATAAAAGCTTCTTCATAGCATCCAAGAAAGAAATATTATTTGACACAAGAATAGTATCATCAACATATAGAGCAAGAATAATAAAACATTTGTCCTCCCTTTTGATGTAAAGATTTGGGTCAAAAAAACATGCAACAAAACCTTTAGATGTGAGGAATTGATCCATCTTAATATACCAAGCACGAGAGGCTTGCTTCAATCCATATAATGCACGATGAAGCTAGCATACAAGATGCTCCTTTTCTACAATCATAAAACCTTCAGGTTGCTCCATATAGATTTCTTCTTCAAGATCTCCATTGAGAAAAGCCGTTTTAACATCCATTTGGTAAATTTCTAGATCAAATATTGTTGCCAAAGCCAAAAGCATACGAACAGTTATGGAGCGCACAACGGGAGAAAATGTTTCTTGAAAATCTACCCCTGCAATCTGCGAGTAACCTTTTGCAACAAGTCGTTCTTTGAACTTATCAAACGAGCCATCAACTTTGGTCTTGGTTTTATAAACCCATTTACATTTGATAGGAATCTAATGTCGACACGAATATGTGCAAGTCAATAGTGTTTTATCTAGTTCCTTGGAACTTGTAATCATGGATTGATTCTTTTGTTGTCCCATATTTTCTAAAGTTTCCATGAGAGAAGTCTTAACTGGTTTGAAATGTACTAGAGCTTCTAGTTGAGAAGAATAAGATTCGTGAATCATTGGATTCATTGTGCTCTTTGGGCTAGAGTTCACATGCTATTGCGAGGCTAAAGCACTAGAATCTTGCTTTGCAACAACTGAAGTGACAATCTAGGTCACAATCAAAGACTATGACTATGTGGGTTCCACCTCGAGATTGAAAGTAGTAACATTTGCTTTAGTGGATTGGTCAATTATGATAATCAAAGAAGATTGCACATTTGGATCCTTGGATTGATTGGGAATAGTCTCAATCTTAGAATTTTTAGATTTGTTTTTGGAGATTATTGATCTTTAGATGTTTTCTAAGCCATCCATTATGGACCTTTTTTATGGATTGATTAGCTACATTAGGCTATTATTATTGGATTTTTTGTTTAGGTTTGTAGTGGGAGCTCACGCTCAACCGCCAAGACCCACGGACCACTTATTGCTTCAAGCATTTCAAGTGAGCACAAATGGCAATCTCTCACCTATTCGATGCGCCTTCCATTCTAGGGGGGTGTAGTGAGCTTATCTTGATGCCTGAATGAGTAGTCTCCTCCCTCAAGGAAGCAGATAGCTCCATGATTTAAGATGCAAGCTCAATCGAATCAATTAGATTTTTAGTCGCATCTCTGATTCGCACGTTGAGACATTACCTAAGGAGCTCTTGAAGAGTGCTACTAATTTGTGTGATTGCATGGACAAAAGCAAATGAGTTATCATGGTGCACACATATAGGTGGGCTATTAGTTCAAAGAGGTGGACTTTGAAGGTGATGTCCAGGGCACAAGGTTTTGACATGTGTGCTATGAGAGCAGTTGTTGCAAGTGTTGTCATATGCTACTTTGACAAGGGAAGGAGAATAGAGAAGATATGATAGTATTTCTCATAAGAGTTAGATGAGTGATTCACAAACGATTCACTTAAGCATACAGTAACAATCTACTGCATCAAGCAAACTATCAATCACGAAAGGCAGCCAATGGATTTTTATGGTGTCAATTGCATGTGTGAGAGGCATTGATCTTCATAAACATAAACATAAACATTGATCTTCATAAACATAAACATGAATCTCCATAGTTTTTGGCAATCTTCAAATCCAGATTGATGCTTGACCACAAGATCTTTGACTGCTAACATGCTCATGGAAGGCTAAATGACTTTGGAGGTGCAGCCATAAGTAGCATAAATCAGCTAAAGTCAAAGGTAGTATCAAGGTTTGAAGATGTGGAGGGGCTACCAACAAAGGCTCAATTAGAGTCCAATCAAGGAGGAAGATTCTAAGTTACCCAAGAGCTCCATGTGTTGGAAGTTCAAGAGTAAACACCTTACAAAGGAGTCAAGCTATAAAGAAAATGTAATTCAATCTTGAGTAAAGGCTCTTTCCTTGAACTCATAAGCCACGTGTTTCATCTCCACTTTCCTTTACCTTGACATTGAGTCCCATCCATGAGAAGAGATCTTTACTTGTAGCGGGAATTCTAGTGACTAATGGTGTTTACAACCTTTGTTAATCTTCTCCTTGTATCTAAACTTCTTCTTCTGTATATCTACCTTGAGTTGAGTACTCTTCATAATCCTTTGCTTCCATCTCACATAGTTTCCCTACAAAGAGTGACTTTCACAAACTCTCACATATATTTCGTGCAACATTTGGTGAACTCGACGTGAAAGCATCGCTTTTGATCATCGAGATAGGAAACCCTTTGAATAATCCACCTTCATCATCGAATGTTTCTTGCTTTCTGACCAATGAGATGAAGAATTTGTTACAAACATGCTTCTCGAGCATTTTGGATGCTACACTAGGATATACCATTAACCTTAAATCCTTCATTATGCTCTTTACATGCTTTTGAGTTGAGATTGGAGCTTTGACTCTTGACATTGGTTTTGATTCACAATTATATTTGGTCATTTGATGCTATAGTAAGAGCTTTGTAAGTGACTGGGATTGGATGGTTCAAGATATATGCTACTTGAATCTCAGATGTATGGATGGATTCTACATGATGTTTTGATCTTTGTTTGCTTGTCTAGTGTGTTCAACTTTTGTTCCAGCGCGAGCCACTACTTAACACTCGGTTATAACATTGAACATTTTGCTATGCATTTGAGTTTGGGGGCCTTATAGTGAGACTGTGGGATTTGGCAATATGTACATGGAGCCCCAAGAGAAACACCAAGGAACAGGGGATTCTATTGCAAGAAAATCTATCTTGTAACATCAACAAGCTTTTCTTTTATTTTTTTGATGACCAAAACAAAGAAAACATAAAATCTTCACGCAACATCATAGTAGATATCTCCCATGGATTTGATAGAATCAACCATAATCTTTAACATCTTCATAGCATCCTTCAATAGAAAAAGGAACATAAAAGAATACACCATTTTTGAATGGAAATCAATCACATAGTATTTATCTTCAATGTCTTCATAGTTTTCTCTCTCAACCTCTCATATACAGTTACAATACTCTATCAATAGTACATCATCTCATCACTACAATACTCTATAATGGCTCTCAATAATCCTTCTTAGGTCGTGGATACACCTCCCAAGAGGTATGTCTAATGTGAAGAGGCACCAGAGCCACTACAGTGTCTCTTCATAGCTCACTATTGTCACTGTCACTCCAGTCTTCTCTTCAGTCTTGAGCAGTTGTCTCTTCCATTTGTTTTAGCTCTTTTGAACTTAGATTCATCCTTTCCAAAATTTAAAAAACTTTCCCAAAGTCACACATACATTCTACAGAACACTTATAGAAGATCCATAGAATAGTACACAGAATAGGACCAGAGTAGATACAGAACAGCTACAAAGCAGATACAGAGGCTCTATAGAAGGTTTACAGAGAGTTACAGAAGGTCATCAAAGAACATCAAATCCTCATAACTCATACTAAAACCATTCCAAACTATCAAAAACTATTCAATAAACATTCAAAAGATTTCAAACTCCATCAAACATCAATCCATGCTTCATACAGAAGAAAATCAACACAAAACAGAAGCTATACAGAAGGTATACAAAACCAATCAGAACCTCAACAAAACCTATCAGAATATCACAGAGCTTCATATCTCCAATAAAAATCATCATGAGCTTCCAGAACATAATCAATATCATCCAAAACACTCTCAAACACTTCCATTATCAATCATATATCACTCTAAATCTATCAAAAATCAATCATTCAGACCTCAAAAACAATAAAAATCAGTCGAAAATTAAGTCGTTTTCCACTCTCAACATATTCCCACACTTAGAAAGGAAGCATCCTCGTGACCTAAGGAAAAGAAGAATATAAGTTCATTAAAGAGCTCAATTTTAATCTTTTATAGTATCTTCAACAATCACTCCAAACCACGACCTCAACTTATCACTTGTATCTCTAGAAAAAATACTTCTAAAGGAAAACTTCGTTATTCATTAACACATCTGATCAATAAAAATTCATAACAAATTTGTAAAGGATATAAGAGGTTCTTCAACTTTCCATCATAGGCTTTCCATCCACCATCAATAGTTTGAAAAGAGCTCTCGAATAAATTATTTAACCAGCACGAACTCATCACATAAGTTTATTACAATACACACACAAACACTAACACAACCATCTGAATGACACCTCCAAAAAGAGATATATATCATTAAGAATCATCCAAAATACATTGCAAAGGCATCAATGAAGGTGATCCCTTTTGAAGGCTTGGTGATTTCGAGAACAATCCATGGAGAAGGACTCATCCAAAAATGCATTGGGAGGATTTTGAAAGAACTGAAGGCAGAACATCCTTTCTAGCAAAACAATGTATCTGCTAGGTAGACATAGGGCATAAGAATATAGGACATCCAACTACTGGGAATCAATATTCACATTGATATTCATACAAAGATTTGGAATGGCCTTTTGATCATTATGGGAATGCCTATGCATATATGCTAGATACCAAGAAAAATGGGCAGTCAATCTCACTGATGGATCTAGAGATTGTGAATATTGGTGAGCAAAATGGAGGTAATTCTGGTATGCTTGACTAGTAGTTGTCTAGTCCCCTGGAATTAAAAGCCAGTTAATCTGTGGTCCTATGAGAGAATCAGTTGAGCTCCATCCTCTTCTTCTCGGAATCTGCTAATCAAATCCTTCATACCCACTAACCAACTGAGGGGGTTGAGAAATAGAAGTGGTAGGAGATGGAAGTGGAATAAGTAAAAGAGGATGAAGAGATGGGTAGGCAAAATCATAAAAGGAGGAATAAGCTAAAGAAGGAGTGGCTGAAAATTTAAGCGAATTAGTTAGAAAAGGTGTCAATTGATAAGCAGGAAAAGTAGAAGGTATATTGATAGATGGAGAAGGGCATGGTGGAGAAGGGGAAAAAACTCGATCTTCGATGAAAGAACAATAGGTAAAGATGGGAATTTGAGAAAAACCCTGAGGTTGAAAAAGGAGAGGTAAGATAGATGTTGAGTTGGATTGATAAAGAGAAAGATAAGTATCATAGCGATGGGCCATTTGTTGGTAATACAATAAGCTAGGAACAGATGGACCTAAAATAGATCGTCTATGATAGGCATCAAAGAAGGATGAATCAAATGGATGGTTTTTGGAAAGGTAAGCTAGGAGATCCACCCTCAGTTGGTTAGTGCTCTCCACATAAGTAGAAGTTGTATCCTGACGTTGGTTCAGGACCACATAATCAATCATTGAATGCCATGAAGTGTCCGGACAAGTAGCCACTTTATAAGAATAGCACTGGAATATGTCATCTATCCTCAACTTCAAATAGTTGACATATAAGACAGCTTGCAAAACCACATCCCCCACATACCAAGCAAGATCTACATCATCTGGAATTAACAGATCACCTCGTAGATAAATGTAAAACAACAACATGGTATCCGTCGTCACAAAATCTTTAAAAACCATACGGACAACTTTTGTCAGCAAATCAGAAGACCAAGCCCCACTCCAACCATCCTCTAGAAGAGGGAGATCCATCATTGAAAGCTTCATATAGAAGGTCAATTTCTGTAACTGATAGTGGACAAAAAAGGAATGGTCGGGAGGAACATACTCCTGAAAGTGCTCAAATGTAGACCATAATAGATCCATCCTGGACTGTAATCTTTCCACTTTTTCTTGAAACAACGAACATAATGTGGCCTGTCTCTAGAGAACTGCCAAGTCCTGTTGAGAGATAGAAGAAATCATAGGAACATTGGAGCTTGGAGAAATGGACCGTGACTATGCCAGTTGGTCCTGCAACTGCTTAATCTGGGAAGCTTGTGATTCCAATGTATTATGAGTAGTCTGCAAAGTTGACAGTTTTGCATCTAAAAGAGTTTGAAACTCTTGAGCTTCTTTGGACATTCTCTCTTTCTCTTCCAAAACTCTAGTGACCTCTGACTGAGCTTCTACTAGCTAAATCTTCAAAGAAGATATTTCTTATCTCTGGGTCTCAATCATTTGGGTCTGCTGCTCCATCTACTTAAACATATAAGCAATAGTGTCTTCAGTAGAGGCTAACTCTAAGGTTGCCTTATGCAACTGGTCTTTGGATTGCATCAATTCTTTATAGAAAGAAGCATGTAACTGTTGAACACAAGCTGTCACTGAGAGTTTTGGATGTCATTACAAAGGAATGGAATGGCATCTCCTGACACTAAACTGTTTAGTGAAGGGACTAATATTTCCAAAGAACCCTCTCTATGTGCCTTGAATAAATTGTTGCATGTGAGGTAGCAGGGAGGTTACTGCCAGAAGTAGCAGGAACTGTTACTGAAGGAATGACTGAGGAAGTTTTTTCTGCCACACGCTTCAAGCGCTTCTACTGAATGACCAATGGAGGAGGGGAATCAAGATCCTCTATATCAATAGGTTCTGAATCCTCTGAAGGTGGAGGGGGAGGAACTGGATCAGATGGAGGAGGTGGTAGCACACCCTTCTTAAGGCCTAAGTATATCAAGAAAGCATATAAATATGAACCATAAGTGACATTGGTAACATTCCCTTTGGTCACTTTGACAAAATGTTGATCCATCTTCGTAAGCAAGTAAGTACTCCAATCAATGGCAACCCCTTTTAACACCATCTTGGAAGCTGTGAAGAGTTCTTTGGACAAATAATGAGATGGTGTTTTGGCAGGCATAAATGTGTCTTGGAGGAATTGACAGACTAACTTCCAGAGAGGATCAGTGATCATGGAAAAAGACACTCCTGAAGTGTTAATCAATCTCTTGACATCTAGAATCTCTTTGGTCTGCTTCTATAACAGCTTGAGAATCTCATCATTGGAGAATAATTGTGTGGCTGTAACAAAGGGTTCTCCTTTGTAGGGAAGAGACAAATCCTTCCCTAACCCTTGGGGTGTCAATATCATGGAAGCATTACAAACCAGGCCCAATTTCTTACTGTATGATGCAAGAAACTCATCACACAGAGCTGAATCGTGTGGAATCAATGGGAGTGAAGCAACCACCATGAAAGTTGCAAGTTCTGCTTTCACTATAGGCTCAAAATCCAGTAGGGAAGAATAATCCATATCGATCAACGAAACATACTGGATAGGAGAAGGAGCATGAGGTGCCATTCAGATGGAAAACACATACACCATAAACACAAACAATCACAAAGAATGCCTACAAAACAACCAAATAACTATAAAAAAGAAATCGATCAAAAGAAGTACACACACAGACATAACTAACCAATTTACCACCCCAAACAACCCACATCCTAGAAAAAATTCGGCATGACCTCTACACATATATGACCAAAAACTTCATGCGATGCAACAAACAGACACCCAAGACCCCCTATCAAGCAAAAATGAAAAAAAACTACAGACCACACCCGTAATCGTATCACACAAGCAAACCATAATACCTTAAAAACCTAATCACGACCTAACCGTAACTTTGACCAATAATTTTAACTTAAAAGACTATGCATGCCCATTCCATGAAGCGTATTTATTAAAAAGGGAAAAAAAGTGCAGTAAGGGGAAATGGTTTTAATGAAGGGTTCATTTTAAGAAATTGTTAACAATGGGTGAAATTTTATTAGGTTATAAACCTTAATAAGAAAACAGCGGTTCCTTCTTAAAATTTCAATTACAATTTATTAGGGTGAAATGGTGCTTAAACGAAATCCGGACTGCGATACCTAGACTGGGGTCTCTAAATGAAAATTTATTAATTAAAAATTAATGGCGATGTGGAGTGTTTTTTTGCCAATACGTGCTTTTTTTGTGACGATTGGTTTATTTTTATTAAAAATTAAAGTGCCTCTGAAACGCACGTAGCAAATTCATTTTAACAATTCACTGTGGTTAAGGGATGACCAAAATAAATAAAGCTTTTAAAAAAACCTAGTAGGGGTGTGTATGCAAGAAATTAAAGGCGCACTGAGTAGCCCCAAATGTAAGGAATCCAATCAAAAAAGCAAGAACCATTGATTGGAAAAAATAAAGCACCTTAGTGGTTTTTTTTTTAATTTGTTATTTTTTAATTTCTTTTTTTAAAAATTGTAATTTAAGTGTATTTGTATTTTATATATTGTTTTGTTTTGTTTGTTTGTTTGTTTTTTTTTTTAATGATTAAAACAGAATATATGACACATGAATATGTTGTGAAGGGTAATGGTGGAATTTCAGCAATCCAACAAGTGTCAACAATGTGCCTAAATTTATCCATGATTTTTCAACTGATTTTTGAAATTTCAAATAAATTTTCATGAGGTGAGGTATTAAAAGTAGGATTTTGACTTCAAATAATACCTTGGTCATTTATGGAAGCATTTCCAATTGATAAATTATTGTCAAAAGGAGCAAGGGAGTTTGTGACATTTTTTGAAATTTTTATGGGAATATTTCTGAATTTTTTTCAATTTTTAATGAATTTTGCTCATTTTGCATGTCTTATTGAAAGAATTTTGAAGTTTTGAATTTTCTATAGTTTATTTTCTTGAATTTCCACTTTAGGAAATATTATAAAGGATTTCAGCAATGTTGGAAATTTTTGAGAATTTTTTCTATAATTTTTTTGGATTTTAAATTAATTTTGGAAGTTTTTTGGTGTTTTGTGTATTTTTATATGTTTTTTGGGTTTTGAAATTAAAAGTCGGTACCTGACCTACGTGTGAACAACGGAGGATGACTGCTTATGAACGGCTGACTGTAACACACCACCGCACGGACAAGTAGGAGGCGCGTCCTCACGCGTGAACACTCGCTAGCAGCTCACCCGCACACACACACACACACACACACATTGAGAGGTCCGCACGGCGTGGGAACAGGGGAGGGAGAGGGGAGTGTTTCTGCGCGGGTGGAGAGGGGTGTGGGTGGGAAGGGGGGCTATGAGGGGGAGAAGTGGAAAGGGGTGGAAAAGGGGGCTTGGGTAGGGGTAACTGGGGGTTAGGGGTTAGGGTTAGAATAACCACGGTTAGGGGGGGACCAAATTTGGTGGGGGGTGGGTAAATCTAGAGGGGGGGCAATTTTGGAGAGGGGGGCCAATTATGGTGGGGGGAGGGTAAAATAGTGGGGGGTGGGGTTAAAATAGTGGGGGGGCCAATCATGGTGGGGGGCCCAAATTTGGAGGGACAGGCGGCAGGAGGGTGGGGGGACCAAAGACGGATGGACAGGGGCAGCCAAGAAGCTGGAGGGAAGGGAAGGGTAGGGGTAACTGGGGGTTAGGGGTTAGGGTTAGAATAACCACGGTTAGGGGGGGACCAAATTTGGTGGGGGGTGGGTAAATCTAGAGGGGGGGCAATTTTGGAGAGGGGGGCCAATTATGGTGGGGGGAGGGTAAAATAGTGGGGGGTGGGGTTAAAATAGTGGGGGGGCCAATCATGGTGGGGGGCCCAAATTTGGAGGGACAGGCGGCAGGAGGGTGGGGGAAGGCCCACAAGAGGGGCAGCCAAGAAGCTGGAGGGAAGGGAGGCGCACAGGAGGGGCGGCGAGGAGAGGGAGGTAGGTGGTGGAGGAGAGGGAGGAGGCGGAGGAAGAGGGAGGGAAAGGAAGTAGGTGGGCGGGAAAGGGCGGAGGAGGGCGGAAGGCAGGGGGTGCAGGCGGCACGGGTGAGGGAGGGTGGAGGAGGGCGGAAGGTGTGGGGGGGGCGTAGGCGGCGCGGGTGGGAGAGCGTGGAGGAGGGCGTAAGGTATGGGAGAGGCGCAAAAGGCGGCGCGGGCGAGAGAAGGTGGAGGAGGGCGGAAGGCATGGGGAGAGGCGCAAGCAGTGCAGGCGGGAGAGGGTGGAGGAGGGCGTAAGGCGTGGGAGAGGCGCAGGAGGTGGCGCGGGCGGGAGAGGGTGGAGCAGAAGCATGGTGGGAGAGGCGTAGAAGGCGGAGGGTGCAGGTGAGGAGGGAGGCGTTGGTGCGGACTGTGGAGCCAAGAGGGAGGCGAGGAGGGAGTCGACGCTAGGGCTCCACCCAAGAGGGAGGTGAGGAGGGTGTCGGCAGTGGGGTTGTGGAGCCAGGAGGGAGGCGAGGCAATGACGAGGAGGGGGAGAAGAGAAACAAGTAAGGCGTTTTTTCATGTTTGTTTTTTTTTTTTTTAAATGTTTATCTTTTTTGGTTTGTTTGTTTTTTTTTTTTTTAAGAACAAAAAATTGTTATGATGGGTAAAAAGGAGCACACCCCCGTCTCCCGCGAAGGCGCGGGGCGGGGGTAAAAAAATTTGCATCCATGGGATCAGACGGGGCAAGGATGGTGACACGCGAGGCACCGAGGTCACGGGGGTGTCCCGAGGCACATAAACCCAAAAATCGGCACGTTCACGTGCAACACAAGAAACGCGGCCATACGACAAAAAGGAAGAAAAATTAATAAAACTCAAACCACACGTCGGATCGAAAAACGATAAAAATGAAAAATGTGCCGGGAGACGAGGGAAAAATGATAGAAAAATGTGACATGGGTTCCAGCGAAAAATGAGGATGTTTACATGGGAAAAACACAAGAAACAGACCCGAAAACACATACGTGTGTTAATATCAGAAAATCCGCGCATTGGAACAAAGTGCAGAAAAAAGAAAAAAATGTGCATAAGATCGTGTCCAACAACGGCAACACAAGGTTTCGACTGAGATAGGACGCGTTCACATGGGAAAAACCCCAAAAACGGACCCGAAAATGGACTCGAAAATTAATATGAGAAGGAACAATTGCCAAAACGAAGTGTGATAAATAGGAAAAATGTCTAGGGAAAAGGGATTCACAAGGTTGGTGGATCAAAACTCAGTTGGGGGGAATTAGGAGGGTTCACATGGGAAAAACACGAAAAACGCACCCGAAAACACTCGAAAAAATTAATAACTAAAAATTGGTAGTTGAAAGAGGAGGGAGGAAAAAGAAAAAAGTGGAGGAAAGACTGGTGGGACACGGTTGTCAAGTTAAACTGGAATTCCAATGCAAATAGGGCATGTTCACATGGAAAAATGTGAAAAATAGGCATGAAAATGACCCAAAAACCCGCAAAAATTAATAACGGATAAACCGTTGTCAAAGAGTTTACTGTTCATAATATAAATCATGGGATTCTTATGAACACAGAAGAACTTCACTGGGAGTTATATGAGGAATTTGCATACAAAATTCAGACATTATTATCCAATAACCAGCTTAGTTACATAAGTTCTTTTGTATTTAGCATATAATTTTCAGTTATACCATGTAATTGACACTGTGCAGGATAAATCACATTAATTCAGGTACAAAAATATGGTCAGAACTCAAGAAAAATGCCAAAAGTTGCCAAACGTCCACTAAGTTCACAGGGGACCTGAAGTAATAGACTTAAGTGACCAGCAAGTGACCTGGGTAGGTCAAAAAGTGACCTGGGCCTGAGCAGGGAGCAGCTCGCATTTTTTGGCGCAAAATGTGGGCTGCACAGTCTGAGCACAACTGGAGAAAGCTGAAGCTATGGTGCATGCTTTGGAGCATGCAAACTGAAGATCAACAGGCCCAGAAGCTGAAGATGTAAACACGGTGAGAGCTCCACTTTTCTGCCCGTTTGGTCTGACGAAAATGCATGTTGAAACAGTCTGTAAAGGGAAAAATCTGAGAGAAAAGAATTCAGCCTACTCTTATGCACGACTTCTCTCATTTTGTCTATCTCATTCTTAGTCCAATGAAGCCCGACTTGTACCCAAGTACTTAAGTGACTTTGGGGCAAGCAAAGGGTGAGGATTTTGAAGGTATATGGGCTACTATGGGCTGAAATAACCAGTCATAAACAGGGCAACCCACTGTTATTGTCTATTTTTATGAGCAAACAAGAGATTTATGTGGTTGTAATGGAAGGAAATTACCTCTTTTCATTAGGACTTTGTTCATTAATGATTAGAGGAGCTTCTTCATGAGTTTATGCACTCATTTTGAGCTTGATTATGGGCTGGAATTTTCTGTTTTAAAATAGGGCTGAAGCCAAAAGATATGCTTCTTCAACTCATTTCATGTATCAGTGGCCCAAATCTTGAATGTATTTGAGTCTATCAACATAATACTTGTTCCAAAGGGTTGAAATCCATCTATGTACTTGAAATAAAAGCCATTAGAACTTGCATTTGATATTCATAATTGAATTGAGAATCTGAAAATATCCTTTATAATATGATGTATGTATCCAAAGGCATTTGATGCAATCAAGATAGAGTTATTTCTTCCGTTCATGTATGCTAAATACATAGAGAAAAAGCTTGAATTCTTCTTCCGTACCTAAATCATTTCTAAATCCCGGATCTTATTAAACTCCAAACTATTTTTCCTTCCTGAACTTTGAATCCTAAACTCCTCTTTTGCACTAAAGGCCCGGTGGTAGACATTCAGCCCTTAACACGAGGACAGTGGTGAACCCGACTGGTTTCAAGGGCTCATTTTTCTAAGTTATTGGAACTTCTAAATGAAAAGATAAAAATGCAAATATTGGAGCCATCTTCAGCTCTATATTCCAACCGATGGTTTATCGTACCTAAGAAGAATGGATCTTTGCGATTCATTCAAGATTTACAACCCGTCAATAAAGTCATTGTTAGAAATGTTGGATCGGGGCCAATTGTTGATGAGATTGCTGAAGCTTTTGTAGGTAGGGCAATCTATTCCATGGGAGATTTATATTTAGGCTACGACCCATTTCAACTTGCTTTGGAAATCCGAGACATTACCACAATGAAGATGCCTCTTGGCCTAGTCCGCATGTGTACTCTACCTCAAGGGGCTACAAATTCAGTAGCTCACATGATGAATGCTATGCATAAAGTATTGAGGGATTATATTCCTCAATTAACTCTTCCCTTTCTTGATGATATTCCAATCAAAGGATGTGAAGTTCATGAGAAAAATGAAGAACTCAATGAACTTGGATGTCAAAAGTTTGTTTCCGATCATATTAATGATTGTGCTCAAATCTTGTCTAAATTAGAAGAAGTCCATCTTACTCTTTCAGGAGCTAAATCTGTTTTTGGAGTCGAAGAAGTCCTTGTGGTCGGACATATGTGTGGTCCATATGGCCGAAATCCTTCTCCATCCAAAATAGATGCTATCAGCAAAATGCAGGAAGAATGTACAAATGTTTCAGAGGTGAGAAGATTTCTTGGTGCATGTATCTTCTACCTTATTTGGATACCACATTTTGATCATGTTGCTGAAAGTCCTTATCAGCTGCTAAGAAAGGGCCAAAGGTTTATATGGGAAAAAGAACATACTCAGGCTATTCGAAAACTCAAGAAAATGCTCATTTCAGCCCCCACTTTAAAGAGGGCTAATTACTCTAATGGACAGCCCATTATACTCATAGTGGACACAAGTCCTATTGGAATAGGATGGGCAGTTGGTCAAGACGACCTTGAAGGCAACAGATATGTAATCTTCTTTGGAGCGAAGGTTCTTAATGAACGACAAAGAAGGTATACTCAAATTAAAAGAGAACTTTGGGGAGTAGTAACTGCATTAAAATGTGACAAGGAGTACTTCATGGGCGCATACGTTATAGTTGAAACAGATTGCCTTCCACTCTTGGGCATAATCGCCAATTGTTTCACTCCCGACATAGCCATGCTAAGATGGATAGCCTATATTAAATCCTTAAATCCTGATTTGAAACATATTGGAGGTAGAGATAATCCAGTTGCTGACATGCTTTCGCGTGCCAGATATAGGGATAAAGAAGAAATGATGGATGAAGAAGAATCGAAGTTTATAAATGATGTTGTAAATGCAGGTACAAATTTGAAAACATCAAGTATAGCTGAATCTAATGTTGATTCAGCAGTCAAAAATGCAGGTACAACAAAAATTACAGCAGTACAACAGGTTCAGCCACTAAAATAAATTTTATATCAGCAAGGAAGGATGAAACAACCAAAGAAGGACAATGGACAGCTAGTAAACAGCATGTTCAATGTTTTGTTATGGTTTGTTCACACTTTAAAGAAGAATATTATGCAGATGATTGGCTAAAAATTGGCCAATTTTTTAGCACTATGACAAAGAAGGAATATTGGACTAATGAAGAGTTCAAGAGAATTAAGAGAAAAGCTTATGGTTTTTTTCTTAAAGATGGTTACCTTTGGAGGCATGCGAAAAAGAAAGGAAGGGCGCCTGTTTGTGTCTTAGGAGACAAAAAGACTCAAAGACAGGTCATGCAAGAATTTCATGAAAGCCTATTGGCTGGTCATAGAGGCATATGGGGCATTTTTGCCAAAATAAAAGAGAAATTTTGGTGGCAAAACATGTATAAAGACATTGAGCATTTTGTTGAGTCTTGTCATGTTTGTCAAATATACTCTATGGTAAAGCATAGAGATGGGCTTCAGCCTACCTATCCTTTATCCATTCACTATAGATGGGTTATTGATTTAGTAACCATGCCTACAGGAATTTGGAATATGAGATATCTAGTACTTGCTAGAGAAGTTCTCACAAATCAAGTGGAAGGAAAAGCCTTGACAACAAAGTCTACTCATGCTATTTGTAGATTTTTACTTGAAGAAGTATTTTGCAGGTATGGATGTGTTGCTAAAGTGACTGCTGATAGAGGAGAATTGGATGCTGATGAGGCTCGCCATTTCTTTGCTCAATTGGGAATTAAGCTATCTCTTACTTCAGCCTACAACCCTGAAGGCAATGGTAAGAGCGAAAGAGGTCATCAACCAATTCTTAAAGCTTTAGCAAAATCATGCAAAGGAAAGATGAGGGAGTGGAAAGATTGCAGTCCAGGATGGATCTGCTATGGTCTACATTTGAGCAATTCCAGGAATATGTTCCTCCGGACCATTCTTTTTTTATCCATTATCAACAACAGAAGTTGGCCTTCTATATGAAGCTTTCCACGATGGATCTTCCTCTTCTAGAGAATGGTTGGAGTGGGGCTTGGTCTCATGAGTTGCTGACAGAAGTGGTCCGTATGGTGTTTGAAGATTCTATCACGACCGATACCCCGTTGATGTCATATATGTATCTACGAGGAGACTTGTTGATTCCAGATGAAGTGGATATGGCTTGGTATGTGGGAGACGTGGTTTTACAAGCTGTTTTGTATGTCAACCATTTGGAGTTGTGAATAGATGACATGTTTCAGAGTTACTCCTCCAAAGTGGCTACTTGCCCTGATAATTCCTGGCATACCATGATTGATTCTGTGGTCCTGAATCAAAGACAGAACACAGCCCCTACCTATGTCCAGAGCACTAATCAACTGAGGGTGGATCTCTTAGCTTATCTTTCCAAACATAATCCATTTGATTCTACCTTTTTTGATGCCTATCAGAGAAGATCTATCTTAGGTCCTTCTGTTCCTACCCTACTGTATTACCAACAAATGGCTCACCATTATGATATATATCTTTCCCTCTATCAAACCAATTCCACAACCATCTTACCCCTTCTTTTCCAACCTCAATCTTTTCCTCAAATTTCCATATTTACATACTGTTCTTTTATCGAGGATAGAGTATTTTTCCCTTCTCCACCATATCCTTCTCCATCCATTCATGTACCTTCTACCTTTCCTATTTATCAATTAACAGCCTTCTTAAGTGATTCCCTAAAATTTTCAACCACTCCTTGTTTAAATTATTCCTCATTTTATGATTTTTCCTATCCATCACTTCATCCTCTTTCATTAGTTCCACTTCCATCTCCTGCCACTTCTATATCTCAACCACCTTAGTTGGTTAGTGACTATGATGGGTTTGATCATCAGATTTCCAGAAGAAGGGGATGGAGCTCGAATGATTCTCTTACAGGACCTCAGATAAACTGGCCAATAATTCCAGGAGATTGGACAACTGCCAGTCAAGCATACCAGAACTATATTCATTTTGCTCACCAATATTCACAGTCTCTGGATCCTTCGGTGAGAATGACAGCTCATTTTGCTTGGTATCTGGCGTATATGCATAGGCATTCCCATAATGATCAAAAGGCCATTCCAAAACTTTGCATGAATGTCAATGTGAGCATTGATTCCCAGCAACTGGATATATTGTACTTTCATGCCCTCTGTTTGCCTAGCAGATACCTTGTCTTGTTGGAAAGGATGTGCTGCCTTCAATTTTTTCAGAATCCTCCCAAGACATTTGTAGATGAATCCTTATCCATGGATCGTTTTTGAAATCACCAATCCTTTAAGAGGGATCATCTTCATTGATACCTTTGCTATGTATGGTGGATGATTTTTAATGATAAAATCTCTCTTTTTGGAGGAGTTATTCAGATGGTTGTGTTGTGTGTAGTGTTTGTGTTGTGGGCTAATTGATGTAATAAGATCGTGGTGGTTGTCTATTCGATTTACTTTCGTGCGAGCTACATTTTTGGACAATTGTGGTGATGGTGTTGCTGGTTGGAGAGTTGCTAGATGCTGATGCAGAAGAAGAAGAAACCTCTTATATCCTTTATAAGTTTGTTGTGATTTTCAGTTTGATAAGAAGTGTTAATGTATAAAGGGTTTTCCTTTCGTTGTATTTTTATATCAGATACAGGTTATAAGTTGGGGTTGTGGTTGGATGGACTGTTTTTGAAGATATATTGAAGATCAAAGTTGAGCTTTTGAATGAACTTGTATTCCCTTTTTCATGGGTCGCAAGGACGCTTCCTTATTAAGTGTGGGGATATGTTGAGTGTTGAAATGACCTTTTTTTGGCTGATTTTTGTTGTTTTTGAGAGTTGAATGGTTGATTTTATGAGATGATTGATTGGTTTGGAAGTGGTTTGAGAGTGTTTTGGATAGGTTGGAATGGTTTTATTAAGCTCATGATGTTTATTAGTAGAGATGTGAAGTTCTGATGATGTTCTGATATGTTCTGTTTGGTTCTGATTGGTTCTGTTGAGCTTCTGTTTTGTTCTGTTTTGTTCTGTTTTCTCTCTGTAAGGAGGGATGGAGAATTGATTGATAGGGTTTGAGATTGTTTGAAAGATTATTGAATAGTTTTTTATCATTTGGAATGGTTTGGTATGAGTCATGTGGTTTTGATGCTTTCTGTTGACCTTCTGTAACTCTCTGATGAGCTTCTGGTGAGCCTCTGTAGACCTTCTGTATGCTTCTGTATGTGTTCTGATGGATGAGAGTGTAGCTTGGGAAAGTCTTCTAGCCTTGGAAAGAGGTGAATACAAGTGCAAAAGAGCTAAAAGAAGTGAAAGAAGTAGCTGCTGAAGATTGAAGTAAAGACTGGAGTGAAGTGACAGTGGTAAGCTATGAAAGGACACTGTAGTGGCTCTGGTGACTCTTCATATCAGACATACCTCTTGGAAGGGGTATCCACGACATAACAAGGATTATTGTGAGTGATTATGAGAGACTGTAGTGAGGATATGATGTATTATTGATGGAGAGAGAGAGAGAGAGTCAGAGATAGTCAAATCTACTAAAACAGAGTGATTGTATATGAGAGATTGAGAGAGAAGACTATGAAGACATTGAAGATGAATACTATGTGATGTATTTCCATTCAAAGATGGTGTATTCCTTTGCTTTCTTTGTTCTATTGATGGAATTTGTGAAGATATTGAAGAATATGGTTGATTCTATCAAATCCGTGGGAGATTTACATGATGATGCATGAAGATTTGTTGTGCGTAGTGTTCTTTTCTTCAATGTGATCATATAAAACCTAATAAAAAAGCTTGTTGATGCAGCCGCCTGCTCACACGCAGCTGACACGCAGTCTATTCCTGGGTATATTCTCGGATTTTTATTTCCAAAACCCGAAAACCCTCAAAATACATTGAAAAATTTAAAAAAAAATATTAAAAATCACTTCAAATTCAAAAAAATTTATAGAAAAATCTTGAAAAATTCTCAATATTTCTGCAACAAATTGCCATATTTTTCTAAACTGAACATTTTTGAAAAAAAAATTCAGACAATTTTAAAATTCAAAATTCTTTTAGAAAATACCCATAAAAATGAAAATAATTAATTAAAATGGGTAAAAATTCCAATTTAATTGCCAAAATTTTCCTAAAATTTCCATTAACATTTTTACTTATTTTTGAAAGATTTTCTAAGCTGAAAATGATGTGTCATTTTATCTCATGATTATTTTATGGTAAAAATACTTCATTAAATGCTAAATTTATACAAAAATCTCTTTCCTTCAAAACACACACTGAAAAATCTAGAAAAAAATCCAGATACATTTGGGATTGAGAAGTGCGCATTCATTGCATTCACATACACCCACTACCAGGTATTTTTCCTTTTATATTTTTATTTTTTTCCACTACCCCAAAAATTCACGGTTAATTATTAAAATGAACCCTAAACACCACCATGGCACGTGCGCTCGCGCCAAACACACATTTTTCTAATTAAAATCAACCCGTCGTTCACTTAGCATGCGCTAAGTGCGCTTAAGAGGCACTTTAATATTTTTAATTAAAATGAACCAGCCGTCACAAAAGCACGCGCTGGCAAAAAAACACTCCACATCACTTTAATTTTTAATAAATGAATTTGTATTTAGAGACCCAATCTGGGTATCGAAGTCCGCGATTCGGATTAAAGTACCGCTTTAACCTAATAATTTGTAATTACAATTTTAAGAAGGAATCGTCGTTTTTTTTATAAGGTTTATCACTTAATAAAATGTCACCCATTGTTAATAATTTGTTGAAATGAACCCTTCATTAAAGTAATTCCCCCTCACTGCACTTTTTCTCCCCTTTTTAATAAACTGGCTTCGTGGGATGGGCGTGTAAGAGTCTATTAGTTGACACTGATGGTTCGAGTTATGGTTCAGTCTTCATGTCCATTTTTATGGTAGTCTGATCTGTCCACGTGTTACAATTACGGGTACGGTGTGTAGTTTTTTTTTCTTTTATTGCCTAATACGGGGATTTGGGTGCTTGAATGTTGCATCGCATGAAGCTTTCGGTCGCATATGTGTAGAGGTCATGCCAAAATTTTTCTAGCCTGTGTATTGTTTGGGGTGGTACCTGGGTTAGTTACGTCTATGTTTGTATGAGTGTCCTTCTTTTTGGAATGATTCCTTTTTTATAGCCCTTTGGTTGTTGTGCAAACATTCTTTGTGACTGTCTGTGTTGTGGTGTGTGTGTTTACCATCTGAATGGCGCCTTACGCTCCTCCCCTTATCCAGTATGTCCCACTAGTCAGTAGTGATTACTCTTCCCTACTCACTTTTGAGCCTCTCACGAAGGCGAGACTTGCGACTTTCGTGGCTGCCTCCTTTCCATTGCTTCCAGAGGATCCATCCATGTGTGACGAGTTTCTGGCCTCCTACAGCAAGAAGTCGGGACTGGTCCAGGGTACTTCCTTGACTTTGACACCTCAAGGCCTCGGGAAGACTCTGCCTCTTCCCTACAAAGGTGAACCCTTTGTTACAGCTCGCCAACTATTCTCTAACGATGAGATTTTGAAGTTGTTACAAAAACAGACCAGGGAAATTCTAGATGTTAAGAAGGTGATCAACTCTTCAGGAGTTTCCTTTTCCATGATCACTGATCCTGTGTGGAAGTTGGTCTGTCAGTTTCTCCAAGACAGGTTTATGCCTGCAAAAATGCCATCCCATTACTTGTCCAAAGAGCTCTTTACAGCTTCAAGGATGGTGTTCAAAGGAGTAGCTATTGATTGGAGTACTTACCTACTCACTAAGATGGATCAACATTTCATCAAAGTCACCAGGGGCAATGTTACCAATGTCACCTATGGATCATACTTGTCTGCCTTCTTGACCTACTCAGGTTTACAGAAGAGTTTGCCTCCACCTCCTCCATCTGATCCAGTACCTCCTCCTCCTCCACCTTAAGATGAGTCAGAACCAATTGATATAGAGGATTTGGATTCTCCGTCTCCCCTGGTCATACAACACAAACGCTTGAAGCGGGTAGCAGATAAAGCTCCTTCACTTCTTCCTTCCGTGCCCATTCCTACTACCTCTGGCAGTGATCTCCCTGCTTATCTCACATGTAATAACCTGTTTAGAGCACATCGAGAAGGTTTCCTTGGACATATCAGTCCTCTCACTGAACAGTCTAGTCTCGGGAGATGCCATTCCTTTCCTATATAAAGACATTCAGAGTTCCATTGAACTGTAAGTGACAGCCTGTGTTCAACAGCTGTACGCTTCCTTTTATGAAGAACTGATGCAGTCTAAGGACTAGTTGCATAAGGCAACATCCAAGTTAGCCTCTGTTAAGGATACCCTAGTAGATTTGTTTAAGCAGATGGAGCAACAAACCCACCTGATTGAAACCCAAAGAGATGAGATATCTTCTTTGAAGATTCAGTTAATAGAGGCTCAATCAGAGGTTACTAGCCTCTCAGAGGAGAAGGAGAGTATATCCAAAGAAGCGCAAGAGTTCCAAACTCTTTTAGATGTCAAACTTTCAGCCTTACAGACTGCTAATGACACAGTGGAATCACAAGCTTCCCAAATCAAGCAGTTGCAAGATCAACTGGCAAAGTCACGGTCTGTTCCTCCAAGCCCTCATGTTTTCTTGATCCCTTCTCTCTCACAGCAGGACTTGGCAGCTCTTTAAAGATAGGCTACCTTATGTCCCTTATTCCAGACCAAGGTGGAAATATTGCAATCTCGAATGGATTTGCTATGGTCTTCATTTGAGCAATTCCAGGAATATGTTCCTCCGGACCATTCTTTCTTTGTCCATTATCAACAACAGAAGTTGGCCTTCTACATGAAGCTTTCCACGATGGATCTTCCTCTTCCAGAGGATGGTTGGAGTGGGGCTTGGTCTCTTGAGTTGCTGATAGAGGTGGTCCGTATGGTGTTTGAAGATTCTGTCATAACCGATACCATGTTGATGTCATATATGTATCTACGAGGAGACTTGTTGATTCCAGATGAAGTGGATATGGCTTGGTATGTGGGAGATGTGGTTTTACAAGCTGTTTTGTATGTCAACCATTTGGAGTTGCGAATAGGTGACATGTTTCAGAGTTACTCCTCCAAAGTGGCTACTTGCCCTGATAATTCCTGGCATACCATGATTGAGAGAGACGACTATGAAGACATTGAAAATGAATACTATGTGATGTATTTCCATTCAAAGATGGTGTATTCCTTTGCTTTCTTTGTTCTATTGATGGAATTTGTGAAGATATTGAAGAATATGGTTGATTCTATCAAATCCGTGGGAGATCTACATGATGCTGCATGAAGATTTGTTGTGCCTGGTATTCTTTTCTTCATTGTGATCATATAAAACCTAATAAAAAAGCTTGTTGATGTTACAAGATAGATTTTCTTGCAAGAGAATTCCCTTTTCCTTGGTGTTCCTCTTGGGGCTCCATTGTTGTGTCTCCGCTAAAGTGTCCACCCGCAATGCCACTGTGTGCCTCCAAGAGCACATCGTGCATCTCATGCTCACATACGCATTTACGCAGCAATCCGTCTTGCCCCAGCCTATAGAGTTGGCCTGTAATCAGTTGATAGGGCTAGATCTTAAGGATTAAGCATCTAAGTCGGGTTTTTTCTATTGGTCGCTCATGTAGTCCGTGCTCAAGCACTTGGACTATGTCGTCCGCCCAATATGGCGTTAGATCAAACTTAAATAAATCTCTCTCACTGGACAGGTGGAATAGATGGGGGTCGAGTAGTTTATCAACGATGCCTTGTCCAGCAGCTTCTCCCGTGGGAATGCGTGACATATGGTCAGCCATGTAGTGTTGTTTCCCTTTCCGTACAATCACGGAGAAATCGAATTCCAAGAGCAGAAGGAGCCATCGAGCAATGCATCCTGTAGCACAAGGTTTGTTTACTAGATAGAGCAGGGTTTGATGGTCCATGAAAAAGATGAAGGGTGTGGCCAATAGATAATGCCATAATTTCTTCACAGCGAATACCATGGCTAATCCCTCTCTTTCTATCATCGAGTAGTTCATTTCCATCTCAGTGAGTTTTCTGCTAGCAAAGCTCACCGGATAATCTAAGTTGTGCTCACCAGGTTGGCACAACATTGCCCCCACGGCAAACTTAGAAGCATCGATGTGCACATGGAAGGTAATGGTCCAATTTGGGGCTCGTAGAATTGGTGCTGTGGTTAGAGCCTTTTTCAATTCTTCGTACGCTCATTGGCATGCCTCGGTCCACTCGAAGACAATCATCAGCTTGTACAATGGTCTAGCGATCAACTCATAGTTCAGTACAAACCGCCGATAGTACCCCGTATGGCCTAAGAAGCATTGAACTCCCTTGTAATTAATTGGGGGTGGAAGGTCAAGAATAACCCTAACTTTCGAGAAGTCAGTGGCAATGCCATTCTTCGACACCACTTGCCCTAAGATGCATCCGTGCTTTACCCAAAACTGGCACTTCAAGGGGTTTAAGGAGAGACGATATAAGCGACACTGTTTGAAGACTGCGCTGAGTTTGTCTAAGTGTTTGATCCAGGTCGAATGGACACACAGGTCGTCGACAAAGACTTCTATCTCCTTACGAAGCATGTCCTTAAAGATGGTGCATATGAGGCATTGGAAAGTGGCAGGGGCGTTAGTCAAGCCGAAGTGCATGACTATGTAAGCAAAGACACCCCACTCAATGGCGAAGGCGGTCTTGTGCCTGTCCCGCAGGATGCACTTGCATCTGGTTGTACCCTGAGAAGCCGTCCAAAAAACTGTAGGCTTCCTTGCCTGCCACTCTCTCAAGCATGTGCTCGGTGTACGGCAATGGATAGTTGTCCCTCTTCGTAGCAGCATTCACCTTCTTTTAATTGACACACACTCGGATTTTTTCATTCTTTTTCATCATGATGACTATGGGTGACACCCAGTCTGTGTGCTCAATTTCATAAATGAATCCCGCTCTCATCAGTCCGGTCGCTGCTTGACCGGCATTGCATTTGGCATCATGGGTATGTTGTGAGTCACAACACTCGAATCTACCCCCTTGAGCTCTTCCAGGGATCAGGCGAATACGTCTATGTACTCTCATAAGAGAGCAACAAGACTAGTTTCTTCTTCCTCAGTCAAGTCATCGGCAATGAATACTGGTCGGGGTGTTTCCCCTTCTTGGGCTAGATTCACCTCCTTGACCTTGGCTGGTCCCTCAATTGGTTTGTTGGTTTGTCCTTGATGTTTGGCACCTAACAGAACTACTACCCTATCCCCTTTTTTGAATTTCCTGAAGCGCTTAGGGAGGTCCTGCGGTTTTCATTGTTCTTCCGTTCGCGTATCCCTGGGTTGTTTTGCCTTTTCCTGCCTTAATTGTTTGCGCCTCAGGTGGACGGGTAGGTCCCCCTTCGTGCGTCTAGTCGTGGGCGGCCTAGGGATTTCTGGATCACTGTCCAAACTAACCTCCGACTCAAAGTCAAACTCCCCATCTTCGCTAGAAGAGATAGTCTCCCCTGGTGGACGTAGTTCAGATGGTGATTCTGTCCTAAGGACTGGTGTCGTCCCTGGCGGGGATAAGCCTGCTTGTTCATGGTCTATGGCTCCTACGTGTTCCAACCAGGCACGGTCACATTCCATGAGCATGACCCCTCGCTCTATCCTAAAGATATTTCTTTTTTGCGGCTTGGAGTCTGCTCGTATTTGCTCTATTTCTTGTCCTTCATTGTCGTATTCTACGGTATCTACTTCACCCTCAGTTCCATCACTGAAGGATTGGCAGTCTTCGTATTCGTCATTAGAATCCCCTTCATCAGACTGCTCGTCATCTCCTAGGGCTTGATACACCTCTTGTTGTTGGTCAAGGAGTAGGGCCCAGTTATACATGAGGTTTAAGTCATGCACTCTGGTCCATTGCCACATGGATTCACCTAAGAGATCCTGTTGTGGTTTGAAGTTTGCAGCTGAATTGCCAGCTAGCTTGTCTGTCAAGTATTCCAGCATCTCCTGGAGTTCCCTTTTGTTAGTTGGGATTGGGAAGTTGATAGGCTTGGGCTTTCCCCGAAGGGTTCATACCATCATGCAAACTGGTACGGAGAGTGTGTCGCTAGGCTTGCCAATCGTTTTCATGGTTTGCTTATATGCCTCATGGTCTGAGAATGACAGGTCGATTGTAGCAAGAATGTGCATCCAATCCCGCTCATCCTCTGGGCATGGGATATACTTGGTCAAGGGCCCATAGGACTCCTTGACTTGAGTGTTACCCTTGAGTATAGCAGAGATGGCGTCTAGGTCGACCGGCGAGGTCTTCCAAGTATCCATCTCTATCCTTACGGCATCCGTTCTGTTGCCAAGGAAGATCGAGCCGTTACCCTAATCTTCGATGACTCTAGCGTTGCGCATCCAAGGTCGGCCTAATAGGATATCGTAGTCCACTCCCTTCATGACTATAAAGTCAATATAGAATTGGATGCCTGCAATCTTTGCTGGCCAATTCTTAAGTACCCCGAATGGCTTTACTCTCATACCGTTTGCTAGTGTGACATTAAACCTAGTAGTTTCAACAGATGGGTTTTCCCAAGTCTGAAGCACTGCGTGACTAAGCACACTAACCCCAGATCCTGTGTCTATGATTCCCTTTCTTGTTGTGTCACCTAGGGCTAGGACCGGTAAGACTGTGTGCATCTCAGAACCTTCCCAGAAGGCATTAACGTGCAAGGATTTAGGCACAGAGTGCAGCGTCAAACTTGGTATTTTCGTTTTTGCGTCATGGTCTTGAGGGTCTGCCGTGACCTACTCTCGTGACCCTTCGACCCACTGCTTAAGATCTTGCCATAGGGTAGGATGCTACCTAAGCAGATCTCCCAGGCTAAGTGTTACAGGGGTAGTCACTAGCATGGTCAGGACATCGTTGGATACTCGTCTTTCCCCTAACATGGATTGTCCTGGCCAATGGCCGCGTGGACTGATCTGCGGCTATGTAGCATCAAGGCTTGGTCTTAGCGGCACTGCTTGTGGCATGGTTGCTTCTGCTGACTTAGGTTGAGGCAGTGATATTGGCGTGCTTATACTGGAGAGATCATCAATCTCGTCCTCTATGATGGGCTCAGCGTCCTTGAGATGCTCTTGAGCCTCCTTCACCCATTCCTTCACCTTCTCTATGGTCTCTAACTGTCGCTTCAGATGCGAGTATTCCCCTATCTTAGTGCTTCCCTTTTCGGCCGTGTTAGGGGCTGAAGTCTCTACCTCTGCGTCTGAAACCTTCTTTCCAGTAGGCAGAGTCATAGCACTCTCGGTTTTTACTGCGACTTTAGCTTCCGATCTCTTCTTTTTTCGCCTGCGGCTTTTCTTCCCTATCGAAGCTGCGTTAAGATTGCTAGGTCCTAGCAGAGAGATGCCAGCCTGCTTTGTTTGGGCTCCGGTCATGACCCACAATGAGATAGTTGTGGCCTCCCCATCGAGGTTTTTGACACCAAACAGCCCCAATGGGACATATGGTACATTGGATGAGCTAGAAGATGGCTTTCGCTTTGGGCAGTCCAATGAAGAGATGGGTGATTCTGCACTCTGCGCACCTTTGGTCAGCCTTGTCTTTGTTTTGCTGCTCTCTTTTAGGGCAACATGATGAGACATGACTAGGGTGACTATAAGTCCAACAGATGACTGGATCCTGTGTCTGCCCTCCTAGGCCTCTACCTTGTCCTCTTCCTAACACCATCACCGGCATGGGTCGATAGTCCATGAGGACAGCGTTGCCCTCGTCATCATGCGAGACGTAAGGGTATATGTAGGTTTCTTCCTCACTTGGCTCTTCCATGTAGTGGACTGGAGCATCACTCGGTGGATGGGTCACGTAAGGACCAGGCGATCTAGGGATACTCGTAGGATTTATTTCCATCATAGGAACGGCCTGCTTCATATCGTTAGGCGCGGGAAGGGCCAATGGGGCTCCCCTTCCAAAGAAAGGCTGCGGCCTGTTTGCTAGGTAAGGCTGACTGTAGGGTTGCAAGTACGAAAGTCTTCTTGGTAATCTACACTACGTGGCATCATGGCCAAACCTACTGCAGCTAGCACAAGGTCTTGACCTAGGGTCTTGACACTTGGCCGGTAAGTGGTTTCCGCCACAGTACACGCATTGGACGTGCGGGCGCATTGGTCGTCTCAACATGTCTTGCAACTTGGCTAATTCCATCTTGACATCAGCCAAGCCTTGGTCTGTCTCGGTGGCCTTCCCCTTATCTTGGGATGATGGGATTGATCGCTCATTAGAGGCTGATGCTCTTTCTAAACCTCGCGAGTTGGTCTCCTCTACGTTCAAGCTCGTGGAGTTCTTCTCTTTCAGTTGATTCGAGCTCCTGGAGTTCTGCTCTTTCAGCTGATTATCGACTCTGATGGCTTCCTCAAACACTCTAGCTACCGCGTCTCGCTACAAGCTTGAATTGCCTACCAAAGCCTTATATAACTCCTCGTCTCGAATTCCGCTGATGAATACAGTCAAAACTGCTCTTTCAGTCGGTCGCTCACCTAGAGGGATTCTCTTGGAGAGACTCCTCACATGGGTTACGTAGTCGCGGATGTCCTCCTTCTCTTTCTACTTGACGTTCATCAAGCGTACTAGTAGGTTATCAGAGTATCCGAGCTCGGCGAATCTCTTGATGAAGAGATCCTTGAGGCCATTGAAGTTGGCTTGCTCTACAACATCTAGGCTCGTATACCACATCCTACCCTTGGCGCCTAGGCAAAGCCCGAATGCTTGCGAGCGTTGAGTTAGGTCGTTGAGCCCGTTGGCTTCGCAGACTTGCTCAAACTACTCAACAAAGCTGTATGGGTCGTCATGGGGTTGGTACTTGTCAAGTTGCTTGGCAACGATCAGTATTTTGGACTGGCTCTTTGAGCCTTGGTTCGCCCCTAGTCCTGCGAGCAGCGATGTCGCTAGTGCCGTGGCACTTTGTTCTGTAGCTGTGTTATCTAGCAGTCGCTTCATGAGAAGCTCGCTCAATGTCAAGTCCCCCTCTAGGGCTCTCTCGTGATCTGTTCGGTTCCTACCTGCTAAGTTCAACACTCGCTGCACCTCGCGCAACTCCGTACTTTGCCTTTGGCTTTTAGCCTGCTGATCCCTATTGTATTCGGCTATGCCTTGGAATGCTCTACGGGCTAGATTTCTCTCCTCTTCTAAATCTACGATGATAGCATCTGCTGTCCTACCGCGGTGCTCATACCGGGCGTGTGCGTCGTAACTGCTTACCAGTTGGTGTACTGAATAGCATCTGGAAAGACGTTCAAATCGAGTTCCTCATTAGACCAGCGGTCTGAGCTTTCCTCTACCATTGTCGAGTTGTCTTGCTCCACCAAGCTGTCGATCAGGTTCAGTATACTTGTTAAATCCATGTCATCAGCGCCCCTTGCTTGGTCCTAATATGTGCTTTGATGGTTTGCCTATGTCTTGGGTTCTCTCCTATTGGTGGGTTCCTTGAGTGGTTTATCTGAGTGAGTTCCTTTAGTTATAGAATTCAAATCTCAATTTATGATTACTCAGTGCGTGTGTCGTTTCTCGTGCACTTGTGCTCATCAATCAGGCTTTCATCTTTCTTAAGTGTACTTCAAGTGCGAAAACTCAATGTGAGTGCAGTAAGCAATTCCCAAGTGTCTTACGCACTTTCGCTTATTTCGGGGCTGATAGGCTTGTAGATCATTTTTCCGACGGTTTTGTCAAGGTTTAGGGTTTTCTCGTATGTCACCTTGTTCGTTTTTGGTCAATCAGGTTTTATAGCTCAGCGGTTCGCATCTAAGTCCTTGAGTCTCGCAACTGCCCACTTCTAGCTGCTAACCGGTTGCACGCTACGATTTTTTCCTATTACGTGTGCCAAAATCAAGTTCTGAGTGCCCGAAAGGTTTCAATAGTTTGCGTTGCTGCGTATTAGCCGGGTTCGGTCAAATTTCTGAAAATTTTGATAAAAAGTTGCACTCGGACCAACTGTTTGGAATTGCAGGGTTCGAGTAGGTCACTCGGACGGGTCGAGGCACAGGGTGGAGTGCCGAATTTGAGGGTTTGACTCGGATGGTTTTGATTCGGACGGCGGAATGGCAAATTCGAACGAGGTGATTCGGACAGACCGAGGCACTTGGGCCGAGGGCCGAATGTGGGAAGTGGCCGAGGGTCGAATTTGAGGCTTGAATGGGTCATTTGGATAGGCCGAGGCTGAATGTGCCACGTGGAAAAAAGTTTTAACTCGGATGGGCCGAATGGGTTGACTCGGACGGTTTGCCTCAGATGGTCCGAGGGTTGACTAGGGTTTGGCCGAGTGGGCCGAGGGCCGATTTTGGGACTCGGCCCAAAAACGGCCACTTGGACGGGCCAAATGCGGTGCGTGTAACCTGCACGAATACGATTTTGATCGATTCACCAGATGTAGACAAGCACCATGGCCATGCACTTCCAGATCCTATCTAGGGGAGTAGAGGGAGAGATTCATATACCTGAACGGCCGGTAAGTGCATTGATGATGCGATCGAATCGATGCGAACTGGAGCTCTCTATCTCTCTCTCTCTCTCTCTCACTCACTAAAATGGCACAAATGGCTCTCCCTTGGCCTCCTGGCTCTTATACCCCTTCCCAAGTGTGGTGTTGATGCCTCCAATCACTCACTTGCCGATCTTAGGCATCACTAGCGAGCGTTTTACCCATTTTTGCACGATTTTTGCCCTGTTTTTCCCTGTTTTGAAACAGTAAACCCTACCCTTTTTCGGTTCGATTTCCTAATTCTAACCTACGCTAAATGCAACAAAAATCGAAGGCAAAAAACTGAAATAGATTCTCCATGTTTTCCAATCATCAAGCAACCAAAATATCCCAAAATACTTACTTGTTTTGAAGATAAAAAACACCCAAACTTCCTACCTATCTCAAGCTCCGTTTCGGGGATGAATCCCCTACTTCGATGCTCGATATGAGGCGTGCAAATGCTCAAGCTTGAATCCGTTGGTCCCGGCAACGGAACCAAAATGTAGTGGGAGCTCACGCTCAACCGCCAAGACCCACAGACCGCTTATTTCTTCAAGTGTTTCAAGCGAGCTCTAATGGCTATCTCTCACCTAGCCGACGCGCCGTCGATCGTACGAGTGTAGTGAGCTTACCTTGATGCCGATGTGAGTAGCCTTCTCCCTCGTACACCTCGGTAGCTCCACGATTCTTGATGCTAGCTCAAGCATCCTCAAGCCTCCTCCCTCTCCAAGCTCCATCCTCCATAGTCGCGCGCGCGAGAGAAGAGAAGAGAAGAGAAGAGAATAAGAGAAGATGAGATGGTGAAGAGCTTCACCCTCTTGATCCCTCACTCCCACACACTCACTCCCTCACACTCTCATACTCCCTCTCTCAAGAGCACACACAAGCAAGAAGAGGAGAAGAAGAGAAGAAGAAGATGAGCTATTATTAGCCACACACTAAAAAAATGAGTTTCCATTCACTTTTTGAACTTTATATATAAACCCTAAAATCCCATGGGCACCCATCCCCTTTTTTACATGATCGGCCATTGTGGCAAGGTATTTTTTCCATTTCTCTCTTCTAGCCTTATGCCTCTAGCCTATGCCCATCTAATATTTTATAATTGGCATAGGAGGGAGCTTGGCACTCTTTTACAAGAGTTTTCAAGTTTTTTGAGGCTCCTTTCGTTTAAAATTGCGCCTTTGGTCTCGGCTTAGTTCTAGAGGTCGCTTGCATGTTTTTGCTATTCTTCCATGCTTTTTTCGCTTTTTCCTTCATTTTTCGCCATTTTTGACTTGGGGTTAACATCGCCTCGATAGACTTTTCCAAGGTTACCTTCTGTGTAAGAAGAAAAAAACTCCAAGGATGGAGTTACATGCAATGAAGCACCACTCTCAACAATCCACGATTGTGACAAACCATCATGAGCTAACAACAAGGCATTTATCACATCTCTTTTAGTGATATACATGTTCTCAAGTTTCTTTAAGGGGTAGACATACCATCCTTCTCATTTTTTTTTCATTTTGAGTTAGCTTGCTTCTTGTGTTCTTCCTTCTTCTTATAGTACTTGCAATTGGACATTTTATACCCTTTGCATCCACACTGATAACAAGTGACATCTTGCTATTTTTCCTCGCTTTTGCTGAGATTTTTATTCTTATTTACAACATTTGACATTTTTTTCACTTCTTCCTCTTACAGTATAGGTTGATCCTCTATTTTTCCCACTTTCTTTGCATCTAAGCTCTTCATTGAGAATAGAACAATTCATACCACAAATGTCAAGTTGGGGTTGTTGCTTAATGACACAACCACTTCTTCCCATGAATCGAGCAAAGTCATGAGCAAGAAGCTAGCCCTAAGTTTAGGATCAAAAGTTGGCAAGTTTGAATCTTGAAGTGAGTTCAAATACAAGTGAAAGATTTAAAATGCGTTGAGGTAGACTTAGACTCATCAAGCTTCAAGTTGACCAACTTTTGGATGAGATGTACCTGATTCACAAGAGTTGTATTCTCATACATAGCCTTGATTTTCTCCCAAACTACATCAACAATAGTAAGTCCCTTGATATTAACCAAGATATCATTTGTGATAGACATTTTAATGTAAATAATGACTTTTTTATTAATTTTATCCCAATCCTCATATGACAAAGCAACATGCTTATGTTCTCCCAAAGCATCATCACAATCCTTCAAAAAAAGTACACCTTGCTTCATACGATCTTTCCAAATATCAAAGCCATTGCCATCAAGTTTATGAATATTAAAGAGGTTATTTGTTTCAGATGTAGATGCATTTCTAGCCAACACTACAAGGATATAGGAGAATAGCGACGGGAAATTGCAACACATATTAGCCGTATTGCTATTTGCATCACAAATGCGATGCAAACAACGACGGTACTCAGATAAAAAAAGTGACTGAAACCCCGGCACAACATTTTGTAAAAGAGAGAGAAAATTACATCCTGCATTTGGGAGAGAGAAAGAGAGAAAGAGAGAAAGAGAGAAAGAGAGAGAAGGAGAGCTCACAGCCATCATTGTTGTTCGCGAAGAAGAGGAGGAAGTGCATGAAGGGAGATGAGGAGCTGTCGCAAAGAGGAGACGAAGAATCCATCTTTGAGCCTTTGCGATAAGTGCATTGCTTCCTCTTGATTTGTTTTTGTTCTTTCTCATTTTATTTTGTTTGTTTTTGTTGAGAATGAGGTGCATTGAGGGAGAAAGAGAGGAAATGAGAGAGGCAGAAGAAGAAAGGAAAATGAATTAAGAAAGAACAAGATATATATATATATATATATATATATATATATATATATATGAGAATGAATGAGAAAACATGAGGGGATAAAGAAAAACAAAGGCAAGGTTTGTTATTGTTATTTCTTCTTTTTCTCTCTTTTTTTAAAAAAAATGTGCATTGAGGGAGAAAGAGATGAAATGAGATAGGAAATGAGAGAGAGAGAGAGAGAGAGAGAGAGAGAGAGAGAGAGAGAGAGAGAGAGAGAGAGAGAGAGAGAGAGAGAGAGAGAGAGAGAGAGAGAGAGAGAGAGAGAGAGAAAGAGAGAGAGAGAGAGAGAGAGAATAAACATGAAAGATAACAAAGAAAGAGAGAGAGGGAGGGAGAGAGGAGAATGAGTGAGAAAACACTAGGGGATGGAGAGAAACAATGAGAGGGTTTCTCTTGAGAATGAGGTGTACTGAGGGAGAACGATAGGAAATGAGAGAGGGAGAAGAAGAAAGAAAAAGGAAGAGAGAATGAGAGAGAGAGAGAAGAAATATGAAAGATAACAAAGAAATGGGAAGAGAGAGAGAGAGAGAGAGGAAAGGCAAGAGGAGAATGAGTGAGAAAACATAAGGGGGTGGAGAGAAACAAAGAGAGGGGCAACAAAGAAAGAGAAAGAGAGAAAGAAAGATAGAAAATGAGAGAGGCAGAAGAAAAAGGAAAAGAGAACGATAGAGAGAGAATAAACATGAAAGATAATAAAGAAACGGGAAAAGAGAGACAGAGAGAGTCTCTCTCTCTCTTTCCCCATTTCTTTGTTGTCTTTCATATTTACTCTTTCTCTCTCTCTCTCTCTCGTGCTCTCTTCCTTTTTCTTTTCTTCTTCTCCCTTTCTCATTTCCCGTGTATTGGTTTTCTCCCTCTCTCATTTCCTATGTATTGGATTTCTTCTCTTATAACTTAACAAAATTAACATAAACTAAAGTATTGGTTTTCTCCCCCTTTCGATGTTTCTCCCCATTTCTTTGCACCTTTCTTTGCGCTCTTCATTTTATGTTCTCTCCCCTTTCTCTTTTTTTCTCTCTCTCTTTATTTATTGCCCCTCTCTTTGTTTCTCTCCACCCCCTTATGTTTTCTCACTCATTCTCCTCCCTCTCTCTCCCTCTCTCTCTCTCTTTTCCCATTTCTTTGTTGTCTTTCATATTTACACACACACACTCTCTCTCTCTCTCGTGCTCTCTTCCTTTTTCTTTTCTTCTTCTCCCTCTCTCATTTCTTTGTTTGTCCCGGGTCCTTGCTCTCAATGCAAGCTGGCAAAATCAAACGAAATCATCACTTGTCTATAGAACATGTACGATGCTTTGGCAGGTTTCAATTGGAGATCATTGATTAGGCGATAGACTTTGAGCAAACGGTAAGAAAAGTGTATATCAATCATGCATTATATTCGCAAACTAATTGAATATCATATACAAAAACATTAGACATGGCCATAAAATTTATACAGGGAGGTGACGCTGATCTCATCCCAAGGAGGAGTGTACCTATTGTTGCCAGTTAGAAGAGTTTGTGGGTGTCCGATGGATGGAGTATACCTAAGCCTTGGAAGGCGCTATCCAGTCTATACTATCAATACAAGAGAAGACTAGCAGCCTTTCAGACTTTCCTATAATCCTGGAGCTTGAGATGGAGACAGTGATCGATGCATTGATGCCCATGTATGCTGAGACATCTGATCCGCTTCGAAAGGAAGTATTAATACCATTATATAATGGGTGCGGATTATCTCACCTGAAGACACTGCTTGAACTCCTAAGTGTGCAACCAAAATAGGGGTGGAGCAATGCGAGTGTGACCGAGTTATTTAGGTACGTTCTACGTACACTTTGATGATTTCACTTCAGTACCATTATAAAAAACAATTGTGCTTTTTCAAGGTATTTTATGATTTGTTTTCAGGTTGCTAAAGTATCATATATTACCACTTGGAAATACCAAGCTTGAGTCACATGATAATGCACGATATGTTTTACGAAGGCTTGGCATGGACTACAATATTATTTATGCATGTGTCAATGATTGCATGTTGTTTCGAGGAGAGTACAAGACTATGGAGACATGTCGAGAGTGTGGTGCTTACAGGTATCAATAGGACTTGCAAGGGCAAACCATCCCTAAAAATTTTATTAGATACTTTTCACTTATCCCCCGTATACATCAAATGTTTCGTACGTTGGGCATCGTCAACTTGACAACATGGCATGCACAAAATAGATCCATAGATGGAGTCCAACGAATATCAGTGGATTCATGCGCATGGAGCCACATTGACTCTAGCTTTCGAGGCTTTGCATGAGAGACAAGGAATCTTCAGCTCGGTCTTGCCATGAATGGTGTGAACCCATTCGGTCTCCGCTCAACTTCTTATAGTGTGTGGCCTATTGTTTGTGTTAACTACAACATCCCATTATGGCTTTCTACAAAGAAAGGATACTTGATCCTTAGCTTGCTCATTCCTGGCCACTATAAAGTCAAGAATATGGATGTCTATCTCCATCCATTAGTCAATGAGCTTAAGATTTTGTGGGAGGAGGAGGTCACCACTATGGAAGATATGAGCAAGTGCGATAGTCGATGGTCTGCCAATATACGAGCCATTATCATGTGGACCATGCATGACTTTCCAAAACTCGGAGAGTGCTCATGTAAGTAGGCTTCCATTCTCATTGGTCATGTCTATCATAGCTCGTTCAAGTTTGTATTCACAGGATAGAGATGTTGGGACATGACCGGGTACCTTAGGTTAGCATGCATGTCCATTGTGTGGCCCACAATTAGACTCCTGAAGGTCACGAACCATGAAGAAGATGGTATATCAAGGGCACGCTGCTTTCTTTCCGGAGGTCATGAACTAAGGGAAGGTTTTCTTAGATGACAGCACGAATGAACACCCAAAGCTAGTATGAGTCGAAAATGGTCCACACGGAGTCGCATCCAAATGGAATGTGATGATTCTCAGTTTTCTACGAGTTGCCATATTGGACCCACTTAGAGATCAACCACTTGTTAGATCCCATGCATATTTTCAAGAATGTGGACAGCTTACTATGGGACCACATCACAAGAAAGAGAGACAGTGCAGGGGCACGAATGAATTTGAAGAAGCTTACTATGGGACCACATCACAAGAAAGAGAGATAGTGCAGGGGCATGAATGAATTTGAAGAAGCTAGGCAAGATGGAGGCGCTTTGTCGAGTGCTAATGGTTGCTTGCAGCTACCTCACACTCCTTGGGTTTTGTCCACTAAAGAAAAGTGCATTGTGAATCAAACTATCAGGTCTATCCGCACTCCGACATGTATGATGCATTCTCTCAAATCTGTGTTTTCTAAAGGCGACCAACTATTAGGGCTAAAATCCTATAATTGCATAAGATATGTTAGGTTTGTACTATGAATGGATTGTAAGTGGCATGTGTATTTTACTATTTGGAGTGTAATCATTGTTCGTAATGCTTCTTTATTTGTGGCAGTTTGTACTATCGATTGCGATCATATGATGCCTTACTCTAGAAATACACAGAGCGATTTACAAGTTGTCAAATTTAGTGCGATGGATCTCATAGAAGGAGATCAAGGCATCCTCTATTGAATCCGCAAGGTGGGCAGTAGTGGAGATGGTGTCTCTTTGAGAAGTACCTACCCACCAACATGCTCACGATACAAACCCACCTCTTGGTGCATCTTGTAGACGAAGTAGAGAAGGTAGCATAGCTAAAGGTTGATTGGTGTCTGAGGCATTAGTGCATATTTCCTAATGGCTACCAATGGTGGATTCAAACACCAGTATGATATGGTCGCTGAAGGATGATGATAGTTTGGCCAGAGATGTGGTGGTTGGAAATGGGGTAGAAAATATGATGGATGCTGCAATGGAAGAGAAATTGAATCATTTTTGTATGTTGCACCATGCCTCCAAGGAGACGCGGCTCCCTAGGTACAAGCAAGCCACGAAAGATCGGGAAGAAGCGTGATCCGAATTTTGACATAGTACACGCCATCGATTGATTTGATATCCCAAGGGCATGGAGAAGATTCTGTAGTTTATGTCTATGCGATGGTTACATGGAGCTTTGATCGCAACCTCTCGTGAAGGGGTGGAGGTCCCTACTGAGGATCAGGGATTCTCAAGAAGATGTAGTTCAAAGGTGACCACATGTTTTAAAAGCTGTCATATCTAGATTTTATGTGTGTCAACTAATTAACCATTTCAATGTATAGTACAAATATAGAGTGCGTCATGATCGCGCGGACGACATTTTCGCGTGGAGCGTATAGACAAAATGCACTCCATAATGGATTGTGGTGTCATGGCAAAGTTCGAGCAAGAGAGTCGACTGTGAGCCATGGATCCAAACACCGTTTATAGATGAGATAGAGTATTTTGGACACTTGCAAAGTATTATCATGGTGGATTACCGTAGCTTCTTCATGATCCTATTCGATATGCAATGGTTCAAAGTGGTTACAGGAAGGAGTCGGTGCAATTGTTCGACGAGGTCCATTGGGATTTCTGAAAATAGATTCCGGATAGATTTGCGTGACACATTTGTCTTACTGGCCCATTGTGAACAGATGTATGAACTCATGTTTTTTAAAATGTTATTACAACATGGTATATGTCACAAATGTTAAATCTCTCTTGTATGTGATTTTGAACATGTAATTTTCTATCCAGACCCCTGAGAACCTCGATGGTGGTATGTTGTGCCTTCAACTCCCCGAAGTGCGAGAGTATATGATGAAAGCAATGTTCCTAGCATAGATGAAAACAGTATGCAAATAGAGGAGTCGATATTGCAAGGAGTGGAGGTCTCCCAAAGCTTAGAGCATGTAGAGGAGGAAGAATCGGGTAACAATGATGGAAAGACAAGAGGCCAAAAATTCTTTGAGAACGAGGCAGACTCATCTTTTTGTGGTGAACTTTCTATCAACCTTCTAGTGTATGCAGAGTTGTGTCAAGAGATTGAGATGGAACCATAGGCTATGTCATACTTGCAACATCCATCTACTCAATTCATTGATTAATCACTTATAAGGAAACTTTAGAATGTGCATTTTTAAGTAATATTATTTTTTTCAGAGTTGTATTACCATGCTTTTCTTGAATCTTTATATTGATTATGCTAACATGATCTTCATATGTATGCCTCTACATCAGATGGCTCGATTGAGAGATATGGCGGACCAAGAGTTGTCTCAGACACCATAAGGTTGTTCTATTAGATCTACTTGCTTCGGTTTCCAATAGATGAGGTCGTCGCTCTAGACTTGGCCTCTTCCTTGTTCGGATGTCCAAAAGCTTCATGATCTGAAGATTCTTGAATTATGTCATGACAAATGTCACAAGATTAGCCATATGCTATGAAGAATAAAGTGAATCCGGACCACATATAAACTTCCTATAAATTAAGATTAAAAAGTGTTTGTAACCTATGCATTCATGTTGAAAATGGTGGAAGCTAACATAACACTATCAATATAGTTCCATATGAAATTCACCACAAACTAATCCATGATTTGATATCAAAATAGAAACCAATGTATTTTACTGGTGATGTAACCATCATTAAAATAATATGATTTCTAATTACATTAGCACCATGACACCCACATATAAGAACTTCAATTTTGGATAAAGTAAGAAAGATCTACATGATGCACACATTTCACTCTACTCAAAAGAGCATGAAGAACTATTTTTAAATGAGAAATTCAAGCACATTAAAGGTCCATTGAGTAGAAGTCTCAATGAGATCATGAGACATGTAAAGGAGAAAGACAAAAGAGTCACTATTGAAATTTTTCTTCTTTACTTATTCTTAATCAATTAATTCCATTCTTTCATGTGACTTCCAAATAATTAGACATTGGAGGTTCATGAAAGTATATGTATCTCTGGTGTAAGTACATGGCATGAGCTCAAATGAAAGGATTTAGAAGCTATAATTAGATATATTCACAAAAAGTCACTTAAAAAAGAACACAACTTTTAAATTAAAAAAGATTCGCGTATCTAGAAGGTCCACAATCAAAAGTTTTAAATGCCCTTAATTGCATGTATATTGTTGATTAGGGTGCCTTCACACAAGTCCATGAGATGCTACAAAATGGAAAATTTAAAACCTCATCTTATGATTATCATGTGCATATATTTAAGGATTTGTGATGAAAAACACACACAAAAGTACGAGTGTGCATGTGTGTGTGAGTGCGATTTTGTAAATACATACATACATACATACATAAATACATACATACATACACATATATGCATACACACACATGGGAAGGGAGAGAGAGAGAGAGAGAGAGAGAGAGAGAGAGAGAGAGATTAATACATCTTGCTGCATGGCCTTAACTCTAAGTAGTAAAAAATAATAACATGTTTGATAGGTAGCTCCACAAGTTCAAAGTTACCTCTTGCACACTCTTTGTAGGTAAAATGTGCACGCACATTAAGGGCTTTGACTATCTACTACTCTCTTTGGAGAGAAGAGGGCTTTTGAGGGTAGCACACTAGGGGGGGGGGGGGGGGGGGGGGAAGGGTTTTTGTGTTTCATATGTAAACTCTGCATTGCTTCTATTCAAAGCCTATATAGAAAAACTATAATCCCTCAACTTTTCATGAATAAATTATACCCTTTTTCTATTCAATTTTGAATACCTAGTTTAAATAATACAAACCTCTACATACAACATGTGTTGAAAATTGATTTGAAAATCCCTCATTTTATGCATGTAGTACTCAAAGCATCTTTGAAGTCAATTATTTGTTAAGGTTCAATAGAAATATTTTTCAAATTTTCCCAAATAATATCCTATAAACTTGAAGAAGAAGGTTTGAAATATTTGATTTTACAATAATGTTAGTTAAAAGATTTTGTGCTACCACCTTTTATTGGGGTTCATTGTCTATAGACCATCTATTTAACATTGGTTCATTATATGGGGGTTCATTATATGTAGACCATCTATATAATATGTGTTCATTATATGGGGATTCATTATATGTAGATCATCAATATAATATGTGTTCAAGGCGTATTGCAAAACTTGTGATCTTTAATTTTTCATGAACAAGGAACATTGTTTTCCTATTCAAATATGAAGAATCCTTTGAAATGGTATTTTGTTCTGTATACCTCTGTAAGTGTTCTATGGAATGTATATGAGACTTTGGGAAAGTTTTCTAGCCTTGGAAAGAGGTGAATGCAAGTTCAAAAGAGCTCAAGAAAGTGGAAAAAGTAGATGCTGAAGACTCAAGAGAAGACTGGAATGAAGTGACAATGATGAGCTATGAAGAGTTATTGTAGTGGCTCTGGTGACCTTTCATATCAGACACGCCTTTTGGAAGGGGAATCCACGACCAAAGAAGGATTACTATGAGTGATTATTGAGTATTGGTGTGAGGATATAATGTACTATTGATTGAGAGAGGAAGAGAGAGTAAGAGATAGCCAATTCTATGCCAAACAATGTATCTATCTATGAGAGATTGTGAGAGAAAATGGTAAAAACCTTGGAAAAAATCGATTTGCTTTTGTATGTGGAAATATAAAACTACCATTTTCCTACTCAAATATGAATAGTGCATTGAAATGGTATACTTTTCTACGTAAAAAAGGTAGTAGATCTTCATTTTTTTAATGGGATGATCTTTTATTGACTACTTTCAAAGTTATTTTGCGGCATTTTCATACTAGAATGATCATCATTTTTTGTGAATGACCTTTTTCAAAGTTTTTGTGGCGCTTGGTAGACAGAATTGTCATTTTCATACTAGAAGGATGTCATTAAGCTACTCCCTTTCCTTACCTTGCTTCTTAATTAGTTCATTGAAAATTTTATGATTATTCATTCATAGAATATCTACTTGATTCAAAGGATGGAAAAATGTATAAAAACTTATGTTTTAAAAAGTTAGTGATGTTGAACTCACATTGTCTTGAGTGGACCCCTAGCTAGGACAAGCTACTTCCAAGTACACTTTTGAAAATTTTTATATACATCTCCATAACCTCAGCTTGATCCATGCTGACATCAGTCTTGTGAATTGCCACAACCAATGGCTTCAACCATATATGTGGTCGGATCTCTATTTAGCTATATTTATGCATGTGATGCCAAAATTGAGTATGGGTTCATTGATGCAATTAGATCAAAGAATAAATGTTGCAAGTACATATGAATGATTTACAAGTGTGCAATTCTCAATAGTGTATCAAAATTGATCGAGTGTGCTTTGTGGAGCTATTGAGTCACTTGGTTATCCTTATTGATTTGTGACTATACATTATGAAAATGGGTATCACATAGTCAAAGTATTCTTTAGTAGAGCTCTAGCAAGATATAAAAATTTCCCACATGATTTTGATTAGTGGTATAAAATATTTTGAATTTTTTGTAGAAAAATGATCTATAAGGTAGCCATGCATTTTAGCCTTTTAGCTTATTTTTTAGTCATGTAATGATTTGTGATGCCAATGGGGGCATAACATAGTGGTTTGAGTATGGTGGGTGTGTGAGTTCAAACCTTGTGCATTGTTACCATTTAGCTGGTGGCTGTGTGAGTTCAAACCTTGCGCATTGCTACCATTTAGCTTATTTTGATCCAATTTGCTTTTCTATTATGTTGTGTTGAGTAGATTGTTGAGCAATGTCTTGTTAATCTTTACTCAAGAGAAAATGCAATCTTTGTACAAAGGGGGTTTCGACCTTCTAGGGCTGGGTAATAAATATATTACCCTTAAAATAAAATATAATACATTTTTAAAAATATTTATATACCCTCCAATCTATACTACTATATAATTTTAGTTGTAGGTTCGGGAAGCCCTGAACCTCCAAAGGGCTTTTCAAACTTACCCCCTCCTCCCCTTTTTAATTAAAATCCCATTTCTCTTATGTGTAATCTCTCCATTTCTCTTCCCCTTCCCCTTTTTAATTAAGCCCCCCCTCTCATGTGTACTCTCTCTCTCTCTCTCTCTCTCTCTCTCTCTCTCTCTCTCTCTCTCTCTCTCTCTCTCTCTCTCTCTCTCTGTGTGTGTATGTGTGTGTGTTCCCTCTCTCTTTTCTAATTAAATCAAACCTCTCACAAACGTCACTTTCTCCCATTTTTAATTAAATCAAACCTTTCACAAACGTCTCTTTCTCCCCCTTTTTAAATCTAAAGTTTCTCTGATCTCTCTCTCTCTCTCATAATTAATTTAAACTTTCCCTCTAAATTGTTTCTTTTTCTTCTTCTAATCAAATATTTATTAAAATATATTTAACATTATATTTCTCTTTCAATTAAGTATTTTAAAAAATATTTTGTAAATTTAAATTTTTTGTGACATAATTTTTCACATACTTTGAGAGGGGGGGAGAAAGAAGATGATGAACTAGAGAGAGAGAGAGAGAGAGAGAGAGAGAGAGAGAGAGAGAGAGAGAGAGAGAGAGAGAGAAGAGAGATGAAATGAAGAGAGAGAAAAGAAAAAAGTAAGAGAGGGAGAGAAGAAAACAAAAAAGCCAAGGAAACAAGAGGGAGAGAAGAAAAGAGAGAACAAATAAAAGGAGAGAGATAAGGAATGAATGAGAGAGAGAGAGAGAGAGAGAGAGAGAGAGAGAAGAAAAAAGAGAAGAGGGAGAGAGAAAGAGGAAAAAAAGTAAAAAGAGGAGGGGGAGAGAGGAGAGGAAAAAGTAATGATGCAAGAGGAAAGAAGAAAAAGGAGGACCGAGAAAATTTTAAAAACAAGGAGAGAGAGAGAGAAAAAAAAGGGTAAAGAGAGAGAAGAAGAAAGAGGGGAGAGAAAGAAAAGAAGAGAGAGAGAGAGGGAAAAAAGGGGAGAGAGAGAAGGATAAAAAATATGAGAGAGAGAGAGAGAGAAGAAGAAGATGAAGATGATGAAAAGAAAAAAGAGGAGAGAAAAAAAAGGGAAGAGAGAGAGGGAGAAAAAAAAGATGAGAGGGGCAAAAGAGGAGAGAGAAAAGAGGGAGGGAGAAAAAAGATTAAGAGAGAGAGAGAGGAAATAGAGAGAGAGAGGGTGAGAAGAGAAAAAAATGAAAAAATTTGCACAGAGAGAGAGAGAGAGAGAGAGAGAGAGATTGGGGGCAAGTAAAAGAGAGAGAGAGTAGCAAAGAGAGAAGAAAAAAGTAGGAGAGAGAAAAGAAAAAAAAAGAAACAAGAGGAGGGAGAGAAAGGCAAAGAAAAAAGAGAGAGATGGGGGAGGAAAAAGAGAAGAGAGAAAAAGGAGGGAAGAGAGAGCAAGAGAAAAAAGATAAAGGAGAGAGAGGAGGCAAAAGAGAAGTGAGAAGAAATGAAATAGAGAGATAGAGAGAGAGAGAGGAATAAAAGTGAGAGAGCGAGAGAAAGAGACTTAAGAAAGAGATATAGAAAAATATGGAAAGGGAAAAAAAAGGAAGAGATGAAATTGAGAAAAAAATTAGAGAGAGAGAGGGGTGGGAAGAGAGAGAAAAAATGAAAATATAGATAGAGTGAGAGAGAGAGAGAGAGGAAAAAAATCAAGAGAGAGAGAGAGAGAGAGAGAGAGAGAGAGAGAGAAAAGTTTGACTTTAACTTCTAACTTTGTGAGGTCCAATTAGTACCAACTTTATGTATACATGAAGTTTTATAAGCTTAATACATAAAAGAGATTGTATGTATAGCTTGTATTTTATATTATACATTTTATAAATTACATTACAATCTTTATAAATTACTTTCAGTTTTACTTTGATGGAAAGAGAGAGAGAGAGAGAGAGAGAGAGAGAGAGAGAGAGAGAGAGAGAGAGCTCTTTTAGAACTTTTCAAATGAAAAGAAAAATATTTATGTACCATTCCAGTCAACTAGTAAAAATGGAAGGCAACTTGTAAATGTTGACATGCCAAATGGCAAGGGCATTTTGATTGGGCATGTCTTGATGACAGGCAAAATTTGATCTTTGGCTTGTATTTTGACAGGGCATTTTCAAAAAGCCTTGTTTTGACAGGCAAAATACGCCTTGACAAGAAAAACAACCATAAAATTTAGGCCCTGAAATTTCCAGTCTCTTTAAAAAAAGAGATAACAACTCTAGATAATACATATGGACCCTTCCAAAGAAAGAAAGAAAAAGGTAATAACTTTAGAAAAATACTTATGTGACCTTCCAATTTCTTTAGAAGTGAGAGCTCCTTTAAAACCTTTCCATCTCGTTAAGAAGGAGAGAGTTCTCTAGGACCTTCCAAACCAAAAGGTAAGGTGCCGGGGCCTTTGAAAGTTGGAACTTGGAGCCTGAGTAAGATAATGAACTTCCAAAGCCATAAGATCTCATTACAGTGTTGTATGGCAAATGAGAGACACTACACAGAGAGAGAGAGAGAGAGAGAGAGAGAGAGAGAATGTAGAGGAGAGAGAGAGAATGTAGAGGGCTACTTCCAAAGCCATAAGATCTCATTACAGTGTTGTATGGCGCATGAGAGACACTACACAGAGAGAGAGAGAGAGAGAGAGAGAGAACGTAGCTTGACGCTGTCAACTTGACCGGTGCTTATAGGTCGTTATACACACGAGATCGAGCAACATATTGGGCGCACTCAGCCAGGTAAATGTGCACGGATGAGGCATTTAAGAAGCAGAGAAGAGACACTCGGGAGAGCTCAGAAGGTATTCTTAGAGACACCTCCAGTCTTCTGCAGCTGCGGCATGACCAGTTACGCCACAGTAGAAGCTAGCTAGCCAATTTTCTCTCTCTCTCTCTCTCTCTCTCTCTCTCTGTGTCGGCATGAGCAAGCTATTTTGCTGAGCAGTGCAACAAGTGTATGTCTTGTCATCATCGGGGCTAATATTGCATAGTGATATACATACTAAGTAGGACCTTAGAAGATAAGAATGGGGCGCAGCCCGTGCTGCCGCAAGTCGGAAGGGGTAAAGAAAGGCCCTTGGGAGCCAGAAGAAGACGAGAAGCTCGTCTCCTTCATCTCTCAGTATGGACACGGCAACTGGCAAGCTCTACCAAAGAAATGCGGTAAGTTGAAGGGGTGGGGGCAGGCACAGAGAGAGAGAGAGAGAGAGAGAGAGAGAGAGAGAGAGAGAGAGAGGTGTGGCTATTTATTTCTTTTAATCTCATGATAAGTTCAGTTTATCTTTCATTGCCCCAATGAGACTTATTTCTCCTTTCTAATGACTAAAATTATAATGATGGTGGTGGTGATGATAGTCTCCTTGCTTATGTGGATTTATGATGATCATGATGATGCAGGCCTCCTCCGGTGCGGCAAGAGTTGCCGCCTCCGTTGGACCAACTACCTCCGACCTGACATCGTACGGGGGGGGTTCTCTCCCTCTGAAGAGCAAAAAATCATCCAGTTGCATGGCCTTGTAGGCAACAAGTGAGCACTTAATCATCAGTAAACCTCCATCATTATGATTTTTAGCGTAAGGGTCAGCAATTACACTGATCTTCATACTGGTACTGATATCAAATTGTAGGCTAAAGATTGTAGATTTGATTCTAGTGCTCACTAATAGTAATCTCATCAGTGCATCACCATATAGCTGCGCTGCCATTATGTTCACTAGCTCACTAATTATGGCTTGATCTAGCTATTGGAATATGTGAATCAGTGGAGGGGTGTCAAGTCAAGGCTAGCTAAGGCATTACAAATAATTTCTCAACAAGCTTTTCTGAACTCTCCAGTCTCAGCAACCTCTTCTGGATTCTGAGCCCCAAGTCCTGCCTTAATGAACCTCTTCTGGATTGTGAGCCCTAAGTCCTCAGAATCCCCTAAGTCCTGCCCTAATGAACATCTTCTGGTTTCTGAGCCCTAATTCCTGAACCTAATGAACCTCTTCTGGATTTGTTAGCCCTAAGTCCTGCCCTAATGAACCTCTTCTGGATTCTGAGCCCTAAGTCTTGCCCTAACAAAGCTTTTGCCAACAGTCCATAACAATCAATAGTCTACAAGATTCTCAAGGCAATCAACAGAAACTGTTCATCGAGTGTCAAACTTCAACTGTTTTGTTGATCTGCTGTTTACAGGTGGGCATTCATTGCTTCCCACCTTCCCAAGAGGACGGACAATGAGATCAAGAACTATTGGAACACAGTGCTGAAAAAGAGGCTGCGTAACCTGGGGCTGTACTTCTCAGACGCTACGCACAGCCAGATCAGTAGTGCGATCGAGAACTTTAATTCCTCCACTAAAAATAAGCAGTCCCTTAATCACTCCCCTAATCAACCTACCGCAAAGAATACATGGCAGTTACCACAGCAGCACAGATTACTCACCATGAGCAGTAAATCAGCAGGTATAAGTAGTGCCCGACACATTAATCAGGACTACGCGGCAAAGAACTGGAAGACATATATTAGAAGCGACACAGCGAGCCACCTTGCTCAGTGGGAGATGGCGAGGCTGGAGGCAGAAGCAAGGCTAGCCGGCAAGCAGTCGACATATGCGAGGGATCATGCGAATCTGCCTAAATCAGATTGGAGTAGCTTCCATTCCGGCTCTAGCCTCATCCCTAATGTATCTCCTCTCAGTAACCCTTCTGCAAATTCCAGTCTGATTGCGCTGCAACTCTCCCCCAGCACCGATGCGATTAACCTCATTACTGCCAGCGGCGGCCTGGCTGTGGCCGCGTCACAGCAGCAAAATATAATCAGTATGATTGACGACTCCCAGAATGACGATCATGCCGGGCTGGATGGGGTCGTGATCGATGGTCAGTTAGACCTGATCGATGATGGTGGGTTAGACCAGAATATTCGCAACATAAGCGGGCCGGATGTATATTCCTCCGCCAGCGAGAACATGAACATAATCAATGCAAGCCCGGCTATGGCGCCGCAGCAAAATGATATAGGTGCTGTCACTGATACAGGCGATAGCAGTCATGATCACGTGAAGCAGCAGGCAGAGATCATTCATGGCGAGCTACTCGAGCAGACCATCAGCGACATCATCAACGATGGCGCCATGAATGACCTCCAGGAGTTGCTCTTGGATACTGCGTCCTCATCCGTTGCCTCTCCCATCTTGCCACGTGACAACGCATCCGTGGAGTCGTCCTGCAATCAGACGTTGACACCTGGCATACAACAACTTAAAGAAGCCCTTCAGGACTGGCTTCTTGATAACAGCGACGATATGGACGACTTGCTCGACATCAATTTCAGCTTCCGAAGACGCTCCCACACCTGATCACATTAACACCAACCAGTTGTAATACTGATGATCATTGAACTAGATCAATTAGTACCTGTGCCACTACCCAACTAATGATGGTATTTGTAACAATACTAATACTTGCCCTGATCCTTCCCCTATTTTTCTAGCAACTAGCCAATAGAGCACTATGGTGAAGAAGTTGCTGCAACACTAAGCCCCTTTTGCTCTTTCCATTCCCCGCTCCAAGATTAATTTCAAATTTAGTATCTATTTTTCCTGGAATAATGGCCATATAGCTCAAAAGTATTTTTCTTCTGTAATGTCCATTTAGCTCATTCCTATTTTACCAACCCTATGAACACTTTCACTTGCATCTTTGTGCAAAAAAGGTGAGATTTGCCAATGGCATTGTAGCCTACCACTTTGAGTGTGGCTTTAGTGTTGTGAGTGTGTGAGCTTAAATCCTAGGTTTTCATTCCTTGGTGGTGCAATATCTATTCATGTCAAAAAATGGTGAAACTCTAATCATATGCTCATGAAAAGACTATCGCATTAAAATTGAATGCTTCTTCAAAACCATTGGTGGGATTCGCGAACCAAGTTTTAAAAACCTGAAAATACTCAAAGAATAAATTCAACTAAGCCCTTGAGCATGCAACTTCTAATAGAGCAATGCTAAACATTATATTACATGTTTTAGTTGTATGTTGCCAACTAGGGTTAATGCAAATATACTCCCATTATTTCTATGCTTTAAATAGCATAATACATCATGTCTAAATCTTATAATCTAAACTTGGATGAATGCCTTTTTACATCCATACACTTGTAGTACTCTAATGGGGGAATGAATTTCAATAAAAGTGGGAGATTTTTCCACTTTAAGGTTTCAGGATTACTTCTCAATTAGCATATCTAGTTTCTATATTTTGTGAAATCAAATAAATTGACGTTCTGCAGTTGATAAAAGTATTACTACTTTTACAGTGTTATTTTTGTAGTATAATGACCAATTTGTTTTCAAAAGGTGTAGAGCTACTTAGAAGAACAACATATTTCAAGCTTGTTTGGTATCATCAAGAATATATAATTACCATCTTCCATCTATAATTACTAGCTAATACTTAGAAAGTTCTAAATTTACAGAAGCTAGCCCCAACTTTGTGCAAGCAACACAAGAAACCCTTTCTACATAGCATGAAAGAGAGAATTCTCACTACCAAGAAATAAGCATCACTACAAGGATATTCACGAAAAACGACGGGCAGTTTCGATGCAAATTAGCAGTATCGCTATTTGCATCGCAAATAGCGTTGTCGTGCCACTATGCAGACAGTGTGAAAAACTGTGGAGTAAATCATCATCCACCTTTCTTATTGATCTAGAGAGTCAATGTGATCTAAGTTATTAGTGCTAGTGTGATTGACTTGAATGGCCCAAAAATACTAGAGTTTTGGATAATTTTAGTCTATTTTTTATATTATTTATTGTAAAAATCCTTAAAATATAAAAAAGCATCTAGAATAGGATGGTATGCAAAAAGCAAGTTTTTTTTTTAGTCAATTTTGGATTTTTCATAAAAAAGAAAGATGGACGAAATCGCACGCGTCACGATCGTAGTTGACAGACTGAAAACAACACTTTGAACTGGAAGAAGGAGTGAACTGAGAGATCATGGAACAAGTGTCCTAGAGTTTTACATCCCTTTCAAAGCCAATAGAGCCATCAGATTTGGGTTCCTAGTAGCAAAGAGGAAGCTATTGTTTGATCTATATTTTTAGTCTACGAAGGATCTCCAAGAGATCTAATGCTTGGAGATTGCTTTTGAGTAGTACCAGACAAGGGATTTCAAGTTCTATCAATACATATTGATTTTACTCATTGTGCTTTTTCTTTATCGTGTTTACCTCTTATCTTTTCTTTTTCTTCTCTTTCATCTCATATCTCTACTTTTTTCTATCTCTGATCTCCGTTGGATACAACCTTTCGACAAAAACCCCTCCAAAAGTGTCACAAATAGCGATGCAAATAGCAATGGTACTCAAACAAAAAAAAAGAGTTGAAACCCGAGCACTACATTTTGCTACGAAGAGCGAAAGAGAGTGAAATAAATCATGCATTTGGGGGGGAGATGGAGAGAAAGAGAGAAAATGAGAGCTTCTCACCGCCCCTACCAATGTTCACAAAGAAGAGGAGTAAGTGCACGAAGGATAAAAAGGAGCTGCCGTCGCGAAGAGGAGATGAAGGATCCATCCTCGGGCCTTTGCGGTAAGTGCAGGGAAAATAAGAGAGGGAGAAGAAGAAAGAAAAATGAAGAGAGAGAGAGAGAGAGAGAGAGAGAGATAGAGAGAGAGAGAGGGAATAAACATGAAACATAATAAAAAAAGAGAGAAATAGAGAGAGAGGGAGGGAGAGAGGAGAATGAATGAGACAACACGAGGGGGTAGAGAAAAATGAAGAGAGGGTTTGTTCTTATTCTTTAATTTCTTCTTTTTTGTTTGATTTTTTTTACAATGATATACATTGAGGGAGAAACAGAGGAAATAAGAGAGGGAGAAGAAGAAAGAAAAAGGAAGAAAGAACGAAAGTGAGAGGAAATAAACATGAAATATAATAAAGAATGAGAGAAATAGAGAGAGAGAGAGAGAGGAGAATGAATGAGAAAACACGAGGGAGTAGAGAAAAACAAAGAGAGGGATTGTTCTTGTTCTTTAATTTCTTCTTTTCTTGTTTATTTTTTTTACAAAGATGTACATTGAGGAAGAAAGAGAGGACATGAGATAAGAAATGAGAGAGGGTGGAGAATGTGGTGCATTGAAGGAGAAACATAGAAAAGGAGAGAGAGAGAAGAAAAAAGGAAAAGGAAGAGAGAGAGAGAGAGAGAGAGAGAGAGAATACACATGAAAGATAACAAAGAAATGGGAAAAGAGAGAGAGAGGGAGGGAGGGAGAGAGGATAATGACTGAGAAAACATAAAGGGGTAGAGAGAAACAAAGAGAGGGGCAACAAAGAGAGAGAGAAAGAGAAAGAAAGATAGGAAATAAGAGAGGGAGAAGAAGAAAGAAAGAGGAATAGAGAAATGGCTGTCACGTTTGTTGTACTGATCTCATGTTCTGAAACTGTTGAGCAATATATGAAAGGTCCGATGGTGGGTGTAGTAGTAGTAGTAGTAGTAGTAGTAGTAGAAGAGAGAGAGAGGTTTTGTTAAAGATGCACCTTGGGTGTGTTCGATGCTTTGGGAAGGTACACAAGGCACGTGTCTCTAGGCTCGGTAAAGCGAAAGAGGGATTGAACCTAGAGGTGAATGGATGGTTTTCTTCATAGGCTTTACGCTACCTCCTCCTACGCTCTACATATCAAGTCATACACAAAGGAAAAAAGGTAGTGAGATAGGGTGCAATACCACAGGACGGGGAACACTCCTATGTAGAGTAGCTAGTCCCTCGCCCTCATGCATAACATATTAGATTTTACATATTGTAGGCCCGCTCGTAAGGGGGTGGAGAGAAACAAAGAGAGGGACAACAAAAAAAGAGAGAGAGAAATAAAGAAAATAAGAGAGGGAGAATAAGAAAGGAAGAGAATGAGAGAATGAGAAAGAGAGAATAAACATGAAAGACAAAGAAAACATAAAAGAGAAAGGGGAGAGAACATAAAATGAAGAGTGAAAAGAAATGTGCAAAGAAATGGGGAGAAAACCAAGACTTTAGTTGATGTTAATTTTGTTGAGTTACAAGAGAACAAATCCCTTCTCAAACAATTTAAGAAAGAGAAAGAGAAAGAGAATAAAAACAAATTGTTTTCCGTACCATAGACCAAATGGAAAACAATGAAGGTCATGATATTCAAGAACGGCAGGTATATCTTAATTAGTGTGTCCCATGTATGACGCTTCGGTGAGTTTCAATCGGTGATCATTAATCAGGCTTTGAGCAAACGGTAAGAAAAGTGTATATCAATCATGCATTATATTCGCAAACTAATTGAATATCATATACAAAAATGTTAGATGCAGCCATAAATTTTATTATAGGGAGGTGACATCTCATCCCAAGGAGGAGCACACTTATTGCGGCCAGTTAAAAGAGTTCGTGGTGGGCATCCGATGGATGGAGTACCTGAGCCAATCCACCACTTGGAAGGCACTACCCAATCTATATCGTCAATACCAGAGGATACAAGTAGCCTTTCATACTTTCTTATAATCTTGGAGCCTAAGGTGGAGGCAATGATCGATGCATTGATGCCCATGGATGCTGAGACATTTGATCCGCTTAGAGAGAAAGCATCTATACCATTATATGATAGGTGCCGACTATCTCGCCTAAAGACGCTGCTTACACTTCTAAGTGTGTAAGCAAAATACAAGTGAAGTGATGCGAGTGTGACCAAGTTGTTTAGGTACCTTCTATGTATGCTTCGTTGATTACTTTTCGGCACCATTATAAAAAACAATTGTGCTTTTTCAAGGTGTTTTATAATTTCTTTTGAGGTTGCTAAAGTACATATATTACCACTTGGAAAGACCATGCTTGAGTCTCATGATGATGCACAATATGTTTTGCGAAAGCTTGGTATGGACTACAACAACATCCATGCACGTGTCAATTATTGCGTCCTGTTTCAAGGAGAGTACAAGACTATGGAGACATGTCCAAAGTGTGGTGCTCATAGGTATCAACATGACTTGTAAGGGTAAACCATCCCTCAGAAAGTTCTTAGACACTTTTCACTTATCCCCCGTATGCTTGGCGAGCTTGAAAATGTGGCATGCACAGAACAGATCCATAGATGGAGTCCAACCAATATTAGCGAATTCACGCACATGGAGCCACATTGACTCTACCTTTCCAAGCTTTGCACGAGAGCCAAGGAATCTTTGACTTGGTCTAGCTATGGATGGCGCGAATCCATTCGGTCTCTGCTCAACTTCTTATAGTGTGTGGCCTGTCGTCCTTGTTAACTACAACATCCCACCATGGCTTTCTACAAAGAAAAGACACCTAATCCTTAGCTTGTTCGTTCCTGGCCGCTATAAAGTCAAGAATATGGACGACTATCTCTGTCCATTAGTCGATGAGCTTTAGATTTTGTGGGAGGAGAGGGTCGTCGTGGAAGATATGAGCAAGCGTGATGGTCGATAGTCCGCCAATATACGAGCCATTCTCATGTGGGCCATGCATGACTTTCTGGGATTCGGGGAGTGCTTAGGTAAGTACGCTTCCGTTCTTGTTGGAAATATCTATCATAGCTCGTTCAAGTTTATATTCACAAGATAGAGGTGTTGGGAAATGTTTGGTTATCTTAGGTTATCATGCATGTTCATCGTGTGGGCCGCCACAGTTAGACTCCTGAAGGTCACGAACCATGAAGAAGATGGTATATCAAGCACACACCGCTTTCTTGCTGGAGGGTCATGAACTGAGGGAAGGTTTTCTTGGATGACCTCTAGCACGAATGAATGGCCAAAGCTGGTACGAGCTGAAAATGGTGCGCAGATCGGATGCTATATGCTCACGTAGTGAACGTCGAAAGGTCCCCAAGAACAAAATAACTCTACTTTTTGCACAAAACTCAAGGTAGAAAGCATGCACGACATGAACAAGAGACCAATTGGGTGCAATCTCTCCCCATGCCTTGTGTGAGCGCTCCACAAAGCATGTATTTTTATGTATTAATCATCTTCAAGCTCAAATAATAGCCCAAATTACAAAATAGCATGCTTTTGGCTTCTGAGTTTGCTTTAGCACAAAATAGAATAAAGCTAATGGGTGGGCGCCCAAAGAGTCAGGCATACCCAATACAATGTCCAAATACAAATAACATAATCGTGCTCCCATGCGCATACAAAATAATAAATAAATATCCAACGCCTTAATAAATAAGCGCGACAAAATATAGCCGCCATGCCTAAGGTATGCGCCCATCAAAATACAAGTGATAACTCGAATACACACTATCCTCCAATGCTTTCCTCCGCCACTACTACTATCTCTACACATCAACTGAAGCATTCACAATCGTTAGTAAAATAATACAATTAAACCGACAAAAGTGAATATCTAGCAGTCTTCAGCTACATAAATAAATCAACTGGTTAGAAATTAATCCTAACCTTAATTTATCACGAGTGTACACTCTAAACTCATAAATATTTATTAATTTAATATGTATTTTGTAGAATCACCCGCTATGGGATCACCCATGTACATACTAAATTAATGAAACGCCCGAAAAGAATAGGCGTCCCCATAAACTTCTCGCACAAAGAATCCACTTTGTGTATGAGCCCCGGTCAACAAAGTTTATGGAATCCACCGTAAAACCTCACAGAATTCACCGTGGCACGGAATCTACCGTGGCACGGAATCCACCGTGAAATATACCTCCTGGCATCAGAAAATGGTCCACATGGAGTTGCATCCAAACGGAATGCGACGGTTCTCAATTTTCTACGAGTTGTCGTATTGGATCCACTTACAGATCAACCACTTGTTGGATCCCATGCATATTTTCAAAAATATGGGCAGCTTACTATGGGACCACATCAGAGGAAAGAGAGACACTGCACGAGCACGAATTTATTTGAAGGAGGTAGGCAAGATGGAGGTGCTTTGGCCACAGTCGAATGCTGATGGTCGCTTGCAACTACCTCATGCTCCTTGGATTTTTTTCACTAAAGATGATTGCTTTGTGAAGCAAATTATTAGGTCTATTTGCACTCTTACAGGAATGATGCATTCACTCACATCCGCGTTTTCTAAAGACGACCAATTATCATGGCTAAAATTTCATGATTGGCATAAGATATGTCAGGTTTGTACTACAAATGGATTATAAATAGCTTGTATATTTTGCTATTTGGAGTGTAGTCGTTGTTTGTAATGCTTCTTCATTTGTGGCAGTTTGTACTACCAATTGCGATCGCAAGATGCCTTACTCTAGAAATCCGCATGGCGATTTACATGCTATCAAATTTAGTGTGATGGATCTCACAAAAGGAGATCAAGACATCCTCTATTGAATCCACAAGGCAAGGAGTAGTGGAGACGGTTTGTCTCTTTGAGAAGTATCTACCCACTAATATGCTTACGATACAAACCCACCTCTTGGTGCATCTTGTAGAGGAAGTGGAGATTGTGGGTCCTATTCATTACACGATGGATGTTCTTCTTGGAGTGCTTCATGAAAACCCTAAAAGGCTTTGTGAAACAATGAGCTTGGCTAGAAGGTAGCATGACTGAAGTTTAGTTGTTGTCCGAGGCATTAGTGCATATCTCACAGTAGCTACCAATGATGGATTCAGACAACAATATGCTATGATCACTGAAGGATAATGATAGACTCACCAGAGATATGGTGATTGGAAATGGGTTAGAAAAAAGGATGGATGTTGCAATGGATGAGAAATTGAATCTTTTCGTATGTTGCACCATGCCTCCATGGAGACGTGACTCACTAGGTACAAGCAAGCCATGAAAGATGGGAAGAAGCACGATCCAAATTTCGACGTAGTACACGAAATCGACCGATTCAATATCCCGAGGGCATGGAGGAGATGCCGTAGTTTATCTATGCAATGGTTGCATGGAGCTTTGATCGTAGCCCCTCACGAAGGGATGGAGGTCTCTACTAAGGAGTTGGAATTCTTGAGGAGATGTAGTCCAAAGGTGACCACATGTTTTATAAGCTATCGTATTTAGATTTTATATGTGACAACTAATTAACTGTTCAAAGTACAATAGAAAATATATAGTGCGGTGATTTTACAAAAGATATATTTAAATTAATGGATGTTTATGAGTTTAAAGTGCACTCATATTAAATTAAGGTTTGGATATAGTTTCAACCTATTTAATTATTTTGTAGCTAAAGACTGCTAGGTATTCACTTTTGTGAGTTTTATCTTATTATTTTTTAACAATTGTGAATTCTTCAATTGATGTGTGTAGAGTATGTAGCAGCAGTGGCATTGGGAAGCACCGGGGGATGGCGTACATTCAAATTACTTAAAAGAATTATTATTTTTGATGGGCGTGTGTCTTATCACGAAAGATGTAGTGATAATATTTATTTAGGCATGCTTATTTATTAAAGTGCTTGATAAATATTTATTATTTTATATGTGCATAGGCAATCGATTTAAATATTCCATTATTTGACATTGTATTTAGGCACATCCCAACTTTTGGGATACCCAAACGCTTTACTCTTTATTTGGGAAAAAGCAAACACAAAAGCGAAAAGCATGCCAATTGTAAATTGGGCTACTTTTTGGCTTGTAGGTTAACAAATTTATAAATACATGCCTTGTGAAGCACTCACACAAGGCATAGAGGAGATTGTACCCATTTTGTCTTTTTGTCTCAAGTCGTGCAAACTCTTTTCTTGTTTTAATGAAGCTTTTTTAGAGTTCTTTGTTCTTTGGAATCTTTGGGAGTTCACTATGTGCGCATACAACATCCGTTTTGCACACCACTAGTATCAAAGCGAAGCTGAGATCAAGTGCATCCAATTGCTTACCATCTCGCGCGAAGGGAAAACTCTTAGAACGAATGGGCTCTACAGGAGACGAACCGTCAATATGAGCGTGTTCTGGCAGGTGAAGAATCCCTTGCTGTGTTGTTAGATCGCGAAAGACCTCTCCTAAGAGGTGGAGAGCCACCTTTGAAGATCCTTTGTAAGTCTTTTGTTAACACAGAGAAGTAGAGAAGAAATTTCATTCAATTGGAGCTTATAAGCTTAAGAATGACTTAATCTCTCCAAAATTTCACAAGCTACGATGGAAGGACAAACTACATGATGTCGACATCATCCAAGACATGCCGCCGTCTTGCATACAGACTTTGACGATTTGTTTAAGCTTTTATTAAAAAGCTTAAAGCTAAGCTTTACTAAAGCTTCAATTTAATCTTTAATCCCCTATCTAGTGAGTGTTTACACTGAATCAATCCCGAACCCATTTCAAAACTCCAGCAAGCCTCTGTTCACACTTGCACTTTGGCAGAGTTGATTTTCAGTAAGCAGACTATCACACGTAGTCTATACGGAAGAATTTCTCTCTTGGAAAAAGACCATCATTGATTGCCATACTCATGAAAGAAGCAAGATCACAAAAGCCATTTTTTAAAAAAAAGTTAGCCTTGTAAACCCAAACTTGAGCTATGCTCATCCTTTTAAAAAGATTTTGAGTGTGTGAGGTTGTTTGAGATTTTGTAGGATGTCTGATCAAAACATGGAAGAATTTATGGGTGAAGGTGAATGGCCATAGCCAACTATGGAGCAAAAATTGGACCTAATTATCATGCAACTTTAAGAAGAGCGAAGAGTATGTCAAAATTTGTAAGCATAACTAGCTACACTTCAATGATCCACTCTTGATCAAGAAGGAGCACAACCTGAAGATGTTATTAGACGTATGATTAATGTTACACTCGAAGCACAGTCTCTTAAGAAGGAAGCCAAGATAAGTAAAAGAAATTTTAGATTCCATACTTTTAATGGGCAACTAGACGGAAAATTTATTTTTACTTTCATCAGTTAGTTTGATGATTATTTCTATGAAGAGCAATATGTTGAAAAAGAGAAACTTAAATGCATCACTAACCATCTAGCAAACAAAGTATTGTTATGGTGGATTGTTGTCCACAAGAGTGTTGATTGTCTCTCTACTTGGGAGGTCCTTCAAAAGAAAATTTTGTAGAATTTTCTTCCACCTCAATTCCATGAAAAAGCAATCAAACAGTGGGATCCTCTGCAACAAAGAGATCGTGAATCCATTCCACAATACATTGAACGTTTCTCAAGTGCCTTACTATAACTTCGAATGCTTGAACATGTTCTTGGAGTGATCCACAAGCGAAAGTATATGTCTGATTTACTTGGTCACTTCTATGCGAAAGTGAACATGTTCAAGCCAAAGACTTTGGAGGATTATTTCTTTAGCACATAATGCTGAAGATAAAATTCAAGGACGGAAAAAGTGACTGCAACAATTTTCAACTAATGGTAACTTTGATACAAAGTAATATAATTCTAACTTCCGAAGATTCAATCAAAATTGCTTTGTTCCTTTTTCTTTCTATAAATTGTGCACTCGACCCCCTGCTTTACCATCAAACACAAATTCAAATCCTAAGCCTTCTCTTCAACCAAATCCCAACATATCTAAATTTCTAGCAATTACCAATAATGTTTCCAAAGCAAAGTCTATAGTTTGCTACAAGTGTCAACAACGTGGAAACTTAATAGTGATTTGTCAATCCAAGAAGCCAACTGTTTAAATCAATTACTTGGAAGTGACGGAAGACGAAGACCATGAAGATACGCTAGACTTCACTGAAGATACACTACAACAAAAAGGCCTCATAGACGCACTTTTAGACGTGATTTTTGAATATAGAGAAAATCTTATGGGCGCATCTATCCACCCGTCTATTTGCTGGTTTACCATTTTGCGTCTATAATCGCGTGTATTAATGAATTTACACACGAAAATAGACGCGTAATAGACGCACATATACATGCGCATATAGACACGCTGATAGACGCGCTTTTACAAGCACTGGTAGACGCAAACGGAAAACAAAAAATCTCTTTTAAAAAAATATATTTAATTTCTTTTTTAAATTTGAATTATGAAACGCGTGTAATCTGCACTGTAGACGCACGTATAAACGCGAATTTTCTGCAATTTAGATACGCGAATAGACGTGCAAAACAGAACTGAAAAAAGCAACCACGTGCTCTCTGGTTTTTTTTTTCTCCCTCCCATACATGAGGTTGTGCATTTGGGAAAAAGACAATGTATCTTACGGGCACGAGAATTGAAAATAAAAGTCCATGTATTCATTATAGATCAAAAGCATTTACATAGCAAGTTTAAGTGCTTGGGACCTAAAGGGTGGCCGTAAGCAGTAGGCTCAAAGATGGATCATACATATACAAGAAAACAAGGCCTCATGAGGAGGTATGGTGCTCCTCTACGAATCTGAAGAAGAAACATCTTCGCTAGTACCACCATGGCTACTAGCGTCGCTATTCCCCTCCTCGCTATGCTCCTGCACATCTGGGTTCACCTACACACACAAAAGATCAAGGTTGCTTACATAGACATGGTGGAGAAAAAGTTATAATTAGCTATACTTTTAATAGGAAAGTAAGAAAAACATACCTCCTCTGGCTGTCGAATCCTCATGGCCCGGTTGTATTGGTCCTCAGTGATGAGACCCTCCTCATAGAAGTGAAGCCATGTGGCTGCGCGGTTATGGCCTCGATGGTAACCTACCTCTCTAGGAGTAGGTATCCTACCAACGATAGTAGTCTGCAAAACAATTATGATATATACAAACAATTATGAGTCACAATATATTAGAAAAATTATATAAAGAATTGAAAGAAATATAAATTTTAAAAAACTAGAAATCAAAATATACTTACAAACTCTGCCTCCCACGACTCTCTGCGGCCCGATCCGTAATGTGACGATCCCATGGTTTCCATTTGGATTCGTCGCGCCTCTGCGTGCTGGCGACTCTTCACTTTCTCTGCTGCTTTCTTCTTGGCTTTCTTCCACTCTATGAGGTGGCACATAGGTGGTTGGCTATAGGCTCCACGCCCCTCCTCTTGCCTCCGCAGTGAGTCCCTGGCCCGTGTCATGAGGTGGGATCTTTTGTTGTAAAGCATATCTCTCACTTTTGTGCGTCCCCAATCATCCGAGAATCGCTCACCCTCAGGATTTGGGTACCTCCTATGGACTACCCTCAACACCTCCTGCCACAAGCTGCTTTTCTAATTTTTGAAGGCAATGAAACAATCTTTATACATCACATGCACGACGCTCCTCATGTACGCTATTACATCCCTTCCTTCATCATCATGAAAGATGCCACCATCATCTGTAACTCTATAGTACTAGCGTACAACCTCCTCTACGTGATCTACTGGTGAGGGTGATCGCTCGCCACCTCCTAGGCAACCCCCATACAAGCCTCGTCCTCCCCCTCAACTCTCCCTCCTTCCTCTCTGTGGACTACCCTCTGCCTCGCTGGACGCACGAGCTTCTGCAGATGCTTGTGCTTTAGTCGATGCACGTATAGGTGCTGCACGTGGAGTATCTGCATATGGAGTACCTGCATATGGAGTACCTGCATGTGTAGTACCTGCATGTGGATTTTGGAAAGTAGTGGCAGGCAAAGACGTCAGAGGCATTCCAGACATGACACTGAACAACTCGTCCGCTGTGGGAGAGCGGCCAAGGTTTCTGGTCATCTCTCCCATGAAGTCTTTCCTACTAGGAAAACCTCCAAAAAATGCATTGATCCCCCTGCCAAACGAGGCCAATGTATCATTCATGCGGTCCTAATCCAGGTCATTGCTAGATGAACCAGGATACGACATTTGCAAAAAAAAAAAAGGAAAAAGATCAATTTATTTGCATACAAAAAATCATATATTACCTATATTTTCAAAGAGATTTCTTTAAACATTGAGCATAAAACTTAAGTGCTAATGCTTCTCATAAACAAGAAAACTGATAAACACAAACATGGGATTGGTCACATTCATCATTGCAAAAATATATTATTTACTATCAGAGCTGGGAGACTTGGCGCGTGTAACCCCGCGTCTAAATTGCAGGTTAGACGCGCCCTCAGACACGCTCCTAAAGTCAACCTTCTGTCCAGCACGTCTATATTCGCATCTAAGATGTAGCACAGACGTGCTGTCAGACGCAAATTCCAGGTCAATCTACACGCGCATGTATCATCGCGTGTAGATTGACTTGTACATGCGCCAACACACGTGCTCTAAGACGCGCCCTCAGACGCTATGAGAGGAAACATTTTTCGCGTCTATATCTGCGTCTACACTGAAATGTAGACGCACTATCAGACGCGCTCGGTCGGCTGATTTTAGCCCGACGACCGCCATTGATGATTTACAAAATGCAATACATAATGGAATCACAAATCCTAAATACACAGACAGAGCAGAGAGAGAAAGAGAGAAACAAAGAGAGAGAGAGAGAGAGAGAGAGAGAGAGAGAGAGAGAGAGAGAGAGAGAGAGAGAGAGAGTCACCTTGGGTGTTTGGTGTGGCGGGTGGTGGCGCTTCTTCCTTCTCCTTTTTCCTCTCCTTGGTAAGTTACCCTCCCTTGATGCTTGCTTGCTTGCTTACTGCTTCTTCTTGTTCTTCTCTCTCTTGTTCTCTCTTTCTTCCTCTCCTTGGCTTTCCTTTTTCCCTTCTTGTGTGTTTGAAATGAAGGAACAGGTGAGTCATGAGGAGGTGAGGCATGAAGAGACTGCATGTCGGCTAAACTCAAGCTTCAGAACTGCAAAAAACACAGGAAAGGAAAGGCGCAGTTTGAAAAGAAATGATTTAAGTATGGTTTGAATTTTGACGTGTGCATCTATTTTTACGTGTATATGCGCATCTATTGTTCAGGTAGATGCGAACATAGACGCGAAAATAGGCTCCAATATAGACGCGCATGTATTCGCGGATATAGATGCGCATTTAGACTTTATCATAATTTTTTGTTTTTAAGATAAATTTTGATAGTGAATTCTTATCATAAGTTTTAATGTATTTATGATGATTTTTGTGTATTTAAAATTGAGATATTAGAATAATTAATACGCTAGCTTTAAGTTTTTATGTAAACATACGAATGACAAATATTTTGATGTTGTCATGAATTAGGTTTAATCATGTCGTCGTCATCACCTAGTGCGGTGCATGCTGACGAGTCAATGAGCACATCCTCAAGTGAGGATGAAACATTGCGTCTTCATAATCGAGATGCATGGCTACAACAAAAAATTAAATGCATGTGTGATCGTTGTCGAGGGTGTATTTTTCGAGCACGTCGAATTGCAATGTCACACCTCAGCTTGTATGGAGAATGGGACCGAGAAAAATCACCGGTATTCATTGTTTTTTTTTACCACTAAGATTGCTAGTCTATGTTACAGGAATTATATATCAACGTACATGAAACTCCCTTTTGTGGTTGAGCAAGATGCGGTGCCACATCCTCAGATGCTCCCTCCCGGGCATCGAGAGGCTGCAAAACGTCGACGCAAGGAGGCAGAGTCTTCAAGAAGAGTAGAGACTGACGACCATGATAGTATCCCTTATGAAATACCCCATCAAGTCGTAGAGGATGAGATTTTGGACAACATGGTACACCATCTATTTTCGCAACCGATTCAGGGAGAAGGTCACTCTACGAAGCCAGATGATCCACTATATGTAGCATCATCTATTCCGTTGTATGAAGGTTATACGTATTCCGTTCTTCGTGCATCCCTCGAGATACTTAACTTGCAAACAATTTATGGATGGAGTAATGTCAGTTTGGATGCGTTATTGAAGTAGGTATCAATTCAGTTTGGCTTATGAATCATAATATTAATTGTTCTATTTTGAAATCAGACATAAATATATGACGGTGGTTTTTTAACTCACTTTTAAAAATATATGTAGGTTATTATCACAAATGCTTTCAAAAGGAAACAAATTGCCAACTAAGAGAGAGCAAGCAAGACATTACTTGACATTTCTGGGAGGCCTCGATTATGTCAAGATCCATGTATGTGTCAATGATTGTGTCTTATTTTGTGGGATTCATGAGTTCGCACGAGAGTGTCCTGTTTGTGGCGAATCAAGATACAAAGTGGAGATGAAGTCAATGGATGTTCCTCGTAAGGTTTTGCGACATTTTTTGATTGTTCCATGTATAAAACTTATGTTCAAGTGTAAGTCTATTGGAAAGCTCATGTCATGGCATGCCAGTCATCGTTCAAGTGATGGAAAATGGAGGATCCCCGCAGACACACTAGCATGGCAACATATAGATAATTTGTGGCCCATTTTCAAAGAAGAGCCAAGAAATTTGAGATTTGGTTTAGGTATGGATGGAATCAATCCATTTGGCATCAAAAGCACATCATACAGTGTATGGCCAGTGGTATTGGTGAACTATAATATTCCTCCATCCATGGCAATTAAAAAGGGACATGTAATGTTGTCCATTCTGATTCCTGGAAAGCACAAGGTAAAAAACATGGACATTTACTTAGAGCCTTTGATTGAAGAGTTAGAAATGTTATGGGAAGGTATTGAGGTGCAAGATACAAGTGCATCTGCATCCTCTAGAGATTTCACATTGAAGGCCATGTTGTTGTGGACCATGCATGACTTTTCAAGATACGGAGAGTGTTTAGGTACATGTATATAACTCTATATTTGAAATTCAAGACTTGAATCAATTGCATTTTATTTATAATTCACTTGTTTTTTCAGGTTTAACCATGTCATGATATCATGCATGTCCTATTTGCGGTCCCTCTCTAGTTTCCTCGAGGCCGGCACATTTAAAGAAGGTTATCTACGACAATCATCATCGATTTCTTCCTATTGACCATCCCAAATATGTTCTCTCTACTAATTGAATGACTCCACAATCTCTAACCATTCGAGACTGGAAGAAGAGATGGATTAATGCCGACAGCCACCCTCCACTCGGCATGAGTCGGTAAGAAGTGCATTTCTCTCGATTGACTTTAAAGTATTTAGCATGATGAATTGTTTACATAATATATTGTTTGTTTGTTAGGTTCTCTATATTTTTTCGTCTTCCGTACTGGACTGAACTCAAGATCAATCACCTGTTGGACCCCATGCACATATTCAAAAATGTTGTATCTACATTATGGGATCACTTGATAGGGGCTCGTGATTCAGTTAATGTAAGGGAGGATTTACGTAACATTGGTCGCATGAGACGAGCTTGGCCACGCATTGGACCCAGAGGAAAGATTGAGCTACCCCATGCACCTTGGATGTTGCCAAAGAACGAGGACAAAATAGTGAAGGAACAAATATATAGCTTTTGAACACCCACAGGATGTATGAGATGTCTCAAGGGAGCCTTCATAAAGAAAAAGAAAAGAGGTGTGGAGCAACTATCTGGTTTGAAGTCCCACGATTGGCACAAAATGATTCAAGTAAGGGTATCTCTGACCATGAATATAGTAATTAGTGGAGTAACTATGTGTAAGGTTATTGTGGCTTGATCCAAGATATTCTGAAGCTTGACTTCAGACGATTCTTTGTATATGTACTGGATGTGAAGTGGTTTAAAGAAGTGGTAACAAATGGTGAGCATTGCACAATTAGACGCCATCCAAGTGGTTTTGTAATCATTAACTCTACAAAATTTCACCAAAACAAGAATGACACATTAGTACTACCTCAACAATACGAGCATGTATATATGCAAAGGCTAAATTTTTTATATGTATACATGTGATACATATACACAATATAATAAGTACTTATATTTCTTGCTTTTGTTTTTCAAATACAGGTTGTGTATCATCCAATGGTAAACAATAACCGATGGTGGTATGTCATCCCTATATCTAATCGTTCAAAACCAATATATGGTAATATCACCGACATGGAGATAGCAGATGACAATCCAACAATTAATGATGATGTGCATGATGACACCATAATGGATGATATGCGTGATATAGTACAAGATGAACCTCGCGAGGATGTTCAAGGAAATGTAGAAGAAGACAATAATGTGATTGTTGATGATATTGATGAAGTTATTGAGCAATATAGCAACACATCTGATAGTGGGATAGACTTATTTGTTTTGTTACCTCTTGGTAACATAGACCTAGAAGTAGATAGTTTAGCAAGGGCTGATCTCATTGAAGATGAGATGGATCATTCACTGTAACATACTTAATTTGCTTAATGATTCAATGTGTATTCCTAATTCTATGGTTTTTATCATGCACACACGTGCATACTCAAGAATCAATAGTCAAGTTTAAAGCTAAATTGAATTTTCCATAATAAAAAGAAAGTATTTTTTATCATCTTCAAGTAGAGAAATTACGAGATACATATTGCAATGCTTGCTACTAATTGTAAGGTTTCTGTCACTTGCCGCTAATTACCTATATCAGGCTTGTCAACTAGAGGAACTGCCATTCATTAGAGAGCAATGAAAAAGTAATTATTAACTCTATTCTTTTAATTCAATGATTCAATGTGTATTCTTAATTCTATGGTTTTTATCATGCGCACACGTGCATGCTCAAGAATCAATTTCAGGTGGTTAAATAATTATTAACTTTGGTTTTTTAATTATGTGAATTGCAATTTTAGGTGGTTAAATAATTGTGCGTCTGCTGGTGCGTCTATATTGGCATCTATTTGCGCGGATATATAGACGCAAAATTCGTGTCTATTTACACGCATGTTTACACGCACTTATAGACACAATGATAGACGCGCCCGACTTTGCGCGTCTATGCCTCGTTTCTGTTGTAGTGATAATGATGATATCGACGATGCTTCAGATACTTTACTAGATATGCCAAATTTTCATTCATTATTAATGATAAAATATTTTTTGCATGGTCAAGAAAAGATTGTGTTGCATGATGATGGAATCACACATGATTTTATTTCTACAAAGTTGGTAAAATAATTGAATTTACCTACTGTTCCAACTCATTATTGCATAAACACTACATTCTTAGACACTAGATACAATGATACACAAAAAGTTCATGCTTTAAAAATTAAAATTGGTGATTATATTGAGAATATAAATTTCTTGTTTATGCCTTTGTAAGCTATTGATATTATTTTAGGAATGCCTTTGTATCACAAATATAATCCTAATATAGATTATTCTACACATTCCACGAAAATTTATTCTAACGGAAAACAAAACACATTACATGGATTGCACATCTTTGATAAATTTTCCTTGCTTAGTCACACACAGACTAAATGTGCATTGAGAAAAGGTAGTAAAGCATATTTAGTATGGGTGAATGAAATTGAAGCTAAGGAAAATCACATATATCCTAGGCATGCACAATTTGTTTCATAATTTAAAGATTGTTTTACTACTGATTTACCCCCTGGTTTACCACCTTCATGTCTTGAATATCATAAAATAGACTTAATTCCAGGTTCTCAACCACCATGTAAAGCACATTATAGACATAATCAGATTGAGCAAAAAGAAATCCAAGCAGAAGTTGAAGAACTGTTGAATCGAGGACTCATTAGGCCCAATAATTCTCCTTTTGGTACACCTCTCCTACTAGTTAAGAAGAAAATTAATATCTATAGGATGTGCATGGACTATCGTGCCCTAAACAAGATCACTGTTAAGAATAGATATCTGATCCCTAGGGTAGATGACCTCATGGATAAACTATAAGGAGCCACTATTTTTAGCAAGATAGATCTCAAATCTGGATATCATCAAGTACAATTGGATACACCTGACATTTTCAAGACTGCATTTAGAACTCAATTTAGACATTATGAATTTTTTGTTATGCCTTTCGATTTGACTAATGCACCAGCTATATTCGGTCGTATGATGAATCGAATATTTTTTAAGTATCAGAATTGTGTGATTGCTTTCTTTGATGACATGTTGGTTTTCATTCAGAATAAAAATGAGCATTGTGAACATCTATCTTTGGTTTTTAAATTATTGAAAGAGAATCAATTATATGCTAACCCTGACAAGAGTGAATTTTTCCAAACCCAAATTGAATACTTAGGTCACATTGTTTTCTTTTTTATGGTATTCAAGTTGATTCTAAAAATATAGAGGCAAATTTGAATTGGCCTATTCCTAAAAATGTGAATGAGTTACGTTATTTCTTAGGTCTTGCCAGCTTTTATAAAAAAAATTATAAGAAATTTTTCATTGCTTACGTTGCCTTTAACAAAATTGTTAAAGAAATGTGTTGTATACATGCATGCTACTATTTTTCTTGAAGTTAAAGATATGATTGCGAAAGCCCAGCAATCATACACTAAACAAGTTAATAAGTAAATAAAAGCCATGAGCTTCAATGTTAATGATTATGTTTGGTTACGCACTGAAAAGAGAAGATTACAAAGTGTTGAGAAACACCCTGTTGTTAAATTAGCACACTTGGATTTTATGGACCTTTCAAAATAATTCACAAGATCAATGACAATGCATTTAAATTAGAACTATCCCAACACTAAAAGATACATAATACTTTTCATATCAATTTGTTATGACCTTTTAGAGGCTAACTACCTATCCATCTTATCTATGAAAACCCTCCTTCGTTAGAAGAATAAACTGAAATACTTGAATTTGAGTTTATTCTAGACACTGACTTTATGACCACTAGGACTGGCCGTAGATATTCTAGATATTTGGTTAAGTTTAAAAAGCATCCTATTGAAGAAGCCCAATGGATGCACGCCCGCGACCTAAGCGCTTACCCCTCACTGCTTGCTCCACATTGAGCTAATAGAAATTGAGGACAATTGCTATCCCCCCTCGGGGGTATGATGCTAGGAGGCATATTCCATGGTGGATTCCGTGAGGTTTTTCAGTAGACTCCATAAAACTCGAGGCATATTCCACAGTGGATTCCGTGAGGTTTTTCAGTGGATTCCGTAAAACTATATGTATTTGCCAGGGCTCATACACAAGATGGATTCCTTGTGCCAGAAGTTGACAGGGATGCGTGTCCTTTTCGAGCATGAGGTTAATTTAATGTGCACATGGGTGATTCCACAACGGGTTATTCCACAAAATACATATTTAAATTAATGGATGTTTATGAGTTTAGAGTGCACTCATATTAAATTAAGGTTAGGACGACAGAGTTCCAACCTATTTAATTATTTTATAGCTGAAGATTGCCACGGTATTCACTTTTGTGGATTTTATCTTATTATTTTCTAACAATTGTGAATGCTTCAATTGATGTGTAGAGTAGGCAACAATGTCGTAGCACATAGGGTTGAAGGCCACCACAGGGGTTTGGCAAGAAAATTGGACAAGATGGATAGAGATGTGTCTTTAAGAGATCAGTAGATTACAGTGAATGTCTAAAGGTTCAAAAGATACTTCACGGTCAATCATAGGGGTTTGAGGGAGAAGATTGTATGGGGGTTCAAGAGCTTAGACTCTGGAGATGGTAGGAATAAGATAAGGGTAGAAGATTTCAAGCCAAGTTCTTGAAGATGTTAATAGAGCTTCCAACTACATGTTCTTAGCAAAGATCACAAGAGTATTATCTCATAAGTTCTAACTTAAATCAAGCTTGTTCTCTTGACTGTAAGAGCAATCACAAATTATAAAATCAAGTACAATATGCTGTCATATATCATAAATAACTCTGCATCCTATCATTCATATATGATGTCATAGCATGAATCAACTTTGTATGATTACATTCAACATAGACTGTTAGGGACAAAAGCTTATGAGTCAATTACAAGGCTTCTAGGGCAAAGAGACTTGCTTCAAGAGAGCTTCAAATTGAGTTCCTGATAAGGATAAGTTACCACAACCAAGAAATAAGAGAAAAAAATCCTCCTAATTCAATTCAAAGCATCTATGAATTATCTACAAACGTTGCCTTGCCATGCGGGCACATAATACTTGCATATTTTGACAAGATATCTTCTGTAGAGTAAGAAATCAATTAAAAGAACACTGTTCTAGATAATTCTCTGAATATGACTGAAGATATTAGCCCTAAATTATCCTAAATATCTTCTGGAATTTACATCTGATGATAGCATAAACTTTCCCTAACACGGTGTCAGTGCGTTTGTGTCGAAAGTCTACTACGGGGGTAAGAAACAACAAGGTGAAGGGAGATTTAGGGACAGGAGTAGACAAAAGAGAAGGGGTTGGAAGGAATAGAAGATGCAGAAGAATACTCACAAAAAGAGATAGAAAATGTAGAAGAATACTAACAGAGATGAAGCCTGTCAGTTTATTTCTGCATTATGAGAAGATAAAATTCTTATAGACAAAAACATGTATAAAATAATACCTTCCTCTATGCTGCTCTCAGATCGCCAATCTAATGTTTCCATTGGCTCCAAAAGGGGGGTAAAATACCAAGACTCCTGGCCAAAATTCAGCCAGATCACTCTTTCTTCATCTCTCACTTTGGAGTGATGTTCACTGCCTGAAAACAATGATCGTGTATCATACGATTTTTCCAATCTCTCTTTTTACATAAAATCCTCTCAAATTAGTTGAAAGCTATGTGCTTTATTTTATATGTTATCCTAATCTAGAATTTTTCTATAGTTTTATCGATTTTTACAAGAGATAATATCTAAAATATCAAAAATTTGAATAAAACTTGTCCAGAAATCTAATATTTTTGAACCATGGAAACTAACACTAATGTCTAAAATGACATTGGCTCTCTAAATCAATAAGAAAGCCACACTCTAAATTTTTTTACACGGTGTGTGCGTAGCGGCATGATAGCGGTGGCGTTGGGAAGCACCGGGCAATGGCATATATTTAGATTACCTAGAAGAATTATTATTTTTGATGGACACATATCTTATCACTAAAGACGTGGTACTAATATTTATTTAGGCACCCTTATTTATTAAATTTCTTGATAAATATTTATTATTTTGTATGTGCATAAGCACTCAATTTAAATATTCCATTATTTGACATTGTATTTGGGCACATCCCAACTTTTGGGACGTCTAAACGCTTTACTCTTTATTTGGGAAAAAGCAAACACAAAAGCCAAAAGCATGCCAATTGTAAATTGGCCTATTTTTTAGCTTGGAGATTAATAAATTTATAAATACATGCCTTGTGAAGTGCTCACACAAGGTATAGGGGGAGATTGTACCCATTTTGTCTTTTTGTCTCAAGTTCTACAAACTCTTTTCTTCCTTTAATGAAGCTTTTGTAGAGTTCTTTGTTCTTGGGGACATTCCGAAGGTCACTACGCGTGCATACATCATTTGATTTGTACAGCAGCCAATGCCTCTGATACTAGCCAACCTTTAGCCACGCTTTCCTCTGGATGAGCTCATTGCCCATCAAAGCCCTTCAGGGTTTTCATAAATCACTTTAAGAAGTACTTACATTGGTATGGACAAGTCTTGAAATCTCCACTTTGTTCATAAGATGTACTAGGAGATGAATTTGTATCATGAGCATACTCGTGGATAGGTACTTCTCAAAGAGATAGAATATCTCCACTACTCCTTGCCTCATGGATTCAATGGAGAATGTCTTGATCTCCACCTGTGAGATTCATTGCATTAAATTTGATAACTTATAAATGGTCGATAGTATCTCTGGAGTGAGACACTCTATGATTAAGATTGATAATATGAACTAACAAAAATGGAAAGCATTAAAAACATTGGATTGCCACAAAGTAGTGAAATACTAATTTTCCTTACTATGAAGGCCAAGACAAACCTAGCATAACTTGTGCCAATCATGGGATTTTAGTCCTATTAGTTGGTCATCTTTAGAAAAAAAAAAGACCTGAGAGAATGCATCACACCTATTGTGGTGTGTAGATAAACCTGATAATTTTCTTCACCATACAGTCCTCTTTAGTGGATAGGACCTGAGGAGTATGAGGTAGTTGCATACCATCAAAGCTTGACTCTGGCCAAAGTATCTCCATCTTATCTATCTTCTTCAAATCTATCTGTACCCCTAGAGTATCTCTCTTTCCTATGATATGGTCTCATAATAAGCTACCAACATTCTTAAAAATGTGGATGGGATCCAAAAAATGGTTGATTTGTAAATGGGTTCAATATAGCAACTAATAGAAAACTAAGAACTCTTGCATTTTGCTTGAAAGATACTCCTTGTGGACCATCTTTCACTTATACTAGCTTTGGGCATTCATTCGTGCTAGAGATTTCTAAGAAAATCTACTCTCAAATCATGGCTCTCCAGTAAGAATGCGGCGTGTCCTTGATATACAATCTTCCTTATGGTGCACAACTTTCAAAAGTCACACAATAGACATGAATGATAACCTAAGGTAACTAGACCTATCACAATACCTTTATCTATTCAATACAAATATAAATGATCCATGTTAGATATCAATAATGAAAAAAAAGGCTTATTTACTTGAGCACTCTTTGAAACCATGAAAAGTTATGTATGATTCACATAAAATGTTCTTGTATATTAACAGACCACCTATCGACATGCTTGCTCGTGACTTCCATAACAGTCCCTCCTCCCACAAAATCTTTAGCTTATTAACTAAAGGATAGAGATAGATGTCCATGTTCTTGACTTTATAACATCAAAAAACTAGCAAGCTAGAGATTAGGTATCCTTTCCTTGTAGAAAGCCATGGCGAGATGTTGTAGTTTACAATGACTACTGGCCATACACTTCAAGAAGTTGAGTGGATACTGAATGGATACATACCATTCATAGTTAGATTGAGCCAAAGATTCTTTAGCTCTCATATAAAGCTTGGAAAGGTAGAATCAATGTTACTTATTCATTGCATTCCATTTGTAGACCTATTTTTATATGCGATGTTGTTGAGGCTCACTATGCTTGACGTAAAGAACATGTGATGGATGCATGGTATAAGTGGAAAGTATCTAAGAACCCTTTTATGAGGGATGGTTTGTCCTTGTAGGTCCTATTGATACTTATGAGCACCACACTTTAAGCATGTCTCCATGCTCTCGTAGTCTCCTAGAAATAGCACACAATGGTAAACACATGTATGAATGTTGTTGTAGTCCATGCTAAGCTTCCATAGCACTAGTCATGTACCATCACAAGACTTGCGCATCATATTTTCACATGGCAATATTATGTGATATTTTAGAAATCTTAAAAAAAACCCAAACATCTTTTAAAAAATTAAAAATCATTATTGTCATGAAGTTAAAGACAAAGGAGTGTAGTATGTACCTAAATAAGTTAGTCGTACTCACATCACTCCATCCGTGCTTTTCTATACACTTATAGGAGTGCAAGTAGCATCTTTAACCAAGACACTTGACAACCACCATATAATGGTATTGACACCTCCTCTCTCAATGGATCAGATGGCCAAATTTCCATGGGCAGTAATGCATTAATCATTACCTTCATCTTAGGCTCTAAGATTGGAGGAAGGTGTGAAAGCTCCCCAATATCTTCTGGTATCAAGGGCGTAGTTAGTAGTGTGCCTTGAAATGGGTTTATTGGCTCAAGCACTTCATCCCCCACATGCCCATGAACTCTTCTTATGAGCTGCAATAGGTATATTCCTTGGGATGTAATCATATCTCTCTGTGGACTTTCTAGGATATATTTAATATTATTAGAGTTTAATTCAATTACAACTTCAATATAAAGCATAATTGGTATAAACTTTTCTTACCATTACCTCAAAGTCTAAGATTTCTTGGTCAAGGTTTTTTTTTTTTACTCACTAAAGCGTTACACATGTTTCATAGACAAGCAATGTTTTCATTGTATTGCTAGCTTGCACTAAGTGTAAGGACCTGGGACATGTTTATTGAGATACGCCTCTCAACCTTGAATGTTGTGGCAATCATCATTATCCATTTTGTTAATGTTGGTAGACAATACACCTTTCTCTCTCAATTCATTTCTCCCTTGCTTCCTCCCTCTCTTGACATACATGTATATATTTCTCTCTCTCTTCATTTCCACCCTTTTTCTATTATTTTGTCTTCCCTCTCTCTCACTTTGTTTCTCTATTTCTCTCTCCCCCTCTCTTTCCTCTCTCCTCTCTCTCTCTCTCTCTATGTTTGCTTCTCTCTTTCCCCTCTCTATCCCTCATTGCTTCTCTCACCCTCCTCCCTCCCTCCCTCCATCTCTATTTCTCTCTCTCTCTCCCTCCCACCCTCTCTCTTTTTTCTTCTCTTCCTCTCTTTATTTCTCTCTCTCCTCTCTCTCTTCCTCTTTGTTTCTTTCTCCCCTCTCTTTTTTCCACTTTGTTTCCCTCCTCTTTCTCTTTCTCTGCTTTCATCTCTCTAGTTTTCATGAAGCCCCCTTCCTCTCCCTTTTTCTGTCTCTCATCCTCTCCCTCCCTTCTTCTCTTTGTTTTGTCTCTCCATCCCTCTCTCCCTTTCTTTGAAGGCATCTCCTCACAACAAAAAATAAAGAGAGAAAAAAAGAAAATAGAAAAACAAAGAAAGAGAGGCAATGTACCTACCTCAAAGGATCGAAGTTGAAACTCTTCGCACGTCCCTCCTTCTTAACTTTCGTGACTTCCCTCCTTTTTCTCATTTTTACCCCCTCCTTCTTCCTGAATGGGAATGCAAAGGCAGAGATGGTGGTGAGCTCTCCCTCTTCCTCTCTCGCTCTTTCTCTCCCTCTCTGTCTTAAAGAGAGGAGCTCTCTTAGTCTCTCTTTCGTTCTCTTTCGCAATTGGTCTGCAAAAAATTCATGCTCGATTTTTGATTGCCTTTCTTTCTTAGTATGCCGTCACTATTTGCATTGCAATATGCGTTGTAAACCATCACTATTTGCGTCACAATTTTCATCGCAATGTACGTAACAATTTGCGTCACTACAACAAAATTATGTTGCACATTGTGATGTTGCTAATTTACATAAAAAATGAGTGTTGCTATTTGCCCATTCCCTTGTCTCATGGCCTTTCTGAAGGACGATGTGGAGGAGAAATTTAAAGACATCCAAACTATGGAGGAAATAAGCTCTTAGTATATAGTTTTTGCTGCCTTTGCTCTTGCTCATGCAGTGTAAAATGATAATCCATACATCAAGGTTGCTCTCACTACCAATAGTCTTACTGTGAGGTGTTCGGATAGTAGAGGAAAAAATAGATGTGCTTTTTGAACTCTAAAATGAACTCACAAACTACATCTATATGGGTTGTTATATTTGTACCACAAGACTCATGTCTATACTTGCATTCACACTATAAGTTAAAATAGATGTCTATTTGCACAAAGTAAACACGGTTATAAATACTTGTTCTAGTACATAAAATTTAGGGAATTGCTAGTTACATAATTATAGCTCCATTTGGACATGTCCCAATTATGCCACATGCAACTTCCTAGTATTTTCTCAATTCACATCAACAATATCTAACAATATGTAACAATGGCACTCAAACTCACAATACTATATTTAAAAATGAATAAACATTCATAAGTGGCAATTTCACTACCTTTGAGTAGCAAAAAATTATCCATTTGCATGGCCTTTTAGGCAACAAGTGATCAATTAATCATCCTTAATCCTCCATCATTGTATTTCTAGCATATGGGTGAATTATTATATTGATCTTCATATTGTTACTAATTTCAAATTATAGTTCCAAGATTGTAGATTTGATTTTATAACTCAGTGATAGTACTCTCATCATTACATTGTATAACTGCACTATCATTATGTTCATTAGCTCACTATGTATGGCTTGACCTAGCTAATCGAAGATGTGAATCAATGGAGGGATGTCAGGTCAAGACTAGCTAACGCTTCACGAATGATTTCTTAAAAAGCTCTTCTGAAATCTCGACTCTCTACAACCTCTTCTGGATTCTGAGTCCTAACTCCTGACCTATCAGTGAAGCTCTTGTCAATAGTATGCAAGATCTCAATGCAATCAACAGAAACTGCTCCCCGAGTGTCAATTGTTTGATTGCAATCAACAGAAACTGCTCGCCGAGTGTCAATTGTTTGATTACGTGACTGCTTACGGGTGGACATTCGTTGCTTCCCACCTTCCAAAGAGGATGGACAATGAAATCAAGAACTATTGGAGCTGTCTACAGAGGCTTCATACAGCCAGAGTAGTACGATTGAGAAGTCTAATTCCTGCCCTAAAAATATGCAGTCTCTTAATCACTCCGCTAATCACCGGCCTACTGCAAACAATACATGACAGTTACACAGCAGCAGAGTATACTGGGCATGAGAAGTGAATCAGCAACTATGGATATCCGGAACATGCGGCAAAGAGCTTGAACACATATATCATTCTCGATACTGCTATGACCCTATTACAAGCGAGAGAGCGAACCACCTTGCTCAGTGGCCGGAGATGGCTAAGGCAGCTGGATCGGGCAGAAGCAAGGCTATCCTGGAAGCAGTCGGCGGATCCGATGGGCCATGAGAATCGGCATAAATCAGATTGGATTAGCTGCCATTCCTCTTCTAGTCCTAGCCCTAATCCATCTCCTTTCAGTACCCGTTCTGCAAATAATTTCACTCTGATTGCGCTGCAGCACTCCTCCAGTACCGATGCCATTAACATCGCGTTAATGCACGCGGCGGCCTGGTAGCTATGGGGTCTCAGCAGCAATATGGAATCAGAATGATTAATGACGATCATGCCGGGCTGGATGACGTCGTTATTGATGGTGGGTTAGACCACAGTATCTGCAACCTAAGCGGGGATCTATATTCATCCGCTAGCGAGAATTACATGAGCGTGAATGCAAGCCCGCGGCTATGGCGTCGCAGCAAGATGATATAGAAACTATCACTGATGCAGGCGATAGCCGTCGTGAATCGTGATCAAATATTGAAGATGGCGACATCATCAGAGATGGCGCCTCGTCCTCCTCGGCCTCTCACATCTTGCCGCGTCACAACACATCCGTGCAGTCTTCCTGCAATCAGGTGTTGACACCTGGCATGCAACGATGTGGACTGGCTTTTTAATAGTAACGATGTGAACGACTAGGTCACTATCAATTTCAGCCTACCAATTGGCCATTATCAGCAATAAATAGTGTTGATACTTGTACTAGAATTAGTACCACCACCAACTCTATAAAAACTTGTGGTAGAATTAGTACCACCACCAACCCTATAAACACTTTCATCTGCAGCTCTCCACAAAAAAGGGTGAAAGTTTTAATTTTAGGATATGCTTTCCTTGTATAATGTCCATTTAGCTCATTATTGCTTTACCAAGCCTAGGAACATTTTCACTTTCACCAAACTTGTGAAATTTACCAATGGTTTTGTAGCATAGTGGATCGAGTGTGGGTTGAGTATTGTAAGTGTGTGAATTTAAACCCTTGCTTTCATTTCCTTGGTGGTTCATACCTATTCATTTCCTTGGTCGTACATACCTATTCACATCAAAAAGCAGTGAAATTATTGTCATATGCTCATTAGAAAACTATCACATTAAAATTTGATGCTTATTTACTATCCTTAGTGGAATTGGCCAAGTAAGCTTTAAAAGCTTGAAAATTGGTATTGTAACTATGTTAGTTTAACTCTAGGTTTCATTTCCTTAGTAGTACATATCTATTCACATCCAAAAATGGTAGAATTATTATCATATACTCTCGGGGGTAGAACGTGTAAGGGAGTTCAAAAGAAAGGGTATTATATTTAATAAAATTTACAATATTATATTTATAAAAGGAATTTTTAAATTACAACTTGAAAAAAATTTGTAAGTTTAGTAAAGTATGGGGGTTCTCTTACTACCTTATAGCATGTAAAAAAAGGGTATTTCTTTATATCCTTTGAACACATGTTATATAGATGATTTCTTATAGGTGGACCCTATGAGCATATGTTCAAGCCCTTAAGCATGTGACTTCTAATAAACCAGTGCCAAATATAAGATTGGATGTTTCAATTCTATATTTTCAACTAAGGTTGATGCAAATATACTCCCACTATTTGTGTGCTTGTAGCAGCACCATACATCATGTCTAAATCTTTTGATCTAAACTTGAAAAATGCTTTTTGACATCCATATAACTGCAATACTATAGTGGGAGAATGCCACTTCAAGAAAAATGGAAGAACTACCCATATGAACAACATATTTTAAGCTTGCTTGGTATAATCAAGCCCATATAATTACAAGCTAAATATACATGAAAATGTCTTCATTCACACAAGAAGGTATCCCCAACTTTGTGTAGGCAATACAAGAAACTCTTCCTACTATGAAATAAGTGTATGGATAAGAAAATATACTCAATTTTCAAACTAAGAAAAGCACTTACAGACACATACATATGCAATGCGAGGCTTCTTCTTGAGAGTCTAACTAAGTTTAAAGATAAGATAATTAGACACGGACTAACCATGGCAAAGAAAATATTGTTTTATGCCACTTTGCACTACAGATCTCGATAGTTTTTGTTATGTGATTATGATCGTGCACGGATAATGCAACAAAAAAATTACTAAGAAAATAAGTTGATTTTATTTTATTTATTGTGGATTTGATTTTTTAATGGCATGATTTGTGACTTATTGCATAAGTGTACATGTGTGATGTCAGAGAGAGAGAACTAGGGAGAGAGAATACTGCAGAAGAGAGAGAAAGATTGCAGGAAGAGAGAGAAGAAGAGTGACGAGGAGAGAGAAAGACTAGATTTGGAGAGAGAAAGAGAGGAAAGAGGGAGAAACCATAGAAGCTGTGAACAAGATGGGAGAGAATGATTGTAATTGTATTAATGTGTCAAAAATATATGAAAAATTACATGTCCTCTCCTTTTATACCAATGTCACTGCGACATGGCATAATATCAATATTATTTACACTAAATCCTTATTCCCAGCTTCTTACATGTGATATTGGTCACATTATGCCTAGCAAATAGACAAAACGATACTAATGTGTTTTGTGTTGTGCTACATAGATTGTTAGACAACGTTATGTAGAAAAAAAAAAGATTCACATTTTAATGTACAAAACTTATATACTTTATAGCATGGAAACATTATTGAAAATTCTATACGTTTTTGTAGATGTTCACAAGTGCAAGTTCACATATTTGGTAAACTCTCTTCCATGCAATCTCTATCCCCTTATCTTTGATTGCTTGGAATATACCTAGTCTCTTAATCCTGATTCACGTGTAGTATATGTAGACTCTTTTAATTTAGTTATGATAACATATTGGAAAGATAATATAGTCTATCTCCAGATGGTTGTGAATAGTCATGGTGGGTTAGGCATGCTTTATTTTATCGAGACCTACCAGGGCGTAGATTGGATCCAATGTTGAGTCTCATCCTCAATAATAAAGTATATTGTTAAATCCTTACCCCTTTCATTGTATATGCAGACACAGTAAAATGTATTGTCAAAATTTTCCTATGAAGGCCCAATCTTAGAAAGTGAACAAAGAGGTGACTTCTGCAAACAATGATAATGCCCTTAAAGAGCTAAAATATTGGATATAGAGAGTACAACACATGAAGGTATGAGAGAACATTTTTACTTCTAGTGTAATTTGACTCTAACTTAATTGTACTATTGAAATATTTGAGCTTATATGCTTTTAGTGTTTAATAAGCTTATATATTCTTAGTTATAGGAATTTTGATCTTCTTTAATACCTAACATATATTTTTTGTTTACGTAAAACACATTGAGAAGAAAAACTTGGAATCAAGAACAAGTGAATAGAATATTTTTTGTTTATGTAAAACACATTGAGAAGAAAAACTTGGAATCAAGAACAAGTGAATAGAATGGTTTGGAAAGGGTAGTTCTCATTTTTTCACTACAAGGAATTGGGCAATTAGCGATGCCGATTAGCGACGGCGGATATCGGCGTCACTATTTGCGTCGCGACGCAAATAGCGACGCAAATAGTGACGCCAATAGCGACGCCCATAGCGACGCCGCAAGAAAAAAAAAGCGGCCGTAACCCGAGCGCCGTTTTCATTTCTTTTGCTTCGACTTTTGAGAGCAAGAGCGAGGGAGAGAGTGAAGGCTTTGTGAGAGAAGAAGAGGAAGAAGACTTGCTACCGCCGCCGCCGCCACCGCCGTTGTTCGCGAAGGAGAGGAGGAACCCTCATTGCAAAGAGAAGCCGCCCCACGCTCGCCATATCTCATTGGTGAGTCTCCCTCTCTCTTTCTTTTGCTTGTTGAAGGTTTAAATCGTTCTCTTTTGCTTGTTTAGGAGAGGAAATGAAAGAGAAGGAGAGGGAGAGGGAGAGAGAGGGAGAGAAAGAGAGGGAGAGGGAGAGGGAGAGAAAGAGAAAGAGAGGGAGAGTGCATTCTCTCTCTCTCTCTCTCCCTTTTGCTTGTTTAATGTTTAAATTACTTTCTTTTTTGCTTGTTTAGGAGAGGAAACGAGAGAGTAAGAGAGAAATAGAGGGAGAGGGAGAGGGAGAGGGAGAGAAAGAGAAAGAGAAAGAGAAAGAGAAAGAGAAATAGAGGGAGAGGGAGAGGGAGAGGGAGGGGGAGGAAATGAGAGAGGGAGAGAAAGAGAAAGAGAGGGAGAAGGAGGGAGAGTGCATTCTCTCTCTCCCTCTCCCTTTTGCTTGTTTAATGTTTAAATCACTTTATTTTTTGCTTGTTTAGGAGAGGAAATGAGAGAGAAAGGGAGCGAGAGGGAGAGGGAGGGGAAGGAAATGAGAGAGGGATAGAAAGAGAAAGAGAGGGAGAGTGCATTGTATCTCTCCCTCTTCCTTTTGCTTGGAGGATGTTTAAATCACTTTATTTTTTGCTTGTTTAGAAAATGAGAGAGAAAGAGAGATAGAGAGGGAGAGGGAGAAAAAGAGAAAGAGAGGGAGAGGGAGAGGAAGGGGAAGGAAATGAGAGAGGGAGAGAAAGAGAACGAGAGGGAGAGGGTGAGAGAGAGAGTGTGCATTCTCTCTCTCACGACGGGTTTGGTTGTTTGTTGTTTGAATCACTTTCTTTTTTTCTTGTTTAGGAGAGAGGGAGAGGGAGGGGAAGGAAATGAGAGAGTAAGAGAGAAAGAGAGGGAGAGGGAGAGGGAGAGGGAGAGGGAGAGAAAGAGAAAGAGAAAGAGAAAGAGAAATAGAGGGAGAGGGAGAGAGAGGGGGAGGAAATGAGAGAGGAAGAGAAAGAGAAAGATAGGGAGAAGGAGGGAGAGTGCATTCTCTCTCTCCCTCTCCCTTTTGCTTGTTTAATGTTTAAATCACTTTATTTTTTTCTTGTTTAGGAGAGAAAATGAGAGAGAAAGAGAGCAAGAGGGAGAGGGAGGGGAAGGAAATGAGAGAGGGATAGAAAGAGAAAGAGAGGGAGAGTGCATTGTATTTCTCCCTCTCCCTTTTGCTTGGAGGATGTTTAAATCACTTTATTTTTTACTTGTTTAGGAAATTAGAGAGAAAGAGAGATAGAGAGGGAGAGGGAGAAAAAGAGAAAGAGAGGGAGAGGGAGAGGGAGGGGAAGGAAATGAGAGAGGGAGAGAAAGAGAACGAGAGGGAGAGGGAGAGGGTGAGAGAAAGAGAGAAAGAGAGGGAGAGGGAGAGAGAGGGAGAGAAAGAGAGGGAGAGGGAGGGGAAGGAAATTTAAGATAATAGACTTATTGATAATGGTATGCAATGTGCTTTGCCATGGGCCACGTACATTGGTAACTCTTTAAGATGGCTTAAAAATGGTCAATTCCTTCATGAAGTCCAAGTAGGGGATCTAATTGTGATATGCATAATTCATTGTTTTTGTATTAACTTTATAGGCATGCCAAATTAGAAATCATGCCAACTAGTCAACGGAAGGACTAAAAGAAAATGATACCCTAGCTAATGGTCATTAAGGTACTTCATCAAAATGAACCCAAAAGTATTGTTATAGAAGAAGAAACCCTTAAATTGAGTATAGGATAATTTCTCTCAGGTCTTATGACTATGAGTAGAATTGATTGAAATAAATTTTATTACTACAGTTATAAAATTTCATAGATGGCGCGCATTAATTTTAAAATGGATTACTTATACTCAAAGCCGAGATATAACAAATAATTATCTACCGGGACAAACAAATCCTTGAGCATGATACAAGGCCGAGATATAACATCGGAAAATCTCTCAACTACTATATACAATGCAAGATTTATGGTCAACTTGCAACTTGAGGTACATCTCCATAAAGCTATCCATTTAAGCCTCGTTTGCTGTATTGTAGATAAGATGGAAAACGAAGAAGGTCTTATTGTTCAAGACCGTGAGACGTATCTTAATCAGCGTGTCCCATGTCCTTGCTCTCAATGCAAGTTGGCAATTAGACGAAAACGCCGATTGTCTATAGAACACATACGACGATTTGGCGAGTTTCAATCTGAGATCATTAATCAGGCGATTGCGGATTTTCAGCAAACGGTAATTTGAAGTTAGCATTTTTCATGCATTGTACTCTCAAGCTAATTGAAAACCATACACAATGAGATTGGGTCTTGTTGGCAAATTTTCTATCCAGGGGGGTGATGTCTCGACCCAAGGGGGAGTGCACCCTTTGCGGCCAATTAGAAGAGTTCGTGGACGTGCGATGGATGGATTGCAGGAGCCAATCGACCACTCGCAAGGCCCATCTATACCGTCAATGACAAAGGAGACAGACAACCTTCCCGACCTGCCTACAATCTTGGAGCCTGAGATGGAGGCAATGATCGATGCATTGATTCCCATGGATGTTGAGACATCTGACCCGCTTAGAGAGGAAGCATCCATACCATTATATGATGGGTGCCGAGTATCTCGATTGAAGACATTGCTTGAACTCTTAAGTGTGCAAGCAAAATACGGTTGGAGCGATACGAGTGTGACTGATTTATTCAGGTACCTTGCACACAGGCTTCATTGATTTTTTTTTGTGGAATATTGCTGCAAACATTTGTGTTTTTTCAAGGTGTTTTATGATTTTTTTCAGGTTATTGAAATATCATATATTGCCACCTGCAAATACCATGCCTGAGTCTCGTGATGATGCACGACATGTTTTACGGAAGCTTGGCATGGACTACAATAACATCCATGCATGTATCAACGACTGCATATTGTTTCGAGATGAATACGAGACTATGGAGACATGTCCAAAGTGTGGTGCTCACAGGTATCGACAGGACTTGCACGGGCAAACCATCCCTCAAAAAGTTCTCAGACACTTTCCGCTCATCCCCCGCATAAACCATATGTTTCGCACATCTGCCATGGCAAGCAACGTGGCATGTGTAGAATAGGTCCACGGATGGAGTTCAATGAATATTAGCAGATTCGCGCGCATGGAGCCACATTGACTCTACCTTCCCAGGCTTTGCGCGAGAGCCAAGGAATCTTCGGCTCGGTCTCGCCATGGATGGTGTGAACCCATTCGGTCTGCACTCGACTTCTTACAGTGTGTGGCCTATAGTGCTTGTCAACTACAACATCCCTCCATGGCTTTCTACGAAGAAAGGACATCTCATCCTTAGCTTGCTCATCCCGGGCCGCTACAAAGTAAAAAATATGGACGTGTATCTTCGTCCATTAGTCGATGAGCTTAAGATTTTGTGGGAGGAGGGGGTCATGGTGCAAGATATGAGCAGGCGCGATGGTCGACGGTCATCCAACATTCGAGCCATTCTCATGTGGATGATGCATGACTTTCCGGGATTGGGAGAGTGCTCAAGTGAACAGACCTTTGTTCTCGCTGGTAATATCTATATTTTATTTCATTCAATCAAGTATTCACTAGGTCGTGGATCGCCTTACAGGTCTCGTTACCTCACGTTATCATGCATGTCCATTGTGTGGGCCACAGTTAGACTCCCGAAGGTCATGAACCATGAAGAAGATGGTATATCAAGGACATGCCGCTTTCTTGTCGGAGGATCATGAACTCAGGGAAGGTTTTCTTGGACGACCTCCAGCACGTATGAACGCTGCAAGCTGGTATGAGCTGAAAATGGACAACCCAGAATCACATCCAAATGGAATGCGACGGTTCTTAGTTTTCTACGAGTTGCCATATTGGACCCACTTATAGGTCAACCACTTGTTGGATCCCATGCATATTTTCAAAAATGTGGGCAGCTTGCTATGGGACCACATCACAGGAAAGAGAGACACTATAGGGTCACGAATGGATGGTAGGTAAGATGGAGGCGCTTTTGCCGCAGTCGAGTGCTGAAGGGGGAGTGCAGCTTCCTCGCGCTCCCTGGGTTTTGTCTACCAAAGAAGAGCGCATTGTGAAGCAAGTAATCAAGTCTATCCGCACTCCGACGGGTATGATGCGTTCTGATGTGATAGGGTAGGAGAATTGTATGTTGCCTTCCAATCGCTATAGTTCACTCCTGATTCCGTGGATAGATGATGGAGATATTGAATTACTCTCCTCCCCCTCTTAATCATCAACATGAAACTATGGAGGCTAAGTTCTTAAGCTTGAAATTAATCAAGATTAAGTCTTAAGAGAGTTATAAGTGGCTATTCATATGGCAATAATGCAACTCGAAAATGAAAACTCAAGGAAGAGATAAATGATGAGCTCATTTTTTGGAACAACTAGATTGACTCCCTTTGGCTAGACTGCAAAGGACACGGCTCCCAAAGACGCAATTACGATTCTCATTCCTTTACGTAAGTGCCTTAACTCATTTAACAGAAAAACGTGATTTTTCATATATATTTCTTTGGTTTGGAATTTTTATAAAATATCTCTGAACCTCTATTTCAACGTTGGTTAGTTGCTAGAGTTTATATAGGTCTGATTTTATATTTTAAATATAAAAATAGTAAAAAATATATTAAAATGACTTAGAAATGGTACAAATAATTTTTAATAAAATATTTGGGTAAAAAATTATGAGATATAATATTTTTATTATAAATTATGTATTATTAAAAGTACTTTTAAGTTTTTAGAATTTTTATAAGATGTTTAATATATCTTAAAAATAAAAAATAGTTTTTTAAGATGAAAATTATAGTATTTTAAATACAAATCATGTTTTTAATTCCAAAAAAAATAAGGATCTTCTATAGAAAACCTGAGAATATAGTTTTGGATGTTTTATGAAATCTTATTGGGTTTAGACAAAGAGAAAATTAAGTTGATATTATTACTTTGAATATTATTAATATAAAATATGGTGTATCTAACTTTATGCAAATTAAAAGTGTTGATGAGATATTAAGTTATATCATATTGGACAAGGAAAATGGTTTTAAAAGAGATCTCTAAAGTTAATTCCTAGGTTTAGTATTTTAGTATCCAATATAGAGATAGAGACGAAGTGCAAGAATATGCAAGTTAATTGAGTTCTTGAATTAGACTAGTTGGACTACTACAAACGAGTTATCTTCTTGGATTTGGAGTTATAATGATTGCATGCAAATCATAATTTTATTAGCAACGCACTTTGGGCTAATAGATGAGGTGGAAAGAAATACAATCAATGTATCATACCACTTTGATTGGTATTATCGTAACACTTATTGAACTTTTAGAAGAGTGATATGGGACGATGTGTTGCCTTGGATATGTGTATCCAGAGGTTTCAAAGTTACTTTCGATATAAAAGACGTTAGAGAGATTGCTAAAATTTTAGGCCTAATTCCTAAGTAAGAAGAAAAGTTACCTTATGGAGAAATAGACCCAAAGTTACCAACCATGCTAAACCTTCTAAGCACACATGCAAGCAAAATTTTAACTTTATAGCTTCAAACAAAATGTACAAAATTTTGAAATATGACAGTCAAAGCTATTTCATTAAAAGTGCATGAATTCAGAGGAGAGACGGAGACAACAAAATGAAGCTCGAGATCAACGAGCTAGAGGACCTGTGGTGTAACAGGAGGCTTTGCTATTAGAAAGGCTTGAGAGGGTGAATGCATTATTCAATCTGGGGATAGATGTTGTGTATAACTCAAACTTAGAATCTTTTGAGCCTAGTATATCAAACCATCCATTTGATTCATCCTTCTTTGATGCCTATCATAGACGATCTGTTTTAGGTCCCTCTGTTCCTAGCTTATTGTACTACCAACAAATGGCTTATCGCTATGATACTTATCTTTCTCTTTATCAATCCAACTCAGCATCTATCTTACCTCTCCTTTTTCAACCTCAAGGTTTTCCTCAAATTCCCATCTTTACCTATTGTTCTTTCATCGAAGATCGAGTTTTTTCCCCTTCTCCACCATGCCCTTCTCCATCTATCAATATACCTTCTACTTTTCGTGCTTATCAATTGACACCTTTCCTAACTAATTCGCTTAAATTTTCAGCCACTCCTTCTTTAGCTTATTCCTCCTTTTATGATTTTGCCTACCAATCTCTTCATTCTCTTTTATTTATTCCACTTCCATCTCCTGCCATTTCTATTTCTCAACCCTCTCAGTTGGTTAGTGGGTATGAAGGATTTAATTAGCAGTTCTGAGAAGAAGAGGATGGAGCTCAAATAATTCTCTCATAGGACCACAGATTAACTAGCTATTAATTTCAGGGGACCGAACAACTACTAGTCAAGCATACTAGAATTACCTCCATTTTGCTCACCAATATTCACAATCTCTAGATCCATCAATGAGATTGACATGCCATTTTGCTTGGTATCTAGCATATATGCATAGTCATTCCCATAATGATCAAAAGGCCATTCCAAAGCTTTGTATGAATGTCAATGTAAACATTGATTCCCAACAGTTGGATGTCCTATATTTTCATGCCCTATGTCTACCTAGCAGATACCTTGTTTTGCTAGAAAGAATGTTCTGCCTTCAGTTCTTTTAAAATCCTCCCAAGACATTTGTGGATGAGTCCTTCTCCATGGATGGTTTTCGAAATCACCACGCCTTCAAAAGGGATCACATTCATTGATGCCTTTGCAATGTATTTTAGATGATTCTTAATGATATATATCTCTTTTTGGAGGTGTCATTCAGATGGTTGTGTTAGTGTTTGTGTGTGTATTGTAATAATCTTATGTGATGAGTTCGTGCTGGTTAAATAATTTGTTCGAGAGCTCTTTTCAAACTATTGATGGTGGATGGAAAGCCTATGATGGAAAGCTGAAGAACCTCTTATATCCTTTGCAAATTTGTTATGACTTTTTATTGATCAGATGTGTTAATGAATAATGAAGTTTTTCTTTAGAAGTATTTTTTCTAGAGATACAGGTGATAAGTTGAGGTCGTGGTTTGGAGTGATTATTAAAGATACTATAAAAGATTAAACTTGAGCTCTTTAATGAAATTATATTCTTCTTTTCCTTAGGTCACGAGGACGCTTCCTTTCTAAGTGTGGGAATATGTTGAGAGTGGAAAAAGACTTAATTTTTTACTGATTTTTGTTGTTTTTGAGGTTTGAATGATTGATTTTTGATGGATTTAGAGTGATGTATGGTTGTTAATGGAAGTGTTTGAGAGTTTTTTGGATTATATTGATTATGTTTTGAAAGCTTATGATGATTTTTAGTGGAGATATAAAGCTCTGTGATGTTCTGATAGGTTCTGTTGAGGTTCTGATTGGTTTTGTAGACCTTCTGTATAGCTTTTGTTTTGTGCTGATTTTCTTCTGTATGAAGCATGGATTCATGTTTGATGGAGTTTGAAATCTTTTGAAGGTTTATTGAATAGTTTTTGATAGTTTGGAATGGTTTTAGTATGAGTTATGAGGATTTGATGCTCTCTGATGACCTTCTATAACCCTCTGTAAACCTTCTGTAGAGCCTCTATATCTACTCTGTAACTATTCTGTATCTGCTCTGGTCTTGTTCTGTGTACTGTTCTGTAGATCTTCTGTAAGTGTTCTGTAGAATGTATATGTGACTTTGGAAAAATAATTTAACTTTTGGAAATGAAGAGACACTGTAGTGGCTCTAGTGCCTCTTCACATTAGACATACCTCTTGGGAGGTGTATCCACAACCTAAGAAGGATTATTGAGAGACATTATAGAGTATTGTAGTGATGAGATGATGTACTATAGATAGAGAGCCATAAATAGTCAATTTCTATCAAAACAGTGTAACTGTATATGAGAGATTGAGAGAGAAAACTATGAAGACATTAAAGATAAATACTATGTGATTGATTTCCATTTAAAAATGGTGTATTCTTTTATGTTCCTTGTTCTATTGAAGGATTCTATGAAGATGTTAAAGATTATGGTTGATTCTATCAAATCCGTGGGAGATATCTACTATGATGCTGCGTGAAGATTTGTTGTTTTCTTTGTTTTGGTCATCAAAAAAATAAAATAAAAGCTTGTTGATGTTACAAGATAGATTTTCTTGCTGTAGAATCCCCTTTTCCTTGGTGTTCTTCTTGGGGCTCCATGTACATATTGCCAAGTCCCACAGTCTCACTATAAGGCCCCCAAACTCAAATGCATAGGAAAATGTTCAATGTTATAACCGAATGTTAAGTAGTGGCTCCCACTGGAACAAAAGTTGAACACACTAGACAAGCAAACAAAGATCAAAACATCATGTAGAATCCATCCATACATCCGAGATTCAAGTAGCATATATCTGGAACCATCCAATCCCAATAACTTACAAATCTCTTACTATAGCATCAAATGACCATACATAATTGTGAATCAAAACCAATGTCAAGAGTCAAAGCTCCAATCTCAACTCAAAAGCATGTAAAGAGCATAATGAAGGATTTAAGGTTAATGGTATATCCTAGTGTAGCATCCAAAATGCTCGAGAAGCATCACTAAGAAATAGGCATGAAGTTTCTCTAATAAAATAGCAATCATCCCTACTTATTATAGTAGTAAAAAACCTTTGTAAAACTAAGAAAATGAGTGCTCAAATCAATCCTATAGGACTCCAATGCATTGATGTAGTATCCCTAGATGATCGAGCATCAAATAAACATGAATAAGCATCATATGTCCATCATAATGAGCATAAATCATGAAGATAAGGGGCTGCCCTGTTTCTCATTTTCTGTGGACTATTGCTCACAATCAATGGACTATTACTCTAACAAGGTCCTAGATTAGGCCTTAAGAGACCTTCAAGAGTGCTGGAGCAATGGATCATCAATATAAATCTCAAATAGTGAGGCTATGGTTGCCAATGAAACTTGTGAATTGTAGGTATCCTCCACAAGTTGAAGCAAGGTCGGGTTGAGCTCCTTAATGCTAGTGCAATTTCTTTGATACAAGTTGGATGGAGTGAGTCCTAAAGTGGAAGCATAGAGCGGAAGCAAAAGCTATGGTGAAAGGAGCAAGAGCAAGAGCAAGAGAGACATGAGATGTAAGAACTCCAACAGTCACAATTATGTGTGACTAGTCTTCCCTTTATTCAAATGCCATTGAAAGAATAAAGAATGAAGTAAAAATGATGGATGTCAACCATCTGTAGTGTACATGTGAGTGGGTAACTAATACATGATGCTGGTACTCTTAGTGTAACTAATGCACGGGTGGCTAGGACCATGAACCTTTATCCCTAATAAATAATAACATTGAATTAGTATTCTAAAGTGATACACTTTCCAAACTTCTATGATGTAAGCCTATTCATGGCATGATTTGATTCTCCATAAGTGAATCAAATTAGTTATATTCTCTACAATTCTTTTTTTCCTCATGTTGTTAATTCACCACAGTGTATGGATTCTGCCTCACACATTGATTAGAAAATGCAACAAATTATAGCTTGAATAATCAATATTGATATTGCTTCAAGATCAAAGGACCATATTACAAGCAGGACAACAAATCACCTTGTTCATTAGGAGATGGCAAGACTGGAGGCTGAAGAGCAAGGCTATCCTGCATATTGTAATTAGTTAATGCAAATTATCCATTTAATGGACCGATACCCCAAACAATGTAACTATGGTATATATAAACAATACCCATTAGGAACGAAGACAACCATTCAATTAGTCATCTTCCTCGTCTCTCCCTCCTCCTTGTCTCCTGTCTTAGAGACTAACACCATGGCAACACTAGTATGGTGGTAGCCTTCATCTCACTTCTACATGGTATTAGCCATTCTCTCGTGGAATGCTTGTGGGGGCTCTACATCACTTTCACCTAATCCATAGTGTCACAACTCTATAGAAACAGAATTTGTATCCTTTTTCATTAATTTTTCTATATAATGATTTATTAAATTTATTTCCTTTACACTAATTAGATAAAAAGAAAAGTGCATTGAAGTTGGCCACTGATGAGTGGTCACAGGTTATGGTGGACCCACGCGGTGGGTTAGAGAAAAGATAGTTCACACTTCCACCTATATGGCCCGATTGGGCGCCTGTGACTAGAACTCACGCATATCAGGGTTAGACTCGCACACAGAAAAGATTGATGCCTTGAAGTGTGGGCTAGATCCACGAGAACAGACAGTTACAATCAACAAGATGGCATGATCATGAAATGCTTGTATAATGTGCATGTGTGGGCTGAAAGCTTGAAATGCACATTTCTTTGCATAGGAAAGTCACATGAAGATTCTGATACCGTTTTTGCAATGTACACGGAAAAATCTTTCATATGACACCCATATTGGGGGGTCCCTAAATTTTAGGAGATCCCTAAATTTTAGGAGCCTCAAATTAGCCTAAAAATGCTAGTCCTAAAAAAATAGAGATGTCATTCTAAAAATAGTAAGTTTTGTACTCTGACTGTGCTTACTAAATTTGATTGTTTCTATTCTTGACAGTATTCAACCCAAAAAGAAAGGTCACCGAGAAGAGACAAGTGTCAAGACACTTGTCACACAAGTTTCCAAGTGTCCCACCACTTGTCATATCTCATGACATGTGGCTGGACACTTGTCTTGTGCTACTCCACTTTCCCCTTTTGTACTAGCTCTTCCCTCTCCTATAAATAAGAGCTCGTTTTTCTTCATTCAGCATCATTTTTCTTTGCTATAAACTCATGTACAGCACCGACAGATAGCCAGAAACTGGCCCCATCCATCCCCATCATCATCCCCCACTTCTCCACTATCAAATTCCTCCATATTCCCTCTTTTATCACTGCTGTTTTACAGGACAGCAAGCCTGTAAACTCATTATAGCACCTCCTTCTCGAGCTCTTTCTTCCATTTTAGCAACAAGAAGCAAGCACTATCCATGTACTGCTGATCAACGATGGAGAAAGGCTGATTTCCCCTCTTTCTTCTCTCATACTGTAAAGAAATCAGTTCTTATCATTGCATAATAGATAACGCATGTATGTTTGTACATCTTTGCATGATCTTGTGAGAGTGAGAATTACTTCTCCTCATTCTCAGGTTGATTGTAACTGAGCTCTTCCCTAAGGGACTTGGGTTGAGCAGAAATACATTCCTTCGAGGGGGGGGGGGTTGCCCATCTTCAACCCTCAATCTTGTCTCCATTACTTTTACATTTTCATGGCTGTAATTTTGTGAGTAATTTTCATTTTCAGCTTTAAGTGTTCATTCTCTTTTATATTAAATCTCGAAAACAAGCGAATATCATAATTGTTAAGCATACTACGTTGTTCAGGGCGTTTACAGTGGTATCAGAGATTTGGCTCGGTCCTCACCCCAACACTGGTAGTGCTTACAATTATAAGTTTGTTTGTTTTCAGCCCCCTTGCATTGAGTGCTTGAGAATATTTTTCTTAGAGTCTCAATGGATCAATCGAGTGCTATCCTTCAAGCCATTCAAAGTCTTAGAGAGGAGAATCAGCAAATTCGTGAGCAACTTCTCAAACTAGAAAAAGTTGAGAATCCCAAAGAATTCAAGGAAAGAAGCCCATCTACTTCAAGGAGACAAAGCCATACCAATGAAAGGAGCCGATCAAGAAGTCCAACTACTTCTAAGAGGTAGTCCCATTCTACTTCAAGACAAAGAAAGAGATCGCGTCGATGCTCATCCTCTTCTTCAAAGTCATCTGGAGCCTACTCTGATGGACCCTCTTCTAGTGACGAAGTGTCACACCCTTCTCGTGGAAGACCTCATCATCGTCAAAGGCGTCGACATTCTTCACCCTTGTCTCCATCTTCATCCGCATCAAGCACTTCATCATCTTCAACCTCAAGATCCGAGCATGGACGAAGGCATAAGAAGAAGAACAAGACTAAGTCACTATCTCAACTTGAAAAGAAGATCAAGTTCAGTATGTATGATGGTTCCCGAAATCTTGATCTTCTTCTGAAGTTTATTCGTCAATTTCAAATTTTGTATTTTCGTGACAAGTATAAAGAAAAAGAAAAGATTACGTTTGCAGCTTTACATTTGACCGATTTAGCCCATACTTGGTGGACGGGGTTGGAATATGATCATGCTGCCCCAAAATCATGGCGGTCCTTTGTTCGCATGATACAAAGTCAATTTCTTCCTGTTCATTTCAAAAGAGATGTAAAAATGGAATGGGATCAGCTTTGGCAAAGGAAAAATGAGTCACTTGGTGACTATACGAAGAGATTTTGGGAGCTACTTTTGAAGGTCCAACATTTCAAGAAGATCAGCAGTTCGGAAAAGCTTAGGAAGTTTCAAGGAGGTTTGCATTTTATTCTTCGTACTACTCTTAATCATTATAATTGTTCTAGTCTCAGGGAACTCATTGACCATGCTGAGACATGGGAAATGGAGCACAATGGCAACAAATCATTCCAAAAGAATGATAAGAAGAGAGTAGCTGATGATGAGGAGTATTCAGCCCCAAATGAAGGACAAAAACAGCAGCAAAAGCAGCCATCAAATCAAAAGAAGATGAAGCCCTATGCACCTCCTAATGCTCCTCAATTTCGCTCCAATCTATACCCACAAGCAAAGCAACTTTTCGAAGAAGAAAAGCAACGCTTCATGAAAGAAGGGAAGTGCTTTAAATGTGGACAAACAGGTCACATAGCGAAGCAATGTCCAAACAAGGGACAAAGCAAGGTTTCTGACAACAAGCCTAAGTCGCCAGTGAAAATCAATGCTATCAGTGATGTAGTTGCAAACACAACTCAGACTCCAGAGACGCGCAAATTATTAAAAGCTTGGGGACAGTTGCAAGGTAAGCAAGCACTATTCTTGATAGATCTTGGGGCAAATGAAAATATCATTTCCTTGCAATTAGCTAAAAGCTTGGATTAAAGAATGAAGAGATGGACACTCCGGCAGAAGTTCGCCAAGCTTTAAATGCTGATGAAGGTGACACAGTGAAGATTGTGACACCCTACATTGGCAAGCTCAAGTTTCAAATTCAAGGCTACAGTGATGAAGATACCTTCTGTATCGGAGACCTTGATGGTTGCGATGTGATTCTTGGCATGCCCTGGAATCATAGAGTAGATTCCACCATCTTCTCTCAGAAAAAGAAGGTAGAACTCACCAACAAAGGCAAGAAGTACGAGATCCAAGCTGGAGTTTCTGGAGACACCATACCTATGGTAAGCCATATGCAAGTCTCTAGAGCAATTAAGGATTGTGTTCAATGTTGTTTGCTTTATGTCACTGATGTAAAAGATAATATGAATGCTGAAAACCAAGAGCGACTTCAGCTCTTGGAAAAGTATAAAGATTGTTTTTCAGAAGATCTTCCTTATCAGCTTCCCCCAGAAAGGCCAGAAGACCATCATATTGATATTATTCCGGGCAGTTCTCCTCCTAATATAGCACCATACCGTGTGAGCCGTCCTCAACAAGAAGAAATCAGAAAGCAAGTCAAAGACCTACTCAACCGTGGGCTAATTAGGCCAAGTAGCTCACCATTTTGTTCACCGGTTCTTCTTGTTCAAAAGAAAGATGGCACATTCAGGATGTGCATTGATTATCGAGCCCTCAACAAAATCACTGTGAAGAATCGGTTCCCTATTCCCAGAATTGAGGACATTTTGGATCGTCTAGGAGGCTCAAAGGTTTTCAGCCGCATTGATCTGAAGAGTGGTTATCATCAAATTAGGGTAATACCACCAGATGTACACAAAACTGCTTTCCGCACTTCATACGGTCTTTATGAATTCTTGGTGGTTCCTTTCGGATTAACCAATGCACCAGCCACCTTTAATCGAATGATGGAACGCATCTTTAGAGAGCATCGACAATCTGTCCGTACTTTCTTTGATGATATTCTTGTCTTTAGCAAGAATGAAGAGGAGCATCATCAACACTTGGAAATTGTTCTACAATTACTTCAACAAAATCAACTCTTGGTAAATGGTAAAAAGAGTGAATTTTTCATGCATAAAATAAATTACCTTGGGCATGTCATCTCTTCTGAAGGGATTCAGATGGATCCTGAAAAGATCAAGATAATCCAAGAATGGCCTCATCTTCATGATGTACATGAGGTGCGATTGTTTCTTGGCTTATGCTCTTATTACCGCCGCTTCATCAAGCATTTTGCACATATGGCTTCTCCACTTCATTACCTTACAAAGAAGAAGATCTCTTTCCAATGGAAGGAAAAAGAGAAGGCAGCCTTCACAAGGCTGAAAACAGCTCTTACTTCTGGACCTGTTCTTATCATTCCAGATCTGGTAAAACCATTTGTGGTGGAAGCATTCTTGCGGTGATTGTATTGGTGCAATGCTAAATCAAAAAGGCTATGCCGTAGCCTTTGAAAGCCGCCGTCTAAATGATGTGGAGAAAAGGTATGACATTTATGAAAAGGAGTTCTTAGCAGTGGTTCATGCTTTAAATATATGGAAACATTATCTTTTAGGCAATGAATTCCTTATTAAAACTGATCATCAAAGCTTGAAGTATTTCAAGACTCAAAAGCATTTGCAGGAGAAACATGCAAGATGGGAAAATTTCTTGTCTATGTTTCATTTTCAAATTATGTACACTCCACGGAAACAAAATGTAGTTGCTGATGCACTTTCTAGAGTGCCTCGCATTGCAACTATTACAGTGGCTCATCATGAAGATTTTCAAACGATTAAGAATACTTATGATGAAGATACTGATTTTGCAGCAATTTGGTCAAATTTAGAGCAAGGAGGTTCTCATCCAGATTATTCCATCAAAGACGGTTACCTTCTCATGAACAATCGCCTTTGTGTCACTCTTCCTGTTCGACAAAAGGTGCTTAAAGAAAGTCATGAACCCCCTTATGCAGGGCATAGAGGGAGGGCAGCCACTCTAAGTGCAATTGAGCGCTACTTTTATTGGCCAACATTACAAAGAGATACACATAACTTCATTGAGACTTGTCTGGTTTGCCAAAAATCCAAATATGATAGGCAGAAGATTCCAGGATGGTTGCAACCTCTTCCAGTGCCCAAAGATCCATGGGAATCTATTACAATGGATTTCATCTCAGGTATTCCAAGAAGATCTCAAGGTCATGATATGATTTGGGTCATAATTGATAGATTCAGCAAACAATCACATTTTATTCCATGTCATAAAACATTGAAATCCGCACAAGTTGCAAGACTTTTCATTCAACATATCTTCAGATTACATGGTATGCCTTCTGAGATCATTTCAGAATGAGACTCCAAATTCACAAGTAACTTTTGGCGTGCTTTATTTGAGAATTTGGGAACCACTTTAAAGTTCTCCTCAGCTTTTCATCCTCAAACTGACGGCCAAACAGAGGTGATGAATCTCACTCTTTTGGATATGTTGAAAGCTTATGTTAGTGAACATAAGTCACAATGGGAGAAATATCTTCCATTATTGGAGTTTGCTTATAACAATACAATGCACTCATCCACAGGGAAAGCTCCAAATGAAATAGTACAGGGTAAAGTGATTCCTCCTCCAATTATTCGCACTAAAGATAAGATTTTTGCTGCTGATGAGTTTGCTTCAGATTTAAAAACCACAATGGATCAAGTTCGAGCCACTATCAAAGTTGCCCAAGAGCGACAAAAGAAGCAAGCAGATAAACGAAGAAGACCTTTGGCTTTTGAAAAAGGTCAATATGTCTTGCTAAAGTTTGATAAAAGCAGGCTCAAACAAGATTCTGGTCAAAATTCATCTTTTCCAAAGCTCTCCAGTAGATACTTTGGACCCTTCAAAGTGATTGAGAAAATAAATGAAGTTTCTTATCGACTTGAGCTTCCTACTCATTGGAAAATACACAATGCTTTTCATGTAAGTTTGCTAAAACCTTACATAGGACCAGAACCAAAGGAACCCATTACTGAAGATCCCCCAGAAGTTGAAGAAACAGAGCAACTCTTGGAACCTGAGAAGATTTTGTTTCTCAAGGATCGAACCACGAGAAGTGGCCTTATGACACGAAAATTCTTACTAAAATTCAAGAATCTACCCACAACAGATGCACAGTGGGTAGATGAAATATTTTTCAGCCATATCAAGAAGCTTTTCAGCTGAGGACAGCTGAATAAAAGCCAGAGGGCTGTCACAACTCTATAGAAACAGAATTTGTATCCTTTTTCATTAATTTGTCTATATAATGATTTATTAAATTATTTCCTTTGCACTAGTTAGATATAAAGAAAAGTGCATTGGAGTTGGCCACTGATGAGTGGTCACAGGTTATAATGGACCCACGCGGTGGGTTAGAGAAAAGATAGTTCACACTTCCATCTATATGGCCCGATTGGGCTCCTGTGACCAGAACTCACGCATATCAGGGTTAGACTCGCACACAGAAAAGATTCATGCCTTGAAGTGTGGGCTAGATCCACCAGAACAGACAGTTACAATCAACAAGATGGCATGATCATGAAATGCTTGTATAATGTGCATGTGTGGGCTGAAAGCTTGAAATGCACATTTCTTTGCATAGGAAAGTCACATGAAGATTCGGATACCGTTTTTGCGATGTACACAGAAAAAGCTTTCATATGACACCCATATTGGGGGGGTCCCTAAATTTTAGGAGATCCCTAAATTTTAGGAGGTCCCTAAATTATAGGAGCCTCAAATTAGCCTAAAAATGCTAGTCCTAAAAAAATAGGGATGTCATTCTAAAAATAGTAAGTTCTGTATTGTGACTGTGCTTACTAAATTTGGTTGTTTCTATTCTTGACAGTATTCAACCCAAAAAGGAAGGCCATAGAGAAGAGAGACAAGTGTCAAGACACTTGTCACACAAGTTTCCAAGTGTCCCACCACTTGTCACATCTCATGACATGTGGCTAGACACTTGTCTTGTGCTACTCCACTTTCCCCTTTGTACTAGCTCTTCCCTCTCCTATAAATAAGAGCTCGTTTTTCTTCATTCAGCATCATTTTTCTTTGCTATAAACTCATGTACATCACCCACAGATAGCCAGAAACTGGCCCCATCCATCCCCATCATCATCCCCCACTTCTCCATTATTAAATTCCTCCATATTCCCTCTTCTATCAATGCTGTTTTACAGGACAGCAAGCTTGTAAATTCATTACAGCACCTCCTTCTCGAGCTCTTTCTTCCATTTTAGCAACAAGAAGCAAGCACTATCCATGTACTGCTGATCAACGATGGAGAAAGGCTTATTTCCCCTCTTTCTTCTCTCATACTGTAAAGAAATTAGTTCTTATCATTGCATAATAGATAACGCATGTATGTTTGTACATCTTTGCATGATCTTGTGAGAGTGAGAATTACTTCTCCTCATTCTCAGGTTGATTGTAACTGAGCTCTTCCCTAAGGGACTTGGGTTGAGCAGAAATACATTCCTTCGGGGGGGGGAGGTTGCCCATCTTCAACCCTCAATCTTGTCTCCATTACTTTTACATTTTCATGGCTGTAATTTTGTGAGTAATTTTCATTTTCAGCTTTAAGTGTTCATTCTCTTTTATATTAAATCTCGAAAACAAGCGAATATCATAATTGTTAAGCATACTACGTTGTTCGGGGCATTTACACATAACTTCAATGTTATCTTGGAATCCATCACACACCACCTATCACTAACCTTTTTATTATGGCTAGTTCCTCTCTGTTGAACTAGGCCAATGCTCGCTATCTACTATCACTAAGCAGTTGCTTTAGCTAGCCACATTTGCATTACCTCATCCCTAACCTCAATAACCATAAGTGCTAATCAAGAAACTCTAATCAAATGCACAATATGATTCATTCTCCCTAGTCACCACTATCATCCTTTCCCTCTCAGTGGTTAGATAGGTGACACCAAGTTGGGGTGCCATTACTTGGCCTCTGACACATGACTAGCACCATTGTGCATTCTACAACATTTTACCCTATGCTCCATAGTTGACGTTATGCACTCTTAATTTCTTGCAAGTCATTTTCATGTGGTTGTGTTGATTTCAACAACACATGTCTCTTCAACACATTGACAATGAAACGTGTCCTAGCATGATATTATGCCCTCTTTGATACCCTTTAAATTTTAAATTTACATAAAAGGGTAATACCATCCCAATCTAACAATTTTTAAGTGAGAAGGTAGCAGTACTTTCATTTGAATAAATACACTTGACTTATTTGAAAATAAACAAGACCACTTAGTATTTTACATTTAAAAGAAAACACTCTCAAGGGAAGCTAAATTGTGAATCTACCTCTATTAAGGCTATTCACAAGTGCAAACTTGCTTGATTCATCAAGCTATTTGCATATTAGAATTTTTTTACCACTATCATAAATATATTACTAGTGAAAATCATATTATATTAACTTTTCTCAAACTAAAAAAAAAACAAGTTGATTTGCTTCTATCTTGTAAAGCAACTAACTTCTTGTTCTAAAACGTAAAAAATTGATTCAAACATTCTCTTTTTAATTACTCTTGGTCACTATAACATCCAACATAATTAAATAAGCACTTATTTTATTTTCCATTTAACAAAAAATTACAAAAAGTAATTTATTTAATACTTCAACTAATAATTCACTCTTCAACGTTTAATGTAAAGTGAATTGTTGCAAAAACATTGGAAAAAAACTTCAAAATTTAAAGAAGAAGGTTTTAAACATTCAACTCTTGAAAATTTTTAGTTATAAAATTTGCAAATACATGTAATTTCATTCAAAAATCCTTTTGAAAGATGGATATGAAGGGGGAGGAGGAGGAGTCAAAGATGGATATGAAGGGGTTTAAGTTAATGGTTCTTGTGTCTACTACCAAAAATGTTTTTCATGAACAATGCCAAAAGGCACTAAATTTAAAATTTGACAAAGTCCAAATATGCATATAGGTTTTACACTATATATAATTTTCCTCATGTGGACAATCCACATTAAGGGGGAGTGTTTTAGTTGGTTAATGCAAATTGTTCACTTAATGGACTGACATCCCAAAGGGTGCAACTACGTTTGAGTTAGACACAACATCTATCCCTAGATTCAATAATGCATTCACCCTCTCAAGCCTTTCTAATAGCCAAGCCTCCTATCGTGCCGCACATTCTCTAGCTCGTTGATCTCGAGCTTCATTTTGTTGTCTCCATCTCTCCTTTGAATTCATGCACTATTAATGAAATAGCTTTGACTGTCATATTTCAAAATTTTGCACATATTTTTTGAAGCTATAAAGTTAAATTTTTGCTTGCATGTGTGCTTAGAAGGTTTAGAATGGTTAGTAACTCTGGGTCTATTTCTCTATAAGGTAACTTTTCTTCTTGCTCAAGCATTAGGCCTAAAATTTTAGCAACCTCTCTGACGTCTTTTATATCGAAAGTAACTTTTAAACCTCTAGATACACATATCCAAGGCAACACATCATCCCGTATCACTCTTCTAAAAGTTCAATAAGTATTACGATAATACCAATCAAAGTGGTATGATACATTGATTGTATTTATTTCCAAAGTGTGTTGCTAATAAAATTATGATTTTCACGCAATCATTATAACCCCAACTCTAAGAAGATAACTCGTTCGTAGTAGTCCAACTAATCTAATATCGAGAACTCAATAAACTTGCATATTCTTGCACTTCGTCTCTATCTCTGTACTGGACACTAAAATACTAAACCTAAGATTTTTATCCCTTGAGGAATTAACTTCAAAGATCTCGTTTAAAAACATTTCCCTTGTCCAATATGGTATAAATTAATACCTCATCAACACTTTGAATTTGCATAAAGCTAGATACACCATATTTTATATTAATCATGTTCAAAGTAATAATATCAAATTAATTTTCTCTTTCTCTAATCCCAATAAAATTTCATAAAAGATCAAAAACTATATTTTTAGGTTTTTTATAAAAGATCCTAATTTTTATTGAATTAAAAACATGATTTTTATCAAAAAATACAGTATTTTTTATCTAAAATAACTATTTTTTATTTTTAAGACATATAAAAAATCTTCCAAAAATTCTTTTAAAAAATTCAAATAGTTTTAAAAATACATAATCTATAAGAAAAATATTATATATCATAAGTATTCAACCAAATATTTTATAAAAAATTATTTATACTATTTCTAAATCATTTAAAGTATTTTTTACTATTTTTTATTTTTAAAATATAAAATTAGGCCTATATAAACTCTAACAACTAACCAAAGTTGAAATTGAGGTTCAAAGTAATTTTATAAAAATTCCAAACCAAAGAAATATATATGCAAAAGCAACTTTTTATGTTAAATGACTTAAGGCACTTACGTAAAGGAACGAGAATCGTAATTGCGTCTTTGGGAGCCATGTCCTTTGCAGTCTAGCCAAAGGGAGTCAATCCAATTGTTCCAAACAATGAGACTTAATCTTGATTAATTTCAAGCTTAAGAACTTAGCTTCCATAGTTTCATGTTGATGACTAAGAGGGGGAGGAGAGAAATTCAATATCTCCATCATCTATCCACAGAATTAGGAGCGAACTAGAGCGATTGGAAGGCAACAGACGATTCTCCTACCCTATCATTTCAAAAGAAGGGGGTACATTGAAGCTTCAAATTTGAGATTGGAGGAGAAGACATGGCAATGGTTTCCTACAAGCCATTGGCTTCAATGCTCCTCTCTTGCTCTTCCCCAATTACATTTCTTTTGCAATCCTCTTGTTTTGATGGCTTGGGAAGCTTCCTATCTCCCTCCCTCTCTCTAATTGATGGTGTTCAAGAATATGGAGTTCAAGGAGATGATGGCACCAAGAAGATGATGACACCCTTCTTCAGATTTCAACGATATCTCCCTCTCCCCCTCTTCTCCAATTGCACATCTATGTGCTTTCTTCCCCTTTCCTAATCCTCTTCTACATCAATCATAGCCTCCTTTTCCTCTTCATCTCTCCATCTTCCCCATAGCATGATGGTGCCGTCTCTTCATCTTCATGACCTCTCCTATCCTCCTCGTTTTTGCAATGACCTCTCCTATCCTCCTCGTTTCATGACCTCTCCTATCCGTCTCTTCATCCAATTGGGGCTGTGCAAGCATTAGAGGCCATTCCTTAGACTTCCAATTCTTCGTATATTGTGCTCAATCAAGTAAAGAATCCTCAAGCGTGGACAATGATGAAGACCCTCAATGCAAGAGATATTCTATTACACTAATTATAGGGTTACAAAGCAAAGGTCCCTTAATAGTTTTGGCCTTGACAATTTGACCATCTCATTTGAAAATCCTATATTGGTTGTTGCAGAAAGGTTCAAGCTTTCCAATTACCTGATATTCAATACCTCCACAAAGGGATCTCAATAATAATTAATAATCTAACGATTGCCCTTGCTGATCATTATCAAATTATCAATGTAAATGATGATGATGATCAAGACATAGCAACAGGGTTTAGTTCTAAATCATGCATCTTCAATAAGAAAATTTATCAAAATTTATCTAAAACTCCACCTTCCTCTCCTACAAGAACTTCCTTGTACTGACATCTCCTGGCCAGACTGCAGAGACACGGCCTCCAAAAACAACAACAATAAGCATCGCATATGCATTAAATTAATGTAAAAAGTTGGTAACAATGTGCCAATTGTATACAATTTTACTAAAATTTTTGCAATAGTAGGCATTGGTTTTAGGTGTTTTCAAAATCATCTCTCTTTTATTTATCATTAGATTGGTTTCAAGAGAGTATTCCAAACAAGTTATTCACTTCTTGCGAGTATTTTAGTATAATATAACATATTGTTAGTTCAGGCAAAGAATATAAACAACTTAGGATAAAGAACCAAACACATGAGCTTGGGATGATGTAAACATGTTCTTTTGGCTTTACTTAATAGTATCTTTCAAGTAAATTTACAAGTTGAATGTTAATAACTTTCAATAAATTTTAAATATTATATTTATAATTATTTGTAATTTGAATAATTAGAATTTCTATGTTTATATTTTTATCTAAAAGTTATCTAATGGATTAGCCATTGCATATTTTAAAATTATTAAAATAATAATAAGTTTTTGTGTAATTTATTATATCTTATAAAATATTAGAATTTTTAAATTATATTTTCTTTAGAATTTTTAAATTATATTTTCTATTTAAGCTTCATTCTTTTTGTATATTTTCAATTTGAATTGGTATATTGCACTTGATACATAGCTAATCTAAAAATCTTGTATATGTATATTGTGCAAAATGTATATTTGATTATAAACTTGATGCATTGTATCAAGTTTTCTTTACAATTGACCTAATTGCTTTATCATTTCATTTGTCATCAAGTGTGATGATGTGATCCATGTGATTTTCATTCTACACTTGGTGCAACAGTGTATCACGAAGGGTTGAAAATTCTAACAAAACTTTCATCCACTTGATACAATGTATCAAGTGGGGCTAAAAATTGAGATAGTTCATTTACTTCTTTATGCACTAGATTAAGTTTCTATGAACTTGTGATAACTTTTACACTAATTTGATGCATTGCATCAAGTTGATATGACTTTTTGTTTAACTTTATAGTAGTTAGATGCACTACATCAAGTTAGTATCATTTTCTATTTTAAATTTATATGAGCTTGATGCAAAGCATTAAGTGGGGTTCACAAATGTGATACTTCATTCTCTTGTTAATATATTACATCAACTTGGTATGAATTTGCAGCAAATTTTATACTAACTTGAGGCATTGCATTGAGTTATTATGATTTTTTGTTTTAAATCTATACTAGATATAATGCATCAAGGTCTTTTATAATTGGTTAAATTTGTTATTCTTCATTGATGCAATGTATCAAATTGATATACTAACTTTATAGATTTTATACCAACTTGATGCATTACATCAAGTGGCTAGTTGGTTAACAATTCTTTACTTCTACTTGATGCATTGTATCAATTTTATATTATTGGGATTAATTTTTCTTTTACTTTTCACTAGATTTAGCAGTTTTAGTATAGATTTGTCACCTACTTAACATGAACTATTCGATTTTGTTGTATTTAGTGATAGTTTTATTCTTTAATTGATGTATTCTATCAAAATGGTTTGAATTTTGAGTAAATATTCTATGAACTTGGTGTATTGTATCAAGTTACATTATTATTTTCTACAATTTTGTTTTTCATTTTATATAATGTATCAAGTTTTTACAAATGTCGTGTTGACTTCATAGAGTGTATCAAGATTTGTGGTAATTTTTTATACTTTCATTGTCCACTTGAAGCAGTGTATCAAGTTGGTATATATTTTGAGTAAACTTTTATACCAACATAATGTAAAACTTGAAGTTTCTAGTTAGTTTTCTTTTCTTAAGATGGAGCTTGTGACATTGCAATTTTTGGTGTTATGTTTTTTGAATACTTTCCTTTTCAACTTGATATAGTGCATCGAGTTACTAGTTTAAATAAAAGTACTTAGGTTGAACTTCTAAGCATGAATAAATTGAGATTAGTTATTATGGAATTTTCCACTAATAATTCATGCATTGAATCAAATAGCTAACGTCTAGGCTTCTATTTTCATCTAAAACTTATCTACTTTCCTATGAGTTTATATTTTACTTTGTGTTAGTTAGGCATTTGATGCAATGTATCAAGTTTGTTAGAAATTTCTTCAAGTTTCTATTGAATGCATCATGTTTAAGATATCTTATATAATCATTATTATATATTGTTATCAACTAGCTCAAACTTTAAGTGCAATGTTTCACTAACTTAATGTTGTGTATCAACTTGTTTCCCTTTGTTAGCATATTTGTAGCCTTCATCGTAATCTTTAGTTCCACAAACTCCTCTGTTATTTTTATACTAGAATTATTCACATGTATAATGTGTTAAAAGGGTTCTTCATAGTTCATCAAATGCATCTATTTTCGATCATGTCTAGCCTAATAACTTCAACACATTAGAATTAATAGTTGGAGTAATAAGGATCTAATGATTTTTGTATTTACCAATGGAGTATCTTAGGTACTAAAGTATTATTTTGGTATCATTGGTCATCAATATGCTTATATGGAGATTATTTTAATCTTTATATTATGGTGTTATGGAAAGACAATTGATTTGGTGAGGTTTAAATACTTTAAAATAATTAGCACTACAACATATGAAGGCATATTGATTAGATCTAAGACAGATTTACACAAAATTGTACAAAAATATCAAGCCTTACCATTAAAATACATTAGTAAATTAAGCTTAGGTGCAAGTATACTAGTATTGCTATGAGTATGTGCAATGGAAAATACATTGGATTATATATTGTAAAATACCAAAGATACTATCAACACATATATCAATGTGTGTAGAAAGGCTTACCAATGATTATATCGATGGATACAAAGCGAGTGTAGTTAAAGCTTTGAAAACCAAGGTTCGGCTTACATACAAAAAATGAGTACCCTTTCCAAACCATTCTATTCACTTGTTCTTGATTCCAAGTTTTTCTTCTCAATGTGTTTTACATAAAAATATATATATATATTAGGTATTAAAAAAGATCAAAATTCTTATAACTAAGAATATATAAGCTTATTAAACACTAAAAGCATACAAGATCAAATATTTCAATAGTACAATTAATTTAGAGCCAAATTACACTAGAAGTAAAAATGTTCTCTCATATCTTCGGAAGGTCCCCAAGAACAAAGAACTCTACAAAAGCTTCATTAAAGGAAGAAAAGAGTTTGCACGACTTGAGACAAAAAGACAAAATGGGTACAATCCCCCCCCATACCTTGTGTGAGCACTTCACAAGGCATGTATTTATAAATTTATTAATCTCCAAGCAAAAAAATAGGCCAATTTACAATTGGCATGCTTTTGGCTTTTGTGTTTGCTTTTTCCCAAATAAAGAGTAAAGCGTTTGAACGTCCCAAAAGTTGGGATGTGCCCAAATACAATGTCAAATAATAGAATATTTAAACTGAGTGCTTATGCACATATAAAATAATAAATATTTATCAAGAACTTTAATAAATAAGGGTGCCTAAATAAATATTAGTACCACGTCTTTAGTGATAAGATATGTGTCCATCAAAAATAATAATTCTTCTAGGTAATTTGAATATATGCCATTGCCCGGTGCTTCCCAACGCCACCGCTATCATGCCGCTACACATACACTGTGTAAAAAAATCTAAAGTGTGGCTTTCTTATTGATTTAGAGAGTCAATGTCATTTTAGACATTAGTGTTAGTTTCCATGGCTCAAAAATATTAGATTTCTGGACAAGTTTTATTCAAAATTTTGATATTTGAGATATTATCTCTTGTAAAAATCGATAAAACTGTAGAAAAATTCTAGATTAGGATAACATATAAAGTAAAGCACATAGCTTTCAACTAATTTGAGAGGATTTTATGTAAAAAGAGAGATTGGAAAAATCGTATGATACACGATCATTGTTTTCAGGCAGTGAACATCGCTGCAAAGTGAGAGATGAAGAAGGAGTGATCTGGCTGAATTTTGGCCAGGAGTCTTGGTATTTTACCCCCCTTTTAGAGCCAATGGAAGCATTAGATTGGCGATCTGAGAGCAGCATAGATGAATGTATTATTTTATACATGTTTTTGTCTATAAGAATTTTATCTTCTTATAATGCAGAAATAAACTGACAGGCTTCATCTCTGTTAGTATTCTTCTACATTTTCTATCTCTTTTTGTGAGTATTCTTCTGCATCTTCTATTCCTTCCAACCCCTTCTCTTTTGTCTACTTCTGTCCCTGAATCTCCCTTCACCTTGTTGTCTCTTACCCCTGTGGTAGACTTTCGACACAAACGCACTGACATCTTGTTAGGGGAAGTTTATGCTATCATCAGATGTAAATTCCAGAAGATATTTAGGCTAATTTGGGGCTAATATCTTCAGTCATATTCAGAGAATTATCTAGAACATTGTTCTTTTAATTGATTTCTTACTCTACAGAAGATATCTTGTCAAAATATGCAAGTATTATGTGCCCGTATGGCAAGGCAATGTTTGTAGATCATTCATAGATGCTTTGAATTGAATTAGGAGGATTTTGTTCTCTTATTTCTTGGTTGTGGTAACTTATCCTTATCAGGAACTCAATTTGAAGCTCTCTTGAAGCAAGTCTCTTTGCCCTACAAGCCTTGTAATTGACTCATAAGCTTTTGTCCCTAACAGTCTATGTTGAATGTAATCATACAAAGTTGATTCATGCTATGACATCATATATGAATGATAGGATGCATAGTTATTTATGATACATGACAGCATATTGTACTTGATTTTATAATTTGTGATTGCTCTTACAGTTAAGAGAACAAGCTTGATTTAAGTTAGAACTTATGAGATAATACTCTTGTGATCTTTGCTAAGAACATGTAAATGGAAGCTCTATTAACATCTTCAAGAACTTGGCTTGAAATCTTCAACCCTTATCTTATCCCTACCATCTCCAGAGTCTAAGCTCTTGAACCCCCATACAATCTTCTCCCTCAAACCCCTATGATTGACTGTGAAGTATCTTTTGAACCTTTAGACATTCACTGTAATCTACTTATCTCTTAAAGACACATCTCTATCTATCTTGTCCAGTTTTCTTGCCAAACCCCTGTGGTAGCCTTCAACCCTATGTGCTACGACATTGTTGCCTACTCTACACATCAATTGAAGCATTCACAATTGTTAGAAAATAATAAGATAAAATCCACAAAAGTGAATACTGTGGCAATCTTCAGCTATAAAATAATTAAATAGGTTGGAACTCTGTCGTCCTAACCTTAATTTAATATGAGTGTACTCTAAACTCATAAACATCCATTAATTTAAATATGTATTTTGTGGAATAACCCGTTGTGGAATCACCCATGTGCACATTAAATTAACCTCATGCTCGAAAAAGACACGCATCCCTGTCAACTTCTGGCACAAGGAATCCACCTTGTGTACGAGCCCTGGCAAATACATATAGTTTTACGGAATCCACTGAAAAACCTCATGGAATCCACCGTGGAATATGCCTCTAGTTTTATGGAGTCTACCAAAAAACCTCACGGAATCCACCATGGAATATGCCTCCTAGCATCATACCCCCGAGGGGGATAGCAATTGTCCTCAATTTCTATTAGCTCAATGTGGAGCAAGCAGTGAGGGGTAAGCACTTAGGTCGCGGGTGTGCATCCATTGGGCTTATTCAATAGGATGCTTTTTAAACTTAACCAAATATCTAGAATATCTACGACCAGTTCTAGTGGTCATAAAGTCAATGTCTAGAATAAATTCAAATTCAAGTATTTCAGTTTATTCTTCTAACAAAGGAGGGTTTTCATAGATAAGATGGATAGGTAGTTAGCCTCTAAAAGGTCATAACAAATTGATATGAAAAGTATTATATATCTTTCAGTGTTGGGATAGTTCTAATTTAAATGCATTGTCATTGATCTTGTGAATTATTTTGAAAGGTCCATAAAATCCAAGTGTGCTAATTTAACAATAGGGTATATGATTGCTGGGCTTTCGCAATCATATCTTTAACTTCAAGAAAAATAGTAGCATGCATGTATACAATACCTTTCTTTAACAATTTTGTTAAAGGCAACGTAAGCAATGAAAAATTTCTTATAAATTTTTTTATAAAAACTGGCAAGACCTAAGAAATAACGTAACTCATGCACATTTTTAGGGATAGGCCAATTCAAATTTGCCTCTATATTTTTAGAATCAACTTGAATACCATAAAAAAGAAAACAATGTGACCTAAGTATTCCATTTGGGTTTGGAAAAATTCACTCTTGTCAGGGTTAGCATATAATTGATTCTCTTTCAATAATTTAAAAACCAAAGATAGATGTTCACAATGCTCATTTTCATTTTGAATGAAAACCAACATGTCATCAAAGAAAGCAATCACACAATTCTGATACTTCAAAAATATTCGATTCATCATATGACCGAATATAGCTGGTGCATTAGTCAAATCGAAAGGCATAACAAAAAATTCATAATGACTAAATTGAGTTCTAAATGCAGTCTTGAAAATGTCAGGTGTATCCAATCGTACTTGATGATATCCAGATTTGAGATCTCTCTTGCTAAAAATAGTGGCTTCTTATAGTTTATCCATGAGGTCATCTACCCTAGGGATCAGATATCTATTCTTAACAGTGATCTTGTTTAGGGCACGATAGTCCATGCACATCCTATAGATATTATTTTTCTTCTTAACTAGTAGGAGAGGTGTACCAAAAGGAGAATTACTAGGCCTAATGAGTCCTCGATTCAATAGTTCTTCAACTTATGCTTGGATTTCTTTTTGCTCAATCTGATTATGTCTATAATGTGCTTTACATGGTGGTTGAGAACCTGGAATTAAGTCTATTTTATGATATTCAAGACATGAAGGTGGTAAACCAGGGGGTAAATTAACAGAGCAAAACAATCTTTAAATTATGAAAAAAATTGTGCATGCCTAGGATACATGTGATTTTCCTTAGCTTCAATTTCATTCACCCATACTAAATATGCTTTACTACCTTTTCTCAATGCACATTTAGTCTGTGTGTGACTAAGCAAGGAAAATTTATCAAAGGTGTGCAAACCATATAATGTGTTTTGTTTTCCGTTAGAATAAATTTTCATGGAATGTATAGAATAATCGATGTTAGGATTATATTTGTGATACAAAGGCATTCCTAAAATAATATCACTAGCTTACAAAGGCACAAACAAGAAATTTATATACTCAACATAATCACCAATTTTAATTTCTAAAGCATGAAATTTTTGTGTATCATTGTATCTAGTGTCTAAGAATGTAGCGTTTATGCAATAATGAGTTGGAACAGTAGGTAAATTCAATTATTTTACCAACTTTGTAGAAATAAAATCATGTGTGATTCCATCATCATGCAGAACAATCTTTTCTTGACCATGCAAAAAATATTTTATCATTAATAATGAATAAAAATTTGGCATATCTAGTAAAGTATCTGAAGCATCGCCGATATCATCATTATCACTACAACAGAAACGAGGCATAGACGCGCATGTTAGACGGGCAAAGTCGGGCGCGTCTATAAGTGTGTGTAAACGTGCGTGTAAATAGACACGAATTTTGCATCTATATATCCACCCAAATAGACTCCAATATAGACACACTAGCAGACGCACAATTATTTAACCACCTAAAATTGCAATTCACATAATTAAAAAACCAAAGTTAATAATTATTTAACCACCTGAAATTGATTCTTGAGCATACACGTGTGCGCATAATAAAAACCATAGAATTAAGAATACACATTGAATCATTGAATTAAAAAAATAGAGTTAATAATTACTTTTTCATTGCTCTCTAATGAATGGCAGTTCCTCCACTTGACAAGCCTGATATAAGTAATTAGCGGCAAGTGATAGAAACCTTACAATTAGTAGCAAGCATTGCAATATGTATCTCGTAATTTCTCTACTTGAAGATGATAAAAAATACTTCCTTTTTATTATAGAAAATTCAATTTAGCTTTAAACTTGACTATTGATTCTTGAGTACGCATGTGTGCGCATGATAAAAACCATAGAATTAGGAATACACATTGAATCATTAAGCAAATTAAGTATGTTACAGTGAATGATCCATCTCATCTTCAATGAGATCAGCCCTTGCTAAACTATCTACTTCTAGGTCTATGTTACCAAGAGGTAACGAAACAAATAAGTCTATCCCACTATCTGATGTGTTGTTATATTGCTCAATAACTTCATCAATATCATCGACAATCACATTATTGTCTTCTTCTACGTTTCCTTGAACATCCTTGCAAGGTTCATCTTGTACTATATCACGCATATCATCCATTATGGTGTCATCATGCACACCATCATTAATTGTTGGATTGTCATCTGCTATCTCCATGTCGGTAATATTACCATATATTGGTTTTGAATGATTAGACATAGGGATGACATACCACCATCGGTTATTGTTTACCATTGGATGATACACAACCTGTATTTGAAAAACAAAAGCAAGAAACTTAAGCACTTATTATATTGTGTATATGTATCACATGTATACATATAAAAAAATTAGCCTTTGCATATATACCTGCTAGCATTGTTGAGGTAGTACTAATGTGTCATTCTTGTTTTGGTGAAATTTTGTAGAGTCAATGATTACAAAACCACTTGGATGGCGTCTGATTGTGCAATGCTCACCATTTGTTATCACTTCTTTAAACCACTTCACATCTAGTACATATATAAAGAATCATCTGAAGTCAAGCTTCAGAATATCTTGGATCAAGCCACAATAACCTTCCATGGTACCATTGGCATCCTCGAAGGGAGCAAGGACACTACAATCTTGGGTATTTCTCTTTTCATCTATACGTTGAGTTCGAAGATGTTTACCCTCACTCCAAAGTGCATTGAATAATGTGCACTAGTAGTGAAAGATAAAAGATCAAACATGTCAATTATTTATATAAAATAAAACTTATAGAAACAAATTAATTGATAGTATGTCTCACCTTTGATAAGTAACCTCGTGCGTATTCCCACTCTTCTTGAGATATATTAATTTCCTCCTATTTTTTCATTCTCTCCATTTCCTCATGTAACCAATCTATATCAATATGACGTGGGAGCGCATTAGATGATCTGGAAATGAGACATTACGTCCATATCTAGTGCGAAATTCTTGTCTTTCGCTTTTTCTTCTTGCCTTTGCTTCATTATATAGTGTCACCCATTTGCTCATTACATCACTATTGAGCACACAAAAACTATTTAACTTACGAAGTTCTTCTTTTGTTAGCACTTTACTCATTCCTTTTCCTTGAGGTACTATAGAGGTCATCCTCAAGTCTTCATCATCTTTCCATAGTCGTGGTTGAGAGGGATCCACTTCAGCAAGATATTCAGAGATATAAACAAGGGATGATTGCACTAACCAACCCTCAGTCATTCCATTAGTAGGGATAACATATTTGGGATCGTCAATAGGAAGAAATCGATGATGATTATCATAGATAACCTTCTTTAAATGTGCCGGCCTAGAGGAAACTAGAGAGGGACCGCAAATAGGACATGCATGATATCATGACGTGGTTAAACCTGAAAAAACAAGTGAATTATAAATAAAATGCAATTGATTCAAGTCTTGAATTTCAAATATAGAGTTATATACATGTACCTGAACACTCTTCGTATCCTGGAAAGTCATGCATGGTCCACAACAACATGGCCTTCAATGTGAAATCTCTAGAGGATGCAGATGAACTTGTATCTTGCACCTCAATACCTTCCCATAACATTTCTAACTCTTCAATCAAAGGCTCTAAGTAAATTTCCATGTTTTTTACCTTGTGCTTTCCAGGAATCAGAAGAGACAACATTACATGTCCCTTTTTAATTGCCATGGATGGAGGAATATTATAGTTCACCAATACCACTGGCCATACACTGTATGATGTGCTTTTGATGCCAAATGGATTGATTCCATCCATACCTAAACCAAATCTCAAATTTCTTGGCTCTTCTTTGAAAACGGGCCACAAATTATCTATATGTTGCCATGCTAGTGTGTCTACAGGGATCCTCCATTTTCCATCACTTGAATGATGACTAGCATGCCATGACATGAGCTTTCCAATAGACCTACACTTGAACATAAGTTTTATACGTGGAACAATCGAAAAATGTCACAGAACCTTACGAGGCACATCCATTGACTTCATCTCCACTTTGTATATTGATTCGCCACAAACAGGACACTCTTGTGCGAACTCATGAATCCCACGAAATAAGACACAATCATTGACACATGCATGGATCTTGACATAATCGAGGCCTCCCAGAGATGTCAAGTAATGTCTTGCTAGCTCTCTCTTAGTTGGCAATTTGTTTCCCTTTGGAAGCATTTGTGATAATAACCTACATATATTTTTAAAAGTGAGTTAAAAAACCACCAACATCATATATTTCTCTCTGATTTCCAAATAAAACAATTAATATTATGATTCATAAGCCAAACTGAATTGATACCTACTTCAATAACGCATCCAAATTGACATTACTCCATCCATAAATCGTTTGCAAGTTAAGCATCTCGAGGGACGCACGAAGAAGGGAATACGTACAACCTTCATACAACGGAGTAGATGATGCTACATATAGTGGATCATCTGGCTTCGTAGAGTGACCTTCTCCCTGAACCGGTTGCAAAAATAGATGGTGTACCATGTTGTCCAAAATCTCATCCTCTACGACTTGATGGTGCATTTCATGAGGGCTACTATCATGGTCGTTAGTCTCTACTCTTCTTGAAGACTCTGCCTCCTCGCGTCGACGTTTTGCAGCCTCTCGACGCCCGGGAGGGAGCTTTTGAGGATGTGGCACCGCATCCTGCTCAACCACAAAAGGGAGTTTCATGTACGTTGATATATAATTCCCGTAACATAGACCAGCAATCTTAGTGGTAAAAAAAACAATGAATACCGGTGATTTTTCACGGTCCCATTCTCCATACAAGCTGAGGTATGACATTGCAATTTGACGTGCTCGAAAAATACACCCTCGACAACGATCACACATGCATTTAATTTTTCGTTGTAGCCATGCATCTCGATTATGAAGACGCAATGTTTCATCCTCACTTAAGGATGTGCTTATTGACTCATCAGCATGCACCGCACTAGGTGATGACGACAACATGATTAAACCTAATTCATGACAATATCAAAATATTTGTCATTCATATATTTACATAAAAACTTAAAGCTAGCGTATTAATTATTCTAAGATCTCAATTTTAAATACACAAAAATCATCATAAATACATTAAAACTTATGATAAGAATTCACTATCAAAACTTATCTTTAAAATGAAAAATTATGATAAAGCCTAAATGCGCGTCTATATCCGCGAATACATACGCGTCTATATTGGAGTCTATTTTCGCGTCTATGTTCGCGTCTACCTAAACAATAGACGCGCATATACACGCAAAAATAGACGCACACGTCAAAATTCAAACCATAATTAAATCATTTCTTTTCAAACTGCGCCTTTCCTTTCCTGCGTTTTTTGCGGTTTTGAAGCTTGAGTTTAGCCGACATGCAGTCTCTTCATGCCTCACCTCCTCATGACTCACCTGTTCTTTCATTTCAAACACACAAGAAGGAAAAAAGGAAAGCCAAGGAGAGGAAGAAAGAAAGAACAAGAGAGAGGAGAACAAGAAGAAGCAGCAAGGAAGCAAGCAAGCATCAAGGGAGGGTAACTTACCAAGGAGAGGAAGAAGGAGAAGGAAGAAGTGCCATCACCCGCCACACCAAACACCCAAGGTGAGTCTCTCTCTCTCTCTCTCTCTCTCTCTCTCTCTCTCTCTCTCTCTTTGTTTCTCTCTTTCTCTCTCTGCTCTGTCTGTGTATTTAGGATTTGTGATTCCATTATGTATTGCATTTTGTAAATTATCAATGGTGGTCGTCGGGCTAAAATCAGCCGACCGAGCACATCTGATAGCGCGTCTACATTTTAGTGTAGATGCAGATATAGACGCGAAAAATGTTTCCTCTCATAGCGTCTGAGGGCACGTCTTAGAGCGCGTGTGCTGGCGCGTGTGCTGGCGCGTGTGCAGGTCAATCTACACGCGATGATACATGCGCATGTAGATTGACCTGAAATTTGCGTCTGACAACGCGTCTGTGCTGCATCTTAGATACGAATATAGACGCGCTGGACAGAAGGTTGACTTTGGGAGCGCATTTGAGGACGCGTCTAACCTGCAATTTAGACGCGGGGATATACACGCCAGGTCTCCCAGCTCTGATAGTAAACAATATATTTTTGCAATGATGAATGTGACCAATCCCATGTTTGTGTTTATTAGTTTTCTTGTTTATGAGAAGCATTAGCACTTAAGTTTTATGCTCAATGTCTAAAGAAAGCTCTTTGAAAATATAGGTAATATATGATTTTTTGTATGCAAATAAATTTGTCTTTTTTCTGTGTTTTTTTTGCAGATGTCGTATCCTGATTCATCTAGCAATGACCCGGATTTGGATCACATGAATGATACATTGGCCTAGTTTGGCAGGGGGGTCAATGCATTTTTTGGAGATTTTCCTAGTAGGGAAGACTTCATGGGAGAGATGACCAGACACCTTGACCGCTCTCCCACAGCGGACGAGGTGTTCAGTGTCATGTCTGGAATGCCTCTCACGTCTTTGTCTAGCACTACTTTCCAAACTCCACATGCAGGTACTCCATATGCAGGTACTCCACGTGCAACACCTATACGTGCACCGACTGAAGCACAAGCATCTGCAGAAGCTCATGCATCCAGCAAGGCAGAGGGTAGTCGACAGAGAGGAAGGAGGGAGAGTCGAGGGGGAGGACGAGGCTTGTATGGGGGTTACCTAGGAGGTGGCGAGCGATCACCCTCACCAGTAGATCACGTAGAGGAGGTTGTACGCTAGTACTATAGAGTTACAGATGCTGGTGGCATCTTTTATGGTGATGAAGGAAGGGATGTAATGGTGTACATGAGGAGCGTCGTGCATGCGACGTATAAAGATTATTTCATTACCTTCAAAAATCAGAAAAGCGGCTTGTGGCAGGAGGTGTTGAGGGTAGTCCATAGAAGGTACCCAAATCCTAAGGGTCAGCGATTCTCAGATGATTGGGGACACACAAAAGTGAAGGATATGCTTTACTACAAAAGATCCCACCTCATGACACGGGCCAAGGACTCACTGCGGAGGCACGAGGAGGGGCGTGGAGCCTATAGCCAACCACCTATGTGCCACTGCATAGAGTGGAAGAAAGCCAAGAAGAAAGCAGCAGACAAAGTGAAGAGTCGCCAGCACGCAGAGGCGTGACAGATCCAAATGGAAACCATGGGATTGTCGCATTACGGATCGGGCGGCAGAGAGTCGTGGGAGGCAGAGTTTGTAAGTATATTTTGATTCTAGTTTTTTAAAATTTATATTTCTTTCAATTCTTTATATAATTTTTCTAATATATTGTGACTCATAATTGTTTGTATATATCATAATTGTTTTGCAGACTACTATCGTTGGTAGAATACCTACTCCTAGAGAGGTAGGTTACCATTGAGGCCATAACCGCGCAGCCACATGGCTTCACTTCTATGAGAAGGGTCTCATCACTGAGGACCAATACAACCGGGCCATGAGGATTCGACAGCTAGAGGAGGTATGTTTTTCTTACTTTCCTATTAAAAGTATAGCTAATTATAACTTTTTCTCCACCATATCTATGTAAGCAACCTTGATCTTTTGTGTGTGTAGGCGAACCCAGATGTGCAGGAGCATAGCGAGGAGGGGAATAGCGACGCTAGTAGCCATGGTGGTACTAGCGAAGATGTTTCTTCTTCAGATTCGTAGAGGAGTACCATACCTTCTCATGAGGCCTTGTCTTCTTGTATATGTATGATCCATCTTTGAGCCTACTGCTTGTGGCCACGCTTTAGGTCGCAAGCACTTAAACTTGCCATGTAAATGCTTTTTATCTATAATGAATACATGGACTTTTATTTTTAATTCTCATTCCTGTAAGATACATTGTCTTTTTCCCAAATGCACAATCTGATGTATGGGAGGGAGAAAAAAAAAACCAGAGAGCATGTGGTTGCTTTTTCCAGTTCTGTTTTGCGCGTCTATCCGTGCGTCTAAATTGCAGAAAATCCACGTTTATACGCGCGTCTTATACACGCGCTTCATAATTCAAATTTAAAAAAGAAATTAAATATCTTTTTTTAAAAAAAAGATTTTTTGTTTTCCGTTTGCGTCTACCAGTGCTTGTAAAAGTGCGTCTTACCAGCATGTCTATATGCGTGTGTATATGTGCGTCTATTACGCATCTATTTTTGCGTGTAAATTCATTGATACACACGATTATAGACGCGAAATGGTAGACACGCAAATAGATGGGCGGATAGACGTGCTCGTAAGATTTTCTCTATATTCAAAAATCACATCTAAAAGTGTGTCTATGAGGCCTTTTTGTTGTAGTGTATCTTCAGTGAAGTCAAGCGTATCTTCATGGTCTTCGTCTTCCGTCACTCCCAAGTAATTGATTTAAACAGTTGGCTTCTTGGATTGACAAATCACTACTAAGTTTCCACGTTGTTGACACTTGTAGCAAACTATAGACTTTGCTTTGGAAACATTATTGGTAATTGCTAAAAATTTAGATATGTTGGGATTCGGTTGAAGAGAAGGCTTAGGATTTGAATTTGTGTTTGATGGTAAAGCAGGAGGTCGAGTACACAATTTATAGAAAGAAAAAGGAACAAAGAGATTTTGATTGAATCTTCGGAAGTTAGAATTAAATTACTTTGTATCAAAGTTACCATTAGTTGAAAATTGTTGCAGTCGCTTTTTCCATCCTTGAATTTTATCTTCAGCATTATGCACTAAAGAAATAATCCTCCAAAGTCTTTGGCTTGAACATGTTCACTTTTGCATAGAAGTGACCAAATAAATCAGACATATACTTTCGCTTGTGGATCACTCCAAGAACATGTTCAAGCATTCGAAGTTGTAGTAAGGCACTTGAGAAACGTTCGATGTATTGTGGAATGGATTCACGATCTCTTTGTTGCAGAGGATCCCACTGTTTGATTGCTTTTTCATGGAATTGAGGTGGAAGAAAATTCTACAAAATTTTCTTTTGAAGGGCCTCCCAAGTAGAGGGACAATCAACACTCTTGCAGACAACAATCCACCATAACGATACTTTGTTTGCTAGATGGTTAGTGATGCATTTAAGTTTCTCTTTTTCAACATATTACTCTTCATAGAAATAATCATCAAACTAACTGATGAAAGAAAAAATAAAATTTCAGTCTAGTTGCCCATTAAAAGTATGGAATCTAAAATTTCATTTACTTATCTTGGCTTCCTTCTTGAGAGACTGTGCTTCGAGAGTCACATTAATCATACGTCTAATAACATCTTCAGGTTGTGCTCCTTCTTGATCAAGAGTGGATCATTGAAGTGTAGCCAGTTATGCTTACAAATTTTGATGTACTCTTCGCTCTTCTTAAAGTTGCATGATAATTAGGTCCAATTTTTGCTCCATAGTTGGCTATGGCCAATCACATTCACCTATAAATTCTTCCATGTTTTGATCGGACATCCTACAAAATCTCAAACAACCTCACACACTCAAAATCTTTTTAAAAGGATGAGCATAGCTCAAGTTTGGGTTTACAAGGTTAACGATTTTTTAAAAAATGGCTTTTGTGATCTTGCTTCTTTCGCGGGTACGGCAATCAATGATGGTCTTTTTCCAAGAGAGAAATTCTTCCGTATAGACTACGTGTGATAGTCTGCTTTGTTGAAAATCAACTCTGCCAAAGTGCAAGTGTGAACAGAGGCTTGTTAGAGTTTTGAAATGGGTTCGGGATTGATTCGGTGTAAACACTCACTAGATAGGGGATTAAAGATTGAATTGAAGCTTTAGTAAAGCTTAGCTTTAAGCTTTTTAATAAAAGCTTAAACAAATCGTCAAAGTCTGTATGCAAGACGGCGGCATGTCTTGGATGATGTCGACATCGTGTAGTTTGTCCTTCCATTGCAGCTTGTGAAATTTTGGAGAGATTAAGTCATTCTTAAGCTTTTTAAAGCTTATAAGATCCAACTTAATGAAATTTCTTCTCTACTTCTCTGTGTCAATAAAAGACTTACAAAGGATCTTCAAAGGTGGTCCTCCACCTCCTAGGAGAGGTCTTTCGCGATCTAACAACACAGCAATGGATTCTTCACCTGCCGGGAACACGCTCGTATTGACGGTTCGTCTCCTGTAGAGCCCGTTCATTCTAGGAGTTTTTCCTTCGCGTGAGATGGTAAGCAATTGGATGCCCTTGATCTCAGCTTCGCTCTGATACAAGTGGTGTGCAAATCGAATGTTGTATGCGCACATAGTGAACTCCCAAAGATTCCAAAGAACAAAGAACTCTACATCCCAAATAAAGAGTAAAGCGTTTGGGCATCCCAAAAGTTGGGATGTGCCTAAACACAATGTCAAATAATGGAATATTTAAATCGAGTGCCTATACGCATACAAAATAATAAATATTTATCAAGTGCTTTAATAAATAAGCATGCCTAAATAAATATTATCACTACATCTTTAGTGATAAGACACACGCCCGTCAAAAATAATAATTCTTTTAAGTAATTTGAATGTACGCCATCCCCCGGTGCTTCCCAATGCCACCGCTTCTACATACTCTACACACATCAATTGAAGAATTCACAATTGTTAAAAAATAATAAGATAAAACTCACAAAAGTGAATACCTAGCAGTCTTTAGCTACAAAATAATTAAATAGGTTGAAACTATATCCAAACCTTAATTTAATATGAGTGCACTTTAAACTCATAAACATACATTAATTTAAATATATATTTTGTAAAATTACCGCACTATATATATTTTATTGTACTTTGAACAGTTAATTAGTTGTCACATATAAAATCTAGATATGATAGCTTATAAAACATGTGGTCACCTTTGGACTACATCTCCTTAAGAATTCCAACTCCTTAGTAGAGACCTCCACCCCTTCGTGAGGGGCTACGATCCAAGTTCCATGCAACCATCGCATAGACATAAACCACGGCATCTCCTCTATGCCCTCGGGATATTGAATCGGTCGATTCCGTATACTACGTCGAAATTTGCATCGCGCTTCTTCCCGATCTTTCATAGCTTGCTCGTATCTAGTGAGTCACGTCTCCATGGAGGCATGGTGCAACATACAAAAACGATTCAGTTTCTCATCCATTGCAACATCCATCCTGTTTTCTAACCCATTTTCAATCACCATATCTTTGGTGAGTCTATCATCATCCTTCAGCGATCATAGCATATTGTTGTCTGGATCCATCATTGGTAGCTACTGTGAGATATGCACCAATGCCTCGGACAACAACTAAACTTCAATCATGCTACCTTTTAGCCAAGCTCATTGTTTCACAAAGCCTTTTAGGGTTTTCATGAAGCACTCCAAGAAGAACATCCATCGTGTAATGAATAGGACCCACAATCTCCACTTCCTCTACAAGATGCACCAAGAGGTGGGTTTGTATCGTAAGCATCACTACAACAAAAAGACTCCATAGACGCCCTTGTAGACGCAATATTTGAATTGTGAAAAAAAAAGTCGAGCGTGTTTATTAATGCGTCTATTTTCGCGTCTACAAAATTGCGTCTAAAAGCGCGCTTATAGGCAGAAGTAGACGCACATTTAGACGCGCCTAGAGACGCAGGTATAAACGCGCTACGTAAATATATAATCATATTTTAAAAAAAAAGTGGATATATTCATATTGTGCGTCTATACACGCGTGTATCTACGCATCTAACACCGCGTTTACTCTGAAAGTTTTTGATGAGAATAGACGCGCATTTATCCTGCAATTTAGACGCGTTGATAGACGCGCAAAATAGAGGTATGAAAAAAAAACCAGAGAGCATGTGGATATCAACATCAAATTGTATACTTAGGAAAAACAGAAAAATATTATTTCAAAGATTGGATACTGAAAACAAAACAATGTGCACACAAAATTTCATATATATAGATGAAACATTTTTACATTATGAGTTCTAGTGCTTGTGACGTCATGATCGCAAGCACTAGCTGAAAGTAATACATATCAAAAATGAAAATTACAAGCCAAGGGGAGGCATGCATGCATGGGGCTCCTCTATATCTCCTCAGAAGAGGCATCATCATCGCTACCACCACCGTTGCCTATGCCGCTGCCGTTGCCACCACCGCTACTGCTAGTCCCCCCTTCACTATCCTCAACCGCATCAGGTTTCGCCTACACAAAGAAATAAAGTATATAAATACCATTACAAACAATAAATCATATTGATCTATACTTTTCATGTAAAAAATAAAACATACCTCTTTTGGTGGTGGAATCCTCATGGCGCGATTATATTGCTCCTTCGTGATGAGTCCCTCCTCGTAGAAATGCTGCCAAGTGGACGCCCGATTATGACCTCGATGGTAGCCATACCTCTCTAGGAGTAGGCATCCTACCAACAATATGGAACTACAAAACAATTTGAACATACAACGTATTAAAACACACTACATAATGAAGTGAAACAAATTACAAAATTTAATTTCAAAAAAGAAATCAAATAATACTTACAAACTCAGCCTCCCATGACTCCCTGCCACCCGATCCATAATGCGACGATCCCATGGTTGCCATCTGGATACGTCACGCCTCTGCATGCTGGCGACTTGTCATTTTCTCCGTTGCTCTCTTCTTGGCCTCTTTCCACTCCTTGCGGTGGCAATTGGGTGGTTGGCCATATCCAGGGGGCCCCTGCTCTTGTCTCCGCAATAACTCCTTGACGCGCGTCATAAGGTGAGACCTCTTGTTATGAAGCGCGTCTCTCACCTTTGACCGTCCCCAATCATCTGAGAATTGTGAATTCTCGGGATTAGGGTACCTTTTATGTACTGCCCGCAGCACCTCTTGCCACAAACCATTTTTTTAATGCTTGAAGGGAATCATGCAATCTTTGTATGTGGCATGTACGACACTCCTCAAGTAGGCTATCACTTCCCTTCCCTCGAAGTCATGTAAGATACCACCAACATCAGTGATAGAGTAGTACATTTGTGGAGGCTCACCTCTCTCATTTTCCGGTGAGGGTGATCGAGAGCCACCACCTAGGCAACCCCCACAAAGCCCTCGACCTCCTCATCCTCCCGCACCACTCTCCCTCCTCTCTCGACGTGCACTACCCTCTACCTCACTCGATACATGTGCCTCTGCAGATGTACGTGCTTCGGTCGATCCATGTACCTCAGCTGATCCCTATGTAGGCAAAGATGTGATAGGTGTCCCAGACATCACACTGAAAACCTCATCTGCAGTGGGAGGGCGACCAAGATAATTGGTCATCTCCCCCATGAATTTCTCCTTGTTGAATGGGGTGCTGGAGGATCCAAGATTCCACATCCACACAAAAAAAATCATATTACCCTGTGTAGATAAAACATATTACATACAACGTCTATACCTGTGTCTCTGTGCGCGTCTATATCTACGTCTCTGTGAGCGTCTGTCAGCGCGTGTATCCTCGCGTGTACACTGCAGAGCACACGCGCTCAAAGAAGCGCCCCCAAAGAAACGTTTTTCGCGTCTATATCTGCGTCTACACTGAGATGTAGACGCGCTATCAGACGCGCTTGGTCGGATGATTTTAGCGGACGACCGCCATTATTGATTTAAAAAATGCAATACATAATGAAATCACAAATCCTAAATACACAGACAGAGTAGAGAGAGGAAGATAGAAAGAGAGAGAGAGAGAGAGAGAGAGAGAGAGAGAGAGAGACTCACCTTGGGTGTTTGGTGTGGCGGGTGGTAGCGCTTCTTCCTTCTCCTTCTTCCTCTTCTTGGTAAGTTACCCTCCCTTAATGCTTGCTTTCTTGCTTGCTGCTTCTTCTTGTTCTCCTCTCTCTTGTTCTCTCTTTCTTCCTCTCCTTGGCTTTCCTTTTTCCCTTCTTGTGTGTTTGAAATGAAAGAAGAGGTGAGTCATGAGGAGGTGAGGCATGAAGAGACTGCATGTCAGCTAAACTCAAGCTTCAGAACCGCAAAAAACGTAGGAAAGGAAAGGTGTAGTTTGAAAAGAAATTATTTAAGTATGATTTGAATTTTGACGTGTGCGTCTATTTTTTCGTGTATAAGTGCGTCTATTTGCGTGGATATATAGACACAAAAATCGTGTCTATTTACACGCACGTTTACACGCACTTATAGACGCTGCAATAGACGCGCCCGACTTTGCGCGTCTATGCCTCGTTTCTGTTGTAGTGCATGTTAGTAGATAGGTACTTCTCAAAGAGACAAACCATCTCCACTGCTCCTTGCCTTGTGGATTCAATAGAGGATGTCTTGATCTCCTTTTGTGAGATCCATCACACTAAATTTGATAGCATGTAAATCGCCCTGCGGATTTCTAGAGTAAGGCATCTTGCGATCGCAATTGGTAGTACAAACTGCCACAAATGAAGAAGCATTACAAACAACGACTACACTCCAAATAGCAAAATATACATGCTATTTATAATCCATTTGTAGTAAAAACCTGACATATCTTACGCCAATCATGAAATTTTAGCCATGATAATTAGTCGTCTTTAGAAAACGCGGATGTGAGTGAATGGATCATTCCTATCAAAGTGCAGATAGACCTGATAATTTGCTTCACAAAGCAATCATCTTTAGTGAAAAAAACCAAAGGAGCATGAGGTAGTTGCAAGCGACCATCAACACTCGGCTGTGGCCAAAGCACCTCCATCTTGCCTACCTCCTTCAAATCTATTCGTGCTCCTGCAGTGTCTCTCTTTCCTTTGATGTGGTCCCATAGTAAGCTGCCCATATTTTTGAAAATATGCATGGGATCCAACAAGTGGTTGATCTGTAAGTGGATCCAATACGACAACTCGTAGAAAATTGAGAACCGTCGCATTCCGTTTGGATGCAACTCCATGTGGACCATTTTCTGATGCCAGGAGGCATATTTCACGGTGGATTCCGTGCCACTGTGGATTCCGTGCCACGCTGGATTCTGTGAGGTTTTACGGTGGATTCCATAAACTTTGTTGACCGAGGCTCATACACAAAGTGGATTCTTTGTGTGAGAATTTGATGGGGATGCCTATTCTTTTCGGGCGTTTCATTAATTTAGTATGTACATGGGTGATCCCATAGCGGGTGATTTTGCAAAATACATATTAAATTAATAAACGTTTATGAGTTTAGAGTGCACACTCGTGATAAATTAAGGTTAGGATTAATTTCTAACCAGTTGATTTATTTATGTAGCTGAAGACTGCTAGGTATTCACTTTTATCGGTTTAATTGTATTATTTTACTAACAATTGTGAATGCTTCAGTTGATGTATAGAGATAGCAGCAGTGGCAGAGGAAAGCATTGGAGGATAGTGCGTATTCGAGTTATCACTTGTATTTTCATGGGCGCATACCTTAGGTATGGCGCCTATATTTTGTCGCGCTTATTTATTAAGGCATTGGATATTTATTTATTATTTTGTAGCACATGGGAGCACGATTATGTTATTTGTATTTGGACATTGTATTGGGTATACCTGACTCTTTGGGCGCCCATCCATTAGCTTTATTTCTATTTTGTGCTAAAGCAAACTCAGAAGCCAAAAGCGTGCTATTTTGTAATTTGGGCTATTATTTGAGCTTGAAGATGATTAATACATAAAAATTCATGCTTTGTGGAGCGCTCACACAAGGCATGGGGGGAGATTGCACCCAATTGGTCTCTTGTTCATGTCGTGCATGCTTTCTACCTTGAGTTTTGTGCAAAAAGTAGAGTTATTTTGTTCTTGGGGACCTTTCGACGTTCACTACTTGAGCATATAGCATCCGATCTGCACACCATTTCAGCTCGTACCAGCTTTGGGCATTCATTCGTACTAGAGGTCGTCCAAGAAAACCTTCCCTCAATTCATGACCCTCCAGCAAGAAAGCGGCGTGTCCTTGATATACCATCTTCTTCATCGTTCGTGACCTTCGGGAGTCTAACTGTGGCGGCCCACACTATGGACATGCATGATAATCTAAGATAACCAAACTTTTTCCAACATCTCTATCTTGTGAATATAAACTTGAACGAGCTATGATAGATATTTCCAACAAGAACGGAAGCGTACTTACCTAAGCACTCCCCGAATCCCAGAAAGTCATGCATGGCCCACATGAGAATGGCTCGTATATTGGCGGACTTTCGACCATCACACTTGCTCATATCTTCCACGACGACCCTCTCCTCCCACAAAATCTTAAGCTCATCGACTAATGGACAGAGATAGTCGTCCATATTCTTGACTTTGTAGCGGCCAGGAACGAACAAGCTAAGGATTTAGTGTCTTTTCTTTGTAGAAAGCCATGGTGGGATGTTGTAGTTAATAAGAACTATAGGCCACACACTATAAGAAGTTTAGCAGAGACCGAATGGATTCGCGCCATCCATAGCTAGACCAAGTTGAAGATTCCTTGGCTCTCGTGCAAAGCTTGGAAAGGTAGAGTCAATGTGGCTCCATGCGCATGAATTCGCTAATATTGGTTGGACTCCATCTCTAGATCTGTTCTGTGCATGCCACGTTTTCAAGCTCGCCAAGCATATGAGGGATAAGTGAAAAGTGTCTAAGAACTTTCTGAGGGATGGTTTACCCTTGCAAGTCATGTTGATACCTATGAGCACCACACTTTGGACATGTCTCCATAGTCTTGTACTCTCCTTGAAACAGGACGCAATAATTAACACGTGCATGGATGTTGTTGTAGTCCATACCAAGCTTTCGTAAAACATATTGTGCATCATCATATGAGACTCAAGCATGGTCTTTCCAAGTGGTAATATATGATACTTTAGCAACCTCAAAAGATCAAATCATAAAACACCTTGAAAAAGCACAATTGTTTTTTATAATGGTGCCGAAAAGTAATCAACGAAGCATACATAGAAGGTACCTAAACAACTTGGTCACACTCGCATCGCTTCACCTGTATTTTGCTTACACACTTAGGAGTGTAAGCAGCGTCTTTAGGCGAGATACTCGGCACCTATCATATAATGATATAGATGCTTTCTCTTTAAGCGGATCAGATGTCTCAGCATCCATGGGCATCAATGCATCGATCATTGCCTCCACCTTGGGCTCCAAGATTATAAGAAAGTATGAAAGTCTACTTGTCTCCTCTGGTATTGATGATATAGATTGGGTAGTGCCTTCCAAGTGGTGGATTGGCTCAGGTACTCCATCCATTGGATGCCCACCATGAACTCTTCTAACTGGCCGCAATAGGTGTGCTCCTCCTTGGGATGAGATGTCACCTCCCTATAATAAATTTTATGGCCACATCCAACGTTTTTGTATATGATATTCAATTAGTTTGTGAATATAATGCATCATTGATATACACTTTTCTTACCGTTTGCTCAAAGCTTGATTAATGATCGCCGATTGAAACTCACCGAAGCGTCGTACATGGGACACACTAATTAAGATATACCTGCCGTTCTTGAATATCATGACCTTTATCGTTTTCCATTTGGTCTATGGTACGAATAACAATTTGTTTTTATTCTCATTCTCTTTCTCTTTCTTAAATTGTTTGAGAAGGGATTTGTTCTCTTGTAACTCAACAAAATTAACATCAACTAAAGTCTTGGTTTTCTCCCCATTTCTTTGCACATTTCTTTTCACTCTTCATTTTATGTTCTCTCCCCTTTCTCTTTTATGTTTTCTTTGTCTTTCATGTTTATTCTCTCTTTCTCATTCTCCCTTTCTCTTCCTTTCTCCTTCTCCCTCTCTTATTTTCTTTATTTCTCTCTCTCTTTCTTTGTTGTCCCTCTCTTTGTTTCTCTCCACCCCCTTACGAGCGGGCCTACAGTATGTAAAGTCTAATATGTTATGCATGAGGGCGAGGGACTAGCTACTCTACATAGGAGTGTTCCCCATCCCGTGGTATTGCACCCTATCTCAGTACCTTTTTTCCTTTGTGTATGACTCGATATGTAGAGCGTAGGAGGAGGTAGCGTAAAGCTTATGAAGAAAACCATTCATTCACCTCTAGGTTCAATCCCTCTTTCGCTTTACCGAGCCTAGAGACATGTGCCTTGTGCACCTTCCCAAAGCATCGAACACACCCAAGGTGCATCTTTAACAAAACCTCTCTCTCTCTCTCTCTCTCTCTCTCTCTCTCTCTCTCTCTCCTTCTACTACTACTACTACTACTACTACTACTACTACTACTACTACTACTACACCCACCATCCCACCTTTCATATATTGCTCAACAATTTCAGAACACGAGATCAGTACAACAAACGTGACAGCCATTTCTCTATTCCTCTTTCTTTCTTCTTCTCCCACTCTTATTTCCTATCTTTCTTTCTCTTTCTCTCTCTCTTTGTTGCCCCTCTCTTTGTTTCTCTCTACCCCTTTATGTTTTCTCAGTCATTATCCTCTCTCCCTCCCTCTCTCTCTCTCTCTCTTTTCCCATTTCTTTGTTATCTTTCATGTGTATTCTCTCTCTCTCTCTCTCTCTCTCTTTCTCTTTCTTGTTCTCTCTTCCTTTTCCTTTTTTCTTCTCTCTCTCTTGTTAGATATGATCAATGCCCCACCCTCATTAGGTGCTACCAATGATCCATGGTGCTCAAAGTTGTAAGGCCCCCATTATGAGGAGAAGCCAAATGTGAGCCCGGACATTGGTTGAGTCCTGACTTGTATATCAGATGAGGTCTATGTGATCGGATGGCAAAAAGGTGACTGTTGTGGGTCTAATCTTTGGGTTAGATAGAGTGGTTAAGCTGGTAGCAACTCGAGGCACATTGCATTGAGTTGCGTGGTAAGGGAGTTAAAAGGGGCCCCTATTGTGGGGTCCGGGGTCCGGGGGCCGCGGAAGCGGCCCCTGGCTGGGGGGTCCCAGGGGGGCCGCTGGCCCCCCTGGTGGGGGTCCGGGGGCAGCGCCCCCGGCCCGATGGTAAAGGGAATATTCCCTGGAATATTCCCTGGCCGACTAGTGGAGGCTCATATGGTAGGTCGGTCAGCAGGCCGACCTAACGACCTTCACGGGCTATAAAAGCTAAACCCCTTCGCAGCCATCATATACTCATCTTTCACCCAGTCAGAGTTGTTGTTCCAGCTAGCCTTAAGCTCTTCACCTATCTTCTGTCTAGATCGCCATCTAAGCTTCATTTAGTGGAAGCGCACGGGTGGACAGAGCCATCTTTGTATCAGTTGTTTGGAGTTAAAGAATTTTACTGATTCTCCTCTTATCTGTTGTGTACTCTCTATCTCTTTCTCAGATTCTGTTCGCTGCGCCGTGTAATATTTTACATCTCTCTCAGAGCCCAGGGGGCTCTAGAGATCGGAGAGCGTGCAAGAGGCAAAGGCTTCAACAGCAAAGAGAAACGATGTCGACTCCGGGAAGCAGTTCTGGCGCATCAGGAAGCGGTGCAGGAGGTGGTGCTGCTGTACCGGCTATTCAAACACTGAGGATTCGTCCACTAACCTTCAGCGAAGGCAAGTTAGATGGTACAAACTACACCTTGTGGAAGTTCAAAATTACAACTATCCTTGATTCTTATGAGCTTCTGGAGACTGTGCTAGGGACTGACGCAGAACCACAGCCTACCCCCGACCCATCAAATCCTAGTTTTATGATTCCTCCGAATGCAGATCTTCTACGAGCTTGGAAACGAAGGAATGCAGATGCATTGTGTGCCTTAGTTACAAGCTGTTCTGACAGTGTTTTGACTCTGATTCAGCATACAACCAAAGCGTCAGAGGCTTGGAATGTACTAAGGAGTCAGTATGAAACACGAAACCAAACAAGGATTCAAAACTTGGAGAATCAACTAGCAGCGGAGAAGTTTGCTGAAGGAGAGACGGTTGAAGCATTCATCACTCGGATTAAGAATCTGCGCGACCAGATGGCTGGCGCTGGGATACAAAAGACTAGCGAAGAGCTAGCTCGGAGGTGTCTTCGGATTTGTCCACAAAAGTTTGATGGACTAGTAACTGCCCTTAATACTCAGGTGAGACCTCAAGCTTTGACATTTGAGGAGTTTTGTGCATTATTAATGGAGGAGGAGTTGAGGCTGAAAGCCCGAGAAGGAAGCAACAATGGAGATGCTGCATTCTCTACAAATGCAAAAGGCAAAGGTGTTTCCTCCACCAAAAATGATGGTGACAAAAAGAAGAAGGGCGGCAAGAAGAAGTTTCAAGGAGAGTGCTTCTACTGTAAGAAGAAAGGACATGCAATTGCAGATTGTCGTGTCAAGAAGGTAGATGAAAAGAATGGTATCCTTAAAAGTAAAGGGAAAGAGACAGCCAATACGGCTGAAGCAGAGTTGGAATTATTCATGGCGACCATTGAGGAAGTGTGCTCCTCGGCGCAAGAAGAATCTACCACTGACTCTTGGGTGTTGGATAGTGGGGCCTCCCGTCACATGACCAACAAGAAAGGTCTATACAGTTCTATGCAGCCTCTACAAGAATCCATCACTGTGACGGTTGGAAATGATGCTAAATGCCCTGCTGCGGGCACAGGTACTATTTCTTTTGTTGCTGCAAATGGTGAAGTCAAAAAGCTTTCAAATGTGTTGTATGTTCCCGAAATCAGGAGAAATCTCTTATCAGTTGCTGCCATAACTGATCTTGGTCATGAAGTGAGGTTCAAGAAGACAGGTGCAGAAATTATTGATAGTGCTGGCACAATTGTTGGCAAAGGAGAAAGAAGGAACAACCTGTATGAGCTAAGTGCTCTTACAGCCACCGCTGGAGTGGGCACAAGTAAGCTTTGGCATGAAAGGTTTGGACACATCGGATTTGCAGTATTGAAGGAGATGCAAAAGCAAGGTATGGTTGCTCACCTACCTACAATAACTGAATTGAAGGAACCATGTGAAGCTTGTATGATGGGCAAGCAACAGAGAAAGGCATTTCCACAAGAAAGCAAGAATAGAGCACATGCTCCTCTAGAGTTGGTGCATGCTGACTTGTGTGGTAAGATGCCTACACAGGCCTTGGGGGGATCTTCTTATTTTATGTTGATTGTCGACGACTACAGTAGGAAGATGTGGGTGTACTTCCTTCGTGATAATGCTCAAGCTTTTGGTAAGTTTAAAGAATGGCTAATACTTGTTGAGAATGAAACAGGGAAAAGTGTGAAGAAATTTAGAACAGATGGTGGTGGTGAGTTCAACTCAAAGGAGTTTGAAGGCTTTTGCAAGAGCAAAGGGATCAAGCGTCAATTGACGACGCCTCACACACCTCAGCAGAATGGTGTTGTGGAACGCAGGAATCGTATCATTGTGGAGATGGCAAGATGCATGCTAAAGGGCAAGGGATTGCCTAACCATTTTTAGGATGAAGCTGTTAATACTGCAGTCTACATTCTAAATCGGAGCTACACAAAGGCTCTCAAGGGAAAAACACCTCATGAGGCTTACACTGGTAAGAAACCATCTGTTTCACATTTCAAAATTTTTGGATGTGAATGTTATGCACATGTTCCAGATGAGAAGAGAAACAAGTTACAACCAAAAAGCAGAAAATGTATCTTCTTGGGTTATAGTGATGAGCAGAAGGCTTACAAGTTATATGACCAAGAGACAAAGAAGATCATTGCGAGCCGTGATGTGGTGTTCAAGGAGGAGCCGCATACAGTGGAGGAGGAGAAGGCAAGTTCTTCCACTTTATCATCAAGTGAAGAAGTAGTCTACTATGAACCTGTCCCGAGAGCTATCCCTATCCTTAAGGAGGAGGAAGCATCATCTTCAGATGATGAGGAAAAAGTTCACCAACCTGACATCACCCCACCGGAAAAGCCATTGCCGCGCTGGGTGAAGCAGCTCTATGACCACAATAATCCTATGCCTGCATCTGTTGAGGAGAAGGCAGACGGACCAAGGAGGTCTCAGAGAATAGAGGAGCAAAGGAGGGCTTCTGCTCACATAGTCAATATGGCCTTGATGGTTGAGATTATGAGAGAAGTAAAGGAGCCAACTGACTTAGAAGAAGCACTTGCAGATCCATCATGGAAGGCTGCTATGCAGACAGAGTATGACAGCATAATGAAGAATGACACTTGGGAGCTAGTGGATCGACCAGCAAAGCAGAAGGTTATTGGCACCAAGTGGATCTGGAAGGTAAAGTACAAGGCTGATGGTACCTTAGAAAAGTACAAAGCTAGACTGGTTGCCCAAGGATTTTCACAAGTTGAAGGGTTTGATTTTCAAGAGTCATTTGCCCCAACTGCCAGAATGACCACTATTCGCACGGTACTTGCAGTGACTGCCCATAAGAAGTGGCCAGTGTACCAAATGGATGTTAAGTCAACGTTCTTAAATGGTGACCTCAAGGAGGAGGTGTACGTGGCTCAGCCACCAGGGTTTGAGGCCCCCCATTCTGAGAACAAAGTGTGTAAACTGAAGAAGGCATTGTATGGGCTGAAACAAGCCCCCAGAGCATGGTACCAGCGGATAGATAGGTTCTTTTTAAACCTAAACTTCAAAAGATGTGCTTCAGATGCTAACTTGTATGTTTACAGGGATGGTAAAAAGTCTGTAGTGATTGTCCTATATGTGGACGACCTTCTTATTACAGGTGACTATGAAGATATGATCAACCAAACTCGAAAGGCTTTGAGTTCTGAGTTTGAAATGACAGACTTGGGCTTGTTGCACTATTGTTTGGGGATTGAAGTCTGGCAAGAGCCAGGAAAGATCTTCATCTCTCAGAAGAAGTATGCATGGGAGATCTTGAAGGCATTTGGCATGACCGAGTGCAAGGAGATAGCTACACCTATGGAGGTGAATGCAAAGTTATCCGTCGAGGATACATCAGCATTAGCAGACATTGGGAGGTATAGGAGGTTGGTCGACAGTCTGATCTACTTGTGTAACACCAGACCAGATATCAGTTTTGTTGTTGGTGTTTTGAGCAGGTTCTCAAACAAACCTCATGAGAGTCATTGGAAGGCTGGGATGCGGGTGCTCAGATACTTGAAGAAAACTCTTGACTATGGTATCACATACAGTTTCGGAACTTCTCTTGTGGGGAACTGTGACTCAGATTGGGCAGGAGACATTGATTCCAGGAAGTCAGTTTCTGGTTATTGTTTCTCTTTGGGTTCAGGAATTTTCTCTTGGATTAGTAAGAAGCAACCAACAGTGGCATTGTCTTCTACCGAAGCAGAGTACAAGGCAGCTTGTTTTGCTGCATGTGAGGCCGTATGGTTGAGAAGGATTCTATGGCATATGGGAGTGCAGGATGAAGAACCAACTGTGCTGAGATGTGACAATCAGAGTTGCATCGCCATTGCCAAAAATCCAGTGTTTCATGCACGCACCAAACATATAGAGATCCAGTATCACTATGTGCGTGATTTGATGGAGGATGGGATAGTGGAATTGGTCTACTGTCCAACAGAGGAGAATGGAGCAGATATCTTCACCAAAGCACTTACGAAGGATCTGCTTCAAGTTCATCTTCAGAGACTCGGCATTGGGCCGAGGAGATAGTTCACCTATGGGTGGACATTGAGGGGGGGTGTTAGATATGATCAATGCCCCACCCTCATTAGGTGCTACCAATGATCCATGGTGCTCAAAGTTGTAAGGCCCCCATTATGAGGAGAAGCCAAATGTGAGCCCGGACATTGGTTGAGTCCTGACTTGTATATCAGATGAGGTCTATGTGACCGGATGGCAAAAAGGTGACTGTTGTGGGTCTAATCTTTGGGTTAGATAGAGTGGTTAAGCTGGTAGCAACTCGAGGCACATTGCATTGAGTTGCGTGGTAAGGGAGTTAAAAGGGGCCCTGGCCGACTAGTGGAGGCTCATATGGTAGGTCGGTCAGCAGGCCGACCTAACGACCTTCGCGGGCTATAAAAGCTAAACCCCTTCGCAGCCATCATATACTCATCTTTCACCCAGTTAGAGTTGTTGTTCCAGCTAGCCTTAAGCTCTTCACCTATCTTCTGTCTAGATCGCCATCTAAGCTTCATTTAGTGGAAGCGCACGGGTGGACAGAGCCATCTTTGTATCAGTTGTTTGGAGTTAAAGAATTTTACTGATTCTCCTCTTATCTGTTGTGTACTCTCTATCTCTTTCTCAGATTCTGTTCGCTGCGCCGTGTAATATTTTACATCTCTCTCCTTTCCTATGGTTCTCCTTCAATGCACCACATTCTCTGCCCTCTCTCATTTCTTATCTCATGTCCTCTCTTTCTTCCTCAATGTACATCTTTGTAAAAAAAATAAACAAGAAAAGAAGAAATTAAAGAACAAGAACAACCCCTCTCTTTGTTTTGCTCTACTTCCTCGTGTTTTCTCATTCATTCTCCTCCCTCTCTCTCTCTCTCTATTTCTCTCATTCTTTATTATGTTTCATGTTTATTTCCTCTCACTTTCGTTCTTTCTTCCTTTTTCTTTCTTCTTCTCCCTCTCTCATTTCCTCTCTTTCTCCCTCAATGTATATCATTGTAAAAAAAAATCAAACAAAAAAAGAAGAAATTAAATAATAAGAACAAACCCTCTCTTCATTTTTGTCTACCCCCTCATGTTGTCTCATTCATTCTCCTCTCTCCCTCCCTCTCTCTCTCTCTATTTCTCTCTTTTTTTATTATGTTTCATATTTATTCTCTCTCTCTCTCTCTCTCTCTCTCTCTCTCTCTCTCTCTCTCTCTCTCTCTCTCTCCCTTTTTCTTTCTTCTTCTCCCTCTCTCATTTTCTCTACACTTACCGCAAAGGCCCTAGGATGGATCCTTCATCTCCTCTTCGCAACGGCGGCTCCTCTTTACCCTTCGTGCACTTCCTCCTCTTCTTCGTGAACAGCGGTAGGGGCGGTGAGAAGCTCTCATTTTCTCTCTTTCTCTCCATCTCCCCCCCAAATGCATGATTTATTTCACTCTCTTTCGCTCTTCGTAGCAAAATGTAGTGCTCGGGTTTCGACTTTTTTTTTGTCTGAGTACCATTGCTATTTGCATCGCTATTTGTGACACTGTTGGAGGGGTTTTTGTTGAAAGGTTGTATCCAACGGAGATCAGAGATAGAAGAAAGTAGAGATATGAGATGAAAGAGAAGAAAAAGAATAGATAAGAGGTAAACACGATAAAGAAAAAGTACAATGAGTCAAATCAATATGTATTGATAGAACTTGAAATCCCTTATCTGGTACTACTCAAAAGCAATCTCTAAGCATTAGATCTCTTGGAGATCTTTCATAGACAAAAAATATAGATCAAACAATAGCTTCCTCTTTGCTGCTAGGAACCCAAATCTGATGGCTTTATTGGCTTTGAAAGGGATGTAAAACTCTAGGACACTTGTTCCATGATCTCTCAGTTCACTCCTTCTTCTTCTTCCAGTTCAAAGTGTTGTTTTCAGTCTGTCAACTACGATCGTGATGCGTGTGATTTCGTCCATCTTTCTTTTTTATGAAAAATCCAAAATTCACTGAAAAAAAAACTTGCTTTTTGCATACCATCCTATTCTAGAGGCTTTTTTATATTTTAAGGATTTTTACAATAAAAAATATAAAAATAGACTAAAATTATCCAAAAATCTAGTATTTTTGGGCCATTCAAGTCAATCACACTAGCACTAATAACTTAGATCACATTGACTCTCTAGATCAATAAGAAAGGTGGATGGTGATGTACTCCACAGTTTTTCACACTGTCTGCATAGTGGCACGACAACGCTATTTGCGATGCAAATAGCGACACTACTAATTTGCATCGAAACTGCCTGTCGCTTTTCGTGAATATCCTTGTAGTGATGCTTATTTCTTGGTAGTGAGAATTCTCTCTTTTGTGCTATGTAGAAAGGGTTTCTTGTGTTGCTTGCACAAAGTTGAGGCTAGCTTCTGTAAATTTAGAACTTTCTAAGTATTAGCTAGTAATTATAGATGGAAGATGGTAATTATATATTCTTGATGATACCAAACAAGCTTGAAATATGTTGTTTTTCTAAGTAGCTCTACACCTTTTGAAAACAAATTGGTCATTATACTACAAAAATAACACTGTAAAAGTAGTAATACTTTTATCAACTGCAGAACGTCAATTTATTTGATTTCACAAAATATAGAAACTAGATATGCTAATTGAGAAGTAATCCTGAAACCTTAAAGTGGAAAAATCTCCCACTTTTATTGAAATTCATTCCCCCATTAGAGTACTACAAGTGTATGGATGTAAAAAGGCATTCATCCAAGTTTAGATTATAAGATTTAGACACGATGTATTATGCTATTTAAAGCATAGAAATAATGGGAGTATATTTGCATTAACCCTAGTTGGCAACATACAACTAAAACATGTAATATAATGTTTAGCATTGCTCTATTAGAAGTTGCATGCTCAAGGGCTTAGTTGAATTTATTCTTTGAGTATTTTCAGGTTTTTAAAACTTGGTTCGCGAATCCCACCAATGGTTCTGAAGAAGCATTAAATTTTAATGCGATAGTCTTTTCATGAGCATATGATTAGAGTTTCACCATTTTTGGACATGAATAGATATTGCACAAACAAGGAATGAAAACCTAGGATTTAAGCTCACACACTCACAACACTAAAGCCACACTCAAAGTGGTAGGCTACAATGCCATTGGCAAATCTCACCATTTTTGCACAAAGGTGCAAGTGAAAGTGTTCATAGGGTTGGTAAAATAGGAATGAGCTAAATGGACATTATAGAAGAAACATAATTTTGAGCTATATGGCCATTATTCCACATCAATCACAACTTCCTTCAACAAGTAAAGAAGGTTTTATCTTCTATGTTTGACATGGTCGATCTTGGAGATATACACTCATGTCTTGGTATTCAAATTCAATGCTATCGAGAAAAGAGTGTTTTATTACTACGTCAAACAAAGTTCATTGAAGATATTATTTAGAAGTTTGATTTGGGTTCTACACATCTTGCTAGTACTCTCTATCTTGTGAGCTCTATCAAAAGCTCTCACTTTCTGCAAAATGATGGACAATTAGCATTACATCAATTTTATGCTAGTCTTGTTGGATATCTTCAATTTGTTGGAAAAATTTCTCATCCTGACATTCTTTTTTGTTCTCCATTCCTTAAACATTGGACTGCAACTAAACGATTTTTGAAGTATTTGAAAGGCACTAAAGAATTTGGGTTGGTTTATTGGTGCCAATAAACCTCTAATTCTTTGCATTCACTTCAACTTTTGGGTTATGGAGATCCAAATCGAGCAAGCTCTCACTTATCTATGCGTTTTATAAGTGGAAATTGTTTCTTTAACAATGGTTGTCTTGTTTCTTGGACTACCAAGAAACAACATTGTGTTATTTCCACTATAGAGGTTCAATATATAGCTGCATCTTTAGCAACTCAAGAGTTGGTATGGCTTCGACAAGTGCTATTAGATATTGGCCATCCTCCTTTCTCTCGCACACCAATTTGATGTGATAAGCAATGTGCTATTAGTCTTGCTAAAGACTATGTTCAATATAACAAGTCTAAACATATTACAATGCATTATCATTATGTTTGATATGAAGTAAAGAAAGACACAATCATGATTGAACATTATCCAAGTGATCAAATGACTACATATATATTGCAATGCATTATCATTTTATTTGATATGAAGTAAAGAAAGGCATGATCATGATTGAACATTACCCAAATGATCAGATGATTTTAGATACACTCACCAAAGGACTCAATAAAGCACTATTCACTCTGCTGTGCTTGGAACTTGGAGTTGTCTCAGCTTCAATCTTTGGGATTTAATCTACTATGACATTGTAGTTCCATTGTACATACTCCTTGTAGGCACCATACACTTCACATATTCACATACATCTCAGACCTCTTGATCATGTTTGTACATACATATTCAGTTTCACTTCACATGCACGGATTCACTTTACATGCACACAATAATCCTTCTTGATCATGTTTGTACATTTATATATAGAAGCTTGAGTTTTTCCCTTGTGCTCCCCAAGGGTTTTTTCATCCACAGCTAGAGACGTTTGTTTGAGTGGCGATGTTGGAGCTATATATAGCTCACCCTATCTAGACTAGGTCTCACAAATATATTTGTAGATTGTGAGAAATATGATATAGTCTTTGGGAGTGTATATGGTGTGTCTCTTCTCTCTCTATCACGTCTCTACATAACTTCTCTCTCTACATTCAACACTTCATGGAAGATCACACTTTGGGCTAAGGAGAAGAACTTATGATTGGAGTCACAAAGATTATATATCTTCATGCCAAAGCAATCACCATAGCTAACAAAGATGTGGGCCTTTTCCTTCAAGTCAAGCTTTTTACAAAGATTTGGAGAGACCATTGCATAGCACGCTGAACCAAAATTTCTTATTGCAATAAATTAGGAGAGTAACCATACGAAAGAGGATTTGGGTTGAGTGCTTTGTGGTCTTAGTGGTAATAGGATTTGTAAGGTAGTATGCAGTGGGGCTGCTACCTCCTCCTAGTAGCCATCGGTTAACCTATCAAGGCTATGCATGGCCTGAGCATCATTTATAAGTGTATGGTTTTTTCATTCACAGACATCATTTTAATGATAATAGTAAGGTATAGAATACTTCTATCAAATGTTGCTTGGCTAAAGATATACTTCAAACTCATTGGCGAAATATTCTCCATTGTGATTTGTTTGGAGATTCTTGATTTGTTGGTCAAATTTATTTTCAACCAGCTCCTTATACACTATAAAGTGATGAAATGTTTTGGTTTTTAATTCCAAGAAATACACAAATGTATAGTGGGTGCAATAATCAATAAGAGCGAGGGAATATTTAGCTCTAATATGTAAGGTATTTGGTATGGGTTCACAAAAAACTCAGTGCACAAGTTGGAGAGAGAGAATTGGGTGGATGTATAGGTATTTGGCATGGGTTCGCAAAAAAAACTCAATGCACAAGTTGGAGAGAGAATTGGATGGATGTATTGGAAGCAAAATACTTTGCTAAGTGTGCATGACTCACAAAAGCAAAGTGGGCCCAAGGACCATGAAAGAGCCATGAAATGACTAGTATAAGCCTTTTTTTCATTTCTTGATGGATAGAATAAGAAATATGACTTAAAAATGCCAAATTATTTTTCTTTTTGATTTGATTTTGTGAGTTGGGTACTGAATGTAGAAGACAAAAGAAGATGTGCATTTAATGGGAAAACATTGTCTTTTTTTGGGTATTCAGGAGTGAATAGTGAGTTGTCAAAAAGAGGATAGGTGCAAAGATACGAGCTATACGTAAATGAAACAATGACTCTAGTATTAATGATCTTGTTGTCTGAAAGAAGATTCTTGCATAGGTTTGGAATATACTATACCTTGGTAGATGGTGGTAGATTGACCATTGGATAAGGGATGTCAAGGCTCCATAGCCTTGAGATTGTTGGATTACTATTGTCTTCCAATGTGACTTGCAAGGGACCATCACAAGTGTAGAGTTGGATAGCCAAGTACGATGGTGAGTCATGTGATTGGTAGCACCCATATCTAGGTACCATGTGTGGACAAGCGTATTGAGACATGTTGGAAACATTTGGACTGGAGTCCAATCTTCTTCATAAGTCTCAACTATTGTGATATGTGCTTGGGATTTACAACCAAATCCTTTTCAAGGGTGAGATTTTTGTAAATATTGCTATTATTTTTATTATTAGAACATGTTATCCTTGGTACAACACTCATTCTCTTCGTTGCCTTGTCTCTTGTAGTAAAAGCAAAGTTGTAGTAGTAGGGATTGTTGATGTGGGATAGAGGAAACTAGCTCTTCTTCATTGGGATGTACAAGGATTGGCTTTGTGCGAAGAAGATGAATTATGAGAGGACAAATAATGTTTATTGCCATTATTCTTGTGTGCTTGTTTAATGCAAGTGGATGGATACACCAATTTGGAGGAGTCTTTGTGAGAAGCTTGTCTCTTTGGATTTTGGCCACCAATTCGTAGACGAATTGAGAAGAGCTAGAATATGTGCTTATGAAAGGACACCAAGGAGATCCCCAAGTCTATGTCTCAACAAACAATGTTAATGAGTACCCTTCTTGTATAGTGTACTTGACAAATTTGCACAAGGCAGCAACTTGAAGGATGTCATCTTTCTTTTCATTAACATCCTTAAACTACTTCCAAATAAGATTGGTAGTATTAAATGTATGTATCATTTGCATGTGCCATAATTGTAATGAATAGTGATCTCTATCAAGATAGTTTTATCTTTTTGCTTCTACATGGAAAAGGCTAGATTGATATCATCTGGTGGGTTCTTCTCTACACCATTAAGAATGGACCATAGGTTTATGTGTGTGAGCTAGATATAGATAAGCTAACTATAACTACACACTAAGTGTAAGCAAAATGTAAGCTAGGTTAAGCTTTGTTAGGTCAAATCCAAAAATAAGCATAGGATAAGTGTTAGCTAGATAATCCTAAGTTAGGCCTAATTTCCAAACCATAGGATGCACTTCATCATTAACTATCTACCATATTGTCGATTGGCCACATCATCTTCTAAACTAGGCTTGGCTGGGCTAGGGGTAAGAAGGTAGGCTAGGCCCTGCTAAGCCTATGTGAAGCATAGATGTAAGCTAAGTGTAGGCCATGATATACCCTATGATGCTAGGCTTAGGCATATTCATCTATATTACATAAGCAAGAAAAGCTGTATTAGGCTACGCTTCATTAAGCTTAGGCTATGCCAAGCCATGTGGTTGGCTATGCTTGCTTATCCTAAAGTAATTTGAGGTATGCCTCATTAAGCTTAGGCTAAGTATAGATTTGATTACTAAATTATTTAAGTATAAATCCAATTATTTAAGTACTAAGCTATTTAAGTATAGAATCAAAGATTTAATTACTAAATTATTTAATTGTTAATTTGTTATGTATTTAAGGTGCACCATTTGTGCTATTTGTTGCTCGAAAAAAATGTAAGAAAAATCATCAACTAATCAAAGGTACGATTACTTATATTTACTTTGGTATTTGGTGTATTCTTTTATAATTAGGGTTTACTATAGTAATAGTCAAGTTTCTATGTTGTGTTTTTTGTAGATGGTTCTCTTTCTTCGAATACAAATTTTAATGTGGTACATGTCATCATCTCAAGGCCCCAACCCTAAGGATGAAAGAGAGAGAGAATGATGGGTAAGGTAGAGGCCTTCTTTAGCTTGTTTCAGTTTTTGCATGTGATTATTTAACAATTATTGTATCTAAACATCTTAGTGATTTAATTTTGCAATTGGATCTTGTTGGCCTACTACTGCCCACTAGTCATCTTGAGTTGAGCTTTTAGAGATGGCACAACAAATTGGACACATGGATGCACTTATGGGAGCATGATATCATCACAGAGTAGCAATGATACTATATCACAGTACAAAGACTTTACCAAGTCATTTGTGTTGTGAAATACTTTGAAATTTCTTAATATTCTAAGCTTGAATCATACATGTCTATAGGGGCAACAACATAATGAGGTTGAGCATATTATGATGACACTTATAATTTGTCTTGTGGCTAGGGGATAATTAGCCAACAACGCTCAATTTCAAATAAAAAATACCATGAGTGTTAGATACAATTAGCTCTAAATAGTCATATATAATTTAGAAAAAAAGAATATACTTACAAAGTTTGCTTCCCATATATCTATGCGTCTTGACTCAAAGTGTGATGAACCGAATTTGTCCATTTGGTTTCATCGTGCCTTCCTATGCTATGGGCTACAAAAGATACCATGCTACACCCTTCTTTGGGCTTCTATCCACTCTTGACCATGTACAGTCATTAACATTGGCTCAGGATCCAAGTCTTGCTCTAACCTTCACTTATTTTCCACTTCCTTGTATTTGACCATGGCTCTCTTTTTAGAAAGTGTATTTCTGATCCTTTACACATGCTACGACATGCATGTAGCTCAAGTCCTCCTTTCCCGCATGATTTGGAGGAAACCCACCTAAATGATTTAGTTGGTAGTACACATCTAACTTGGGTTGCCATCATTCTCTCTCTCATCCTCAAGGTTGAGATCTTGAGACGATAACCCCTATCACATCAAACATATATTAAGATAAATAGAAACATCTATGACAACATAGTATAAGATGATTATCAACATAATATGGTATACAAATATACATAAATATACAAATATGAAGTGTAGGTATGTGTATATGTATAAATGCATGCATAGCCTATGCATATATGTATACATATACATATACATATCATAACATAGTAAAATGGGAATAATAGCATAACATGACATACTAGTATACATAGGCTTACGCATATGCATATGTATAGTCATACATATACGTTTACACATAGATATGTATTTGCCTATATGGATAAGTAGCCTATGTGCATATGTAGTATCTGTATAGGCACATGTATATGTATGCGCACATGCATAGCCTATGTGTATGTATGATTTACACATATGCATAAGCATATTTGCATATGCATGCATAATTTATGAATATGTGGGTACATATACATATATGTATGCACATACATATGCAAATGTATATAATCAACTATGCACACATACATGTTACACATAGGCATACGCATAGGCTATGTACATACATATATATAGGCTAGGCATACACACACATATACATGTGCACACACATATGTACATGTTTTGCAAATGTACACATATGTGTATGGGACACACACACACACACATACATACATAAATACATACATACATACATACATACACCCACTCGGCTATTACTTTAATAAACCATGAGTATGAAAGAAGTACACCAAACATCAAACTAAATATAGATAGTTGTATCTTTGATCACATGATGATGATGTCCATCGGCCTTTTCTTTAAGAAATAAACACAACAAATGATGTACTCCATATACATAAGAAATCAACAAAAAAGTTAAAAGAAGATAATTAATAAGCTTGGTTAAAACTAGTTGAAAACATGTCTCTCTCTCCATCTATCGCTCTCTAAAGACACACACACAGCCCCCCCCTCCACACACACACACACACACACACACACACACACTACAAATAGCATGTTAAAACCCCAATCAAACTAAGTGTGAAAATTCAAAGACCCTACATGCTTTGAGAAAAATTGTTTATGCATCAAAGATTTATGCTAAAACCGCATTAGAAATCACTTTTAAGGATACCATAATACCTTCAGCAAAGAGGCCATTCAAACACCTCTTGATAGTAGCGAAAGTATCTATGTTAATATAGATGGCAAATAGCCCGATTACTTTGCCAAAAAGTTTCACAAACCCTGGCCATCATGGCACCATTTACATTTGTGGATACAATAAGGGAAGAGATTTATACCAAGGAACAAATAGTTATCTTGTAAGCTTGAATAAGTGGAGTGACGAGCCCTAGGCAAGATGATGCAGGTACCTTCACTGACGCAGGCAATGGCCGGGATGCTCCAGGCAAGTAGTAGGCAGGGATCATTAATGGCGAGCTAGTCGACCGGAGCACAACCGACATCACCAGCAAGCAATGACGCCATAATTAATGATGTGGGGTACGTCGTCCTCCGAAGCCAGCTCTCACATTCCGTGCAGTCGTCCTGCAACCGCAACCAGGCGTTGACACCTGGCAAGCAACGACTTGAAGATGGCCTTCAGGACACCCAGCTTCACAGACCACGGCGCCACGCTTCCACACCTGATCTGACAGCAGTGCAACCACCAACCGGCTGTAGTCATGTATTCGTACTAGAATTAGTACCACTACCAAACCAGCAAGGTCCTACTACCAACACTAATGCTTCCGCTCTAAACATTCGTATATCAAATCTTAGCTCAAGTAAGATCCATGGCAAAAAATGGTACAGGTTGTCATCATATGCACATGAGAAGACTATGGCATTAAAATTTTATGCTCCTTCGCTAACCCCCTTTAGTGGGTTTGGCCCACCAAGTTTTGAAAGCTTGAAAATGGTCGAAGAATATATTCCCCTAAGCCCTTGAGCATACAACTTCTAAAAAAGTAATGCCAAACATAAGATTATATATTTTAGTTGTTGCCAACTAGGGTTGATGCAAATATACTCCGATTATTTCAATGCTTTCAACAACACCATACATCATATCTAAATCTTTTAAACTAAAATTGGACGAATGCCTTTTTCCATCCATATAACTACAATACTATAATGGAAGAACAACCCTTTAAGAAAAATGGGAGAATTTTCCACTTTAAGGTTTCAAGCCTACTTCTCAATTGGCATGCCTAGTTTTTATATTTTGTGAATTCAAATTAACTAACATTGTTTGTACTTGATAAAGTTATGGCTGCTTTTATAGTGAATTAGCTTGTACCATAACGACTAATGTGTTTTCAAAATGTGTCAAGCTACTCAGATGGACAACATATTTCAAGCTTGCATGATATCGTCACGCCCATATAATTGTAAGCTAGTACCTACTGAAAAGGTCTTAATTTGCACAACCTAGCCCCCCAACTTTGTGTAGGCAACATAAGGAACTCTTCCTATTGCACACCATATAGTTGCATATATTAAAGAAGTTTTATGTTTATCGTTTAAATGTTTTATGAAAAACCATCCCCTCCTACATTTTCTATGTCAATTCGGAGGTCAGAAACAAGTTTGTAACATGTTAAATAGTAAACATAGAAAATGAAGTTGTATATATTATTGAAATTAATTATTTGTATGTACCCTAGGTATGGCGATATGTACATGGTACTAACGGTGTATTGGCCCAAGGAATTTTACTTGAGACAAAGGCATGGGCTTACACGTTTGGGGTTCGAGGGGGGCAAGTTCATCATCATAAATACATAAACACACGTATCATCAATAATGAGTTGGAGGTGATAAGATTTGGGGTGCAACCAGGCGTTGACACCTGGCAAGCAACGACTTGAAAATATATAGATGAGAGTATTTATAAATAGACATTGAATACATTTGATATAGACAATAACAAGACTTAACAAGAAAAATAGAATGTTTACTTAGATATTAAATAAAAAAATGTTGAGTTTTATTCAAGAAAAATATATAGATGAGAGTATTTATAAATAGACATTGAATACATTTGATATAGACAATAATAAGACTTAACAAAAAAAATAGAAAGTCATGCAAAAGGGCAAGGGAGGAAGAGAGGTAAGAAAATGCATACAATTTGTTCCCATCCATGAGTGAGCACCTCCCTCATCAATGTATTTAATGAGTTCTATTATTTTTGTTTTAATGCTCAAAAATCATGGAAACCATCTCTTAAAGCCTTTTTCCTTCTTTCCTCGAATGATTTGATTTTTCCTATAATTGGTAAGACATAACTTATTATTAAAGACTTCTTGCAAGGTCACCCATCCCAATACTATCATCACACAAGCAGTTAAACTACAAATGTAATTAACCATCACGTTAACCCTTTTTTCATTGCTCCATATCATGAATAAAGTTTTGAAAACCTTATTTTAGACATGATATAGAGCTTTTCAAGGACTATCCACCTACAAATTGGCATATACTATCTCTTGAGTTCTATAATATCATTTTTTTGTAATTCTATTCATAATAGTAAGGACATCTTGGGCAAGACATCATTTTTCTCTCTCAATTTTAAGCATCACATCATATCCTCATAGAAAAGACTCTAATTAGATGCATAATGGAGGGGAGACAACACAAGATATGGAGGCTCAATCCATCGTCTTTTTCTTCATTCTCCTCATACACATACTAAGTATCTTTCAAAGTAGATAGATACTTTGACTTTTAGGATATTTTACATAGAGCCTCTCTTTATTTTATAAAAGCATAGGATATAACACTATCTTGGGGAATATGGGAATTTTCCATAAGTTTTGGACACGTGGTCAAATCTTTGGATTTGTCATAACTTGAACGCTATAAGTCTTAATCAAGCGCTCTATAGCTTAATAGATTCCATTTTTCAAGCGCTTTGCAATGATAGGTCATATCGTATGGTTTTGAGAAACTTATGGGCATGTTATCCGGGTGCCACTTTTTTAGTATTCAAAAAATGGAAATTGGGAGATTCCCAAATTCACTAATATTGTGTTATATGACTTAACCTATGATTTATTTGTCAATATTCCCCCTCAAGCCCAAAATAATATTGCAACCATAATATCCCAAGTGCACTTTTAAAGTACTCAAACTTATCTTTACCTAATTCTTTGGTAAAGATATTTGCAACTTGGTCATTGGTTTTGATGTGTACCCAGTATATCTCTCCATCCATGACTTTCTCTATGATGAAATGATAATGCACTTCAATGTGTTTTCTTCTTATTCAAAGTATGCATTTCCTCATCCATGGCTTTCTTCCAAACCTTACTTTCAATTTCTTATTTACTTGAGCACTCTTTGAATCCCTAAAAAGTTGTGCATGATTCACATGAAAATTTCTCGTATATTAATAGACCACCTATCAACATGCTTGCTCGTGTCTTGACTTTATAATACCTAAAAACTAGCAAGCTATATATTAGGTATCCTTTCTTTGTAGAAATCCATGGTGAGATGTTGTAGTTTACAATGACTACTGGCCATATACTTTAAGAAGTTAAGCGGAGACCGAATGGATACATACCATTCATAGTAAGACTAAGCCAAAGATTCTTTAGCTCTCATATAAAGCTTGGAAAGGTGTTGGGGTAAAAGGCCACTGAGCCTACCCATGCACATAGACCCCCCATTATTTATTCATTTATAATATGAAAGTGCAATAAGGCTATCATATCATTCTTAACAGCACCTACATTGTGTCTGCTCTTCTCTCCCGCATCTTCCTTTTCTCCTTCTTCATTGCCATTGCATCCCCTTCAACTAGTATCAGAGCGGGTCCTTTGCAAGCGCTTCCCAGCCTCTTCCCGACCGTTTCCACACAAGGTATGAGATCTTCACTTCAGCCATTTTCATGGACAACAGGGTTTTGAAGAGGGTAGCCATTGTTGAGCTTGCCCGTGAAGCTTGAAGCTTCCCCTCAAATTTTGGCTTGATTAGCTAGCCTTCTTTGGCCCCTTGGGGACCTTCCCCCACCCCTTGCAACCTTTGTAGAAGTCCCCCCAACCCCATATCTACAGCTAGCATAATCACGGCATGTTGAGAGTCATTTTTTCCAGTATGATAGAGATCTACAGCAACTCCTCACCCACGTGGCACTTGTTTATGGTCTATTGAGACCCTCCAGCAGTTGGTATTGAGCTTGGGCACTTACACATGACTTGGGACTTTGATCTTGAGCTCCTCTTAGCTATATAAATAGTAGCTAGCCTAATTTTAGCTTATCCCAGACATTTGTAATAGCCCCCATCTCATTTACTTTATATGGCACTTGGTTATGGCTTATTGAAGCCTCCCGACACTTGGCTTTGGGTTTGGGCACTGATATTCATGGTTGGCATTGAGCTTGGAGCTGATTTAGCTTAGTCATGGAGTATTTGAATAGCCCTAGGACTGTCATAAATAGGGAAACACCTTGTCATTGATCTTTATATGTACATGTGATTGTCATTTGATGGCTGATTATCCCCGAATTATGCCTATGATGTGAGATGCTTTTGGGGGTTAATTTCCTTAGTCATTGATTTTTTACATAGTCCATAGGCAGCCCAAAACAGGGCAGCCCTTGTCATTACATTTTATGCTTATGCTACATGGTCATTTGATGCCTGATTATGCCCGATTAGTGTCTATACATATGGGAAAGTATGCCTATGGTTCGTTGCCTATGGTTTTGAGCTTGGATTGAGCCATTGTTTGCTCATTTTAGGACATTTATTTAGTGCTGTGGAAACTTCAGGGCTGAAGCTATTTATGCTACAGTTGGGTTATGCTTATTGGTCACGAGGTGCTACTATTTGGGGTTATGTACTGATGTATTTGGATGATGCCACATGGTTCTTTTTGCTCCCCAAATGCTTTTGAGAAACAAGTAGAGCTCAATTTTATGGTTCACTATCATTTTTTATTTGCAGCTGGCATTCCACTTATGACTACTTATGCCTAGGCTACCCATGTAGGTTTATGTCTTCGTGGATGCTTTTGGGTTCGACTGCAGTATGGCAAATATTTGAGCTTAACAAGACTTGCATTTGAGGACTTTTGTGGAGTAGTTGGACATTGATTTGGCTTTTCCCATGATGACCTTGGATGCTACTTGGCCTTATGCTCTGATGTTATGGATCCCTAGAAGTTTAATTGATGCAAATGTCATGTATTGAGCAGAGTTGCTTCATTCTCTTGGCAAATTTTTATTGAGATTTGTATGCTCATTGGTGCTTGGATTTAGTGCGGGTTATCTAGTCAATTAGTGGACTTTACAGTGCTTGGGATGGAGTTATGGCTTTCTTGCTTCTTTGTTGCCTAGCCTCTATGCTAGTTGGGCTCTTGTTTCCCGTGCATGTCACACAGTAGATGCTATGCATGCTTACTCAGAAATGCACTTTTTCTACTGTCTTGTACCTTACAGAGCCACTTATTTGGATGTTGTTGTACCAATGTTTGGGCTTCTCCTAGAGCTTAACTCTTGTAGGATGCTTTGCCACTTGTCGGTCTTTACTTGACTTGGATGTGGTCTCACGAAATCCACTGTGGAATATGCCTCTTGGCATCAAATTTTCATGAAGCCCCCTCTCTCTCCCTTTTTATTTCTCTCCCTCATCTCATCCTATCCCTCCCTTCTCTCTGTTTCTGTCTCTCCCTCTCTTTGAAAGCATCTCCTCGCAACCAAAAATAAAGGGAGAAAAGAAGAAAATACAAACCAAAGAAAGGAGAGGCAATGTACCTACCTCAAAGGATCGAAGTTGAAACCCTTAGCACCTCCCTCCTTCTTCACTTTTGTGGCTTCCCTCCTTTTTCTCATTTGTACCCCTCTCCTTCTTCTTCATGAACGGCGATAACAGTGACAGAGGTCGTGGTGAGCTCTCCCTCTTCCTCTCTCTCTCTTCCTCTCCCTCTCCCTCTCTTAAAGATGTGAGTTCTCTTCGCAATTGGTCTTCAAAAGATCCATGCTCGAGTTTTCAATTCCTTTCTTTCTTAGTATGCTGTCACTTTTTGCATTGCAATATGCATTGTAAACCATCACTATTTGCATCACAATTTTCATCGCAATATACATTGCAATCCACGTCACTACAACAAAATTATGATGCACATTGTAATGCCTATGTGATGCTGCTAATTTACATAAAAAATGAGCGATGTTATTTGCCCATTCCCTTGTAGTGTGATGGCCTTTGAGAAGGACGATGTGGAGGAGAGAGAGTGTTTAGAAGAGAAGTGAGCAAAGAAATTTAAAGACATCCAAACTATAGAGGAAATGAGTTCTTAGTATATAGTTTTCGATGCCTTCGCTCTTGCTCATACAGTGTAAAATAATAATCCATACATTGAGGTTGCTCTCACTACTAATAGTCTTAGTGTGAGCTATTCGGCTAGTAGAGGGAAAAAAAAAGTGCTTTATGATCTCTAAAATGAACTCACAAACTATATCTATATGGGTGGTTATATTCGCACCACAAGACTCATGTCTATACTTGCATTCACACTATAAGTTAAACTCATGTCTATTTGCACAAAGTAAACACGTTTATAAATACTTATTCTAGTACTAAAATTTAGGGAGCTAGTTGCATAGTTATAGTTCCATTTAGACATGTCCCAATTATGCCACATGCAACTTCCTAGTATTTTCTCAATTAATCATTCACATCAACAATATCTAACAATGACACACAAACTCACAATATTGTATTAAAAAATGAATAAAAATTCATACTAGAAAATTCACTACCTTTGAATAGCAAAAAATCATCCATTTTGCATGGCCTTATAGGCAACAAGTGAGCAGTTAATCATCCTTAATCATTCAGCATTGTATTTCTAGCATATGGATCAACTATTATATTGATCTTCATAATGTTACTAATGTCAAATTGTAGGTCCAAGATTGTAGATTTGATTTTAGAACTCATTGATAGTAATCTCATCATTACATAGTATAACTGCACTATCATTATGTTCATTAGCTCACTAAGTATGGCTTTATCTAGCTAATTGAATATGTCAATCAATAGAGGCATGTCAAGTCAAGACTAACTAATGCTTTACGACTGATTTCTCAAAAAACTCTTATGAAATCTCGAGTCTCAACTAGGTGGCATGATGTACTGCACAGCTATGCGTATGCATATGGTTATGGGCTGATTTCATCCCTGAATACCATATGCTCTTATGATAGATGTCTTATGCTTTACGTTTTTGCAACGTTGGTTGATGCCTTTATGTCCTCCCGTCCATGGAGGTTTCATGAGTCTTTGTAGCATGCTTCTACCATTGATTTACTTGCCGATGATTGTCTTTATGAGCATGTTCCCTTTGTTGGGACAGCCCTCGACTCCTTGAGCTTCGTGGATGCTATGGATAGCCCTATTCATGATGACTTGGATTCCTTGTCATCTTCTACAGGTTCTTTAGTTACAAATGTTGTATGCTTCCATTGTGGAAAGCTTGGGCATGTTAAAAGAAAATTTTTAAGACGGATAAGAGAGCAGCAGAGATAGAGATGGCGAACTCGACATGAGAAGAGAGTCAATGATGCATCAGGTGTTACCACTCTTTCTAGTGGTGAGGTACATGTGGTTACCCATGATGATGTAGTAGAGCATGTACTCTTGTCATCTTGTTTCCCTACAACTTACTTGCTTAGTGATCAAGCCTATGCCATTGATTGGATTTTGGACTCTATGGCATCTTGTCATGTTACCCCTCATAAAGCATGGTTCTCTTCTTATAGGGAGGTTGAGAGATGTATTGATTTGGGCCTTGAGTAGACTTATGCTATTGTTGGTGCAGGGGACATACACCTAGCTTTGCCCAATGGGACTTCTCTTATGCTCAGGGATGTTCTACATGTTCCCATGCTCAGTAAGAGCTTAATTTCTATCAGTTAATTGAATGATGCATGTTACTATGTTTTTCTTTGGGATAGGTCATGGAAGATCTGATGTGGTTGCTTGGTTTTGGCTAGAGGTTCTAGAGTTGGTTCTCATTACCCCGTGCATGTCTCTTATGTGGGAGATGCTATGGTTGCAGTTATCTGGATACCACATGCATTGTTATGGCATTATCACCTAGGCCATATGCACCACAAAGAGATGGATATCTTGTCTCATTTAGACTCCATGTTGTCTCCTTTGTCACATGCAGATCTTGATGCTTGCCTTAATTGTACTTATGGTCCTTGTAGAGCTCCTTTGGCTCATGGCAATCGTGAGAGGCATGATCCTCTAAATCTTGTCAGTTGTGTAGTATATGGACCTATGCCTTCCCAGTTACTTGGTGGAGCATCGTACTTTATGACCTTTGTGGATCATGCTACCCAACGTGTTTCCATTGGTATGGATTGAGAAAAATGCAATTATGCTTGATAGGTTTATGGATTCTACTAGTTTCATACCTAGATGCTTGCACATGGATTATCAAAGTCATGCTATCTCTTCTAGCTTTCAATCCTATTGTCAGCAGTCTAGCATTGAGTTCCTATGCCCATGGTATTATGCGACTGCTCATGGCATGTATAGTCATGTGACATCACAAGACTTGGGCATCATGTTTTCACATGGCAGTGTTATGTGATATTTTAGAAATTTGAAAAAAAACCCCAAACATCTTTTTAAAAAGTAACCTCCTCTCTCAATGAATCAGATGGCCGAACATCCATGGGTAGTAATGTATTAATCATTACCTCCATCTTAGGCTCTAAGATTGGAGGAAGGTGTAAAAGCTCCCCAATATCTTAAGGTATCAAGGGTGTAGTTAGTAGTGTGCCCAAATGGGTTTATTGGCTCAAGCACTTCATCCATCATATGCCTATAAACTCTTCTTACGAGCTGGAATAGGTATATTCCTTGGGATGGAATGATATCTCTTTGTGGACTTTCTAGGATACATTTCATATTATTAGAGGGACTTTCTAGGATACATTTAATATTATTAGAGTTTAATTCAATTACAATTTGAATATAAAGCATAATTGGTATACACTTTTCTTACCATTAACTCAAAGTCTAAGATTACTTGGTCAATGTTTTTTTATAAAAACTCACTAAAGCATTATACATGTTTTATAGACAAGCAATGTTTTCATTGTATTGCTAGCTTGCACTGAATGCAAGGGCATGGGATATATGTTTATGCAAGTAGACAATTCACTTTTTTCTCTCAATTCATTTATCTATTGCTTCCTCTCTCCCTTGACATACATATATATATTTCTCTCTCTTTTTCTTTCCACCAGTTTTGTATTATTTTGTCTTCCCTCTATCTCTCGCTTTGTTTCTCTATTTCTCTCTCCCCCTTTCTCTCCGCTCTCTCTCTCTCTGAGTATGTGTGTTTGTTTCTCTCTTTTCCCTCTCTATCCCTCATTGTTTCTCGCACCCTTCTCTCTCCCTCCCTCCCTCCCTCCGTCCCTCCTTCCATCTCTCTATTCTCTCTCTATCCCTCCAACCCTCTCTCTTTTTTCTTCTCTTCCTCCCTTCCTCTCTTTATTTCTCTCTCTCTCTCTCTCTCTCTCTCTCTCTCCTCTCTCTCTCTGCCTCTTTCTTTTTTTCTTCCCTCTTTCTTTGCCTCTTTGCTTCCCTCCTGTTTCTATTTCTTTGTGTAATATTTTCGTTGAAAATATTTCTAACCCGCGTGATACTCATGCAAGGGAATGCCGGCATTGAATAAACGGACGGTGCGATTGTACAATCTCTATCGGCATGAACGAGACCAAAGTTAATGAAACCCACTTATGCTCATGTGAACCCCCTCTTGGAAGGAGATCAAGATGAAAATGTTATATTAGAATTATGGAAATTGTTTTTTAATTATCCCCTCTTTCCCCTAGCCGACGGTCCTACTGGAGGAGAGGGAGAGAGGTGCTTATGAATAAGCATGTAGCTGGAGCCATGGGGGGGTTAATGTCCATGCAACAAGCCGCGTGGGGCGTGAGGGAGATCCCTCTCCCTAGCCTATATAAAAAAACCCCCTCTGGAAGGGGAGAAGGGAGAGAGGAGGGTAATGCTGCAGGCCCCGAGAGAGAAAGAAGAGCACAACGTTGTGAAGAGGGAGGAGGAAGCTATTGTGACTGCGCCATGAGGAAGAGAGAAGCCGCCAGTCAAACTGCACGTCCCCACCAACTGCCAGCCGAACTGCCACCGATTGCTGTTGACACCACCATTCCACGTATTGAGTCTCCCTATTCGTCCACGTGGGTCTCCACGCCACCCCCAGAAGCTTTAGAAGCTTCTTGGGAAGCTTCTAAATCCCCCTTAGGAAGCCCCCCTTCTTGTGGGCTTCCACAAGCTTTTTCAAGTGGGTTTTATAGCACCCCCCCCTGCCCGGGATTTTAGCATCCATTCCCTTGCAATTTCCACCTAACCCCCTTTCCTATTGCCATTTAACCCTTGGGATCTTTTAAAAATCCCCTTTTACTTGCCTTCCCAAAGCGATCTTTTACACCCCTTTTTCCTTGGAGTTTAAGCCCTTTTTCTCCCCTTATATCCCTCGGAAATTAAACACTTTCAGCCCTTGGTTTCCCCAAAAGACACCATAGCTGGGTTCTCTTTTCCCCTTCTTGTGGATTTGCAATAGCCAAGATAAAAACCCCTTTTTCATTGGCCCTACAAAGCGTTCTTTACACCCTCGAAATTAAGGCCTTTCCCTTGCATCCTCAGGAATTAACCTTTTTCCCCTTGCATCCCCCATAAGCCCACTAGTTGGGTTTTAAAGGCCTTTCCCTGGCAATTCCACAAAGCCATTTTACAACCCCGATTTCCTTTTAAAAGCCTTTCATTTCAAGTCTTTTAAATCCATTCCGTACTTCGAGGAGGCAGCTTTAAGGCCTTCTAAAGCTCGATTCTAAAAGACGGTGGAATCGATCAAGGAAGCCAAATCACAAAGGGAGTTTCGCGTGCAAAGGAGACGGCCCAAGAACATAAGTCTGCGGGGCCAAGGCGAGAAGGTTGAATACGCGATGGCTCCTAAAAAGGCAGAAGGTGCAACCGCAGGAGGATCATCTCCTAACATCCATGTGGACATTTCACCACAAGTCTAGGTTTTCTTCCTAATTTTAATTTACGTCATAATATTTCAATTGTGCATGGATCATTTTAGAAAATAGAATGCACTTTTTCGATCGAAATACTTTGGCTAAATTAAAGGAAATAGCTTATGATCAAGGAATCGGTCATTTGTATTTTTTTCAAATAAATAAATGTGAAAAAGGAGCATAAGATCTCTATAGCAAGTGGTTTTTATGCATTGCAAAGTAACGAATTTACATCAACTAATGCCCATCTTTACAAATCGAAATTATGGTAGTACACTTCGATCATGCATGGAAAGAATAAATCGCATGTCGCATTATTAGGCATCTTTCCTTCGAAATGATTCATTAAAAGAAGGTTGCTAATAATCTGTAGGAATTGGCAAGGCATGGAAATGGTTCTTGAGATGCATGAAGTAGATTAAACTCTCAATTGGCTTAAATCTCAAACAACTACGTAAATAGTTACGAGAGGTTGTGTAATGCTCATTCAGCGTACGAATATCTCATTTAGAAAAGAAGTTAGAAAAAGCTGCATGGTTCACATAAAACCCTAAAGTTTAGTAGCATGAATCTTGAATGCATGTTATAAAAGGATCAATTGGAATTATGCCATAACTTAACATATGCTTTGATCTTAACCAGAAAAGCTAGGTTTTGTAAATCTACTCACACGTAGGCAATGAATCATGTGGTTACGAAAATGGTATCGTAAATATCTTCAAGAATAGACAAGTAAATTGGTTTAACCTAAACACCTAAACCGCGAGGGACTCGTTTAGGAATGGTTAAATCGATGCAACATATCCCAAGTGCTAACTGGGATTCAGCACGTTGAGGATGTGACCTAATCACTCTTATTGCCAAAGCTGAAACACTTACACCATAAAGACTTGCCCACATTCACGGAATGTAGGAACACTAGGACGTACTTGCGAGAGATGATCTAGGGTTTTTATCCTAAGGATCGCTCGCTAAAAGAATGAAACTCAATTTGGATTTGGACCTTTAGGACCAACAATGTCGGCCTAGTGCAATCAGGAGCGGATTGTTATGAAGACACCCTAACCCTATTCCTTATCTAATCATGACCCGTGATTAGAAAACGTCGTTTGATGGGTAAAATAGTCCCATGGATTAGATGCGACACTCATGCAACAAGTTGCTGAGTCACATGATCTTATGATTTGATCACAAGGGAATGGCTATATTCCTCGGAATGAGATTGGCAGATTCTTACGCAAGTTTATCTTGCAAGAGGATGAATAATCGTCCTGATATAGTACCTTTCTTGGGTAAAGTGACCGAGATACGGGGATTAGATATTTGCTTGGAAGCAAAAGACCAATCAGTAAATTGGAATAACATATTTACTGCTAATAGAACTTAAGGTATTGGTTCAGTTGGGTTAATAGGGTATGGCCCTAACCCAAGGATATAAGGGTTAACAAACAAACCCTTGGGAATCTTGCCAAGTCGAAATTGATCCCGGATTGAATGCTGAATGCATTCGGAAAGAAGGATTCACTCCTTAGCAGTTGGCCAAAAATAACGACCAATGGAAATGATTGTGCTTGTAAGAGTTTAAAGAGCACTGTTTTGCTTTGTTTGCTCAAGGAATTAAAGGATGAAAAGATATCTAATGCTTCAGGTTGAAGGCTTGAAGGGAGAGGTAGCCTCAATTACCCCCGAATGCTTGCCTAATCCTAACCAAGGAGGTTGTTAAAAGCACCGGGAAGGTGGACCAAACCCGCCGCGAGAGGTCTCTCCGTTGAGCACTACTTGGAGCAGGAGGACGCTTGGGTGCCAGGGGGGGCTTTGGCCGTAAATTCCTCGCCTTCCGGGCCCTACACAAGAGGCCAACGTGACTCAGGATTGGATCTCGAGGCCCGCATACTAGTCTACGGGCAGAATCTTGGATTAGTAATCCCTGTGGATTGCTAGATAGCCTTTGAGTGGATTATGGATAAGCCTACGGGCTGGACTTTATAAATGTATTTCAAAGATAAATATGATAACCTATTGAAAATGAACTTGTTTGACACTGCTTTTCTATGTCAAGTGCTATGATTATGTGAAGGAACCGGTGCCTAACAGACTAATTAAGGAAGCTGTTTGATACATGTCCAACTAAATGTGATAGATAATTAGACAACCAAAACAACTGAGGAAAGTGTGGTGGATGTGGCCATGGGTCCATCCTATGGATGGGTGGTCTCGGTTGGCCGGGAACTTTTCTCAACCATGGAGAACCACAAGAAGATCATTTCAAAAGACACGAATAGCAAGGGCGTTGACCTAGAGTCTAAGTTATAATAATCCCAATTTATATTGTTTTAGGGGAACGGAATGGGACTATGCCTTATGGCAGAGAGGTCGAGCCTTGCATCCCTCTCGTTTTCCATTTTCCTTGAACCAAGTGCAGTGTGAATCCTCTTTGGCCCTGGCATTTCTGCGTAAAGTAGTTCGACGCTAGTTGCCGTTTAGGAAATGACCATTAGGGAAAACCCTAATTCAAGTCGGTCCTAAGTGGGAACGGCCAGAATACTTCGGCTACATGGCAGACGCGGAAAGTTCTAGATCGCAAACCTCATGACATTCCATGGGACTACCGGGCAAAGCTTTCTAGACCTCTGCTAAGACGTGTCCTAAAGGGAACAGGTGGACACGTTACAGTTGGTATCAGAGCCAACCAATGAAGGAATTGTTTTTATGAAATCTTAATATGAACAAGTAAAGAAAATGTTGTTGTTCCGAACATTTCCTTACTTTCAATGCTGTCTTGCAGAATTATGAAGCATGAAACAGGTTCTTAGTGTTCCGAGTCATGTTTATGACTGCGATGCATTCCCCAGATTATCGACAAAGGGTTGAGATGATAAACATCCTAGATCATATCTATAATCCATCGCCTTTGTACATGGAACGAAGATGGATGGGTGCCTCAGGAATCTAATATATAGCTGCCCACCGGTTTGCATACCTTCAAACCAACCTTAAGAGGATCAAGTGGTTGGAAGACCTGAAAATCGTGAAGCTGTTCATTTTTGTGGAGGCTCACGTAAACTCAACTTTACATATTCGAGGTTGGAGGGTTGAGCTGAACTCATATGTATATGAGGAAGTGACCCATGTAATCTCCGTCGACAGGATCAAGGTGTTGGCGCGCTATGAGAAGAATGGGTTCCAAAGGAAAGGATACCTTGATTTTCCAATGACTTACCGATTCCTGAAAATTCACGAACCCAAACCATACTATTATCCAGTTACTGTAGATAAATGTAATGCAACATTATTCTCCCCAAACTAAATGTAAACAGTTGCTCTATCACCTTTGGAAATGTTGTACTCCGAAATGCAATAAGACTTCTTTTTATCAATGTCTGTTTGTTGATGAGAATTGATAAAAAATTAAGTGGCTATGATTCTTGGTTGACAACTGAATTGGAGATGAAATATAAATCATAATGATTAGCGTGTAATAACGTTAAGAAACTATTATCCAGGCACAACCCCAGGTACAGATTCCCAGTTCGCCTCCTACATCAAGTACTGCCATAATCCAGGAGAAGAAGTTTCTTCTCAAGCAGATTAAGACCCCTGAATTTGACGGGAAAGGCAGATCCATCCAAGCGGATACTAAAAATTGGATTGAATCCATGGAGGATTACTTTGAAGCAGCCGGTACTGCACCCGCCAATCAGGCTATGCTTGCCAAGCTGAAGCTCACCAGTGAAGCCAGGCTTTGGTGGTAGCAATGGTGCAGAGATCAAGGGATCGCAGAAGGATCCATTACCTGGGAAAAACTGAAGAAAGCCGTGCAAGGAAGATACTTACCACCTGCGTATCGCACGTAGAAAATGAATGAGTTCTACGAGCTGAAACAGCTAGGACTCACTCTTGACGCATACTACTCTGAATTCGTCTCACTTCTTAAGTATGCACCACAGATGGGCATGACACAGCAGGTGTCAAAATTTTGTACTGGTTTAAACCCACAAGTGAATACACGTCTCGAACCTATGCGTCCATCAGATCTTCAGGATGCACTTATTCGAGCTGCCCCTATAATTCAGGAGGTGCAGGCTAGGCCAAGAGGTAACAAAACTTGGTCTTATAATGACCCGAACAAAGGAGCATATAGGCCTCAAATAAAGAGAGTTGAAGGTCACAATCGGGGACAAAGAAAGAAAGCAAGGACTAATAATGCCAACAGCTTTGTCCCTACCCAAAGCAATGGCCGGAACTTCCATTGTTTCCACTGCAACGCGCCAGGACATTTCAAGAGGCAATGTCCCAAGCTTCGAGGAGGACATCGCCAAGCATCTTTCCAAGCAACTGGCCGTGGACAGGGAGCCGCTACCTGAGGCAGAGGAAGAACCGCCTGTGTTGCCAACAGGAAAATATGCGAAGAAGAAGATCTGACCATGGAAGCAGAGTTTGAAAGGGCGACAGTCCATGCTTCTCTACACAAGAAAGGCCCGAATCGCCAGTTCTCGGTGATTCAGACACCGTCAAACTATCAAGGTAAAGGTTTCAAGACCTTGATTGATTGTGACAGTACACATTCCTTTATCTCACCAGCTTGTGCAAGAAGATTAGGAATAGCCATAGTAGAAGCACCTACCTTACTTGTGGAATTAGCAAATGGTCGTGAGGTCACTTGTACGAGGCAAACTGTAAAGGTGGAATTCTTTATGGGAGGAAAGACGACTTCGATCAAATTCAGAGTCATGAACTTAGGTATCCATGAGTGCCTACTCGGAATGGATTGGCTTAAACCTCATGACGCCCACATTCATTGTGGAAAGGGCCAAATTTCCTTTCGGAACTCTGAAGGGGAATTGGTCACAACTCAAGGTGAGGTAGGAAAGCCAAAAATTCAATTGGCCAAAGCATCTCGGATTGTAAAGGGAGTTAGAAAGGGACTACCTGTCTATTTGATTAAGCTCAATAAGTTAGATCAGAAGCAGGAGTCTAGTGAAGAACCTTCTTAGCTAAAGGAATATGCAGACGTATTTCCTGAAGAGTTGACAGATCTCCCGTCCCAAAGAGAAGTGGATCATGAGATCAAGCTAGTGCTAGGAGCTGCGCCAATTGCAAAGAGACCTTATAGAATGTCCATCCGGGAAGCAATTGAGCTGAAGGAACAACTCAAGCAAATGCTAGATCAGGGCTACATCCATCCTAGCAGTAAACCATGGGGAGCTCCAGTACTGTTCCAGAAAAAGAAAGATGGAACGCTTCAACTGTGTATTGATTACAGAGGGTTGAATCAATCAACTGTCAAGAATAAGTACCCTATTCCTAGAATAGATTAGCTTCTTGATCATCTTCAGGGTGCGAAGATCTTCTCCAAGATTGATCTCAGGTCTGGTTACTATCAGATAAGGATCAAGGAAGAAGATTTCCGAAAGACGGCCTTTAACACAAGATATGGACACTTTGAGTTCCTAATTATGTCATTCGGGCTTACAAATGCGCCTGCCACCTTCAACAGGTTAATGCAGGATATCTTTAGGCCATATCTTGATGACTTCGTACTCGTCTTCTTCGACGATACTTTAGTTTGTTCCAAATAAGAGGAAGATCATGAACCCCAACTTCGGATTGTCCTTGAGACAATTAGGTCACACAAGCTGTATGCTAACATGAAGAAATGTACATTCTTCAAGCGTCAAATTGAATATCTAGGTTTCATTGTATCAGCGGAAGGAATCTCAGTGGACCCAGCCAAAGTCAGAGATGTGCTAGAATGGCCAATACCAACAAGTGTCAAAGAAATACATAGTTTTCTTGGATTGACAGGATGGTATAGGATCTTCATCAAAAACTATGCTTTGATTGTAGCACCTCTGACGGACTTACTGAAGAAGCAAACATTCATTGCATGGTCAAGTGCCGAACAAACCACCTTTGATAAATTAAAGTAAAGTTTGGTATCAAAACGTATCCTAAAACTTCCAGACCTCAGTAAAAGGAGTTCGAGGTAGTAACTGATACTAGCACACTTGCCTTAGGATGTGTGCTCATGCAAGAAGGTCACCCTGTAGCTTACTCTTCAAGGAAACTGAGGAGCCATGAGAAGAATTATGCTACCCATGATCTAGAATTGTTAGCTATTATCCATGCCCTAAAGCTTTGGAGACACTACCTATTGGGCAACAAGTTTACATTAATGAGGCTGATCATAAAAGTCTCAAGTGGATCTCTATCCAGAACGAGCTCAACATGAGGCAATATCGGTGGATTGAAGTGTTGGAGGAGTATGACTTTGAAATCAAGTACCGACCTGAAAAGGAGAATGTAGTTACTGATGCACTCAGTCGCAAGGTATTCCTTAATTCTCTAATCTTGCAAAACCCATCAACAGCTAGATCTCTAGCTACAAAGGTGTCCATGCCAAACAATCCAATACTTGAGCTAGCTAGAGAGGAAGCATGCCATGACCCAGCCTATCAAAAGATGATAGAATCTTCGAAGAAGGAGACATGGTCTTCATTCGCGTACGCCCAAAGAAGAGTTCTCTATCCTTAGGAGATTGCAAGAAGCTAAGTCCAAGGTATTGTGGACCATACAAGATCCTCAAGTGCCTAGGACCTAATGCTTATAGACTGCAACTCCCTGAGAACCTAAAGGTTCATAATATATTCCATATCAGCCTATTGAAGAAGTATGTACCTAATGTTAACCATGTACTTGATGACCAACAAGTTGTAATGCCTAGTCAAGGAGTCCTTGAACTACGGCCTGACAGGATCTTAGATGTTAGGGAGAGACAACAGAGATCTAGAACCTTGAGAGAATGCCTCATCCAGTGGAAAGATTATCCTGAGGAGGATACCACTTGGGTAGTTGAAAGCACTCTCAACCATCAATATCCCCAGTTTATCTCGAGATGAGGACATCTCGATTCCTCCAAGGGGGAGAGAATGTAATATTTCCATTGAAAATATTTCTAACCCACGTGATACTCATGCAAGGGAATGTCAGCATTGAATAAACGGACGGTGCGATTGTACAATCTCTATCGGCATGAACGAGACCAAAGTCAATGAAACCCTCTTATGCTCGTGTGAACCCCCTCTTGGAAGGAGATCAAGATGAACTTGTTATATTGGAATTATGGCAAATTTTTCTCATTATCCCCTCTTTCCCCCTCGTGCTAGAGGAGAGGGAGAGAGGTGCTTATGACTAAGCATCTAGCTGGAGCCATGGGGGGGTTAATGCCCATGCAACAAGCCGCGTGGGGCGTGAGGGAGATCCCTCTCCCTAGCGTATAAAAAAAACCCCTTATGGAAGGGGAGAAGGGAGAGAGGAGGGTAATGCTATAGGCCATGAGAGAGAAAGAAGAGTACAACGTTGTGAACAGGGAGGAGGAAGCTATTGTGACTACGCTGTGAGGAAGAGAGAAGCCGCCAGTCAAGCTGAACGTCACCACCACAACTGCCAGCCAAACTGCCACCGATTGCTGCTGATGCTGCCATTCCACGTGTATTGAGCCTCCCTCTTCGTCCACGTGGGTCTCCACACCACCCCCAGAAGCTTTAGAAGCTTCTTTGGGAAGATTCTAAAGCCCCCCTTCTTATGGGCTTCCACAAGCCTTTTCAAGTGGGTTTTATAAACCCCCCCTCCCCCCCCCCCCCCTCCCCCCCCGAATTTTAGCATCCATTCCCTTGCAATTTCCACCTAACCCCCTTTCCTATTGCAATTTAACCCCCGGGATCTCTTAAAAATCCCCTTTTATTTGCCTTCCCAAAGTGATCTTTTACACCCCTTTTTCCTTGGAGTTTAAGCCCTTTTTCTCCCCTTATATCCCCCGAAAATTAAACCCTCGGAATTAAGGCCTTTCCTTTGCATCCTCGGGAATTAACCTTTTTTCCCTTGCATCCCCCATAAGCCCACTAGCCGGGTTTTAAAGGCCTTTTCCTAGCAATTCCACAAAGCCTTTTTACAACCCCATTTTCCTTTTAAAAGCCTTCCATTTCAAGTCTCTTAAATCCATTCCCTACTTCGAGGAGGCAGCTTTAAGGCCTTCTAAAGCTCGATTCTGAAAGACAGTGAAATCGATCAAGGAAGCCAAATCACAAAGGGAGTTTCACGTGCAAAGGAGACGCCCCAAGAACATAAGTCTACGGCCAAGGAGAGAAGGTTGAATACGCGATGGCTCCTAAAAAGGCACAAGGTGCAACCGCAGGAGGATCATCTCCTAACATCCATGTGGACATTTCACCACAAGTCCAGGTTTTCTTCCTAATTTTTAATTTACGTCGTAATATTTCAATTGTACATGGATCATTTTAGGAAATAGAATGCACTTTTTCGATTGAAATACTTTGCCTAAATTAAAGGAAATAGCTTATGATCAAGGAATTGGTCATTTGTATTTTTTTCAAATAAACGAATGTAAAAAAGGAGCATAAGATCTCTATAGCAAGTGGTTTTTATGCATTGCAAAGTAAAAGTACTTGCGAGAGATGATCTAGGGTTTTTACCCTAAGGATCGCTCGCTAAAAGAATGAACTCGATTTGGATTTGGGTCTTTCGGATCGACAATGTCGGCCTAGTGCAATCAGGAGCTGATTGTTATGAAGACACCCTAACCGTGTTCCTTATCTAATCATGACCTGTGATTAGAAAATGTTGTTTGATGGGTAAAATAGTCCCATGGATTAGATGCGACACTCGTGCAACAAGTTGCAGAGTCGCATGATCTTGTGATTTGATCACAAGGGAATGGCCAAATTCCTCAGAATGAGATTGGCAGATTCTTACGCAAGTTTATCTTGCAAAAGGATGAATAATCGTCCTGATATAGTACCTTTCTTGGGTAAAGTGATCGAGATACGAGGATTAGATATTTGCTTGGAAGCAAAAGACCAATCAGTAAATTGGAATAACATATTTATTGCTAATAGAACTTAAGGTATTGGTTAAGTTGGATTAACAGGGTACGGCCCTAACCGATATAAGGGTTAACAAACAAACCCTTGGGAATCTTGCCAAGTCGAAATTGATCCCGGATTGAATGTTGAATACATTCGGAAAGAAGGATTCACTCCTTAGCAGTTGGCCAAAAATAACGACCAATGGAAATGATTGTGCTTGTAAGAGTTTAAAGAGCACTGTTTTACTTTGTTTGCTCAAGGAATTAAAGGATGAAAAGATATCTAATGCTTCAGGTTGAAGGCCTGAAGGGAGAGGCAGCCTCAGCTACCCCCCACTGTCTGAAGGGAGAGGCAGCCTCAGCTACCCCCCACTGCCTGAAGGGAGAGGTAGCCTTAGCTACCCCCCACTGTCTACGTGACCCTAACCAAGGAGGTTGTTAACCGCACCAGGAAGGTGGACTGAACCCGCCGTGAGAGGTCCCTCCGTTGAGTGATACTTGGAGCAAGAGGACGCTTGGGTGTCAGGGGGGGCTCTGGCCACCATAAATCCCTCGCCATGCGGGCCCTACACAAGAGGCCAAGGTGACTCAGGATTGGATCTCGAGGCCCGCATACTAGTCTATGGGCAGAATCTTGGATTAGTAATCCCTGTGGATTTCCGGATAGCCTTCGGGTGGATTATGGATAAGCCTACAGGCTGGACTTTATAAATGTATTTCAAAGATAAATATGATAACCTGTTGACAAGGAACTTGTTTGACACTGCTTTTCTATGTCAAGTGCTATGATTATGTAAAGGAACCGGTGCCTAACGGACTAATTAAGGAAGCTGTTTGAAACATATCCAACTAAATGTGATAGGTAATTAGACAACTAAAACAACTGAGGAAAGTGTGATGGATGTGGCCATGGGTCCGTCCTACGGATGGGTAGTCCCGGTTGGCCGGGAACTTTTCTCAACCATGAAGGACAGCAAGAAGATCATTTCAAAAGACACGAACAGCAAGGGCGTTGACCTAGAGTCTAAGTTATAATAATCCTGATTTACGCTGTTTTAGGGGAATGGAATGGGACTATGCCTTATGGCAGAGAGGTCGATCCTTGCATCCCTCTCGTTTTCCATTCTCCTTGAACCAAGTGCAGCATGAATCTGCTTCGGCCCTGGCATTTTTGCGTAAAGTAGTTCGTCGCCCGGGGTTTGACGCTAGTTCCCGTTTAGGAAATGACCATTAGGGAAAACCCTGATTCAGGAATGGCCAGAATACTTCCGCTATGTGACAGACGTGGAAAGTTCTAGATCGCAAACCCCGTGACATTCCATGGGAGTGCCCGGCGGAGTGTTCTAGATCTCCTTTCCGATGGACTGCTAAGACTTGTCCTAAAGGGAATAGGTGGACACGTTACACTTTGCTTTCCTCTCTCTAGTTTTGGTGCACAAATCGGATGCTGGATGCATGTACAGCGAGCGTTGGAAGGTCCCCAAGAACAAAGAACTCTACATAAACTCATAAAAGCAAGAAGAGAGTTTGCACGACATTAGGCAAAATGACAAATTGGGTACAATCTCCCCCCATGCCTTGTGTGAGCGCTCCATAAGGCATGTATTTATATATTTATTAATCTCCAAGCTAAAAAATAGCCCAATTTACAATTAGCATGCTTTGGCTTTTGTGTATGCTTTTCCCAAATAAAGAATAAAGCGGTTGGGTGTCCCAAAAGTCGACTGTGCCCAAATACAATGTCCAATAATTAAATATTTCAATCGAGCGCCTATGTGCATACAAAATAATAAATGTTTGTCAAGTGCTTCAATAAATAAGCGTGCCTAAATAAATATTAGAGCCACGTCTTTAATGATAAGATGTGCACCCATCAAAAATGATAATTGCTTCTATGTAATCTAAATACATGTCATCGCCTAGTGCTTCCCAACGCCACTGCTGCCTGCTCTAAACATCAACTAAAGCATTCACAATTGTTAAAAAATAATAAAATTAAGCCAACAAAAGTGAATACCTAGCAATCTTTAGCTACAAAATAAATAAATAGGTTCGAACTCTGTCCTAACATTAATTTAATACGAGTACACTCTAAACTCATAAACATTCATTAATTTAAATATGTATTTTGCGGAATCACCTGCTGTGGAATCACCTACGTGCACATTAAATTAAATTGACACCTGAAAAGGGCAGGCATCCCCGTCAACTTCTTGCACGAGGAATCCACCTTGTATACGAGCCTTGATAACTAAATATAGTTTTATGGAATCCACCGCAAAACCTCACGGAATCCACCGTGGAAAATAAATATGGTTTTATGGAATCCACTACAAAACCTCACGAAATCCACTCTAGAATATGCCTCCTAGCATCATACCCCCGAGGTGAGATAGCAATTGTCCTCAAATGCTATTAGCTCAATGTGGAGCGAGCAGTGAGGGATAAACACTTAAATGGCGGGCGTGCATCCATTGGGCCTCTTCACTAGGATGATTTTAAACCTAACCAAATATCTAGAATATCTACAACCAGTTCTAGTGGTCATAAAGTTAGTATCTAGAATAGTTTTGGGTTCAAGAATTTCGGTTTTTTCTTCTAACAAAGGAGGGTTTTCATCGACAGGGTGGATAGGTAATTGGCCTGTAAAAGGTTGTAGTAAACTAATATGAAAAGTATTATGGATTTTCCACTGTTGGGGTAGTTCTAATTTAAATGCATTGTCATTGATTTTGTGAATGATTTTGAAAGGTCCATAAAATCTAGGTGCTAACTTAACAACATGGTGTTTCTTAACACTTTGCAATATTCTGTTTTCAATGTGTAACCAAACATAATCAAAAATATTGAAACTCATGGCTTTTCTTTTCTTATTAGCTTGTCTACTATATGATTGCTGGGCTTTCGCAATCATATCTTTAACTTCAGCAAAAATAGTAGTATGCGTATTGGCAATATCATCAGCAACTTTAACTTTGTTTGATAGTGATGTAATAGGCGTAGACAATCTATGTCCATAAATGATTTTAGAAGATGCTTTTGTGTAGCTATGTGTGGTGTATTATTGTATGCAAATTGAAGTAGATGCAAGTATGTATCCTATGTTTGTGGTTTTGAAATTTTGTATGCACATAAGAGATCTAGAATTGTACTACTAGTAGCTTTTGTTTGCCTATTAGTTTCAAGATGAAATGCTAATGAAAAATCAATTTTAGTACCTAAATTAGCAAACAAAGTAGTCCAAAAAGTATTGCAAAATCTAGAATCATGATCATAAATAATAACTTTTGGAAAACCATGGTTAGTGAAAATAGTCTTTAAAAACAATTGTACAGCTTGAGATGCAGTTAATGTTTTCTTACATGGAAGGAAATATGCTTATTTGCTAATTTGATCGATGATAGTCCAAATCATATCATGATTAGCTTGTGTGTTAGGCAAACTAGTTAAAAAATCCATTGAAATATATTCCCATGGTCGTTTAGGAATTGGTAAAGGCATTAACAAACAATATTTCTTACCATGGTGTCGCTTGACTCTTTGATAAATTAAACATTCAGAAACAAAGTTAGAAACATCAAATTCCATTTGTGGCCAATAAAAATCTTCAACCAATGTACGTAAAGTAGAAATAATACCTCTATGGCCTTAATGTGGGGAACAATGAATTTCATGCAACATAAATTATCTAAATGGAATAGTGGCATACAATCGTTTGTCATAAAACATAAATCCATCAGAAGAATACAAAGAATCAATGGAAATCCAGGTGTTAGCAACTAATTTATTCCAATCAGCTTGAAAACTGGGGTCATAGTCATAGGTATCCTTCATAGGAATAAGGGAATCAAAAGATAAAATGGAAATATTATGGATACTTGGTCTTCTACTCAATGCATCGGCAACAACATTCTCTTTTTTGAATTGATATTGGATGGAAACTTTGAATAGAAGCAACACATTTGATATGACAGTCAGAAATTTTTGGCTAACTAAGGAGATATTTGATACTTTGTTGGTTAGTTTTGATCATAAATTCAGATCCCATTAGATAATGTTTCCATTGATGTAAGACTTGAACTACAGCTAATAATTATTTATCATAAGTAGAATACTTTAGTTTAGAGGGTTTAAGTTTGCAACCAGAATAGGCTATTGGATGTGAGTTTTGCATAAGGACAACTCCTATTCCTAATCCGCTAGCATCAGTGTGACTACTAGAAAGAATGGTCGATTAAAATCAGGTAATTACAAAGCAGGTGTATGTGTTTAAACATGTTTCAATAAATCAAAAGACTTTTGTTAAAATCAAGTAATTGTAAAACAAGTGCATGTGTTAAAGCATGTTTCAATAAATCAAAATATTTTTATCTATTTTTAGAGATTGGCTAATTTAAAATTATTTCTATCTTTTTTTAGGATCAACTTGAATAAAATCAAAAGAAAGAACGTAACTCATGCACATTTTTAGAGATTGGCTAATTTAAAATTATTTCTATCTTTTTTTAGGATCAACTTGAATACCATCAAAATAAACAATATGACCTAAGTATTCACTTTGGGTTTGGAAGAATTCACTCTTTTCAGGGTTAGCATATAATTTATTCTCTTTTCATAATTTGAAAACCAAAGATAGATGTTCACAGTGTTCATTCTCATTCTCACTGAAAACCAATATGTCATCAAAGAAAACAATTACACAATGTTGATACTTCAAAAATATATGATTCATCATACGACTGAAAGTAGCTAGTGCATTAGTCAAACCAAAAGGCATAACAATGAATTCATAATGACCAAACTGAGTTCAAAATGCAGTCTTAAAAATGTCGAGTATATCCAATTGTACTTGATGATATCCAGATTTGAGATCTATCTTGCTAAAAATAGTGGCTCCTTGTAGTTTATCCATGAGGTTATCTACCTTAGGGATCGGTTATCTATTCTTAACAGTGATATTGTTTGGGGGGAACAATAGTCAATGCACATCCTATAATTTGATTGTATCTATAAGGTGCTTTACATGGTGGTTGAGAACCTGGGATTAAGTCTATTTTATGGTCTTCAAGACATGTAGGTGGTAAACCAGGGGGTAAATCAACAGCAAAACAATCTTTGAATTGTGAAAGAAATTGTGCGTGCCTAGGATGCATCTAATTTTCCTTAGCTTCAATTTCATTCACCCATACTAAATATGATTTGCTACATTTTCTCAATGCACGTTTAGCATGTGTGTGACTAAGAAATGGAAAATTATCAAATGTGTGAGTTCCATGTAATGTAATTTATTTTCCATTAGAATGAATTTTCATGGAATGTGTAGAATAATCTATGTCAGGACTATATTTATGATGCCAAGGAATTCCTAAAATAATGTCACTAGCTTGCAAAGGCACAACTAAAAAATTTATGTGCTTATCATAATCACCAATTTTAATTTCTAAGTCATGAACTTCTTGTGTACTATTGTATCTAGTGCCTAAGAACGCACCCTTTATGCAATAATGAGTTGGAACAATAGCTAGGTTCAATGCTTTGACTAACTTTGCAGAAATTAAATCATGTGTGCTCCCATCATCATGCAAAACAATCTTTTCGTGACCATGCACAAGACATTTCATTGTTAATCATGAATGAGAATTTGACATACCTGGTAAAATATCTGAAGCATCGTCGATATCATCATCATTCATTGTTAATAATGAATGAGGATTTAGCATATCCGGTAAAATATTTGAAGCATCGTCGATATCATCATCATCTTCAATAAAATGTGGCATAGCTTCATTGTCTTCCTCTTTAGTCACTCCCAAGTAGTTGATTTGAATAGTTGGCTTCTTTGATTGACAGTTTACTGCTAAGTGTCCAGGTTGTTGACACTTGTAGCAAACTACAGACTTTACTTTGGAAACGTTTTTGGTAAGGGCTGAAAGTTTGAATATGTTGGGATTTGGCTGAAGAGATGGCTTAGGATTTGAATTTGTGTTTGATGGTAAAGCAAGGGGTCAAGTCCAAGATTTACGGAAAGAAGAAGAAACAAAGTGATTTCGATTGAATCTTCAAAAGTTAGAATTGAATCGCTTTGTACCAAAGTTATCATTCGTTGGAAGTTGTTATGGTCGCTTTTCTCGTCCATGAATTTTATCTTTAGCATCATGGGCCAAAGAAATTGCATCTTTCAAAGTCTTTGACTTGAACATGTTCACTTCCACATAGATGTGACCAAGCAAACCGGACATATACTTGCGCTTGTGGATCCTCTCAAGAACATATTCAAGCATTCAAAGTTGCAATAAGGCACTCTAGAAATGCTCAGTGTATTGCGGAATGGATTCACGATCTCTTTGTTACAGAAGACCCAATGTTTGATTACTTTTTCATGGAATTGAGGTGGAAGAAAATTTTGCAATATTTTCTTTTGAAAGGCCTCCCAATTCCACCATAACAATGCTCTGTCCAACTAGATGATTAGTGACACATTTGAGTTTATCTTTCTCAACATACTGCTCTTTATGGAAATAATCATCAAACTGATTGATAAAAGCGAGAACAATATTTTTTTCACGTTGCCCATTAAAAGTACGGAATTTGAATTTTTTTTAACTTATCTTGGTTCTTTCTTGAGAGATTGTGCTTCGAGTGTCATGTCAGTTGTACATCAAATAACATCTTCGGGTTGTGCTTCATCTTGATCGACAGTGGATCTTTGAAGAGTAGCCAGTTGAGCTTGCAAAGTTTGGCGTGCTCTTCGTTCCTCTTGAAGTTGCATAATAATTAGGTCCAATTTTTGCTTCATTGTTGATTTTGGTAAATCACTTTCGGCCATAAAATCTTCCATGTTTTGATCGGACATCCTAGAAAATCTCAAACAACCTCACACACTCAAAATCTTGTTAGAGGAATGAGCATAGCTCAAGTTTAGGTTTACAAGGCTTGGTTTTTTTTATAAATATGACTTTTTTCCATCTTTCTTCTTTTGGGGGTACGATAATTGATGAAGGTCTTCTTCCAAGTATATACATCTTCCGTATAGTTTGCATATGACAAACTGCTTGTTGGAAATTGACTTTGTCATAGCATAGGTGTGAACAAAGGCTTACTGAAGGTGCAAAGTGGATTCAAGATTGGTTGTGTGTGAACTCCCACTATGGAGGGAGTTTAGAATTGAAATCTTTAAGCTTTAGTAAGCTTTAAAGCCTTAAGCTTTAGAAAAGCTTAATGAAATTTAGCTAAACAATTAGGAGGAGAGGACGTCGTGGCTGGAATTAATACCGTCGTGAACATGCTACCGCCACGGTTGCTAAAGTCATGAAGAGGTTAAGCTTTGTAAAGCTTAAAAGCTAATCTTAATGAAGTTTTATTCTCTGTGTTCTCTAAAAAAAAGCATCTTGATAAAAGATCTTGGGAAGTGGTCCTCTGTCACCAAAGAGTAGTCCTTTACGATCCAACAGCACAGAAGGGGGTTCCTCACCGCCAGGGACACGTTGGTATTGGCAATTCATCGTGAGACTTCTTGTAGAGCCTATTCATTCCAAGAGCTTCGCCTTTGCGCGAGATGGTAAGCGATTGGAAGCCCTTGATCTAAGTTTCGCTCTAATACCACTGGTGTGTAAATTAGATGCTAGATGCGTGCGTAGCGAGCGCCAAAAGGTCCCCAAGAACAAAGAACTCTACATAAACTCATAAAAGCAAGAAGAGAGTTTGTACGACATGAGGCCAAAAAACAAATTGGGTACAATCTCTCCACATACCTTGTGTGAGCGCTCCATAAAGCATGTATCTATAAATTTATTAATCTCCAAGCTCAAAAATAGCCCAATTTACAATTAGCATGCTTTGGATTTTGGATATGCTTTTGACCAAATAAAGAATAAAGTGGTTGTGCATCCCAAAAGTCAAGATATACCCAAATACAATATCCAATAATGAAATATTTAAATCGAGCGTCTATGTGCATACAAAATAATAAATATTTGTCAAGCGCTTCAATAAATAAGTGTACCTAAATAAATATTAGTGCCACACCTTTAATGATAAGGCATGTGCCCATAAAAAATGATATATTTTTTTAGGTAATTTGAATATACGCCATCGCCCAGTGCTTCCCAACGCCACCGTTGCTTGCTCTATACATCAATTGAAGCATTCACAATTTTTAGAAAATAATAAAATTAAACCGAAAAAAGTGAATACCTAGCAGTCTTCAGCTACAGGATAAATAAATAGATTGGAACTCTCTCATCCTAACCTTAATTTAATATGAGTGCACTCTAAACTCATAATAGTCCATTAATTTAAGTATGTATTTTGCGGAATCACCCGCTGTGGAATCATCCACGTGTACATTAAATTAATCTGAGACCTGAAAATGATATGCATCCTCGTCAACTTCTTGCACAAGGAATCCAACTTGTGTATGAGCCCCGGCAAATAAATATAGTTTTATGAGAATGCATGGAAATCATTTAATACTTCAGTATATGTACGAAAGCCATTTCCAGATTTTGATGAGCTGATCTCTCTCATGATTACTGAAGAGATCAATATGCAGGGTGATTCGTTTGAAAGAAATGGTAAACAAGTCCAAGCTCTTTACTCGAGTTCAGGAAGGGGACGTGGTAAATCCTCTTGGAGAGGCCATGGTATGGGACGTGCTAGCGATAACCAACAAAACAGGTCCAATCAACAGTTTGGTGAAATGCAGGTTTCTAGAGGCAAAGGTAACTTTAGATGCAGGGCGAGCTCTAGAGAAAGAGGTGGATGGCAGAATAGAGGTTCTAGAAATTTTGCTATTGTTTGCCATTATTGTGGCAAAACAGGCCATATTGTAGCCCATTGCTATGCAAAGAAGGATGATATTCGCAGTGGTAAATTGCAGCAAGGAAACTATGCATTGTCTTCACGACAGATTGAAGACAAAAATGAGCATCTGTTTTATGCAGCATATGATGAATGCAGTTACAGGAAAGGGGACACATGATGATGTATGGTATGTCGATTTAAGTGCATGTAATCATATGACCAGTCATGTTGAATGGTTTGAAGAGATGCAGTACTGACAAAACCCACGTTATGTACAGACGGGTGATGATTTATGCCACCCAATTTCACACATTGGAAAGGTTACGTTGTCCTTGTATGATGGCCAGATGTGGGAGCTTTCGCTCAACTGCCAAGACCCACGGACCGCTTATTATTCAAGCATTCCAAGTCGAGCACTAATGGCTACCTCTCACATAGCCGACGCGCCATCCATATCTATGGGTGTAGTGGGCTTACCTCCACGCCGATCGAGTTACCTCCTCTCCCATGCACTCCGGTAGCTCCACGATCCAAGTTCAAGCTTGAAGCAAGTTCCATCCTCAAGCTCCACGCTCCAAGCTCCATTGCCGCGATCAAGACAAGAAAAGAGAAGATAATAGAAGAAGAGAGGAGAAGATGGAGAGCTTCTCCTCCATGGTCCCTCACCCTCACACACTCACTCCCTCACACTCTCACACTCCCTCTCTCAAGCACAAGCTCAAGCAAGCAAGAAGAAGAAGAAGAGGAGGAGGAGAGCCACTTTTGGCCACACACAAGAATGAGCTTCTCATTCACTTTTCAACTTTATATACAAAACCCTAAATTCCTTTTGGGCGGTCATCCTCTTATCCCGTTTTTTACATGGCCGGCCGTGGCCTAGGCCCTTTTCCCCATTTTCCTTCTACCTTCCAAGCTTCCTTTCCACTGCCCTCTATATTTACAAATTGCACGGGTGAGAGCCCGGTGCTCCTTGAATTAAACCATGATGCGCTTGCACTCTTTTACAAAAGCATTGACTTGTGCTTTTCCTTGTGCGCCTTGTTCCCTTATTTAGGACTTTTCTGCGCTTCTTGTGTTTCTAGATTTTTCTTGGCATACCTTCATCTTATGTTTCACTTTGCCTTGGCCTTTGTCTCTGCTTTAGCTTTTTGAGATTTTCCACCTTGTTCATTTGAGGGTTAACATTACCCCCCCTCCTAGACGAGTGCCAGTCCCATGGCACTCACCGTTGTAGGTAGCAGGCTTTGGCCTGCACTAAAGACGTGTGTGTGAAGGGACGTCTGTGGTTGCTATGGAGGAGTGTTGGTAGTGGTGGAAAGGAAGGTCGTTGGGGGCACGTTGGTGGTTTAGGTGGCTGGTGGTAGGGTATTGGAGTTGGTGGTAGGGCTGTTCTTTGTGGGGATTGCACAGATGCAGGACAAGTGACGGTTTGTTGGGGATTCTGCTCATAACGATTCTTGGCAGGCTTACAGAATGATAAAGGACCGGAATTCAGAGTTAAGTGTCGATGAAGAGCGAACGACACCTTCGTTGGAGTCTTCAATACCTACAATTGAAAACCTCTCATAGGTGGTCTCTCCCTAGGGGTAGTGCTAGTCTTCTTTATCATGCACAAGACATAGTTTAATTAGTTTGGGAGACAAGTTGAACTCTAAGAAAGCTGAGAGTATTGTCCTGCACTTGAGGACCCAAACCCAAACTGGGTATATACTTCGGTGCATATATTATGTGAGTGCTCGTGCATACTTAGATATTACGTAGTTAGAAGATCGTGGGCTAGTTTCTCATAACGATCTCTGGATGAAGCAAAGTTGTTGATGTTGAGAAGAAGTACACGTGAAGGTGTATGCGATATCCTTTGCATTGTGATTGCATGACGTAACATAATTGAACACAGGGACACTGCACTATCAGCTGGTAGCTATTGGACCTGTGTAATGAGGACAGTGTACTTTTCATGGCCATTCGTGCAATGCTTCCCACAATTGATTGCAATGGTCTTAAGGCAGAGTGCAAGAGGGAATCATGTGAATGGGTTAAGGTGATAGGTCTAACCATAGGCGAGACAAGCTCCCTAGGTATATCCTGCCCTTGATGTTCCCTGAACTATTGTGGGTGATGCTAGGGGGCTAGGGGACTAGGGACGGAGCCAGCCGACCAATATCGTGGGTGCTTCTTATCTTTTCGTTCCTTACTTTTCTTTTTTTGTTTTCTTTTTTGTTTTTTTTTCTTATGCTTTTTTCTTTCTTTTTTTCTTTTTTTTTGGTCTACCTGAGTACAACCATTGTAATATGTTGAGGCTATCAGTCTTTCACTGGGTTGGGAAATGTCAAGCTTCGAAGGCTCAGGAAATGGATATTACACTGATGATTGTGCCCTAGCCTCGTTGTTAGAGAAGCAGTTGTTGAGATGGGGAGATACACTTGAGATACTGCAAACCTCGACATGCAATGTTGGTATAATTGAGGTAGCAACCATCGTGAGCCAATTGTAGAGCTTGACCCAGGAAGATAGTGTAGCTTATGACTATGCTTTGGTTCTTGTGATGTGGACACTCACAAGGGTCATTTTTTACGTTTAATAGCGTAGCTTTGTCGCAGTTCTTTGTGAGGTTGGTGGTCTTGCAGTGACTTAGGCATTGCACACGTTTGCATGAAGACCTGTGTCATCTTGCATCCACTTGTCACTTCATTAGAATATATGCAAGTCGCATGCGTAAATTACAACAAACAAATGCAATCATATCAAGATATAAATTTTTCAAAATCCTATGATGCTGATTGCGACGCCTAGTCCAGTGCTTGTTAAATACATGGCATATATTAGCGATAGGTAAGGGAAGTGTATACAAGTGGGAAGCCTCCCCCTTTAACCATCAAAAGACAAAAAGTTATGGCAGGATGGCTTGTTAAGTTGCTTTTATATTATAGGGGCTACTCGATTTGCACGAGGCGGGGTGATTCCGGGTGGTCAGGTGATTGAGGCTCTGCTGGTGAGGGGCTCCTGTGAGGCTGGGCAGGAAAGATGTCGGCCGGGACTTGAATGGTGTAGTCCCTGGCCGCAACCGTTTCCAAAATGCTTTTGAATAATGCATCGAATTCTTCCTTGTCTCGAGCTGCCCTTTCTGCCTTTGAGCACCTAGTGCCCGAGCATCTGTTGGGGGTTTGCACAACCAATGTTGCCACACTTTGTGTGCTTCTTTGAGCTTCTACTCCCTTGGCCTCGGGATTCTTCGGCCTATGTCCGGGATGGTGTCGCTTGGGACCTTGTTTCTTTGCATACCTTTTGAGGGTAGGCACGTAGCGCACCGCCAGAGGAGCTTTTGATGCATGTTCCCTTCGACAGCACAGAGCATCTTTGCAAGCCAGCTGCCCTAGGTGCTCCATGTCTTCCTCGTAGGGGGACGTGCAAAATGCGAACCAAGGACTAGGCCTTGATATAGAATAAAACCATTCTTATGGAAGGGATTATAATGTGGGTTATCAAGCGCATATGACGAGAAGGGGAGGGGTGAGGCATGCAGTGTTTGTTGTAGAGGAATGGCCCCCATGATGATGTTCATTTAGCCTCTACCCATTAATAGATCTTGGATCATGCTAAGTTATGCGGACTGGTGGTCATGAAGTGGGGCAGGGCTCATCCTCAGAAGGATAGACCGGAAATGGGAAAAGATGTATAGAAAGGGATGGTACCTTGTCTACACCATCAGAGATATTGATCAGGGCTTCCTGTGGTGGTAATGAGGGTTGCATGCCCTCCACCCGAAGGTGGAAATGGTCACACAACTTCAAAATGTGTGGTGAGAGGAGGAGGACCTGAGGAGCTTAGCCTGTTGACCCCAGCTCTTCTCCCTATGCTTGACTATTATTGCTTGTGTGTGTTGATAGTGTCTATATAGGGTCACAAATTCATTGTTTATTTATATACATATCCATGAATCCATGTCACTTCATGAGGATAAAAGCCAATTGTAGAACTCCGGATTGTACTGGAGCGTGGCAAACGCATCTAGTACTCGTAGCAGCTTACTCAATACCGATAGATATTTTGCAACATCGAGTAGCATGGAATCTTGTCCGAGTCTACTGGCAACATGTAACTCCTCCTCAGTTGAGAACCTTATTAGACAGAGAGTTCTCTTGGCTAGTTTCAGCTAAGTCCATACCCCGAATGGTAGTCAGCCACCACTAGAAGGGAAGTTGGTGCCATATAGGTTGGGTCACATTGAGACCGCCTTTTGGCCAATCGCTCCTCTGAGACCATCATGATCTGGGCTCCTAGTTTGGCCATTGCAATGCGGTTCTCACACCAACATTGTTCAAATTGACTTCGACCCTCTGATAGTCGCTTTAGTTGCTCTATCTCTAAGAGATTTGGTTGGCAGAGCACATCCTTGAATGTGACAGTTAAGCGCAGTTCGTCGGCTTCCTTGTCAGAGATGAGTTGCATGTGTTCATACAGGAGCCTATTATAGTGCTCGTCAATATGTTCTTGCTCTTCCCAGGATAAGAGAAATGGCAAGTATCTTTCGAGTTGCTCTTTAGGGAATGCGCCCATGTCTACCAGGACATAGACACATGCGAACACTTTGAGCTTAGTATCCAACTCAATTAAGCACTCTGTGACACTTCTATGTTCAACGAGGGCTTGCTCGGTTGCCATCTCATACAAGGTTCTAAGAGTTTGCCTGGGCTTGAGCATAGCTGGGGGCTCAGGCCTAGACGAGCAAGTTTGGCCAATGCTAGGATTTCTTATGCTCTTGGGGTTTTCATGTTTCTCCTGAGGCTTTGTCATTGCGTCATGGTTCCCCTTGGATGTGACTGGTATAAATTTGTCACCCTGTTGTGAGAGCGTTGTATCCACTCTGAATTGGTCAATGTGAGTTCTATTGTCAGTGGATAGAGTGTCGCAAGCAGCCGTTGATGGTAACGACTGCTTTGATTTTTCAGAGCACACGAATGTGTCTGAGGTTTCACCGATATTAGGAGAGGCATCAATTGGTGCAGTGGTGGATGGAATCGATGCTTTATTCCTCAACTCTCCAGCGCTCTTCATCTCAATGTTCTTGGGGTCCACAACCACCTGCAACTACTGTTGTTTTCGTTGTTTTCTCCTCTTTTTCCTGGTTAGTGTAGGTGTATCTCTCAACGACTCAGGACCCTGGACCAGGTCAACCGTTGATGTGCTTGGGGCCTCAGCATTGTCTTTCTCTAGCGTGTCCTTATGGGACATATCCGTGGCCTACTAAATAGCCTCGCCAGGCTGTGAGGGCACAACCGCCTCCCTTTTCGGAGAGTCTAGCTCTTCAGCCAATTCCCTTGTGTTTAACTCCTCCAACCTAGGCTTTAGGCACTTTCCTGGAGTTGTCAAGGAAGTTGGATGTGACACCTCCTCCACAGGTAAACTACTAATTAAGGACACATTTCACAAGGGGCATTATCACAGCCAAGGGCTATGACTTTGATCCCTGATTGGAAGTAGTAGCGGCTAGTCCCGTGGGCTGGCTATCCTTGGTGGATTGCGGCGTCAAGTCCCTAGGGCGATCGGAAGTGCTCGTGTCTTTTGTTTCCCTTTGAGCATTCATCTGTGTAGATCATGAGTTGATCTAGTCACATTAGGTTGCTCAGGCATATCCTTGGGCCGAGAGCTACGGATGGTGTCATGTCCCACCTCTTGGATATTTGGAAGCTTAGATGGAGATAGAGATTGGGATTGAGCAGTCGCCTTTGACGACTGCTGTAGTGCTTCCTGAGTCCGTTTGAAAAAAGAGGGTGTAGGAGATCTAGGACTCTTAGGTGGACTTGGCACTAGCTGAATGATTTGCTCGAGGCTATTAGACAATTGTGCTATTTGCTTTGTTGAACAATCAGCCTTCTCACGAGCAGTGTTGTGCCTCTGGTTCTCATTATCCTCTTGGGAAATCAAAAGCTCCTTGAGCACTAATGGTCTTTGTGCACGCTCAATGGTTACATATGACCTATGCTTATTAAGCATGCTAGGCCTTGGCTCTTTCTTTTGAACGCTCATGTTTTGTTTCTTGCCTCGAAACCTAGAGTTTCTCTTAGGTTTCCTCCTGTGCCTCATTGCTTTTGGTGCAATCTAGCCTTCAGCTGATAGAGGTGGCTTATCAGGGGGTTTTGGTATCCAAATCCATCGGTTACATGCGTAATACCCTTGAGCAGGTAGCAATGCTTTGGATATCCATCGCGGTGTTGTGCTGACCCTCCATCGATGCCTTCCTCTATAAGGCTTGGACTTCTTTTGGGGTCTTCTATGATATTTGTAAATCTAAAGCCCATCCTTGGCATTATCTCTTGACCTTCTTGTTTCAGGCATGGCCTCACTCACTGGTTCTCGTTGTTTGACCTGTGCTTGTATCAGTTTTTTCAACAAGTCCTTGCTCTCATTAGTAGGCTTGACTATTATGTCACCACCTTCCTTGCCTTTCCCTCGAGGTTCGAAGAGGTCACCCTTGCTAAAGGTTGTGACTATCCTCACACCCGGTAGCGTCAGGTATATCCTCTGTGCTACATAGTCAGCCTCACACTTGGTCGCCCTTTTGAAGGGTCTTCCTAGGAGGGTTTCTTTCCCGCAACTAGCCCTATTTGGAGGAACATGAAATAGGATAGGCAAGCTTTCCGTTTCAATTGTCGCAAGGATTTTGCACTTCCCTATGAGTGCTTGTGGGTGTCCCCCATAAGGGCTAAGAGTTGCACTAGTTGATGTGAGCTCTGGTTGGCCTAGTAGGGTCCATGATTCATAGGTCAAGATATTACAATTTGCTCCTTCATGAATCAGAGCATCGATAGTATGCTCTCTTTTCGCAGTGAGTTTGACCCTAAGATAAGCAAGTGGTACTATGCCTTCATCTTTCAGGTCTTGGCTTGTAAATTTAAGCCTTCTGACAGATGCCCTTGAGTCCCCAATTGCATGACCAGACGTGGATTCTCCACCAATGTCTTGGGTCGTCTATGTAGTATTGCTCAAGGTACATCTCTCGTCAAGAGTGTCATGTCTAGTCATCTTGGCATTTGTCGCTTGCTAATGTTGCATTTCGCTTTGACTAGACATGGTTTGAACACAATGTCTTTGTGTTCTCGTGGTGTGGCCTTTTTGCCCTTGATGGCTAGATTGGCCCATTGATGTTCTAAGGTCTCTCTTTTTCTCTGTTCGGGTATGGGCTTTTGGTTGCTCTTTTGCAAGTGAGAATCCATACTCATGTAGAACCATTACTACACTAGGGTCCAATTTGGAGGACCTATCACGGCGCGCGTTTTCTCTCCAACCTACTTAGGGGAGGTGCAGAGGAGGCAAAGCCCCCTCTGCGGGGGTTTAGGAGAGGCAGTCCCCCCCGGCGCGCAGGGCCGTTACAATAAACACCACGCGCGATTTGGAGGACCATTTATAGCCGAATTTTGAACCACTTGCTCTAACTTTCAGCCTAGTGATGGACTTGTGACGTGCCTTTAGCTCTACGTAGCCTTTGGGATCAATTTTGGGGTTTAGATGCGTCAAAATTTGTGTTCTAGACACCTGTCCGATTTTGACAGTTTTCAGTCCGATTCTCAGATATCCGATTTTCAGGAGTTCGATTATCAGAGTCGACCATTTAATTTTGGTTGGTCCGATTGGCCCACTGGTCCGATTTTAGTCACGTCTGATTTTTGGAATCGGACGTTCGATTTTGACAGGTGTTCGAGTATGAGTGGTGCGATTCTAGGAATCGGACCGGACAATGTGGTCCGATTCAAGTAGTCAGACGGGGGTGGTCCGATTTTCAAGTTGGTTCGATTTTTGTAGTCCGATTCTGGGATTGGTCTGATTCTGCGAATCGGATCGGAAGGGTAGTCCGATTTTAGTAGTCGGACGGGGGTGGTCCAATTTTTAAATTCGGACGGTCCGAATCTAGAGATAGGGAAATCCTATTCTGGGACTCGGACGAACTGGTCCGATTGTGCGGCCGATGGCCCGCAAATTGCACGCGACGCCTCTAGGCTGATATCTACTTCACCAAATCATGTCGTGCCATCAAATTAGATGCAAAACAACATGGGAAAATGCCTAGCGTACCTGAAAATGGTAGGATGTCAAATGTGGACTTTCCTGGTTCCTTGGGCCTCTTATTGCCCCATCCCAGCCTGATGTGACCTTAGAGGCTAGTCCCTCATACTCTTCCAGCCAAAAATCTGAATATGTGCCCCTATTTACCTGTTTTAGCCTGTTATACAGCAACAAAAAACCCCACTGCTTTCCTTCTTTTTTCCTATCCTAACCTTAACCTAATACAACAAAAATCAAAACCAGAGATGGGGATGGATTGTCCTACTCTAACATTCAACAACAAATCAAAAACCTACTTGCTAAGGAGATCAAATACCTCTTCAAAATCCCTCGCTTCCTACCTATCTACCTCAAGCACCGGTTCAGGGAAAACCCTACTCCAATGCTCGATTCGAAGCGCGCAAGTGCTCAAGGCTTGAATCCGTTGGTCCCGGCAATGGAACCAAAATGTGGGAGCTTTCACTCAACTGCCAAGACCCACGGACCGCTTATTGTTCAAGTGTTCCAAGCCGAGCACTAATGGCTACCTCTCACATAGCCGATGCGCCATCCATATCTATCGGTGGTAGTGAGCTTACCTCCATGCCGATCGAGTTAGCTCCTCTCCCGCGCACTCCGGTAGCTCCATGATCCAAGTGCAAGCTTCAAGCAAGCTCCATCCTCAAGCTCCACACTCCAAGCTCCATTGCCACGAGCAAGACAAGAGAAGAAAAGAGAAAAGAAGAAGAGAGGAGAAGATGGAGAGCTTCTCCTCCCCGGTCCCTCACCCTCACACACTCACTCCCTCACACTCTCACACACTCTCTCTCAAGCACAAGCTCAAGCAAGCAAGAAGAAGAAGAAGAAGAAGAAGAAGAAGAAGAAGAGAGCCACTTTTGGCCACACACAAGAATGAGCTTCTCATTCACTTTTCAACTTTATATACAAAACCCTAAATCCCTTTTGGGCGGTCATCCCCTTATCCCGTTTTTTACATGGCCGGCCGTTGCCTAGGCCCTTTTCCCCATTGTCCTTCTACCTTCCTAGCTTTCTTTCCACTGCCCGTCTATATTTACAAATTGCACGGGTGAGAGCCCGGTGCTCCTTGAATTAAACCATGATGCGCTTGCGCTCTTTTACAAAAGCATTGACTTGCGATTTTTCTTGTGCGCTTTGTTCCCTTATTTAGGACTTTTTTGCGCTTCTTGTGTTTCTAGATTTTTCTTGGCGTGCCTTCGTCTTCCGTTTCACTTTGCCTTGGCCTTTGTCTTCTGCTTTAGCTTTTCGAGATTTTCCACCTTGTTCGTTTGAGGGTTAACACCAGACAAAGAGTCTGACATATGTATTACATGTGCCATCAATTACAAAGAATCTAGTATCTGTTGGCCAAATAGTAGAGTAGGGATTGCAAGTCCAATTCAATGCAAAAGGTTGTTTTGTAGAAGACTTTAATGATAAGTGCAGGTTGGTCGCAAAAGGAAGTAGAGTTGGCCGAATGTTTACTTTGGATGCTCGAATTCCTGCAATGGATACTGCTATGTATGCTAAAGGAAAATAAGTAGTTGTAGATATTGAAATATGGCATAAATGTATTGGACATGCAAATGTGCAAAGGTTGAATAGTCATCAATCTCTTGGTGGCAGCAAATACTTTGTCACATTTATTGATGACTATTCAAGGAAGTTATGGGTATACTTCATGAAGGAAAAAAGTGATGTGTTTGAGCACTTCAAATCTTTTAAGGCAGCTGTTGAAATAGAAATAGGCTTAAAAGTAAAGTTCTTGAGATCAGATGGAGGGGGAGAGTACCTTTCTAATGAGTTCAGTGGCTTCTTGAGGACTCATGGGATGAAGAGGAAATTTACTTGCAAGTATACCCCACAGCAAAATGGTGTTGCAGAAAGAAAAACATGCATATTGCAAAAGTTGCACGGGCATTAATGGCTGAAAAGAATATGCCCAAATATTTTTGGTCTGAGGTTGTCCATACTGCTATTTACATTATGAACAAAACTTCCACAACTACACTTCATGGGATGACTCTTGAAGAATTCTTTACTGGCAAGAAGCCTGATGTATTGCACTTGAAGGTATTTGGGTATGTTACATACGTTCATGTGCCAAATGAGCTATGGAAGAAGCTTGATCCAAAGGCAGAAAAATGTGTTTTTATTAGATACTCTTTAGAGCAGAAAGGGTATCGCTGTTATAGCCCTGTCACAGGTGAGTTCAGAGCGAGCAAGGATGTTATCTTTGATGAGATGGGAAGTTGGTTTACACCTGCTGGTGATGTTTTGGTTGATGATAATAGTCAAGACAGCTATGTGCAGAAAGATAAACAAGAATCATGAAGTCTTAGTGGACCAAAAACATCATCTAGTACTACACCTATAGTGAGCCTTTGGTCTGGGAGACTAAGGAGTAGCCCCACATCTTCTATAAGTATTGCAGGGAATGACAAAGGAAAGAAGAAAGTGCTGGATGGTAATGATGCATCTACCAGTCATTTGGGATTGGATGGAGATTCTAGTGGTTCGAAGAGCTTGGATGATGAGCTTGGTATTCCTTCTATTAGGACACCAGGTGTACAGAGAGCTCATAGTAATGTAAAGGATCCATTGAGAGATCCGGTGGTACGCAGATCTAGCAGGGTCAGATATCCTGTTAAAAGATTTGATTTTGAAGGTTATGCAGCTCACCATTATGCTTATATGGTTAAACTAGTTGAGGATGTTGAGTCCACTTGTTTTGAGGATGTTGTTGGTCATGCTCATTGGGATGTAGCAATGGATGAGGAGATGGCTGCATTAGAAGCTAATAAGACTTGCGATTTGGTACCCTCACCTAAGGGTAAGAAAGCTATTGGTTGTAAGTGGGTTTACAAAGTCAAGCATAATGCAGATGGTTTAGTTAGCAGGTATAAAGCTAGGCTGGTTGCAAAAGGCTATGCTCAAACATATGGCATGCATTATGAAGAGACATTCATGCCTTCTTGCATGGTGAATTGCAAGAAGAAGTATATATGGAGCAGCCAACAAGTTATGAGGATTTAGAGCATCTCACATATGTGTGCAAGTTAAAGAAGGTGCTCAATGGGCTGAAGCAAGCACCTAGAGCATGGTCTGACAAGATTGGAGAGTATCTTGTCAATATTGGATATTGTATTTCTGATGCTGATCACTCACTTTATGTGAGAAAGGGAGATGCAGGATTGGTCATCATAGTCATCTATGTGGATGACTTGATTATTACAGGTGACAGTGACAATGGGATTGCTAAAGTTAAGGACTTCTTAAAGAAGAAGTTTGAGATGAAAGATTTGGGTGAGCTGAGATACTTTCTTGTTATTGAGGTGATCAGATATGATGATGGTATATGGTTATCCCGAAGGCAGTATGGCTTGGATATGTTATCCAAGTATGGTATGATAGCATGTAAGCCCCTTTCAGTACCATTGGAGCAAAATGTGAAGTTGAGTGCTAATGTTGGGGATGTGATAGAAGACCCTACTATGTTGAGGAGGATAGTAGGGAGTTTGATTTACATGACTACCACAAGGCCAAACTTAAGCCATGTTGTTAGCCTTGTTAGTCAATTTATGCAGATGCCTAGAAAGCCTAATTCGGATGTAGTTAGATGTATATTGAGATATGTGAAGTCCACTTTACTTTATGGACTTTTTTATGAGGCAGGTAAGGACGTATAAGTTTTTGGATACACAGATGCAGATTGGACTAGTAGCATGTCAAACAGAATATCTACAAGTGGATTCATGTTTTCCCTTGGTAGTGCAACAGTTACATGGAGCAGCAAAAAGCAACCTACAGTTGCTTTATCGAGTACAGAGGCTGAGTATAGAGGTGCTGCTATGGCAGCATGTGAGGTGGTATGGCTGCAAAAGTTATTAGGTGATTTGGACGTGCAAGGAGATGGTCCAGTTGTCATTCATTGTGACAATGTGAGCAGCATACAGCTAGCTAGGAATCAAGTGTTCCATGCTAGGACAAAACGCATTGAGGTGCACGACCACTTTGTGAGAGAGAAGGTACTTGCAAGAGAGATTGACTTGGTATATGTCAGCACATAAGATCAGATAGCTGACATTTTCATAAAGGCATTGGGTGCAGAGAATCTTCGAAAGTTTTGAAGCTTACTTGGAGTTGCAGAGATAGAGTTGAGCTTGAGGGGAGTGTTGAGATGGCAAGCTCAATATGTGCGGACATTGATGATGGACCGCTTGGCTAGATGGGTACGCATATCTACACTTAGCATGTTGGTGGTCATTATGATACTCACATGGCCACTGACTTATCACTTATTATATTTAGTTTATTACACCTACCTACAGCTGGCAAAGACATAGTGCCAGTCGATTAGTGTAGTTGGTTATGCACTGTTTGACTTAGTAGGCCATTTTCCTTTATGTTGTATCTTATCTATACTTTGTGTACATTGTATAGTGTGTAGAAGAAGAAGAAAAAACCAGAAAGAAAACGTTTTGGCCTCCATATATCTTCTTGTGTTCTTGAGTGAGCTTCCTCTTGTGTATACAGTGTGTGTTTGGCACCGCAGCTTAAGCAAGTCTCCCCACCACGTGATTCTTGACACAACTCAACCTATTGGGCCTGATAGGCTTGTAGGTCCATTTTCTGGCCGTTTAGTCAGGGTTTAGGGTTCCCTTGCATGTTGCCTCGTTCGCTTCCGGTTGATCAGGTTTTACGGTTCAGTGGCTCGCATCTGAGTCCTTGAGTCCCTCAACTGTCTACTGCTAACCGCTAAGCGGCTGTGTGCTACAATTTCTCTTATCACGTGTGCCAGAATCAAGTTCTGAGCGTCCGAAGGGTTTCGACAAGTTGCGCAAATGCGTATTTGCCGGGTCGGGTCAAATTTTTGACAGATTTGACAAAAAGTTGCACTCAGACCAATTGGTCCGAATTGCAGGGTCCGAGTGGGTAACTCAGACGGGCCGAATGGCATGGGGTCAAGGGCCGAATCTCCGGATTTGACTCAGACGACTTTTATTCGGACGGGCCAAATGGCAGGTTTGGACATGATAATTCGGACGGGCCGAATCTCGAGTGTGGCCGAGTTCCAAATTTGGGACTCAGACGGGTCATTCGGACGGGCCGAGGCTGAATGTGCCACGTGGCAAAAAGTTTTGTCTCGGATGGTCCCAGTGGGTTGACTCGGATGGTTTGACTCGAACGGCCGAGGACCGACTAGGGTTCCGGGCCGAGTGGCCGAATGGTAAGGGGCGGAGGGCCGATTCTGGGACTCGGCCCAGAAGCGACCGCTCCGACGGGCCGAACGCGGCGCGACGGAAACAGCGCGATGTCGATTTCGATCGATTCTTGGGATTTACACAATCATACCAAGCACAACCCTCCAGATCCTATCTAGGGGGATAGAGGAAGGGATTCATATACCTGAACGAGTCAGTGAGTGTGTCGGTGATGCGATCGAATCACACGGGCTGGGGCTCTCTAGCTCTCTCTCTCTCTCTCTCTCTCTCTCTCTCTCTCTCTCTCTCTCACTGAAATGGCACAAATGAGCTCTCTTTTGGCCTCCTGGCTCTTATATGCCTTCCCAGCTGTGGCGTTGACGCCCCCAATCACTCTCTTGTCGATCTTAGGCCTCATTAGCGAGCATTTTGCGCATTTTGCAAGATTTTTTCCTTGTTTTGCCCTATTTTGAAATAGTAAACCCTACCCTTTTCTTGTTCGATTTCCTAACTCTAACCTATTCTAAATGCAACAAAAATCGAAGGCAAAAAACTGAAATAGATCCTCCATGCTTTCCAATCATCAAATGACCAAAATATCCCAAAATACTTACTTGTTTTGAAGATTAAAAGCACCCAATTTCTTACCTATCTCAAGCTCTATTTCGGGGATGAATACGCGCAAGTGCTCAAGCTTCAATCCATTGGTCCCGGCAATGGAACCAAAATGTGGGAGCTTTCACTCAACCGCTAAGACCCACGAACCGCTTATTGTTTCAAGCGTTCCAAGTGAGCTCTAATGGCTAACTCTCACCTAGCCGACGCGGCGTCGATCCTACAAGTGTAGTGAGCTTACCTTGATGCCTGATCGAGTACCCTTCTCTCTCTTGCACTTCGGTAACTCCATGATTCTTGATGCTAGCTCAAGTATCCTCAAGCCTCCTCCATCTCCAAGCTCCATCCTTCATAACCGCGCGCGCAAGAGAAGAGAAGAGAAGAGAAGAGAAGAGAAGAGAAGAGAAGAAGAGAAGAGGAGATGGTGAAGAGCTTCACCCTCTTGATCCCTCACTCTCACACACACTCACTTCCTCACACTCTCACACTCCCTCTCTCAAGAGCACACAAAAACAAGAAGGAGAGAAGAAGAGAGGAAGAAGAAGACTCTTTTTGCCACACACCAAAGAATGAGCTTCTCATTCACTTTTCAACTTTATATACAAAACCCTAAATCCCTTTTGGGTGGTCATCCCCTTTTCCCCTTTTTTACATGGCCGGCTAGGCCCTTTTTCCCATTTCCCACCATTCTAATTTATCTTGTTCCCAACTAATGCGTACACTTTGCATAGGAGTGAGTCTGGCACTCTTTTACAAAGATTGGGGGGGCGCTTCCGCATTTTAATTCTTTTGTTGCCTCGGGCTGACACCGAATCTTCCTAAGGGTCATGCCTGAACATTTGAATTTTTCAGGGACTGGCTCTCGGCCAAGGCTCATTTTTTTGCTTTTATCCTGCACCTTTTTGCTATTTTCATTTTTCCATTTTCCGCTCCTCCGTGTTGCGGAACCACGGTAACATGAATCTAAGTTCAAAAGAGCTAAAACAAATGAAAGAGACAGCTACTGAAGACTCAAGAGAAGACTAGAGTGACAGTGACAGTAGTGAGCTATGAAGAGACACTGTAGTGGCTGTGGTGCCTCTTCACATCAGGCATACCTCTTGGGAGGTGTATCCACGAACTAAGAAGGATTATTGAGATTAATTATAGAGTATTGTAGTGAGGAGATGATATACTATTGATAGAGAGAGAGAGAGAAAGAGCCATAGATAGTCAATTTCTATCAAAACAATGTAACTGTATATGAGAGATTGAGAGAGAAAACTATGAAGACATTGAAGATGAATACTATGTGATTGATTTCCATTCAAAAATAGTGTATTATTTTATGTTCCTTGTTCTATTGAAGGATTCTATGAAGATGTTGAAGATTATGGTTGATTCTATCAAATCCGTGGGAGATATCTACTATGATGTTGCATGAAGATTTATTGTTTTCTTTGTTTTGGTCATCAAAAAAATGAAATAAAAGCTTGTTGATGCTACAAGATAGATTTTCTTACAGTAGAATCCCCTTTTCCTTGATGTTCCTCTTGGGGCTCCATATTTTTGTGCACAGCCGGGGAAACTTGCCATCAACAAGCATCAAAAGAGGCTGAAAATGAAGGAAATGGCATTGCCAAGAAGAGGAGAATTCAGTGGATGTTTGCAAAGTTCCTTCCTCCACTGAAAAGTTGGAGATTCTTATTATCAAATCCACTTTCCACAAGAAGTTTATCCCACAATGGTGGAAACATATCACCATCATGATGCATGCTCTATGTGGTGGACCGTTTCCTCTTCCTGTTGAAGCAGCAGAAACTTGCATCTTGGTGGCAAATTGTTTGGGAACAAATTGAAGAACAAAAGCAAAGAGAATGACTATCCATAGAAGATTTAGCATTCGTTGAGAAGTTTCCAGACATCATCAAGTGGGAGATTGTGAAGAAGCTTCAGGAGTCGTGGTCTATGGAGGTTCACGAAAACAAGAAGGAAAAGAGTTAGAATTTGTTCGTGGATGCTCAACAGCAAGATACGTGGGATGCTTGGTGCACTGGCAATCTTCTATTTGTTCAATTAGTAACCCATTGGAAGTTGGTAGACAGAGTGTTTTTCACAACATACACTGTTGAAACCCTCATAAGTTGGCATTATTATAATGACACAACAACAATCCTAAGAAGAATGAGTTTTGATACTTTCAGAATGGAATATCTCCCCCTCTGTAGTGGTTTGAAAGCCAAATTTAGAGATGTTGAAAAGAAGGAAGTAGAGGAGATGTTGGCTAGAGAATCCCCTAGAGACTGAAGCCCTCTGTGATACTATTCTGTTGAGTATTGAACAACTGGTTGGAGCCAAGCCCCTGATGAATGACACAATCAAGAGGCAAGCGTCAGAATGAGTCCAGAGGTACGTGAGAAGAGAGAAGGAAAAAATCAAAGATGAGAACGAGCTTGCAGCAGAAGCCTGCTTTGATGCACTAAAAGCACTCTTTACAAAAGTTCCCATGGCAACTCAAGGTCCCCTTCCTAGTCAAATTCGTCCCAGAAATATTGATGAAAGGCTACCAAATGTAGTCCCATTGCCAATTTTTAAGGGACAGTACATTGAAGACCCTAATCTTCATGTAGCAAAAATCATGGTAGCATGTGTGGCTAACAATGCCAGAACCCCTGAGCATTGGTTAGCAATATTTCCCGCCACTTTCAAGGGCACGGCATTTCAATGGTATGAGAGACAAGCAATAGGAACTTTTGGCACATGGGACCTAAAGTTGGCCTTCCTCACTAAATTCAAGCGTGAAGGTTTTGAAGAGCGGATGCGAGAGGAGTTCATGAACCTAAGTCAGTCCTCTGGAGAAAGAGTAGAAGCTTATGTCTCGTGAATGGAATCCATCCTAAAGAGATGGAATAACCATCATTTGGATGAAGGTATCCAGAAAGGAGTGTTTCTCAAAGGCCTACAACCAAAAGTTCGCAAGTTCGTGGAACTGAGAAGACCAGTCAATCTACAAGCTGTAGTGAAATGTGCAAGATTGTATGACGAAGTTGAAGCAAGGCTATCAATGACTCTAGGAAGAGGAGTCTTACCTTCTCCCATGCCAGGAATGGTATATCCACCAAATGCAGTCCCAGGGACAATTTCCTATCCCTATCCCCAGATGCAAATAGTGCTGCAGTATAATGCATCTAATCCACTGTGATCACCACAAATGACAGTGCCTCAAATGATGGTTCAACTACAACAACAGTGGCCTCAAACAATTCCTCCAATGGCGACTCAACAATAGTGGAACCCTACCAACTGGAATCAACAACCCCAAGTCTCAACAGGAGCTCTAAATCAAAGCCAGAACAAAGGACCTTCTGGATCAACCCAACCAATGTATGCAGTAATTATAGAAGCTTCCCAAAACCGTACTACAAGCACTTCAGGAGGTGAAAATCTAAAGGACTACTTATCCAACTCAGTTTGCAAGTATCAAGAAAGAGCTTATGGATGTGATTACAGAGCAGCTACATATATTGAAGGTAAATACCGCCAATATATCCACTCCTGTGGAAGCTGGAAGAGACGTGATGTGCTCTAATACCTAGTGTGGAAAGTGTCATCAAGCATGACATTTAGCCACTGAATGTACTCGAAAACCAACCATTCTTGGAGCCTTCTGTTCCTACTGTTTGCAAAAGAACCATACAGAGGATATTTTCTCTCTGAAAGAGATGCATGAACGGAGACAGAAGGATGAAAATACAAGATTTAACTTGTTAGAGTCCAAAATGACAACACAAGATATTGGACCAAAGCCTAAAGAGTTTGGTCCTAATTTCGGTCTAAGGAGGTTTCCCTCTCAAAGTTACAGAGGCCGACAGTCAGACGGTGGTCAGAGATCAGAAGTGGAATGTGACAGGTGTGGAGAAAAGGATCATATCTCCCCGAATTGTCCAAACCCTAAACGATCTGTGGATTACAAGCCCTTATGCAGCCGATGCAAAGGAGGACACACTGCAAAGGATTGTCCAAGTCCAGCCCCTATCAAGGCCAATGCCACTGATAGGCAACAGAAGGTACACGAGACTGTCTCCAATTTGGTAGGGTTAGAAGTTGCCGCGATGCTGTCTCCCAGCTGCCGAAAGAAATTTAAAAGCATCTTGACAAGAAAACGTGGACTAAGGATAGCTCCTTCAACAATGACCAAGAACAATAAGGCCCTAGAGCCTGTAAAGGAAGTAGATGTGGCTAATGCCTTCCTAGATCCTAGAACCCCATAGATTAGTGTATGGATTGAAGGATGCTTCATCTTAGATGCATTGATTGATGGAGGCTCATCAATAAACATAATGACGAATGTGACAATGAAGGACTTAGGGTTGCAAGGAATTCAACCTACACAGTGACTTATCAAATTGGCAGATCAAAGCAAAATTAAATTGTTGGGCATCCTCCCATACGTAAAAACAACCCTTGCAGGAAGAGATTACTGGCTGACATATTTGGTGGTCAAACCAAATTCTTATGGGACTTCATACCCTCTGCTTTGGAAAAAGCTTGGCTTTTTGAAGCAAGAGGACAGACTAGTTCAAAGGAACCCTAACCCTAGGCAGAGGACCCAACAAAGTGGTGTTGAAGTTGTATGGATCGCAAAAAGGCAATGAATCCATATCCATTAAAGTCATAATTGACTCCTCCAACGAGGTAACAGATGGTACATCAGGAGACAAAGAGGCTATTAAATAGATTTTTAGCTGATGGCCACCATGATTGAACCAAGTCAAGGTAGAACTGCCATTGGCATAGATCTTGGAACCTCATCGTTTGAAGATCCATGCCCAACGCCTCAAGATCTACGGATCGCTTATTGACTCCACCATCCTGAAGACCTTCAACTCAAAACTGAAGACCTTCTACTCAAAGACAAGGATCTTCAATCAAGGCCACGGGTTTTCAAGGCAAACAACGTTCGGGGGGTTTCTCTAGAATAAATCCCTCCAATACCATCCTCCTAAGGGATTGCTTATTGCTTCAAGCGTTTCCAATACTCAAAAGATGACCAGTTGCACAAGGGGCGCCCCAACAATGTGAAAGATGCCGAGTATCTTCATGGAGCCTCAAGCACACCAGAATCTTTCCTGGTTGTCGTCCCCAACCTCCATCACCTATCATTCCCCCAACCACCCACCTACCTGTTCCGTCCAACAGAGCTGACCTAACTAGCCACTACCTCCCACCGCAGTGCCATGGGACTGGAACTTGGCTAGGAGGGGGGTAATGTTATCGTGGTTCCGCAGCACAGAGGAGCGGAAAATGGAAAAATGGAAATAGCAAAAAGGCGCAGGATAAAAGTAGAAAAAGGAGCCTTGGCCGAGAGCCAGTCCCTAAAAAATTCAAATGTTCGGGCACGACCCTTAGGAAGCTTCGGTGTCGGCCCGAGGCAACAAAAGAATTAAAATGTGGAAGCACCCCCCGAACCTTTGTAAAAGAGTGCCAGGCTCGCTCCTATGCAAAGTGTACACATTAGTTGGGAATAGGATACGGTCAGCCATGTAAAAAAGGGGAAAAGGGGATGACTGCCCAAAAGGGATTTAGGGTTTTGTATATAAAGTTGAAAAAGTGAATGAGAAGTTGATTCTTTGGTGTATGGCAAAAAGAGTCTTCTTCTTCCTCTCTTCTTCTCTCCTTCTTGCTTGTGTGTGCTCTTGAGAGATTGAGTGTGAGAGTGTGAGAAAGTGAGTGTGTGTGTGAGTGAGGGATCAAGAGGGTGAAACTCTTCACCATCTCCTCTTCTCTTCTTCTCTTCTCTTCTCTTGCACGCGCGGTTATGGAGGATGGAGCTTGGAGATGGAGGAGGCTTGAGGATGCTTGAGCTAGCATCAAGAATCGTGGAGCTACCGGAGTGCAAGAGAGAGAAGGGTACTCGATCGGGCATCAAGGTAAGCTCACTACACTTGTAGGATTGACGGCACGTCGGCTAGGTGAGAGATAGCCATTAGAGCTCGCTTGGAACGCTTGAAACAATAAGCGGTCTGTGGGTCTTGGCCGTTGAGCAAAAGCTCCCACAATTCATCATTTCCAAAAGTTAGAAAACTTTCCCAAAGTCACACATACATTCTACAGAACACTTACAAAAGATCTACAGAATAGTACAAAATAGGACTAGAGTAGATACAGAATAGTTACAGAGCAGATATAGAGGCTCTACAAAAGGTTTACAGAGGGTTACAGAACGTCATCAGAGAACATCAAATCCTCATAACTCATACTAAAACCATTCCAAACTATCAAAAACTATTCAATAAACCTTCAAAATATTTCAAACTCCATCAATCACCAATCCATGCTTCATACAGAAGAAAATCAGCACAAAATAGAAGCTATACCACAAAGTTTTATATCTCCACTAAAAATCATCATGAGCTTCCAAAACATAATGAATATCATCCAAAACACTCTTAAACACTTCTATAACAACCATATATCACTCTAAATCCATCAAAAATCAATCATTCAGACCTCAAAAACAACAAAAATCAGTCAAAAATTTAGTCTTTTTCTACTCTCATCAATACATGATCTTATCATGCTTTATGTATGTATTTGATGCTTAGTGGGTTGATCTAACATTGCTTTTGGGCTGACATCTATCTATGTCATGATGCTGTCACTGATATATGAATCCTAGTTGGCTATGTATTGAGCTTTTTGTTATATTGCTCAATTTGTTGTATCTTTGGTTGGTCTCTTTTGTTACCCATGAGACCTACTCTATGTATGATGGTTATGCCTATGGAATGTATCTCAATCTGACACATTGATCCTTTGACAATTCTTGGTACCAATCGGATATTGACTCAGTTCTAGTGGAGCTATTCCTTTTGCAGTTGTAGTTTGTCTTGTGTTAGTGATTGTCTCTCTTTGGCATTGATTTCTTATAGGTATACTTCAATTTCAACATGTTGTAATTGCAAATTACTGTATTATTTATGCAAGTAGTCACCTCTATTTGATAGTTCTTTGTATTGAGTTTATGGGAAAGTTGTTAAATGATGCGGATCTAGGACATGACACAAGCTATGGTGGATCAAAGATGAAGACCAAGTTCATAATGACATGGACAAGTAGAGATAAACTATTACACAAGTGAATTAGGTTCCAAGATAGATTAGCTTGGACTCATAAACACAATCTTGTGTAGAATTGACAATGATAGACACTTAACTGAAAGTACAAAGCATCATGATATTGTATTCATTTCATAGTCAAGTACAATGCTTTATAGGCTTTGAGTTGTTCCACTCTCCTCACTGTGCATATGGGATTCAGGACAGCTCCTCTTGGAGCATACATCATTTGTCTATTTCTCAACACCCCCCCTCAAATGATGAGTCCCTACACTTGCTGGCTTTTGCCCCCCCTTCATGATGACATGGCCCGGAAGACTAGCTCATAGGCAGCCTAGTCAAGTTAAAGCTTGAGACTTTACATCTTGGCAAGGGTTATACAAGTCAAATTCACTAACATATGAGAGATACAATGAAAGTTCTTCAAAACAATCTGTCAGAGTTGTTGATGGTAGTGGAAGCATATTCTTCTTCTTCTTTTTCCTCCATGTATTGGTTCTGGTGATGATCACTTTGCAATTGTTGGGCTCTCTTCTTGTGGAAACATTCACTGGCTACATGGCCAGTCTTACCACAATAACATGTAATCCGATCCTTGTTATTGTTGTTGATGAATCCTCGACCTCTTCCTTTAGGTCCAGCAGCTCCTTTGGTGTACAAAAGATTTTCCCTAGATGATGAGACATTGTCTTTTGCATTCTTGGTTTTTACTTTGCCTTCTTCATCGAGTAGTGAGTGCTCAATATCTTTAAGTGTGAGGCTTGGAACATTACTCAAAGTGGACACAAGATTTTCATATGGATCCTTGTTTACACTTGCAAGCAGTACGGCTATTGCTTCATCTTCCTCAATATTCTTTTTAAGAGATGCAAGTTGAGTTTTTAAACTCTTAAACTTATTAATGTGTATGGTCATAGAAGCACTGTCTTTGATATCCAGTTTATAAAACTGCACGAGAAGTTTTACCTTTGAATTCTTTGCTTGAGTACCAAACATTTTATCAAGTTCCTCCCAGGCAGTTCTAGCATTTCTAATGCCAGATATATGATGTAACACATCATCACTTAGTCCCCAGGCAATGATGCCTAGTGCCTTATTATTCATCTTCTTCCATTCTTTGGATTTGAACTGTTCTTCTTCAACGAACCCGTCTTCATCATCTTCCTTCTTGTTATCTGCATCATCTTCAAACAGGTCCCACAAGTCTTTCCGCATTAGGTGATACATGGTCTTTTCCTTCCAGGCATGGAAGCCTTCTCCATTGAACTTTGTTATTTGCTCAAGCTCTACCATGTTGCTAATCTTCAGTTAACCAGCAAAAAATTGTATTTTAATGTGTCAAGAGACACAAGAGAATCAGTGTCAAATTGACACTAGTTGAGTGTTAATGGATACTAGTCGGTACTTGATCTGCTTCCTCTTAGGAACTTTGTGGGTGGCTTCTGAGCTTCCTTGGACACTTCCAGACTAGTAATGAGCTTCAGAGAGTATTCCTCAGTGATCAAAATCACTGTTGATGATGGTAATGAGAAAGAGAAATAAGGTTTCCAAGCTTCCAAATTTCTGGATATGGCTTCCTGGATTAGGGTTTCTGTAGCAGCCTGGTTTTTTGGTCTGTGTGCATTACACACTTGATCATTCTCAAAAATTTTTACATGGCCATGAAGCTTATGTCATGGGCTACAAAAGTCCTATGGTTGCTGCGTCGATTGCCCTGCATGTTGTGCGTGCAGCTGTACGAACCGTCACGTAGTTTCAGACTGCGCCGTTTCTGGAGATCGCACAATGCTGCCTGCTGTGGATGCTAATGTTGCTGTCCGATGTGATAGGCTGAAGCGCCTGGAGCAAGGGAAGATACTTCTAGAAGGATTCACTTGAAGATATGGCCCGTAGAGAGAGATCCAAGTGCTCCAATGTGGGTAGGTACAGTCTGGCTATGGCTGCCACAAGGTCCAACTGAGATTTGAAGTTGAAACTGGAGGTATGAGCTGAATGTGGGCTGGTTAGAGATTACCAGAGGTGAAGGGAGACTAGAGATTCAGAGTATGAGCTGTGCCATGCCCAACTGGGCTCTGATACCATGTTAAATGATGCGAATCTAGAACATGACACAAGCTATGGTGGATCAAAGATGAAGACCAAGTTCATAATGACATGGACAAGTAGAGATAAACTATTACACAAGTGAATTAGGTTCCAAGATAGATTAGCTTGGACTCATAAACACAATCTTGTGTAGAATTGACAATGACAGACACTTAACTGAAAGTACAAATCATCATGATATTGTATTCATTTCATAGTCAAGTACAATGCTTTATAGGCTTTGAGTTGTTCCACTCTCCTCGCTGTGCATATGGGATTCAGGACAGCTCCTCTTGGAGCATACATCATTTGTCTATTTCTCAACAAAAGTTCATTACTTGGTTAGTACCCCGTTTTCAGCTTGATCTGAATACAAAGGTTTTGGGGTTGATTTGTAGGTTACTACAATGTCATATTTTGTACTTTTTTGTATTTTATTGGTCTTAGTATGGCTAGTGGTTCCAATGACAATGCTATTTTTAATATTAACAAGTTGGATGTTAAGTGTTGAAATGACTTGTTTTTTGGCTGATTTTGTTGTTTTTGAGAGCTGAATGGTTGATTTTATGAGATGATTGATTGGTTTGCAAGTGTTTTGAGAGTGTTTTGGATGATATTGATTGTGTTTTGGAAGTTTATGATGTTTATCAGTGGAGATATGAGGTTTTGATAGGTTCTGATTGGTTCTGTATACCTTCTGTATAGCTTCTGTTTTGTTCTGTTTTGTTCTGATTGTCTTCTGTAAGGAGGGATGGAGTATTGATTGATGAAGATTGAGATCTTGTGAAAGCTTATTGAATGGTTTGTGAGAGTTTGAAATGGTTTGAGTATGAGTTATGTGGTTTTGATGACCTTCTTTAGGTCTTTTGTAGAGCTTCTGTCTCTGTTCTATTCTGTACTGTAGCTATTCTGGTACTGTTCTGTGACTGTTCTGTATGCTTCTGTATGTGTTCTGTTGGATGATAGTGTAGCTTGGGTAAGTTTTATAGCCTTGGAAAGAGGTGAAAACAAGTGCAAAGGAGCTGAAAAAAGTGAAAGAAGTAGCTGCTGAAGACTGAAGTGAAGACTGGAGTGAAGTGACATATGAAAAGACACTGTAGTGGCTCTGGTGACTCTTCATATCAGACATACCTCTTGGGAGGGGTATCCACGACCTAAGAAGGATTATTGAGAGAGATTTTTGAGAGATTTTAGTGAGGATATGATGTATTATTGATGGAGAGAGAGAGAGAGAGAGTCAAAGATAGCTAATTCTACTAAGACAGAGTGATTGTATGTGAGAGATTGAGAGAGAAGACTATGAAGATATTGAAGATGAATACTATGTGATGTATTTCCATTCAAAGATGGTGTATTCCTTTGCTTTCTTTGTGATATTGATGGATTTTGTGAAGATATTGAATAATATGGTTGATTCTATCAAATCCGTGGGAGATCTACATGATGCTGTATGAAGATTTGTTGTGCCTGGTGTTCTTTTCTTCATTGTGATCATATGAAACCTAATAAACAAGCTTGTTGATGTTACAAGATAGATTTTCTTGCAAGATAATTCCCTTTTCCTTGGTGTTCCTCTTGGGGCTCCATGTTTTTGGTGCGCAGCCGGGGAACCTTGCCATCAACAAGCACCAGAAGAGGCTGAAAATGAAGGAATTGGCATTGCCAAGAAGAGAAGAATTCAATGGATGTTTGTAAAGTTATTTCTTCCATTGAAGAGTTGGAATTTCTCATAATCAAAGCCACTTTCCACAAGAAGTTCATCCCACAATGGCGGAAACACATCACCATCATGATGCATGCTCTATGTGGTGGACAGTTTCCTCTTCCTGTTGAAGCAGCAGAAACTTGCATCTTGGTGGCAAACTGTTTGGGAACAAACTAAAGAGCAGAAACAGAGAGAATGACCATCCATGGAAGATTTGGCATTCATTGAGAAGTTTCCAGACATCATCAAGTGGGAGATTGTGAAGAAGCTTCAAGAGTCTTGGTCTGTAGAGGTTCACAGAGACAAGAAGGAAAAGAGTTGGAATTTGTTCGTGGATGCTCAATAGCAAGATACGCGGGATGCTTGGTGCACTGATAATCTTCTATTTGTTCAATTAGCAACCCACTGGAAGTTAGTAGACAGAGTATTTTTCACAACATACACTGTTGAAACCATCAAAAGCTGGCATTACTATGATGATGGCACCACCACAATGCTCAGACGTATGCATTTTGACACCTTCAGAACCGAATACCTTCCTCTGTGCAGTGGCATGAAAGCAGAATTCAGAGACGTTGAAAAGGAAGAAGTAGAAGAAATGTTGGCAAGAGAGTCCTCCAGAGACTGAAGCCTTCTGTTAACCCTCTGTGGAGCACTAACAACTTAGTGGAGCCAACCCCCTGATGAATGACGCAATAAAGAGGCAAGCATTAGAACAAGTCCAGAGGTACGTGAGAAGAGAGAAAGCAAAAATCAAGGCTGAGAACGAGCTCGCAGCAGAAGCCGCCTTGGACGCCCTTGCGGAACTCTTTGCAGAAGTCCCAATGGCACACCAAGCCCTTCCTCCTGCTGGAGGTCCACTTCCAAGCCAGATCCGTCTTGGAAATATTGATGACATGCCAGCGAATGTAGTCCCATTGCCAGTTTTTAAGGGAGAGTACAATGAAGACCCCGATCTTCATCTAGCAGAGTTTATGGTAGCATGTGTGGCTAACAATGCCAGAACCCCTGAGCATTGGTTAGCAATATTCCTTGCCACTTTCAAGGGCGCAGCATTTCAGTGATATGAGAGACAAGCAGCAGGAACTTTTGGCACATGGGACGACCTGAAGTTGGCCTTCCTCACTAAATTCAGGCGTGAAGGTTTTGAAGAGCGGATGCGAGAGGGATTTATGAACCTAAGTCAGTCCTATGGAGAACGAGTAGAAGCTTATGTCTCACGAATGAAATCTATCCTAAAGAGATGGACTAACCATAATCTAGATGATGGCATTCAGAAGGGGGTGTTTCTCAAAGGATTACAACCAGAAGTCCGTAAGTTTGTGGAGCTAGAAAGACCAGCCACATTGCAAGCTGCAACAGAAGGTGCAAGATTGTACGATGAAGTGGAAGCTAGATTGACGATGAATCCAGGAAGAGGAGTCCTACCTCCTCTGATGCCAGGAATGATGTACCCACCAAATGCAGTCCCAGGGACAGTCCCCTACCCCTACCAAAAACAGATGCCCCCAGTATCACAGTACAGTGCACCAAATCCACATTGGCCACAATCAATGCCTCAAATGATGGTTCAACCACAACAACAATGGTCCCAACCAATTTTCCCAATGCCAAATCAGCAGCAACAGTGGAACCCGACCAACTGGAGCCAACAGCCAACAGTTCAAACAGGAGCTATGAATCATATCAGAACAGAGACCCTTCTGCACCAGCCCAACCTGTTTATGCAGTGATTACAGAGACTCCTCAAAACCCTACTGCCAGTACCTCAGGAGGAGAAAGCTTGAAGGATTACTTATCCAACTCAGTTGCAAAGATCAAAAAGGAGTTGATGGATGTGATTACAGAGCAGCTACAGACGCTGAAGGTGAATACTGCTAGCATATCCAACATGGCAGGAGCAGGAAGAGATGTGATGCGGTCAAATACTTGGTGTGGTAAGTGTCATCAAGCAGGTCATTTAGCCACTGAATGTACACGAAAACCAACCATCCCTGGAGCCTTCTGTTCCTACTGTTTACGAAAGAACCATACAGAGGACATTTGCTCTCTGAATGAGATGCATGATAGGAGAAGAAAGGAAGAAGACGCACGATTCAACTTGCTGGAATCCAAAATGACAACACAAGATATTGGACCCAAGCCGGAGTGTTACAGATGCGGAGAAAATGGACACATTTTTCCAAATTGTCCAAATCCCAGAAGGTCAGTGGATTATAAGCCCTTATGCAGTCGATGCAAAGGAGAAGGCCACACTGCAAAAGACTGTCCAAGCCCAGCCCCAGTGAAAAACAGTGCTACTGATAATCCGGCCAAGGCCCAAGAGCCTACCTCCAATTTAGTGGAATTGGAAGTTGCTGCCATCACGCGTGCAAAGAAAAAGGAACCACCTATCCAGAAAGAAAATAATCCTCCTGCCAGAACAGTAAAGTTAAATCTTCCACTAGAAGAACAGAACAGAACAGAGCCTGACAGTGCCGTACAGAGCACCACAGTGCCATAGAGAGTCACAGAGACAGTTCCAGAGATAAGACCAGAGGTCCAGGAGATAGAAGAGGAGGAAGTGCCACAAGTGGCAGAAGAAGTTCCCATGATACCTCTGTTGGAAGAAAGAAGGAAAATGAAAATGGGTGTTGCCCCATTCCCTAACCGATTAGAGAAGCCAGTGGATCCTATTAAGGAATACGATCTGGTCAGAGATCTAGATACCTTTAAACCAAACCTCACATTCCGACAATTATTGATGTTGTCTCCCAATTGCCGAAAAAGGTTCAAAAGTATACTGACAAGAAGACGTGGCTTAAGGATTGCTCCCTCAACAGCAACAAAGTCCAACAAAGCTTCAGAGCCTGTAAAAGAAGTGGATGTAGCTAACACCTTCCTAGATCCGGGTACTCCAGAGACTGGTATGTGGATTGAAGGCTGTTTCATTGTAAATGCACTGATTGATGGTGGTTCATTCAGTGAACATTATGACGGATGTGATAATGAAGGATCTAGGCCTACAAGGTGTGCAACCAACCCAATGGCTCATCAGACTGGCGGATCAGAGCAGAATCAAGCCTTTGGGCATTCTCCCATATGTGAAGACTACAGTGGCTGGAAAAGATTATTGGCTAACCTATCTGGTGGTGAAGCCAAACTCCTATGGTACATCCTACCCTCTGTTACTGGGCAGACCATGGCTTTTTGAAGCTAGAGCAAAGACGGATTGGTTCAAAGGAACCTTGACCTTGGGTAGAGGACCCAACAAAGTGGTGCTGAAGCTATATGGTGCTCAAAAAGGACATGGATCCACCTCCTTGGAATTATCTTCTGACTCCCCTAATGAGGCTACAGATGGAACATCAGCAGACGAAGATGCTGTCAAACAGATCCTTCCCAAGAAAACAGTGGCACGTTCCTTAATAGTGGATACTATAAGCCAACTCCCAAGAGATGCAAAGCCATTATCAATGGGTGAATACTTCCTGCCTGAACCAGGAACGATTTCCAAAATCACTTCTGATAGTGAAATAGAAGCATGGATGTACTGCTCTCCCTGTTACATGGCCATAGCAGAGCCAGAGACAGAGGCAGAAGATGAAATAGAGAACTTGTTCTTCTCTTACAGAGCTCCCACAGAGACAGAGACAAAGACAGAGACAAAGACAGAGACAGAAGAGGATAAATATGATATGGACGAAGAAGGTTATGAAAGTGAGCTAGAAGAATCTATCCCACTTGCAGAGGATATATATGAAGAAGAAGTTCCAGAAGCATCAGAAGCAGACACGCTCATGCTATGGGACAGAATGGAGATGGTACCATTTGGTCTGGTAAATGGATCTTCTCATATGCAAAATCTTTATAAGAAATGGTTAAAGAAGACCAAGCCATCTTTTAGCAATGGCTCTTGCTGCCCTCACCCACCTTTGCCAAAGAAAGATGATGATGATGCACCGTGCCAACAAGCACCAGTCTCACCAACCCAACAGGCATCAGAGGGTCCCTGTTATGTGACGTTCCTGGATGTGTCATCAGAAGATGAGTCTTCAAGCCAAGAGGTAACTAATCTTGAAACCAAACCCGAAACGGCCCTAATCCCATTTCAACATCTTAAGGAGCAACCTAAGTCTGGGTCTAGTGGGACATCAGAAGAGGACACCACTCCCTTGAAGGAGTCAGATCTGTATCCAGAAGCAGTCCGTGGGACCTTCATCCATGAAGTAGAAGGTGAAAGGCAGTTAACTTTTGTGGATGCAGATGGCATTGAACGCCACTTGAAGGTGGGTAGCAGCCTCCCAGAAGAGGAGTTGTCAACCTTGTATAACTTGTTGAAAGAAAATTTGGACGTGTTTGCGTGGTCCTACAAAGACCTAAAGGGATTGATCCCACAATATGTCAGCATCATATTGACTTGGAGCCTGATGCCAAGCCAGTACGGCAATGACAGAGGCGAATGAACCCGAATTATTCCAAATTGGTGAAAGCAGAGCTGTTGAAGCTTCTGGAAGCCGAGTTCATCTATCCAGTGGCAAATAGTGAATGGGTTTCACCCATCGTGGTTGTACCCAAGAAGAATGGCAAGCTTCGAATATGTGTGGATTTTTGCAAGCTCAATTCGAAGACGAAGAAGGATCACTTTCCTATCCCTTTCACAGGCCAACTGTTGGACATAGTGGCAAGACATGAGCTTTATTCCCTTCTGGATGGATTCAGTGGATATAACCAAGTGCAGATAGCAGAAGAAGACCAATCCAAAACAACCTTCACCACAGAATGGGGGACCTACGCTTATCGAGTGATGCCGTTTGGGCTCTGCAATGCAACTGCTACTTTCTAGCGAGTCATGATGGCCGTATTCCAAAATCATCTGCACGACTTTGTTGAGGTGTATTTGGATGACTTCTGTGTCTATAGTTTGATCCGTGAACACTGGGGACATTTGGAACAATGCTTTGACCGTTGCCGGGAGCATGGGATTTCCCTCAACCCTGACAAATGCATCTTTGGGGTCTCTTCTGGAGTTCTGTTAGGCCACATTGTCTCTGCACAAGGGATATCAACAGACCCTGCAAAGATCGAAAAGATCGCAACTCTGACAGCACCCACCAACCTCAAACAGTGGAGGGGATTCCTAGGCCATGTGGGTTACTACAGAAGGTTCATAGCCCATTTTGCAACAAAGGCAACCTCCTTGCACAAGCTTCTGAGGAAAGATGTAGAGTGTACTTGGACAGAAGAATGTGACAAAGCCTTTACCACTCTGAAGCAGTGTTTGATTGAGGCACCCATTCTACAACCTCCTGATTGGACGAAAGAGTTCCATGTACACACGGATGCATCTATTGAAGGCTTAGGCGCAGTCCTATGCCAAAAGGGCTCCTTGAAGCTGGATCAACCCATCTATTACGCAAGCTGAAAAGTCACTGATAGGGAATGGAACTATACAGTGACAGAGCTTGAGTGCTTGGCAATGGTGTTTGCCCTAGAGAAGTTTCGCCACTACCTCCTGTCTACCCACTTTAAATTTTATGTGGATCATGAGGCCCTGTCCTTCCTGATGAACAAAGCAGACGTGAAAGGACGAATGATGAGATGGCTCCTTCTATTCCAGGAGTTCGACTTTGAGGTAATTACCAAACCTGGTCGTTCCCATGTTCTAGCCGATCATCTGTCGTGTATCCCACAAACTGCAGACGTGGAGCAGGATGATCTAGACCTCCCTGATGCTTTCCTATTCGTGGTAGAAACTGTAACCCCCTGGTATGCAGACATTGCCAATCTGCTGGCAACCCAATAGTATCCTCCTGGCATTTCTAATCGGGAAAGGAAGAAGCTTATGCTAGAATCAGCCCCCTACACCTTGTTAGGTGGTACACTGTACAAGAAAGGCAAAGATGAAGTGCTCCGAAGATGTGTTGCAGGAGATGAGATTGGGATTGTTTTGAAGGCTTGCCATGATGAGCCATATGGAGGCCACTTTGCAGGAGAAGCCACAGCCCGGAAGGCTTTGCTAGCAGGATATTGGTGGCCTACCATTCACAAGGATGCCTATGATTACTGTAAAAGATGTGATGCTTGTCAGCGAATGGGGAAACCCACGAAGACAAGTGCCATGCCACTGCAGCCTATTCTTCCCCTGAAGCCTTTTGAGAAGTGGGGCATCGACTTCGTAGGCCCGATCGATCCTCCTACCAGAAGGAAACAGAACAGATACATCCTCGTATGTACGGATTATGTCACAAAGTGGTGTGAAGCTAAAGCCCTAAAGCGGGACGATGGTAACAGCGTGGCCCTGTTCATGTACGAGAATATCATCACCGGTTTTGGCAGTCCCTTAGAGCTGGTAAGTGACAAAGGCACTCATTTCATTAATAAAGTCATGGAAGAGTTGACAGAGTTGTATAAGATCCGCCATCGCAAGTCCACTCCTTATTACCCCAGAGCCAACGGCCAAGTCGAAGTCACCAATCGCATCCTCTGCTCGATTCTGACAAGAACGATTGCCGCACATCGTCGTGACTGGGATGATCGACTTACAGAGGCCCTTTGGGCGTACAGAACCTCCCATAAAGTAGCAGTAGGACAGACACCCTTCCAGTTGGTGTATGGTACAGAAGTTATTTTCCCTATTGAACTGGAATTACCCTCTTTGAGAGTGGCTATCAAAGAGCGTTTGGGGGACGATGATTCACTGCAACGCCGTCTCCTGCACTTGGAATGTTTGGAGGAAACTCGTAGGATGGCTCTACAGTGCATGGAAGCCACGCAAGCTCGACGTAAGGCTTACCATGACAACTTCATCAAGCACAAGGAGTTCAAAGAAGGTGATTTGGTCCTAGCCTATGATTCACGATTTGGCAAGTTTCCTGGCAAGCTCCAACAACGGTGGATGGGCCCATATAAGGTACTTGCTGTCAACCCTAATGGCTCTATCCAAGTGCAGACCGTTGATGCCTCTGATGATCCCTTTCTGATTAATGGATATCGCATGAAGAAGTACTTTCCTCCTTGGGGATCTTGACAATTATGGTCACCTGATCCTTTCCCTCGTTGGCGTGGCACTGTACTTCTTATGATGCTACTTCTGATAGCCGTTCTTCAGCCACTCCTGATGAGGTGGACGCAACCCTCTGTCCCCTCAACCCTACCTTCCAGCCTTGATCTCTTATCCTCTATTTTCCACCAGCAGCAGTGGCGAGGTTGGTTCTAATACATGGTCTTTCTACCATTCCCTTGCTTAATTCGAAGAAAAAAAAAAGAAAAAATATATATACATATCGGTCATGGGAGAAAAGGACTTAGGTCCCTGTCATGCTGACCTATTCTTCGAGAAAAGGTGGAAACACCCTCGGGAGTAGGAGGAAAAAAAAAAAGAAAAAAACAAAAACTGTTATGGGAGAAAAGGAAGCAATTCCCTATCATAGCAGGCCTCGTTCCAAGAAAAGGTGGCACACACACTTGGGCGAGAAGCTGGCTGTGGAAAAGGTGGCAACACCCAGCAGTCCAGAAAGTGGATTCATTAGTGGATATTTCTAGGATCCAATTCCGAAGCTACCTCCCTTGGTACGCTGTGTCCTGGGTCTCTCTGTAGAGCGTCTAACTGTCCTCTTGCAGACGACATGTCCTATCCAACACAATGTTCGATTTAATGGCTACCTCCCTGGGTACGCCTCTTCAACAACTAATGACGCGATCTTCATCGACAAATAATCGAGTGACGTGAGCTTTCATCCTAACCGGATGGGGACGTGAGTATGGGTTGCCCTCTGTAACTATCAACAACGAGTGAGACAGAGGGTGGGGCGAGTGACCAGTCTTTTCCCTTCAAATCAAATGAGAGGTGAGTAGTGTGAATGAAGTGTTGCATGCATGGGACAGGCCTCTCAATGCACAAAGCACAATTTTTTTTTGTGCACTGCACCATAAGGCTCCCTGGCCTTTCTTCTCGCACCGTATGCCAGCACAGGGCGGGATGCACAGTTGCACCATCAAATGCGCACAAGGCATACAACCTTTGCACAAGTGACTGTGAGGATTACATCAATGGGTTTCAGGACATGGTTGCTCTTCTGTATCTATCAACAGAGCGTGAGACAGAGGGTGGGCTAAGTGTGACTGGAGTTTCTTCAATCAATTACCGAGAGGTGAGATTGAGGGACGTTACAACACTTGGAGTCCGGTATGTTTTCGTTTCCCTATGCACCCACGGGATGGGTCTTTACTGTCATCACAGGACACGTTACCCTGTTCTGTACACTGCACTGTAAGGCTCCCTTGCCTTCCTCCTTGCACTTATGCCAGACGAGTTCGACGCACTAATGCACCATCAACTGTGCACCCTGGTATACTCTCTCTGCACCATTCACCTGTCGATTTCTAAACCGGGTATGAGATATGGGTTTCAATCATTCTTCCTCGAGTGATTTTAGTCATGGGGCGAGTGATTGTTCTTTCATTTCATTTGAGTGACTGTGAGTTGAGTGCAATATCCCTCATCATCGACAAATTTCCTGTGATTCCTTCAATTAGCTACCTCCCTGGGTGCTGCTGCGTGGTCCCTGCCATGACGGATGTGTGCCAAGAAGATGCCTTGGTACCTCCAGCAGCCGACAACAACACCGGACATGCCATCGACATTCAACCTTGATTCTCAACAATATGGGCCAAGTTTTTCTAACCCTACACCTTCTGTTTCTCTGTGACGGTCATGTTTTAAGTGTGGCGACGTTAGTGGATGGTCTGTGATGTGGTCCTAGGTCCCTGTTGCTCGGTTACCCCTATCCGTTAAGGTTTTAAGTGTGGGGACGCGTCCCTGTGCGTCTACATTGCATACCCTTCTGGATATGCCTCAACCTGCTAATGCCTCTATGCCATGACTTGCTTTTACCCTAATGGGGTCCCTTCCCACTCACTCGTTTATGTTCCACCCACCCTTGGGACTGTTCCCTTGCAGTTTTCCTTCATTTCCTGATTTTGCGGTCCTGCCATGTGAACGCATCCTATGTTCACTGAAGTCCAAATCCAACCTTATAGTCCTGTTCTTCCCTCTGAACTGACCATTTTTCCTTTTTTACTTACCCTTATTCTGGTGCATGGTTTTTGAGTTATTACTTTTTGAAGCATTTTGCGCACATTTGCCGGTTTTCCATGTGAACGCACTTTTCTTGCTTCAGAACCATGATCTGACATCATAGCCTTGACAACCACTTTTCCCTTGACATTTTTACTTTTTACTCCGTGTCATTCTGATGCACGGTTTGTCCAATATTAATTTTTCGGTTTTTTATGACTTTTTCGTGCATCTTTTTGACATTTTTCCATGTGAACCTGCCCTGTTTGCATCGGAATTCCAATTTGATTTGATAACCGTATCCCCCATGCCTTCCCCCAGCTTTTTCCTTTTTCCTCCACCCTCTTTCGCCTTCTGGATTTTTTACTTATTAATTTTTAAATGTGTTTTCGGGTGTCTTTTTGGTGTTTTTTGCATGTGAACCCCTCCTACTTCCACCGGAACTGCGTTTTAACATGACCACCCTGTACCACCCCTTCCTACGGACATTTTTCCTTCTTACTGCCTGTCCTTCCGGTGAACGGTTCGTCCAATATTAATTTTCGATCCCATTTTCGGATTTGTTTTTTGGGTTTTTCCCATGTGAACACGTCTTATCTTAGTCAGAACTATGTTTTGCTGTAATAGGATTGTCGGGCACGTCTTTCTGCGCATTTTTCCTTTTTCTTGCACCTCGTTCCGATGCACGGATCTTCCGATATTAATTTTTAATTGCATTTTTGGACCCGTTTTTTGTGTTTTTTGCACGTGATCGCCCTTTTCCCCTTCTGAAACCTCCGTTGCATATTTTTCCTCTCTTCCCCTTGCCGTCCTGCCCACTTTTTGTTTTTACGCCCTTTCCTTTTGACGTCCGAATTGGGAGTTATTAATTTTTCTTTATTTTTATGTGTTTTCGCGCGCCCCCGTTTTCGATTTTACGCGTCTTAACGCGCCCCGGTCACATCCGCGTGCCTCGTCCCAGCGTCTGGGCGCCCTTTCAATCCCGTCACGGCAAATTTTTTTACCCCCGCCCCGTGCACGTGCGCGGGACGGGGGTACGCCTTTCCCCCTTGGGCAACCCCCCTATCCCCCCTACCCCATTCCTTGGGCACCCCCCCCTCCTATGGCCTCTGCCCCTTCTCCTATGCCCTACCCACCCCATGACCCCTACCCTTCCCAAGGGCACCCCATCCCTTGGCCCCCCCCATGGGCCCCTGCCCATCCTCTCCCACCCTTTTCCACCCCCCCCCATGGGCCCCTACCCATCCCCACACCCTTCCCTATCCCCCCCTACCCCTACCCCACCCTAACCGTCTTCTCCCTTCTTCTTCCCTGCGTCCTCCCTTCCCTCCCCTCCTCCTCCATTCCCTCTCCTCCATTTTCTCCTCCCTCTCCACCCTCTTCTCCATCCCCTCCTCCTCTGTTCCTCTCCTCATCCCCTCCTCCCCTGCCCCTCGCCTGTCCTCGCCAGCGGCGCCCCCGCCCTCTCCTCTCCTGCCTCCCGCTGGCCCTCTTCAGCGCCCCCTTCGCCAGGTGCCCACAGCCAGTGTTGTCGCCCGCCCCTTCTTCAGGTTGCCGCTACGTCCACAGTCGCGCCGCCTGCCGTCAGGCAGCCAGCCCGTCCGCGGCTGCCGCCACCTCGCCGTGCAGGCCCTCCTGCAGCGCCCCGCCCCGCCCTCTGGACGCCCTCGACGCCCGCCCGCCTCGTTCTGGACGCCCTTGCCCTCGTCGCCCCTACCGCCAGGTCGCCCACGCTCCACCCACCTCGCCGTGCAGCCTCCCATCTTCCCGCCTCCTCGACGTGCCCCCCATCCAAGCCCCCCTTCCCCCCCCCCCCCCCAGTAAACCCACACACCCACAGCTTCCCTATCTCCACCCCCATTTCCCCCCCATCACCTACCTTCCCCTAAACCACCACCCACTTACCCCCCACTAGCCCCCATTCCCCCCCATCACCTACCTTCCCCCCATCCAACCACACACTTACCCTCCAGGCCCCCTTTCGACACAACCCCAACTACCCCTACCTTAAACCCCTTTTTCCCCCCACCATTACCCACCCCACTGAACCCCTACCTAAACCCCTCTTCCCCCCCTTCCCTCACAGCAAACCAAACCCACCATCCTCACCCAGGCCCCCAGTCACACACTACCCCACAACCCCCACTACAGCACATCACACACTAATCACACCCTTCCCCTTCTAAACCCCCATTCTCCCCCCATTACCCACGTGTCCCCCACTAACACACCCTCCTACACAAGCCCCCAGTCCCACCACTCAGACACGCTCACACCCTACCCTACCCCACACCTGCCGCTCACACACTAACCCCTACCCCTACCCCGTTGTAAGCCCCTGTTCCCCCGCAGCAACTTACCCCACCCCTTCCATACACCCCCGTCCCACCTGTCGACACCCTCGTGGCATCGACACACGTGTAGGTGTGTACATGTGCGTGGGTGCTTGAGATCGCTTGCTCGTGATCGTGCACGGGTGCGGGACTTTGTTCGTCCGTTGCTACCACGTAACTGCCACGTATCCTATTTCTGGGTATTTTCCCAGATTTTTAATTCAATACCCGAAAACCTTTTTAAAAAAAACAAAAAAATACATTGAAAATTAAAAAAATAATAATTCAAAATCACTTAAAATTTTGAAAAAAATACAGAAAAATCTAAAAAAATACCCATTATTTCTGCAACAAATTGCCATATTTTTCTAAATTGAAACTTCAAAAAAAAAATCCGACCATTTTAAAATTCAAAATTCTTTTAAGAATACCCAAAAAATGAAAAAAATTCATTAAAAATGCTAAAAAATTCCACATTAATTTCTGAAAAATTGCTAACACTTCCGTTAACATTTTTACTTCTTTTTGACATATTTTTCTAAGCTGTCACAATATTTTATTTCACAACTAAATTCCTTGAAAATACAAAAAAATAAAATCTTTTTCATCCATACACAAACTAAACATCTAGAAAAAAATCCAGATATTTTTGGATTACAGAGAGCGCATTCTTTGCATTTACATACACCCACTACTAGGTATTTTCCCTTTTATTTGTTATTTTTTTCAGCTACCCCAAAACCCCACGGTTAATATATTAAAAACAAAACAAAACAAAACAAAAACAAACAAACAAACAAATAATTTAAAAAAAAAAGAAACCTAAACACCACCATGGCATGCGCATTCGCGCTAAATACATAATTTTTTTAAATAAAAATAAACCCGCCGTTCACTTAGCACGCGCTAAGTGCACCAAAGAGGCACTTTAATATTTTTCATTAAAATGAACTAGCTTAAAATAAACCTTTCATTAAATTAATTCCCCCTCACTGCACTTAATTTCCCTTTTTAATGAACCCGGTTTCGTGGGATGGTTATGCGCAGTCTTTGGAGTTATTTCCATGGTCCAACACCGGTTTATCAAAGTTGTGGTCTTGATATGTGTAGGTTGTGGTGATGTTTGGTTTAGTTTCTTTGTTCCGGTTAAGGGTACGGTGTGTAGTTTTTTTTTTAAATTGCCTGATACGGGGTTTTGGGTGTTTGTATGATGCATAGCATGAAGCTTTCGGTCGCATATGTCTCAAGGTCATGTCGAATTTTTTCTAGGCTGTGGTTTGCTTGGGGATAGTTGGTCGAGTCACGTTTTATTGTTTTGGTTGTTCTCTTATCCTTGGTTTTTTTTGTCTGTTGCTTTGCAGGCATTCTCCTTGTTTGTCTGTGTTTGTGGTGTGTATAATCATCTGAATGGCGCCTTCTCACACTCCTCCCCCTATCTAGTATGTCCCACTAGTCAGTCGGGATTACTCTTCCCTACTTACTTTTGAGCCTCTCACGAAGGCGGGACTCGCTGCTTTTGTGGCTACCTCCTTTCCATTGCTTCCAGAGGATCCATCGTTGTGTGACAAGTATTTGGCCTCCTACAGCAAGAAGTCGGGACTGGTCCAGGGTATTTCTATGACTTTGACACCTCGAGGTCTAGGGAAGGCTCTTTCTCTTCCCTCCAAAGGTGAACCTTTTGTTACCACTCGCCAGCTTTTCTCTAATGAAGAGATTTTGAAGCTGTTACAAAAACAGACAAGGGAATTGCTGGATGTTAAGAAGGTGATCAACTCTTCAGGAGTTTCCTTTTCCATGATCACTGATCCTGTGTGGAAGATGGTTTGTCAGTTTCTCCAGGACAGGTTTATGCCTGCAAAAACGCCATCCCAGTACTTGTCCAAAGAGATTTTCATAGCTTCAAGGATGGTGTTGAAAGGAGTCGCTATTGATTGGAGCACTTACCTCCTCACTAAAATGGATCAACATTTCATCAAAGTCACCAGGGGTAATGTTACCAATGTTACCTATGGATCGTACTTGTCTGCCTTCTTGAACTATTTAGGTTTACAGAAGAGTGTGCCTCCACCTCCTCCATCGGATCCAGTATCTCCTCCTCCACCTTCAGATGAGTTAGAATCCATTGATATAGAGAATGATGATTATCCGCCTCCCTTGGTCATACAGCGCAAACGCTTGAAGCGGGTAGCGGATAAAGTTCCTTCAGTTCTTCCTTCAGTGCCCATTCCTGCTACCTCTGGCAGTGATCTCCCTGGTTATCTCACTTGTAATAACCTGTTCAGAGTACATCGAGAAGGTTCGTTGGATATATCAGTCCCCTCACTGAACAGTCTAGTCTCGGGAGATGCAATTCCTTTCCTTTGTAAAGACATTTAGAGTTCCATTGAATTGTCAGTGACAGCCTATGTTCAACAGCTGTACGCTTCCTTTTATGAAGAGCTGATGTAGTCTAAGGACCAGTTGCATAAGGCAACATCCGAGTTAGCCTCTACTAAGGATACCCTAGCAGATTTGTTTAAGCAGATGGAGCAACAAACCCAACTGGTTGCCACCCAAAGAGATGAGATATCTTCTTTGAAGATTCAATAATAGAGGCTCAATCAGAGGTTACTAGCCTTTCAGAGGAGAAGGAGAGGATGTCTAGAGAAGCGCAGGAGTTCCAAACTCTTTTAGATGCCAAACTTTCAGCCTTACAGACTGCTAATGACACAGTGGAATCACAAGCTTCCCAAATCAAGCAGTTGCAAGATCAACTGGCAAAGTCACGGTCTGTTCCTCCAAGCCCTAATGTTCCCTTGATTCCTTCTCTCTCACAGCAGGACTTGGCTGCTCTTCAGAGACAGGCTACCTTGTGTCCTCTCTTCCAAGATAAAGTGGAAAGATTGCAATCCAGAATGGATTTGTTATGGTCTACATTTGAGCAGTTTCAGGAATATGTTCCTCCGGACCATTCTTTCTTTGTTCACTACCACTTACAGAAGTTGGCCTTCTACATGGAGTTTTATTGATTCCAGATGAGGTGGATATGGCATGGTATGTGGGAGACGTGGTTCTACAAGCTGTTTTGTATGTCAACCATTTGGAGTTGCGCATAGCAGACATGTTCCAGAGTTACTCCTCCAAAGTGGCTAATTGTCCTGATAATTCCTGGCATACCATGATTGATTCTGTGGTCTTGAATCAAAGACAGAACACAGCCCCTACCTGTGCCCAGAGTACTAATCAACTGAGGGTGGATCTCTTAGCTTATCTTTCAAAACATAATCCGTTTGATTCTACCTTCTTTGATGCCTATCATAGAAGATCTCTCTTAGGACCTTCTGTTCCTACCCTTTTGTATTACCAACAAATGGCTCACCGATATCATATATATCTTTCCCTTTGTCAAACTAATTCCACAACTATTTTACCCCTTCTTTTCCAACCTTCATCTTTTCCTCAAATTTCCATTTTTACATACTGCTCCTTTATTGAGGATAGAGTATTTTCCCCTTCTCCACTATGTCCTTCTCCATCCATTCATGTATCTTCCACCTTTCCTATTTATCAGTTAACACCCTTTTTAACTGATTCCCTACCAATTTCTGCCACTCCTTCTTTAAATCATTCTTCCTTTTATGATTTTTCCTATCCCTCTCTTCATCCACTTTTTCTTATTCCACTTCCCTCTCCTAACACTTCTATATCTCAACCACCTCAGTTGGTTAGTGACTATGATGGGTTTGATCATCAGATTTCCAGAAGAAGGGGATGGAGCTCAAATGATTCCCTTACAGGACCTCAAATAAGCTGGCCAATAATTCCAGGAGAATGGACAGCTACCAGTCAAGCTTATCAGAACTATATTCATTTTGCTCAACAGTATTCACAGTCTGCAAATCCTTCAGTGCGATTAACTACTCACTTTGCTTGGTATCTGGCATATATGCATAGGCACTCTCATAATAATTCCAAGCCTATTCCAAAGTTGTGCATGAATGTCAATGTGAGCATTGATTCCCAGCAGCTGGATATATTGTATTTTCATGCCCTTTGTTTGCCTAGCAGATACCTTGTCCTGTTGGAAAGGATGTGCTGTCTTCAGTTTTTTCAGAATCCTCCCAAAACATTTGTAGATGAATCCTTATCTATGGATCGTTTCCGAAATCATCAATCTTTCAAGAGGGATCATCTTCATTGATACATTTTCCAATGTATGGTGGATGCTTTTTAATGAAAATCTCTCTTTTTAGAGGAGTCATTCAGATGGTTGTGTTGTGTGTAGTGTTTGTGTTGTGAGTTACTTTATGTAAAAAGAACGTCGTGATTGCCTATTGGATTGGATTTCGTGTGAGCTACATTTTGGAGAATTGTGGTGATGGGGTCGTGGTTGGAGAGTTGAAGATGCTGATGAAGAAGAAGAAGAAACCTCTTATATCCTTTACAAGTTTGCTGTGATTTCTAGTTTGATAAGAAGTGTTAATGTATAAAGGGTTTTTATTTCGTTGTATTTTTATATTAGATACAGGTTATAAGTTGAGGTCGTGGTTGGATGGATTGTTTTTTAAGAGATATTGAAGATCAAAGTTCAGCTTTTACCTGAACTTGTATTCCCTTTTTCCTAGGTCACGAGGACTCTTCCTTATTAAGTGTGGGGATATGTTGAGTGTTGAAATGACTTGTTTTTTGGCTGATTTTTGTTGTTTTTGAGAGCTGAATGGTTGATTTTATGAGATGATTGATTGGTTTGAAAGTGGTTTGAGAGTGTTTTGGATGATATTTATTGTGTTTTGGAAGTTCGTGATGTTTATCAGTGGAGATATGAGGTTCTGATAGGTTCTGATTGGTTCTGTATAGCTTCTGTTTTGTTCTGATTGTCTTCTGTAAGGAGGGATGGAGTATTGATTGATGAAGATTGAGATCTTGTGAAAGCTTATTGAATGGTTTGTGAGAGTTTGGAATGGTTTGAGTATGAGTTATGTGGTTTTGATGACCTTCTGTAACCTTCTGTAGGTCTTCTGTAGAGCTTCTGTCTCTGTTCTGTTCTGTACTGTAGCTGTTCGGTACTGTTCTGTGACTGTTCTGTATGCTTCTGTATGTGTTCTGTTGGATGAGAGTGTAGCTTGGGAAAGTTTTCTAGCCTTGGAAAGAGGTGAATACAAGTGCAAAGGAGCTGAAAAAAGTGAAAGAAGTAGCTGCTGAAGACTGAAGTGAAGACTAGAGTGAAGTGACAGTAGTGAGCTATGAAAAGACATTGTAGTGGCTCTGGTGACTCTTCATATCAAACATACCTCTTGGGAGGGGTATCCATGACCTAAGAAGGATTATTGAGAGTGATTTTTGAGAGATTGTAGTGAGGATATGATGTATTATTGATGGAGAGAGAGAGAGAGAGAGTCAGAGATAGCTAATTCTACTAAGACAGAGTGATTGTATGTGAGAGATTGAGAGAGAAGACTATGAAGATATTGAAGATGAATACTATGTGATGTATTTCCATTCAAAGATGGTGTATTCCTTTGCTTTCTTTGTGATATTGATGGATTTTGTGAAGATATTGAAGAATATGGTTGATTCTATCAAATCCGTGGGAGATCTACATGATGTTGTATGAAGATTTGTTGTGCCTGGTGTTCTTTTCTTCATTGTGATCATATGAAACCTAATAAACAAGCTTGTTGATGTTACAAGATAGATTTTCTTGCAAGAGAATTCCCTTTTCCTTGGTGTTCCTCTTGGGGCTCCATTGGATGGCACTAACTACAACTATTAGAAGGCCCAAATCTGGCAAGTTTTAGTGCAAAAAATGTAGATTTAGCCTTTGAAACATGACACTGTCAAGGTCAAACATACTGATGTAGAGAATTGGGTTTAATTGGATGAGCTTTGTAAGTCCACAATCATATTGTCCCTTTCTAAACAAATATTCTATAATGTTGTTGTATTTGATAGGTAGTCCACATGGAAACTATGGGATAATATTTACAACATCTATGATGAGAAAAGCCCTACTTCTCAGACGTATTGGTTGGCAACTCATGAACCTTTGCATGAAGGAGGACACTTCCATATCAACCCACTTAAATGAGTTTCATTATTTTCTTAACCATTTGTCTTCGTAGGGGATTGAATTCATGGGTAATGTTTCCTCTTTGTTCCTCTTGTTTACACTTCCTAAATCATGGGATACATTTCATATTGCTGCGTATGTAAATATGTCTATTGATCAATGAAGTTACATGATATAGAGGGTGTACTCTTGAATGAAGAGGTTAACAGAAAAAATGTTGATGCTTTTCAAACCTCTCATGCTTTGACAATTAGAGGAAATAATGATAGGAGTGGTAATGACTGCCATGTGAGAGACTCTTAGTAGTCTCATTTTCAATCATGTGAAAAGTCTCGTAGTAAGTCCCATGACTGTGAGTCCTCATTGACTTATCATTCCTATGGGAAAGTAGGACATATTCAGCCATAGTAGCATAAAATGCACAAGGACAAGCGCAATGAAAAGGAAAATGTTTAAGTACATAACAAAAATGATGATTGTAGCATTATCCCTAGCAAGTCCAACATTAATATTGAAGGGATTAATATTATGCAGATTGACTCTAATGATGACTTTATACTTCCAACTTCTTCTCTTAATAGTTCACCGCTAGCTGATGCTTTGTTAGGGTATACTCAGTATTGGCTGATAGATTCAAGGGGTTTCTTTCATGTGATCTGTTATAGAGAGTGGTTTCTCTCCTATCGCGGTATGATTGGATCTGTTTGTTTGGGTAATGATCTGGTATGAGAGATCGTTGGTATTGGTGATGTCGAACTGTTTAGATAGCACATTTACTCTTCATGATGTACATTGTCTACTCATACTTTGAATGATGCATGTTATTTAGTTTCTTTTGGTGATTCCTCTTGGAAGGTCACTCATAGGAATCTTGTCATTGCACATGGTGCTAAGTCCAGTGCTCTCTATCCCTTTCTTGTATATGAGTCTTTTGATTGTGTTTTGTCATATGTTATGGTGATAGATACTCATGAGCCTCTTACTTATGAGAAGGCCATGTGTAGAGGTGATAGTCACTCTTGGGAGAGAACCATGGAGTTAGAGTATGACATACTACAGAAAAATTATACGTGGGATTTAGTTCCTTCCTAGTGGCAAGCATGCTTTGCCATACAAGTGGGTGTATAAGTTGAGAAGTACCCCTGGATACCCCAAGCTAGCATACAAGGCCAGATTGGTTGCTAAAGGGCTTCAAGAAGGAATATGGTGTGAACTTTGGTAAAGTATTTTCTCCTATTGTGATGATGACTACCCTACACTTGGGAATTGAGAAAGAGTCTTTATGGCCTTAAACAAGTACCTTGGGAATGGTATCACAAATTTGATGCCTTTATGCATTCATAGGGATATTCTCGTAGCGATATGGATTCATATTCATATACAAAGAAGGCTTGCGATGAAAACCTTATGATCTTAATCCTCTATGTGGATGATATATCGATTTTTGGGAGTTCTCATGATGAGGTGGACGCCTTGAAAGTTTAGCTCAAGAAGAGCTTTGAGATGAAGGACATGGGATAGGCCTCACATATTCTTAGAGTATGCATTATGTGTGATCACTCTAAGGGGCTTTTTTTCTTGTCACGGAAGGAGTACATCCACAAGGTCCTTGAGAGGTTTCATCTGTAAGATGTTAAGTCTATTGGTTTTTCTTTACCTTCTCTTATGAAGGTTAGCCAGGTTGATTATTTTTATTTTGATGAACAGAAGACTGAGATGGCAAAGATACCTTATGTATCTACACTGGGAATGTATGCCATGATAGCCATTCACCCTAATATAGCATTTGCAGTGGGAGTTATGGCATACTATATGGTTGCACCTAGCCAATGGGATTGGGATGCCATCAAGGGTATCATGATGTACCTGAAGGGCATTGTAACGTGTCCACCTGTTCCCTTCTAGGACATGTCTTAGCAGTCCATTGGAAAGAGAGTCTAGAAAGCTCTGCTCGGCACTCCCATGGAATGTTACGGGGTTTGCGATCTAGAACTTCCCGTGTCTGCCATGTAGCGAAAGTATTCCGGCCGTTCCCACTTAGGACCGACCTAAATCAGGGTTTTCCCTAATGGTCACTTTCCTGAACAGTAGCTAGCGTCGAACCCCAAGCGAACTACTTTACGTAGAAACGCCAGGGACAAAGCGGATTCATGCTGAACTTGGTTCAAGGAGAATGAGAAACGAGAGGGATGCAAGGCTCAACCTCTCTGCCCATAAGGCATAGTCCCATTCTGTTCCCCTAAAATAGCATAAATCGGGATTTTGGTAACCTAAATCCTAGGTCAACATCCTTGCTGTTCATTTCCTTTGAGAAGAGCTCCTTGCTGTCCATTTCGATTGAGAAAACTTCCCAGCCAACTAGGACCACCCATCCGTACGACGGACCCATGGCCACATCCACCGCACTTTCCTCAAGGTTGCTTTAGTTGTTTAATTAGCTACCACATTTAGTTGGACATGCATTAAGCAGCTTCATTAATTAGCCAAATAGACATTGGTTCCTTCACGTAATCTTAGCACTTGACATGGAAAAGTAGTGTCAAAAAAGTTCCTTTACAACAAATTATCTTATTTATCTTTGGAATACATCCATAAAGTCCAGCCCGCAGGCTAATCCATAATCCGCCCGAAGGCAATCTATAATCCGCTCGAAGGCTATCCAGCAATCCACAGGGATTACTAATCCAAGATTCCGCCCATAGACTAGTATGCGGGCCTCGAGATCCAATCTCGAGTCACGTTGGCCTCTTGTGCAGGGCTCGGAAGGCAAGGGATTTGTGACCAGAGCCCCCCTGGCACCCAAGCGTCCTCCTGCTCTAAGTAACGCTCAACAGAGAGACCTCACGCGGCGGGTTTGGTCCACGTTCCCGGCACAGCTAACAACCCCCTTGGTTAGGGTCAAGTAGACAGTCGGGGGTAACTGAAGCTGCCTCTCCCTTTAGGCCTTAAACTTGAAGCATTAAATATCTTTCCATCCTTTAGTTCCTTGAGCAAACAATGCAAACAGTGCTCCTAAACCGTTACAAGCACAATCATTTCCAGTGGTCGTTTATTTGGCCAACTGCTAAGGAGTGAATCCTTCTCTCCGAATGCATCCAACATTCGATCCGGGATGAATTGCGACTTGGCAAGATTCCCAAGGGTTTGTTTGTTAACCCTTTTGTCCTTCGGTTAGGGCCATACCCTGTTAACCCAACTTAACCAATACCTTAGGTTTTATTAACAGTAAATCCTGGCAACCATGTCACTTTAAATTGATTGATCCTTTGCTTCCGAGCAAATACCTAACTTTCCTTATCTTGGCAATTTTCCCCAAGAAAGGTGATGTAGCAGGATGACTACTCATCCTCTTGCACATTAAATTAGCGCAAGAACCTGCCAACCTCATTCCAAGGAATGGCAAAACTCCCTTGTGATCAAACCACAAGACCATGCGACGTTGCAATTTGTTGCACAAGTGTCGCATCTATTCCAAGGGATCATTTCACCCATTGAATGGTGTTTTCTGGTCAAGGAATTATGATTAGACAAGAAGAAGGGTTTAGGGTGTCTTGTTACCCAATCCAATCCTAATTGCACTAGGTTGACAATGATCGGTCCTAGGGATTCCAAACTCAAACCGAGTTTAGGTGTCTTCTTACCCAATCCAATCCTAATTACACTAGGCCGGTCCTAGGGATTCCAAACTCAAATCGAGTTTTAACATTTGAACGAATGATCCTTAGGGTAGAAACCCTAGATCGTTACTTGCATGAGCATCCTCTTGACCCTACATTCCGTGAGTGTGGGTTGGACCTTTGGGTATGAGGGATTCGACTTGGCAACAAGTGCGAAACTAGGCCAAATCTAAACCCTAGCTAGCGCTTGGGGTATTTATCGTATCGATTGAACCATGCCTATACAAATCCCTTGCGGGTTAGGTGATTTAGATAATTCGATCTACTTGTCTTGCGACAAGGACGCACCATTCCTAGAGATGTTAACCTGATCTAAAGGAGAAACTAGATGCAACATATCACAATACATGTAAACATGTGATTCATTGCTTCTTTGTACCACTAAATTTGCAATAACCCTAACTACGCATGATAAATTGCAGAATAACTTTCATTGAAGCTACTAGGACTTACATTCAAGAATCATGCCCACAATTCTTTTTCCAAGCTTTTAAAATTTCATGCTTTAATAAACCATGCAGCCTTTCCCTAAATACAACTCTTGATGAAATGAAATTTTGTGTACGACGAATGTGCAACATGCAATCCTTTCCTAACTACAATGTAGCTAAATGAAATTCATGCCAATTAAAGCTAGAGTTAACCTATTCCATGCAAGCTCATAGAATCATTTTCCATGCTCTGCTATTTCCTATGGGTGTTAACGACTTTCCTTAATGAATCATTACAATGAAGATATTGCCTAAAAATGTGACATACTCTTAATCTTTCCATGTTTAGTCAAAGGTGCTCTTAATAATTTCAACCTTATAATGATAGGAAATAGGTGTTCTAGGCTCATCACTTTAGAATGCACGACAGGGCAACATGCTATCAAGGACGTTAGATGGATAGACAATTTCTTTATATTGAAAATACCAATGACCCAATTGCGTATCATGAATTAATTCTAGTAATTGTTCAAATAGTCAATTTATTTCCAATTGCATTTAACTATGCTAGGTGAATTTGACATGCATAGGTGCTTCCTAGTCCATGGAGTTATCGTGATTGATGCAATACTTTTGCCTGAATCAAAATCGAAAAAAAACCTGGGCTTGTGGGCTCGGGGAGATGTCCACGTGAATGTTAGGAGAAGACCCTCTTGCAGGCGCACCTTGCGACTTCTTAGGGGCCATCTGATGCTAGAAGGCATATTTCACGGTAGATTCCATGCCACGGTGGATTCCGTGAGGTTTTACGGTGGATTCCGTAAACTTTGTTGACCAGGGCTCATACACAAAGAGAATTCTTTGTGCAAGAAGTTGATGGGGACGCCTATCCTTTTCGGGCGTTTCATTAATTTAGTGTGTACATGGGTGATTCCATAGCGGGTGATTTCGCAAAATACATATTAAATTAATAAACGTTTATGAGTTTAGAGTGCGCACTCGTAATAAATTAAGGTTAGGATTGATTTCTAACCAGTTGATTTATTTATGTAACTGAAGACTGCTAGGTATTCACTTTTGTCGGTTTAATTGTATTATTTTACTAACGATTGTGAATGCTTCAGTTTTGATGTGTAGAGATAGCAGTAGTGGCGGAGGAAAGCATTGGAGGATAGCGTGTATTCGAGTTATCACTTATATTTTGATGGGCGCATATCTTAGGCATGGGACCTATATTTTGTCGCGCCTATTTATTGAGGCGTTGGATATTTATTTATTATTTTGTGTGTGCATGGGCGCACGATTATGATATTTGTATTTGGACATTGTATTGGGTATGCCTGACTCTTTGGGCACCCGTCCATTAGCTTTATTTCTATTTTGTGCTAAAGTAAACTCAAAATCCAAAAGCGTGCTATTTTGTAATTTGGGCTATTATTTGAGCTTGAAGATAATTAATACATAAAATACATGCTTTGTGGAGCGCTCACACAAGGCATGGGGGGAGATTACACCCAATTGGTCTCTTGTTCATGTCGTGCATACTTTCTACCTTGAGTTTTGTACAAAAAGTAGAGTTCTTTTGTTCTTGGGGACCTTCCCCGGCATTCACTACGCGAGCATACAGCGTCCGATATGCGCATCACCATCGTAGGGGTGATTACGGACTTCCGGTTTGCCTTTACCCTTACGTGATCGGTGGATTTGCTTGGCCTTGATAAGCAACCTCAAGATCTTGCCCTTCTCCTTTGTACGCAAGAGATACCTTCACCGAACTTCGGATCTTTAAAAGGCTAGGGCTTGTGAGATTTGGGCTTAAGGGATTTTGGCTTAGGGAATTGGAGCATATGTTTGCAGAAATGGGACTCTTACGAATGGGACTTGCGGGAATGGAGGCTTTATGAGCTTTGTTTAAAAACCCGGGGTGGCTAGGAATGGACTTATGGATGGCTTGTGGGAATGGGTTTTAAGAAAGCCCCCTTAGAAGCTTCGTAAAAGAAGCTTCTAAGAAGCTTCTGACTATAGTCAGAATCGACGTGGAAGAGAGAGGGGGTAATAATGAGGTGGATAGATGACGACGAAATGGGAATTGGCTTGAAGGTGGCGATGTGGAGCCACAACGTCAGTATGCTGCAATGGCGGCAGCAGCAGGCGGAATGGAATGGTGGCAGCATGCTCAACCCGCAGTTGGCGGCAAAACTTGGCACCCTCCACAACAGGCAGCGGCCTTCCACGACACGGCGGCAGCTATAGTAGGTGGCGGCAGCAATTTCTCTCTCCTCGAACTGCAGCACGGCGTCGTCCTCTCAGTCCCTTCCTCTTCCATGCAGCATTTTTTTCTCCTCTACTCCAAGGCTAGAGGGGGTTTTTATAGCCCAAGGGGTGGGGAGAGAAGCTCGCCCACGTGGGCAAATGCATGGCTTTCCCCCCTCCCTCATGCAGCCCACATCTCCACCTAGCCCATCCCTCCCCACACTCCCTCTCCTCCGGCCATGCATTGGCTGGGGGAAGGGATAAACATTAAAAAATTTGCATTAATATTATCCATTTTTGCCCTTCCCAAGAGGGTGCTTCCCCGCGGTTATGCGGATTTGAGCCCCCGGGCTCGATTTGCCAATCCGGAGGTCCCGTTTTCACGTGTGCGGGTTACGTATTAAACTGCCGACAATTTCAATGCGGAAGATAACCTTGCACAAGGTTTACGCGGCATGCGGGGAGTCAAGTTTGGTAATGGGAATATTACAGGCACAAGAGCTATGTGCATTTGTTATGGTGGCCAGGATACAAGAGTTGTGGGATACAGTAACTCTGATTATGCAAGTTATGCAGACAATAGGAAGTCCACCTCTAGCTATGTCTTCACATTTGCTAGAGGTGTTTCTTGAATGTCCAAGGTCCACAAATACACGGCCCTATCTACTATAGAGGCCTAGTATGTTAAACCACTAAGGCTTGCAAGGGGGCCCTCTGGTTAGGCCATGTGGTGGCAGACCTTGTCATCAATGATGAGGCCCCTATACTACATTCAAATTCTATGAGTGCTATTCAATTGGCCAAGAATTTGGTCTCCCATGTGTAGAAGAACTACATTGAGGTGCGTTACTACTTTATTTGAGAGGTTATTGAGGACAAGTCCATTGATCTTGTCAAGATCTCAATTGGCCAAAATCCTACATATGTGCTCAATTGACCAAAATCCTACATATGTGCTCACCAAAAGTCTCTCACGGGAGAGTGGTGCATTCCTTAGGAAGTTGATCATTAGCTGAGATGATGTCCTTCCTCATCCTATTATACTTATGTACATTTATACTTTGTCACTTGTTTCGTATTCTCTCCTCACTAAGGACACATTCACCTTTAAGTAGGAGGTTGTTGGGGGTAAAGGCGCTTCTATCTAGCCAGCTATGCATTAGTTACACTGACAGTATCTACACCATGTATTAGTTACCTACACAAGTGTATATTGTAGGTGGTGAGCACCCATCATTATCACTTCATTCTTTATTCTTTTAGTGGCATTTGAATAAAGGGAAGATTGGTCGCATATTGTGACTATTGGAGTTGTCACATCTTGTGTCTCTCTCGCTTTCGCTCTTACTCCTTCCAGCATAGCTTTTGCTTCCTCTCTATGCTTTAACTTCAAGGCTCAATCCCTTCATTATTATTATTATAATTTCAACTAAGCTACCTATGCATTAGTAACATTGAGAGTACTCGTGCCGTGTATTAGTTACCTACATAAATGTATATTATAGGTGGTGGGCACCCATCACTATCACTTCATTCTTTATTCTTTTAGTGACATTTAAATAAAGAAAATACTGGTTGTATATTGTGACTATTGGGATTTTCACATCTTGTGTCTCTCTCGCTCTCGCTCTTACTCCTTCCACCATAGCTCTTGCTTCCTCTCTCTACTTTCACTTTTCAAGGCTCACTCCCTTCATTATTATTATTACAATTTCAATAACTTAATAAGTAAAATTACTTAATTATATATATTATTTTACAAGCTTTCTTAATTGAGAAATTTTTCTTTATTATCATATTTATATATACTTTTCTTTTTGTAACATATTTTATGTTTGTTGTCTATAGTAAGATGTAATGAATGAAGCTAAGATGAGAGAGGAGAATGAGCAGAAGAGAGAAAAAGAGAGAACGAAGAAGAAAGAGAAAAACTTGAAGAGGAGAGAGAAATATAGAAAAAAGGGGAGAAGGTAGAAGGAAGCCATGGAAGCTTGAGAAGGTGAAGAGTTAGTTCTTGATTATGCGTGTATCTCTTACACCTTATATACCCTAGTCAGAGTGATTGGGTATTTAACCACTAGTTTTCGTCTATCCCACTCCCCACATTTCATACTGACCCTAAGAGTTTTTCCCCTTTCAAAAAAAGACAAATAGAGGGACTTAAGAGAGTGGCAAAGGAGTGGGGGTGCAAAGTACTACTTTGATCCACATTACAATGACAAGAGTGGCTGAAGACTATGGACAACATGCTCTCCACTATAGGCTCGCTGACGTAAATTTGCCATAACTTTTGAGAGGCTACTCAAAATGGGGCATGCCACATGTTGAAATGGATCTTATGACTTTTAGTCCATGAAAGAAGTACATGGTTGTAATTGAGATAGGTACAAAATTGTTCTAATACAATGTGCTATCTACAAACAATGTGTGGTCAGAGGGGGACATAACTAGCTAGTCTTCAGCCCATTGGGCCTCTTGGAGGTGAGAAAATTCATCCACGATATTGGTTGGGTACTAGGAGGCTTCTTCCATGGATAGGGCTTGTCATTTGATGAGGTATTCATTGATGGATCGAGATCTCAAGTGTTTATTATGGTACCCAATGATTGCCTTAAAGATGTACTCAATGGAACCTTCTTTATCTATGGGCAAATCTCTTCCACATAGTCCACAAAGGTGCCAATGAAAGGCTTCAGCTGGTTTATATGAAACACATTATGAACCTTGGTGGTAGGGGGGAGCTCTAATCGGTAAGCCAAGTCACCAAGTCTTTGGAGGATTCAGTAGGGGCCATAGAAGCGACGGGCCAGCTTGTTACTACTACTCTCCTTGAGAGTGAACTAATAGGACTTAGACACTTTCTAGAGGATGAACTCTCCCTCTTGGAATTCAATGTCTTCTTTTCTCATCAGCATAAATCTTCATGTGGTCTTGTGCCTTCTAAAGATTCACTTTACATTACTAAAGTAGGGCATGTATATGCTCCAACTCTGCTTTACTTTAGGGATTGATCTTATCATTGAACAAGACCATAGAGAGGGGAACCATACGCGTCTAATGCTTCAAAAGGAGAGAACCCAATGCTAGAGTGGATGGAGTTATTATATCTAAATTTAGTCAAGTAGAGCCACATATCACAACTATGATGTACATCATGGCAAAAGTGTTGTAGGTATATCTCAAGCCATTTATTTACCCTTTCGGTCTAGCCATCTGTCTGTGGGTGGTATGTAGTGGATGGAGAAAGCTTGATGTCCATAGATGTGAAAATTGCATACAAAAAGTTATTCATAAACTTAGCATCCCGATCATGCACTATGATTTGCAGTAGCCCATGCAACTTAAATACATACTCCATAAATTGAATGGCAACCTAAGAAGCAATGTATTGGGTCTTAGTTGGGATAAAGTGTGTAGCCTTGGTGAGGTGATCCATTACCACATATATACTATTCCATCCTTTCTTGGTAATGGGGAGCCTAGTAATGAAATTGATAGTGATATATGTCCATCTCTCTTCGGGAATAGGCAAGGGCTACAAGCAGCCGCTGGGTCTAAGCGTGTTGTTCTTGTTCTATTTGATCACGAAATCTTCTATGTGAAGAGAAAAGTATGGGATATGAAAATCTTACCATGGAACCAAACAAGGCCATGTTTGAGCCGATATTGGGATTTTTCGACCATTATTCCATGCTATAATTTCTAAAACATGTGGCTGAAATCCTCATCCAACAAATATGCTTCCTGAAGTTCCTCAATCCAATCACTATGCAACTTTGAAATGCAAGATACTCTACATGCCCACATCCATGAGAGTGAATCAACCACTATGTTATCTTTGCCTCGAGTGTGAGAGATGTAAGAAACATAGATTTGGAAGGTTTCCATCCATCTCCTCTACTTAGGAGTCAAAGTAGAGTGAGTCAGGAAGTACTAGAGGACTAGATGGTTGCTCTTCACTCTAAAGAGGCTTCCATATAGATAGTGGTGTGATTTCTTAATACAACATGAAGAATGGCCAACAACTCCTACTTATAAACATTAATTTGCATCTCCTATCAAGCTTAGATCTCTCAAAAGAGACCACACCATACACTTACAGTGTTAAAGCACCAATACCTCATCCAACCATTGGGTCCTTGGAGAAGTCAAGGCATACGAGGATGCTATGGTCTTAGGGTTTTGGAATTTCAAGCACACTACTTTCAAGCATTGGGTAGATGTTAATAGAAGTTTTATACACATCACTATAATTCACATCATGTAATGAAGATTCACTCTGGATGGTGCGAGAAGTAGAGGAAAGATGAGATTTTGTGTCACTCAACCTTAGAATAAACCACTCATTGAAGTTGGTACTAGATTGTAATAAGGCATGACCATCAAGAAGTTGTGGATCATGTGTAAGGTAGAAAATATATCTAATGACATCAATCATCATGTTGCTTTGTCCCAATCAACTTGCAATGTGCAGCTCTTCCTTTGAAAGAAGTTTGTCACATAAGGGATCTATTTCAAAAGTTTAGAAATGATGACATTGCAAACAATCACAAGCACTCTTAGAGATGTAGGTGCTACATATGTCGGATCATGTATGGAAGTCCAAAGTGCTTTTCTTTTCTTAACAATAGTTATTAGACGGCTGCCATAACTTGCAACTAAATCTTGACTAGAATTCCAAAATCACTTTGACCTTCACCTTTTGTGGCTAATGTTGCAATGTATTCCTTGCTTTCTAGCATTGCTCAGGGTGGAATATAGGAATCAAGCAATGCTTTTCTTGTTGTGCCTTGGCCATTTTCTTTATGACTGCTCCCATGACAAATTGGATAACACCAACAAATTTGTGATTGCTCTAACCATGTTAGAGGACTTTTTAAGAGTGTCTTATCCTCCACATTGTGAACTCCAATGTTGGCATGAATATTTGCATGAGTGAGTGAAGTAAATAGTGTTTCATCTAGTTTCCTAGAGCTTGTAACCCGAGATTTGTTGCCCCATATTTACTAAATCCTCCATGAGAGGCCTCTTACGTGGCTTTAAATGCACTAGAGCTTCTGACCGAGAAGAACAAGACTTTTGAGTCATTGGATTCATTGTGCTCTTTAGGCTAGAGTTAGTATTTTATTGTGAGGTTGAAGTACAACTAGCTTGTTCCTTAGCTAAAATGACATGTTTGGCTGTAGCCAAGGATTGGGAATGCATGGATTCTGTTGAGAAGTAAGCATGTGAACTCTCCTTATACAGGAGAGGATAAGGGTAGCTAGGTGTAAATGAACCAGAGGATAGGGGAGCAAGGGGAAACCCTAACCCTAACTCCTCCAGAGGCTATATAAACTGCCTAAAGTACACCCTCAAAGTTGACGAGAGTGTACTAGTTGTACCTTGAACAACTAACTAAGCAAGATCTTCTTCTTGTACTTTAGCTCTCTCTATCCCTCTTGTGCACACACTCTCATGCTTCCAACTCTCTTTTTCCACATGGGATTAGAGCCATATCTAATCCCTTTAGGTTTCCTAAACCTTAGCTCAACCTAAGTGCACAAGAAAAGCTCAACTTTCTCATCTTGGTCCTTCAACCTCCGTAGCCAGCCAGTACCTATCTCCATTGGAAGAGCTTATGTGAGCAAAAGAGGGCATATCAGCCTCCAATTTATTCTAAGGAACTCCTCCCCAGTTCAAGGCATAGCAGCATAGTAGCACAAGAGACCCCAACATCATGGACACAAAAGGATGACATTGTAGCAAACAAAGATTCGACGCAATTTCTGACAATGACATGCCTCCAGCTGAATCACGACCAGTAGAAGGCACAATCATGGGGACACAATCACTGAAGCATACAATTTGAAGTGTGTTTTGGGTCTGTGAGTAGCTCCAACACTCGGGGGAAATTATAAGTTCACTGAGAAGTGTGACTTCAATCTCGGTAATAAGTCAAGTGTCTCACCAAACTTAACATGGTAATACCTAAACATCTAAATCTTGAGATAAGTGCTTCTAAGCACTGAAAAGGCATTCAGTGACATCAGTGTACTACTGTCCTATGAATATTGATGTGATTGAAATCTCCTCAGACTCTTCACCGAGTGTTGAGGTAATTAATCGACATTGCTCAACCAAATTCTCGTATACTAAACCGCAAGGAGGGTAAGAACAACCAATTCAATGGTGCATATGATGAATGTTATGCATAAAGTTTTGAGGGAGTATATGTGAGGTACCCGCCCAACGGCTCTCTAGGCACGCTTTTAGCGGTCTATCGAGAAACGAATCTAAGCGTCATTTGCCCGGCACTCCCATGGAATGTTTCGAGTTTTGTCGTCTAAGGTTTCCTGAATCTGCCTCGCAACCGAAGGTTCACAGCTGAACCCACTAGGATCGACCTGAAATTTGGGTTCCTAGTGGCCAAGGTCTCCTAACAGCATTCTAGCGTCGGATCTTGGACATCCTACTTTATCCAGAGATACCCAAGACGAAGCAGACTCATGCCACACTTGGTTCAAAGAGAATGAGAAACGAGAGGGATGCGCCGCTCAACCTCTCTGCCCATAGGACATAGTCCCAATCCGGTCCCCTAAAATGGCATGAATCAGGTTCTAACCTAACAATACCTAAAGGTCGAATGACGATAAAATCTTGTGAGAAGCCTCCCAGTTCTCTGGGACCACCTTGTCGTAGGACGGACCCGTCGGGGGTTTCTCCCACCCGCTTCCCTTAATAGCTTTAGTTTTATAATTAGGTCCTATCACATTTATGTGTGACACTTAAAGTCAGCTTCATTAACTAAGCCTTTTAGGGAACAGGGTTTGTTCACATAACTTATAGCACAGACACGAAAACAGAGCAAGCAATCTATTGATAAACAATTTCAAACAAGTTCCTTAACTTATCTTCAAGTTAATCTTTGTCTCCCGCCCATACAGGAGAAATTATGTATCCCTTTTGTCCAACAGAAGTATCTCTTCTGCCCTATAGAAGTAATTGGTCCAAATCACATGTCACCAAAAATTCAATTCTTTATCTAGAATAGGATCTCCCAACATGCCCAGATGTTGGCAACCACAGAGGTCTTCAACTCCATTCTAGACCTAGCAAGGGATGTCCAGAGCTCCAACTAACCTACAAGCTGTCTAGGAGCGAAACATCATTCCAACCACTCGACTTTTGGCCCATGAATTGAGTAGTGCCCTCTTTGGGTTAACCTGCGGTGTGATCATGGAGGTGATCCACCCGTGCAAAATATCCTTCCTTAATTAAATCCTTTAAGAATCAAGCACAAAAAAGGCATTTAGCCCTAATATCATTTTCCAAGGAAACATTCCTTGATTTCCATGGCAACTTGTCATCATAGACCCTTGCTATGTATTTACCATAAATCACAAGCACTTGGAATAATCATCCAAACAACAACTAACAACCAGTTGAATGTAAAAGCATTTAGGATGTTGTTCGATCAACCAACAAAACCAATTGCATTATTCCCAAACAATGCAAGAATAGTCGCGATAACATTTCCATCGCATATCTGCTCTCCTCCTTGGGATCAACGATTGATTCTATATAAAATTTACTTAACGCTTGTATGCATAATTTTTAATGTCATGATTATGTCATTCATAACCCTTGACCAATTCTTCCTTGTAATTTCTCTATCAACCAATAAGCCACATTCAGCTAGATGCAATTAACTTTTCTTGATATATGCACTTTGCAAGCTTCATCTTACAAATATGTGAGATGAAATGATCTATACTCGTGCATCATAGTATGGGGCCTAACGTATCTCATACGGGAATCAAAATAAGCATCTATCAATTTGGAAATACATTACTTACGACCGGTACCACAATTGGATTGACGGTGATGCCTTTGTCTGAAGCTTCATTGTTGGTTATGGGATTGCCATCCGTACGTGACATTCTTCGCTTAGGGGCCATTGTCCACAAGTAGACTCAAGAGATTAAGAAGGCAGAATAGATTCAAGATGGGAGAGTGTAAGAAAATATGGGTGAGTTAAGGATCCAAATAGAGGGAATTGAGCTAACTCTCTTCCTTGCAGCCTCTCGGGTCTCCTTCTCTCTATCACACACACACACACACACAAAATCTCTTGGAGGGATATCCTTCTCTCTACCTCTCTCTCGCAGCCTCTCGGGGTGCTTTCTTATGCCTCCCCATGCCTCCTGTTTATAGTGAATTAGAGAAGAGGGCTTGTGACTGAGAAGTGGAGCTCTTTGTGGAGGGGGATCTTGGAAAGATCAGTGATTTGATGCTCAGATTATAAATATGATGGTTCCATTGTCTCCTAAAGGGGGGTTAAAACTCCAGGACATTTGTTTAGAAAGCTCTCAGTTCACTCCTTCTTTTCTCTGTTCGAAGTGATGTTTTCTTTCTTAGACTATGATCGCAGCGCGCACGATTTTGCAAATCACTTTTCTTTATTTTTCTTTTTATAAATTCTCCAAAACTAACTAAAACATCACTTGTCTTTTCTTTTAAATGACATCTGGTTCTAAAAATATCCATATCTTTTTTTAGGATAATATCTAAAATATCTAAAATATACTAGTTTTGCCTAAAATCTAATATTTTTGGACCATCCAAACTATACACATTAATACTAGTGATTAATATAGCTCATAAGTCTCATTCACATTGTAACTTATGTGAAGGGTGGCTACGGTCCTTGTCAATCTGAGAAAAATATTGGATTTATGACTCTCAATTTTTCTTAAAAAATATTTTTAATTAATTACAAATTATTAGTTATTAATGTTAGTTAGTTTTTACCTTAGTTAGTCTTTAGTTAGTAATCTTACTAACTTATTATTTGACTACATAACTTTCAAACTAGCCAACTAAATTTTATTGTGTGGAAATATTATAGTATATTCCTCAGTTGACCTTAACCTTTCTTGATGATATGCGGATCTAAGGATGTGATATCTATGAGAATAATGAAGAATTGAATGAGCATAGATGTAGAAGATATGTGGTTGATCATATTGTTGATTGTGACAGGATTTTGAAATGTCTTGAAGAAGTGCATTTGTCTGTCAGGAGAAAAGTCAATTTTTGGAGAAAGTATTAGTTGTTGGGCACATGTGTGGACCATATGGGAGAAAGCCCTCAACATTAAAGATTAATGCCATAAGTAGGATGCAAGAGACATGTTCAAATGTATCTGAGGTGAGAAGATTTTTGGGTGCATGTGTCTTTTACTTGATATGGATTTTGGATTTTGCTCATGTGGTTGAAAGTTTATATTAGTTCTTTAGAAAATGGCAAAAGTTTTGGTGGGGAAAACAACATACGAAGGCAATTCAGAAACTAAAGAGCTTATTGATTTCAGCCCCAATACTAAAGAGAGCAAATTATGAGAATGGGCAGCCTATTATTCTCACTATGGATACAAGCCTAATTGGCATTGGTTGGACAGTGGGTCAGAATGATGTTGATGGGAATAGGTATGCCATTATGTTTGGAGCAAAGGTCCTCAATGAATGGCAACAACAGTATTCTCAAGTCAAAAGAGAGCTTTGGGTGTACTGATAGCTCTTAAGTGTGATAGGGAGTGTTTTATGGGAGCTCATGTAGTGGTAGAGATTGATTCTCTAACTCTATTGGGCATGATAGTGAATTGCTCAACTCTTGATATTTCCATGTTACGGTGGATTGCATACATAAAGTCACTTAACCCTGATTTTTAGCATATTGCAGGTAGAGAAAACTCCTTGACTAACATGCTTTCATGAGCAAGGTTTGAAGATGAAGAGGGGTTGATGGAAGATGAAGAGGATGATGTGATAGGTGTTGAAAATGACCTTATGACTGCAGGGAATGAGTATGCAGCTGTGGTTACTGTAGGTACAACTATTGTGACAGAGATTTTAATAGTAAAAAAAGAGCTTACAACCATGGAGAAGAGATGGGTAGTAGAGAGAAAGCATCATCAATGTTATGCTTCAGTGAGATCACAATTTTTGGAAGAGTTGTATGAGGATGATTGGCTAAAAATAGGCCAATAAAGAAATGAGCACAAATTTGAATTGTAAGGGATGGAGGATTTTATTCATGAGACTCTAAAATGTGGTGGGGGGATTAGTCAAACCAAAAGGTATCATGAGAAAATGATGAAGCCCACAATCAGTCTTGAAAGTTATTTTGATCTCATCACCCTTCCTCATGCGTAAGTGATGATAGCTAGAGCACAAATCAATCTTAGTGAAGAATCATGCCCCTTTCAACCCATGCAACAAGTCATCAATCCATGGGATGGGATTTTGGTTCTTAAGTGTGATTTTATTTAAGTCCTTGTAGTCAATGCACATGCAAAAAGAGCCATCTTTCTTCTTGATTGGTAGGACAAGAGATGCATAAAGGGAATAACTAAATTTATGAAAAATTAATGTTCTTGTGGATCTAATACACTGGTAGATGGTGATTGATAATGTCATTGGTAGTGACACAATCTATAGAGGGTTGAATTATTGACATTGATACACTTGACTATTGATTCATTTGTAGGAGGTGAACTTGAATGGTCATGGAAAGTGAATTAGAAGTTGTAGAAGATTGAGATATGGTGTTGTGTGTAGAAGTTATGGATCATGATGCTTTGAAAACCTCATGTGCACTCACATCATAGGGGAAATTGCTATCTTCTCTTTATGCACCACAAGACATATATGAATGGTGATTTGGGAAATAGGTCAAACCCATACAAGCTTGAAGTGTTATCCCACACTTGAGGACCCAAAATTATATAGGCTATGGTGTAAATAGTATGTGTATGTGCATACTTATATAAGCTAATGCTTAGTTATAAGACTCCTCCATGGTTATTTTATAATTAGAATGGATATTACTGAAGCAATAGACCTCAACTTGATGATGATAAGAAGAATTATTATTGATGAGGGAAAATGGAGTTGTTGAAGAAGAGTTTGGAGAGAAATCATTGACGAGACAATGGAAAAAAGTTTGAGCTTAATCCAAAAAAAACTCAAAGCACATGTATTTTTGTTGGATTAACCACATATGGTTATTGATGTAGGTGCTATCATTTTGTTGAAGTGCCTTTCTCACCTTCCTTTGAGGGTGATTTATGGTGCTGGGAAAATGAGATGAGGAAATGAAGAGGACAAGTAACTTAGGGAGACATGTCTAATCAAGGCAAGACCAGAATTTCTAGGTATGCTTGACCTTCATGTTCCTAAATAAAATGTGAGAAAAAATGAAATCATGGTTAGGGGGTTAGAGATAGAGTCAATCGAGGAGCATCATTAGACGTATCCAACTAGAGGAATTGTAAGTATAATGTAGTACTTGTGAGCGCATATCTTCTTTTCTTTTATTTTCTTTATTTTTTTCCTTTTTTTTGAATAAGAATAGGGTTGTACAACTTGGCTTGCAACCTTATATAGTTGAATTGGTAAGTGTGATAGATCAAAATACTGATTACAAATAATAAACTTGGCTTGAAGAATGGGATTGTGCACTAGAGTGTGCATAATGAAGATTGCATATACTAAGCATGTATATTTTAAGCATAATACCTCATAATGAATATTTCATATACTAAGCATGTATATTTTTAAGCATAATACCTCATTGTTATTGAAGTCATTATTGAAGAAGAGCCTTGTAGTGATTCTCAGGGGGTTCACTATATATAATTCTGTATATAATGTGTGTTCGTGGCCTATTTATAAATATCCTAATCTATGAATTTTTCTTGAATATAACACAACCCTTTTCTATTCAATCTATAAGTAACCCCTTTATATGACACCCTTCTATATGTTAAAAATGTATAAAAATGGTGTTTTAAAAACCCCTTATTTTGAACTCGCGTTATATATACATATATTCATGAGTGACCCCCTCGAGTAGTGATTAACCCTTGTGTGCTCATTTTGTAATGTTTTGGGTCCCATTTATAAAAGGTCATGTGAATTAAGGCCACATGTGATAATTCAAAAGAAATTAAAAAACCTTAGATATTTTAAACAAAAATATTTATTCTATCCCACGTTTCCTCCTTCCATCATTTTCATCTCACAAACAAGTAGGCCACCATTAATGTCATCATCATCATCTTGAACATGGACATTGCCATCAAAACCAAATGAAGGAGAATGTGACTAAAAATTTAATGTTGATTAGAAAGAGGAGAGGAAGAGACATTCAACTATATACTAATCGGGACAAAAGATGAACATGAGATGAAGAGAGAGCTTAGTAACCCATACAATTAGTCATCTAATTGAGAGAGAGAGATAGTGTGAGGGGTCACTTGTATCCAACAAGATATTGTAATGGATAGAGAAAGCTTAAATTGCAAGCTTTAAAATGTTGCATACTAAGCCACGAAGAAAAGAATAATGGTTGATCCTTTATGAAAGGACACTATCAACTTTTGAGAGAGAGAGAGAGAGAAAGAGAGAGAGAATAAATAGGGAGAAAGAGGATGAAAGATCAAAGAAGAGGAGAGAAGAATCTATCATCTTCTCTTTAAGCCCTTGTATGCCCTCCAAGTATGCTTGTAGTGTACTCTGTCTTCATTTTCATCATCCCTACCTCTTGCTTTCACTAGTATTTTAAATTTGCCATATTGTCTCCCAGATAGATATATGTTTAGGGTGATGGATCAAAATTACCCTTGATTTATATGTAGAAGTTTGATTACTATGAGCAACTGCATTCAACACATAATACATTATGACTGATACATTAGTACAATTATAAATGGAAAATAAGTTACCACAATTAAAGATAGCTTAGCAAAACCCTAAATACCCACTCTTTAACAAATTAGAAATGAGGAGCTATGATTATTTAATAATGATTAATAGAAAACAAGTTTACACAATGACAACTTGGCATAAAGAACGAATAACAAGTTAACATGCAAGCACCCAACGATAGATAGAAAATAAGTTTATACAATGACAACTTACTCGAGGAATTAAACAAAACAAAAAAAAATTTCACACAATCTAGTTCAATCATTTGAGATGAAACTGATAAATTGCAACTTCTTAACAAATTATTTTGCATAGAATATAGAGTACAGAGTGTTAGAAAAATGTGGCACTCTATATTTACATAGTATCCATATAGACTAGAAAAATTGATTAGTTTCGTTACAAAATTTAATTAGCAAATTCAAGGATTGGGCTATTGAGAGAGCGTGAACTAAGATGGGGCAAATCTCAATGAGGGGTCTTTGTGCCTTTGTAGGATCTGTGTGGAACTCTACTCTTAATAAGGCATCAAGATTTGCAAAGGACATTCATGTTTCCCTATCATCTAGTATCATACAATCCATGGCCTTCCATTCTAGCAAATATATGATATCTTTTCCAAAAGCATCCTTTATATTCCTAAGAAACCCTAGGTGCTAGCCTATGCACCAAAATTCAACAAGGCAAAGGATGAGCCAATCGATTGCATGGATATCATATTGCTTGATGTAGGTAGAATAGCAAAGTGGATTGTAGATTTTAGGTGTGGTCCACGGCCTTCTTCTCCTTTTTGATTCACTTCTCCATGGGTGCTCTTTGATGACATGTTGCTCTACATCAAGGTTTGCAACATTCTACTTAAGAGCTGGCCTCACCATGCCTATGATGAGCATTAGCCCCAAATCTATAATATCTATCATTGGCATATTATCTCTAGTGAAGTCCAAAACTAAGTTGTTTGCATGTAAAGCCAAGTGATGACACCAGCATTGTACACAAGCTTCATCCCACCTTTCAGTGCATGAATTATTCTAGGCATTAATGCATTAATGGACAATATACCTAGCATATGAATGATGCTAGGCAAGATGTTGATGACACCTAGGGTTCTAGCTTTCATCTTAGCACCAAGCTCCACATCACCATTAAGTTTGAAACCATGTGGGGACTTATGGAGGTGCTCAATTTCTTTTCTATATTTACATTTGTAGAGGGCGTCCACATAAGTGTTTTGTTTAATGTGTTGCCATTGAAGAGAGGGAATATAGTAACCCAATGGGGCTCATAGGTCTAGGTAATGCATCAAAAAATCGATGCATCAAACTTTTGCATGTTGCACTTTACCTAGAATTGATGTAGTTGTGCATTATTTGATCCCTTATAAATTTTGGTGCAATATACAATATTGGGAGACAAATAAGTAATTATTTTTATAGTGACCTCCATGCGCTCTCCGAAGGCACCTTGGCTTATTACATTGTCAAGATTGAGGGTATCAAATGGGAGATCAATTGATGGCACACACTAATGCTTTTGGAGTGTACACATAATGGTGCTTGCCCTTGATGAATCACATGGCTTACTAGTGAAACTCAGGCACATGGACTTCCACCGATGGTGGTCTCTAGTTACTTGAGAAGTGAAGTTATGCCTTGCAGGTCCTTTGCTCGATGATTGGAGCATGCCCCCTCCTTTTTCCACTTTGTATTCCAAAATGTTAGCATCTTCCTTGACAGTTGATGCTAATACTAACTCCTTGAGATCCTAAAAAATCTTTGGTACATTCATAACATCATATGACACACATGTAGATTCCTCCTAGCATTCCAGATTGAATGAGAAACTAGATGCCCTAAGCCTTCCTACTACAGTAGCATGTGCATGGTCTCACATGCCCCATTACAAAAGTTTACAAGGGTGATCTCGTTGCGGTTTATGAATCTACTCATTGGAACTCAATGATATGGCTTGCACAAGAAAATGCACAATGCCTTTGCAACTATTGGTGGAGTGAAGGCTAGAAGGTTCCTAGACTTTCATGGGAGACTTGATAAGATAAACTCTAGGAATGGTGGCTCAACTATTAGATACAATCAATGGAAGTGCCTACACAATGCAATTAAGGATCATGCTGATAATGAACAAGCTCGAAATAGAAAAGCCAATGTTTGGGAAACACTAGAAAAAGTATTCTTTTATTGTCATAAAACAGAGTGGAATGATGAGGATGATCTCAAAGACTTCAAAAACCAACTGAACATTTTTAAAAAGGCAATGATAGGTAATCAACACTTCACTAACTCGCAATGTTAATGTGGTAGCAATAGAGTTGATATAAGAAAGTATAAGTAATGGTGTGCTTTGATTGTATTGCTATTTCATTTGAGACTATGGATGATTGTACAGCTATCTTGTTGCCTTTCTAGACTATCTTAATTGATTGAGCTTTAGCCTCAACCTGGCATTGCAATTTTATTTTTGGTGATAGCATGATTTTAATTTTTTAAATGCTTAAATAATTACTCATATGTTGTACTAAGTTTTAAATATTCTATCGTCATATCATATCGGTATTATATTTTTCTAAATTAATAGACACGAAAAACCAACAAGATGGCTTATATAAATGTCATAGTTATTTATTTATTTTCTCAATAATATTCTATGAGCTAAAAATAAAAATTTTAGAATACATGTATATCGAAAGTCAAAATTTTTAAAAAGCCCTTCCACAAGAAAAGCACTTGTTCACGAGCCCTTCAATAGAAAAAACCTAGGGGACTTGCAAAAAATAAACACGGGCTCCAGGCAAGTAGTAGGCAAGGATAATTAATGGCAAGTTAGTCGACCAGACCACAACCGACATCAGCAGCAAGCAATGGCGCCATAATTAATGATGTTGGTTGGGTACGACGTCCTCCGCAGCCAGCTCTCACATCTTGCCGCGTCACGACACATTCCGTGCAGTCGTCCTGCAACCAGGTGTTGACAACTGGCAAGCAACGACTTGAAGACGCTCTGCAGGACACTATGAATATCAGCTTCACAGACCACGGCGCGAGTGGCCACCTCATCTGACAGCAGTGCAACGCCATGCCACCAGCCAGCTGTAATTAATAGTCATGGTACTCCAGCAACTGGCCACTGGCGCACTTTCTGTTGAAAACGTTGCTAAGATGAGCTTCAGGAATCAGCACCTTCTCTTCTCGTGCAAGCTCAATACTATTATGTCGACGCTATGTACACTTTCACTTTTCTTGTACCTTGTACGCCCCCCGCCCCCCCTTTTGCAGCTTTGCTCCTTCCATTCGCCCCGGGTCGGTGCCAGGTGGTTGGAGGAGAGTTGGTGCCTGCGTGTTGTCAATGTTTGCATTTAACCCCCGGGTTTTTCTTTCTCGCCAATGGGCGCCCACCTGCAAGGTCTCGTGACCCTTCCAGGTCGTATTGCAGTCATTCAAAACATTCGTAATATGAAATCTTTGCTCAATGAAGATTCTTGCCCAAAAATGGTACAACCTGTCATCATATCCACATGGGAAAACTATGGCATTAAAATTTTATGCTAGTGGGATTGGCCCACCAAGTTCTAAAAGCTTCAAAATGGTCAAAGAATATATTCCACTAAGCCCTTGAGCATACAACTTCTAATAAAGTAATGCCCAACATAAGATTATATATTTTAGTTGTATGTTGCCAACTAGGGTTGATGCGAATATACTCTGATTACTATTTCGATGCTTTCAACAGCACCATACATCATATCGAAATCTTTTAAACTAGACTTGGATGAATGCCTTTTTACATCCATATAACTGCAATACTATAATGGAAGAGCACCCCCTTTAAGAAAAATGATGGGAGAATTTTCAACTTTAAGGATTGAAGCCTACTTCTCAATTGGCATGCCTAGCTTTTATATTTTGTGAAATCAAATTAGCTAACATTTTGTATTTGATAAAACTATGGCTGCTTTTATAGTGTTAGCTTTGTATCATAACGACTAATGTGTTTCCAAAATGTGTCAAGCTACTCAGATGGACAACATATTTCAAGCTTCCTTGGTATCGTCAAGCCCATATAATTATAAGCTCATACCTGAAAAGATCTTAATTTACACAACCTAGCCCCAACTTTGTGCAGGCAACATAAGGAACTCTTCCTACATAGTATAAAAGGGAAAGCTCTCATTACTATAAGAAATAAGCATATGGATAGCAAAATATGCTCATTTTTCAAACTAAGAAAAGCACCTCGGACACATGCATATGTGATGTGAGACTTTTTCATGAGGGTCTAACTAAGATTAAAGATAGGACAATTAGACATGGACTAGCCATGGAATAAGTAGGTGAAAAATATAGGATTCTTCCCATGACTAGCAAGGTCTTTACCTAGAGCTATGGGTCTTCCAATGACTAATAGGCTCTTTACGTGGAGCTATGGGTATCAGTGGAAGTGTTTTAGAGATTTGGATTAGGTGCAAAGGCTAGGAGTGGACCACTTGTATCATCAATAATGAGCGCTATTATATAAAAGATTTACTTATATCTTATATAAAATAGGGTTGTGTTTTATTCAAGAAAAACTCATAGATGAGGGTATTTATAAATAGACATTATATACATGTGATATAGAGAATACCAAGACTTAACAAAAAAATAGAATAGCATGCAAAAGAGCAAGGGAGTAAGAGAGGTAAGAAAAGGGATACAAATTGTCCCATCCATGAGTGAGCACCTCCCTCATCAATGTATTTAATGAGTTCTATTATTTTGGTGTTTTGAGGGCTCAAAAATGCCCTCTAATAAGTGATCCTAGAGAGAGAAAATATTTTAGAAAATAAAATTATTTTTTATATTTTAAAAAATATTTATATCTTGATAAGCAAATATATAAAAAATCATTAATAAGTCATTGTAATGATATTCTTGTGGTCATATCAAACCTAAAATTTTATACTGTCATAATGGTGATAAAGGCTATCATAATGAAGATCTTACTCATCCACATTAACGTAAAAACCAATATTCAATTTGAATTTTGTTTGAAATTTGATTACCTCCCTCTATTCTCACTCTTCTTTCTTTCCCCTCCTTACTAGTCTCTTCTTGGTTTTCATTCTTGTTTTTAATTCACATAGTTCTTCAATCCAATCTTCTAATCACATTCTTAGCTATAGACTAGTCATTCAATGTTCTCTATTGCTCTAGTAAAAGTCATCTCTATTATCTTCATATTGTGTTGGATAGTGAGTATAAACAATAAGGAAGAGAACAAAACCCATTACTATTACAAAGTTTATGAAAAATATACTTAGGTTTGAAGGAAAGATGAATCTTGATCTTTGGTTAGATGGCATGCTATATGCCAAATATCCTAGCAAAAATAGCACTCCAACTTTCCATAATAGCTTTTCATTGATGAGATTCATTGGTGATTGTTATAATGGGTTTCTAGGTTATACACACAACTTGGTTGCAAAAAAGGATGTCCTTAGATTAGAGAACTATCTTTTATCAAAACATAACAAAGAGTTATTACAGAAGGTAGAGGGACTTTCAACAAAGAATTCAATCATTGGAGAAATGCATCAAATCCTGTCAACGAAAGGAAACTATTTTAGGCCTTTGAAATTGTTAAAGGGCTTTTAAAAATGTTGAGAGTCTCAAACGAGGAGAAGCTAGTTGTAGTAAAAGAATCCAAGTAGCAAGGTGCATTTTTTTTCACTTTAAAAAGATTAAATATAGCTTTTTTTATAATAAATTATATTAATTTGTGATGTAAATTTTGTTTATGTCTCTTCTTTAACCTAATGCAAGTGGAAGAGTTTATTTAAAAGCATCTTAGTTTTATTATCATCTTCTTCCTTTTAGTAGTTTCAAATGATATTTTAGAGAAGAAGAGATTTAAAAAGGCAAAGAAACAATGCTTGGAGTCATTTATGAAGGATCATTCTTTGGATACTAAGTTAGTGTAGAAAACACTAAATAGTATTGGTATTAGTCAAGATGCTTATATGCAACTTTTTTAGCTTTTACAATCAAATATGAAGAAAGGAGATGTACAACTTGCATACTTCTAAGTCCATCTATAGTTATAACTATCAAACAGAGAGTGAATAACAAAGTGACGAAGATTCTGAGTGAGCCTTTCCATATCAAGGCTAGCTTCGAGGGCAAGAAAAAGGAAGTTGTTTTCAATTAATTTAACAATATTTTCCTTCACTTGCCCACCATACGATGTTTAATTATCAAATTCTATGACTTGTCACTAGAAGAGGCACAAGGAGTGGCTAGACTTATGGTTAAACTTGATGAAAGTGAGATCCTTCAAATTATCCTCAAGATTCTTCAAGAGCTCTTACAAATCATAGGGAACATTGGGGATATCTTTGATGCAGTTGAATCTAGATTAATTTTCAATTGCATGGAGGAAATCAAAGAGCTTCTCATCACCACCTGTATACTTTAGATCATCTTTCTCCATGCCCTCTAGAGAAATTTTCATTTTAGTCATCTTGATTATTCAGAGAACGAAATTATGAAATAAGAAGATATGTTTAAGAAATACAAAGAATCAATCCACATTTTCTTATATCCAAAGAAGCAATTCAATTTGTATAAGTCCTAATTCTCTATTAAAAATAAAAGGCATTGACACAAAATGACTCAACAAAAAGTGGCAATATAATTTTCAATCTACATCACTTGGAATATACTCTTAATATGGATATGTTAGAGGAGAATTTTGGAGTCTTATTGCATTTGATCTGACAAAATATACAATTCAAAAAATGGAAAAAGCTAACATATAGTAGAGATGGACTCCTTATCTTGTACATCTAAACTATTCAATCATTTTTATTACTTTGAGAAAAATTAAGAAAAAATCAGAATGCCTATACATAAGAGAAATAACCAATAGAAGTTTGTTACCTTGGAAATGTATTGCTTTGGGAGCATGAATTGGTTTTGTCAAGTACATGTATTCTTGGCTCACGATATGCAAGGTGTATGATTGTGGGAGAGAGAGAAAAATGCATAGAAGAAAAGTTTATGTATACAATAACCTAAATTGGCTTTATAATGTGTATTTATTTATAAACGGTTGCTTTGGAACTTGCTCAAAAGATACCATGCACTAATTAGAAAAGGCTATACTTAAACTAGAAAAAGAAGACTAAAAAATCTTCCCCTTCACCCGATATACAATGCTATAATCTCTAGAAAGATCAGTGGTGTGTGTCACAAGTTTTGAGGTAACAATGATATATCCACCACATGTGTGGAGTAAATTGCTCATTATACTTCAGGAAAGTCCTTTTAAGAAGAATTTTTGAACCACTAAGTTCATTTCTTACTCTAACTTCATCGGCATGAGGCAACTTCATCAAAAGGTAAAATTTTCTAATACTTAGCACACAAGGTAAGATTTCATCACACATAAGGTCCCATAATGCACTTGGGTTGACTAAAATTCTACTTTGAGGAGTGGTTTGATGAAGTATTTTCTATAATCTTGGGCTAAAAAGAAGATATTTTCTCTATAGTAGTATAATTTTCTCACTGATAAATCCTGCAGTTATTTCTCTATAGTGATGTAATTTTTTTATGCTTTAGTTAAAGCATGGTCCTATATCATTTTAATTTATGAAATTTTTCCTTTATTTGAGAAATAAAACCAAAATTTATTTTTTTATATATGAAAGTGAGAACAGAGGTTCTATATCACAGGGCTAGGTCTTCATTTTACATTTCATACATCAAATTTTACAATCTTTTAACTTTGAGTTTTTAAATTATTTTTGGATATTTCATATGGCTAGAACTAATTCTCCTAGAAGAAATCAAAAAGTTGATCCTAGAAGCCTTGCTTCAAAGATCCACCAGTCCTCCAAGCCTTTATTGATTGTCAGAGAAAGTTGATCCCTTTTAAAGGCTTGTTAGAGAAATTTGTGACAAGCATAGTCTTAATAGTTTTTGATAGATAAGGATAGCTCTTAGTTGTATCTGGGAGGATACACAATATTTTTTGATTGACTTTTTTCAAGATTCCTATATTTGTGCTACTCATACGTATAGGCTTACACTTATGAACAGAGACATAATAATTCTTAGGAGATTGAGATATAGAATTTCAAAAATCCTTGAGTCAGTCCCTCTTACTAATAAAAATAATTTTAATATTTTAAATGCACCTCCATATAGAAAAAATAAAGGTGGTCCAGGTCCTAAGGTTGACAATGTCACCCATGAGAAAGACACAAGACAACATAGGAAAGAGGAAAAGGCCACAGAAGAGCAAGTAGATAAATGGAGGGAATATAGAAGAAAGAAAACAGAAGAAAAGAAAGAAGAGTAGCTATCTTTTGAAAAATAGCTATCTATCCATATTGAAAGAACTGATCCTAAGGGCTTCAATGTCTCTTACTTTTTACTTGGTGATATTAATAGAAGATTTGATATGATAATTTTTGACTCAAAATGTGTTCAAATCCTCAAGAATAAAATGAGAAAAGTAAATGACTCTATTGTTCTTACTCGGATGAGGTATAATATATCAAAATTTATTTTTACTTATTATATTTTTCTAGCAATATATTTATCATGTTTATGCTCACTATCTCCATTCCTTTTCTAGGTGTGTAATGCATGAGCTCCCCTTTGATCTACAATTGAGATTCTTGATCAATCTATGTCATACTATATGAAGAGTGAGCTTGATACAAGTGCATTTTATCATTGGTTTAATCCAATTGACTTTAATAGTTTGGAGCTCAATCTAGTTTTGTATAATGAAAAGTAAGTAATTTGATATTCTGTTATATTTATGAGTGTTTTTTTTATTATTTTTAGTTCTCATTGGAGCCTAATTGGAATAGACTTTGTGGCCAAGTAATGTTTTCTCATCAATTGTTTGAAAGTAAATCATAAAAATGCTAAGTTGTAAGTTATACAATCCAAGGTCTCCTTGATACTTTGATCTTTTTTTGTAAGTATTCTAAATATTTTGATCTTTTTTTTACAAGTACTCTAAATGTTATTATATTTTTGGTACATAGTTGTAAAAAGATTAATTGAGATGTTAGAGAAAAAGCCTCCCATGTCTTCTGATTTTACTTGTAACAATGCAATAAAGAGATAAGTTGTGGTAAGGTCTTGATTAATGTGGTTGAAAAATAATAAGAAAATTTATTCTATGAACAGCCATGAACAAGTTTCATAGTTTACTTTATATTGTTGTTTGCAGTGTCCTCATCAAGATGATAGACACTCTTGTTGGAGAGTAACTGTAAATGCCAAAATATTGGTTTTTATTTGTCTCAATGATGATAAACTTATAAAGGTAATGTGAAAGATATACTAAACTTTAAGATAGAGGTTCATTGCAAAATAGTCCATTGATGATAATAATATAGTCCATGGTAAATAATAATAATGAACTAAAAATCTTTTCTTACAAATATATTACTATTTTCCAGGGATTGCTATATAAGTGAGCATGTTTAATATATACTTGGAAAAGTTACTATGTGTATATACTCTACATCATATGTATTCAAGGCCAATTTATAAATATCCTTATTTTTGAGTTTTTATTAAATAAAATATAACCCTTTTCAATTCAATCTACAAATAATCACTTTATATTATACCCTTTTATATGTAAAAAATATGTTTAAAAGTATTTTTAAAATACTTTATTTTGAATCCAAGTTGATGCATACATATATTTATGAGTAACTTACGTGAGGTTACATATGAGCAAAGGTCATAATGTAGATAATGGTCAATCGTATAAAACCAAGAAGAACGGACATTAGTGGGGGCTTGGACAATGAAGGAGAGGAGGTACATGACCAACTAAGGCAACCAAAGTATTTAAAAAAAAGTAAAAGGACTCCTAGAAAGGATGTCTCTTCTCCTAAGAAAAATCCTCAAAAAAAGAAGTAGCTTTATCTCATTTCTTGTAAGCCGTTGTGTATAGGATTTCAATAATGTCCTCATAGAACCAAACATCAAGATTCACCATAGGATCTTTGCTAAAATTATCAAGATTTTGGTCTAAAGAAGCTAGACTACCACCAACATAATGCCACCTACTATAATAAAAGGTAAGGATGAAATTTGAAGTAGTAACCATAAATTTACAAGCTATAGAGTTTTGATCTATCTTACATATAAATTTCCCTTCTATCCTAGTATCTCAACATTAGAAAATAAATCAAAAAATATATTAATAGACATAAACAAAGTAACTTTGCTTAACCTACTTGAGATATTAGGTTTTAATGCTCTCTATATCTCAACAAATATTTTACATCTATAGCCCTCACTAATAGAGCTGGATTTGGCAAAAGCCATCAAAGCTTGAAAAATCCAACAAAGAAAGAGGGGATATTGATCCCAATTGGCTACGTTGTATGGGGAAAATATAAGAATGGCCATAAAAATATATTCCATTCTTTGCAAAATCTGTGTTCTTTCTACCTTTGTACATTTCTTATCAGATTGAACCATGCATAACAGTAATAACATCTACAATAGACTCGACCGATTACCATTCCTCAATATTAGAGAACACCATATTGGGGAATATGGGAATTTCCCATAAGTTTGAGACACGTGGTCAAATCTTTGGATTTGTCATAACTTGAACATTGTAACTCCAATAGATTCCAATTTTTAAGCACTTTCCAATGATAGGTCACATCATATGGTTTTGAGAAACTTATGGACATGTTATCCGTGTGTCACCTTTTTAGTATTTAAAAAATGGGAATTGGGAGATTCCCAAACTCACTAATATTGTGTTAGAGGGGTAGTCATCTACAAGACAAACAAATGTTATAATTAAAAATATTAAACCAAGTATGGCAGAGAGAGAGAGAGAGAGAGAGAGAGAGAGGACTAGATTACCACAAAGGAGAGAAAAATACGAGAGGGATTAACAAAATTAGGAAAAAAAGAGTGCCAAGATTTTTACTAATTTGAATTTAGATTAAATCAATCATTATCTTTCATCTAGACATATCTTTAAATAAAACTAACCGAGATTGTATGCTATTAATGCAAAGAATATCATAATCACGAATATAAGAGATAAAAAATAGATATTGATACTACAAATTTGTTATATTATTATGTATATATCTTTTTGTAAAATGATTTTTCCCTTGAAATAGAAATTCTGTTATAGAGGCTTGATCTTATTGGTCCTCCTAGAGCACTCCTCGAGGAAGTTACTATATATATATCCTCTACATCATGTGTGTTCAAGGACTATTTATAAATATCCTTATATGTGATTTTTTCTTAAATAAAACATAATCCTTTTCTATTCAATTTGTAAATAATCCATTTGTATTACACCTTTTTGTATATAAAAAATGATATTTTAAAAATATATTATTTTGAACTCACATGATGCACACATATATTCATGAGTAACTTACCCAAGGGAGCACTCTCTCTCTATATCCTAAAATGCATTTTTGAGACCTAAGAGCTCTACTTCTCAATTGAGGTGCACTAGATAGTGTTTCGATTGATCTTGCATGCAAGGCGACATAATTCCCTACCATGAAGTATCCCAAACTCATCATCCATAGATTCATATTTTAAACTCTCATCCATAGACTTCTTTCCTTTTGTTATTTCTATCTTCTTTTGTATACTTTTTAATAACCTGCCACTCTATGGGGTATAACTCCTACTACTTTTTTCATTGTTTTTAGGACCAAACATGTCTCCAACATGCTGTGCGAGCTTATGCTCAATTGCCAAGACCTATGCACCACTTATTGTTTCAAGCATTTCAAGCCAAGTACAATGGCTACCTCTCATATAGCCATGCACACTCTCTCACCTACAAGCTTACCTTCATACTTGATCATGTTGCCTCCTCCCTCAAGCACTCCAATAGCTTCACGATCCAAGGTGTAAGCTCAAGCAAGCTTGATCCTTAAGCTCCAAACTCCATGCTTTGCCAGAAGAGAGGAGATATTAGACCTCTCACATTTCTATCTCTTGCCTCAATATTTGAGCTTGTTGTTCCTGGTTGTAAGCGGCTATAACTTGCAGCACCTTCTTAGTCAATCACCACTCTTCCTCAAGGTCAGCTATGACTGAGGCCACCACAGATGCACCTAACTTGAGAACCCCTAGGAGCAATATTTGTAGCACTCAGATGTTACATAAGAAAGCTCTTTTCTCCTTTCCTTTTGCTTCATGTGGGTCCTTTTTTTAAAAGGTACATTGGGAGGGAGTACGCTAGACATCATGCTCTTCAGTAGCTACATTTCAAGGGGGCCTAAGAGATTTGCTAAGAAATGCATGGCTTTGCATGTATCCTCTTTGGTTAATTCTTACATTTAGAGTGGCAATAGAGAGGAAAGGATTATTACACTTTGAGGACGTGCTCTCACTCATATCTTCCAAAAGGTTCATGCAAAAAGTTTGACAAGAGAGTGGCCCTTAACATTAGATGGGTAATTGCATAACTATCTATCCCTGCATTGATATCAAAATAGAGGGGTGGAAATCACTCTTCTTGGGCTACAGGTTTTTGTTTTAGTAGGATTCACAAGAGGTGAGGTAATGATAAGTAGTAAGAAAAGTAGGGTTGGGACATGCCGTGAACTTGTTCAAGAAGTGGGTGATGGAGGGTTGGAGGTCTTGTGCCCCAAAGGTCAGACATTCTTCAAGGTTGATGGCATTCATGTTGTAGATCAAAGGAAAGTCATATTTGCCATACTTTTCCTGATCAAAATCCACACCGTGGTGCCTTGGGTAAGCCTTGTAGGTGGGGTCAACCCTTTTGTATGGTAGCATGCTACAAAAAGCCATCCATGCCTCAAAAATGTTATCCCAAATCTTTTGGCGCCATTCAAATTGGGATTTGTAGCCTTTGACTTATCTTGGCTCTTCCATGATCTTATCCTCTAAGCATCTTGCAAGGTCTCTTCTCCATAATGTGAGATTTTAAACCCTCTCATCTAGCGACAACTTTCCTAGTCTCTTTAAGAACTAGATGGATCCTTCAACAACTTGTGGAGGCAACACTAGCTTCAGGGTAGAAGGGTACAGGATTTCAAATTCAAATGGCCTATACCCATTCTCCCACTACTCCCAATGGTTCAATTTGCGTGCCCAATTGATAGATAGTTGTTCCTCAATTTGCAGCATTTGGATATCGAACACTTCTCGTGATCTGGTATTAAACTTCCTCCAAGTTTGTGAGTTCAGCCAAATCCCTATGTTTCCTTTTGGCCTTGATCATTCTTTTTGTGGTGGCAGGATCTTCTTCTTCTTGGACTTCTCCTTCTATTGATGGAGGTGGGAGAAAGCTCTCTTCATTGGCAGGTGGATGTCCCTTGGTGTCATTAAATTTCTCAAAATGAGGCCCTTCCTCCCTTGGTAGTTTTGCTTGGATCATTGTGGTTGGTTGCTCTCGGTACTCTTGTTATCCAATTCCAAAATGCTCTAACTCTTCCCTCAATAGCTTTGCTTGCATCAGAAGTTGCCTCTATTTCGTCAAGCTTGGACTAGTGTTGGTTCTAGGGGTGTGCTCCTGAAGCCCATACATTATGGCTCTCCTTGAGATCTCCAAATTTCTTATTAGCCCTTCCATGAAGTCCTCATCTCCAGCGTGAGGAGTTACATGAAGCACCGTGTTCAAGAAGGCATGTTGCTATACTTCTAGCCTTGCCTCCGCTACTTTGGCCCTTGCTTCCACCCCATGACTCTCCTACTTGCTTCTAGGGCAAGGTGTTTGGCCAAGTCTTTGACAAGATTTCTCTCTTCCTTGGCCTCGGTCTTCTCCTCTATCTTTCCTTAACTTTGGCTTAGCTCTTGTGATAACATTGTCACCACTTTCTCTTGTTCTCTCCACATGCCAACATCTTCTCCTTGTCTTGTTTATGATGGTTCAACTCATCTTTTAGTCAATCCTACTCTTGAAGGGTCCCAAGGATTCAGTTCTCCACCTCTAAGAGCCTTTTAGTTAATATCTTGTCTTTCTGTGCCCTAGCCTCTTGCAGTTCCTTCAACACAGCCATTCCTTTTGCTATCTCTCCTTATAAAACTCTGCATGGGTCTATGTCTTCACCCTTTTCAGCTCCTCAGTGAGCTCATATTTAAGTTTTTTTAGTTGTTCAAGGTGCTCTTCCATGACCTTTTACCCTTGTATGAGGCTTGAAAAGTGCATTTCCAGCACCATTTTGCCTCCTACCTTTGCCATTTGGAGCTTATTTGCACTCTCTTCTTCTTTTTCCACCTCCACTTTCTTCCTTGCTTCTAGTTTCTTCTTTAGATCATTCACTTGCCTCTGACAGATGGTTATCTGCTTTGTCTTCTTTAGCGAGGAAGTAGCAAATGCATCCTTCTCAATCTCTAACTTTGCCTGCCATACCCCCCTTCTTGTCTTTCTTCATCTTTTCGAGTTGGCCTAGGAGCTCCTATACATATTCATCATAATTGGTTGTTAGTATGGCTAATGACATGGACATTGTCGATGCTCCGACCTTGGGCTTCATTGGGTCTTTTCTAGATTCTACGTCCACATTAGCAGGTCTCTTTGTCCCTATCACTGGGGCTCTGCCACTTGGCACTGGGCCAAGCTGCTTCATTGAGTTTAGTAGGTAGTGCACCCACACCACCATGTTGCTTTGGTCCACTCCTACTTCCTGAGGTCTCCTAGGTGGTGGCAGGTGTTGCAATCGGGGCTAGCGATGGTGGTTACATGGGGGCCTTTTCTTTGCCTGGCACAATGGGATCTTGAGCTCTTTCCTCTACTACTACAGCACTGGAGCCTGGTTCATCACATGGGCTTCTCCTTGTGAACTCTTCAGGGTGGGAGGCGTTCTCTACTAACAACCTCAAGGCTAGGGCTAGTTTCTCATTGTCTCCTCTTTTCAGCCTTTCCTCGTTCTCTATTTGCTTCCTTTTTTTTTCCTCTTCTGCCCTTTTAAACTCCTCTTTCATCTTTCCTAGTTGCTCTTCTTCTTCTTCTTGCTTATTTTTCAATTCATCTTCTAGCTCTTTCGACTTCTTATAATTTTGGGACCAACGCCCCCCCTCCCCCCACGCCAAACAAAAAGAAACCACCCTATCTTTACAATGGAGAAAGAGACAGGGGTGCTCATCTTTATGGGTTACCACACAAGTGATTCATGAGCCAGTAAGTGATTGAGGGTTTCTTCCACCACTTCTTGTCTTTCTAAGTCTCCAATGGTCTCCTGGGGATGATGGTAGTGAGCACACCTTCAAACCCTATGTTGGAGACCTTGGCTGTTGGCTTCTTCCTTGCCATCTCCGATGTGGAAACCAGAGACTCCGCACCTCTTACTCTAGCTCCTATGTAGCTAGCACTTTTGTTGAGGATCCAATAGTCTTATGCACATAGCCATTCCAATTGATTTTATCTGGAGACTTAGCCACAAGGCTCTTGAGTTGTGGCACTCCAATCCTGCTCATCATCAAGGCATTGTACCTTTGATTGGAGAATAGAACATGTACTATCTTCAACTGTAGCCTGATGTTAGGGTCGGGGATGTCGGCTAAGATGACTCCATCATTCATATATATTTGGGCCTTGTCCATCCCCAACATACTTTAAATACTTCTCTTGGGCTGCCTCTTGGGCTGTCTCTTGGACTTGTTGACTAGTCATAGAGCTCTTTCCACCATTTTGGAACTCAACTCAACTTCTACTTTTTGATTCTCTACCCCTTGCCTCACAATCATGATGCCATAGTTCTTGTTATTTAGCATCAAAATTTTGCAAGAACTTCATGCATTTGTTGTAGTCAATGGCTTGGTCAACCTTCTCCATATATTTACTAAGGTTACACTAGTCAACAATCTGTTTTAACTTACTCTTCCATTGCCATGTCTTCTAAGTTCTAGATGCTTCTGTAGTTAGGTTGATTAAGGGCCCTTGTTTCCATTTTTAGGCTGTATTTGGCATGCTCTTCTTTGCTGAATGGAAGCTTGCTGCCTTTGTCATACCCTACTATCTTGAGCTCCTAACATGATGCAACAACTCACTATTAGTTCACTTGAAATGACTCTTTGAAAAAAGATAAGGGGTCCATGAATATATGCTATGGAAAGGTAAAATTCTCAAGTACAGAATGAACATTTTTACTTCAAGCAATCCTCCACATAGTCTAAACAAGAATTTCATGAAAATTTTTCTTAAGTACAAATTGATTTTTGTCTGTCATTTTTACTTTTAAAATTTGGTTTAAGTTTCAAGTCATGTCTACTTTTTCATCTCATCCCCCCTAAGGAGTGATAAAAAGCCTTCCTAGGATTGGAGGACAAAATATTAAGGACATTAAAAGCATGCTTGTTGTACTTTACTTCATCATGAGCCAACGGTCCGTAAAAGTTTGGGTTATACTGGAAGTGGGCATGATGGTCCATGTCATGAGGTCTAATGCATATGCCATGTAATGTAGGTCACGGCATCAGTTAGGAAGTCATCAAAGTTCATCCTACTCGCGGTGTGTAGATCTTGGTCAAGATTTGAACAAAATAGAGGTGGGCCATAATGTGGTCTTCTAATGGTTGATTGCAAAACTAATGGCCAATACTTTGAACAAGATAGGAGCCGCATAGGTTGGATCATACTCAAAGGTTTTGATTTCCTGTCTATGCTCAGTATTGGTCATAATTTCGTAGCCCTCTTGTTCCCATTGGAGATGAAGAAGTACCATTTATGCAGAAAATAAGAGTGAGAGTTGACTAGCTTTTTCAGCTCTTCTAGCTGCTCACTTGTTATAGAGACTTTGCTCCTACTGTAGGATGTGATTAGCCATTGTTTGTGAGCTTGCTCTCAAGAGATCTTGTTGGTGATCAATTCCTCGGCTATCATGGGAATCTTGACAAACATAAATGTAGATTCTTCTTAGGTGCATGGCAAGGAGCATACATCAACTTTGCTACTACTAAGGACTTGTTTAAAAGGCCTAAGTACAATCATTCTCATAGCTCCTAGCTAGCATGGCGAAGGTGGTATACAATCATCTAATACAAGTGATCAAGTTGTCCCCTATATTTGTTGCTAGGTTTGAGGCCAAGGTAAGGATAGATATAAGCTCATAGGATGGTCTAAGGCCTGCAAGAGTTTGGGGTTTTGGCTAGGACTGGATAACTTAGGAACTGATGCCTATTGCATGGATTGGTCAGTAGGGCATTTAGTAGCCACTTGTGTAATGGGTTGGTCTTGGGGCACAGCCACCTACTCTCTACCGTCCTAATAATTCATCGGAAGTCCTCTCCCTATTACCCTCAGGCTAATGGCCAAGCCGAATCCACAAATAAAATCTTAGTCAACGTGATTACAAAAGTCGTGTCTACTTCAAGAAGTGACTGGGACAACAAGCTAATGGCGGCCTTGTGGGCCTATTGCACAGATTATAAAACGGCTATAGGACAGACGCCTTTTAGGCTGACGTACGTAACTGAAGCCATTTTGCCCTTGAAATTCTTCATTCCTAGCTTAAGGCTAGCAGTCCAGGAGCGTTGGGAGGGAAGAGAGGCTTGGACCAATCGCTTACTGGAGCTAGAGTATCTAACGGAGACCCGATTCCTCTCCACTCACTCTCTGATTTGTGAGAAGGCTCGACGAAAGATGTGGTTTGACAAGCATGTCAAACAGTGAGACTTTGAACAAGGGGACCTTGTTCTGCTATACTATGTAAAAGGACATAAACAGAAGATGAAGTTTCAGGGGCTAGGGCCTTTTAGAGTACGCATGATTGGTAGAATAGGGAATGTTGAGTTGGAGACACTTGAAGGCGAAGAAATAGGCTTTTTTAATGGCAGCCACATAAAAAAGTACTATCCTCCTTCCCATCCATTACATGAGCCACCCATGTTAGAACCCCCACTGAATGTCTACATGGCTACTATAACCGGCCTTACAGATGACGACGAAGAAGTAGTGGCACCGGCGTATCTACGAATCACAGTCGCAGCAGGAGCGATGTGTTCTTTCGATGCCTTGATTGATGAAGGGGCCGACTACAACATCTTGACGCATGACCATTGGACACGCATTGGTCAACCGAAACTACATTCCACTAATGCCAAACTCACCCCATTTGGGGGTGCTGCTTATTCGCTCCTGGGAAAATGCAAAGTAGTCGTTTCCATCGAGTCTGAAAGTTTGCAACCTTTCTTCCATGTGTTTCCTGACACTAAAGGAGCCAATAGTGTGTCACTATTGGGTCGCATTTTCAAGAAGCAAACGAACTGTAATGTGGATTACAACCTAAACAGCATTCATCTTGCTATCGGCAATGTGCGTATAGTAACGACTTTCAGCAATGGCTGTCATGATTCCTCCACCATTACGAAGCCATCGGTAGAAACCCCTACGACCACGCTCTAGCCCAAGTCTAAGCAGAAGAAGACTACGGCCTCGTGCCAGGCTCTCGACCCCACGCCCAAACCCACCAAGAGTGCTCACAAGGCCAAGGAGTCAAAGCTTATGTGTGTGCCAAAACCGCAAAAACCACATCCGGGTAGACCACCCAAATGTGATCCTAATCGCCAAAATCATCAGCCGGTCACGGCCTAAGAGGCAGTCTAGACGCTATCGACGTAGACACACAACCACACCGCGATGGATCCCCAAAGATCTCTTGCAAGCACAAGGATACTACGAGGGCAACCCCTGGATTTGGGTGCCTAAAAATGGCCAGCTAAAAAGCTCATCTACAAGCAATCTCACCCCAGTGAGGGAGGCTTGCACACGTGGTGCCCTAAACATAGTCAGCACGCCATTGCCAGCTGTGGCTAGTAAACTCCAGCTCATCTATCGACCAAAGCAAATGCCACAATCCTTAAACCTACCTAAGCCAGAGAACTTTAAAACCCCTATGACTGCTCACTTAGAACCCAGCACAACCCCCATGCCCCCAGAGCTTCTTACAGCACCTCAAAGTGCTTCGGAGTGCAAAGCCCAACCTGTGACACCGATGATGGAGTCAGCACTATCCAGTCCAGTTGCACCATCCCCACCAGCAGGTCTTAAACCTTCATACGCGATACGACCTTTCCTCTCCTTGGCTAAGGACCTTGCCGCGACTTCTGGGGATGACTTAATAACCTGCATCAAGATGTTGGACGAAACTCTCACTACATTCGCTAGAAGTTATGAGAGGCTAGACCTAGGCCTTCTTGACAAAACACTTGCTTCGGATGTTCGTGCATTACCATACACTTGGGAAGAATACGAACTTATGACCACTAAATTCCCCAAAATCGCTGCCGAACTGATAGAAAACAACAAAATCTCAAAGGAGCAAGCTGCCCTCAGATGCCTAGTCACTTCATATCGTAAGCCTCCTCCTTATGTTCCTAAACACGAGATGCAAGAGCTCACGCAGATGGAAAGCTCACCTTCCACGTTCTTGCAGCAGTGGTTTGCTCTGAGAATCCAATGGGAGAAAAAAGGTTGCCGAATAATGACCAATGCTGAGCAACACAGGGCAATTAAAACCATCAAATATGACCCTACTTATGTGCCACCTATCTCGTTTAGGGTTTTTTCCATCACCCGCAATCAGCAGTTGGACGATCATGTGCTCGCTCACCCCTACATTGACCAATTCCACACGGAAGAGGAATTACATGTTGCCAGCTTCCTTAATACTGGAGATCTCTTTCACGATGTCTTGACCTACATCTCCCAAGTCTCCATCCAACCATCTGCTCTTGATTGTCATGCTCAACTGGAATACAATCCGAAATTCTACACGTGGCTTCTTCACACGTAAAGTCTTACCCCAACAGGACCAAAGCCCTTCACCTTTTAACCCCCAATCCTAGGAAGGATTCTTTTCTCAGCCGGAAGAGGAGGGGGTATGTGGGTATGTGGGTATGTATGTGGGTATGTGGTGAAGGTGAAAAGAATTAGATAGAAAATGAATAAAAAGGGGGTATAGTAAAGTAAAGGTAGTGAAAAGCATAAGCATTAGTATGAGAAAAATGGCTTCCTAAAAATTCAGTCAAGAGTTTTCATTCTCGCATAAACAGCAAAGTGCTATGTGAAAAATGCTAACGAAAGTTACGAATTATGGCAGGAGCAGAAAATGTCGCAGCAAGACCGCGCCCATCGACTCCCGTTCATTGACGAGGAAAGGGAGCAGTATCGCATCCAATTAGAGAACGGCGCCTTCGGCCAGCTCAAGTTCTGAACCATCCACAACATCGAAGTCATGGTGGCGAAGGAGGAGGCAGCCAGGAGGGTAGTGGAACAGTGCAACCTTACAAATTATATTGAAAATTTCTTGCAGGAGCCAGATCACTTAAAATGCGTAGAATTCCTCATAACATACAATCCAGACCAGAAAGGTGGCATTGTAACAGTGGGCCGAGGAGAGGGTGCAAAGCAGGTGCAAGTCCGGTTGGATCCAACCTTGGTGGAAAAGGCTCTGGGATTGGTACCAAGGACAGAAAGGAGACAAAAAAGGGATGTTTATGCCTTGTTGAAAATGAAGAAGGAAGAGGTGCTCACGAATGACGGCATAAGCATCCATGACATCCTTGACATAGACGCCAGGTTGCAGGCCAAGTTGGTGCACGTGCTCTTCTCCAGCCAACGATACAATTCTTTAATGCATCGAATTAGCATGCCAATGCTGGAGAACGTAGCGGCCCACACCCCAGACGAGGTGGATTGGAATGGCTACGTGCGAAAGACGATTGATCAAGCGGCCAAGGCACTAGCCCTGGGAAGTGCACCAACAGGAGGAGAATCTCCGGCTTCCAAGGTGACGGAAAGGAAGAAAGCCTCCTCCAAGGCCTCTTTCATTGGATACGGAGGAGTCTTGACTGCACTCATTCATGAGGCAGTAAAGGCAGCATAGGGGCCAGAGGAGGGAGAAGGAGAAATGCTAGAGAGGTTGCCCCCTCGTTAGGACAAAGACAGGTCCACCGACAGAATGGAAATAGAAGAAGAAGGGGAGGGACAAACTAGTAAGAAGACAATCAGGACAACGAAGAAGAAGGCGGCGCAGGGGAAGAAGAAGAAGAAGGATGAAGGCAGGAAGAAGGAAAGGAAAGACTTGGAAAGGGCGAAGAGGGAATCCCTGAAAGAAGCAAAGGAGAGAGAGAGAACGAAGAGACAGGAGGAGGAGAGGGAAAAAGAGGAGTTACAGAAAGCCAAGGACGCATCAAAACAAGAAGCTGAAGAGGAGAGAAGAAGGGAAAGAGAACAGAGAGGGAAAAAGAAGGAGGAGCAGAAGAAAAGATAGGAGGAAAGGAAGAGAAAAGCGGATGAGGAGGAGGAGGAGCTACGAAGAAAGGAGGAAGAGGACCTGGTGGAGGCCACCCGTCGGTCCATTGAGCAACAGTGCCGAGCAAACGAACTAAGGAACCTGAGCCTGTGCAGAGAAGAGGGGCCACGGTCCAGCACACAGGTGCCAAAGTTCGTGCCACCTCCAGTCCCCGAAGGCAAAGGCAAGGCCCTGCTCCATCCGATCCCTACCCTCTTGGTGCCTCCCGTGGAACTCATCACCATCACCCCCAGCATCCCCACTAGCGCAAATGTGTCAAACTTCATGGCGTGGATGCAGTATTTTATCAACAAGGAAATGGGCCAGGGGCAGAGCACAGAGACTACGGCCACAGGACAAAAGAGGCCAGCCACACGGATGCAAAATCCAGCCAAGAGCCCAAAAAGCAAAAAGTCGAAGCCTCTACCTCGCCCATTCATGCAACGATGACGCCATCGGCTAATTACGATGAATACATCGCCGAGCTGCTCTCCCAATTGGAGAGAGTGAAGGAGGAACGCAAAATAGCCGTGGGGCTGAGTTGGCAGCCGAGAAGGAAACCGTGGCCGCCTTCCAGCTGGACAAGATAAGAATGATAGCCTTGCAGCAGCGCGAGATTGCAGATCTGAAACAAGAACTGAAGGCTAAGGATGAGAGGGAGGAACATTGGAGGCAGCTGCTCAAAAACGAGACTCAAGAGTTAGTAAACATGTAAAGAGAGCACAAGCTCCTAATAGTGCAATACCAGGAGCTTGTTGCGAAATCTGCTGACATTGATGCACTCGTGGTGGAGCTGAATACCAGGGACGAAGAAAGAAAATGAGACATGGAGGAGCAGCAGGAGGAACTCAAGCGCCTAATAGATCAGTCGACCTCTGAAAGAGAAGAACAAGAGAGGCTAGTAAGGGAACTAGAGGATTATGAGCAGAAAATCATGATGCTGACCTTAAGGCAGGGAGAAGGCTTGGAAGTAATGAACAAAAGGGCAGAGGAGTGGGCCGCACACAACGAGAAGAGGGTGAAGACACTAGCGCGCCGCCTTGCTCTAATAGAAAAAGAGAAAATCATCGCGGAGAGCAAGGCAGAGGTAGCCCAAGTGGCCTTCAGAACTCAACAGAAGTCCTTCCTCGACACCATCTTGGATGCCACCCAGGCAGCACAAGGAGAGCCACTGGAGGCAGTGCAAAGGAAGCTCAGCATGGCAAGAAGAGCCCTACACTCTGGACTACAAATGCCACCATTACCGACTGAGGTTAGGCTGAGTTTGGAGGAACAGCGAAAATACCTAATGCGGGCCGGCCTAACCCCCAGGAGATAGATGCCCTCGGGTTCAAGGAAGAAGCAGCACACGCAGAACGGCAGGGGGAAGAAGCAAAGCTAGAAATCGATGTGAATCGATTCAGGGAAGATGTAGTCCCACAACCCCCTCGCCATAGGCCCAAGACCCGCCACCCACAAGAAGACCCAGCTGCAGAAAGAAAAGCCATCTCTAAAGAAAGACGCAAAAAACTGGTGGAGGAGTCCAGACAAAAACTGAGAGCCAAACCAGCCATGCTACCATCTGCGCCTCTCCCTCCATGCCCAGATGATCTTTCTACAGGATTCCACGCAGAACTGGTGGTGTGGGAGGTACAGGAACTAGGAAAAGATCCATTCTCCTTCAGTTTCCTCCTACCCAATAGTCTGTGGAGGGTCGTGCCTCTCAAAGTGATGGACGAGGTGATCGCGGTCGGTGGCCGGTTGGGGAAGAAATGGCTGGAGGAGCGGGAAAAGACCCCAACCTCCTAGGGCACCGAAGCGGCCGACTACTGGCAAGATAAAATTTTTGAAATCCCCCACACTGTATAAAACTATAAGAGCCAACCCCTGTGGAGGAGACGAATATGTGACATAAGCATGCTCTCCTGGATGGCTTTTTGTAATACCCTGCCATTCAAGTGGAACGGCCCTGCTTACATGGCATACCCTCGAAGGGTAGGGGTAGATTTTGATGCCACCCTCCATAGGCGGTATGACTTTCCCATTATTTATAACTCCACTGTAGCATCCTTTGACAACGCCCTTCTTTTTACCGCAGAAAGCCTAGACGAGTCTATGATGCACTTCCTTGCAGACTTTTCCTCATGTCGTGACCCCGCTTTTATAACCACTTGTAATTATCTTAGGTTACTTAGGCTACTTCTTAAGCAGGACCCGACTCCACAAGAGCACGGCCTGCCTCCCCTATTATTTGACCCTAATGCTATAGATAGTTGCGCCATGGCTCGTCTCATGATGAGGGCTAGTCTCCTTCCCTCTTTTTGCCTAGCCCTCCTAGAGGACATGAATGACAGCCAGTTCACTAGATGCAACCACCCCTTCCTCTCCACCACCTCCCTTCATGTCCGCATGAATCTAAAAGATTACATGTAAAGTCACCAATTTTTAAGCAAGTCTCTCTGCCCCCCTTCTCCTCCTCCTCATTCCGACCAAGATAAGTAGGCCTATGTATCATTTCAAAAAAAAAAAAGAGAAGAAGAAGAAGAAGCACCACAGTCACTACACCTAGGGTTCTCCCTAGCCCCCTCCCCACTTCACGCTTAGGGCACATCAAGGGCAGGACTTTCAGACATGTCACCCTAAGGCTCGCACCGCACCTCCAACGAAGCACAAGCTGGGTCCTCAAGTGTGGGACGTTACCAAGGGCTTGGACCCATCTCCCAGTTCCACTGCCATGAGCACCACACACTACACGGCAAGTAGACACACCCCTTAGGGAGTGCAATGGTCACCTCCTCACTAGGACAAGGATAGGTCCACCGATAGAACTGAGACAGAGGAAGAAGGGGAAGGATAGACAAGCAAAAAGACAACCAAGAAGCCCAAGAAGAAGACAATGTAGAGAAAGAAGAAAGATAACGAAGGCAGAAAGAAGGAGAGAGAAGACTTGGAAAGGGCAAAGAAAGAGTCCCTAAAAGAGGCCAAGGAGAGAGAGAGGAAGAAGAGACAAGAGGAAGAGAAGGAAAAAGAAGAATTACAGAAAGCAAAGAAGGTATCGAAATAGGAAGCAGAGAAGAAGAAAAGAAAGGAAAAAGAAGAAAAAGAGAAAAAGAAGGAAGAGCAGAGAAAAGCGGAGGAGGAAAGGAGAAGAAAGGCGGACGAGGAAGAGGAAGAACTACAAAGGAAGGAGGAAGAGGACCCGGCTGAAGCCACACGCCGATCCATTGAGCAACAAAGCCAAGCTGATGAATTGGGGAACTGGAGCCCACATAGAGAAGAAAGGCCAGGGTCTAGCACTGAGGTACCGGAGATCGTGCCACCTGCAGTCACTGAGGGCAAGGGAAAGGCCCCAATTCATCCAATTCCTACCCTCCTGGTGCCTTCCACTGAGCCCACCACCATCACCCCTAGCATCTCGACCAGTGCTGATGTGTCAAATTTCGTGGCATGGATGCAATAATTTATCAACAAAGAGGTGGCCTAGGGACAAAGCATAAGAACCACGGCCATAGGACAAAAGAGGCCAGCTACTGATGCGGAATCCAGGCAAGATCCTAAAAGGCAGAAGGTAGAAGCCTCAACCTCACCCATCCACACAACGATGACGCCATCGGCTAACTACGACGAGTACGTCACCGAGCTGCTCTCCCAATTGGAGAAAGATAAGGAGGAATGCAAGATAGCCGTGGCTGAGTTGGCAATCGAGAAGGAATCAGTATAGGTAGCCGCCTTCCAGCTGGATAAAACAAGGATGATAGCCATGCAGCAAAGGGAGATCGTAGATCTCAAACAAGAAATTAAGGCTAAGGATGACAGGGAGGAGCACTGGAGACAGCAGCTTGAAAAGGAAACACAGGAGCTAGTGAAGATGCAAAGAGAGCACAAGCTCCTGATAGTGTAATACTAGGAGTTGGTTACAAAATCTGCTCAAGTTGATGCGCTTGTGGCTAAGCTGAATGCCAGAGATAAGGAGAGAAAACAAGACATAGAGGAGCAGCAAGAGGAGATTGAAGATCAACTAAACTCTGAAAAAGAAGAGCAAGAGAGGCTGGTCAGGGAGTTGGAGGACCAAGAGCACAAACTCATGATACTAACCCTAAACCAAGGAGAGAGCTTGGAAGAAATGAACAAAAGAGCAAAGGAGTGGGCTGTGCATAATGAAAAGAGGGTGAAGAAACTAGCACGACGCCTTGCTCTGGTAGAGAAGGAGAAAATCATTGCAGAGAGCAAGGCAGAGGCCGCCCAAGTGGCCTTCGGCTCGCAACAAAAAGCCTTCCTCGACACCATCCTGGACAACACCCGCTCAGCGCAAGGAGAGTTGTTGGAAGTGACGTAGAGAAAGCTCAGCATCGCATGCAGAGCCTTACATGCTGGATTGCAGATGCCACCCCTACCAGAGCAGAGGTTAGGCTGAGCTTGGACGAGCAACGAAAATACCTAACCCCCCAGGAAATCGATGCCCTCGGATTCGAAGAGGAAGCACCACAAGGAGAACGGTAGGGGAAGGAAGCAGAAATTGAAATCGACATGAACCGATTCAGGGAGGATGTAGTCCCACAACCCCCCTCGCCACAATCTCAAGAGCCACCACAAGAGAACCCATCTGCGGAAAGAAAAGCCGCATCTAGGGAAAGACGCAGAAAGCTAGTAGAGGACGCTAGGAAACAGCTGAGAGCCAAACCAGCCGTGCTGTCGTCCGCACCCCTCCCACCTTGCCCTGATGATATCCTCGCGGGATTCCATGCAGAACTGGTGGTGTGGGAGATACAAGAACAAGGAAAGGATCCATTCACCTTTAGTTTTCGCCTACCCAACAGTCTGCGAAGGGTCTTGCCGCTCAAGGTGATGGATGAGGTGATCCCGATCGGTGGGGCCGGTTGGGGCAAAGATGGCTAGAAGAGTGAGAAAAAACCCGACCTCTTGGGGCACAGAAGCCGCTCATTATTGGCAGAACAAAGTTTTTGAAGTCTCACACACTGTACAGGGCTACAAAAGCCAACCCCTGTGGAGGAGGCGAGTATGCGACATCAGTATGCTCGCCTGGATGGCGTTTTGTAACACCCTACCATTCAAGCGGAACAACCCCACCTACATGGCATACCCTCGAAGGTAGGGGTGGATTTTGATGCCACCCTCCACGGGCGGTACGACTTTCCTATTATTTATAACTCTAATGTAGTATCCTTCGAGCATGCCCTTCTCTTTACCTCCGAAAGCCTAGATGATTCTATGACCCACTTTCTTGCAGATTTCTCCTCATGCCCTGATCCCGCCTTTGTAACAACTTGTAATTATCTTAGGTTACTCAAGCTACTCCTTAAGCAGGACCCGACTCCACAAGAGCGCAGCCTACCTCCCCTCTTCTTTGACCCTAATGCTATTGACAACCGTGCCATGGCTCGTCTTATGATGAGGGCTAGTCTCCTCCCCTCTTTTTGCCTAGCCCTCCTAGAAGATATGAATGACAACCAATTCACTAGGTGCAATCACCCTTTCCTCTCCACCACTTCTCTTCATGTCCGCATGAGTCTGAAAGATTACATGCAAAGTCACCAGTTTTTTAGCAAATCCATCCGACCCCCTTCCCCTCCTCATTCCGATGAAGACAATTAGGCCTGGCTGTCATTCCACAACTGAAAAAAAAAAACAAGAGAATATTTGAAAGGAAAAGCACACAAGCACTCACTTGTAGAAGCACTTAAACACCACATAGAGCACTATCACTGCACCTAGGGGTTCTCAAGTTAGGTGAACCCGGTCGCCTCGATCGGCGGCTCCGCTCCACCCCCTAGCCCTTTTTGCTTCCCCACTTCGTGCTTAGGGAACATCAAGGACAGGACATACCTAGGGAGCTAACACTCGCCTATGGTTAAACCTGTCACCCTAAGCCACTTGCACCGCACCTCCCTTAACACAAATGGGGTCCTCAAGTGTGGAACATCACCCAGGCTTGCGTGCAGTTAGACCCACCTCCCCATTCCACTAGCACGAGCACATTGCACTAACACAGTAAGGTAGACACTCCCCTTAGGAAGAGCACTACACCTTCTCCTTTCAGGCATCACACAAGCGGCAAACCACCAACTTCGGAGGCCCCCGTCAACCACTCGCTATCCATCTGGCTTCCCCCACAAGCATCAGCTTCCACACGCACCTGAATCTACATATGGCCCTTCCCTTTACACCATCATTGCCCAAGTGCCTACCACCCTACAACAACACAGAAGTGCCATGGGACTGGCACCCGTCTCGGAGGGGGGTAATATGAACCCCAAGTCGAAAATGGCAGAAAGGCGGAAAAAGCATCGAAGAAGAGCAAAAACATGCAGGAGACCTCTAGAAGCTAAGCCGAGACCAAAGGCACAATTTTAAATGAAAGGCACCTCAAAAAACTTGAAAAACTCTTGTAAAAGAGCACCAGGCTCCCTCCTATGCCAATTGTAAAATATTAGATGGGCATAGGCTAGAGGCATAAGGCTAGAAGAGGGAAATGGAAAAAAGACCTTGCCACAATGGCCAGTCATGTAAAAAAGGGGATGGGTGCCCATGGGATTTTAGGGTTTGTATATAAAGTTCAAAAAGTGAATGGAAACTCATTTTTTTGGTGTGTGGCTAACAAGAGCTCCTCTTCTTCTTCTCTTCTTCTCTTATTCTTGCTTGTGTGTGCTCTTGAGAGAGAGTGTGTGAGAGTGTGAGGGAGTGAGTGTGTGGGAGTGAGGGATCAAGAGGGTGAAGCTCTTCACCATCTCCTCTTCTCTTCTTCTCTTCTCTTCTCTTCTCTTCTCTTCTCTTCTCTTCTCTCGCGCGCGTAGCTATGGAGGATGGAGCTTGGAGAGGGAGGAGGCTTGAGGATGCTTGAGCTAGCATCAAGAATCGTGGAGCTACCGAGGTGTACGAGGGAGAAGGCTACTCACATCGGCATCAAGGTAAGCTCACTACACTCGTAGGATCGATAGCACGTCAGCTAGGTGAGAGATAGCCATTAGAGCTTGCTTGAAATGCTTGAAGCAATAAGTGGTCTGTGGGTCTTGGTGGTTGAGCGTGAGCTCCCACTACAGGCGACAACCATCCATATGATATTGAAGGAATGAGCACCATACACATGACTCTTGAAAATGGTCATGAATTGATCCTTCGTGATGTTAGTTATGTACCTGGCATTAAGAAGAGTTTACTTTCTATTGGGCAGCTAGACAACAGGGATTACTCCACTACCTTTGGTAGTGAAATGTGAAAGATATACAAAGGGTCTAGGCTAGTCACTAGAGGTGAAAAACGGAAAAATCTACAATATCTTTACTGCAAGGCACTTCCTGGAAAGTTTGTTGCAGTTGTTGAACTATAAACACACATGAAGTTATAGCACAAGAGTCTTGGACACACGAGCCCAAAGGGTTTACATGCAATTTCTTCACTTGAAAGAGTTGATGTGAAAAACTCAAAGCTTGACTTTTGTGATGACTATGTTTTGAAAAAAACATATAAAGAGTTCATACTCTCATGGAGCCTCTAGGAAGGCATGTATCTTGGATTTAGTCCATTCTAATGTATGCACCATGCTAATAAAAACTAATAGTGGTTGTAATTATTTTGTGTCTTTTATTGATGACCATTCTAGAAAGTTATGGGTTTACTTGCTTAAGCGATGCAATTAAAAAGTTTTATGCATTTGTTAATACTCAAAGGGGTTTAAAATTAAAATGGGAGCTTATAGATCCTTATGATCCGTTATCTAATGGTGTGGTGGAGCAAATGAATCACATGTTATGTGAGAAGATTAAGTGCATGCTTTCCATAGCTAATCTCCTGCAATCATTTTGGAGAGAGGCACTTAAAACTATAGTGCATCTTTGCAACCAATCTCAACACTGTGCACTTGAAAGTGACATCCTTGAAGAGATTTGGTGTGGCAAACCTACTTCATATGACCACTTCAGGGTCTTTGGATCTACAAATGCTATGCACATGTACCTATGATAGCAGAACCAAACTTGACATGAAATCCAATAATAGAGGCATCTTCATGGGTAATGAAGATGAAGGTGAAATGTGCTATAGAGTTTGGGTTCCAAGAATGAAAAATGTGCTAGTAGCTGGGATGTGGTATTTAATGAGTCAAAGCTACTGAAAAATGCCACATCTAATGACTTGGACAAAAAGAAAGTAAAATTTCAGCATGATCAACCACTTGAACAACCATCAACCCCACTAAAATTTCAGCTCCATTTTATGCTGGTTATGATAATCAACATTTCATCATTGAGCCATATGAGAATAGGTAGCAAAGGGATGCTGACATTTAGTTAGGGCAACAAAATAAACATGCTGAAAATGAATTATAGTAGCTTGAAAATGTATTACATCAACTTGAACATGTAGTTTAGCAGCCAAATAATGAGGTCATTGACATTCCTTTGGATGTGGATCCATTGCTTGATAACACATATAATTGGATAAGAAGGTCTACAAGTGTCAAAAGACCTATACAAAGGTTTCATCCCTCTTTGGACTGCATTTTTCTCACAAATGAAGGTGAGCCGCTTACATGCAAAGAGACATTATCATGTGAGTTAAAGAAAAAGTGGGAGCTAGCTATGCATGAATAAATAAATCATTGTATCAGAATGATACTTGGGATTTGGTTTCATTACCCAAAGAATGGGAAGCTTTTCCTAATAAATGGGTCTATAAAATCAAGCGTGTGGGTGGCAAACCCAAACACAAAGGCAAGCTTGTGGCTAAGGGCTTTACGCAGAAAGAGGGGATTAACTTTCAAGAAGTCTTTTCACTTGTTTTCACAATGACCACTCTTTGGGTATTGTTTGCTATCTTAGCCTCTATGGATCTTGAACTTGATCAGATGGATGTTAGAACTACATTCTTGCATGGTGACTTGGAAGAAGAGCTGTACATGAATCAACCAGAAGGCTTTGTTATGCCAAGAAAGGAGCACTTTGTGTGTAAGCTTAAGAGAAGCTTGTATGGTATGAAACGAGCTCATAGATAGTGGTATAAAAAATTTGAAGCCTTCATGCTCTCACATGGGTTTGAAAGGAGCAATGTAGATCACTACTTATATATGCTATGGTTGCCACTAGACCTGACATTGCTCATGCAGTGGGACTTGTGAGCAGATTTATGTCACATCTTGGCAAAGCACATTGGAAAGCCGTGAAATGCATCTTACAATACCTAAAGGACACACAAAGAAAATGTATTTGCTATGGAAAGGGTATGTTAGATCTCTAGGGGTATTGTGATGCAAACATGATAGGTGACTTGGATACTAACAAGCCTACTAATGGGTATACATTTATGTTGACTGGAGGGCCAATTTCTTGGTGCTCTAGATTGCAAAAGATGGTAGCAAGTTCTACCACTGAGATTAAAGATATTTTATCCAACACTGAAGCTTCGAAAGAAGCTAATTGGCTTTGTGATTTGACCATCAAAATAACTATACTTGGATGTGATAGCCAGAATGTTGTATGCCTGGCTAAGAATGCGATGTTTCATGCACATTGTTGCAGCGCATAGGGTTGAAGGTCACCATAGGGGTTTGGCAAGAGAAGAATGTATGGGGGTTCAACAGCTTAGACTTCAGAGATGGTAGAGATAAGAAAAGGGTTGAATGTTTCAAGCCAAGTTCTTGAAGATAAGAGACATCAGGGTGTAGGTAGATTCAAGGAGAGGAGTAGACGGAAGAGAAGGGGTTCAAAGATAATGAAGATGTAGAAGAATACTCTCAAAAAGAATTAGAAAATATAGAAGAATACTAACAGAGATGAAGCTTGTCAATTTCTTTCAGTATTATGAGAAAATATAACTCTAATAGACAAAAACGTGTACAAAATAATGCATTCCTCTATGCTGCTTAGATCCCAAATCTGATTCTTCCAATGGCTCCGAAAGGAGGGCTAAATACCAGGACACTTGGCCAAAATCCTGCCAGATCACTCCTTCTTCATCTCCCACTTTTGGAGTGTTGTTCACTGCTTGAAAACAACGATCGCACGTCGCACGATTTTGCTAATCTCTTTTTTTACATAAAATCCTCTCAAATTGGCTAAAAGCTACATGCTTTCTTTTACATGTCCTCCTAATCTAGAAGTTTCTATAGTTTTATGGATTTTTATAAGAGATAATATCTAGAATATCAAAACTTGACTAAAAACTTATCCAAAAAAATCTAATATTTTGAACCATGGACACTAATACTAATGTCTAAAGTGGCATTGGCTCTCTAAATCTAAAAGGAAGCCACACTCTAGATTTTTTTACACGGTGTGCGTATAGCGGCACGACATTCACCCACTCCTAACCTGCACATCCTCTGGCATGTGCCACACAGATTTGCAATGTCAAAAGAAGTATCTTCTACCATGTCAATGTCTTCAATCACAATATTAGTGAGTTTGGGAATCTCCCGATTCCCATTTTTTGAATACTAAAAAGGTGGCACCCGGATAACATGCCCATAAGTTTCTCAAAACCACATGATATGGCCTATCATTGGAAAGCGCTTGAAAAATGGAATCTATTGAGCTATAGAGCGCTTATTTGGAGTTATATTGTTCAAGTTATGACAAATCCAAAGATTTGACCACGTGTCTCAAACTTATGGAAAATTCCCATATTCCCCAATATGTTGTTTTCATCTTCTGCCTCTTCTTCTTCCTCTATGTCTTCATGCTCTTGAATTATATTCAAGTCTTCTAGCTCATATGTTGAACTTTCTCTTCGTTTGAAGAGCTTGATTCTTTTTCCAGATATGGGTATCTTCATGCTTGTTCCATCCAATTCAGCCAATGAATATGTGGCATTGTCATGAACGACCTTTACCACATATGGGCCAAACCAATGCTTTACCATCTTCCTAGAAGTACTATATTGATTGTCTAGGCTGCTGTCATAGACAAGCACCCAGTCATTTTCTTGAATTACTCTTGGCTGAAGTCGATGTCGCTTATCAAATCTTCTTTTGTTCTTTAGTCTTGTTGTCTTTAGCTTCTCAATAGCTGCTTGAACATCTTCAGGCCTTCTTTCTAGCTGCCATATGCGCAAAGTCAGCAACTCTTCTCTATTGATGCCTTCCTCCCAAGGTAGAAGACTCCATGTGAGAATAGATTCTTCAATTGGCATAATTGGTTGTTGTCCATGCATAAGTTCAGCTGGCATATAGCGAGTCATTGAACTGCGAGTAGTCCGGTCAGCCCATAATGCAAAATGTAGCATTTTAGGCTATTCTTTGATCTTTCCTCTACAAGACTTTGCTAGAGCTTTGAGAATAGGTTGATGACCTCTATCGCTCTTTCCATTGCCTTCAGGGTTGTAGGATGAAGTTAAAGCCAAATTAATACCCAATTGAGCAAAGAAGTTGCGTACCTCATTAGCATCCAACTCTCCTCTATCTATAGTTACTTTACCCACACAACCATATCTACAAAACACTTCTTCAAGTAAAAAACGACAAACAGCTTGAGCGGATTTGGTTGTTAAGGTGTTACCTTCAACTTGATTGGTTAGATCCTCTCTTGCAAGCACTAAATACCGCATATTCCATATTTTTGTAGGCATGGTTACAAGATCAATAACCCATCTATAATGTATGGAAAAAGGATAAGTTGGTTGTAACCCATCTCGATGCTTGACCATAGAATACATTTGACACACATAACAGGTTTCAATAAAATGAGCTATGTCCCGATAAATGTTTTGCTACTAATATTTTTCTTTAACTTTACTAAAGGTTCCCCATATGCCTCTATGACCAGCCCATAGGCTTTCATGAAATTCCTTCATTACCTATTGTTGCAATCTTTTGTTACCTAAAACTTGAACAGGCACTCCTTTCTTCTTCTTTGGGTGCTTCCATAGATGTCATTATTTAAGAAAAAATCCATAATCTTTCCTCTTGATATGTTTGAACTCCTCATCAGTCCAAGTCTCCTTCTTCTTCATTGTGCTCAAATATTGGCCAATCTTTAGCCAATCTTCTTCATAATCTTCTTCAAGGAAATGAACTAGAACTTGACCAATGCAATGAGCATGCTGGCTTCTAGTTGACCATCCTGTTGTTTTCAACTTTAGACCAGTATATGTAGTAACTGAAAATGTATTTTCAACAGCCATGGAATGAAATTCAGCAAGTGTAGATTCTTCAGCTTCCTCTTCTTCCATCAGCTCTTCTTCATTGTCATATCTTGCACGTGATAGCATGTCAGCAGTTGGATTCACCTTTCCTGCAGTATGCTTTAATTCGGGGTTGAGTGACTTAATATATGTAATCCATCTTAGCATAGCAATGTCGGGTGTAGAGCAGTTGGTAATCATGCCCAAGAGTGAAAGACAATCATTTTCTACCACTACGGAAGCACCTATAAAGTATTCACGATCACACTTTAATGCTATTACAACTCCCCACAATTCCCTTTTTACTTGTGCATACCTTTTCTGACATTCATTGAGAACTTTTGCTCCAAAACGAATTGCATACCTGTTACCTTCAAGATCCTCTTGGCCAACAGTCATCCTATCCCAATGGGACTTGTATCCACATTAAGGATGATGGGTTGACCATTTGAATAGTCAGACCTTTTGAGAGTGGGGATTGAAATTAATAGCTTCTTTAATTTACGCGTAGTGAGAGTATGCTCTTTATTCCAAGAGAATCTTTGGCCTTTTCTTAATAATTGATAAAGACTTTTGGCTACATGATAAAAATGTGGTATCCATATGAGATAGAATACACATGCACCAATAAATCTTCTCACCTCTGAAATATTTGTGCATTTTTCTTGCATTCTGCTGATGTCATCTATCTTGATTGGAGAAGGTTTGTGTCCATAGGGCCCAAATAGATGACCAACCACTAGTAATTCTTCTACTCCAAAAATCGACTTAGCTCTAGAAAGGCTAAGATGTACCTCTTTTAGCCTTGTCAAAATCCTGTCACAATCTTGAATATGGTTAACTACAAATGTCCTGCAACCATCTTTGTCAAGCTCCTCATTCTTTTCATTGACTTCACATCCCTTGATAGGTGCATTATCAAGAAATGGAAGAGTAAGTTGTGGAATAAAGTCCCCTAAGACTTTGTGCATGGCATTTATCATATGGGCTACGGAGTTTGTTGCACCTTGTGGTAGAGTGCACATGTAGACCAATCCAAGAGATGTCTTCATTGTGGTAATGTCTTGGCTTTCTAATGAAAGATGAAATTGGTCATATCCTAAATATAGGTCTCCCATAGAATAAATTGCTCTACCTGCAAAAGCTTAAGCAAACTCATCAACAATTGGACCCGAACCAACATTGCCAATTGTGACACGATTGACAGGCTGTAGATCTTGAATGAATCGTAAAGATCCATTTTTCTTAGGCAGAGTAAACCATTGGTTTGAGTAAGGTGTTGAAGAAGGTTCTAAAATCTTCATTCTGATCTTCTCATTTAGAAGTTCCAATAATTTGGGCAGATGCGCCCTTGGAACGAGAATGGGCTTGAGGTTCCAAGGCACATGTGGGACCGTAAAAATGACCATAGGAGCCACAATATTTGGATCCACACAGCCTATTTCACTTGGTTGAAAAGCAAAAGCTTTTCCATGTTTCATTAGCAGTTGCATAAAAGAGTGTTTTTCAACCGGTGAAAGAAAAGAAATTTCATCTATTTTGAGCTCTTTTATACTTTCAGATGTGAACTTATGACCAATGTTGGTAGGATCACGAAGACTTGGCTGATTTGCTGCCCTATCAGCGAGCCCTTCACTTTCAGGAGGTAGTGGGACTGCCATAGCTTTGACTTTCTTATCCACTATCTTGTATTTTGTCTCCACTTGTGCTTCAGCCTTGTTGAGTAAACCATCGTCTTCTTGTTCAACAAATTCTTGAATTTTTTGAGTCATGGCCGAAAGAGACTTATAACAGCCCATATTATTGGCTGTATATACATATAAATTTGCTAGAGACAAAGTTTCTGTTGCATGAGGAGGTTCAATCTTTTTACATGACATGCTACCGTAGCCTCCCTTTATAGTAGTGCAGCCCGAAAACCCTTGAATTCTCAGGCATTAGGAGGCATAGGATAATCACACAGTTGATCTCTGTTTCGATGATGGTTAACACACACAGTAAGAAATTGGACAGCTCATTCATTATCCTTGCTTCGGATTCGAGCATAGGAAGAACCATCATCAAGAGCTTTTGTTTCCAAGGGGGCTTCAGAAATATAAGGTTGCCCAAGAATGATAGGGTAACTACAAGAGTCTTGAACAAAAAAGTGAAATTTCTCTTTTATGTCTCCAATAGTTACCTGCACATTAGGACGACATGCAGCATATAACTCTCCAGAAGAGTTGTTTGCAGTTCTCATTCGCCAGCCTAGATCAATATCTATGGGCCATCTGCCACTTTCATAGAGACTTCTCGCCATGACGTTTATCTCCGAGCCATGGTCTAAGAGTGCAATACATGGTGTTTCTCTTTCTCCAATTTTGACGACTATCTCCGTTGTTACTCTTGCCCAATGCGTACGGGAGTAGTAACTGCTTGGAATGAACCCAGCCTCTTCTTTCTCATTCATGTGTTGTACATGGCCTTCTTTTTGAGAGGTGGGCACTGCCCAACTAGTTTGGACCAGCTGACCATTATATTTTTAGCTTTCACTTCTTTAATTTTTGCATCCATGTTTTTTTTATCTTCAGCTTCAATTGCTGCAATTAGTTCTTTAACTGCTTCAAGTTGAATTCCTTGTGAAGTCAGCTTCTCTTCATCTTGCACAATAACTCGAAGAACTTGCAAAAAAGCATGCACTGTTTCTTCATCTCACCAACTTATCGTCTTTTCCTTTTGATTACATTAATAATTACATCATGAAATTCACGTTTAGCAATTCTAAGAATTTTTCCTAAGGTGAATTCAATTTCGCTTCCTAGAATTCATTCTTCTAGGACTCGTTTGAGATCAGTTTGCAGATTCTATGTCAGACTGCAATTTGTAGCCTGGCTGCTTGCCTTTCTCCTTTTCTTCAGTCTTCTTTGTTTGTGGCGCATCTTCCATCTCTTGATCTGGGGTTATATTTTCAGCAAGCTTTGTTTGTTCAAGTGTTCTTCTAGTTACCCGTTTTGGAGGGCTAGAAGAGGAAGGCCCTGGTTCATCTTCTCTTTTCTTCAATCAAGACTTCTTTATTATTGACGTCAGCCAAATGTGCAAAGGCAGAAAAAGAATCTACCGGTTCTTTCCAACTAGTTATTCCTCAAATATACCGATTGGCGTTAGCCAAATCTTCTTTGGCTGCTTTACCACGTTCCATTTGATCTAGTGCATGCATCCATACTTTAGATTGCACATTATCTTTACATGCATTCAAACTTGATTTAATTGGCTCCATTTGCAACCCATAGGTAGCTACATCAATTGCTGCATAGGTATTCTTTACACCCAAATTTTCTAATATTTTCTTCATTCCACCATTGCCAAAATTTGGCTCCAGTGGAAGACCAATTTCAGCCGCATGAATTTTTCCGTCTTTCCAAAAGATGGAAAAATTTGGCTCCAGTGGAAGACCAGTTTCAGCCGCATGAATTTTTCTGTCTTTCCAAAAGGCGAAAAATTTGGCTCCAGTGGAAGACCAGTTTCAGCCACATGAATTTTTCCGTCTTTCCAAAGCACAGAAGCTTGTCTTTCCAAAAGACGAGCTTTTGTGCTTCAGCCTCACAGAAGGCAAAACACTCCCTCTTGTCATGTTGTTGGCTATCACACCAAATGTAATGCCTCTCAAAGCCTTCTCTCATGGGTCTTTGAGTTGATGCTCATCCTGGCTCTTCGACTTTGACATCCAGCTTCTCTACTTTGGAACTAATTTCTGTGAGATTCAGATGAAGGTGACGTATGCTTTTAATGAGTTCATCCATTACATCATTTTTAGAAGGAACAGAAGAAGAAAGAGCTGGTTGATTAGTCAAAGGAATAGGGGATTTTAAAGGTGGAACAAGCTCCATCAATGGGGTTGTTGAAGTTGAAGTAGAGCCCAATCTTAGTCGCATTCGCTCTCTTCAAGCAATCATGTTAACTACATCAGTAACATCTGTCCATGCAGTCTTGACTATTGATTCGGAGGTAGCATCTTCTAGGTGATCAGCAAGCTTCTCTTGCAGAATGGGATCTGCACCCTTAAGGAATAATTCAATCTTCTGCCCTTCCATACTTTGTTGGTCTTCAGCATGAAGTTTTCCAAATTACTTTCAAACTCATTGTATAGAGCTGTTGCAGCTAAACCTTTGTTTGGTTTTTCAACCCATTCAGTGAAACTTTTCTTCATCACTAGGCCTGAGTCTTCTAAGAAGAATTCTTCACATAGGGCTTTTATTCAATGTAGCCCAATCTGCATCTTGTTGAAAAAAACCATGGATTCTTTCTTGAAGACCATGCTTGGCTAGTTTGGCAAAATAGCGGCTCCATGCATGTTGTGGTACACGAAAGAAAAGCATTTTTTCAACATAGAAGCGAATAAAAATAGAGACATTTTGACCATTAAATTATTTTAATTCATGCCCAACTTCCTCTAGGGCCTTGATAGCTGTGGAATCAATCTTCTCTTCGTCTTGCCTTTGTTGTTATTGTTGTAACATTTGGATTTGTTGTTGCCGAGTCGACTGCAATATGCGCACCAATTGTTGTAGAGTATCTCCTGAAGAATCCCCCATCTTATAGTTCTCTTACACCGACCTTCACGTTGGGTTCACCAATGTCGCAGCACCTAGGGTTGAAGGTCACCACAGGGATTTGGCAAGAGAAGAATGTATGGGGGTTCAAGAGCTTAGACTTTGGAGATGGTAAAGATAAGAGAAGGGTTGAAGGTTTCAAGCCAAGTTCTTGAAGTTAAGAGATAGCAGGGTGTAGGTAGATTCAAGGAGAGGAGTAGACGGAAGAGAAGGGTTTCGAAGAGATTGAAGATGTAGAAGAAAAATCTAAAAAAGAATTAGAAAATATAGAAGAATACTAACAGAGATGAAGCCTGTCAGTTTCTTTCAGCATTATGAGAGAATATAACTCTAATAGACAAAAACGTGTACAAAATAATACCTTCCTCTATGCTGGTCAGATCGCCAATCTGATGGTTCCAATCGCTCCAAAAGGGGGGTTAAATACTAGGACACATGGCCAGAATCCTACCAGATCACTCCTTCTTCATCTCCCACTTTCGGAGTGCTGTTCACTGCCTGAAAACATCGATCGTGCGTCGCGCAATTTTGCTAATCTCTTTTTTTACATAAAATCCTCTCAAATTGGCTAAAAGCTACATGTTTTCTTTTACATGTCCTCCTAATCTAGAAGTTATCTATAGTTTTATGGATTTTTACAAGAGATAATATCTAGAATATCAAAAATTGACTAAAAACTTGTCCAAAAAAATCTAATATTTTGAACCATGGACACTAATACTAATGTCTAAAGTGGCATTGGCTCTCTAAATCTAAAAGGAAGCCACACTCTAGATTTTTTTTACACGGTGTGCTTGCAGCGGCACGACAACGTACCAAACATATTGATGTGTAGTATCACTTTATCAGAAAGGTTATGGATGATGGTCTAGTCACATTGACTAAGATCAAAACACATGATATCGCTGAGAAAATATTCTCACTAAATGTCTTGTGAAGGCTCAACATGAGCATTGCATTCGATTAGTGGGAGTTGGTTAAAGGTTCTCTTAGGACCTTTAAGTGGGAGGTTGTTGGGTGTAAAGGCCCTTACGCTACTCTCGTGTATATGTTACTTTACATGTATGAACACACCCTTGCATGTGTAAGTGTACCATATCGTAAGTATAAATATATTCTTTTATTATTTGCACACATGTATGAATTATGCCAATAGGTTTTTAGTCACAAGGCATTGGATCATTGAAAGAATATACCAGAGGGCTAGCAAGGATTACGTGATAGCATCCTTCCATGAAGAGTTTGTAGTATCCACACTAACTCATCAATTCTCCACTAGATGCATGATGGAGGTGATGCATGCTTACATGTCACAAAGATGGTTGGATGCACCAAAGGCAATGAATAGTGGCACACCAAAGCCCACATGGTTCGACTAGGAGGACTAGACTCTCCATGGCTCCATCCATTCCTCTCTCTATTTCATTTCCAAACTACCACATCTCTAGTTAGTCTATCATCATTCTTTAGCATCCATACCATCTAATTATTTATATCTATCATCAATAACCACTAAGAAATATGCACCAAAGCCCCTAATACTAGCCAACTTTCAACCATACTATGCTCTAGATGAGCCCATTCTTCCACAAAGCCTTTCAAAGTTTCCATGAAGCACTCCACAAAGAATCTGCACTAGGTATGTACCAATTTTGCAATCTCCACTTTATCCAATGAGAGATGTACTAGGGAATGGATGTGTATCATGAGCATGGTTGTAGGTAAATACTTCCCAAAGAGATAGACTATCTCCACTACTCTTGGCTTTGCGAATTTAATTAAGGATGTTCTTATATTCTTCTATAAGTTTCATTGTACTAAGTTTGATAACATATGGATCACGAAACATATATCTAGAGTGAGACAACCCATGAAAGACTATGGTAGTATGAACTACCATAGATTTAATGAATTATATACTATAGATTGATACAAAATGAAAAATACAAAGAGCGCTCAATCAAGTCACTAACTATTATGTTTGGTACAAACCTAACATACCTTATCCCAATCATGGGATTTGAGTCCTATTAGCTTATCATCTTTAGAAAATGTGAACTTGAGAGAGCACATCATACCCATTCATGTGTAGATAGACCTAATGATTTTATTCACTATGTACTTCTCTTTAGTGGATAAGACTCAAGGTTAATGAGGTAGTTGCATATGACCATTAGAGCTTGTTTGTGCTAATACACTTCATCTTACCTATCCCTTTGAAGTCCATCCTTTCCGCGAAACTATCTCTCTTTCCTGTGATAACAAGCTACCAACATTTTCAAAAATGTACATGTAATCTAAAAGATAATTGATCTATAAATGGGTTCAATATGGCAACTCATAAAAAGTTGAGAACCATCACATTCCACTTGAAAGTAACTCTTCATAGACCATTTTTCACTCAATCATCTTTGGGCATTTATCCTTGTAGAAGGTCATCCAAGGATTTTATTCTTATGTCAAATCATGGCTCTTTGAAAAGAATACTACTACCCTTGATAGACTATCTTCTTCATCATCCATGACCTTCGAGAGTCCAACTCCACACAATGGACATGCATGGTAACTTGAGGTAACCAAGCTTGCCAAAATATCTATATCTAGTCAACACAAACATAAAAATGTGATGTTAGAGAAACCAAAAACTCATTTACCTGAGTACTCCTTGAGACCCAAAAAATAAAAAATGGCCTGTATATTAGCGAACTACCTCCCAAAATGCTTGCTCATATCTTCGATAGTAATCCCCTCCTACCACAACATCATAAGATTGTCAACCAATGGATGAAGATGGCCATCCATATTCTTGACTTTATAGCATCCAGGCATGAGCAACCTAAGGATCATGTTATTGGAGCTATATATAGCTCATCCTATCTAGACTAGGTCTCATCAATGCAATATTAATGAGTTTGGGAATCTCCCAATTCTCATTTTTTTGAATACTAAAAAGGTGGCACTCGGATAACATGCCCATTAGTTTCTCAAAACCATATGATGTGACCTATCATTGGAAAGCTCTTGGAAAATGGAATCTATTGAGCTATAGAGCACTCGATTTGAAGTTATAGTGTTCAAGTTATGATAAATCCAAAGATTTGACCACGTGTTCCAAACTTATGGAAAATTTCCATATTCTCCAATATGGTGTTCACCTATCTATATGTAGATTATAATCAATATGATATATTCTTTGGGAGTGTATATGGTATCTCTTCTCTCTCCATTGCATCTCTACATATCTTCTCTCTCTACATTTCAATATGGTATAAGAGCTATCATGGTCAACTACAACCAACTCCTTGAAGAAGACAATCAAGAAGTATACCTATGTAGTATTTCTTCTATTCTTGATTCATGTTTCATTTATGCTTAAATTTGATGTATTGTGTATGATATGAGCATCTTATATTATGAAATTTAAGCATAGAAGAAGTTTTCTCAATCCTCATTTAGATTATAGACCCTAAAAGTTTCTATTTTGGAAACTCTTAAGGAAACTCCTTTCTCAAGAAAACTCGTGCTTTCTTTTTATCAAGTTCGTGCTCAATTTGGAGACCTGTGTCAAAATTTATGTCGGTTCAGGTAAACCAGGCTTGAAATAGGAACACAAATAGGACAATAACTTTTTGTGCAAACTTCTATGACACAAGTTTCATCATCACGATTACTCACTCTTGCATTTCTGTGTTTCTGCCAAAATTAGCTAGATCATAACCTCTTCTTGGAAAAAAAGCAAAGCAATAACTTTTTGAGCATTGTTTGTATTTCTCATCTATGTTGGACCGATTTATTCTCTCATATGTTTTGTCTATTTTGGGTCACTTTATTATTGCCCACGTTTTGTCTATCTTGGGTCTCTTTCTTTTGGAGTATGCTTTTTGAACTAAACTTCTTTCCTTACAGAATAGCTTCTACATCATACGATTTTTGTTGTGTTGCACTTTCATCTTGTCGTTTTGTATATGGTGTACAAATTATTCTATAATCTCATATTATACATATTCTCTTAACGAACTATGTCAAATTCTATAATCATCAACGAATATCCTTCTAGATAGCATTATGTTCCTCACTTTCAAGGACAAGGATTCCTTGGGTGAAAGTAAGCATGTTGCTAATTCTTAAAGGCAATGACTTGCATGATATTGTTCTTGGTAATTATGAATGTTTTCTACAACCAATTGATTACGCTCATGATATAATGTTGTAACTGAAGGACCTATCTTTGAAGAATGACAAACTATTTATCATGAGTGGGTCAAATTGTAACGTGCCCCCTATCGGCTGTCGAAGCACATTTTAGCAGTCCATTCAGAAACAAATCTAAATGTTGTCGCCCGGCACTCCCAAGGAATGGTTTGGGGTTTGTTTCCTAGGGTTTCTCGAGTCCGCCTCGCAACAGATTGTTCACGATCAAACCCACTAGGATCGACCTCAAATCTGGGTGCCTAGGGCAGCCATGCTCTCCTAATAACATTCTAGCGTCGGGTCTTGGGCATCCTACTTTACGCAAAGATACCCAATTCCAAGCAGATCCATACTGCAGTTGGCTCAAAGAGAATGGAAAAAGAGAGGGACACGCTGCTCAACCTCTTTGCCCCTAGGGCATAGTTCAATTATGGTCCCCTAAAACGGCATGAATTGGGTTCTAACTTAACACCACCTAAAGTCAAACGATGATAAATCCTTGTGAGAAGACTCCCAGTTCTTTGGGACCACCGTGCTGTAGGACAACAGACCCGTTGTGGATTCTGCCCAATCGCTTCTCTTGATACCCTTAGTTTTCTAATTAGGTCCTACCACATTTATGTGTGACATTTAAAATCAGCTTTATTAATTAATCCTTTTAGGGAACAGGGTTCGTTCGTGTAATTTACAGCACAGGAAAACAAAGCAAGCAGACCTTTTGAAAAACAAGTTCCTTAATTTATCTTCAAGTTAAGCTTTGTCTCATGCCCATGCTCCTGTCCATATAGGAGAAATATGTATCCCTTCTGTCCAACAGAAGTACATGGTCCAAATCACATGGCACCAAAATTTCCATCCTTTATCTAGAATAGGATCTTTCAACACCTCCAGACGTTGGGCTCACGTCAGTATACAACTCCTTTTCAGACTTGGCAAGGGGTGTCCAAAGCTCCACTAACCCCGAGTGACCTAGGAGTTAGACACGCTTTCCATGGTTAGCCTTTTCACCACTTGATCTTTGGCCTGTGAATTGAGCAGTTCCCTGTTGGGGTAATCCACGGTGTGATCTTGGAGATGATCCACCCGTGCAAATATCCTTCCTTAATTAACCAATTGGAAATCAAGCATAATCATGGCAATCAATCGTAATATCATCTTCTAGGAAAACATTCCTTTATTCCCATGGCAACTTATCATTACAGACCCCTGCCATGCATTTTCCATCAACACAAGCCTTGGAATATTTATCCAAATCACAATGCAACAATCAATTGATTGAAAGAAAAACATTTAGGGTGTTGTTCAATCAACCAACAAAACTAATTGTATTTTTCCCAAACAATACAAGAGTAGATACAATAACAATTTTATCGTATATTCGCTCTCCCTCTTAGGACGAAAGAATAAAATTTACCTAACATTCCCTCCTTTTAGCTAAGGCATATGCTAAAGGTTCAAGTACTATACACAATGTAAGCCCTATCATTCCAATGCAAATTAATCAATCTAGCAAGAGCATTTATGCCTCTTCTCTAAGTAACGTTTATGTTTTAGTCTTTCCCTTTTATGGAGCATTTTATCTTGGCTTTATCTTCCTTTATCATAAGGCAAGGAGTCGCATGTCATTGATGTAAAATTCACATAATCTCTCCCACGTATGTACTATCTATGTGCATTTGCGAACCTTAAACAATATTGTCCTTGGTAAAGATTAATCAAAGACTCATCAATGCTCAATACTTTAGAGTCCCATATGCTGGTTATGCTATGCATGGATTCATCGCATAGCAACTATGTGCAATTTAACTCTCCTTGATACAAGCACTTCACAAACTTCATATTTGAATATTTGAGATGCAATTTATCATTTTCAATGACCTATTCTAGCACAACAAAGTACAAAGCCTAATGTATCTCATGCGAGAATCAAAGTAAGCATCTATCAATTTAGAAATACATTACTTATGACCGAAACTATAGTTGGATTGATAGTGATGCCTTCGCCAGAAGCTTCGTTGCTAGTTGTAGGATTGCCATCCGGTGCAACCTCTCGAGGTAACTCTTCTCTCTCTCTCTCTCTCTCTCTCTCTCTCTCTCTCTCTCTCTCTCTCTCTCTCTCTCTCTCTCTCTCTCTCTCTCAATCTCTCAATCTCTTGGAGGGGTATCCTTCTCTCTACCTCTCTCTCGCAGCCTCTCGAGGTCTCCTTATCCTCCCTTTATCCTCCCCATGCCTCATATTTATAATGAATTAGAGAGGAGGGGGTAAGCTGAGAATAAGAGTTCTTGGTGGAGGGACTCTTGGAAAAATCAGTGATCTGATGCTTAACTCATAAATCTGATGGTTCCATTGGCTCCAAAAGGGGGGTAAAACTATTCAGCCTTCTTAATCTCTCAATAGAATACACTTGGTTTAAAAATATCTCAATTCACTCCTTCTTCTTTTCTTTGTTCGAAGTGCTTTCTATCACCTATAGACCGCGATTGTGACACGTGTGATTTTGCCAATCACATTTCTTTATTTTTTCCTTTTTATAAAATCTTCAAAATTAACTAAAACATCACTTGTCTTTTCTTTTAAATGACATCTAGTTCTATCTTTTTAGAATAATATCTAAAATATACTAGTTTTGCCTAAAATCTAATATTTTTGGACCATCCAAACTATACACATTAATACTAGTGATTAATAAGGTTCATAAGTCTCGTTCATGTTGTAACTTCCGTGAAAGGTGGCTAGAGTCCTTGTCAATCCGAGAAAAATGTTGGATTATGACTCTCGGTTTTTCTTTTAATTTATATTTCTAATTAAATTAAAAATGTTAGCTATTAATGTTAGTTAGTTTTTACCTTAGTTAGTCTTTAGTTACTAATCTTACTAACTTATTAATTGACTAACTAACTTTCGAACTGACTAACCAACTTTTATTGTGTGGAAATATTACACAAATGGGACAAAGCAACTCGTCGAAGTACTTTATCTTCGTAGTCAGTTCATTGTGCTACAATACAACATCGAAACTTCTATGACAACACATCAAATCATTCAGGAAAATTATCAATTAGCTTGCTACTATTGATGATGCTATTCCACGAAAGAAATTGGTAACATAACTTCTTAACATTGTAAAGGATCTTGCTTATGACAATATTGATACCATATTATCTAACAAAGATGGGCTCAAATTTGATCAAGCTTGTATATCTTTGATTGAATATTCACAAAAAAAATGAATGACAATACACAAATCAAGAAATAGGTATGATATCATAAGAGGACACACATTCAAAACAAATGGACCAAGATTTACTTGCTCGAAGGCGTCCCTTTCCACACTCTATACATAGGAGTCCTTGTGATGGTAACTTGTGTCGTCTCAAGTTTCCTAACAGACATTATTCTTATTATAATAGAAATGGTCACACTACAAATTATTGTTGGGTAAAAAAATATTATGAAGAACATGGTATTACAAAAAAACAATCATGTTTATTTAAATATTATTCTCCTTGTGACTACTATAAAAACAGTGATCATCCAACCCATCTATGTTTCAAGAGGTGTTTTGATCCAGATTGTAATAGTGCATATTCTATTATACATGACAACACTACTGAAGAAGCAAATTATGTGAGTCATTCTATCTCTTTGGAAAGGATACTTCATATTCATGATGGATCTCTTTTTATTATTGATTCTAGTGCTACATGAAACATGACATATCAATCTCACTAGTTACATAATTATCATTCTATTCCTATAAAGAAATCAGTTTATCTTGTTGATGACACAACCTTTTAAGTCTAAGGTATAGGTGATCCGCCTGGACATACTACTATTAAATGCAAGTGGGTTTAGAAGACTAAAACAAAAGAAAATATAACACTTGACAAATTCAAAGCAAGGCTAGTTGCCAAAGGTTTCTCACAAATTGCACGAGTTGATTATCAAGAAACTTTCTCACCTATTGTTTGTATTACCAATATTCGAGTCTTATTAGTTTTTTCTATTGAGTTTGATTTGGAGGTTCACCAAATGGATATGAGAACTTCTTTTCCTAATGGCAATTTCAAGGAAGAGATACACATGGAGCAACCAAAGGGATTTGTAGTCCAACATAAGGAAAATCTTGCTTGTAGACTTGATTGGCTCTATGGTCTCAAATAATCTTCACAAGCTTGGTATCCAAAGATTGATCTCTTCCATACAAAACAAGGTTTTATCTCTTGTTCTTTAGATCATAACTTCTATGTCAAGCATTGCAATGATAGTTTTTTAATTCTTGCTCTATGTGTGGATGATACCATACTTGTTCTAATAATCTCAACTTTCTACAATAGTAAAGAAGGTTTTACCTTTTGTGTTTGACATGGTCGATATTGGAGACATACACTCATGTCTTGGTATTTAGATTCAATGCTATCGAGCAAAGGGTGTTTCATTACTATGTCAAACTAAGTTTGTTGAAGATATTATTCAAAATTTTGGTTTGGATTCTGCACATCCTGCTAGTACTCCTTGTTTGTGAGCTCTACCCAAAACTGTCACTTTCTGCAAAATGATGGACAATTAGCATTACATCAACCTTATGCTTATCTTGTTGGTTATCTTCAATTTTTTAGCTTAAATTCTCACCCTCACATTCTTTCTGTTACAAATATTCTTAGACCACAGCTTAGTTCTCCATGCCTTAAACATTGGACTGTAGCTAAATAGTTTTGAAGTATTTAAAAGGCACTAAAGATTTTGGGTTGGTTAATCGGTGCTAACAAAACTGTGATTCTCTACATTCAAATCAACTTTTGGATTATACAAATGAGAATTGGGCAAGCTCTCACTTATCCATGCATTCTACAAGTGGAAATTTTTTCTTTATCAACTGTTGTCTTGTTTCTTGGACTAGCAAGAAATAACATTGTGTTATTGTTTCCACTATAAAGGCTGAATATGTAGTTGCATCTTTAGTAGCTCGAGAGTTAGTATGGCTTTGACAAGTTCTATCAAATATTGGCTATCCTCCTCTCTCCAACACATCAGTTTGATATGATAATCAAAGTGCTATTAGTCTTGCTAAAGACTATGTTCAACATAACAAGTCTAAACATATTTTAGTGCATAATCATTATATTTGATATGAAGTAAAGAGAGGCATGATCATGATTAAACATCGTCCAAGTGATCAGATGACTGCAAATATGCTAAGCAAAGAAATCATACTTCACTCTCCTGTGCTCAAAACTTGGAGTTGTCTCAACTTCAATCTTTGGGAATTATTCTACATACTCCTTGTAGGCACCATAGACTTCGCATATGCACATACACCTCAGACCTCTTGGTTATCTTTAAACATACATATTTAGTTTCACTTTACAATATGCTAAGCAAAGAAATCATACTTCACTCTCCTGTGCTCAAAACTTGGAGTTGTCTCAACTTCAATCTTTGGGAATTACTCTACATACTCCTTGTAGGCACCATAGACTTCGCATATGCACATACACCTCAAACCTCTTGGTTATCTTTAAACATACATACTTAGTTTCACTTTACATGCACGGATTCACTTTACATGCACACAATAATCCTTCTTGATCATGTTTATACATTTGTATATAGAAGCTCAGGTTTTTTCCTTGTGCTCCCCAAGGGTTTTCTCATCCGTAGAGAGACCTTTGTTTGAGTGGGGGTGTTGGAGCTATTGTTCAAAGAGGAGAGAGAGACAAGGAAACACCATATCCATGAGCCTTCAGGCTCTCAAAGTCCTTTCTTCATGTTCCACACTCACTAAACTGAAAAGCACACACAATACAAAGATAAAGTGACCTAGTGTAAGAGTAGACTGGACAGATACTAACTCTAGTCAGGTCACTAACTGACTACTAACCCGACTTATTTAATGTAGTCACATGTAGACAGCTGCACACACTAGTTGTCATAGATGTCGGTCATAGATAAAGACACATTGATGGTGAGCTTGATTTCTAACACTCCCCCTCAAGCTCAAAACAAAACTCAAATCATCTGCATCACTCCAAGTAGCTATCTAAAGTGAATGAACTTATCTTTACCAAGTGATTTGGTAAAGATGTCTACTACCTGGTCTTCAGTCTTCACATGCTCCAAGTCAATTTGATCTGCTAAAACCATTTCCCTGATGAAATGGTAGTGAACCTCAATGTGTTTTGATCTTGCATGATAAACAGGATTGCTTGCTAACATGACACTGCTCAAATTGTCATAGTACAGCTTGACTTTGCTATCCAAGCGTACTCCCAAGTCATTCAACAACTTCTGTAATCACTTAGCTTCATAGGTCGCTAAGGCCGCACCACGATACTCTGCTTCCGTACTGGACAATGCAACTGTAGGCTGTTTCTTACTCTGCCAACTGATCATGCTACTACCCAATCCAAATGCATAGCCGTTGGTTGACCTCCTGTCATACGTGCAACCAGCCTAGTTAGCATCAGTGTACCCCATCAAGTCAAGGGGTTTCCAATATGCATAAAACAGCCCATGATCTATGGTACTCTTTACATATCTCAGAATTCTCTTGACTGCATCCAAGTGTGGTTCGCGAGGCTTCTGCATGAACTGACTGATCAGCCCCACAGCATAAATCAAGTTAGGTCTAGTGATCGTGAGATAGATCAAGCTGCCTACCATCTGTCTGTACATAGTAACATTCTCAATCTCTATCCCAACATCAATCTGCAGCTTGACATTCTGCTCTAAAGGCGTATCTATAGGCTTGCAATCAGCCATACCATATTTCTGTAACATGTCATGAGCATACTGCTTCTGTAGTAGCCATATGCCTTGAGGTGTAGAGACAACCTCAATCCCCAAAAAATATTTTAGCTCTCCAAGGTCCTTGACCTTAAACTCAGCCTGTAAACATGTCTTTATTTCAGCAATCCCATTTTCATCATCTCCTGTAATGATTAAGTCATCAACATAGACAACTAGGAAAACATAGCCACTATCTGTCTTCTTCACAAACAGACTATGATCAGCATCTCCCAATCGGAAACCATGTTGCTGCAAATAACTGCTGATGCGAGCATTCCATGCTCTGGGTTCCTGTTTCAGCCCATATAATGCATTTTTTAGCCGACATACATGTGCTGGAAATTCTCAATGTACATAGCCTTCAGGCTGTTCCATGTAAACCTCTTCCTGTAATTCTCCATTGAGAAATGCATTCTTTACGTCCATCTGCCATAGTTTCCAGCCTCTAGCTGCTGCCAAAGCAATCACAGTTCTCACTGTAGCCATATTTGCTACAAGGCTGAAAGTCTCCTCATAATCAAGACCATACTGCTGTGCATACCCTTTTGCAACCAGCCTGGCCTTATATCTTTCCAATGATCCATCTGATTTACATTTTACCTTATACACCCACTTGCATCCAATAGGTGTTTTGCCCTCAGGCAACTGTACCAAATCCCATGTACCATTTTCAGCCAAAGCTGAATATTCATCATCCATAGCAGCACGCCAATTCTCATTTGCAACTGCCTCATCAAACTTACTTGGTTCTCTAAAACCTGTTACTTTCGTCATATAAGCATAATGACGGGCTGAATATCCAGTGTAAGTATACCTGTCAACAGGTCGTCTGACCCTCTCTGATCTCCTGAGCTGTGGTTCACTGTGAGCTTGCCGCTCATGAGGCGCCACATAACAGCTCTACCTAGCACCTAGCGTCATAGTAGACGAAATCCCCAATTCACTATCTAAGCTGTCACTGCTAGATGAATCATAACCTGCAGTGAGTGGACCTGTTACATCTTCAAAAACCTTTTCTTTTCCCTTATCTGTTCTCCCCCTCACTGACATATCCGTGTCAGTGGATGCAGTAGTGCGACTTCGCAATCGTCCTATCCAAGGACTCACTGTAGATGATACATCACCTATCTGACCACTCATGGAAGTACTCTCTGCAGGAGTATTTTCAGCATGACTCATACTAGGTGAGCCATCAGTAGGCACTGCAACAGGATTCCCATACTAGGATGCTAACTCATCGAATACCACATCTCTGCTTATGAGTGTCTCATGCGAAGAAGGTACATAACACTTATAAGCTTTCCGTTCCTGTGCATATCCTATAAACACACTTTTCACTGCCTTAGGATCCAATTTCTTCCTCTTCTCATCTGGTATATGCACATATGCAATGCTATCAAATACCTTCAAGTGAGAAATATCAGGTTTATGACCATACAGCCGTTCATACGGAGTGATTTCATGAATCCCTGCTGTAGGGGTTCGATTCAGCACATAGACAGCAATCATCACTGCTTCAGCCCAATAATCATTTGGCATACATTTTTCATTCAGCATAGCTCTAGCTGACTCCATCAAAACCCTGTTTTTCCTCTCTGCAACACCGTTTTGCTCCGGTGTATAACTACATGTAAGCTGTCTGCTGATCTCATATTTAGCAAGATACCTGTCAAATGAATTTGAGATACATTTATCTCCTCCATCTGATCTCAAGCATGATATGTAACAGCCCAATTCATTTTCAGCATGCTTCTTGAAGTCCTTGAATGCATCAAACACATCATCCTTATGCTTCAAAATATAAAGCCAAGTGTACCTGCTGAAATCATCAATGAATGCGACATAATACTGTGCACCTCCAAAAGAAGCATTATGTGAAGGACCCCAGACATCAGAGTGCACCAACTGTAAAGGCCTAGTGCTATTTTTTACATGTCTCATGAAAGGAAACCGTGCCTGCTTCCCAAACTGACATGCAGGGCATACATGACCAAAATCATTATACTTGAATTTAGAAAATCCAAGTACTAATTCCTTCTGCTGCATAGATTTAAGCTTTTGTACATTGACATGTCCAATCCACTTGTGCCAAATCTCTACATGCTGAATGGCACTCTCATCATGAGAAAACATGGCTGCCTTAAGTCCCGAAATGGTCGCATCCAATGTAAACATCCTGTCATCCCTTCTGCCCTTGGCAATTAACTTGTAGCCATTTCCATACTCCTCAATGAAACACCCATCTTTGTTAAACCTCACTTGCAAATTTTGTTTTGCCATTTGACCCACAGACAACAGATTCTTTGTTATGGTCAGTACATGTAATACATCATGCAAGCCTTTCTTCTTGCCATCAGGCATCATAAGAGGAACAATCCCTTTATGCTTTTTGTCATGTTGGGTGTCATCCCCAGTACATACATGACCATGTGTACCTGCAACCATCTCATCAAACCACTCTCCATGTGGTGTCATGTGGTTTGACGCTCCAGATTCAATGTACCATCTGTCATCTCTATCATGTCTCGATGCATTTTTAGATACATGCTGCATGGCAAAGAGTCTATCAACTGGCTCATCATGAGTACCACTGGAAGATGCATAGTGCCCATGCTGTCAACCCTTTGCCTTCATATCTCCCTGCTTCTTGTAACAATCCTTTGCAATATGCCCATACCGGCCACAATAATGGCAATCCTTGTCCCCGTTGGACTGATTAGATGACTGCCATGAACCAGATCCACCACCTCTACCTCGGGGTGATCTCCTCCTGCCTCTAAACCCGCCAAATCCACGTTGGCTTTGTATATTTGCACCGTGCCAATTACTCTGTTGCTGCTGCTGTCCATAAGCATTACGAGTGTCACCACGACCTCGAAATGAACCACGACCTCTAGATCCTTTGCCACGTTGGCTAGAGTATAACACAGTGTCTCTACTCTGAGATGCACTGGAACCTGTATTCAAACCAAGTTTGAATTCCTCATGCAACAACAAGGCAACTAGCTCTTCACAGCTAGGGGGCTCTTCTCTGACAGAAATGGAAGTGTCAAAAGCTTTGTACTCTTTGCCTAAGCCATTCAAGGCAACAGCAATCATATCATCTTCTGATACACTTGAGCCAATGGTAGCAAGTTGATTAGCTATGGTCTTAATCTCTGTGGTATACACCTGGATGCTCTTGCCATTCCTAGACATGTTGTTGAACTGCTGTTTCAACTGGATCTTCCTTGCATGTGTCATGGTACCATAATTTTTCATCAGTATGTCCCAAGCATCCTTCGGAGTCTCACATCCAGTGATTTGAATTACCATAGCATCAGATATACATAAAGAAAACCAATGCAGCACCTTGCATGCTCTTTCATTCCATAGCCTGTAAGCTCTTTTCTGTTCATTTGTTGGATTGTGTGCAGGCAACTCAGGAGCAGCCTCATCTCCTGTACATAGATCCCAATAACCTCTGCCAACCAGAAAGTTTTTCATTCTGAATTTCCATAATGCAAAGTTCTTGTTGTCCAACTTCTCTCCAACTATCTGAGTGATATTGTCACTCCCATGTGCATTAGCAATGATGCAATAGACTGTCTACTCCCTGCAGACCAATAAGTATGACTGACCAAGTTCAGTCCGTAACAATTTATGACAGTTTTCTGCACTAAATTTTAGGAAAAAAAAATAGGGTATTTCAGCCCACTGACACCCCAAAACCACCCACAAACAAGTGGTCTCAACTGTAGGTATAACTGTCAATACATAAGCTATGTGTTTGCTTCAGCTTAAGCTTCTGTAACCTCACTGCCAGGGTACATACATGTAGTCTGAAAACTATAAACTGTGAGTAACCAGCAGCAATTTCAAGTCCAAAACTGAGTGGAAATCATGTCATACATGTTCCAAAACCTTCCAAATAGCTGCTAGTACATTTGGCAGTCAAGACATGAGCATAGAGGCACAGAACAGTGCATAACCAGTACATACAAGTGTCAACAAATTTAGTTGCAGGTTGCTGTCAACCAAAATTCAGCATAACAAGCTCCAAGCAGCTCCAAAATGTCTTCCAACCATGTCATACATTTACTTTGTAGTGGCAAGTTCAATACATGAGCATCTGAGTAGGCATAGACAACCTGTCTTCATTGACCAATGGCATAAACTTCATGAACTATTTGTAATTAACCAAGACAGTGTGACTGCATTTACTTCAGCTTCAAAATTCAGTTTTTAATGATGCTCATTGCTTGTTTCAATCCTCCATACATTCAGCATGTATAGGTCAGTTCATATATATGATGGAACCCCCAAGATGGCTTGTATTGCTTTAATAATACACAATGCTTGTCATTGACTGTGTATGATAGTTTTCAGCCTGTCAATGATTTTCAAATCTGAGTATTCTGAGCAAGAAATCTCATCTCCAAGACATTTTATCCAATGTATACATGCTTTGATACATTCTTGTGCTCCAAAGATGCCTTCTGAGTGTAGTACAAGGCTCCTGTATGTCAATAATGACTGAATGCATGCTGTCCATTCATGTTTACAGTAGTTCAGAACTGATTACAGATCTGTGTCTGTTACTCTAGCTCATAACAGAGCTCCCACATAAACATTTACCTCTTGTACACTTTAGATACCTTCAAGAGTGAGCATACATGCCCTATGAGTCTTGTCCAAGTGCCCCATTGAAGTTTGACAGGTTGCAGTCCACCCAGCTCAACAGGTGCAGTTCACGCTGATTTCTAGATCTGGTTGATAGCTAGTCCTCCTCATCATGAGGCTCAATGATCACTTACATATGCTCAAAGATGCCCACCAAGGCTCCCAGAAAGGCCTCAACCACTGTGATAAAGCATGGAGTCCAAAATGAGCAAATGCATACCTTGATAGAGTAATGGCATCCTATTTTGTTTTCAAAAAACCTTGTTCTTCAGCTTCTTCAAGTCTTCTTGACTCACTCCTGCTCCAGAGAGCTCAACCTGGCAAAGCTCTGATACCATGTTCAAAGAGGAGAGAGAGACAGGGAAACACCATATCCATGAGCCTTTAGGCTCTCAAAGTCCTTTCTTCATGTTCCACACTTACTAAACTGAAAAGCACACACAATACAAAGATAAAGTGACCTAGTGTAAGTGTAGACTAGAAAGACTAACTCTAGTCAGGTCACTAACTGACTACTAACCCGACTTATTTAATGTAGTCACATGTAGACAGCTGCACACACTAGATGTCATAGATGTCGGTCATAGATAAAGACACACTGACGGTGAGCTTGATTTCTAACAGCTATATATAGCTCACTCTATCTAGACTAGGTCTCACCTATATATATGTGGATTGTGATCAATATGATATAGTCTTTGGGACTGTATGTGGTGTGTCTTTTCTCTTTCTATTGCGTCTCTACATATCTTCTCTCTCTACATTTCAACACATGCGTTCTTTCGTCATAGAAATCCATAGAAAAATGGTGTAGTTGACAAGCACTACTAGCCACATAGTGTAAGAGATAAACCAAAGTCCTAATGGATTTATGCTATACATAGAAAGACCAATGCAAAGATTACTTACCTCTCAAGGAAAGTCAAGAAAGGTAAGATCCATGTGATATCATGATTGCAAGTTTGTTGGTATATGTTGGATGTTAGATATAATCAATGCCCCACTCTAGTAAGGTGCCATCAATGATCAACGATGCACAAAGTTATAAGGCCCCCATTGTGCGGAGAAGCCATGTGTGAGCATGGATATTGGGTGCGTCCTGACTTTATGTCAAATGAGGTCTATGTGACCAAATGGAAAAAAGGTCATATTTCTAGATCTAGCCTTTGGATTAGATAGACTAGTTATGCTAGTAGTAACTCAAGCAAAAATGCATTGAGTTACGGGGTGTGGGAGTTATCAAGGATCCCTGTTTTGGGGTGCGAGGGCTATGGAAGTGGCCCCTCGTTGGGGGAGTGTCAGGGGCCCCCTTGAAGGGGGTCCTAGAACAACACCCCTGAGCTAATGGTAAAAATATTATTCCATGGAATATTCCCTCTCTAAATAGGGAAGGTTCATAATATGAACTGAGTTACCAACTAGACTACCTTCCCTAGCTATAAAAAAAGGACCTGTCTAAAGCATCATCAATCTATCTTTCACTCAGTTAAAGTTTTTCGAGCTATCCTAAGCTCTTTGCCTATCATTTGTTTGGATCACCATCTAAGCTTTACAGTGAAAGCGTAGGGATGGATAGAGCCATCTTTATATCAGTTCATTTGAAATTAAATCAGTCTCTATTCTTCTCATATTTTTTGTGTGTTATCTAATCCTTGCTCAGATTTTTTCCACTATTCCATGTAATTTCTACATGGTATCAGAGCCTAAGAGACTTTGATGAGTGAAGAGCACACCGGGCTTCGATAGTGAAAAGTAGGAATGTTTGCTATATCAAGTAGTGGTGCTAGTGTATTAGATGGTGGTGTTATTGTACCAATAATTCAAACATTGAGGATTCGTCCACCAACCTTCAGTGAAGGCAAGTTAGATGGTACAAACTATACTTTCTGGAAGTTTAAAATCACAACTATCCTTGATTTTTATGAGCTTCTAGAGACGGTGTTGGGGGTTGATCCAGAACCAACCCATCTCGAATCCATTAAATTCGAGTGCCACAATTTCTCCAAATGTAGACATTCTATGAGCTTGGAAACGAAGAAATGTAGATGCATTGTGTGCCTTAGTTACAAGCTGTTTTGACAGTATTTTGACCTTGATTCAACACACAACCAAGGTATCAAAGGCTTGGAATGTACCAAGGAGTCAGTAGAAAATAGAGAATCAAACAAGGATTTTAGAACTTGGAGAGTCAATGAGGAGTAGAGAATTTTTCCGAAGGAGAGAGAGATGAAGCATTCATCACTCGGATCAAGAATCTATGCAACCAAATGGGTAGTGTTGGGATACAAAAGACTAGTGACGAGCTAGCCAAGAGGTTTCTTGAGATTTTTCCACCAAAGTTTGATAGATTGGTAACTTCTCTAAACACTCATGTGGGATCCTAAGATTTGATGTTTGAGGAATTTTGTGTACTATTAATGGAGAAGGAGTTGAGGCTTAAAGCCCTAGAAGGTAGTAGTAGTGGAGGTGTTGCATTCTGCACTAATGCAAAACGCAAAGATAGTTCCTCTACTAGTGGTGAGAAAAATAAGGATGGTAAGAAAAATTTTCAAGGAGAGTGATTTTATTGGAAGAAGAAAGGACATGCGATTGCATATTTTCATGTCAAGAAGGTAGATAAAAAGAATGGCACCATGAAGACTAAAGGGAAGGAGACAGCCAATATGGCTGAAGCAAAGTTTGAGTTACTCATAGGGACCATTGAGGAAGTGTGTTTCTCAATGAAGAAATATCTAACATTGAGTCATGGACATTGGATAGTGGTGCATCACATGACCAACAAGAAAGGTCTATATAGTTCTATGAAGTCTCTACAAGAATCCATCACTGTGACGACTAAGAATGATGCAAAATGCCCTACTGAGTGTTGAGAGAGAGAGAGTACGAGAGAGATACACAAGACGTTCTCCCAAAGAATGATTCATATTGATATAGAGTTAGTATATATAGGTGAGACCCAAGTCAAGTGAGAGATGATATATATAGTTGTAACATCCCCACTCAAACAAAGGTCTCTGGCTGCGAGTGAAAAAACCCTTGGGGAGAACAAGGGAAAAACCTGAGCCCCTACACATACCTACGATACAAAAATAATTTACTATAAAGTTTTCTTGAATACAATGATACATGCCTCAATCAGTGAGACAAGAACTTGGAACAATACCAAGTGCATGTCTTAATGAACTAAAGCGAGCTTCACTAAGAGCTTTTGTAAAGATGTCTGCAACAACCATTTGATCACTGGGACAATGCTCCACCATAATGGAACCTTTCTTGACTTCATGTTGAATATAATGATAATGAATAGCAATATGCTTTGATTTACTATGTTGTATATAGTCTTTGGTAAGACTAATAGCACTTTGGTTGTCGCATCGAAGAGGTGTACTAGATGATGAAGGATGCCCCAAATCTACAAGTAGTTGTTGAAGCCAAACTAGCTCGCAAGCTGCTAATGATGCAGCAACATATTCAGCATCAGTTGTAGAAACCGCAACACATCATTGTTTCTTACTGGACCAAGAAACCAAACATCCATTTACAAAGAAACAATTCCCACTTGTAGATCGCATGGATGAATGTGAACTTTCCCAATCAGCATCTGTATATCCAATAAAGTCAAGAGAAGTTGAAGAAGATAAAGAAGAATCCTCTCGACGAACGATAAATAAAACCAAACTCCTTAGTACCCTTGAGGTACTTAATAGTACGTTTTGCAGCACTCCAATGAATAGTGGAAGGGGAAGAAAGATACTATCACAAAAAGTTAGCTGCAAATAAAATATCTTGTCTTGTGTTTAAACCAATAAATTGAAGACAACCAACAAGATTAGCAAAAGGTTGATGAATGGCTGATTCTTCATTGCGTGTTGTAGATGTACCCTTGGTAGAGCTCGAAAGAATCGGAGTGTTGGCAGAGTGCGCATTTGTCAACCCAAACTTCTTAACAATATCATTAATAAACTTTGTCTGGTGAAGAAGAAGAATGCCTTGTTGTCGATGTTGTTGAACTTGAATACCCAAACAAGAATGTATCTCACCAAGATCCACCATTTCAAATGCAGTCGATAAAAGCTTCTTCATAGCATCCAAGAAAGAAATATTATTTGACACAAGAATAGTATCATCAACATATAGATCAAGAATAATAAAACATTTGTCCTCCCTTTTGATGTAAAGATTTGGGTCAAAAAAACATGCAACAAAACCTTTAGATGTGAGGAATTGATCCATCTTAATATACCAAGCACGAGAGGCTTGCTTCAATCCATATAATGCACGATGAAGCTAGCATACAAGATGCTCCTTTCCTACAATCATAAAGCCTTCAGGTTGCTCTATATAGATTTCTTCTTCAAGATCTCCATTGAGAAAAGCCGTTTTAACATCCATTTGGTATATTTCTAGATCAAATAGTGTTGCAAAAGCCGCATACGGACAGTTGTGGAGCGCACAACGGGAGAAAATGTTTCTTGATAATCTACCCCTGCAATCTGCGAGTAACCTTTTGCAACAAGTCGTTCTTTGAACTTATCAAACGAGCCATCAACTTTGGTCTTGGTTTTATAAACCCATTTACATTTGATAGGAATCTAATGTCGACATGAATATGTGCAAGTCAATAGTGTTTTATCTAGTTCCTTGGAACTTGTAATCGTGGATTGATTCTTTTGTTGTCCCATATTTTCTAAAGTTTCCATGAGAGAAGTCTTAACTGGTTTGAAATGTACTAGAGCTTCTAGTTGAGAAGAATAAGATTCGTGAATCATTGGATTCATTGTGCTCTTTGGGCTAGAGTTCACATGCTATTGCGAGGCTAAAGCACTAGAATCTTGCTTTGCAACAACTGAAGTGACAATCTAGGTCACAATCAAAGACTATGACTATGTGGGTTCCACCTCGAGATTGAAAGTAGTAACATTTGCTTTAGTGGATTGGTCAATTATGACAATCAAAGAAGATTGCACATTTGGATCCTTGGATTAATTGGGAATAGTCTCAATCTTAGAATTTTTAGATTTGTTTTTGGAGATTATTGATCTTTAGATGTTTTCTAAGCCATCCATTATGGACCTTTTTTATGGATTGATTAGCTACATTAGGCTATTATTATTGGATTTTTTGTTTAGGTTTGTAGTGGGAGCTCACGCTCAACCGCCAAGACCCACGGACCACTTATTGCTTCAAGCATTTCAAGTGAGCACAAATGGCAATCTCTCACCTATTCGATGCGCCTTCCATTCTAGGGGGGTGTAGTGAGCTTATCTTGATGCCTGAATGAGTAGTCTCCTCCCTCAAGGAAGCAGATAGCTCCATGATTTAAGATGCAAGCTCAATCGAATCAATTATATTTTTAGTCGCATCTCTGATTCGCACGTTGAGACATTACCTAAGGAGCTCTTAAAGAGTGCTGCTAATTTGTGTGATTGCATGGACAAAAGCAAATGAGTTATCATGGTGCACACATATAGGTGGGCTATTAGTTCAAAGAGGTGGACTTTGAAGGTGATGTCCAGGGCACAAGGTTTTGACATGTGTGCTATGAGAGCAGCTGTTGCAAGTGTTGTCATATGCTACTTTGACAAGGGAAGGAGAATAGAGAAGATATGATAGTATTTCTCATAAGAGTTAGATGAGTGATTCACAAAATATTCACTTAAGCATACAGTAACAATCTACTGCATCAAGCAAACTATCAATCAGGAAAGGCAACCAATGGATTTTTATGGTGTCAATTGCATGTGTGAGAGGCATTGATCTTCATAAACATAAACATAAACATTGATCTTCATAAACATAAACATGAATCTCCATAGTTTTTGGCAATATTCAAATCCAGATTGATGCTTGACCACAAGATCTTTGACTGCTAACATGCTCATGGAAGGCTAAATGACTTTGGAGGTACAGCCATAAGTAGCATAAATCAGCTAAAGTCAAAGGTAGTATCAAGGTTTGAAGATGTGGAGGGGCTACCAACAAAGGCTCAATTAGAGTCCAATCAAGGAGGAAGATTCTAAGTTACCCAAGAGCTCCATGTGTTGGAAGTTCAAGAGTAAACACCTTACAAAGGAGTCAAGCTATAAAGAAAATGTAATTCAATCTTGAGTAAAGGCTCTTTCCTTGAACTCATAAGCCACGTGTTTCATCTCCACTTTCCTTTACCTTGACATTGAGTCCCATCCATGAGAAGAGATCTTTACTTGTAGCGGGAATTCTAGTGACTAATGGTGTTTACAACCTTTGTTAATCTTCTCCTTGTATCTAAACTTCTTCTTCTGTATATCTACCTTGAGTTGAGTACTCTTCATAATCCTTTGCTTCCATCTCGCATAGTTTCCCTACAAAGAGTGACTTTCATAAACTCTCACATATATTTCGTGCAACATTTGGTGAACTCGACGTGAAAGCATCGCTTTTGATCATCGAGATGGGAAACCCTTTGAATAATCCACCTTCATCATCGAATGTTTCTTGCTTTCTAACCAATGAGATGAAGAATTTGTTACAAACTCTTTTCTTTTTTACTACTATAATAAGTAGGGATGATTGCTATTTTATCAGAGAAACTTCATGCCTATTTCTTGGTGATGCTTCTCGAGCATTTTGGATGCTACACTAGGATATACCATTAACCTTAAATCCTTCATTATGCTCTTTACATGCTTTTGAGTTGAGATTGGAGCTTTGACTCTTGACATTGGTTTTGATTCACAATTATATTTGGTCATTTGATGCTATAGTAAGAGCTTTGTAAGTTACTGGGATTGGATGGTTCAAGATATATGCTACTTGAATCTCAGATGTATGGATGGATTCTACATGATGTTTTGATCTTTGTTTGCTTGTCTAGTGTGTTCAACTTTTGTTCCAGCGCGAGCCACTACTTAACACTCGGTTATAACATTGAACATTTTGCTATGCATTTGAGTTTGGGGGCCTTATAGTGAGACTGTGGGACTTGGCAATATGTACATGGAGCCCTAAGAGAAACACCAAGGAACAGGGGATTCTATTGCAAGAAAATCTATCTTGTAACATCAACAAGCTTTTCTTTTATTTTTTTGATGACCAAAACAAAGAAAACATAAAATCTTCACGCAACATCATAGTAGATATCTCCCATGGATTTGATAGAATCAACCATAATCTTTAACATCTTCATAGCATCCTTCAATAGAAAAAGGAACATAAAAGAATACACCATTTTTGAATGGAAATCAATCACATAGTATTTATCTTCAATGTCTTCATAGTTTTCTCTCTCAACCTCTCATATACAGTTACATTGTTTTGATAGAAATTGACTATCTATGGCTCTCTCTCTCTCTCTATCAATAGTACATCATCTCATCACTACAATACTCTATAATGGCTCTCAATAATCCTTCTTAGGTCGTGGATACACCTCCCAAGAGGTATGTCTAATGTGAAGAGGCACCAGAGCCACTACAGTGTCTCTTCATAGCTCACTATTGTCACTGTCACTCCAGTCTTCTCTTCAGTCTTGAGCAGTTGTCTCTTCCATTTGTTTTAGCTCTTTTGAACTTAGATTCATCCTTTCCAAAATTTAAAAAACTTTCCCAAAGTCACACATACATTCTACAGAACACTTATAGAAGATCCATAGAATAGTGCACAGAATAGGACCAGAGCAGATACAGAACAGTTACAAAGCAGATACAGAGGCTCTATAGAAGGTTTACAGAGGGTTACAGAAGGTCATCAGAGAACATCAAATCCTCATAACTCATACTAAAACCATTCCAAACTATCAAAAACTATTCAATAAACATTCAAAAGATTTCAAACTCCATCAAATATCAATCCATGCTTCATACAGAAGAAAATCAGCACAAAACAGAAGCTATACAGAAGGTATACAAAACCAATCAGAACCTCAACAGAACCTATCAGAATATCACAGAGCTTCATATCTCCAATAAAAATCATCATGAGCTTCCAAAACATAATCAATATCATCCAAAACACTCTCAAACACTTCCATTATCAATCATACATCACTCTAAATCTATCAAAAATCAATCATTCAAACCTCAAAAACAATAAAAATCAGTCAAAAATTAAGTCGTTTTCCACTCTCAACATATTCCCACACTTAGAAAGGAAGCATCCTCACGACCTAAGGAAAAGAAGAATATAAGTTCATTAAAGAGCTCAATTTTAATATTTTATAGTATCTTCAATAATCACTCCAAACCACGACCTCAACTTATCACTTGTATCTCTAGAAAAAATACTTCTAAAGGAAAACTTCGTTATTCATTAACACATCTGATCAATAAAAATTCATAACAAATTTGTAAAGGATATAAGAGGTTCTTCAACTTTTCATCATAGGCTTTCCATCCACCATCAATAGTTTGAAAAGAGCTCTCGAATAAATTATTTAACCAGCACGAACTCATCACATAAGATTATTACAATACACACACAAACACTAACACAACCATCTGAATGACACCTCCAAAAAGAGATATATATCATTAAGAATCATCCAAAATACATTGCAAAGGCATCAATGAAGGTGATCCCTTTTGAAGGCTTGGTGATTTCGAGAACAATCCATGGAGAAGGACTCATCCAAAAATGCATTGGGAGGATTTTGAAAGAACTGAAGGCAGAACATCCTTTCTAGCAAAACAAGGTATCTGCTAGGTAGACATAGGGCATGAGAATATAGGACATCCAATTGTTGGGAATCAATGTTCACACTGACATTCATACAAAGATTTGGAATGGCCTTTTGATCATTATGGGAATGCCTATGCATATATGCTAGATACCAAGAAAAATGGGCAGTCAATCTCACTGATGGATCTAGAGATTGTGAATATTGGTGAGCAAAATGGAGGTAATTCTGGTATGCTTGACTAGTAGTTGTCTAGTCCCCTGGAATTAAAAGCCAGTTAATCTGTGGTCCTATGAGAGAATCAGTTGAGCTCCATCCTCTTCTTCTCGGAATCTGCTAATCAAATCCTTCATACCCACTAACCAACTGAGGGGGTTGAGAAATAGAAGTGGCAGGAGATGGAAGTGGAATAAGTAAAAGAGGATGAAGAGATAGGTAGGAAAAATCATAAAAGGAGGAATAAGCTAAAGAAGGAGTGGCTGAAAATTTAAGCGAATTAGTTAGAAAAGGTGTCAATTGATAAGCAGGAAAAGTAGAAGGTATATTGATAGATGGAGAAGGGCATGGTGGAGAAGGGGAAAAAACTCGATCTTCGATGAAAGAACAATAGGTAAAGATGGGAATTTGAGAAAAACCCTGAGGTTGGAAAAGGAGAGGTAAGATAGATGTTGAGTTGGATTGATAAAGAGAAAGATAAGTATCATAGCGATGGGCCATTTGTTGGTAGTACAATAAGCTAGGAACAGAGGGACCTAAAATAGATCGTCTATGATAGGCATCAAAGAAGGATGAATCAAATGGATGGTTTTTGGAAAGGTAAGCTAGGAGATCCACCCTCAGTTGGTTAGTGCTCTGCACATAAGTAGAAGTTGTATCCTGACGTTGGTTCAGGACCACATAATCAATCATTGAATGCCATGAAGTGTCCGGACAAGTAGCCACTTTATAAGAATAGCACTGGAATATGTCATCTATCCTCAACTTCAAATAGTTGACATATAAGAGAGCTTGCAAAACCACATCCCCCACATACCAAGCAAGATCTACATCATCTGAAATTAACAGATCACCTCGTAGATACATGTAAAACAACAACATGGTATCCGTCGTCACAGAATCTTTAAAAACCATACAGACAACTTCTGTCAGCAAATCAAAAGACCAAGCCCCACTCCAACCATCCTCTAGAAGAGGGAGATCCATCATTGAAAGCTTCATATAGAAGGTCAATTTCTGTAACTGATAGTGGACAAAAAAGGAATGGTCGTGAGGAACATACTCCTGAAAGTGCTCAAATGTAGACCATAATAGATCCATCCTGGACTGTAATCTTTCCACTTTTTCTTGAAACAACGAACATAATGTGGCCTGTCTCTAGAGAACTGCCAAGTCCTGTTGAGAGATAGAAGAAATCATAGGAACATTGGAGCTTGGAGAAATGGACCGTGACTATGCCAGTTGGTCCTGCAACTGCTTAATCTGGGAAGCTTGTGATTCTAATGTATTATGAGTAGTCTGCAACGTTGACAGTTTTGCATCTAAAAGAGTTTGAAACTCTTGAGCTTCTTTGGACATTCTCTCTTTCTCTTCCAAAACTCTAGTGACCTCTGACTGAGCTTCTACTAGCTAAATCTTCAAAGAAGATATTTCTTCTCTCTGGGTCTCAATCATTTGGGTCTGCTGCTCCATCTACTTAAACATATAAGCAATAGTGTCTTCAGTAGTGGCTAGCTCTGAGGTTGCCTTATGCAACTGGTCTTTGGATTGCATCAATTCTTTATAGAAAGAAGCATGTAACTGTTGAACACAAGCTGTCACTGAGAGTTTTGGATGTGATTACAAAGGAATGGAATGGCATCTCCTGACACTAAACTGTTTAGTGAAGGGACTAATATTTCCAAAGAACCCTCTCTTTGTGCCTTGAATAAATTGTTGCATGTGAGGTAGCAGGGAGGTCACTGCTAGAAGTAGCAGGAACTGTTACTGAAGGAATGACTGAGGAAGTTTTATCTGCCACATGCTTCAAGCGCTTCTGCTGAATGACCAATGAAGGAGGGGAATCAAGATCCTCTATATCAATAGGTTCTGAATCCTCTGAAGGTGGAGGGGGAGGAACTGGATCAGATGGAGGAGGTGGTAGCACACCCTTCTTAAGGCCTAAGTATATCAAGAAAGCATATAAATATGAACCATAAGTGACATTGGTAACATTCCCTTTGGTCACTTTGACAAAATGTTGATCCATCTTCGTAAGCAAGTAAGTACTCCAATCAATGGCAACCCCTTTTAACACCATCTTGGAAGCTGTGAAGAATTCTTTGGACAAATAATGAGATGGTGTTTTGGCAGGCATAAACGTGTCTTGGAGGAATTGGCAGACTAACTTCCAGAGAGGATCAGTAATCATGGAAAAAGACACTCCTGAAGTGTTAATCACTTTCTTGACATCTAGAATCTCTTTGGTCTGCTTCTATAACAGCTTGAGAATCTCATCATTGGAGAATAATTGTCTGACTGTAACAAAGGGTTCTCCTTTGTAGGGAAGAGACAAAGCCTTCCCTAACCCTTGGGGTGTCAATATCATGGAAGCATTACAAACCAGGCCCAATTTCTTACTGTATGATGCAAGAAACTCATCACACAGAGCTGAATCGTGTGGAATCAATGGGAGTGAAGTAGCCACCATGAAAGTTGCAAGTTCTGCTTTCACTATAGGCTCAAAATCCAGTAGGGAAGAATAATCCCTATCGATCAACCGAACATACTGGATAGGAGAAGGAGCATGAGGTGCCATTCAGATGGAAAACACATACACCATAAACACAAACGATCACAAAGAATGCCTACAAAACAACCAAATAACTATAAAAAAGAAATCGATCAAAAGAAGTACACACACAGACATAACTAACCAATTTACCACCCCAAACAACCCACATCCTAGAAAAAATTCGGCATGACCTCTACACATATATGACCAAAAACTTCATGCGATGCAACAAACAGACACCCAAGACCCCCTATCAAGCAAAAATGAAAAAAAACTACAGACCATACCCGTAATCGTATTACACAAGCAAACCATAATACCTTAAAAACCTAATCAAGACCTAACCGTAACTTTGACCAATAATTTTAACTTAAAAGACTATACATGCCCATTCCATGAAGCGTATTTATTAAAAAGGGGAAAAAAGTGCAGTAAGGGGAAATGGTTTTAATGAAGGGTTCATTTTAAGAAATTGTTAACAATGGGTGAAATTTTATTAGGTTATAAACCTTAATAAGAAAACAACGGTTCCTTCTTAAAATTTCAATTACAATTTATTAGGGTGAAATGGTGCTTAAACGAAACCGAGACTGCGATACCCAAACTGGGGTTTCTAAATGAAAATTTATTAATTAAAAATTAATGGCGATGTGGAGTGTTTTTTTACCAATACGTGCTTTTTTTTTAACGGTTGGTTCATTTTTATTAAAAATTAAAGTGCCTCTGAAACGCACGTAGCGCATACAAAGTGAATGGCTGGTTGATTTTAAATTATTAGAAAAATGTGTGTTTAGCGCGAGTGTGCGTGAAAAAGTGGGTGAATAAAGTTCATTTTAACAATTCACTGTGGTTAAGGGATGACCAAAATAAATAAAGCTTTTAAAAAAACATGGTAGGGGTGTGTATGCAAGAAATTAAAGGCGCACTGAGTAGCCCCAAATGCAAGGAATCCAATCAAAAAAGCAAGAACCACTGATTGGAAAAAATAAAGTACCTTAGTGTGTTTTTTTTTTCAATTTGTTATTTTTTAATTTCTTTTTTAAAAAATTATAATTTAAGTATATTTGTATTTTGTATATTGTTTTGTTTTGTTTGTTTTTTTTTTCATTTTTTTTTAAATGATTAAAACAAAATATATGACACATGAATATGTTGTGAAGGGTAATGGTGGAATTTCAGCAATCCAACAAGTGTCAACAATGTGCCTGAATTTATCCATGATTTTTTAACTGATTTTTGAAATTTCAAAAAAAATTTCATGAGGTGAGGTATTAAAAGTAGGATTTTGACTTCAAATAATACCTTGGCCATTTATGGAAGCATTTACAATTGATAAATTATTGTCAAAAGGAACAAGGGAGTTTGTGATATTTTTTGAAATTTTTATGGGAATATTTTTGAATTTTATTCAATTTTTAATGAATTTGCTCATTTTGCATGTATTTTTGAAAGAATTTTGAAGTTTTGAATTTTCTATAGTTTATTTTCTTGAATTTCCACTTTAGAAAATATTATAAAGGATTTTTGCAATGTTAGAAATTTTTGAGAATTTTTTCTATAATTTTTTTGGATTTTAAATTAATTTTGGAAGTTTTTTGGTGTTTTTTGTATTTTTATATGTTTTTTGGGTTTTGAAATTAAAAGTCGGTACCTGACCTACGTGTGAACAACGGAGGATGACTGCTTATGAACGGCTGACTGTAACATACCACCGCACGGACAAGTAGGAGGCGCGTCCTCACGCGTGAACGCTCGCTAGCAGCTCACCTACACACACACACACACATTGAGAGGTCCGCACGGCGTGGGAACAGGGGAGGGAGAGGGGAGTGTTTCTGCGCGGGTGGAGAGGGGTGTGGGTGGGAAGGGGGGCTATGAGGGGGAGAAGTGGAAACGGGTGGAAAAGGGGGCTTGGGTAGGGGTAACTAGGGGTTAGGGGTTAGGGGTTAGGGTTAGAATAACCACGGTTAGGGGGGGACCAAATTTGGTGGGGGGTGGGTAAATCTAGAGGGGGGGCAATTTTGGAGAGGGGGGCCAATTATGGTGGGGGGAGGGTAAAATAGTGGGGGGTGGGGTTAAAATAGTGGGGGGGCCAATCATGGTGGGGGGCCCAAATTTGGAGGGACAGGCGGCAGGAGGGTGGGGGGACCAAAGACGGATGGACAGGGGCAGGAATGGGGGGAAGGCCCACAAGAGGGGCAGCCAAGAAGGTGGGGGGAAGGGAGGCGCACAGGAGGGGCGGCGAGGAGAGGGAGGTAGGTGGTGGAGGAGAGGGAGGAGGCGGAGGCAGAGGGAGGGAAAGGAAGTAGGTGGGCGGAGAGGGCGGAGGAGGGCGGAAGGCAGGGGGTGCACGCGGCACGGGTGAGGGAGGGTGGAGGAGGGCGGAAGGTGTAGGGGGGGCGTAGGCGGCGCGGGTGGGAGAGGGTGGAGGAGGGCGTAAGGCATGGGAGAGGCACAGATGACGGCGCGGGCGAGAGAAGGTGGAGGAGGGCGGAAGGCATGGGGAGAGGCGCAAGCAGTGCAGGCGGGAGAGGGTGGAGGAGGGCGTAAGGCGTGGAAGAGGCGCAGGAGGTGGCGCGGGCGGGAGAGGGTGGAGGAGAAGGATGGTGGGAGAGGCGTAGGAGGCAGAGGGTGCAGGCGAGGAGGGAGGCGTTGGTGCGGACTGTGGAGCCAAGAGGGAGGCGAGGAGGGAGTCGACGCTAGGGCTCCACCCAAGAGGGAGGTGAGGAGGGTGTCGGCAGTGGGGTTGTGGAGCCAGGAGGGAGGCGAGGCAACGACGAGGAGGGGGAGAAGAGAAACAAGTAAGGCAATTCGTGTGTGTTGTTGTTTAAAAAATAAATAAATAAATGTGTGTTTTTTTTCGTGTTGTTTTGTTCTTTTTTTAAAATTTCATATTATTATTATTATTATGTTTGTTTATTTCCTTGTTATGTTTTTTTTGTTTTTGAATTTCGGGTGTTTCGTATTGGTTTTATTGTTTTTTTTAAAAAAAATAAATGTTTGTTTTGTTTGGTCTTTTTTTTCATGTTTGTTTTTTTTGTTTTTTTTTAATGTTTATCTTTTTTGGTTTGTTTTTTTTTTTTTTTAAGAACAAAAAATTGTTATGATGGGTAAAAAGGAGCACACCCCCGTCTCCCGCGAAGGCGCGGGGCGGGGGTAAAAAAATTTGCATCCATGGGATCAGACGGGGCAAGGATGGTGACACGCGAGGCACCGAGGTCACGGGGGTGTCCCGAGGCACGTAAACCCAAAAATCGGCATGTTCACATGCAACACAAGAAACGCGGTCATACGACAAAAAGGAAGAAAATTTAATAAAACTCAAACCACATGTCGGATCGAAAAACGATAAAAATAAAAAATGTGCCGGGAGACGAGGGAAAAATAATAGAAAAATGTGACATGGGTTCCAGCGAAAAATGAGGATGTTTACATGGGAAAAACACAAGAAACAAACCCGAAAACACATACGTGTGTTAATATCAGAAAATCCGCGCATTGGAACAAAGTGCGGAAAAAAGAAAAAAATGTGCATAAGATCGTATCCAACAACCCTATTATGGCAACACAAGGTTTCGACTGAGATAGGATGCGTTCACATGGAAAAAACCCCAAAAACGGACCCGAAAATGGACTCGAAAATTAATATGAGAAGGAACAATTGCCAAAACGAAGTGTGATAAATAGGAAAAATGTCTAGGGAAAAGGGATTCACAAGGTTGGCGGATCAAAACTCAGTTGGGGGGAATTAGGAGGGTTCACATGGAAAAAACACGAAAAACACACCCAAAACACTCGAAAAAATTAATAACTAAAAATTGGTAGTTGAAAGAGGAGGGAGGAAAAAGAAAAAAGTGGTGGGACACGGTTGTCAAGTTAAACTGGAATTCCCAAAACAGCATGTTCAATGTTTTGTTATGGTTTGTTCACACTTTAAAGAAGAATATTATGCAGATGATTGGCTAAAAATTGGCCAATTTTTTAGCACTATGACAAAGAAGGAAGATTGGACTAATGAAGAGTTCAAGAGAATTAAGAGAAAAGCTTATGGTTTTTTTCTTAAAGATGGTTACCTTTGGAGGCATGCGAAAAAGAAAGGAAGGGCGCCTGTTTGTGTCTTAGGAGACAAAAAGACTCAAAGATAGGTCATGCAAGAATTTCATGAAAGCCTATTGGCTGGTCATAGAGGCATATGGGGCATTTTTGCCAAAATAAAAGAGAAATTTTGGTGGCAAAACATGTATAAAGACATTGAGCATTTTGTTGAGTCTTGTCATGTTTGTCAAATATACTCTATGGTAAAGCATAGAGATGGGCTTCAGCCTACCTATCCTTTATCCATTCACTATAGATGGGTTATTGATTTAGTAACCATGCCTACAGGATTTTGGAATATGAGATATCTAGTACTTGCTAGAGAAGTTCTCACAAATCAAGTGGAAGGAAAAGCCTTGACAACAAAGTCTACTCATGCTATTTGTAGATTTTTACTTGAAGAAGTATTTTGCAGGTATGGATGTGTTGCTAAAGTAACTGCTGATAGAGGAGAATTGGATGCTGATGAGGCTCGCCATTTCTTTGCTCAATTGGGAATTAAGCTATCTCTTACTTCAGCCTACAACCCTGAAGGCAATGGTAAGAGCGAAAGAGGTCATCAACCAATTCTTAAAGCTTTAACAAAATCATGCAAAGGAAAGATGAGGGAGTGGAAAGATTGCAATCCAGGATGGATCTGCTATGGTCTACATTTGAGCAATTCCAAGAATATGTTCCTCCAGACCATTCTTTTTTTATCCATTATCAACAACAGAAGTTGGCCTTCTACATGAAGCTTTCCACGATGGATCTTCCTCTTCTAGAGGATGGTTGGAGTGGGGCTTGGTCTCATGAGTTGCTGACAGAGGTGGTCCGTATGGTGTTTGAAGATTCTATCACGACCGATACCCTGTTGATGTCATATATGTATCTACGAGGAGACTTGTTGATTCCAGATGAAGTGGATATGGCTTGGTATGTGGGAGACGTGGTTTTACAAGCTGTTTTGTATGTCAACCATTTGGAGTTGTGAATAGATGACATGTTTCAGAGTTACTCCTCCAAAGTGGCTACTTGCCCTGATAATTCTTGGCATACCATGATTGATTCTGTGGTCCTGAATTAAAGACAGAACACAGCCCCTACCTATGTCCAGAGCACTAATCAACTGAGGGTGGATCTCTTAGCTTATCTTTCCAAACATAATCCATTTGATTCTACCTTTTTTGATGCCTATCAGAGAAGATCTATCTTAGGTCCTTCTGTTCCTACTCTATTGTATTACTAACAAATGGCTCACCGTTATGATATATATCTTTCCCTCTATCAAACCAATTCCACAACCATCTTACCCCTTCTTTTCCAACCTCAATCTTTTCCTCAAATTCCCATATTTACATACTGTTCTTTTAGCGAGGATAGAGTATTTTTCCCTTCTCCACCATGTCCTTCTCCATCCATCCATGTACCTTCTACCTTTCCTATTTATCAATTAACACCCTTCTTAAGTGATTCCCTAAAATTTTCAGCCACTCCTTGTTTAAATTATTCCTCATTTTATGATTTTGCCTATCCATCACTTCATCCTCTTTCATTAGTTCCACTTCCATCTCCTGCCACTTCTATATCTCAACCACCTTAGTTGGTTAGTGACTATGACGGGTTTGATCATCAGATTTCCAGAAGAAGGGGATGGAGCTCGAATGATTTTCTTACAGGACCTCAGATAAACTGGCCAATAATTCCAGGAGATTGGACAACTGCTAGTCAAGCATACCAGAACTATATTCATTTTGCTCACCAATATTCACAGTCTTTGGATCCTTCGGTGAGAATGACAGCTCATTTTGCTTGGTATCTGGCGTATATGCATAGGCATTCCCATAATGATCAAAAGGCCATTCCAAAACTTTGCATGAATGTCAATGTGAGCATTCATTCCCAGCAACTGGATATATTGTACTTTCATGCCCTCTGTTTGCCTAGCAGATATCTTGTCTTGTTAGAAAGGATGTGCTGCCTTCAGTTTTTTCAGAATCCTCCCAAGACATTTGTAGATGAATCCTTATCCATAGATCGTTTTTGAAATCACCAATCCTTTAAGAGGGATCATCTTCATTGATACCTTTGCCATGTATGGTGGATGATTTTTAATGATAAAATCTCTCTTTTTGGAGGAGTCATTCAGATGGTTGTGTTGTGTGTAGTGTTTTTGTTGTGGGTTAATTGATGTAATAAGATCGTGGTGGTTGTCTATTCGATTTACTTTCGTACGAGCTACATTTTTGGAGAATTGTGGTGATGGTGTTGCTGGTTGGAGAGTTGCTAGATGCTGATGCAGAAGAAGAAGAAACCTCTTATATCCTTTATAAGTTTGTTGTGATTTTCAGTTTGATAAGAAGTGTTAATGTATAAAGGGTTTTCCTTTCGTTGTATTTTTATATCAGATACAGGTTATAAGTTGGGGTCGTGGTTGGATGGACTGTTTTTGAAGATATATTGAAGATCAAAGTTGAGCTTTTGAATGAACTTGTATTCCCTTTTTCATGGGTCGCAAGGACGCTTCCTTATTAAGTGTGGGGATATGTTGAGTGTTGAAATGACATTTTTTTGGCTGTTTTTTGTTGTTTTTGAGAGTTGAATGGTTGATTTTATGAGATGATTGATTGGTTTGGAAGTGGTTTGAGAGTGTTTTGGATAGGTTGGAATGGTTTTATTAAGCTCATGATGTTTATTAGTAGAGATGTGAAGTTCTGATGATGTTCTGATATGTTCTGTTTGGTTCTGATTGGTTCTGTTGAGCTTCTGTTTTGTTCTGTTTTCTCTCTGTAAGGAGGGATGGAGAATTGATTGATAGGGTTTGAGATTGTTTGAAAGATTATTGAATAGTTTTTTATCGTTTGGAATGGTTTGGTATGAGTTATGTGGTTTTGATGCTTTCTGTTGACCTTCTGTAACTCTCTGATGAGCTTCTGGTGAGCCTCTATAGACCTTCTGTATGCTTCTGTATGTGTTCTGATGGATGAGAGTGTAGCTTGGGAAAGTCTTCTAGCCTTGGAAAGAGGTGAATACAAGTGCAAAAGAGCTAAAAGAAGTGAAAGAAGTAGCTGCTGAAGATTGAAGTAAAGACTGGAGTGAAGTGACAGTGGTAAGCTATGAAAGGACACTGTAGTGGCTTTGGTGACTCTTCATATCAGACATACCTCTTGGAAGGGGTATCCACGACATAAGAAGGATTATTGTGAGTGATTATGAGAGATTGTAGTGAGGATATGATGTATTATTGATGAAGAGAGAGAGAGAGAGTCAGAGATAGTCAAATCTACTAAAACAGAGTGATTGTATATGAGAGATTGAGAGAGAAGACTATGAAGACATTGAAGATGAATACTATGTGATGTATTTCCATTCAAAGATGGTGTATTCCTTTGCTTTCTTTGTTCTATTGATAGAATTTGTGAAGATATTGAAGAATATAGTTGATTCTATCAAATCCGTGGGAGATCTACATGATGCTGCATGAAGATTTGTTGTGCCTGGTGTTCTTTTCTTCATTGTGATCATATAAAACCTAATAAAAAAGCTTGTTGATGCAGCCGGCTGCTCACATGCAGCTGACACGCAGTCTATTTCTAGGTATATTCCCGGATTTTTATTTCCAAAACCCGAAAACCCTCAAAATACATTGAAAAATAAATAAAAAAAATTAAAAATCACTTCAAATTCAAAAAAAAATGAAAAATCTTGAAAAATTCTCAATATTTCTGCAACAAATTGTCATATTTTTCTAACCTGAACATTTTTTTAAAAAAAATTCAGACCATTTTAAAATTCAAAATTCTTTTAAAAATACCCATAAAAATAAAAATAATTAATTAAAATTTGTAAAAATTCTAATTTAATTGCCAAAAAATTTCTAAAATTTTCATTAACATTTTTACTTATTTTTGAAAGATATTCTAAGCTGAAAATGATGTGTCATTTTATCTCATGATTATTTTATGGTAAAAATACTTCATTAAATGCTAAATTTATACAAAAATCTCTTTCCTTCAAAACACACACTGAAAAATCTAGAAAAAAATCCAGATACATTTGGGATTGAGAAGTGCGCATTCATTGTATTCACATACACCCACTACCAGGTATTTTTCCTTTTATATTTTTATTTTTTTCCACTACCCCAAAAATTCACCGTTAATTATTAAAATGAACCCTAAACACCACCATGGCACGTGCGCTCGCGCCAAACACACCTTTTTTTAATAATTAAAATCAACCCGTCGTTCACTTAACACGGGCTAAGTGCGCTTAAGAGGCACTTTAATATTTTTAATTAAAATGAACCAGCCGTCACAAAAGCACGCGCTGGCAAAAAAGCGCTCCACATCACTTTAATTTTTAATAAATGAATTTGCATTTAGAGACCCAATCTGGGTATCGAAGTCTGCGATTCGGATTAAAGTACCGCTTTAACCTAATAATTTATAATTACAATTTTAAGAAGGAACCGTCGTTTTCTTGATAAGGTTTATCACTTAATAAAATGTCACCCATTGTTAATAATTTGTCGAAATGAACCCTTCATTAAAGTAATTCCCCCTCACTACACTTTTTTCCCCCTTTTTAATAAACTGGCTTCGTGGGATGGGCGCGTAAGAGTCTATTAGTTGACACTGATGGTTCGAGTTATGGTTCAGTCTTCATATCCATTTTTATGGTAGTCTGATATGTCCATGTGTTACGATTACAGGTACGGTGTGTAGTTTTTTTTTCTTTTATTGCCTAATACGGGGATTTGGGTGCTTGAATATTGCATCGCATGAAGCTTTCGGTCGTATATGTGTAGAGGTCATGCCAAAATTTTTCTAGCCTGTGTATTGTTTGGGGTGGTACCTGGGTTAGTTACGTCTATGTTTGTATGAGTGTCCTTCTTTTTGGAATGATTCCTTTTTTATAGCCCTTTGGTTGTTGTGCAAGCATTCTTTGTGACTGTCTGTGTTGTGGTGTGTGTGTTTACCATCTAAATGGCGCCTTACGCTCCTTCCCTTATCCAGTATGTCCCACTAGTCAGTAGGGATTACTCTTCTCTACTCACTTTTGAGCCTCTCACGAAGGCGAGACTTGCGACTTTCGTGGCTGCCTCCTTTCCATTGCTTCCAGAGGATCCATCCATGTGTGACGAGTTTCTGGCCTCCTACAGCAAGAAGTCGGGACTGGTCCAGGGTACTTCCATGACTTTGACACCTCAAGGCCTCGGGAAGACTCTGTCTCTTCCCTACAAAGGTGAACCCTTTGTTACAGCTCGCCAACTATTCTCTAACGATGAGACTTTGAAGCTGTTACAAAAACAGACCAGGGAAATTCTGGATGTTAAGAAGGTGATCAACTCTTCAGGAGTTTCCTTTTCCATGATCACTGATCCTGTGTGAAAGTTGGTCTGTCAGTTTCTCCAAGACAGGTTTATGCCTGCAAAAATGCCATCCCATTACTTGTCCAAAGAGCTCTTTACAGCTTCAAGGATGGTGTTAAAAGGAGTAGCTATTGATTGGAGTACTTACCTACTCACTAAGATGGATCAACATTTCATCAAAGTCACCAGGGGCAATGTTACCAATGTCACCTATGGATCGTACTTGTCTACCTTCTTGACCTACTCAGGTTTACAGAAGAGTCTGCCTCCACCTCCTCCATCTGATCCAGTACCTCCTCCTTCTCCACCTTCAGATGAGTCAGAACCAATTGATATAGAGGATTTGGATTCTCCGTCTCCCCTGGTCATACAACACAAACGCTTGAAGCGGGTAGCAGATAAAGCTCCTTCACTTCTTCCTTCCGTGCCCATTCCTGCTACCTCTGGCAGTGATCTCCCTGCTTATCTCACATGTAATAACCTGTTCAGAGCACATCGAGAAGGTTCGTTGGACATATCAGTCCTCTCACTGAACAGTCTAGTCTCGGGAGATGCCATTCCTTTCCTATGTAAAGACATTCAGAGTTCCATTGAACTGTAAGTGACAGCCTGTGTTCAACAGCTGTACGCTTCCTTTTATGAAGAACTGATGCAGTCTAAGGACTAGTTGCATAAGGCAACATCCAAGTTAGCCTCTGTTAAGGATACCCTAGCAGATTTGTTTAAGCAGATGGAGCAACAAACCCACCTGATTGAAACCCAAAGAGATGAGATATCTTCTTTGAAGATTCAGTTAATAGAGGCTCAATCAGAGGTTACTAGCCTCTCAGAGGAGAAGGAGAGTATATCCAAAGAAGCGCAAGAGTTCCAAACTCTTTTAGATGTCAAACTTTCAGCCTTACAGACTGCTAATGACACAGTGGAATCACAAGCTTCCCAAATCAAGCAGTTGCAATATCAACTGGCAAAGTCACGGTGTGTTCCTCCAAGCCCTCATGTTTCCTTGATCCCTTCTCTCTCATAGCAGGACTTGGCAGCTCTTCAAAGATAGGCTACCTTATGTCCCTTATTCCAGGCTAAGGTGGAAATATTGCAATCTCGAATGGATTTGCTATGGTCTTCATTTGAGCAATTCCAAGAATATGTTCCTCCGGACCATTCTTTCTTTATCCATTATCAACAACAGAAGTTGGCCTTCTACATGAAGCTTTCCACGATGGATCTTCCTCTTCCAGAGGATGGTTGGAGTGGGGCTTGGTCTCTTGAGTTGCTGACAGAGGTGGTTCGTATGGTGTTTGAAGATTGTGTTATGACCGATACCATGTTGATGTCATATATGTATCTACGAGGAGACTTGTTGATTCCAGATGAAGTGGATATGGCTTGGTATGTGGGAGATGTGGTTTTACAAGCTGTTTTGTATGTCAACCATTTGGAGTTGCGAATAGATGACATGTTTCAGAGTTACTCCTCCAAAGTGGCTACTTGCCCTGATATTTCCTGGCATACCATGATTGAGAGAGACGACTATGAAGACATTGAAAATGAATACTATGTGATGTATTTCCATTCAAAGATGGTGTATTCCTTTGCTTTCTTTGTTCTATTGATGGAATTTGTGAAGATATTGAAGAATATGGTTGATTCTATCAAATCCGTGGGAGATCTACATGATGCTGCATGAAGATTTGTTATGCCTGGTATTCTTTTCTTCATTGTGATCATATAAAACCTAATAAAAAAGCTTGTTGATGTTACAAGATAGATTTTCTTGCAAGAGAATTCCCTTTTCCTTGGTGTTCCTCTTGGGGCTCCATTGTTGTGTCTCCGCTAAAGTGTCCTCCCGCAATGCCACTGTGTGCCTCCAAGAGCACATCGTGCATCTCATGCTCACATACGCATCTACGCAGCAATCCCTCTTGCCCCAGCCTATAGAGTTGGCCTGTAATCAGTTGATAGGGCTAGATCTTAAGGATTAAGCATCTAAGTCGGGCTTTTTCTATTGGTCGCTCAGGTAGTCCGTGCTCAAGCACTTGGACTATGTCGTCCGCCCAATATGGCGTTAGATTAAACTTAAATAAATCTCTCTCACTGGACAGGTGGAATAGATGGGCATCGAGTAGTTTATCAACGATGCCTTGTCTAGTGGCTTCTCCCGTGGGAATGCATGACATATGGTCAGCCATGTAGTGTTTTTTTCCTTTCCGCACAATCACGGAGAAATCGAATTCCAAGAGCAGAAGGAGCCATCGAGCAATGCATCCTGTAGCACAAGGTTTGTTTACTAGATAGAGCAGGGTTTGATGGTCCATGAAAAAGATGAAGGGTGTGGCTAATAGATAATGCCATAATTTCTTCACAGCGAATACCATGGCTAATCCCTCTCTTTCTATCATCGAGTAGTTCATTTCCATCTCAGTGAGTTTTCTGCTAGCAAATCTCACCGGATAATCTAAGTTGTGCTCACCAGGTTGGCACAACATTGCCCCCACGGCAAACTTAGAAGCATCGATGTGCACATGGAAGGTAATGGTCCAATCTGGGGCTCGTAGAATTGGTGCTATGGTTAGAGCCTTTTTCAATTCTTCGTACGCTCATTGGCATGCCTCGGTCCACTCGAAGACAATCAGCAGCTTGTACAATGGTCTAGCGATCAACGCATAGTTCAGTACAAACTGCTGATAGTACCCCGTATGGCCTAAGAAGCATTGAACTCCCTTGTAATTAATTGGGGGTGGAAGGTCAACAATAACCCTAACTTTCGAGAAGTCAGTGGCAATGCCATTCTTCGACACCACTTGCCCTAAGATGCATCCGTGCTTTACCCAAAACTAGCACTTCAAGGGGTTTAAGGAGAGACGATATAAGCGACACTGTTTGAAGACTGCGCTGAGTTTGTCTAAGTGTTTGATCCAGGTCGAATGGACACATAGGTCGTCGACAAAGACTTCTATCTCCTTACGAAGCATGTCCTTAAAGATGGTGCATATGAGGCATTGGAAAGTGGCAGGGGCGTTAGTCAAGCCGAAGTGCATGACTATGTAAGCAAAGACACCCCACTCAATGGCAAAGGCGGTGTTGTGCCTGTCCCGCAGGATGCACTTGCATCTGGTTGTACCCTGAGAAGCCGTCCAAAAAACTGTAGGCTTCCTTGCTTGCCACTCTCTCAAGCATGTGCTCGGTGTACGACAATGGATAGTTGTCCCTCTTCGTAGCAGCGTTCACCTTCCACTCCTTGCAATATCGACTCCTCTATTTGCATACTGTTTTCATCTATGCTAGGAACATTGCTTTCATCATATACTCTCGCACTTCGGGGAGTTGAAGGCACAACATACCACCATCGAGGTTCTCAGGGGTCTGGATAGAAAATTACATGTTCAAAATTACATACAAGAGAGATTTAACATTTGTGACATATATCATGTTGTAATAACATTTTAAAAAACATGAGTTCATGCATCTGTTCACAACGGGCCAGTAAGACAAATGTGTCACGAAAATCTATCCGGAATCTATTTTCAGAAATCCCAATGGACCTCGTCGAACAATTGCACCGACTCCTTCCTGTAACCACTTTGAACCATTGCATATCGAATAGGATCATGAAGAAGCTACGGTAATCCACCATGATAATACTTTGCAAGTTTCCAAAATACTCTATCTCATCTATAAACGGTGTTTGGATCCGTGGCTCACAGTCGGCTCTCTTGCTCGAACTTTGCCATGACACCACAATCCATTATGGAGTGCATTTTGTCTATATGCTCCACGCAAAAATGTCGTCCGCGCGATCATGACGCACTCTATATTTGTACTATACATTGAAATGGTTAATTAGTTGTCACACATAAAATCTAGATATGACAGCTTTTAAAACATGTGGTCACCTTTGAACTACATCTTCTTGAGAATCCCTGATCCTCAGTAGGGACCTCCACTCCTTCACGAGAGGTTGCGATCAAAGCTCCATGTAACCATCGCATAGACATAAACTACGGAATCTTCTCCATGCCCTTGGGATATCAAATCAATCGATGGCGTGTACGATGTCAAAATTCGGATCACGCTTCTTCCCGATCTTTCGTGGCTTGCTTGTACCTAGGGAGCCGCGTCTCCTTGGAGGCAAGGTGCAACATACAAAAATGATTCAATTTCTCTTCCATTGCAGCATCCATCATATTTTCTACCCCATTTCCAACCACCACATCTCTGGCCAAACTATCATCATCCTTGAGCGACCATATCATACTGGTGTTTGAATCCACCATTGGTAGCCATTAGGAAATATGCACTAATGCCTCAGACACCAATCAACCTTTAGCTATGCTACCTTCTAACAACCGAGCTCATTGTTGCACAAAGTTTTAAAGGTTTTTATAAAGTGCTTCAAGAAGAACATCCATCGCGTATGGACAAGTCGAGAAATCTCTACTTCGTCTACAAGATGCACCAAGAGGTGGGTTTGTATCGTGAGCATACTGGTGGGTAGGTACTTCTCAAAGAGACACCATCTCCACTACTGCCCACCTTGCGGATTCAATAGAGGATGCCTTGATCTCCTTCTATGAGATCCATCGCACTAAATTTGACAACTTGTAAATCACTCCGTGTATTTCTAGAGTAAGGCATCATATGATCGCAATCGATAGTACAAACTGCCACAAATAAAGAAGCATTACGAACAATGACTACACTCCAAATAGTAAAATACACATGCCACTTACAATCCATTCATAGTACAAACCTAACATATCTTATGCAATTATGGGATTTTAGCCCTAATAGTTGGTCGCCTTTAGAAAACGCAGATTTGAGAGAATGCATCATAATGTCAGAGTGCGGATAGACCTGATAATTTGATTCACAATGCACTTTTCTTTAGTGGACAAAACCCAAGGAGTGTGAGGTAGCTGCAAGCAACCATTAGCACTCGACAAAGCGCCTCCATCTTGCCTAGCTTCTTCAAATTCATTCATGCCCCTGCACTGTCTCTTTTTCTTGTGATGTGGTCCCATAGTAAGCTTCTTCAAATTCATTCGTGCCCCTGCACTGTCTCTCTTTCTTGTGATGTGGTCCCATAGTAAGCTGTCCACATTCTTGAAAATATGCATGGGATCTAACAAGTGGTTGATCTGTAAGTGGGTCCAATATGGCAACTCGTAGAAAACTGAGAATCATCGCATTCCATTTGGATGCGACTCCGTGTGGACCATTTTCGACTCATACTAGCTTTGGGTGTTCATTCGTGCTGTCATCTAAGAAAACCTTCCCTTAGTTCATGACCTCCGGAAAGAAAGCAGTGTGCCCTTGATATACCATCTTCTTCATGGTTCGTGACCTTCAGGAGTCTAATTGTGGGCCACACAATGGACATGCATGCTAACCTAAGGTACCCGGTCATGTCCCAACACCTCTATCCTGTGAATACAAACTTGAACGAGCTATGATAGACATGACCAATGAGAATGGAAGCCTACTTACATGAGCACTCTCCGAGTTTTGGAAAGTCATGCATGGTCCATATGATAATGGCTCGTATATTGGCAGACCATCGACTATCGCACTTGCTCATATCTTCCATAGTGGTGACCTCCTCCTCCCACAAAATCTTAAGCTCATTGACTGATGGATGGAGATAGACATCCATATTCTTGACTTTATAGTGGCCAGGAATGAGGAAGCTAAGGATCAAGTATCCTTTCTTTGTAGAAAGCCATAATGGGATGTTGTAGTTAACACAAACAATAGGCCACACACTATAAGAAGTTGAGCGGAGACCGAATGGGTTCACACCATTCATGGCAAGACCGAGCTGAAGATTCCTTGTCTCTCATGCAAAGCCTCGAAAGCTAGAGTCAATGTGGCTCCATGCGCATGAATCCACTGATATTCGTTGGACTCCATCTATGGATCTATTTTGTGCATGCCATGTTGTCAAGTTGACGATGCCCAATGTACGAAACATGTGATGTATACGGGGGATAAGTGAAAAGTATCTAATAAAATTTTTAGGGATGGTTTGCCCTTGCAAGTCCTATTGATACCTGTAAGCACCACACTCTCGACATGTCTCCATAGTCTTGTACTCTCCTCGAAACAACATGCAATCATTGACACATGCATAAATAATATTGTAGTCCATGCCAAGCCTTCGTAAAACATATCGTGCATTATCATGTGACTCAAGCTTGGTATTTCCAAGTGGTAATATATGATACTTTAGCAACCTGAAAACAAATCATAAAATACATTGAAAAAGCACAATTATTTTTTATAATGGTACTGAAGTGAAATCATCAAAGTGTACGTAGAACGTACCTAAATAACTCGGTCACACTCGCATTGCTCCACCCCTATTTTGGTTGCACACTTAGGAGTTCAAGCAGTGTCTTCAGGTGAGATAATCCGCACCCATTATATAATGGTATTAATACTTCCTCTCTAAGCGGATCAGATGTCTCAGCATACATGGGCATCAATGCATCGATCATTGTCTCCATCTCAAGCTCCAGGATTATAGGAAAGTCTGAAAGGCTACTAGTCTTCTCTCGTATTGACAGTATAGACTGGATAGCGCCTTCCAAGGCTTAGGTATACTCCATCCATCAGACATCCACAAACTGTTCTAACTGGCAACAATAGGTACACTGCTCCTTGGGATGAGATCGGCGTCACCTCCCTGTATAAATTTTATGGCCATGTCTAATGTTTTTGTATATGATATTCAATTAGTTTGAGAATATAATGCATGATTGATATACACTTTTCTTACCGTTTGCTCAAAGTCTGAGATCGCCTAATCAATGATCTCCAATTGAAACCTGCCAAAGCATCCTACATGTTCTATAGACAAGTGATGATTTCGTTTGATTTTGCCAGCTTGCATTGAGAGCAAGGACACGGGACAAACAAAGAAATGAGAGAGGGAGAAGAAGAAAAGAAAAAGGAAGAGAGCACAAGAGAGAGAGAGAGAGAGTGTGTGTGTGTGTGTGTAAATATGAAAGACAACAAAGAAATGGGAAAAGAGAGAGAGAGAGAGGGAGAGAGAGGGAGGAGAATGAGTGAGAAAACATAAGGGGGTGGAGAGAAACAAAGAGAGGGGCAATAAATAAAGAGAGAGAGAAAAAAAGAGAAAGGGGAGAGAACATAAAATGAAGAGCGCAAAGAAAGGTGCAAAGAAATGGGGAGAAACATCAAAAGGGGGAGAAAACCAATACTTTAGTTTATGTTAATTTTGTTAAGTTATAAGAGAAGAAATCCAATACATAGGAAATGAGAGAGGGAGAAAACCAATACACGGGAAATGAGAGAGGGAGAAGAAGAAAAGAAAAAGGAAGAGAGCACGAGAGAGAGAGAGAGAGAGAGAGAGAGAGAGAGAGAGAGAGTAAATACTCTTTTCCCGTTTCTTTATTATCTTTCATGTTTATTCTCTCTCTATCGTTCTCTTTTCCTTTTTCTTCTGCCTCTCTCATTTTCTATCTTTCTTTCTCTCTTTCTCTTTCTTTGTTGCCCCTCTCTTTGTTTCTCTCCACCCCCTTATGTTTTCTCACTCATTCTCCTCTTGCCTTTCCTCTCTCTCTCTCTCTCTCTCTCTCTCTCCCCATTTCTTTGTTATCTTTCATATTTATTCTCTCTCTCTCTCATTCTCTCTTCCTTTTTCTTTCTTCTTCTCCCTCTCTCATTTCCTATCGTTCTCCCTCAGTACACCTCATTCTCAAGAGAAACCCTCTCATTGTTTCTCTCCATCCCCTAGTGTTTTCTCACTCATTCTCCTCTCTCCCTCCCTCTCTCTCTTTCTTTGTTATCTTTCATGTTTATTCTCTCTCTCTCTCTCTCTCTCTCTCTCTCTCTCTCTCTCTCTCTCTCTCTCTCTCATTTCCTATCTCATTTTATCTCTTTCTCCCTCAATGCACATTTTTAAAAAAAAAAGAGAGAAAAAGAAGAAATAACAATAACAAACCTTGCCTTTGTTTTTCTTTATCCCCTCATGTTTTCTCATTCATTCTCATATATATATATATATATATATATATATATATATATATATATCTTGTTCTTTCTTAATTCATTTTCCTTTCTTCTTCTGCCTCTCTCATTTCCTCTCTTTCTCCCTCAATGCACCTCATTCTCAACAAAAACAAACAAAAGAAATGAGAAAGAACAAAAACAAATCAAGAGGGAGCAATGCACTTATTGCAAAGGCTCAAAGATGGATTCTTCGTCTCCTCTTTGCGACAGCTCCTCATCTCCCTTCATGCACTTCCTCCTCTTCTTCGCGAACAACAATGATGGCGGTGAGCTCTCCTTCTCTCTCTTTCTCTCTTTCTCTCTCCCAAATGCAGGATGTAATTTTCTCTCTCTTTTACAAAATGTTGTGCTGGGGTTTCGGTCACTTTTTTTATCTGAGTACCGTCGTTGTTTGCATTGATCCGGGTTTTTTACAACCCGGATTATTAGCACAAAATTTTGGCCAAAGCCCCTATCAAGAGCCTACCATATCACTCTGGGTTTACTCTTCAAGCACTAGGTATGCTACATTGCTTCTCGATTACGATAACTCTAGCAAATGGGGGGAACGAGTTCTTAGGAGGCATGTCAATGTAAAGGGTAAAAGGGATGGTTATCTTAGTGAAGATGAAAAAGGATTACACCTAGGAGTTGAGTGAATGCATGGATTTTTCAAAGGACTAGCCTCCAACTACACATGGGCCCCGTCTGCATCACTAAGATTTGGAATCTATCACCATCATTAGAGGACACCTCACCCTTGCACACAAGTCAATATCCACATCATGGTGTCATTTGGATCTTGCACAAAAGCTTACAAGCATGGACCCCTTTTGTCACATGCTTATATGTATTTATATACATATGGGATACTAAAGTCAAAGCAGCTTTTAGAAGCCTTTTTTATAATCTCAATAACTCCCAAGAAAAAGCTAATTTCAAGAAAATTCCCACGAAGGCCGATCGGTTTCGACCTGGTCTACAAAGTTGCAGAAGAAACTTTTTTCAAATTCCTCACGGATTTGAAGTTACGAAGGCGCAGACTGCTGGCTACATGCAATTTTCTTCTCTCTTTCACCACACCAACTTTCCACTCTATCCTTCTTGTAAATATATTATAATAATGTGCTTTGGCCACCCACCTCTTGTAATCTAGCTCCATTTATCTATTTTGTCTACCACCACCCTTGGCTTCTTGCATGATGACCAAGGTGGGGACTTGTCCCATCCACTATGCTCCATATTTTCAAAGATGCCATACATCATCTAGGATTATGTTAATCAAGAAGATTAGCTTAATCTAATCCCTCATGGAGGCTATATAAAGAGCCCATGGAGGGAGGGGAAGGAGGACAATGACAAGTCCATGAGAGCACTCTACAATACCCTCATCTCTTTGAGGTAAGCTATGAGTGAGTTCTTTTATTATGTAGCATAATGGCAAGCTTCCTCTACCTCTTCTCCTATTATCTCCCTCTCTTCTCATCTTCTCATTCCATGTAGCATAATGGCAAGCTTCTTCTATCTCTTCTCCTCTTGTCTCCCTCTCCTCTCATCTCTCTCTCTTATATTCCAATATGGTGTCTAGTACATGTATTCTCTCTTGTAAATTTGTGTCTTGGTTCTCTTGATTCTCTTTTAGAAAAGAGGGAGGAGGGAGAATGACAAGTCCATGAGAGCATTCTAGAATACCCTCATCTCTTTGAGGGAAGCTATGAGTGAGTTCTTTTATTATGTAGCATAATGGTAAGCTTCTTCTACCTCTTCTCCTATTATCTCCCTCTCTTCTCATCTTCTCATTCCATGTAGCATAATGGAAAGCTTCTTCTACCTCTTCTCCTCGTGTCTCCCTCTCCTCTCATCTCTCTCTCTTATATTTCAATATGGTGTCTAGTACATATATTCTCTCTTGTAAATTTGTGTCTTGGTTCTCTTGATTCTCTTTGAGAAAATGGATGTCCTAGCCCATCCTCCCTTTGGCTAGGTGGTGCCCCTCTTTAGTTCTCTTAGTGAGGATTGGAGGTTGGATGGGTAAGAGGCAACCCGTTCATCATTTCAGCCCTCAGCATCACATTTGTGATGAAAATAGCAATACGGCTAATATGTGTTGCAATTTCCCGTCGCTATTCTCCTATATCCTTGTAGTGTTGGCTAGCAATGCATCTACATCTGAAACAAATAACCTCTTTAATATTCATAAACTTGATGGCAATGGCTTTGATATTTGGAAAGATCGTATGAAGCAAGGTGTACTTTTTTTGAAGGATTGTGATGATGCTTTGGGAGAACATAAGCATGTTGCTTTGTCATATGAGGATTGGGATAAAATTAATAAAAAAAGTCATTATTTACATTAAAATGTCTATCACAAATGATATCTTGGTTAATATCAAGGGACTTACTATTGTTGATGTAGTTTGGGAGAAAATCAAGGCTACGTATGAGAATACAACTCTTGTGAATCAGGTACATCTCATCCAAAAGTTGGTCAACTTGAAGCTTGATGAGTCTAAGTCTACCTCAACGCATTTTAAATCTTTCACTTGTATTTGGACTCACTTCAAGATTCAAACTTGCCAACTTTTGATCCTAAACTTAGGGCTAGCTTCTTGCTCATGACTTTGCTCGATTAATGGGAAGAAGTGGTTGTGTCATTGAGCAACAACCCCAACTTGACATTTGTGGTATGAATTGTTCTATTCTCAATGAAGAGCTTAGATGCAAAGAAAGTGGAAAAAATAGAGGATCAACCTATACTGTAAGAGGAAGAAGTGAAAAAAATATCAAATGTTGTAAATAAGAATAAAAATCCCAGCAAAAGCAAGGAAAAATAGCAAGATGTCACTTGTTATCAGTGTGGATGCAAAGGGTATAAAAAGTCCAATTGCAAGTACTATAAGAAGAAGGAAGAACACAAGAAGCAAGCTAACTCAAAATGCAAAAAAAATGCGAAGGATGGTATGTCTACCCCTTAAAGAAACTTGAGAACATGTATATCACTAAAAGAGATGTGATAAATGCCTTGTTGTTAGCTCATGATGGTTTGTCACAATCGTGGATTGTTGAGAGTGGTGCTTCATTGCATGTAACTCCATCCTTGGAGTTTTTTTCTTCTTACACAGAAGGTAACCTTGGAAAAGTCTATCGAGGCGATGTTAACCCCAAGTCAAAAATGGCGGAAAATGAAGGAAAAAGCGAAAAAAGCATGGAAAAATAGCAAAAACATGCAAGTGACATCTAGAACTAAGCCGAGACCAAAGGCGCAATTTTAAACGAAAGGAGCCTCAAAAAACTTGGAAAACTCTTGTAAAAGAGTGCCAAGCTCCCTCCTATGCCAATTGTAAAATATTAGATGGGCATAGGCTAGAGGCATAAGGCTAGAAGAGGGAAATGGAAAAAATACCTTGCCACAATGGCCGATCATGTAAAAAAGGGGATGGGCGCCCATGGGATTTTAGGGTTTATATATAAAGTTCAAAAAGTGAATGGAAACTCATTTTTTTAGTGTGTGGCTAACAATAGCTCCTCTTCTTCTTCTCTTCTTCTCTTCTTCTTGCTTGTGTGTGCTCTTGAGAGAGGGAGTGTGAGAGTGTGAGGGAGTGAGTGTGTGGGAGTGAGGGATCAAGAGGGTGAAGCTCTTCACCATCTCCTCTTCTCTTATTCTCTTCTCTTCTCTTCTCTTCTCTCGCGCGCGCGGCTATGGAGGATGGAGCTTGGAGAGGGAGGAGGCTTGAGGATGCTTGAGCTAGCATCAAGAATCATGGAGCTACCGAGGTGTACGAGGGAGAAGGCTACTCACATCGGCATCAAGGTAAGCTCACTACACTCGTACGATCGACGGCACGTCGGCTAGGTGAGAGATAGCCATTAGAGCTCGCTTGAAACACTTGAAGCAATAAGCGGTCTCTGGGTCTTGGTGGTTGAGCGTGAGCTCCCACTACATTTTGGTTCCGTTGCCGGGACCAACGGATTCAAGCTTGAGCATTTGCACGCCTCATATCGAGCATCGAAGTAGGGGATTCATCCCCGAAACGGAGCTTGAGATAGGTAGGAAGTTTGGGTGTTTTTTATCTTCAAAACAAGTAAGTATTTTGGGATATTTTGGTTGCTTGATGATTGAAAAACATGGAGAATCTATTTCAGTTTTTTGCCTTCAATTTTTGTTGCATTTAGCGTAGGTTAGAATTAGAAAATCGAACTGAAAAAGGGTAGCGTACCAGTCTGCATGATGGTATGAACCCTTCGGGAAAAGCCTAAGCCTATCAACTTTCCAGTCCCAACTAACAAAAGGGAACTCCAGGAGATGCTGGAATACTTGACAGACAAGCTAGCTCGCAATTCAGCTGCAAACTTCAAACCACAACAGGATCTCTTAGGTGAATCCATGTGACAATGGACCAGAGTGCATGACTTAAACCTCATGTATAACTGGGCCTTACTCCCTGACCAACAACAAGAGGTGTATCAAGCCCTAGGAGATGACGAGCAGTCTGATGAAGGGGATTCTAATGACGAATACGAAGACTGCCAATCCTTCAGTGATGGAACTGAGGGTGAAGTAGATACCGTAGAATACGACACTGAAGGACAAGAAATAGAGCAAATACGAGCAGACTCCAAGCCGCAAAAAAGAAATATCTTTAGGATAGAGCGAGGGGTCATGCTCGTGGAATGTGACCGTGCCTGGTTGGAACACGTAGGAGCCATAGACCATGAACAAGCAGGCTTATCCCCGCCAGGGACAACACCAGTCCTTAGGACAAAATCACCATCTGAACTACGTCCACCAGGGGAGACTACCTCTTCTAGCAAAGATGGGGAGTTTGACTTTGAGTCGGAGGTTAGTTCGGACAGTGATCCAGAAATCCCTAGGCCGCCCACGACTAGACGCACGAAGGGGGACCTACCCGTCCACCTGAGGCGCAGACAGTTAAGGCAGGAAAAGGCAAAACAACCCAGGGATACGCGAACGGAAGAACAACGAAAACCGTAGGACCTCCCTAAGCGCTTCAGGAAATTCAAAAAAGGGGATAGGGTAGTAGTTCTGTTAGGTGCCAATCGTCAAGGACAAACCAACGAACCAATTGAGGGACCAGCCAAGGTCAAGGAGGTGAATCTGGCCCAAGAAGGGGAAACACCCCGACCAGTATTCATTGCCGATGACTTGACTGAGGAAGAAGAAACTAGTCTTGTTGCTCTCTTATGAGAGTACATAGACGTATTCGCCTGATCCCTGGAAGAGCTCAAGGGGGTAGATTTGAGTGTTGTGACTCACAACATACCCATGATGCCAAATGCAACGCCGGTCAAGCAGCGACCGGACTAATGAGAGCAGGATTCATTTATGAAATTGAGCACACAGACTGGGTGTCACCCATAGTCATCATGATGAAAGAGAATGAAAAAATCCGAGTGTGTGTCAATTAAGATGCTACTCGTAGCTCTCATGAAGATTTGAGAGAGGGTGGCTCAAGTGCTTGTTATGGAGTTATCGACATAGTGTCTCCATCTTGTTGTTTTGGTGGAGTTGCATCACCCGTAGGATTTGTCACACCTATGGGGACGTCTACTCCAGTCACTCCAGCTTTTGTAGAACCCGTATGGGTGCTACTCCAAGAGATACCACCCCCATGCATACACCACATGTATAGGGGGTCTCCTGGATATGCCCAAGAGCGTGGTCGCATGTGGGAGAGGATATATTGTAGACATATCCTAAAGGGGTATGGATACCTTGTAGATGATAAGACAGGAGCCGTCATTATGAATGATGAGGGAAGAAGGGTGATGGCTTGTACGAGAGAGTTGTGCCAACAAGTTTTTTGGCACAACGTCTTGGATCATTGGAAGAACATACCTGAGGGGATAAAGGACTATATAGTAGCATCCTTGCATGAGGAGTTTCCGGTATTCACCGTAGCAAATAGGTTTTCCACAAGCTAGATGATGGAGTGTATGCGTGCATACATACCACACAAACAATCGGATGCACGCAAGGCACTTAAGAGTGGGGCCTCAAAGCCCGAGTAGCTAGACGCAGATGATTGGTGCCGACTCAGGGAGGAGGCTACAAATTCTCCAAGATGTTGGAGACAATAGCGTGAGGCAGCAAGGTTACGATTGGAGGCAGGAGTGGTTCGTCATCTTGGGAGTGGTGGCCACATGACTTATCTGGAGGACTTTGCAAGTTTTTCTTCCATTCTTATCACTTATTTTTTTGCAATATCACTTATATTGACAATCATGTTTCTAATAGTTGTATTTTGTTTTCTTTGTAGCATTCCATTACAAATCGGGATCCCATCGGCCTAGAGACTCGATATGTAGAGAGACATGGTCTCACTGCATTGATCGATAGATTGTATGCACACGAAGCCTAGTAAGTCACTTATCTTTCTTATTCGTAGTTACTATTTTTAATTAAAATGTATTATTTTATGGTGGGCTAATGTGTAGTTGTTTCTTTTTTTGCAGAGTCTGTTTGATGCTCCTTTTGCATCAGGATGATCTTTCGGATGACGAGGATCTTTAGCTCGCGCTTGGATTTGTGGAGTGCACATTTTCTTCTTTTTTGGTCCTATGATTTATGTAGTCATTTTCTATGCACTATGTTATTATCATCCTTTGTATCTTGCCATGTTTCCATGAGTGCATTCATTAAGCGATCTTGTAATATTATGGATCAGTCTTGTGGATTCAAGTATATTTTGCCTTCATTTTGATGACCATTGTACACTTTACATGTAATCCATTTATACCACAATTTTTTTTCTTTGTAACCATCGCTATTAGCATCACAAATTTATTTCATGTGTTGCTATTGGCATCACAAATCGTCACTATTGGCATCACAAACCATCGCTATTGGCGTCGCATTGGTGTCACATTTGCAACATTAACAAGGATGCAAATAGCAACGCCAATAGCAATGCAGATAGCAACGATTCTATGGAGATGCTAATATCAATGTGTTTAGCAACAACGAGGGAAATTTTTTTGTGAACATTTTTATCACTTTAAATGTCAGTATGAGGCCGGTATCTTGTCGTGCAACTTCAGCAATAAAGGACTGCAATAAAATGTTGAATACTTTCAACAAACCAATAGTAAGATTGTTGAATATAACAGCAAGTACACACATTTGTACTTCAAAATGTGTCCATGAAGCAGATGTTTTGTTGCAATTTCAGTCTTAAGTACTAATTATAGCATGTACATGAATCAAATCTGATACATTTGCATATAGATGCTAACTCCCACTTCAGTAATACATGACCATAATGTCCAAATACAATAACCCAAGTGCTAGTATATACCATTTCTTATCTGCATAATGAGCATTCAATAATACATGTACCAAGAGAAGTTTCCCTTTTATAATATTTGAAATAACTCAAGTCTAAATTTCTCACTTAGCAGTGAATTTGGTGTAATTTCACTATGAAAGCACAAATCAACTCAAAATGCATCACCAATGTGAAAAGCCCCAAAATTTTTGCATCTACCCCAATTGCATCAATACATCATTTTGAGTGTCAAATATAGGAAAATGTTGCAAATTTTCATAAATCCTATAAAATCCTCAAATTCCGAGATCCAATTGTACACATATTACATGTGCCAGTTTTGTTGCTCATTGTCTATTGGGGGACTGCACGCTTGGTCGCGTGTCCATCAAATGTTGCACTCGCCTCTGTTGCTAATCAACATGTCACAACTATTTCTTGACTTGCCTACTACAGTTCATGGGTTTGTTGACTACACAACATGCATGTTTCATCACCTCCGCTTGATGTTGACGGCTATTGCTGGCCTGGTCATGATTGCGTGTGCTGAAAATCTTGTTGATTGGATGCAAACTGTTACGCCTGCCTATTGCCTATGCCTACTGGTCACGACTATTGATTAGACTGACAATGACTACCTATTTTGGTCCTCTCTGATATTAGTTTCAAGAGTGCGAGAGTAAGCACTTAAGAAATGTGTGTGTCAATCGAGGTGTGTGTAGTTGTTTAGTGTAATGAGAGAGAGTGAAGAGTCAAGGGATGGGTGTGTACCAATGTGGTACACACAAAGAATAAAATAATATATTTAAACTTAGGGTACGGTACACTTACACCCGTAATGGATACACAAGAGTAGCAAAGGGCCTTTACTCCTGACAAATGTCACAAGATTAGCCATATGCTATGTCAATGATAAGAAGAATAAAGTGAATCCGGACCACATATAAACTTCCTATAAATTAAGATTAAAAAGTGTTTGTAACCTATGCATTCATGTTGAAAATGGTGGAAGCTAACATAACACTATCAATATAGTTCCATATGAAATTCACCACAAACTAATCCATGATTTGATATCAAAATAGAAACCAATGTATTTTACTGGTGATGTAACCATCATTAAAGTATTATGATTTCTAATTACATTAGCACCATGACACCCACATATAAGAACTTCAATCTTGGATAAAGTAAGAAAGATCTAGATGATGCACACATTTCACTCTACTCAAAAGAGCATGAAGAACCATTTTTAAATGAGAAATTCAAGCACATTAAAGGTCCATTGAGTAGAAGTCTCAATGAGATCATGAGACATGTAAAGGGGAAAGACAAAAGAGTCACTATTGAAAATTTTCTTCTTTACTTATTCTTAATCAATTAATTCCATTCTTTCATGTGACTTCCAAATAATTAGACATTGGAGGTTCATGAAAGTATATGTATCTCTGGTGTAAGTACATGGCATGAGCTCAAATGAAAGGATTTAGAAGCTATAATTAGATATATTCACAAAAAGTCACTTAAAAAAGAACACAACTTTTAAATTAAAAAAGATTCGCGTATCTAGAAGGTCCACAATCAAAAGTTTTAAATGCCCTTAATTGCATGTATATTGTTGATTAGGGTGCCTTCACACAAGTCCATGAGAGGCTACAAAATGGAAAATTTAAAACCTCATCTTATGATTATCATGTGCATATATTTAAGGATTTGTGATGAAAAACACACACAAAAGTACGAGTGTGCATGTGTGTGTGAGTGCGATTTTGTAAATACATACATACATACATACATACACATATATGCATACACACACATGGGAAGAGAGAGAGAGAGAGAGAGAGAGAGAGAGAGAGAGAGAGAGAGAGAGAGAGAGAGAGAGAGAGAGAGAGAGAGAGATTAATACATCTTGATGCATGGCCTTAACTCTAAGTAGTAAAAAATAATAACATGTTTGATAGGTAGCTCCACAAGTTCAAAGTTACCTCTTGCACACTCTTTGTGGGTAAAATGTGCATGCACATCAAGGGCTTTGACTATCTACTACTCTCTTTGGAGAGAAGAGGGCTTTTGAGGGTAGCACACTAGGGGGGGGGGAGGGTTTTTGTGTTCCATATGTAAACTCTGCATTGCTTCTATTCAAAGCCTATATAGAAAAACTATAATCCCTCAACTTTTCATGAATAAATTATACCATTTTTCTATTCAATTTTGAATACCTAGTTTAAATAATACAAATCTCTACATACAACATGTGTTGAAAATTGATTTGAAAATCCCTCATTTTATGCATGTAGTACTCAAAGCATCTTTGAAGTCAATTATTTGTTAAGGTTCAATAGAAATATTTTTCAAATTTTCCCAACTAAGATCCTATAAACTTGAAGAAGAAGGTTTGAAATATTTGATTTTACAATAATGTTAGTTAAAAGATTTTGTGCTACCACCTTTTATTGGGGTTCATTGTCTATAGACCATCTATTTAACATTGGTTCATTATATGGGGGTTCATTATATGTAGACCATCTATATAATATGTGTTCATTATATGGGGATTCATTATATGTAGATCATCAATATAATATGTGTTCAAGGCGTATTGCAAAACTTGTGATCTTTAATTTTTCATGAACAAGGAACATTGTTTTCCTATTCAAATATGAAGAATCCTTTGAAATGGTATTTTATTCTGTAAGTGTTCTATGGAATGTATATGAGACTTTGGGGAAGTTTTCTAGCCTTGGAAAGAGGTGAATGCAAGTTCAAAAGAGCTCAAGAAAGTGGAAAAAATAGATGCTGAAGACTCAAGAGAAGACTGGAATGAAGTGACAATGATGAACTATGAAGAGTTACTGTAGTGGCTCTGGTGACCTTTCATATCAGACACGCCTTTTGGAAGGGGAATCCACGACCAAAGAAGGATTACTATGAGTGATTATTGAGTATTGGTGTGAGGATATAATGTACTATTGATTGAGAGAGGAAGAGAGAGTCAGAGATAGCCAATTCTATGCCAAACAATGTATCTATCTATGAGAGATTGTGAGAGAAAATGGTAAAAACCTTGGAAAAAATCGATTTTCTTTTGTATGTGGAAATATAAAACTACCATTTTCCTACTCAAATATGAATAGTGCATTGAAATGGTATACTTTTCTACGTAAAAAAGGTAGTAGATCTTCATTTTTTTAATGGGATGATCTTTTTTTGACTACTTTCAAAGTTATTTTGCGGCATTTTCATACTATAATGATCATCATTTTTTGTGAATGACCTTTTTCAAAGTTTTTGTGGCGCTTGGTAGACAGAATTGTCATTTTCATACTAGAAGGATGTCATTAAGCTACTCCCTTTCCTTACCTTGCTTCTTAATTAGTTCATTGAAAATTTTATGATTATTCATTCATAGAATATCTACTTGATTCAAAGGATGGAAAAATGTATAAAAACTTATGTTATAAAAAGTTAGTGATGTTGAACTCACATTGTCTTGAGTGGACCCCTAGCTAGGACAAGCTACTTCCAAGTACACTTTTGAAAAATTTTATATACATCTCCATAACCTCAGCTTGATCCATGCTGACATTAGTCTTGTGAATTGCCACAACCAATGGCTTCAACCATATATGTAGTCGGATCTCTATTTAGCTATATTTATGCATGTGATGCCAAAATTGAGTATGGGTTCATTGATGCAATCAGATCAAAGAATAAATGTTGCAAGTACATATGAATGATTTACAAGTGTGCAATTCTCAATAGTGTATCAAAATTAATCGAGTGTGCTTTGTGGAGCTATTGAGTCACTTGGTTATCCTTATTGATTTGTGACTATACATTATGAAAATGGGTATCACATAGTCAAAGTATTCTTTAGTAGAGCTCTAGCAAGATATAAAAATTTCCCACATGATTTTGATTAGTGGTATAAAATATTTTGAATTTTTTGTAGAAAAATGATCTATAAGGTAGCCATGCATTTTAGCCTTTTAGCTTTTTTTTTAGTCATGTAATGATTTGTGATGCCAATGGGGGCATAACATAGTGGTTTGAATATGGTGGGTGTGTGAGTTCAAACCTTGTGCATTGTTACCATTTAGCTGGTGGCTGTGTGAGTTCAAACCTTGCGCATTGCTACCATTTAGCTTATTTTGATCCAATTTGCTTTTCTATTATGTTGTGTTGAGTAGATTGTTGAGCAATGTCTTGTTAATCTTTACTCAAGAGAAAATGCAATCTTTGTACAAAGGGGGTTTCGACCTTCTAGGGCTGGGTAATAAATATATTACCCTTAAAATAAAATATAATACATTTTTAAAAATATTTATATACCCTCCAATCTATACTACTATATAATTTTAGTTGTAGGTTCGGGAAGCCCTGAACCTCCAAAGGGCTTTTCAAACTTACCCCCTCCTCCCCTTTTTAATTAAAATCCCATTTCTCTTATGTGTAATCTCTCCATTTCTCTTCCCCTTCCCCTTTTTAATTAAGCCCCCCCTCTCATGTGTACTCTCTCTCTCTCTCTCTCTCTCTCTCTCTCTCTCTCTCTCTCTGTGTGTGTGTGTGTGTGTGTGTGTGTGTATGTGTGTGTGTTCCCTCTCTCTTTTCTAATTAAATCAAACCTCTCACAAACGTCATTTTCTCCCATTTTTAATTAAATCAAACCTTTCATAAACGTCTCTTTCTCCCCCTTTTTAAATCTAAAGTTTCTCTGATCTCTCTCTCTCTCTCTCTCTCTTATAATTAATTTAAACTTTCCCTCTAAATTTTTTCTTTTTCTTCTTCTAATCAAATATTTATTCAAATATATTTAAAATTATATTTCTCTTTCAATTAAGTATTTTAAAAAATATTTTGTAAATTTAAATTTTTTGTGACATAATTTTTCACATACTTTGAGAGGGGGGGAGAAAGAAGATGATGAAGTAGAGAGAGAGAGAGAGAGAGAGAGAGAGAGAGAGAGAGAGAGAGAGAGAGAGAGAGAGAAGAGAGATGAAATGAAGAGAGAGAAAAGAAAAAAGTAAGAGAGGGAGAGAAGAAAACAAAAAAGCCAAGGAAACAAGAGGGAGAGAAGAAAAGAGAGAACAAATAAAAGGAGAGAGATAAGGAATGAATGAGAGAGAGAGAGAGAGAGAGAAGAAAAAAGAGAAGAGGGAGAGAGAAAGAGGAAAAAAGTAAAAAGAGGAGGGGGAGAGAGGAGAGGAAAAAGTAATGATGCAAGAGGAGAGAAGAAAAAGGAGGACCGAGAAAATTTTAAAAACAAGGAGAGAGAGAGAGAAAAAAGGGTAAAGAGAGAGAATAAGAAAGAGGGGAGAGAAAGAAAAGAAGAGAGAGAGAGAGGGAAAAAAGGGGAGAGAGAGAAGGATAAAAAATATGAGAGAGAGAGAGAGAGAAGAAGAAGAAGATGAAGATGATGAAAAGAAAAAAGAGGAGAGAAAAAAAGGGAAGAGAGAGAGGGAGAAAAAAAAGATGAGAGGGGCAAAAGAGGAGAGAGAAAAGAGGGAGGGAGAAAAAAGATTAAGAGAGAGAGAGGAAATAGAGAGAGAGAGGGTGAGAAGAGAAAAAAATGAAAAAATTTGCACAGAGAGAGAGAGAGAGAGAGAGAGAGAGAGAGAGATTGGGGGCAAGTAAAAGAGAGAGAGAGTAGCAAAGAGAGAAGAAAAAAGTAGGAGAGAGAAAATAAAAAAAAGAAACAAGAGGAGGGAGAGAAATGCAAAGAAAAAAGAGAGAGATGGGGGAGGAAAAAGAGAAGAGAGAAAAAGGAGGGAAGAGAGAGCAAGAGAAAAAAGATAAAGGAGAGAGAGGAGGCAAAAGAGAAGTGAGAAGAAATGAAATAGAGAGATAGAGAGAGAGAGAGGAATAAAAGTGAGAGAGCGAGAGAAAGAGACTTAAGAAAGAGATATAGAAAAATATAGAAAGGGAGAGGAAAGGGAAAAAAAAAAAGGAAGAGATGAAATTGAGAAAAAAATTAGAGAGAGAGAGGGGTGGGAAGAGAGAGAAAAAATGAAAATATAGATAGAGTGAGAGAGAGAGAGAGAGGAAAAAATCAAGAGAGAGAGAGAGAGAGAGAGAGAGAGAGAGAGAGAGAGAGAGAGAAAGAGAGAGAGAAAAGTTTGACTTTAACTTCTAACTTTGTGAGGTCCAATTAGTACCAACTTTATGTATACATGAAGTTTTATAAGCTTAATACATAAAAGAGATTGTATGTATAGCTTGTATTTTATATTATACATTTTATAAATTACATTGCAATCTTTATAAATTACTTTCAGTTTTACTTTGATGGAGAGAGAGAGAGAGAGAGAGAAAGAGAGAGAGAGAGAGCTCTTTTAGAACTTTTCAAATGAAAAGAAAAATATTTATGTACCATTCCAATCAACTAGTAAAAATGGAAGGCAACTTGTAAATGTTGACATGCCAAATGGCAGGGGCATTTTGATTGGGCATGTCTTGATGATAGGCAAAATTTGATCTTTGGCTTGTATTTTGACAGGGCATTTTCAAAAAGCCTTGTTTTGACAGGCAAAATACGCCTTGACTAGAAAAACAACCATCAAATTTAGGCCCTGAAATTTCCAGTCTCTTTAAAAAAAGAGACAACAACTCTAGATAATACATATGGACCCTTCCAAAGAAAGAAAGAAAAATGTAATAACTTTAGAAAAATACTTATGTGACCTTCCAATTTCTTTAGAAATGAGAGCTCCTTTAAAACCTTTCCATCTCGTTAAGAAGGAGAGAGTTCTCTAGGACCTTCCAAACCAAAACCTTTCCATCTCGTTAAGAAGGAGAGAGTTCTCTAGGACCTTCCAAACCAAAAGGTAAGGCCCTGGGGCCGGGGACTTTGAAAGTTGGAACTTGGAGCCTGAGTAACATAATGAACTTCCAAAGCCATAAGATCTCATTACAGTGTTGTATGGCAAATGAGAGACACTACACAGAGAGAGAGAGAGAGAGAGAATGTAGAGGAGAGAGAGAGAATGTAGAGGGCTACTTCCAAAGCCATAAGATCTCATTACAGTGTTGTATGGCGCATGAGAGACACTAGAGAGAGAGAGAGAGAGAGAATGTAGCTTGACGCTGTCAACTTGACCGGTGCTTATAGGTCGTTATACACACGAGATCGAGCAACATATTGGGCGCACTCAGCCAGGTAAATGTGCACGGATGAGGCATTTAAGAAGCAGAGAAGAGACACTCGGGAGAGCTCAGAAGGTATTCTTAGAGACACCTCCAGTCTTCTGCAGCTGCGGCATGACCAGTTACGCCACAGTAGAAGCTAGCTAGCCAATTTTCTCTCTCTCTCTCTCTCTCTCTCTGTGTCGGCATAAGCAAGCTATTTTGCTGAGCAGTGCAACAAGTGTATGTCTTGTCATCATCGGGGCTAATATTGCATAGTGATATACATACTAAGTAGGACCTTAGAAGATAAGAATGGGGCGCAGCCCGTGCTGCCGCAAGTCGGAAGGGGTAAAGAAAGGCCCTTGGGAGCCAGAAGAAGACGAGAAGCTCGTCTCCTTCATCTCTCAGTATGGACACGGCAACTGGCAAGCTCTACCAAAGAAATGCGGTAAGTTGAAGGGGTGGGGGCAGGCACAGAGAGAGAGAGAGAGAGAGAGAGAGAGAGAGGTAGAGGTGTGGCTATTTATTTATTTTAATCTCATGATCAGTTCAGTTTATCTTTCATTGCCCCAATGAGACTTATTTCTCCTTTCTAATGACTAAAATTATAATGATGGTGGTGGTGATGATAGTCTCCTTGCTTATGTGGATTTATGATGATCATGATGATGCAGGCCTCCTCCGGTGCGGCAAGAGTTGCCGCCTCCGTTGGACCAACTACCTCCGACCTGACATCGTACGGGGGGGGTTCACTCCCTCTGAAGAGCAAAAAATCATCCAGTTGCATGGCCTTGTAGGCAACAAGTGAACACTTAATCATCAGTAAACCTCCATCATTGTGATTTTTAGCGTAAGGGTCAGCAATTACACTGATCTTCATACTGGTACTGATATCAAATTGTAGGCTAAAGATTGTAGATTTGATTCTAGTGCTCACTAATAGTAATCTCATCAGTGCATCACCATATAGCTGCGCTGCCATTATGTTCATTAGCTCACTAATTATGGCTTGATCTAGCTATTGGAATATGTGAATCAGTGGAGGGGTGTCAAGTCAAGGCTAGCTAAGGCATTACAAATAATTTCTCAACAAGCTTTTCTGAACTCTCCAGTCTCAGACCCCTCTTCTGGATTCTGAGCCCCAAGTCCTGCCTTAATGAACCTCTTCTGGATTGTGAGCCCTAAGTCCTCCGAGTCCCCTAAGTCCTGCCCTAATGAACATCTTCTGGTTTCTGAGCCCTAATTCCTGAACCTAATGAACCTCTTCTGGATTTGTTAGCCCTAAGTCCTGCCCTAATGAACCTCTTCTGGATTCTGAGCCCTAACTCCTGCCCTAACGAAGCTTTTACCAACAGCCCATAACAATCAATAGTCTACAAGATTCTCAAGGCAATCAACAGAAACTGTTCACCGAGTGTCAATTTTCAACTGTTTTGTTGATCTGCTGTTTACAGGTGGGCATTCATTGCTTCCCACCTTCCCAAGAGGACGGACAATGAGATCAAGAACTATTGGAATACAGTGCTGAAAAAGAGGCTGCGTAACCTGGGGCTGTACTTCTCAGACGCTACGCACAGCCAGATCAGTAGTGCGATAGAGAACTTTAATTCCTCCACTAAAAATAAGCAGTCCCTTAATCACTCCCCTAATCACCCTACCGCAAAGAATACATGGCAGTTACAACAGCAGCACAGATTACTCAGCATGAGCAGTAAATCAGCAGGTATAAGTAGTGCCCGACACATTAATCAGGACAACGCGGCAAAGAACTGGAAGACATATATTAGAAGCGACACAGCGAGCCACCTTGCTCAGTGGGAGATGGCGAGGCTGGAGGCAGAAGCAAGGCTATCCGGCAAGCAGTCGACATATGCGAGGAGTCATGCGAATCTGCCTAAATCAGATTGGAGTAGTTTCCATTCCGGCTCTAGCCTCATCCCTAATGTATCTCCTCTCAGTAACCCTTCTGTAAATTCCAGTCTGATTGCGCTGCAACTCTCCCCCAGCACCGACGCGATTAACATCATTAATGCCAGAGGCGGCCTGGCTGTAGCCGCGTCACAGCAGCAAAATATAATCAGTATGATTGACGACCCCCAGAATGACGATCATGCCGGGCTGGATGGGGTCGTGATCGACGGTGAGTTAGACCTGATCGATGATGGTGGGTTAGACCAGAATATTCGCAACATAAGCGGGCCGGATGTATACTCCTCCGCCAGCGAGAACATGAACATGATCAATGCAAGCCCGGCTATGGCACCGCAGCAAAATGATATATGTGCTGTCACTGATACAGGCGATAGCAGTCATGATCACGTGAAGCAGCAGGCAGAGATCATTCATCGCGAGCTACTCGAGCAGACCATCAGCGACATCATCAACGATGGCGCCATGAATGACCTGCAGGAGTTGCTCTTGGATACTGCGTCCTCCTCCGTTGCCTCTCCCATCTTGCCGCGTGATAACGCATCCGTGGAGTCGTCCTGCAATCAGATGTTGACACCTGGCATACAACTTAAAGAAGCCCTTCAGGACTGGCTTCTTGATAACAGCGACGATATGGACGACTTGCTCGGCATCAATTTCAGCTTCCGAAGACGCTCCCACACCTGATCACATTAACACCAACCAGCTGTAATACTGATGATAGTTGTACTAGAATTAGTACCAATTCTAGTGGCTCTACCAAACTAATGATGGTATAAGTACCAATACTAATACTTGCACTGATCCTTCCCCTATTTTTCTAGCAACTAGCCAATAGAGCACTATGGTGAAGAAGTTGCTACAACACTAAGCCCCTTTTGCTCTTTCCATTCCCCGCTCCAAGATTAATTTCAAATTTAGTATCTATTTTTCCTAGTATAATGGCCATATAGCTCAAAATTATTTTTCTTCTGTAATGTCCATTTAGCTCATTCCTATTTTACCAACCCTATGAACACTTTCACTTGCACCTTCGTGCAAAAATGGTGAGATTTACCAATGGCATTGTAGCCTACCACTTTGAGTGTGGCTTGAGTGTTGTGAGTGTGAGCTTAAATCCTAGGTTTTCGTTCCTTTGTGGTGCAATATCTACTCATGTCCAAAAATGGTGAAACTCTAATCATATGCTCATGAAAAGACTATCACATTAAAATTTAATGCTTCTTCAGAACCATTGGTGGGATTGGCGAACCAAGTTTTAAAAACCTGAAAATAGTCAAAGAATAAATTCAACTAAGCCCTTGAGCATGCAACTTCTAATAGAGCAATGCCAAACATAATATTACATGTTTTAGTTGTACGTTGCCAACTAGAGTTAATGCAAATATACTCTCATTATTTCTATGCTTTAAATAGCATAATGCATCATGTCTAAATCTTATAATCTAAACTTGAAGGATGAATGCCTTTTTACATCCATACACCTGTAGTATTGTAATGGGGGAATGAAATTCAAGAAAAGTGGGAGATTTTTCCACTTTAAGGTTTCAGGATTACTTCTCAATTAGCATACCTAGTTTCTATATTTTGTGAAATCAAATAAATTGACAATCTGCAGTTGATAAAAGTATTACTACTTTTACAGTGTTATTTTTGTAGTATAATGACCAATTTGTTTTCAAAAGGTGTAGAGCTACTTAGAAGAACAACATATTTCAGGCTTGTTTGGTATCATCAAGCCCATATAATTACCATCTTCCATCTATAATTACTAGCTAATACTTAGAAAGTTCTAAATTTACAGAAGCTAGTCTCAACTTTGTGCAAGCAACACAAGAAACCCTTTCTACATAGCACGAAAGAGAGAATTCTCATTACCAAGAAATAAGCATCACTACAAGGATGTTCACGAAAAGCGACGGGCAGTTTCGATGCAAATTAGCGGCGTCGCTATTTGCATCGCAAATAGCGTTGTCGTGACACTATGTAGACAGTGTGAAAAACTGTGGAGTACATCATCATCCACCGTTCTTATTGAACTAGAGAGTCAATGTGATCTAAGTTATTAGTGCTAGTGTGATTGACTTGAATGGCCCAAAAATACTAGATTTTTGGACAATTTTAGTCGATTTTTTATATTATTTATTGTAGAAATCCTAAAAAGTTAGAAAATCGTCTAGATTAGGATGGCATATAAAAAGCAATTTGCTCTTTCAGCCAATTTTGGATTTTTCATAAAAAAGAAAGATGGGTGAAATCGCGTGCGTCGTAATCGCAGTTGACAGGTTGAAAACAACACTTTGAATTGGAAGGAGTGAACCGAGACATCTTGGATTACATGTCCTAGGGTTTTACCCCCCTTTCAAAGCCAATGAAGCCATCAGATTTGGGTTCCGAGCAGTTGAGAGAAAGCTATCATTTGATCCACATTTTTGGTCTATGAAGGAGCCACATGACATCTAATGCTTGGAGATTGCTTCTGAATAGTGCTAGACAAGAGATTTCAGGTTCTATCAATAGATATTGATTTGATTCATTGTGCTTTGTACTTATCGTGCTTACCTCTTGTCTATTCTTTTTCTTCTCTTCCATCTCCTATTTCTACTTCCTTTTATCTCTGATCCTCGGTACATACGACCTTTCGACAAAAACCCCTCCGACATTGGTAAACCCAACATGAAAAGTCGTTAGAAGGAAATACAAGATGGGGAAACTTTCGAACACAATTTTTAGTGATGTTTTGCAGCATCTAGTGCTGTAGAATATGATTATGCTTATGCAGGTACAACAACAATAGGTGATGCAGACTTCCGCTCAAACATAAACTATTGTGATGAATGCAAGTAGTTGAGCGTGAGATGAAGTTGTTCAATGGCAGGAATGCATATGCATATGTGTATACCTATGCTCGAAAGATGGAATTCTTTGGACTGGCTCAACTTCCATGGAACCGGTATTTTGTTCGGATCACTGTACATGAACTGAAAGCGCGAATTATTGAATTATACATGCAAGATGCTAACTGGGTAACTTTCAAACTTGGAGAAGAATTTTACATTGAATATACAAATTTGATTACACGCAACACTTTTCAGGAGTAGGTTTTACAATCCAATAAGGGTCTTGTGGCTACATAATTGTTAAGAGAATTTAAAAGTCGATTTGAGCAGTTAGATCTTGTAGAATTGTTAAGAGAATTTGAAAGTCGATTTGAGCAAGCTCTTGTAAGTCAGAAAATTGAATTGTTTCTACAAGCAGCTGATCCTGAGCTTCAAGAGAAGCTTGATGATTTGCTAGAGGATCAGACTACAAAGACAAGTCTTAAAACAAAGTGGAGACATGTTAAGGAAGCTGTTACTATACTTGTGAAAAAGCATAGAAGAAGAGAAATATTGCATGTCTCTAGCTTGCCCACTATTACGGGAAAAACAGTTGATGTATCCAGTAAGCCATCCACTTTTGTGCCTAACTCTATGGCTGTACCTGCTATTGTTCCTACTGTTAGGGAAGATATATTACATGAATTGGTCAAAGACATGCAGGATCTTCAATTGAAGGTCAGAAAATTGATGAAAAAGGGCAAGGGAAAAGGGGATGGGTAGCAGCCCCTAAGCTAGGAGAAAGATGTATGCCGTGTGATAGTTTGCATCATGAGAGAAAGATTGTGCTACTTATCAGGAGGCCTTGGCATAACAACTCATCTTTTGGATAGCAAGATCCATACACAAGAAACGAGATTGTCTCTTGCTTTGAAATTTAGAAAGGAAGGTATGGAGAAGTTGTTGGAAGACTTTGCTGTCCGAAATGCTTATGCAATTGTACATGCTTCTATTTTTTGTCTATAGTTGGATAGAATTCATGGCCAAGTGATGGTTGGTCCAAAGGTTGAAATATGGACACATGCTTTGCATGCAACTAAAAAGAGAAAAGTTACTGATAGTGAAATATCTCATGCAGGGCAAGAAATTGGTGACATAATTGGTTGGGAATCACCGATAGATGCATATTCAGTGGATGCATATTTAGAAAAAGGGCAAAACATGGATGTACTTGTGGAAGAGAAACATAAGAGAGATGAAGATAATGTAGGGATATCTAAGAAAGCGACACGAAGAAGTGTGGATTTGTCTAAAGCTGCAAATCAACCACCTCTCGAGCATGTTATGGAAGAGATTGAGCAATAGCAAAAATAGGATAGCAAGCAAGAGGGCAAATAGTTGGGATATAAGTTGCACTTTGATATTGAGATAACCACAAATACCTTGGAAGATCATGTGCTGGAAGATTCATCCATTGCACCTATAGATTTTCTTAATGCATCTGAAGAGGTTTGTGAATATCATGTTTTACTTGATGCATGGACTCAAATGGAGATTGGTGACTTGTTGGATGCATATGATTTGCAGGATAAAGTTATCGTTTTTGAGACAATTCATAAGCTCGAGGATATGCATTTACAAGATGTTAGATGTAATTCTTTACAATTGGAAAATGTTTTGGATGCTTTGTTAAAGGCCTTGATTGAAAATTCTAAGATGCTTCAAGATATGGATTGTTTTACTATTTTCGGTAATGGTGAGAATGTATTAAATGCAAGTGAGACTCAGTTTATGTTGGATGAGGAGCAAAAAGGTTATCAAAAGCAACTTCCCATGCGATGGACTTTGAAAGAGTAGGCATGTTGCTATGTATTTGTTGATGGGTGCATTGAGAGCATGTATATGAAGATTCAATAACCTCTAGTGTATGATATGCACCCAAGACCTTATGACCCAAGAGGGGGTACTAGGTATGGCTCAACAGTTGTACAAATGCTGAGTAATTTGATCTATGATCCAAGAAAATGCCTTCTTATATGCATGATGAGCAACAACTTAATGCTATGGGTGTTTGATCCGGGTGGTGCATTGGTGGCACATACTAGAGGATTTACAAGTTCATAGAGGGTGGATGTTGTGCCACTACGCGGACACTATGTAAAAACTTTGGAGTGCATCATCATCTAACTTTCTTATTAATCTAGAGATTCAATGTGATCTGAGTCATTAGTGCTAGTGTGATTGGCATGCATGGTTCAAAAATACTAGATTTTTGGACAATTTTATTCTATTTTTGAAAATATTTATTACAAAAATCCTTAAAATATAAAAAAGCTTCTAGAATAGGATGGTATGCAAAAGGCAAGTTTTTTTTTCAGTCAATTTTGGATTTTTCATAAAAAAGAAAGATGGGCTAAATCGCGTGCGTCGCAATCGTAGTTGACAGACTGAAAACAACACTTTGAACTGGAAGAAGAAGGAGTGAACTGAGAGATCATAGAACAAGTATCCTAGAGTTTTACCTCCCTTTCAAAGCCAACGGAGCCATCAGATTTGGGTTCCTAGTAGCAGAGAGGAAGCTATTGTTTGATCTACATTTTTGGTCTACGAAGGAGCTCCAAGAGATCTAATGCTTGGAGATTGCTTTTGAGTAGTGCCAGACAAGGGATTTCAAGTTCTATCAATACATTTTGATTTGAGTCATTGTGCTTTTTCTTTATCGTGTTTACCTCTTATCTATTCTTTTTCTTCTCTTTCATCTCATATCTCTGCTTTCTTCTATCTCTAATCTCCATTGGATACGACCTTTCGACAAAAACCCCTCCAACAGTGTCGCAAATAGCGACGCAAATAGCAACGGTACTTAGACAAAAAAAAAAGAGTTGAAACCCGAGCACGACTTTTTGCTACGAAGAGCGAAAGAGAGATTGAAATAAATCATGCATTTGGGGGGGAGATGGAGAGAAAGAGAGAAAATGAGAAAATGAGAGCTTCTCACTGCCACTACCGCTGTTCGCGAAGAAAAGGAGGAAGTGCATGAAGGGTAAAGAGGAGCCGCCGTCGCGAAGAGGAGATGAAGGATCCATCCTTGGGCCTTTGCGGTAAGCGCAGAGAAAATGAGAGAGGGAGAAGAAGAAAGAAAAAGGAAGAAATAGAGAGAGAGAGAGAGAGAGAGAGAGAGAGAGAGAGAGAGAGAGAGAGAGAGGGAATAAATATGAAACATAATAAAAAAAGAGAGAAATAGAGAGAGAGAGAGAGAGAGGGAGGGAGGGAGATGTTGCACGAGCACGAATGGATTTGAAGGAGGTAGGCAAGATGAAGGTGCTTTGGCCACAGTCGAATACTGATGGTCGCTTGCGAGTACTACCTCACGCTCCTTGGGTTTTTTCCACTAAAGACGATTGCTTTGTGAAGCAAATTATCAGGTCTATCTGAACTCCGACAGGAATGATGCATTTACTCACATCCGCATTTTCTAAAGACGACCAATTATCATGGCTAAAATTTCATGATTTGCATAAGATATATCAGGTTTGTACTACAAATGGATAAGTAGGCTGTATATTTTTCTATTTGGAGTGTAGTTGTTATTCGTAGTGCTTCTTCATTTGTGGCAGTTTGTACTACCGATCGCGATTGCGGGATGCCTTACTCTAGAAATCCGCAGGGCGATTTACATGCTATCAAATTTAGTGTGATGGATCTCACAAAAGGAGATCAAGACATCCTCTATTGAATCCACAAGGCAAGGAGCAGTGGAGACGGTTTGTCTCTTTGAGAAGTACTTACCCACTAACATACTCACGATATAAGCCCACCTCTTGGTGCATCTTGTAGAGAAAGTGGAGATTGTGGGTCCTATTCATTACACGATAGATGTTCTTCTTGGAGTGCTTCATGAAAACCCTAAAAGGCTTTTTGAAACAATGAGCTCGGCCAGAAGGTAGCATGACTGAAATTTAGTTTGTGTCCGAGGCACTAGTGCATATCTCACAGTAGCTATCAATGATGGATTCAGACAACAGTATGCTATGATCGTTGAAGGATGATGATAGACTGACCAGAGATATGGTGATTGAAAATGGGTTAGAAAAAAGAATGGATGTTGCAATGGATGAGAAAGTGAATCATTCACTATAACATATAGACCCAATAGCGACGTTTAAAGCGACGAAATTAGTCACGGAAAAAATTATCCCCGTCATCGCTATTCGCGTCGCTATTAGCGACGCGATCGATTCGTCAGTATATGCGTCGCTATAAGCGTCGCTATTTACGTCGCTATTTGCGTCGCTAACCCAATTAGCGATGCAAATAGCGACGCTTATAGCGACGCATATAGCGACGCATATAGCGATGCATATAGCGACGGTTGCAGAGTAAATTTGCGACGCAAATAGCGACGGTTACAGAGGGGGAAAAAAATAGGTGGCAGGGCATACAACCCTGCCACCCTTCTAGCTATATGCACTAAATATTCTTGCATAATTCATTTGCCAATGTCAGCTACGTCTAATGTCTAAAAATTGTGTATCAGATTATTTAAAAAAAACTGAATCCTTTGATTGCAAAAGCAAGATATAATTAATTCGAAAAGGTATTTCGCAAGGAGCTTTTTCATCACTTGCTTAGGCCTGAGAAGAAAAAGAGATTGTGATTACAAAAGCTAGATATAATCAATTCAAAAAAGTATTAATCAAGGAGCTTTTTTATCACTCGTTAGGCCCAAGAAAAAGAGCTTCACTTCAAGCTTTCATTATAGTCAGAACCCTGAGGTATGAATAAGTCCCATTGATCTTCTGCTTACTCTAGCTTATTCTCCCCCTTCTCAAACTCCATTTCTTGAGCTCAGATTAGTTACTGTACTCCAAGTAGATCCATGAAACAAACAAATTTCTCTTTACCAAGTGATTTGGTAAAGATATCGGCTACCTGGTCTTGTGTCTTCACATGAAGTAGATCAATCTGTCCTACAAGTATCATTTCTCTGATGAAATCGTAATGAATCTCTATGTGTTTGGATCTAGCATGATAGACGGGGTTGCTAGTTAGTATCCATATACACCTCAGGTTGTATACATAACCCTCATGCTACTCCATATATACCTCTTCAAGCAAGTCACCATTCATGAATGCATTTTTGACATCCACTTTTCATAATTTTCAGCCCTTACCATATCCTCTTCTTCTCTAGTGGTCATTGTGGTCTATGGGGAGTACCTGTTGCTGCACTAGAGGAGGCTCCACCTTGTACTCCAGGTGGCGGGCTTTGGCATGAGGCCTCTCCATGGCCGAGAAATGGGGACATGCTTGCTTGGTGCCTGCCATGCAAGCTCGAGGAGGGCAAGATGGAGAAGAGACAGAGGTTGGCTTCTCCTTTGTAGTTGTCCCCTCTCTTTTAGTGGATGTGCTGGCAATGGTAGTGGCAATGACAGCTTCTCTCTCTCTCTCCCTCTCTCTCAATCTCCCTTGTGTTGATTTGTCTCCCTTCTTCTCTCTATACATCTATTCATCAACAAAAATAAAAAGAGAAGTAAATAAAAGAGAAAAACAAAGAGAGAAGATATAATACATTTACCTCAAAGCTTGAAGAAGAATCCTTTCACGCTTCTCTCCTTCTTCTTCTTCTCCTTCACGGGTTCCCTCATTCTTCTTTTCAGTTGTCCCCTCTATTTTTGTGGTGGATTGGCGGTGGCAGTGACCTCTCTCTCTCTCTCTCTCTCTCTCTCTCTCAATCTCCCTTGCGCACGTTGATCTCTCTCACTTTTTCTCTCTATACACTCTTCATCAATAAAAAGAAAGAGAGAAGTAAAGAAAAGAGAAAAACAAAGAGAGAATAGATAATGCACTTACCTCAAAGCTTGAAGAAGAATCCCTTCGCGCTACTCTCCTTCTTCTTCTTCTCCTTCACGGGTTCCCTCCTTCTTCTTTGCAGTTGTCCCCTCTCTTTTTGTGGTGGATTGGTGGTGGCAGCGACCTCTCTCTCTCTCTCTCTCACTCCCTTGCGCATGTTGATCTCTCTTACTTCTTCTCTCTATATACTCTTCATCAACAAAAAGAAAGAGAGACGTAAAGAAAAGAGAAAAACAAAGAGAGAAGAGATAATGCACTTACCTCAAAGCTTGAAGAACAAAGAGAAAAACAAAGAGAGAATAGATAATGCACTTATCTCAAAGAGAAAAACAAAGAGAGAATAGATAATGCACTTACCTCAAAGCTTGAAGAAGAATCCCTTCGCGCTTCTCTCCTTCTTCTTCTCCTTCACGGGCTCCCTCCTTCTTCTTTGCAGTTGTCCCCTCTCTTTTTGTGGTGGATTGGCGGTGGCAGCGACCTCTGTCTCTCTCTCTCTCTCTCTCAATCTCCCTTGTACATGTTGATCTATCTCACTTCTTCTCTCAATACACTCATCAACAAAAAGAAAGAGAGAAGTAAAGAAAAGAGAAAAACAAAGAGAGAATAGATAATGCACTTACCTCAAAGCTTGAAGAAGAATCCCTTCGTACTTCTCTCATTTTTTTCTTATTCGAGAGTTCCTTCCTTCTCCTTTACACTTGTCTCCTCCCTCTTCATGGATGGTGGCAGTGGGAACGGCCTCTCTCTCTCTCTCTCTCTCTCTCTCTCTCTTGCTTGTTTACAAACCTGTAAAATGCCATGCTCGGGTTTTGACAAATTTTTATGAAGCCCCTCTCTCTCCTGTTTTTTATTTCTCTCCATCTCTCTCTTCCTTCCCCTCCCTTCTTCTCTCTATTTCTCTCCCTCCTTCCCTCCCCACTCTCACTCAACTCATCTCATTGCAAAGACAATCAAAGATAGAAAATAAAAAGCTTAAGAAACAAAGATATTGAAAGAAATGTCACCCCACCTCTCTTTATCTCTCTCTCCCCCCTCTCCCTTTACTTTTCTTTATTAACCTTCTCTCTCATTCTCTCATTGTTTTCCTATTTCTCTCTCCCTCTCTCTCACTCTATTTTTTCTCTCTATCTTTCTTTCTCCCTCTCTCTCTCTCTTCTTTTCACTCTCCTTCCTCTCTTTACCTCACCCTTCTTTTCTACGTCCTCCTCCTCTCTTCCTTCCCTCTCCCTCTCTCTATTTCTCTCCCCCTCCCCTCTCCCTCTCTCTATTTATCTCCCCCTCTCTCTATTTCCCTTTCTTTGTTTCCTCTCTCTTTGTTTTTTCCCCCTCTCTCTCTCGTTGTTTCTCTCACTCATCCTCTATCCCTCCCTTCATCTCTCATTTCTCTCTTCCTCTTTCTCTTTATTTCATTTCTCTACCTTTTTCTCTCTTTCTCTCCCTTCATTCTTCTCCCTTCTTTCCTCCCTCCCTCTCTTTCCATGTATCTCTTTGCAAAGAATCACTCGCAAAGCTTTAAGCTCTCTCGCTCTCTCTTTCATTCTTTCTCGCAAATGTTCTCTCGACGAATGTTACGCTCGGGTTTTTGAAATTTTTTTCCCAGACCGGCATCGCTATTTGCGTCGCTATTAGCGTCGCTATTTGCGTCTCTATATGCGTCGCTATTAGCGTCGCTATTTGCGTCTCTATATGCGTCCCTATTAGCGTCGCTATTTGCGTCACTATTTGTGTCGCTATTAGCGTCACTATTTGCGTCTTTATATGCGTCGCTAATATTAGCGACGCAAATAACGACGCATATAGAGACGCAAATAGCGATGCTAATAGCGACGCATATAGAGACGCAAATAGCGACGCTAATAGCGACACCGCCTTTTTGCGTCGCAAATGGCCGTCGCTATTGCCCCATTCCCTTGTAGTGATTTTTATATGTTGCACCATGCCTCCATGGAGACGTGGCTCACTAGGTACGAGCAAGCCATGAAACATCGGGAAGAAGCACGATCCAAATTTCGACGTAGTACACGACATCGACCGATTCAATATCCCGAGGGCATGGAGGAGATGCCGTGGTTTATATCTATGCGATGGTTGCATGGAGCTTTGATCGTAGCCCCCTCCATGAAGGGGTGGAGGTCTCTACTAAGGAGTGGGAATTCTTGAGGAGATGTAGTCCAAAGATGACCACATGTTTTATAAGCTATCATATCTAGATTTTATATGTGACAACTAATTAACTGTTTCAAAGTACAATAAAAAATATATAGTGCGATGATTTCACGAAATACATATTTAAATTAATGGACGTTTATGAGTTTAAAGTGCACTCGTATTAAATTAAGGTTTGGATATAGTTTCAACCTATTTAATTATTTTGTAGCTAAAGACTACTAGGTATTCACTTTTGTGAGTTTTATCTTATTATTTTTTAACAATTGTAAATGCTTCAATTGATGTGTGTAGAGCATGTAGCAGCGGTGGCATTGGGAAGCACCGGGGGATGGCATACATTCCAATTACCTAAAAGAATTATTATTATTGATTGGAACGTGTCCTATCACTAAAGATGTAGTGATAATATTTATTTAGGCATGCTTATTTATTAAAGCACTTGATAAATATTTATTATTTTGTAAGCGCATAGGCACTCGATTTAAATATTCCATTATTTGACATTGTATTTGGGCACATCCCAACTTTTGGGATCCCGAAACGCTTTACTCTTTATTTGGAAAAAAGCAAACACAAAATAAAAAAGCATGCCAATTGTAAATTGGGCTATTTTTTGGCTTGGAGGTTAATAAATTTATAAATACATACCTTGTGAAGCGCTCACACAAGGCATGGGGGGAGATTGTATCCATTTTGTCTTTTTGTCTCAAGTCGTGCAAACTCTTTTCTTGCTTTAATGAAGCTTTTGTAGAGTTCTTTGTTCTTGGGAATCTTTGGGAGTTCACTATGTGCGCATAAAACATCCGATTTGCACACCACTAGTATCAAAGCGAAGCTGAGATCAAGGGTATCCAATTGCTTATCGTCTCGTGCGAAGGTGAAACTCCTAGAACGAACAGGCTCTACAGGCCGAACCGTGAATACCAGCGTTTTCCTGGTGGGTGAAGAATCCCCTGCTGTGTTGTTAGATCACGAAAGACCTCTACTAGGAGGTGGAGGACCACCTTTGAAGATCCTTTGTAAGTCTTTTGTTGACACAAAGAAGTAGAGAAGAAATTTCATTAAGTTAGAGCTTATAAGCTTTAAAAAGCTTAAGAAGGACTTAATCTCTCCAAAATTTCACAAGCTGTGATGGAAGGACAAACTACACAATGTCGACATCATCCAAGACATGCCATCGTCCTGCATACAGACTTTGACAATTTGTTTAAGCTTTTATTAAAAAGTTTAAAGCTAAGCTTGACTAAAGCTTCAATTCAATCTTTAATCCCCTATCTAGTGAGTGTTTACACCGAATCAATCCCGAATCCGTTTCAAAACTCCAACAAGCCTCTGTTCACACTTGCACTTTGGTAGAGTTGATTTCCAGCAACAAGCAGACTATCACACGTAGTCTATGCGAAAGAATTTCTCTCTTGGAAGATGACCATCATTGATTGCCGTACCAGCGAAAGAAGCAAGATCGCAAAAGCCATTTAAAAAAAAAATTTAGCCTTGTAAACCCAAACTTGAGCTACACTCATCCTTTTAAAAAGATTTTGAGTGTGTGAGATTGTTTGAGATTTTGTAGGATGTCCGATCAAAACATGGAAGAATTTATGGGCGAAGGTGATTTGCCATAGCCAGCTATGGAGCAAAAATTGGACCTAATCATCATGCAGCTTCAAGAAGAGCAAAAGGTACGTCAAAATTTGTAAGCATAACTGTTTACGCTTCAATGATCCACTCTTGATCAAGAAGGAGTGCAACCTGAAGATGTTATTCGACGTACGATTGATGTGACACTCGAACCACAGTCTCTCAAGAAGGAAGCCAAGAGAAGTAAAAGAAATTTTAGATTCAATACTTTTAATGGGCAACTAGATGGAAAATTTGTTTTTGCTTTCATAAGTTAGTTTGATGATTATTTCTATGAAGAGCAATATACTGAAAAAGATAAACTTAAATGCATCACTAACCATCTAGCAAACAAAGTATCGTTATGGTGGATTGTTGTCCGCAAGAGTGTTGATTGTCCCTCTACTTGGGAGGCCCTTCAAAAGAAAATTTTGTAGAATTTTCTTCCACCTCAATTCCATGAAAAAGCAATTAAACAGTGGGATCCTCTGCAACAAAGAGATCGTGAATCCATTCCACAATACATTGAAAGTTTCTGAAGTGCCTTACTACAACTTTGAATGCTTGAACATGTTCTTGGAGTGATCCACAAGCGAAATTATATGTCTAATTTTCTTGGTCACTTCTATGCAAAAGTGAACATGTTCAAGCCAAAGACTTTGTAGGATTTGATTTCTTTAGCGCATGATGCTGAAGATAAAATTCATGGATGGAAAAAGCGACCGCAATAATTTTCGACTAATGGTAACTTTGATACAAAGTAATTTAATTTTAACTTCCGAAGATTCAATAAAAATCTCTTTGTTCCTTTTTCTTTCCATAAATTATGGACTCGATCCCCTACTTTACCATCAAACACAAATTCAAATCCTAAGCCTTCTCTTCAACCAAATCCCAACATACCTAAATTTCTAGCAATTAGCAATAATGTTTCCAAAGCAAAGTCTATAGTTTGCTACAAGTGTCAACAACGTGAAAACTTAGTAGTGATTTGTCAATCCAAGAAGCCAACTATTTAAATCAATTACTTTGGAGTGACGGAAGACGAAGACCATGAAGATATGCTAGACTTCACTGAAGATAATGATGATATAGGCGATACTTTAGATACTTTACCAGATATGCCAAATTTTCATTCATTATTAATGATAAAATATTTTGTGCATGGTCAAGAAAAGATTGTTTTGCATGATGATGGAATCACACATGATTTTATTTCTACAAATTTGGTAAAATAATTAAATTTACCTACTGTTCCAACTCATTATCGCATAAAGGCTACATTCTTAGGCACTAGATACAATGATACACAAGAAGTTCATGCTTTAGAAATTAAAATTGGTGATTATGTTGAGCATATAAATTTCTTGTTTGTGCCTTTGTAAGCTAGTGATATTATTTTAAGAGTGCCTTGGTATCACAAATATAATCCTAACATAGATTATTCTACACATTCCATGAAAATTTATTCTAACGGAAAACAAAACACATTACATGGATTGCACACCTTTGATAAATTTTCTTTGCTTAGTCACACACAGACTAAATGTGCATCGAGAAAAGGTAGTAAAGCATATTTAGTATGGGTGAATGAAATTGAAGCTAAGGAAAATTACATGTATCCTAGGTATGCACAATCTCTTTCATAATTTAAAGATTTTTTTGCTGCTGATTTACCCCCTGGTTTACCACCATGTCTTGAAGATCATAAAATAGACTTAATTTCAGGTTCTCAACCACCATGTAAAGCACATTATATACATAATTAGATTGAGCAAAAAGAAATCTAAGGATAAGTTGAAGAACTGTTGAACCGAGGATTCATTAGGCTCAGTAATTCTCCTTTTGGTGTACCTCTCCTACTAGTTAAGAAGAAAAATAATACCTATAGGATGTGCATGTACTATTGTGCCCTAAATAAGATCACTGTTAAGAATAGATATCCGATCCCTAGGGTAGATGACCTCATGGATAAACTACAAGGAGCCACTATTTTTAGCAAGATAGATCTCAAATCTGGATATCATCAAGTACGATTGGATACACCTAACATTTTCAAGACTGCATTTAGAACTCAATTTAGTCATTATGAATTTCTTGTTATGCCTTTTGGTTTGACTAATGCACTAGCTATATTTGGTCGTATGATGAATCGAATATTTTTGAAGTATCAGAATTGTGTAATTGTTTCTTTGATGACATGTTGGTTTTCATTTAGAATGAAAATGAGCATTGTGAACATCTATCTTTGGTTTTTAAATTATTGAAAGAGAATCAATTATATGCTAACCCTGACAAGAGTGAAAATTTTCAGACCCAAATTGAATACTTAGGTCACATTGTTTTCTTTTTTATGGTATTCAAGTTGATTCTAAAAATATAGAGGAAATTTTGAATTGGCCTATCCCTAAAAATGTGCATGAGTTACGTTATTTCTTAGGTCTTGCCAACTTTTATAAAAAAAATTGTAAGAAAATTTTCATTGCTTACGTTGCTTTTAACCAAATTGTTAAAGAATGGTGTTGTATATCATTGCTCTAACAATCAGCAAGTCTTTCGATTTACTAAAACATACTTTAACACATGTACATGTTTTGTAATTACCTAATTTTAATCAACCATTCTTTCTAGTATTCACGAATGCTAATGGATCAGGGATAGGAGCTATCCTCATGCAAGATTCACATCCCATATCCTATTCTAGTTGCAAACTTAAACCCTCTGAATTGAAGTATTCTACCTATGATAAAGAATTGTTAGTTGTAGTTTAAGCCTTATGTCAATGGAAACACTATCTAATGGGATCTAAATTTATGATTAAAACTGGCCAACAAAGTATCAAACATCTCCTTAGTCAGCCATAAATTTTTGACCGTTATATTAAATTGCGTACTTTCATTCAAAGTTTCCATCCACTTATCCAATATCAACCCAGAAGAGAGAATGTTGTTGCCAATGCATTGAGTAGAAGACCAAGTATCCATAATATTTCTGTTCTATCTTTTGATTCCCTTATTCCTATGAAGGATACCTATGACCATGACCCCATTTTTCAAGCTGATTGGAATAAATTAGTTGTTAATAACTGGATTTCAATTGATTCTTTGTCTGATTCTAATGGATTTATGTTTTATGAAAAAATATTATGTGTCAATGTTCCATTTAGATCATTTGTGTTGCACGAAATTCATTGTCATCCATATCAAGGCCATAGAGGTATTATTTCTACTTTAAGAACATTGGTTGAAGATTTTTACTGACCACAAATGGAATCTGATGTTTCTAACTTTGTTTCTGAGTGTTTAATTTGTCAAAGAGTCAAGTGACACCATGGTAAGTAATATGGTTTGTTAATGCCTTTACCAATTTTTGAACATTCATGGGAACATATTTTAATGGATTTTATAATTGGTTTGCCTAACACATAAGCTAATCATGATATGATTTGGACTAGAGTAGATTGATTTAGAAAAAAAGCATATTTTCTACCATGCAAGAAAACATTCAGTGCATCTCAAGTTGCACAATTATTTTTTAAGACTATTTTCACTAACCATGGTTTGCCAAAAGTTATTATTATTTATCATGATTCTAGATTCTGCAATAATTTTTGGACTACTTTGTTTGCTAATTTAGGTATTAAGATTGATTTCTCATATGCATTTCATCTTGAAATCAATGGGCAAACAAAAGCTACTAACAGTACAATTCTAGATCTTTTGCGTATATACACAAGTTGAAAACCACAAACATGGAATACACACTTGCATCTACTTTAATTTGCATACAATAATACACCTCACACAACTACTCAAAAAACACCTTTTCAAATCATTTATGGACATAGATTGCCTACACCTGTTACATCATGGTTGAACAAAGTTAAAGCTGCTGATGATATTGCAAATACGCATGCTACTATTTTTGTTGAAGTTAAAGATATGATTGCGAAAGCCCAGCAATCATACACTAAACAAGTTAATAAGTAAATAAAAGCCATGAGTTTCAATGTTGATGATTATGTTTGGTTATGCACTGAAAAGAGAAGATTACAAAGTGTTGAGAAACACCCTGTTGTTAAATTAACACATGTACACTTAGATTTTATGGACCTTTCAAAATAATTCACAAGATCAATGACAATGCATTTAAATTAGAACTACCCCAACACTGAAAGATACATAATACTTTTCATATCAATTTGTTATGACCTTTTAGAGGCTAACTACCTATCCATCTTATCTATGAAAACCTTCCTTTGTTAGAAGAAGAAACTAAAATACTTGAACTTAAATTTCTTCTAGACACTGACTTTATGACCACTAGAACAAGCCGTAGATATTCTAGATATTTGGTTACGTTAAAAAATCATCCTATTGAAGAAGCCCAATGGATACATGCCCGCGACCTAAGTGTTTACCCCTCACTGCTTGCTCCACATTGAGCTAATAGAAATTGAGGACGATTGCTATCCCCCCCCTGGGGGTATGATGCTAGGAGGCATATTCCATGGTGGATTCCATGAGGTTTTTCGGTAGACTCCATAAAACTAGAGGCATATTCCATGGTAGATTCCGTGAGGTTTTCCAGTGGATTCTGTAAAACTATATATATTTGCTAGGGCTCATACACAAGGTGGATTCCTTGTGCGAGAAGTTAATGGGGATGCATGTCCTTTTCGAGCATCAAGTTAATTTAATGTGCACATGGGTGATTCCACGACGGGTGATTCCACAAAATACATATTTAAATTAGTCGATGTTTATGATTTTAGAGTGCACTCATATTAAATTAAGGTTAGGACGACAGAGTTCCAACCTATTTAATTATTTTATAGCTGAAGACTGCCACGGTATTCACTTTTGTGGATTTTATCTTATTATTTTCTAACAATTGTGAATGCTTCAATTGATGTGTAGATTAGGCAACGGCGTCGTAGCATATAGGGTTGAAGGCCACCACAGGGGTTTGGCAAGAAAACTAGACAAGATAGATAGAGATGTGTCTTTAAGATATAAGTAGATTATAGTGAATGTCTAAAGGTTCAAGAGATACTTCACGGTCAATCACAGGGGTTTGATGGAGAAGATTGTATGGGGGTTCAAGAGCTTAGACTCCGGAGATGGTAGGGATAAGAGAAGGGTGAAGGTTTCAAGCCAAGTTCTTGAAGATGTTAATAGAGCTTCCAACTACATGTTCTTAGCAAAGATCACAAGAGTATAATCTCATAAGTTCTAACTTAAATCAAGCTTGTTCTCTTGACTGTAAGAGCAATCACAAATTATAAAATCAAGTACAATATGCTGTCATGTATCATAAATAGCTCTACATCCCATCATTCATATATGATGTCATAGCATGAATCAACTTTGTATGATTACATTCAACATAGACTGTTAGGGACAAAAGCTTATGAGTCAATTAGAAGGCTTGTAGGGCAAAGAGGCTTGCTTCTAGAGAATTTCAAATTGAGTTCCTGATAAGGATAAGTTACCACAGCCAAGAAATAAGAGAAAAAAATCCTCTTACTTCAACTCAAAGCATCTATGAATGATCTACAAACATTGCCTGGCCATAGGGCACATAATACTTGCATATTTTGACAAGATATCTTCTGTAGAGTAAGAAATCAATTAAAAGAATAATGTTCTAGCTAATTTTTTGAATATGGCTAAATATATTAGCCCCAAATTAGCCTAAATATCTTTTGGAATTTACCTCTGATGATAGCATAAACTTCCCCTAACACGGTGTCAGTGTGTTTGTGTCGAAAGTCTACCACGGGGGTAAGAGACAACAGGGTGAAGGGAGATTCAGGGAGAGGAGTAGACAAAAGAGAAGGGGTTGGAAAGAATAGAAGATGCAGAAGAATACTCATAGAAAGAGATAGAAAATGTAGACGATTACTAACAGAGATGAAGCCTGTCAGTTTATTTCTGCATTATGAGAAGATCAAACTCTTGTAGACAAAAACATGTATAAAATAATACCTTCCTCTATGCTGCTCTCAAATCGCCAATCTAGTGCTTCCATTGGCTCCAAAAGGGGGGTAAAATACCAAGACACTTAGCCAGAATTCAGCCAGATCACTCCTTCTTCATCTCTCACTTTGGAGTGATGTTCATTGCTTGAAAACAACGATCGCGCATCGTACGACTTTTCCAATCTCTCTTTTTACATAAAATCCTCTCAAATTAGCTAAAATCTATGTGCTTTATTTTATATGTTATCCTAATCTAGAATTTGTCTACAATTTTATCGATTTTTATAAGAGATAATATCTAAAATATCACAAATTTGGATCAAACTTGTTCAAAAATCTAATATTTTTGAACCATGGAAACTAACACTAATGTCTAAAATGACATTGGCTCTCTAAATCAATAAGAAAGCCACACTCTAGATTTTACACGGTGTGTGCGTAGCGGCATGATAGCGATGGCGTTGGGAAGCAGCGAGCAATGGCATATATTCAGATTACCTAGAAGAATTATTATTTTTGATGGGTGTGTATCTTATCACTAAAGACGTGGTGCTAATATTTATTTAGGTGTCCTTATTTATTAAAGCGCTTGACAAACATTTATTATTTTGTATGTGCATAAGCGCTCAGTTTAAATATTCCATTATTTGACATTGTATTTAGGCACATCCCAACTTTTGGGACGTCCAAACGCTTTACTCTTTATTTGGGAAAAAGCAAAAACAAAAGCGAAAAGCATGCCAATTGTAAATTGGCCTATTTTTGAGCTTGGAGATTAATAAATTTCTAAATACATGCCTTGTGAAGTGCTCACACAAGGTATGGGGGGAGATTGTACCCATTTTTTCTTTTTGTCTCAAGTCGTGCAAACTCTTTTCTTCCTTTAATGAAGCTTTTGTAAAGTTTTTTGTTCCTGGGGACCTTCCGAAGTTCACTACGCGTACATATAGCATTTGATTTGCACAGCAGCCAATGCCTCTGATACTAGCCAACCTTTAGCCACGCTTTTCTTTGGATGAGCTCATTGCCCATCAAAGCCCTTCACAGTTTTCATAAATCACTTTAAGAAGAGCTTACATTGGTATGGACAAGTCTTGAAATCTCCATTTTGTTCATAAGATGTACTAGGAGATGAATTTGTATCATGAGCATGCTCATGGATAGGTACTTCTCAAAGAGATAGACTATCTCCACTACTCCTTGCCTCGTGGATTCAATGGAGAATGTCTTGATCTCCACCTATGAGATTCATTGCACTAAATTTAATAACTTATAAATGGTCGATAGTATCTCTAGAGTGAGACACTCTATAATTACGATTGATAATATGAACTTAAAAAAATGTAAAGCATTAAAAACATTGGATTCCCACAAAGTAGTGAAATACTAATCCTTACTATGAAGGCCAAGACAAACCTAGCATAACTTGTGCCAATCATGGGATTTTAGTCCTATTAGTTGGTCATCTTTAGAAAAAAAAGACCTGAGAGAATGCATCACACCTATTGTGGTGTGCAAATAGACCTGATAATTTTCTTCACCATACAATCCTCTTTAGTGGATAGGACCTAAGGAGCATGAGGTAGTTGCATACCATCAAAACTTGACTCTAGCCAAAGTATCTCCATCTTATCTATCTTCTTCAAATCTATCTGTACCCCTAGAGTGTCTCTCTTTCCTATGATATGGTCACACAATAAGCTACCAACATTCTTAAAAATGTGGATGGGATCCAACAAATGGTTGATTTGTAAATGGGTTCAATATAGCAACTAATAGAAAACTAAGAACTCTTGCATTTTGCTTGAAAGAGACTCCTTGTGGACCATCTTTCACTCATACTAGCTTTGGGCATTCATTTGTGCTAGAGATTGTTTAAGAAAACCTACTCTCAAATCATGGCTCTCCAATAAGAATGCGGCATGTCCTTGATATACAATCTTCCTTATGGTGCACAACTTTCAAAAGTCACACAATGGACATGAATGATAACCTAAGGTAACTAGACCTATCACAATACCTTTATCTAGTCAACACAAATATAAATGATCCATGTTAGATATCAATAATGAAAAAAAAGGCTTATTTACTTGAGCACTCTTTGAATCCATGAAAAGTTATGTATGATTCACATAAAATGTTATTGTATATTAACAGACCACCTATTCACATTCTTGCTTGTGACTTCCATAACAATCCCTCCTCCCACAAAATCTTTAGCTTATTAACTAAAGGAAAGAGATAGATGTCCATGTTCTTGACTTTATAACATCTAAAAACTAGCAAGCTAGAGATTAGGTATCCTTTCCTTGTAGAAAGCCATGGCAAGATGTTGTAGTTTACAATGACTACTGGCCATATACTTCAAGAAGTTGAGTGGATACTAAATGGATATATACCATTCATAGTATGATTGAGCCAAAGATTCTTTAGCTCTCATATAAAGCTTGGAAAGGTAGAGTCAATGTGACTTATTCATTGCATTCCATTTGTAGACCTATTTTTATATGCGATGTTGTTGAGGCTCACTATGCTTGACGTAAAGAACATGTGATGGATGCATGGTATAAGTGAAAAGTATCTAAGAACCCTTTTATGATCAAGGATGGTTTGTCCTTGTAGGTCTTATTGATACTTATGAGCACCACACTTTAAGCATGTCTCCATGGTCTCATAATCTCCTAGAAATAGCACACAATGGTTGACACATGTATGAATGTTGTAGTCCATGCTAAGCTTCCATAGCACTAGTCATGTACCATCACAAGACTTGCGCATCATATTTTCACATGGCAATATTATGTGATATTTTAGAAATCTTAAGAAAAACCCAAACATCTTTAAAAAAATTAAAAATCATTATTGTCATGAAGTTAAAGACAAAGGAGTGTAGTATGTACCTAAATAAGTCATATCGTACTCACATCACTCCATCCGTGCTTTTCTATACACTTATAGGAGTGCAAGTAGCATCTTTAAGCAAGACACTTGACAACCACCATACAATGGTATTGACACCTCCTCTCTCAATGGATTAGATGGCCGAATATCCATGGGCAGTAATGCATTAATCATTACCTCCATCTCAGGCTCTAAGATTGGAGGAAGGTGTGAAAGCTCCCCAATATCTTCTGGTATCAAGGGCGTAGTTAGTAGTGTGCCTTGAAATGGGTTTATTGGCTCAAGCAATTCATCCACCACATGCCCATGAACTCTTCTTACGAGTTGCAATAGGTATATTCCTTGGGATGTAATCATATCTCTCTTTAGACTTTCTAGGATATATATTTAATATTATTAGAGTTTAATTCAATTACAGCTTCAATATAAAGCATAATTGGTATAAACTTTTCTTACCATTACCTAAAAGTCTAAGATTGCTTGGTCAATGTTTTTTTAAAAAGACTCACTAAAGTGTTACACATGTTTTATAGACAAGCAATGTTTTCATTGTATGCTAGCTTGCACTAAGTGTAAGGACCTGGGATATGTTGATTGAGATACACCTCTCTACGTCCTTGAACGTTGTAGCAATCATCATTATCCATTTTGTTAATGTTGGTAGACAATACACTTTTCTCTCTTAATTCATTTCTCCATTGCTTCCTCCCTCTCTTGACATACATAGATATATTTCTCTCTCTCTTCCTTTCCACCCTTTTTCTATTATTTTGTCTTCCCTCTCTCTCACTTTGTTTCTCTATTTCTCTCTCCCCCTCTCTCTCCTCTCTCCTCTCTCTCTCTCTCTCTCTCTCTCTCTTTCTTTGCTTCTCTCTTTCCCCTCTCTATCCCTCATTGTTTCTCTCACCCTCCTCCCTCTCTCCCTCCATCTCTCTATTTCTCTCTCTCTCTCCCTCCCACCCTCTCTTTTTTCTTCTCTTTCTCCCTTTATTTCTCTCTCCCCTATCTCTCTTCCTCTTTGTTTCTTTCTCCCCTCTCTTTTTTCCACTTTGTTTCCCTCCTTCTCTTTCTCTTTCTCTGCTTTCCTCTTTCTAGTTTCCATGAAGCCCCCTTCCTCTCCCTTTTCCTTTCTCTCTTCCTCTCCCTCCCTTCTTCTCTCTGTTTTGTCTCTCCATCCCTCTCTCCCTTTCTTTGAAGGCATCTCCTCACAACAAAAGATAAAGAGAGAAAAAAGAAAATAGAAAAACAAAGAAAGGAGAGGCAATGTGCCTACCTCAAAGGATCGAAGTTGAAACCCTTCACACCTCCCTCCTTCTTAACTTTCGTGACTTCCCTCATTTTTCTCATTTTTACCCCCTCCTTCATGAATGGCAATGGCAAAGGCAGAGGTGGTGGTGAGCTCTCCCTCTTCCTCTCTTGCTCTTCCTCTCTCTCTCTGTCCTAAAGAGAGGAGCTCTCTTAGTCTCTCTTTCATTCTCTTTCGCAATTGGTATGCAAAAAAGTCATGCTCAATTTTTGGTTGCCTTTCTTTCTTAGTATGCTGTCACTATTTGCATTGCAATATGCATTGTAAACCATCGCTATTGGCATCACAATTTTCATCGCAATGTACGTAACAATTTGCATCACTACAACAAAATTATGTTGCACATTGTGATGCTGCTAATTTACATAAAAAGTGAGTGTTGCTATTTGCCCATTCCCTTGTAGTCTCATGGCCTTTCTGAAGGACGATGTGGAGGAGAGAGTGTTTAGAAGAGAAGCGAGCACAAATTTAAAGACATCCAAACTATGGAGGAAATAAGCTCTTAGTATATAGTTTTTGATGCCTTTGCTCTTACTCATGCAGTGTAAAATGATAATCCATACATCAAGGTTGCTCTCACTACCAATAGTCTTACTATGAGGTGTTCGGATAGTAGAGGAAAAAATAGATTTGCTTTTTGAACTCTAAAATGAACTCACAAACTACATCTATATGGGTTGTTATATTCGTACCACAAGACTCGTGTCTATACTTGCATTCACACTATAAGTTAAAATAGATGTCTATTTGCACAAAGTAAACACGTTTATAAATACTTGTTCGACAGAAAATTTAGGGAATTGCTAGTTACATAATTATAGTTCCATTTGGACATGTCCCAATTATGCCACATGCAACTTCCTAGTATTTTCTCAATTCACATCAACAATATCTAACAATATGTAACAATGACACTCAAACTCACAATACTGTATTTAAAAATGAATAAACATTCATACATGGCAATTTCACTACCTTTGAGTAGCAAAAAATTATCCATTTGCATGGCCTTTTAGGCAACAAGTGATCAGCTAATCATCCTTAATCCTCCATCATTGTATTTCTAGCATATGGGTCAGCTATTATATTGATCTTCATATTGTTACTAATTTCAAATTATAGTTCCAAGATTGTAGATTTGATTTTATAACTCAGTGATAGTACTCTCATCATTACATTGTATAACTGCACTATCATTATGTTCATTAGCTCACTATGTGTGGCTTGGCCTAGCTAATCGAAGATGTGAATCAATGGAGGGAAAGTCGAGACTAGCTAACGCTTAACGAATGATTTCTTAAAAAGCTCTTCTGAAATCTCGACTCTCTACAACCTCTTCTGGATTCTGAGTTCTAACTCCTGACCTATCAGTGAAGCTCTTGTCAATAGTATGCAAGATCTCAATGAAATCACCGAGTGTCAATTGTTTGATTTCTCGACTGCTTACGGGTGGACATTCGTTGCTTCCCACCTTCCAAAGAGGATGGACAATGAAATCAAGAACTATTGGAGCTGTCCACAGAGGCTTCATACAGCCAGAGTAGTACGATTGAGAAGTCTAATTCCTGCCCTAAAAATATGCAGTCTCTTAATCACTCCGCTAATCACCGCCCTACTGCAAACAATACATGACAGTTACACAGCAGCAGAGTATACTCGGCATGAGAAGTAAATCAGCAACTATGGATATCCGGAAAATGCGGCAAAGAGCTTGAACACATATATCATTCTCGATACTACTATAAGATCTAAGGATCCTATCACAAGCAAGAGAGTGAACCACCTTGCTCAGTGGGAGATGGCTAAGGCTGGATCGGGCAGAAGCAAGGCTATCCTGGAAGCAGTCGGCGGATCCGATGGGCCATGAGAATCGGCATAAATCAGATTGGACTAGCTGCCATTCCTCTTCTAGTCCTATCCCTAATCCATCTCCTCTCAGTACCCGTTCTGCAAATAATTCCACTCTGATTGCGCTGCAGCACTCCTCCACTACCGATGCCATTAACATCGCGTTAATGTACGCGGCGGCCTGGTAGCTATGGCGTCTCAGCAGCAATATGGAATCAGAATGATTAATGACGATCATGCCGGGCTGGATGACGTCGTTATTGACGGTGGGTTACACCACAGTATCTGCAACCTAAGCGGGGACCTATATTCATCCGCTAGCGAGAATTACATGAACGTGAATGCAAGCCCGCGGCTATGGCGTCGCAGCAAGATGATATAGAAACTATCACTGATGCAGACGATAGCCGTCGTGAATCGTGATCAAATATTGAAGATGGCGACATCATCAGAGATGGCGCCTCGTCCTCCTCGGCCTCTCACATCTTGCCGCGTCACAACACATCCGTGCAGTCTTCCTGCAATCAGGTGTTGACACCTGGCATGCAACGATGTGGACTGGCTTTTTAATATGAAGGATGTGAACGACTAGGTCACTATCAATTTCAGCCTACCGATTGGCCATTATCAACAATAAATAATGTTGATACTTGTACTAGAATTAGTACCACCACCAACTCTATAAAAACTTGTGGGAGAATTAGTACCACCACCAACCCTTTAAACACTTTCACTGCAGCTTTCCATAAAAAAGGGTGAAAGTTTAAATTTTAGGATATGATTTCCTTGTATAATGTCCATTTAGCTCATTATTGCTTTACCAAGCCTAGGAACATTTTCACTTTCACCAAAATGGTGAAATTTACCAATGGTTTTGTAGCATAGTGGATCAAGTGTGGGTTGAGTATTGTAAGTGTGTGAATTTAAACCCTTGCTTTCATTTCCTTGGTGGTTCATACCTATTCATTTCCTTGGTCATGCATACCTATTCACATCAAAAAGCAGTGAAATTATTGTCATATGCTCATTAGAAAACTATCACATTAAAATTTGATGCTTATTTACTATCCTTAGTGGAATTGGCCAAGTAAGCTTTAAAAGCTTGAAAATTGGTATTGTAACTATGTTAGTTTAATTCTGGGTTTCATTTCCTTTGTAGTACATATCTATTCACATCCAAAAATGGTAAAATTGTTATCATATGCTCTCCGGGGTAGAACGTGTAAGGTACCATGTGAGTTCAAAAGAAAAGGTATTATATTTAATAAAATTTACAATATTATATTTATAAAATGAAATTTTAAATTGCAACTTGAAAAAATTTTGTAAGTATAGTAAAGTATGGGGTTCTCTTAATGCCTTATAGCATGTAAAGAAAGGGTATTTCTTTGTATCCTTTGAACGCATGTTATATAGATGATTTCTTATAGGTGGACCCTATGAGCATATGTTCAAGCCCTTAAGCATGTGACTTCTAATAAACCAGTGCCAAACATAAGATTGGATGTTTTAATTATATATTTTCAACTAAAGTTGATGCCAATATACTCCCACTATTTGTGTGCTTGTAATAGCACGATACATCATGTCTAAATCTTTTAATCTAAACTTGAAAAATGCTTTTTGACATCCATATAACTGCAATACTATAGTGGGAGAATGCCACTTGAAGAAAAATGGTAGAACTACCCATATGAACAACATATTTTAAGCTTGCTTGGTATAAGCAAGCCCATATAATTACAAGCTAATACATGAAAATGTCTTCATTCACACAAGAAGGTATCCCCAACTTTGTGTAGGCAATACAAGAAACTCTTCCTACTATGAAATAAGCGTATGGATAAGAAAATAGACTCAATTTTCAAACTAAGAAAAGCACTTTTACGGACACATACATATGCAATGTGAGGCTTCTTCTTGAGAGTCTAACTAAGTTTAAAGATAAGATAATTAGACACTGACTAACCATGGCAAAGAAAATATTGTTTTATGCCACTTTGCACTACAGATCTCGATAGTTTTTGTTATGTGATTTTGATCATTCACAGATAATGCAACAAAAAATTTACTAAGAAAATAAGTTGATTTTATTTTATTTATTGTGGATTTGATTTTTTAATGGCATGATCTGTGACTTATTGCATAAGTGTACATGTGTGATTTCAGAGAGAGAGAACTAGGGAGAGAGAAAGAGGAGAGAGAAGACTGCAGAAGAGAGAGAAAGACTATAGGAAGAGAGAGAATAAGAGTGACGAGGAGAGAGAAATACTAGATTTGGAGAGAGAAAGACAGGAAAGAGGGAGAAGCCATAGAAGCTGTGAGCAAGATGGAAGAGAAGGATTGTAATTGTATTAATGTGTCAAAAAGATATGAAAAATTACATGTCCTCTCCTTTTATACCAATTTTAGTGCGACATGGCATAATATCAATATTATTTACACTAAATCCTTCACTTGTCAGAGAGAGAACTAGGGAGAGAGAAAGAGGAGAGAAGACTGCAGAAGAGAGAGAAGAAGAGTGACGAGGAGAGAGAAAGACTAGATTTGGAGAGAGAAAGACAGGAAAGAGGGAGAAGCCATAGAAGCTGTGAGCAAGATGGGAGAGAAGGATTGTAATTGTATTAATGTATCAAAAAGATATGAAAAATTACATGTCCTCTCCTTTTATACCAATGTGAGTGCGACATGGCATAATATCAATATTATTTACGCTAAATCCTTATTCCCAGCTTCTTACATGTGATATTGGTCACATTTTGCCTAGCAAATAGACAAAAGGATACTAATGTGTTTTGTGTTGTGCTACATAGATTGTTAGACAACATTATGTAGAAAAAAAAATAAAGATTCACATTTTAATGTATGAAACTTATATACTTTATAGCATGGAAACATTATTGAAAATTCTATACCACGTAGCATGAAAGTGTTTTTAATTTTGTAGATGTTTACAAGTGCAAGTTCACATATTTGGTAAACTTTCTTCCATGCAATCTCTATCCCCTTATCTTTGATTGCTTGGAATATACCTAGTCTCTTGATCCTGATTCACATGTACTATATGTAGACTCTTTTAATTTAGTTATGATAACATATTGGAAAGATAATATAGTCTATCTCTAGATGGTTGAGAATAGTCATGGTGGGTTAGGCATGCTTTACTTTATCGAGACCTACCAGGGGGCAGATTGGATCCAATGTTTAGTCTCATCCTCAATAATAAAGTATATTGTTAAATCCTTACCCCTTTCCTTGAATATGAAGACACAGTAAAATGTATTGTCGAAAATTTCCTATGAAGGCCCAATCTTAGGAAGTGAACAAAGAGGTGACTACTACAAACAATGATAATGCCCTTAAAGAGCTAAAATATTGGATATAGAGAGTACAACACATGAAGGTATGAGATAACATTTTTACTTCTAGTGTAATTTGACTCTAACTTAATTGTACTATTGAAATATTTGAGCTTGTATGCTTTTAGTGTTTAATAAGATTATATATTCTTAGTTATAAGAATTTTGATCTTTTTTAATACCTAACATATATTTTTTGTTTATGTAAAACACATTGAGAAGAAAAACTTGGAATCAAGAACGAGTGAATAGAATGGTTTGGAAAGGGTAGTTCTCATTTTTTGTATATAAGCCAAACCTTGGTTTCCGAAGCTTTAACTACACTCATGTATATGTTGTAAAACAAAGAACAATACTATTTGGTTATTTTCACTTTCTTCTTACATTGCCCTTCAAGATGGCATTTTGTTAAGTAAGCTTATTATATAATTTTCTACAACATGTGGTTGATTCTAACTTCATAAACAATGCCTAATGCGCACTCATATGGGTCTAAGTATTAGTCCATCTCTAAGATGATAGCAAACATGGATAGGATGGATTGCAAAGACTAGATCCTTGCTATTTTATCCTCTTTGTATCCATCGATATAATCATTGGTAAGCCTTTCTACACACATTGATATATGTGTTGATAGTATCTTTGGTATTTTACAATATATAATCCAATGTATTTTCCATTGCACATACTGACAACAATACTAGTATACTTGCACCTAAGCTTAATTTATTGATGTATTTTAATGGTAAGGCTTGATATTTTTGTACAATTTTGTGTAAATCTGTCTTAGATCTAATTAATATGCCTTCATATGTTGTAGTGCTAATTATTTTAAAGTATTTAAACCTCACCAAATCAATTGTCTTGCCATAATGCCATAATATAAAGATTAAAATAATCTCCATATAAGCATATTGGTGACCAATGATACCAAAATAATACTTTAGTACCTAAGATACTCCATTGGTAAATACAAAAATCATTAGATCCTTATTACTCTAGCTATTAATTCTAATGTGTTGAAGTTATTAGGCTAGACACAATAGAAAATAGATGCATTTTATGAACTATGAAAAACCCTTTTATATTTACTCAAAATTCAAACCATTTTGATAGAATACATCAATTAAAGAATAAAACTATCACTAAATACAACAAAATCGAATAATTTATGTCAAGTAGGTGACAAATCTATACTAAAAATGCTAATAAATTGATGCATTATATCAACTTAATAAGAAATCTAGTGAAAAGTAAAATAAAAATTTATCCCAATAATATAAACTTGATACAATGCATCAAGTAGAAGTAAAGAATTGTTAACAAACTAGCCACTTGATGTAATGCATCAAGTGGTATCAAATCTATAAAGTTAGTATATCAATTTGATACATTGCATCAATGAAGAATAAAAAATTTAACCAATTATAAAAGACCTTGATGCATTACATCTAGTATAGATTTAAAACAAAAAATCATAATAACTCAATGCAATGCCTCAAGTTAGTATAAAATTTACTGCAAATTCATACCAAGTTGATGTAATATATTAATAAGAGAATGAAGTATCACATTTGTGAACCCCACTTAATGCTTTGCATCAAGCTCATATAAATTTAAAATAGAAAACAATACTAACTTAATGTAGTGCATCTAGCTACTATAAACAAAAAAATCATATCAACTTGATGCAATGCATCAAATTAGTATTAAAGTTATCACAAGTTCATAGAAACTTAATCTAGTGCATAAAGAAGTAAATGAACTATCTCAATTTTTAGCTCCACTTGATATATTGTATCGAGTGGATGAAAATTTTGTTAGAATTTTCAACCCTTCGTGATACACCGTTGCACTAAGTGAAGAATGAAAATCACATGGATCACAACATCACACTTGATGACAACATGAAATGATATTGCAGTTAGGTCACTTGTAAAGAAAACTTGATACAATGCATCAAGTTTATAATTGAATATACATTTTGGACAATATACATATACAATATTTTTAGATTAGTTATGTATCAAGTGCAATTTACCAATTCAAATTGAAAATATACAAAAATAATGAAGCTAAAATAAAAAATTTAATTTAAAAATTCTAATATTTTATAAGATATAGTAAATTACATAGAAATTTATTATTATTTTAATAATTTTTAAATATGCAATGGCTAATCCATTAGATAACTTTTTGATAAAAATATAAACATAGAAATTCTAATTATTCAAATTACAAATAATTGTAAATATAATCTTTAAAATTTATTGAAAGTTACTGATATTCAACTTGTAAATTTACTTGAAAGATACTATTAACTAAAGCCAAAAGAACATGCTTACATCATCCCAAGCTCATGTGTTTGGTGCTTTATCCTAGGTTGTCTTTATTCTTTGCCTGACTAACAAAATGTTATATTATAGTAAAATACTCGCAAGAAGCGAATAACTTGTTTGGAATACTCTCTTAAACCAATCTAATGATAAATAAAAGAGAGATGATTTTGACAACACCTAAAACCAATGCCTACTATTGCAAAATTTTTAGCAAAATTGTACACAATTGGCACATTGTTACCAACTTTTTACATTAATTTAATGCAGATGCGATGCTCATTGTTGTTGTTTTTAGAGGCCGTGTCTCTGCAGTCTTGCCAGGAGATGTTTGTACAAGGAAGTTCTTGTAGGAGAGGAAGGTGGAGTTTTAGATAAATTCTGATAGATTTACTTATTGAAGCTGCATGATTTAGAACTAAACCCTGTTGCTATGTCTTGATCATCATCATCATTTACATTGATAATTTGGTAATGATCTACAAGGGCGATGGTTAGACTATTGATTATTATTGAGATCCTTTTGTGGAGGTATTGAATATCAAATAATTGGAAAGCTTGAACCTTTCTGCAACAATCAATATAAGATTTGCAAATGAGATGGTCAAATTATTAAGGCCAAAACTATTAAGGGACCTTTACTTTGAATCCCTATCATTAGTGTAACAGAAAATCTCTTGCATTGAGGGTCTTCATCATTCTCCACGCTTGAGGATTCTTTACTTGATTGAGCACAATATACAAAGAACTGGAAGTCTAAGGAATTGCATAAGCTTGTGAGTTGGAGGTGTTCTTTTGAATGTAGGATTAATCAATTGAAAGGTTTTTTTTTAGTAAAATGAAGAAAAAAAAAGGGATGGCCGTTGCAAAAACGAGGAGGATATGAGAGGTCATGAAGATGAAGAGATGGCGCCATCATGCTATGGGGAAGATGGAGAGAGGAAGAGGAAAAGGAAGCTACGATTGATGTAGAAGAGGATTAGGAAAGGGGAAGAAAGCACATAGATGTGCAATTGGAGAAGAGGAGAGGGAGAGATCGTTGAAATCTGAAGAAGGGTGTCATCATCTTCTTGGCACCATCATATCCTTGAACTCCATATTCTTGAACACCATCAATTAGAGAGAGGGAGGAAGATAGGAAGCTTTCCAAGCCATCAAAACAAGAGGATTGCAAAAGAAATGTAATTGGGGAAGAGAAAAAGAGGAGCTTTGAAGCCAATGGCTTGTAGGAAACCATCGCCATGTCTTCTCCTCCAATCTCAAATTTGGAGCTTCAATGTATCCCCTTTTTCTGAAGTGATACGGTAGGAGAATTGTCTGTTGCCTTCCAATCGCTCTAGTTCGCTCCTGATTCCATGGATAGATGATGGAGATATTGAATTACTCTCCTCCCCCTCTTAGTCATCAACATGAAACTATGGAGGCTAAGTTCTTAAGCTTGAAATTAATCAAGATTAAGTCTTAAGAGAGTTATAAGTGGCTATTTATATGGCAATAATGCAACTCGAAAATGAAAACTCAAGGAAGAGATAAATGATGAGCTCATTTTTTGGAACAACTCGATTGACTCCCTTTGGCTAGACTGCAAATGACACAGCTCCCAAAGACGTAATTACGATTCTCGTTCCTTTACGTAAGTGCCTTAACTCATTTAACAGAAAAACATGATTTTGCATATATATTTCTTTTGTTTGGAATTTTTATAAAATGTCTCTAAACCTCTCTTTCAACTTTGGTTAGTTGTTAGAGTTTATATAGGTCTAATTTTATATTTTAAAAATCAAAAATAGTAAAAAATACATTATTATGACTTGAAAATGGTACAAATAATTTTTTCTAAAATATTTGGTTGAACAATTATGAGATATAATATTTTTATTAAAAATTATATATTGTTAAAAGTACTTTTTAAATTTTTAGAATTTTTAGAAGATGTTTAATATATCTTAAAAATAAAAAATAGTTTTTTAAAGATAAAAATTATAGTATTTTTAAATAAAAATCATGTTTTTAAATCAACAAAAATTAGGATCTTCTATAGAAAACCTAAGAATATAGTTTTGGATATTTTATGAAATCTTATTGGGATTAGAGGAGTGATATGGGATGCTATGTTGCCTTGGATACGTGTATCCAGAGGTTTCAAAGTTACTTTCAATATAAAAGACGTTAGAGAGGTTGCTAAAATTTTAGGCCTAATTCCTGAGTAAGAAGAAAAGTTACCTTATGGAGAAATAGACCCAAACTTATCAACCATTCTAAACCTTCTAAGCACACATGTAAGCAAAAATTTAACTTTATAGCTTCAAACAAAATGTATAAAATTTTGAAATATGACAGCCAAAGCTATTTCATTAATAGTGCATGAATTCAGAGGAGAGACGGAGACAATAGAATGAAGTCGAGATCAATGAGCTAGAGGACATGCGGTGTGACAGGAGGCTTGGCTCTATTAGAAAGGATTGAGAGGGTGAATACATTATTCAATCTGGGGATAGATGTTGTGTATAACTCAAACGTAGAATCTTTTAGGCCTAGTATATCATTCAATAGAACACTGTCAAACGGGAAGTGAAGTAGACTCATATCAATGGGAACGAGTTGCCTCAGGCACTAGTAGTGTCACTGGGGAAAGGAGTAGACAAAATAGCGAAAATAGAGAGAGTGAAGATAATGCTATAGTAGGGAGTATTGAACCACCCTTTGATTGGGATTTAGAGTCCAATTTTGGATTGCACCAACTATTTAAGGAGCCTAAGGAACCTGCGTGGTTGGATATTACCCAAGATTTAGGGTTAGAGATATTATTTAGAGAAATAATGGCTTGTAATCCAATCAGATTAGCTGAATTCACATAATTTGGGGGATTGTGAGACAAGCATCCTTATGCGCATTTCCAAAAGTTTAAGGTGACTTGTGTTGCCAATGAGATAGTAGATGATGACCAAAAGATTCATATCTTCCTTGCAACATTAAAAGATGATACATCACAGTGGTATGAAACCTAGATGCCCAACAAAAAGTGACTTATGCAGCATTATCAAGAGCATTCTTGGAAAAATTTCGATGGCAAGGTTTCCAAGATAGACTAGCCCTTCAATTGGATTATTTGTCCCAAGGAACAATCGAAAGTGTCAAACATTACATTGAACGTATGGAGACAATTATTCGAAAGATGAATCTTGCTCTTGATGAACCTACGCAAAAGCATAAATTTATTGATGGGCTTAACCCTAAAGTTCATCAGCATGTTAGTCTACAATGACCAGCTACATTGGCCGATGCTAAAATACATGCTACGGTTCCTTCACGTAATCTTAGCACTCACATAGAAAAACAATGTCAAACAAGTTTCTTTACAAGAATTGATCTTATTTATCTTTGGAATACATCATATAATCTAGCCCGTAGGCTAATCCATAATCTACCCGAAGGGCAATCCATAATCCGCCCGAAGGCAATCCATAATCCATAGGGATTACTAATCCAAGTTTCCGCCCGTAGACTAGTATGTGGCCCTCGAGATCCAATCCTGAGTCACGTCGGCCTCTTGTGGAGGGCTCGAAAGGCAAGGGATTTATGGCCAGAGCCCCCCTTGGCACCCAAGCGTCCTCCTGCTTCAAGTAGCACCCAACAGAGAGACCTCTCGTGGTGGATTCGGTCCATGTTCCCGGTGCGGCTAACAACCCCCTTGGTTAGGGTCAGGCAGACAGTCGGGGGTAACTAATGCTGCCTCTCCCTTTAGGCATTCAACCTGAAGCATTAATTATCTTTTCATCTTTAGTTCCTTGAGCAAACAATGCAAACAGTGCTCCTAAATTGTTACAAACACAATCAATCCAGTGGTCGTTTATTTGTCCAACTGCTCAGGAGTGAATCCTTCTCTCCAAATGCATCCAGTATTCGATCCGGGATCAATTGCAACTTGGCAAGATCCCCAAGGGTTTGTTTGTTTACCCTTTTGTCCTTGGGTTAGGGTCATACCCTGTCAACCCAAATTAACCAACACCTTAGGTTTCTTAAGTTAAGACAGTGAATCGTGGTGACCACGTCACTCTAACTTGATTGATCCTTTGCTTACTAGGCAAATACATAACTTCCCTTAACTTGGCAAATCAGCCCAAGAAGGGTGATGTAGCAGAATGTCTACTCATCCTCTTGCAAGTTAGACTTGAGCTAGAACCTGCTAGCCTCGTTCCAAGGAGTGGCAAATCTATCCTGTGATAAAACACAAGCCATGCGACATTGTAACTTGTTGCACAAGTGTCACACCTAACTCATGGGATCATTTTTCCTATCAAAGGGAGTTTCTTGGTCAGGAAGTATGTTTACTCAGGATGTAGGGTTCGGGGTGTCTTCTTACCCGACCCAACGCTAACCTTACTAGGCCAATAATGTTTGAGCCTAGGGTTTCTAACTCAATCGGATGCCGTTCAATCCTTAGGGTAAAACCCTAGATCGTTAGTGCATGGGCATCCAATTAATCCCAAACATTCCGTGAATGTGGGTAGGACCTTTGGGTTTGAGGGTCTCGACTTGGCATCCAAGTGCGATACTAGGCAGAATTTTTGATGTGCTAAAACCTAGTTAGTACTTTGAGGTGTTCGTTGTACTAACTAGTTATGCTTATATGAATCCCTAGAGGGATATAACATTACAAGTGATTTAGCTAAATTGGTCTACTTGTCTTGCGACAAGGAACAATCCTTTCCTAGAGATGCTAAACTTGTTCTGAAGGTGTAAATAGTTGCAAGACCTCACATTACGCGATTCATTACCTCTATGCACAATAAGGTTTGAAATAACCCTATCTTTTCTTGCTAAAGTCATGACGAATGCCAATTTGGAGAATAACTTGCATAAAACCTACAAGGATTTACATCAAGGAACTATGCCTCCAACCTTTAGTTTAATGCAATTGAATTTCATGCTTTGATATGACATGCAACCTTTTCTACATGCAACTTCGATGAAATGAAATTTACGCATGATGAATATGTAACATGCAACCCTTAGATACAACATCATTAATCACGTTTATGCAAGACGAATATTATAAGACTAATGTTGACTTAATCCATTCCACAAGCCTCTTTGCATGCAATTTGCAAGTCCATGGTTCCATTTTCATGCTATGCAATTATTCGGACAACATCTAGCAGATGTTAACGACTTTCTCATGTGAGTCACAACAAGGAAGTTTATTGCCTAAATGCAATATACGCTCGTTTTTCTAGCAAGGGAGACAAAGGTGAATTTAAACCGATTTTTCATACATTTAAACCTAAGCAATATGTGTTTAGGCTTGTCACTTTAGAAATGCACGAATAAAGAAACATGCAACTATGCTCGTAAGGCGGATAAGTAATTTACTTTCATAACTTTGGAAAATGCAAACAATCCAATTGCATGACATGCACCAACCCTTGTCCATCGTTCAAAGAGATAATTTCACAAATGTACTTTTATCTTTACTACATGAATTAATGACAAGCGTAAATGCCTTCTTCCTATGGAGTTAAGCGCGCTTAAAGCATTTCTTTTATGTGGAATTAAACTCGCAGAACCTAGGCTTGAGGGCTTGTGGGGATGTCCACGCTATGCTCAGGGAAGAGACCTCTACGCGAGCGCCTTGCGACTTTTGCTTTGGAGCCATCGTTGATGACTTGAACTCCACGATCTTCTATGTGATCCCCGAACTTCCTCTAAGCTTTGGCAAAACAGCCTCCAAGTCTGCCTACTTTCTCCCTTGCACAAGAATACCCTTTACGAATGTGGGTTATAAGCACCCGGGGAGAAAACCGTGTGCACAAGGCTTATGGGCCTTATCCTTAGAAGCTTCCAAGGAAGCTTCTAAGAAGCTTCTGTCTTTACAGCAGAATTGACGTGGGAGGGGAAGGGCAATGATTGGCAAGAGGAGATGATGACGAAAACAGGGGGATTATGATGAGACAGCAGTGGTATGGGTGGCGGCCTAGCCGACTGGGTGCGACAGGGCGGCGATTTTCTATGGCTGCAATACGGCATCAGTACGGTGCTCCTCCTTCTCTCCCTTTGTACCTGCCTCTGCCCATGCTAAAGGGTGATTTTATGGTGCTAAGGGGGAGGGAGAGATAGCCATATACGTGGCTGGTGCATGCCTTCCCTCTTCTCCCCATGCACTCCACCTCTACAAATTTCTTCTCCCACTCCCTCTCCTCAAGCCATGCATGAGCTGGGGGAAGGGATAATTAGTAAAAAAAATTGCCTAAATTTTCACCATTATCCATTTTTCCTTTGTCCAAGAAGGGTGTTCTTGCGTGGCTTGGTCTTAAACCCCGGTCTCATTTGCACAATGCAGATGGACTCATTATTGCGCGTGCGGGGTAAGGATTTAGCTGCCAATATTTACGATGTGGGAGATAACTTTGCACAGGTTTTTTGCGCAGGCATGCGGTGATCAAAGCTCTTTAATATTTCAAGCGGAAATATTACAGCTTAGTAACATTGTCGAAGACTCCCCAATCCCCAAAAGCAGCCAGCACAAAATGTGGTCCATTTTTAGGGGGTTGGGCTTATCCACTTTTGGCATTTTCAGCTCCTTCCCCAGCTTTTTGGCATTGTTTGCAAGCTTCCCGATCATCTTCGGACTCCCCAACATTGGTTTTTAGTTCTCTGCGAGCAATACGAGTGCTTCCATCTTCAGCTATTGCTGTATACACAGTCCTCGGACTGTCAAAAATAGGGTAGCACTTGACATTTGATGTTTGATGCTTCTTGGCATTGCTCGTTTGATGCTTATTGATGCCCAGTGATGCCCGGATGTTATGGGATGCTATGTCTATGCTTTGGGATTGATTTGGAGTAGATTTGGGCACCGATTGAGCTTCATTTGAGAGTGAATATCCTCCTATAATATAGTGGGCTAAAGCTCATTTACTTGGTGTATGCATTGGTTCTTGAATACGGGGTGCTTACCGGCGATTTGAATGATCATACCGATGTATTTGGAGATTTTCAAATACTTTTTTTTTTTGTTCCAAAATTCTTTTGAGCTTGGATTAGGCTCCGTCTTGGTCGTCATTCACTCGCATTTGGATTGAGTTGGCATGCTTTGGACCGGTTTATGCCTATTGTTACTACTTGACATTTAGGCCTCTTGCATTTATGCTTTGGCTAGATATGGCTACCACTTGGTTTTCCCATTCATGACAGCCACTTGGAGCTTTGTCTTTGGATGTATTTGAGCATTTTGGACCTACTGGGCATTACATTTGGTTGTCAGTTACATGTTATTTGAATGCTTTCAGGCTTATGCTTTATGGGTCTAAGATAGCTTGGGATTTATGCTCTGAATGTACCCTACTGGGATTTGGAATGTCTGATGCTATGTACTTGATGTATTTGAGCGTTGCTTGCCCTATTTGCATCCAACTTTACTTCCAGTGGGAGCCTCTTGGCATATTCGGACAAACACAGAGTTTTACTTGTTGAAAACCAGAGTTGCAGCATTGGAATGTGTGCACAAGAGGGAGAAGAGAGCTCAAAGTACAAGAACAAAATCTTGCTTACTAAGTTGCTTAGAGCACAACTTTGGTACACTATCCCACACTTGATAGTGACCCATAGGCTGTTTATATAGCCTTTGCCATGCTAGGGTTAGGGTTTCCCCTGCCCCTAGGGCTATTCACACTCATCTGCCCTTATACTCCCTTGCTTATAGTGGGTTCCTATACCTGTCTTCTAACACCCCCCCTCAATGCCCGAGTGGCATTGGATTACAAAGCATGTAAGAGGTTCCTCCCCTTCTTGGGATGCCTTTATAAATCAGGCTTACAAGGTTGTTTTAGGTAGATGATTTAAAGAGTCAAAACAGTCGATGTTCAGATGGATTGGAGGCATAGTTGGCCACCAATTCTTTGGATATATCAAGAGTGTTGGGGCATTTACTAGTGAGCCATGTCTTCTTGAATTTGTTACATTTCATCTTCTCGGGATACTTCTTCTAGCAGTTGTTTTTACACCCTTTTTTCTTACAGAAAGAACATCTAGTGAGGGCTGTATGAACCAATACTTGATCACGGGAATTTGAAGTTGCCTGACTGTTGTTGCTTTCTTTGTGGTTCCTCTTTTCTTCATCCAAATAGGATTGAATGGTACTTGCCAATGTAGGATCTGGAATGTTGGTGAGAGTGGTTACAAGAGTAGGAAACACCTATTTTACAACTTTTAGGAGAATAGCAATAGCATCTTCTTCATGTATTGGAGCTTGTACAGAGGCAAGTTGTGCCATAAATCCCTTCATATGAGAGATGAATTTTCCCAAATCTTCTCCTGATCGATATTTCAAGCTAAAGAATTCAATTTTAAGGAAGATTTTAGTATTTTTGCCAGTGGCTCCATAGAGCTTTTCAAGCTCATCCCATTTTTCTTTAGCAGTGTTTAGTTGATCAACATGATGAATCAGGGATTCATCTAAGAGTAACATTATGATTGCTTGAGCATGTTGGTCATCCTCTATATCAACTAGATTTGCAGAGTTTATAGCTCTACTACCTTGAATGAGAGGCCAATACCCTCTCTCCATCATTTTGTATTTTATAAGTACCTGCCATGGGTGGAAATTTTTGCCATCAAACTTTCGAATTTGAGGACGGACATCAGCATATGTTGTGGTCATTGGAAAGGTCTTACCACTTGTTAGAACAAGGGCAGTGTCTAGTCCCTTACAAACTTTCCACTGAATGCGGAAGCAAATCAGACAATTTGAAATCAAAGTTGCAATGAAGAGAAAGGCTAAAAATCATATAAATGTAATATTTCAAAGTATGACTGTGGTGGTCCTTTCTTATGTGCAAACTTCTTCCGAGATTTAATAGTCTTTTTAGGTTTTAATGAAGTAAACCTAGACTAGACTTCAGACTCCTCGTTGTGGTATGGCTTAGTGGATGAAGCTTGTGTTGGATAAGGTTGGTCCATGATCTCAATGCTTGTTACTAATGATTCCGAGGAGAGTACAATGACACTCATGCTTTTGATTTCATTGACCAGTGTACTTGAAACAAAGTCACTCACGGTATGCAATACACTTCTAATGTATGATGGTCTATGTGTTAATTGTACACATAACCTTACAACAATATATGAAGAGGAATAAAAAACTCACTAGATTTTAGTGAATGCCTAGCAAGAAAATGATTAGATGATTCATGATTAGTGTTTAGAAACACTATTGGCAAGCTTAGTGAAGTGCTTGAATGGAACCCGGTTGGAAGTCGGCTTCCCAATGCACTTAGTGATGTCCATTGACCATGCCCAAGAGCTTCTGAATCTGGAATAGGCTTCAGAGACTATGCTTCAGTGATTAGAATCACTGTTAATGAAGCTCAGAGTGAAAAAATGACAAAATGTCAAGCTTAGAGCTTGTTGGCTATGGCTGCCACAAAATACACAGTTAGGGTTTGGCAGTCTCTGTGGGAGGAATTTCCAGGAATCCTTGTAGATGAGGATAGCCCACTAGGGGGGCTATCAAAGCCCTAAGATGGCTGCTGGGATTGCGTCACCTGCTGCGTGCACAACAGTACGAATTTCGCGCTATCAGAAAACTGCACCTATTTTTGGGAACCACGCAATACCATGATTAGACGTGGACAATGTTGGATCTAATGCGTAAGGCCAACAACTCCTCTTGATTCAACTCCCCCTCCCAAGGTAACACACTCCATGTGATTGTCATCTCTTCTATCGGCATGATAGGTTTTTGACCATACATCAACTCTACATGCATATATCATGTAACAACACTACGAGTTGTTCTCTCGGCCCACAAAGCATAAGGGAGCAATCATGGCCACTCTTTTACCTTCTCTCCACATGCTTTTGCCAATGCCTTCACAATAGGTGGGTGACCTCTTTCACTTTTTCCATTTCCTTTAGGGTTATAGGCTGAAGTTAAAGCAAGCTTTATCCCCAACCATGCAAAGAAATCATGAGCTTCATCTGCATCCAACTCATCCCTATCTACTGTAATTTTTCCCATGCAGCCATACCGACAAAAGATCTCTTCTAAGAGAAAAGTACACACAGCATTTGTTGTCTTAGTACGTAAAGCTTTCGCTTCCACTTGATTAGTCAAGTCTTCATGAGCAAGCACAAGATACTTCATTTGCCAAAGACCTGTAGGCATTGTGACCAAATCCACCATCCACTTAAAATGAAGAGACAATGGATATGTGGGTTGCAATCCATCTCGATGTCTCACAAATGAATACATTTGACATGTCGTACAGGTTTCCACAAAGTGAGCAACATCCTTTTACCTACCCTGCCACCAATATCTTTCTTTGATCTTTGTAAAAGTACCCTAAACACCTCTATGACCAGCCCACAAGCTTTCATGAAATTCTTGCATTACTTTTATTTGTGAAGCTCTATCACCCAAAACTCACAATGGCATATCCTGTTTCTTTTTAGCATGTTTCCATAAGTATCCATTAAAAAAAAAACCCATACGCTTTCCTCTTGATTTTCTTAAACTCCTCACCTGACCATTCATCTCCCTTTGTTAATGTACTGAGGTATTGACCAATTCTCAGCACTCTCCTATATATTTGTCTTCTAGAAACACTTCTACACAAGATACAAAACATCTAAAGTGTCTTCTCTTTGTTGTCCAAGCTTCTTTTAATGCTGTAGCAACACATTGCATTGCTAAATTCACTCTTGCAACATCATTTTCAGGCATAAGAAAGTCATCTTCTTCCTTCTCATCCATCATCCCATCTTCATTCTCATAATATGCTCGAGATACCATGTCTGCCACACTGGGTTATCTCTTCCTGCAATATGTTGAAATTTAGGGTTCAAAGATTTTATGTATGCAATCCACCGGAGCATAGCAATGTCCAAAGTAGCACAACTAGTAATCATACCCAATACCGGCAAACAATTGGTCTCAATGACTACATGAGCACCCATAAAATACTTCTTATCACATTTAAGGGCTGTCACAATTCCCCATAATTCTCTTTTAACCTGTGGATATCTTCTCTGTCATTCAGTCAATACTTTTGTACCAAAGCGAATTGCATATCTTTGCCATTCCTCATCATCTTGCCCAATTTCCCATCCAATTGCGATTGGGCTTGTATCAACAATAATAATGATAGGCTTTCCATGTGAATAGTCAGACTTTCTCAATGTAGGAGCATATTTTAAGAGTTGCTTCAATTTCTTCATTGCTTTCTGATGCTTCCTTTCCCAATGAAATTTCTGACCTTTCCTTAGAAGTTGATAAAGAGCATTGGGTATATGTGCAAAGTGAGGAATCCATATCAAATAGAACACACATGCACCCAAGAATCTATGCACCTCTGATACATTTGTGCATACATCTTGCATTCTATCAATCCCATCTATTTTTGCTAGTGATGGCCTTCGCCCATAAGGCCCACACATATGCCCAATAATCAAAACCTCTTCAACTCCAAAGACAGAATTTTGTCCAGAAAGAGTTAAATGCACCTCTTCTAGATGTGTCAAAATCCTCTCACAATCTACAATATGGTTTGCAACAAAATGTTTGCATCCATGAGTATCCATCTCTTCATTCTTTTCATCCACTACACACCCTTTGATTGGAACATCATCCAAGAAGGGCATAGTCAATTGTGGTATCAAATCCCTGAGTACCCTATTCGTAGCATTTGTCATGTGTGCCAGTGAGTTTGTTGCACCCTGTGGGAGAGTACACATCCGTAGTAACCCCAAATGAGTTTTCATGGTTGTGATATCCTTGCTTTCAATTGCAAGCTAAAACTGATCATAACCCGAGTAAAGATCACCCAAAGAATAGATCGCTTTGTCTGCAAAAGCCTCTGCAAATTCATCAACCACAAGACCTGCACCCACATTTCTTATGGTCACTTTATTGACTGTTGCATATCTTGAATAAATCTCAAAGCCCCATTCTTTTTGGGCACAGTAAACCAACAATTTGAGTACGGGGCTGAAGAAGGCTCCAAGATCTTCATGCGAATCTTTTCATTTAGCAAATCCATCAACTTTGGTAAATAAGATTTAGGCACTGGAATAGGCCTCAAGTTCCATTCTACATGTGGCACAGTAAATATGACCATATGAAAGACAACATTTGGATCCACACAACCTATTTCACTTGGCTGAAATGCAAATGCCTTCCCATGTTTAGCCAACATCCGCATAAAATAGTCTCTCTCAGCAGGCAAAAGAAACCCTTCTGCTCCAACTTTCAATTCCTTTAATGTTTCAGATGTAAACTGATGACCTATATCTTTAGGATCTCGTAATCTTGGCTGCCTTAACACTTTTTCATATATACCCTCACTCTCTGGTGGAAGTGGCAAAGAAATTGGTTTCACCTTTTTTTCAACTGTCTTATACTTTATTTCCACAAGTACTTTAACCCATTGTAATCCTTCCTGCTGAGTAAACAATGCTATAACAACATACATATCCAAAGAACATATTGACAACACTCTGTTTTCAGCCTCATTTTCTACATGTGTAATTGCTGAAATTTGAGCCATAGTGTTAGTTTTATTCAGCCCATAAAAGATGCCTAAAATGCCATCATTTTCAGCTAGCAATCCCAATGCTCTCAATTTCTTAGTAGCCCGCTTCATAGATATGCGTTCAACCCTACACATAACTTCCATAGGCTTAAACCAACATGAACTATTTGCTGTAAATTGAGAATTTCCAATAGTAAATACATGCTTCATTTCATCAAGAGGTGAGTACACCCTCTGAATAGCACTACTATAGCCCCACATTACAATAGTGCTTAATGAAAATCCAAAGTTTTGAATTCCCTTGCATTTGGAACCAAAGGAGACTCTCAAAGCGCATCATAATTTCTAGGATGATTAACAAAAACAGTAAGAAATTTCACTGCTTTTCTCCCATCCTTACTTCTGACTCTTGCATAAACAAAACCATCATCAAGCACGTTTGTTTCCATACACACACCTATAATATAGGGCTGTCCCAAAATCAGTGCATATGAGGAATTATCTTGCACAAAGAAGTGTTGCTCTTCCTGTACATCACCAATCGTCACTTTTACATTAGGACATGCAGCATAGAGCTCCCCTGAAGAATTATTTGGAGCCCTCATACGCCAACCATGATCAGTGTCCACAGGCCATGCACCATTTTCATAAAATCCCCGCTCAATAACATTTATCTCAGACCCATGGTCAAGTAAAGAAACACAAGGAGTTTCACGTTCCCCTATTTTCACTACCGTTTCAGTGGTAGCTCTAGCCCAATGATTTCTTGTGTAGTGACTTCGAGGAATAAATCCTAGAGTCTCTTCTCCATATTGTTGCATTTGCCTTACTCCACCATGCATATTGCTAAAAGACAATGCATTTTCAACCACTTTCTTCTCTTTTCCACATGCTGTCCGTTGATTAGTAGCATCCTGCATAGACAATCCTGTACTTACTTCATGCTCATATTCAGCCTAAATACCCAACAAACCACTTTTCTCTTCAAATTGCAACAATGCACTAGTGGTGTCACCAAGAAACTGATGCTTCCTTTTAATTATGTCAATGATCTCATCATGAAATTCTTGCTTGGCAATGTCAAGCACCTCTCCCAAGGTAAATTACACCCGACTGTTTAAGATCTATTCTTCAAGAACCTTCTTAAGATCTGTGGTTGTCTCAATGTCAGATTGCAACTTATATATTGGCTGCTTGCCCTTCTTTTTGCCCTCTTGTTTGTTATCTTGTTTTTGCTCTTGACTGACCTCTTTCATAACATGCTCGGGAGGTGGCTGATTTGCAGCTTTAGGCTGATTCACACTTTTTCTTGTCACTCTTTTATATATCCCTGCAATATCTTCATCTCTTTTTCATTTTTCTTCCACAAGTACATCCGTGTTTTGTACATTTGCTAAATATGCATATACTGAATATGCATCTACCGATAATTCCCAACCAGTTATGCCACGAATGTCTTGCCCTACATGAGACATTTCACTATCAGTGACCTTTCTCTTTACAACTGCATGTAAAGCATGTGTCCATATTTCAGCCTTTGGACCACTTGGCCATGCATTCTATCCAACTGTAGACCAAAAGTAGAAGCATGTACCGCCGCATAAGCATTTCGGATGACAGCCAAGTCTTCCAACAACTTTTGTATACCTCCCTTTCCAAAATTAAAAGGAAGAGGCAATCCCATTTCTTGTGCATGGATATTGCCATCTTTCCACTTAGGGGCTGTTGCCCGTCCCCTTTTCTCTTTTTCTTTTTCGTCCAATTTTGCAACCTTCAATTGAAGTTCCCGCATGCCTTTGACCAATTCATCTAAGACATCTTCCCTAATAGAGGGAACAATAGTAGGTACAACCATAGGATTATCCACAAAAGTAGGTGGCTTAATGGATACATCAAATGTCTTGCCCGTAACAGTGGGCAAGCTAGAGACATGCAATCTTTCTCTTCTTCTATGTTTCTTCACGAGCATAGTAACAGCTTCGTTGACATGTCTCCACTCTGTTTTCAAACCTGTCTCTGTAGTCTGATCCTCCAGCAAATCATCAAGCTTCTCTTGAAGCTTAGGATCAGCTGCCTGTAGAAACAATTCAATTTTCTGACTTGCAAGAGCTTGCTGTTCTGCGAGATCCAATTGCTCAAATCGACTTTCAAATTCTCTCAACAATTCTGTAGACAAGACCGTTATTGGGTTGTATAACCCACTCCTGAAAAGTCTTGCGCATAATCAAATTGGTGTCCTTAATGTAAAATTCTTCCCTAAGTGTCTTCTTGAAGGCTACCGAGTCTGCATCCTGTAAGTATAATTCAGTCATCCGTGCTTTCAATTTATGAATAGTAACACGTACAAAATACCGGCTCTATCCAGATTGAGCCACCCAAAAGAATTCCATCTTCTGAGCATAGGTATATACATATGCAGATACATTCCTGCCATTGAATAACTTCATCTCACACTCAACTGCTTGTAAAGCATTCATCACAACACTTTCTCTTTGAGTTGAAGCTTGCATCACCTGTTGTTGTTGTTGTACCTGCATAAGCATTTTTATATTTTTCACCAACTGTTGCAAAACATCACTGGAGAATATATTTGAAGATTCTCCCATCTTGTCTTTCCTTCTTCTGACGAACTTTCACGTCGGGTTCACCAATGTCAGAGGGGTTTTTGTCAAAAGGTCGAATCCACCGAGGATCAGAAGTAGATGAAAGTAGAGATAGGAGATGGAAGAGAAGATAAAGAATACCCAAGTGGTAAACACTAAAAAGACAAATCACAATGAATTGAATCAATATGTATTGAAAGAACCTGGAATCTTCGCACTACTCAAAAGCAATCTCCAGGCATTAGATCTCTTGGAGCTTCTTTGTAGAACAAACGTGCATAAAAATTACAGCTCCTTCTCTGCTGCTTAAAACCCAAATCTCATGGCTCCGTTGGCTCCGAAACGGGGGTAAAACCCCAAGACACCTACTCACAGATCTCCTAGATCACTCATTCTTCTTCTTCTTTCAATTCAATCTGCAGTTTTCAGCCTGTTTACAGCGATCGCAATGCGTGCGGTTTCGTTAGTCTGTCTTTTTATGAAAAATCTCCTAATTGATTGAAAAAGAAACTAGCTTTTTGCATGCCATCCTAATCTATAAGCTTTTCTAAATTTTTTGGATTTTTACAATAAATAATATAAAAAATAGGCTAAAATTATCCAAAAATCTAGTATTTTTGGATAATCCATGCAACTCGCACTAGTACTAATGGCTCAGATCACAGTGACTCTCTAGATCAGTAAAGAAGTCAGATGATGATGAATTCCATAATTTTTCACATTATGTCCTCATAACATCACGACATCGTCTAAAGCATGTCTTTCAGTGCTAGACAATCCCGGTATAGGAGGCAATGACTACTCAGACCTCCCCCAGACATGCTCAACCTAAACCTAAGACTTTATGCCTTGATTGTCGATCCCTAATAGATAAAAAGAAAGCACCCTTACATATACATGTATCATTATTTGTAAAGGAAAAAAGACTTGGAAAGGCGATGAAACCACCTGGAATGGCCACAAGAAGCTCCTCTGCAAAGGCTCCCTCTAGCAACATCATCAACCTGTATGATGCAATCATTAAAACAACACACTATGAAATGTACCTACACCAAACATATGTAGGGCCTTTGTTGAGAAGCGGAAAAGAGATGATGATCAGTTTAAAGGTTCAAAGAGGGTACTAGGAGGAGTGATCCAATTTCTCAGCCTTCTTTTTGAGGACCAGAGTAGAGTATGGCTGATGTTCAGAAGCAGAAAGTATAGGAAGATCAAAAAGCTCAGAAGAGGCAGGATCCGAAGCCGAAAAAGTAACTTGGATTCAAGATGCTTTCCGACATTGAGACGACTACGAACTTGAATAATGTACTTGAGGATCAGATTCTTAATTGCAAAGTTGAATTCACTCTTGGAGAAGTCTTGGGAATTTCCAAAAGAGAATTTCATGATGTTATCATCTACATCATTAAAAGAAAACAGCATATTATTGGAGAGCCGACACAGGATATGATCCATCGAGAGGCTTTAGCAACAGTTGCTGAGGCTATTACATATGGCTTGCAGATTGAGGAGATTGATTTTGATGAGGAGATTACTGAGGAGTCTACAGATGGAGCTTTATGTATGCAAATTGAGAAGACTCTCCAACATTTACTTTAGCACATACAATATGCAAAGAGTGATGACACGCCTAGATTGGTGCCTCGTAGCCATTTTTCTCGCAGTCACTAGACTCGTGCAACTATGGAGACTATAGTTAAGCTTCGAGAGGGGGAGAACCCTTGTGTTGCTCTTTTGGATCATGGCTCTAAGATTAATGTCATAGTGGATGCATTGTATGGTACCAGTAGATGGCCAGTTGCTGTGGATCATGGTTATCAGATGCGTGTGGCCAACAACATTGAAGGAGATTTGAATGCTACTTGTTTGAACTTGAGGATTTCTATTGGAGATATAGATGAGACTTATCATTTCTTTGTACAGAACTCTTGTTCCTATCCTTTATTTTTTGGTAGCCATTCATTGCTGAGTCTTGGATGGAGACTAAGGTTTTGGATGATGGGTCTACTATGTGCGGATCTGAAGCAAGGATGGAAAGAGGGATGTCGAGTTCATGAGAGTTTATGTCAACCATTAGTGGAATAAGGATTCTTTGAGGGATTCCCCTCTTTGAGCAGGAGAGATGGATTTTTATAAGGTACCACTGTCTTGCAAGATGATAGTGGTACGAGACAGGGAAAGCTTTATCTAAATTTTTCATCAAAAGTTTATAGTGTATTGTGAAATTATTGATTTCATGCTAAAATAAAATTTCAAGTCCATTCTCTGGTGATGTATTGTGAAATTGTTGATTTCATACTATAAGAAAATTTGGGTGCTAAGAACTCTCAGTAGAAAGTGTTCTTTGCTGAAATATTTTGGCAAAAAGATTTGTAGGGTGTTGATTTATAGTAGCAAATAGGATTTACAACTAAAGTAAGTTGTGAGCCTCAGTGTTGGGTTATTCATATGCAGTTCGAAAAAGATATGGTTGATTTTCTTCAATCAAAAGAGTTGGGTGTTGTTTATATACATCAAAATTTGTGTTTACCAGGGTATTTACAATAAGGACTGAAATTTGTAGGTTGTAGCAAAGAAGTAAGAGTACATAAAAAATATAAGATAGTTGACAAGAAGGTCACCAGATGCTCGTAGGACTGCTACCTTTGGACAGTGATGAGATGATTAAGAGACAAGCTATGCAGCCTCCTTTATGAGATCCTGCCAAGTACTGGACACAGGTTTTCAGCCAAGACACTAAAAGAGATGAAGATTGGGACTGAAGATTTTTCACTTCCAGTAGAGGTGAAATTTTTTGAGGAGATGTTGAGGAGACATGGGAGAGCCTTCACTAGATAGGTTGCATTGATCCTAGGGTTGTGATACTTATGGTTATTTTTACCATTCCGCATGTCCCTTCGAATCTATGACCTATTCCTGTGCCCAAGGCTCACTTGTCCAAATTGGTGGAGTTTTTGAATGAGCGGATTAGGATAGGGATTCTAGAACCATCTTCAGCTCCCTATTCTAATAAATGATTCACAATTCCCAAGAAGAATGGGACACTTAGATTCATATATGACCTACAGCCGATGAACAGGGTCACTATACGGAATGTTTGTCCATGACCTATTGTGGATGAGTTCATAGAGGCTTTTGTTGGACATGCTATCTATTCACTTGGCGATCTTTATTTCGGCTATGATCAATTCGAGATTGCCCTTAAGAGTAGAGAATTGACTACGATGAAGACACCTTTAGGCCTTGTCCGGATGTGTATGCTTCTGCAGGGAGCTACTAATTCGGTTGCCCATACGATGAATGGGATGAACAAGGTCTTACGGGATTTTATCCCCAATCTTACCATGCCTTTCATTGATGATCTGCCTATCAAGGGTTGTTTGGATAAAGAGAAGGATGAGACTTTAGATAATCATGGATGCAAGTACTTTGTGGTTGTGCATATCAGAGATGTTGAGAGGATTCTTTATAGACTAGAGGAAGTGAACTTGACCTTGTCATGGCTGAAGTCTATTTTTGGTGTCAGAGAGGTTTTGATTGTTGGACATATGTGTGTTTATTATGGTATGAGGCCTTCCCCTATGAAGGTTAATGCGATTTTACGGAGACTTGCTCTTCTACTTCAGAGGTTCGCAGGTTTCTTCGAGCTTGTTTATTTTATCTTATTTGGATTCCTCATTTCGCTCATATTGTAGATTATCTCTACTAGCTCTTGAGAAAAGGGATGTGTTTTTCTTGGGACATGAGACACATTAGAGCTATGCAGAAGCTAAAGAGATTGTTGAGAGTTGCTCTAACTCTTTGGAAAGAAGATTATGAGTGTGGGAGACATATTGTACTCACTATTGATACTAGTCCTATTGGAATTGGATGGGCCATTGGCTAGGACAATGTAGATGGGAATAGGTATGCCATTCGGTTTTTAGGGAAAAAGTCCTAAACGAGCGGCAATGCAAGTATCCATAGATTAAGAGGGGGCTATTGGGAATTTTCACATCTCTCAAGAATGATAAAGAGTAACTCATTGGTGCTACTATGGTGATCAAGACTAATTGCTTGTCTCTTCTTTAGGTATGATCATGATTTGTTCTACTCTAGACATTTCCATGCTTAGGTGGATTGGGTACATAAAATCCATGAATCTTGAGTTCAGGCACATAGCAGGTAAAGACAAGTGAGTAGCTGATATGCTTTCACAAGCAAGGTATGATGATATGGATTCTTCTTGTACTGAAGATGTTGATGATGGGTCTAATCTTTCTGTCATGTATGTTGATCATACTTGTCATGTATCTACTTTGGAGAGCTTTGATGAGTCTTTGTATATGCCATGAGAGTATTTGCAAATTGGCCATTATTTGAGTACCATGTCTAGACAAGATGAATGGACTAATGTACACTTCAAGAAGATCAAGATGAAAGCTTATGGTTTCTTCATGCTGATTGGGCTACTTTGGAAGCATCCACGGAAGTGAGGAGGATAGCCATTGAGAGTTGTATATGACAAAGCTTCATAGGTGCGAATAATGAGAGATTTTCATGAAAGTCTTTGGGCAGGACATAGAGCTATTTGGGAGACCTATGAGAAGATTAGAGAGCACTACTAGTGGAGAAGCATGTATAGAGATATCTTACAATTTGTTGAGACATGCACTGTTGTCAGTTGTTTTTCTTAATGAGGAGACGAGCTTCAACCTACTTATCCATTGTGTATTCAATACAAGTGGGTTCTTGATTTGAATACTATGCATGTTGGATTGTGGAAGATGTGTTACATTGTTTTGGCAAGAGAGGATCTCACGAATCAGGTGAAAGGAAGAGCATTGAGGATGGGCAACTTTAGTGGTTAGTAAGTTTCTGTTGGATGATGTTATTTGTAGGTATGGTTGCATTGGAAAAAATTACAGCAGAGATAGCGGTGAGTTGGATGTTGATGAGCTAGGGAGTTTTTCTCTCATCCTGGCATTAAACTTGCTTTGACTTCAGCATATAATCCAGAAGGCAATGGGAAGAGTGAGATAGGCCATCCATCAATTGTGAAAACCTTGGCTAAAGTATGCGATGGATGGGTCAGGGAGTGGCTTAGATTGTTGCCTTATGCCTTATGGGATGATTGCTAAGTTATATGCCAACTAAGTTGATGTATGGAAAGAAACCAGTCATGCCTAGAGAGACTTGCACACTCACTTGGAGTGCTTTAGTGTGGTAGCAGGATGAGATGACTAGAGAGGATCTTTTGGCTCTTTGTATTTGTTAGTTTGAGAGGAGATCTGTGGATATTGAGAGAGCTGTCCAAAAGCTCAAAGAGGCCAAAATTCACAACAAATACCGATTTGATAGCAGACACAGATTGAGACGTAGAGAGATTGAGGAGAGAGATTGGTTGTTGCTCTATGACAACAATCTAGACAACCAACACAGTACTATCTACAAGGTTTTGAGACGATGGTTTGGGTCTTATTTGATGCAAAATGTCCATGACAATCCTATGTATTCCTTAGCAAAACTTGATGGTACATCCTTACAGATACCAATTGCAAGAAAGAGAAACAATTTTTGAAGAGAAGATATGATGTAGCCTATGCAGTTGAGGAGTTGGATAATGAGTTTTATGATGGATTTGAGACAAGAAATGATGTAGATAAGGATGTGGATATTGCAAATGATTTTGCAGAAGATGAGGAGATCATGTTGACCATCGAGCTTGGCAGTGATGAGGATGGATAGATGTGGTCCATCCAAAGGATGTGTAGGTTAGGAGGGCGTGGATGTCATGATGCTGTGCATCCGTCACTGCAAATCTGAGGCTAGAAGTTTTCGCCAGGCATTGGAACTCATTATTTAATATCAAGACAAGTGGGAATGCCAGATTTCTACGAGATTCTTACGACCATTTGAACTCTCTCTAATTGAAAGTCAAGAGGGAAAGACATAAAGAGCATTTTTTGAAATTGAAGCAACATCTTGGAATGAGTCTATCAAAAAACTGGGGATAGAAGATGCATAAGATTACATTCAATCAAACTCGAAGCTTTCCATGAAAAAGGGTATGAATGGTGACTAAATAAAATTGGTTCCCTTGTTGAAAGTGTGAACACAAAAACAAATCATTGGAATAAATCATAAGCTAATGATTTGGCTTATCAATGGTTGGAAAAGATTTGAAAAAGCTTTTATATTGAAATGAAGAAAAACAAGGTCACTCTATGCATAAAACGGCTCCTGTTGGATAGTTCTTTCTGCCACCATCATCAAAGATTTTAAGCTTTGAAGATTATGGGGAAAGCAAAGCTAATGATAGCTATGTAAAAGCTATGATCTATGATGATTTTGGAAAAATGCAATATAGGAAAAAAGGCATCATCTGTGCAAATGAAAAAAAAGGGAGGAGATGGTGCAGAAAAGTCTAGAATCGATCTTGATCTTGCTTCTGTCTTGCATAGCGTCCCTCTGCGAGATGAGCAACTTTCACGAACTCCTACTACACATACTCTGTGTAGTCCTTGTTGTGTAAACATTTTGTTGCACATAAATGTTTGTAGGCTAGGGGATAGGCTAGATATGTAGCACTGTTTTTGGAAATCCTAAAAGTCCATAACTTGTAATAGATTGACTAGTTTTTGCAACCTTGTACAAACATATGTTATGAATGCTTGAAGAGTTGATGCTCAAAGACCATCTACACAAGGAAGAGGTGTAACTTCTTCAACCTTAAACTCTTATACTTCACGGGATCAAGAGGGACACAAGCAATATGTCGCATAATGTTTTTGGGTATTGCATCAGGGGATATTATACCCCATTTATTTAACTACTTCCATCAAAATGGATTGATTCACTAAAGTAGCCCCTTTTCAATGCATTGCATGGCATAAGGCCCATAGATGTGTGTGCACATGATAGAAGATTATCAATTGGGCACTCACCTTCTAGCACATCACTTTGGGATAAGTATCATAGTTGGGAGTTTAAGTTTGAGAGGGAAACTTGGAGATTGGGTAACTAGATTATTGTGAGGTTAGCATCAACTAAGAGAAGGCCAACATCTCTTGGTCATAGACATTCATAGTCATTTCTTTATCTGCAAGCTTTCAACTTTCAAAAGGCAATAACTCCATGCTCATGTAACAAAACAACCCCTATGCCAGGCCCACTAGCATCACACTATATGGTAAAATCCTTAAAATTTGTTGGGCATACTAGAATAGGAGTAGAAGTAAGGAGTTCCTTTAATTGTTTCAAGCTACTATCTTCAAGTGCATCGCAAAAGAAAGCTTCTTTCTTTAACCTATCAGTCAAAGGAGTTGTTATAGCCACATCATGCTTAATGAATCAATGATAGAATGAAGATAGACCAAGAAACCATCTAAGTGAAGTAGTAGTGGTAGCTGCTGGCCAATCTCTTATACACTACACCTTCTTAGGGTCAGTCTATATCTCTTTTTATTGACAATATGGCCCAAGTACTCCAACTCAATCTGCACGAAAGGGCACTACTTTTCCTTAGCAAAGAGTCTCTGATGCCTCAATGCATAAAAAGCATTCATCATATGTGATAAATGGTCCTGTAGAGTCTTATTCTAAATCAATACATTATCAAAGAAGACAATGACAAAATGGAAGAGAAAATGTGTTAAAATCTTACTCATCAAACTCTAGAAGATAGCTTGAGCATTAGTAAGACTAAATGGCATTACTAAGAAATGGTATAACCCACGATCAGTTCTAAAAGTGTTTTTAACTTCATCACCCTCTTGCATCCGAATCTGATGATATCATGATGTTAATTCAATTTTGGTAAGGAACCTAGCCCCCTTAGCTCATCAAATAAATCATCTACTCAAGGAATTTAATAGATATTCTTCACTATGATCTTGTTTAGATTCCTTTAATCAATTCACACCCTAAAGGATTCATATTTTTTCTTCACTAACAAGGCCAGAGAAGCGTATGGTGAAGAACTAGGATCAATGAAACCCACCTCTAGAAGCTCCTTGATTTTCTTGACTAATTTTTCATGCTTATATTTAGACAATCTATAGGGTGGCTTATTGACTAGCTTTGAATCAGGCTTCCAAATCTACAGGGTAATCTATTGCTCTCTTAGAAGGTGATGAAGTAGATACTTCAAACAAATCCCTGTACTCCTCAAGAAGAGCTTTCGAAACTGGATGACTAGTTGAATTCTTAGAGTGATCTTCAACCTCTTTATTTAGGTGTAAAACAAAAATCTAAGAGTGCCTCTTATATTCATTCTTCAATTTTAAATGGTGATAAGATGAAAATCAAATTTATTAGAGATTCCCTGTAAATGTGTAGTCTACCCATCAATGACAAAATCCATATAGAATTGTGAGAAATTCATAGTAATCTTTCCTAAGGTTACTAACCAATTACATCCAAGCACAACATCTATGGGTCTCATTTCCAAAGTAATCAAGTTTTCCTTTGCTTCATAATCTTCAATTAACTGTAAGGAAAACTACGGGTATATTTTGTTAGATATGATCAATGCCCCACCCTCATTAGGTGCTACCAATGATCCATGGTGCTCAAAGTTGTAAGGCCCCCATTATGAGGAGAAGCCAAATGTGAGCCCGGACATTGGTTGAGTCCTGACTTGTATATCAGATGAGGTCTATGTGACCGGATGGCAAAAAGGTGACTGTTGTGGGTCTAATCTTTGGGTTAGACGGAGTGGTTAAGCTGGTAGCAACTCGAGGCACATTGCATTGAGTTGCGTGGTAAGGGAGTTAAAAGGGGCCCCTATTGTGGGGTCCGGGGGCCGCGGAAGCGGCCCCTGGCTGGGGGGTCCCAGGGGGGCCAGCGGCCCCCCTGGCGGGGGTCCGGGGGCAGCGCCCCCGGCCCGATGGTAAAGGGAATATTCCCTGGAATATTCCCTGGCCGACTAGTGGAGGCTCATATGGTAGGTCGGTCAGCAGGCCGACCTGACGACCTTCGCGGGCTATAAAAGCTAAACCCCTTCGCAGCCATCTCACACTCATCTTTCACCCAGTCAGAGTTGTTGTTCCAGCTAGCCTTAAGCTCTTCACCTATCTTCTGTCCCGATGGTAAAGGGAATATTCCCTGGAATATTCCCTGGCCGACTAGTGGAGGCTCATATGGTAGGTCGGTCAGCAGGCCGACCTGACGACCTTCGCGGGCTATAAAAGCTAAACCCCTTCGCAGCCATCTCACACTCATCTTTCACCCAGTCAGAGTTGTTGTTCCAGCTAGCCTTAAGCTCTTCACCTATCTTCTGTCTAGATCGCCATCTAAGCTTCACACAGTGGAAGCGCACGGGTGGACAGAGCCATCTTTGTATCAGTTGTTTGGAGTTAAAGAATTTTACTGATTCTCCTCTTATCTGTTGTGTACTCTCTATCTCTTTCTCAGATTCTGTTCGCTGCGCCGTGTAATATTTTACATGGTATCAGAGCCCAGGGGGCTCTAGAGATCGGAGAGCGTGCAAGAGGCAAAGGCTTCAACAGCAAAGAGAAACGATGTCGACTCCGGGAAGCAGTTCTGGCGCATCAGGAAGCGGTGCAGGAGGTGGTGCTACTGTAGCGGCTATTCAAACACTGAGGATTCGTCCACCAACCTTCAGCGAAGGCAAGTTAGATGGTACAAACTACACCTTGTGGAAGTTCAAAATTACAACTATCCTTGATTCTTATGAGCTTCTGGAGACTGTGCTGGGGACTGACGCAGAACCACAGCCTACCCCTGACCCATCAAATCCTAGTGTGATGATTCCTCCGAATGCAGATCTTCTACGAGCTTGGAAACGAAGGAATGCAGATGCATTGTGTGCCTTAGTTACAAGCTGTTCTGACAGTGTTTTGACTCTGATTCAGCATACAACCAAAGCGTCAGAGGCTTGGAATGTACTAAGGAGTCAGTATGAAACACCAAACCAAACAAGGATTCAAAACTTGGAGAATCAACTAGCAGCGGAGAAGTTTGCTGAAGGAGAGACGGTTGAAGCATTCATCACTCGGATTAAGAATCTGCGCGACCAGATGGCTGGCGCTGGGATACAAAAGACTAGCGAAGAGCTAGCTCGGAGGTGTCTTCGGATTTGTCCACAAAAGTTTGATGGACTAGTAACTGCCCTTAATACTCAGGTGAGACCTCAAGCTTTGACTTTTGAGGAGTTTTGTGCATTATTAATGGAGGAGGAGTTGAGGCTGAAAGCCCGAGAAGGAAGCAACAATGGAGATGCTGCATTCTCTGCCAATGCAAAAGGCAAAGGTGTTTCCTCCACCAAAAATGATGGTGACAAAAAGAAAAAGGGCGGCAAGAAGAAGTTTCAAGGAGAGTGCTTCTACTGTAAGAAGAAAGGACATGCAATTGCAGATTGTCGTGTCAAGAAGGCAGATGAAAAGAATGGTACCCTTAAAACTAAAGGGAAAGAGACAGCCAATACGGCTGAAGCAGAGTTGGAATTATTCATGGCGACCATTGAGGAAGTGTGCTCCTCGGCGCAAGAAGAATCTACCACTGACTCTTGGGTGTTGGATAGTGGGGCCTCCCGTCACATGACCAACAAGAAAGGTCTATACAGTTCTATGCAGCCTCTACAAGAATCCATCACTGTGACGGTTGGAAATTATGCTAAATGCCCTGCTGCGGGCACAGGTACTATTTCTTTTGTTGCTGCAAATGGTGAAGTCAAAAAGCTTTCAAATGTGTTGTATGTTCCCGAAATCAGGAGAAATCTCTTATCAGTTGCTGCCATAACTGATCTTGGTCATGAAGTGAGGTTCAAGAAGACAGGTGCAGAAATTATTGATAGTGCTGGCACAATTGTTGGCAAAGGAGAAAGAAGGAACAACCTGTATGAGCTAAGTGCTCTTACAGCCACCGCTGGAGTGGGCACAAGTAAGCTTTGGCATGAAAGGTTTGGACACATCGGATTTGCAGTATTGAAGGAGATGCAAAAGCAAGGTATGGTTGCTCACCTACCTACAATAACTGAATTGAAGGAACCATGTGAAGCTTGTATGATGGGCAAGCAACAGAGAAAGGCATTTCCACAAGAAAGCAAGAATAGAGCACATGCTCCTCTAGAGTTGGTGCATGCTGACTTGTGTGGTAAGATGCCTACACAGGCCTTGGGGGGATCTTCTTATTTTATGTTGATTGTCGATGACTACAGTAGGAAGATGTGGGTGTACTTCCTTCGTGATAAGGCTCAAGCTTTTGGTAAGTTTAAAGAATGGCTAATACTTGTTGAGAATGAAACAGGGAAAAGTGTGAAGAAATTTAGAACAGATGGTGGTGGTGAGTTCAACTCAAAGGAGTTTGAAGGCTTTTGCAAGAGCAAAGGGATCAAGCGTCAATTGACGACGCCTCACACACCTCAGCAGAATGGTGTTGTGGAACGCAGGAATCGTACCATTGTGGAGATGGCAAGATGCATGCTAAAGGGCAAGGGATTGCCTAACCATTTTTGGGCTGAAGCTTTTAATACTGCAGTCTACATTCTAAATCGGAGCTACACAAAGGCTCTCAAGGGAAAAACACCTCATGAGGCTTACACTGGTAAGAAACCATCTGTTTCACATTTCAGAATTTTTGGATGTGAATGTTATGCACATGTTCCAGATGAGAAGAGAAACAAGTTACAACCAAAAAGCAGAAAATGTATCTTCTTGGGTTATAGTGATGAGCAGAAGGCTTACAAGTTATATGACCAAGAGGCAAAGAAGATCATCGCGAGCCGTGATGTGGTGTTCAAGGAGGAGCCGCATACAGTGGAGGAGGAGAAGGCAAGGTCTTCCACTTTATCATCAAGCGAAGAAGTAGTCCACTATGAACCTGTCCCGAGAGCTATCCCTATCCTTAAGGAGGAGGAAGCATCATCTTCAGATGATGAGGAAAAAGTTCACCAACCTGACATCACCCCACCGGAAAAGCCATTGCCGCGCTGGGTGAAGCAGCTCTATGACCACAATAATCCTAGGCCTGCATCTGTTGAGGAGAAGGCAGACGGACCAAGGAGGTCTCAGAGAATAGAGGAGCAAAGGAGGGCTTCTGCTCACATAGTCAACATGGCCTTGATGGTTGAGATTATGAGAGAAGTAAAGGAGCCAACTGACTTAGAAGAAGCACTTGCAGATCCATCATGGAAGGCTGCTATGCAGGCGGAGTATGACAGCATAATGAAGAATGACACTTGGGAGCTAGTGGATCGGCCAGCAAAGCGGAAGATTATTGGCACCAAGTGGATCTGGAAGGTAAAGTACAAGGCTGATGGTACCTTAGAAAAGTACAAAGCTAGACTGGTTGCCCAAGGATTTTCACAAGTTGAAGGGTTTGATTTTCAAGAGTCATTTGCCCCAACTGCCAGAATGACCACTATTCGCATGGTACTTGCAGTGGCTGCCCACAAGAAGTGGCCAGTGTACCAAATGGATGTTAAGTCAGCGTTCTTAAATGGTGACCTCAAGGAGGAGGTGTACGTGGCTCAGCCACCAGGGTTTGAGGCCCCCCATTCTGAGAACAAAGTGTGTAAACTGAAGAAGGCATTGTATGGGCTGAAACAAGCCCCCAGAGCATGGTACCAGCGGATAGATAGGTTCTTTTTAAACCTAAACTTCAAAAGATGTGCCTCAGATGCTAACTTGTATGTTTACAGGGATGGTAAAAAGTCTGTAGTGATTGTCCTATATGTGGACGACCTTCTTATTACAGGTGACTATGAAGATATGATCAACCAAACTCGAAAGGCTTTGAGTTTTGAGTTTGAAATGACAGACTTGGGCTTGCTGCACTACTGTTTGGGGATTGAAGTCTGGCAAGAGCCAGGAAAGATCTTCATCTCTCAGAAGAAGTATGCATGGGAGATCTTGAAGGCATTTGGCATGACCGAGTGCAAGGAGATAGCTACACCTATGGAGGTGAATGTAAAGTTATCCGTTGAGGATACATCAGCACTAGCAGACATTGGGAGGTATAGGAGGTTGGTCGGCAGTCTAATCTACTTGTGTAACACCAGACCAGATATCAGTTTTGCTATTGGTGTTTTGAGCAGGTTCTCAAACAAACCTCATGAGAGTCATTAGAAGGCTGGGATGCGGGTGCTCAGATACTTGAAGAAAACTCTTGACTATGGTATCACATACAGTTTCGGAACTTCTCTTGTGGGGAACTGTGACTCAGATTGGGCAGGAGACATTGATTCCAGGAAGTCAGTTTCTGGTTATTGTTTCTCTTTGGGTTCAGGAATTTTCTCTTGGATTAGTAAGAAGCAACCAACAGTGGCATTGTCTTCTACCGAAGCAGAGTACAAGGCAGCTTGTTTTGCTGCATGTGAGGCCGTATGGTTGAGAAGGATTCTATGGCATATGGGAGTGCAGGATGAAGAACCAACTGTGCTGAGATGTGACAATCAGAGTTGCATCGCCATTGCCAAAAATCCAGTGTTTCATGCACGCACCAAAGATATAGAGATCCAGTATCACTATGTGCGTGATTTGATGGAGGATGGGATAGTGGAATTGGTCTACTGTCCAACAGAGGAGAATGGAGCAGATATCTTCACCAAAGCACTTACGAAGGATCTGCTTCAAGTTCATCTTCAGAGACTTGGCATTGGGCCGAGGAGATAGTTCACCTATGGGTGGACATTGAGGGGGGGTGTTAGATATGATCAATGCCCCACCCTCATTAGGTGCTACCAATGATCCATGGTGCTCAAAGTTGTAAGGCCCCCATTATGAGGAGAAGCCAAATGTGAGCCCGGACATTGGTTGAGTCCTGACTTGTATATCAGATGAGGTCTATGTGACCGGATGGCAAAAAGGTGACTGTTGTGGGTCTAATCTTTGGGTTAGACGGAGTGGTTAAGCTGGTAGCAACTCGAGGCACATTGCATTGAGTTGCGTGGTAAGGGAGTTAAAAGGGGCCCCTATTGTGGGGTCCGGGGGCCGCAGAAGCGGCCCCTGGCTGGGGGGTCCCAGGGGGGCCAGCGGCCCCCCTGGCGGGGGTCCGGGGGCAGCGCCCCCGGCCCGATGGTAAAGGGAATATTCCCTGGAATATTCCCTGGCCGACTAGTGGAGGCTCATATGGTAGGTCGGTCAGCAGGCCGACCTGACGACCTTCGCGGGCTATAAAAGCTAAACCCCTTCGCAGCCATCTCACACTCATCTTTCACCCAGTCAGAGTTGTTGTTCCAGCTAGCCTTAAGCTCTTCACCTATCTTCTGTCTAGATCGCCATCTAAGCTTCACACACTGGAAGCGCACGGGTGGACAGAGCCATCTTTGTATCAGTTGTTTGGAGTTAAAGAATTTTACTGATTCTCCTCTTATCTGTTGTGTACTCTCTATCTCTTTCTCAGATTCTGTTCGCTGCGCCGTGTAATATTTTACATATTTGAGTGTTGATTTCTTATTTACCATTTGCTACTTGAACTCTTATGGGCTACTATAAATCAGTGGGAAATACAATTCAATCTAACTACAACTGGCTTATTCACAAAACTATGCACACTGTCATTATTTATCAAGATAAACACATAATTACTATGAATGATACCCTTTATATGGAGTGTATTACGGCTCATATAATTTATATAAGCATCCATGGACATGGAACAAAAAGTGGTAGCATGTGTCCAAATAGGAATCCCTCCCGGATGAAAAGGAGTAGTACTACTTGGATCATAAGGAAAAGTGTCAATAGGGTCATACAACTCTTCTTGCCCAACTTCCTCTTCAATATTCTCATTTTTAGTGGTAGTCACAGATACACTTGCCTCATCATTTTCATTCTTCGTACAACCATGGAACCTTGTGAGAAGCCTCCCAGTTCACTAGGACCACCCTTCCGTAGAACAGACCCATTGGGGGTCTCGCCCACCGCTTCTCTCAATAGGGATTCTTTAGTTTTCTAATTAGGTCATATCACATTTTTGTGTAACATTTAAAATTAGCTTCCTTAATTAAGCCTTTTAGGGAGCAGGGTTTGGTTGCATAACTTATGGCATTGATACAAAAGCAGTTCAAACAGGTTCCTTGGAAGTAAAATTTATATTAGCATCTTAACTGAGATACAAAACTTGCCCAAAAAGAATGATTCCCGCAATCCGTGAGGATGCGCCTTATTTCCTCCAAGTTTCCGCCCCTTGCACTAGTAACATGGCCTCGAGAATCTATCTTGAGTCACATAGATCGTCTGAATAGGACCTAGAGGCAGGGAATTTATATCCAAAGTCCCCCCCAGCATCCTAGCATCCTTTTACGTCAAAACTAATCTACGGAGAGACCTCTCACGGCTGGTTCGGTCCATGTTCCTATCACGGTTATTTAGAACCCCCTTGGCTAGGGTTGGTGGCCGATTGCGAGTGGCTTGGCGCACCCTCCATGAACTCAACCTAATTCATTATTCAAATTTCTTTTGTGAGAATGGGTCATACATTCCTTTCACAGATAGTGATTCTATATTTACAAGCACAAACAACAATGAAGGCGAGTGCTCAAGACATTTGCTAAAATGGAGTTCCCATTTTTGAACACTTAGCATTCACCCTTCTTGGGTCTTTCTTGCCTTGGTGTCAAGTGCCATGACCTTCTGAGGGGTAGAGAATACCCTCGTTCCGACCCTCATTCTTATGCAATGGAAGTGAGGAATTATGCTATGAGATTTATATCTAATAGTTTCTCGATGCTAGTTGCCCTAAATTGCTAGAGTTTAGTCCAAAGTTCTTGTCATGGGATCACAGAACTTAAATAATTCAATCTAGGATCTCAATTGGTTATTTGGTAACCATTTTTCTTCTTAGAATCTTATTGGGGTCTCTAAGTTTACCCTAGGGTTTCATTCCCTTAAGAATTCATAATGGAAACTTTTGTTCATTTCTCTCACAAGCCAAGTGCAAACTAAGCCCTTCGCAATCCTTGAGCGGTCGTAAGTATCAAATGTCATGTGTTGAATGGCCGTTCTTTCTTGCGGATATGACGCTCGAGTTTCCTTGTGAGAGCTCAATTTTAGGATCCGATTTGTATCGTTCTTGAAGTGCTACAGCCTATTTTGGAGCCGCAAAGTGCCCAAGTCGCATTAAAGAGCCAATTTTCATGAGAAATCAAATGGTGGTGGATGACTGAGCTGGAGTTTTCCAAGATGCATTTCGATGTCAGGAATCCAATGCAAGTCTCGATTCACTGATCCGAGGTCGTTTGACTCCCTATTTAATCCCAGCAAGGTTTGACATTATAAAGCAGCTACTGAATCTAGGAGACAAAAAGTGCGCAATGAGGCCCAAGTTTATAGATTTCGACATCATGAAGTCGGCCATCTAGTTGGATTGTGGATCGAAGTCAGTTTGCCCCCTCAAGACCGAAATATCCACTTGCGGAACAGTGTGAGCACAAAAGGCTGAATCGGTTATTTTAATGTTTTAGACTTTAGGCTTAATGAGAAGCATCAAATTAATGCAAAAATTGTCAAACAAAGAGGAAAGCGTCAATGCCCTCTCAAAATCTGATCGGTGCCTCTTCAATACACACCCATTTGGAGAGAGAAAGAGAGATTCTCGATTAGGACAAAGAGAGGAATGAGATGGTGTAAGCTTGCCCATTTTAATGGAGGATTTAAAAAATCTATTTTTCTAGTATTTCTCTCTCCTCTCTCCTATCCTCTCTCCTCTCTCCTCTCTCCTCTTAGCGACTACTCATATGCATCAATGAAAGAGGGAAGGGGGTGGCGGATGATGACAATTTTGAAGCAAATGATGTTGATGGAGCAGTAGAGGACGTAGATTGGGGTTGTGTGTCGCTGGCAAGAGAGAAGTGTTAATGGCCTCTCAATCTCAGGATACGCGCCTTGAACACGCAGGTTTCTATGAGTAAGTGTTATTTTTCTTTGTTTGTGATGAAAGAGAATTGAAGAAAATGATTGATGATGATTGATCATGGTTGCGTATGCTAAGATATCTTTGAAATCAATGAAAAAACCAAAAATTTTGATGATATAGTCATTTTTCTCAAAACATGTAAAATCCGCAAAGTGTAGGTTTCTATGAGTAAGTGTTATTTTTCTTCGTTTGATGAAAGATAATTGAAGGAAATGATTGATGATGATTGATCATTGTTGCATATGCTGAGATATCTTTGAAATGAATGAGAAAAACAAAAACTTTGATGATATAGTCAATTTTTCTCAAAACATGTAAAACCCGCAAAGTGTGGTTTTTAAAGAAATCATGGAAATTGGGAGTTTTAGTGAGTGTTTTGAGTTTCCATGGATTAAAAATGAATATGATATAGTGCTTTTGATTAGTGGGAGCTCAAAATTTTGATTTTTCACACTTTTTGAAGAAAATAAATAGGAATAAATAGAGAAAAATAAAAAAATAGGTTTTTTGCGATAAATAATTGGAAAAAATAATTATTAATGTTTGTGGATGTGTAACAAGGTTGAAAATGACATACAAATGAACCTTGAACCTATAAAATGTGGCAAAACCTAACTAGTTAGGGGAAAAAGAGATTGTAAAACTGAGAGATTGCCAGAAATAAATAAAAGTATGATTCATTTGGTTTATGTATAGCATATAGGTCGATAAAATTTTAAATTTAAGGAGACTGGTAGCATGAGGAAACTCGGTGCTAGTCTCTAGCAATGCAGCAACAATGAGCAGATGGAAAATCATCAAAGGATTGTTTTGCACACCACGTGGTTGACTTCTAATCATAGAATGTTTTCGCACAATGGTCATAAACTTCTACATTTTGCATGCCACATGGTGTAAAACGTGGATGCATAGCACTTGATTGCCTAATAAATGACCAATGTGGAGTGTGTGAGGATTTCTAGGCTATAGGATAGACGAGTGGTTCCTTGGGGTAAGTTTAGTGAGGAAATATCAACTCTTGGATCGTTTGATATACAAAAGAGTGGAGCTTGTACGTTTGTTCTCTTTGTTGGAGCAGTGCATCAAGGGGCAATCCTCGAGATGTAGGAGAGCTATAGTGGGGTTGCGGTGTTTCAATTGAGAGGTTTCCTCCTATGTATGTGATACGTGGTATATTATACCAATGTGTATGGGATCTCCCTCTGAGGAGTAGGGGAAGGCAAACGTTGGACAATGTCCTATTACAAATGCAAGATCGATATTAAAGCTTAGTATAGTGTATCCCTTAGACACTCCTGGCCGTGAGGCCGTGTTTAGTCCTTGATGTTTAGGCACCCACTTCAACTGTGGTTCAGGGGCCTTAGCTTTGATCTTAGTGATGTGCTGACAATGTGGCATGGTGGGTTGTGACAAGTCTCAACCCCCCTCCTTGGACTTGGTGGTGGGTTTCTCTACTGGTGGCCTCACGAGCTTTGATGGAGCCGTGGTGCTGCCCTTGCTAAAAGCCATGACTATTTGTACATTTCTAATAGCAAGGTGAATACACTGTGAATCGTAGTCAACATTACAATGTACTTGCTTTTTAAATGAGCATCCTAGCAACAACTCTTGACCGGCATCCTCTCAATTTGGTAGCACATAAAAGATAATGGGCATGCTTTCAGACTCGATAGAGGCTACGACTTTGCATCTTCCTATGAGGGCATATGATTGGCCCCCAAATGGGCTAAGTTTGGCATTGGTAGGTTGTAGTTGTGGGCGGCCAATTTGAGTCCAATGATTTTGAGTTATGATATTGAAATCAGCTCCCTCATTAATCAATGTGTCAAAGGTATGTGTCTATTGGGTAGTGACTGTTGCAGGCAAGCAGGTGCTACTGCCTCTTCATCTTCCTCCTCAATTTTTGTTATTGTGGCAAGTTCAGACGTTCACACGGGACTCTAGAATGGGAGACTTGTATAGTGGATGTGTGGGAAGGTAGTACTTCTTTATCAGCTACCATTGAAGAAGCCTATGCCCTCTCCATCGAGGGAGATGTGATGTGGTATCATGGCCTAGAAGTTGAAACCATAACCATGATAGATCAATTTTGTGCAACCTTTTGAAGAGAGTTTTCTCCCTAAGAGAGGTGGTCAATATTGGCTGCATGTTTTGAATGTGACATCAAGAGCCTCATCGTACTTACAACTCAACTATAGTACTTACTATATGTATTAGATTTCAACATCCAAGTGTAGTTGAGTAGTGTTTCTCTTGCTAATATAGATACTGCCCATTACATGAGCGAAGAAGATAGAATCGTGATTACTAGCGGCCTACACATCTAGGGCAAATCTCTATTTAAGTCTAGGTCCTAAAAATAATTTGGCATTACCTACAGCTAGTGGAGGTCAAAATTTGAATAAGTCTACCTATAAAAAACCCTAATGCAAGAGGAGGTGTTATGCAAATTCTACCTATGCTACCAGCTCCTTCTAATGCTACTGTTCCAATGGCTAACCAAATAAAAAACCCCAATATAATGCCAACTAATGTACCACCAATATCTAACTAGGTGGTTACGGCATTTGGATGCCAAGTGGATGATTATGGTCATGAGTCTAGTGCATTGAATGTTATTAGGAAAGTCAAGGACATGATAAATAATTATACTAACATGATAACTGAACAATATAGACAAATAGTTGTAGATGTAAACTTCCTAAAGAAGCAACAAAACTTAATAGAAAGTTGATGCCCTGAAGAGGGGGGCCCCCCATCAAGATTTAGTTATAAGTGGTGTGGTGGTCAGCACCTCTCATGGAATTTCCCTCATGTGAAGTGTGATATATATGGGAAGTTAGGACATACAACTGATACATGTTGGAGTAGAGTTATTTCACTCCAGCAAAGCACTCAAGAACTTTGGCTAGTGAATCGTTGTTTAAATGATGCATATCCTCGAGGGGAGGGCCCTAATCAAATCTTGCAAAGGGGAAAAGCCACCCTACAGTAAGTGCCCAGTGGGGTTAGTTTGGTAGAGGTGCTCCCAAATGATGGAAACTTAGCCTTCATTAATGTGAGAGTGGTTACTAGGGGTCAAAAAAGGAGAGAGGTTCAGAATGATGACCCTAGTATCAGCAAAGCTACCCCTAAGTCTATCATGGTTGATAAGAAGGTTGCAAATGCCAATACCTAGGCAGGTCCTCTTAAATTTGAAGGTGTTTTGAAGGAGCCCATGTTTAAGAGCAAGGGTAAGTCAAAAGTGAAGGAGGTTGTTAGAAACCCAAAGGAGAGGATAATATGGCAAGAAAAAGGGATTGTTGTAAACTTTTGCATGTTTGATCTAGTGAATGCTCTATGTGAATTCAATATAGACACAAACTTGCTACAATTAATATGGCTGTTGTAAATTTTTGTGAGTTTGATCTAGCAAATGATCTATGTGAAGTCAAGCTAGATGTGAAATTGCTACAATTAATATGGTTGTCATTGAATGTTTGCAAGGACTTCAAGAAAATCCTATGAATGGGTTATGTCATAGAACTTGTTAGTGTCAATCGAGTGGATATTGAATGGTGGAAACATGTGGAGAAATACTACACTAGGGTGTAAGTGTATGCTAATGGCATCCTGATAAAAAATAATGTGGTAGATTGGGGTCCTCGTCTGTAAACATTATGCATATGGACTTATTGGAGAGGCTTGGTTTACCCATTCAAAAGGATGTTACAACTATCCTAAAAATGAGTGATGATAGTTTAAGACAATCAAAAGGAATAGTATCTCAAGTATATGTAATAGTAGTACATATTGAGTACGTTCTTGATTTTCATGTTATCTGATTTGTTGGGAAACCATGCTATCAGTTAGCTGCTGGGATGGCCTTGGATATTACACTTTGATTGTTTGATAGACACCATAGCTAGTCGATTGATCTTTGGGTATGGATCAAGGAGAATGATTTTGGATGTTTACCTTGGTGATCCAAATGACATCTACACATGTATGATGGATGAGTGGAGGCCCCTTGCAAAAGATTAAAAGTTTCAATAAGAGATCCACTGTGTGACCAGATTGTGGAAAGCCATAGCCTAGTTCTGGTCATGCTTTTTTGCGCTTATATACATTTTCTTGCACTATCCTTCCTTTGGCTCACCCTAGCCTTTTCTCTCTCTTTACTCATTGAAAATCATAAAGCCATGGAAAATCCGAACACCATGAACTATTCTTGCTATATATGTGGATGACACTATGCTTGTTTCTATCAATCACAACTTCCTTCAACAAGTAAAGAAGGTTTTATCTTCTGTGTTTGACATGGTCGATCTTGGAGATATACAATCATGTCTTGGTATTCAAATTCAATGCTATCGAGAAAAGAGTGTTTTATTACTACGTCAAACAAAGTTCATTGAAGATATTATTTAGAAGTTTGATTTGGGTTCTACACATCTTGCTAATACTCTCTATCTTGTGAGCTCTATCAAAAGCTCTCACTTTCTGCAAAATGATGGACAATTAGCATTACATCAATTTTATGCTAGTCTTGTTGGATATCTTCAATTTGTTGGAAAAATTTCTCATCCTGACATTCTTTTTTGCTGAAAGTTTTCTCGGACAACATCTTAGTTCTCCATTCCTTAAACATTGGACTGCAACTAAACGATTTTTGAAGTATTTGAAAGGCACTAAAGAATTTGGGTTGGTTTATTAGCGCCAATAAACCTCTAATTCTTTGCATTCACTTCAACTTTTGGGTTATGGAGATCCAAATCAGGCAAGCTCTCACTTATCTATGCGTTTTATAAGTGGAAATTGTTTCTTTATCAATGGTTGTCTTGTTTCTGGTGCGTAGATCGGACGATGTATGCTCGCGTAGTGATTGCCGGAAGGTCCCCAAGAACAATGAACTCTACTTTTTGCACAAATTACAAGGTAAAAAGCATGAACGACAAGAGCAAGAGACCAATTGGATGCAATCTCCCCCCATGCCTTGTGTGATCGCTCCACAAAGCATGTATTTTAAGTATATTTCATCTTCATGCTCAAATAATAGCCCAAATTACAAAATAGCAAGCTTTTAGCTTTTGAGTTTGCTTTTACACAAAAATAGGAATAAAGCTAATGGACGGTGCCCAAAGAGTCTGGCACGCCCAATACAATGTCCAAATAGAAATAACATAACCATGCACCCATGCGCATACAAAATAATAATAAATAATCGATGCCTCAATAAATAGGCATGACAAAATATAGGCGTGGCGCCTATCAAAATATAATCGAATACTCACTATCCTCCAATGCTTTCCTCCGCCACTACTGCTATCTCTACACATCAACTGAAGCATTCACAATCGTTAGTAAAATAATACAATTAAACTGACAAAAGTGAATACCTAGCAGTCTTCAACTACATAAATAAATCAACTAGTTAGAAATAAATCCTAACCTTAATTTATTACGAGTGCGTACTCTAAACTCATAAACGTTTATTAATTTAATATGCATTTTGCGGAATCACCTGCTATGGAATCACCCATGTATACACTAAATTAATGAAACGCCCGAAAAGGACAGGCGTCCCTATCAACTTCTCGCACAAAGAATCCACTTTGTGTATGAGCCCCGGTCATCAAAGTTTACGGAATCCATCGTAAAACCTCACGGAATCTACCATGGCACGGAATCCACCGTAAAATATGCCTCCTGGCATCATATCCCCGGGGTGGGATAGCAATTGACCTCAATTGCTATTAGCTCAATGTGGAGCTAACAGAGTGGGGAAAGTATTTAAGTCTCTAGCGTGCATCCATTGTGCTTCCTCTACAGGATGGTTCTTAAATTTAACTAGATATCTAGAATATCTTCGGCCAGTTCTAGTGGTCATAAAGTCAGTGTCTATGATAGCTTCGGGTTCAAGTATTTTAGTCTCTTCCTCTAATAAAGGTGGGTTTTCATAAACAGGGTGTACAGGTAATTGGCCTCTAAATGGTCTCAATAAACTAATGTGAAATGTGTTGTGAATTTTTCAATGAGGTGGTAATTCTAACTTGAATGCATTGTTATTAATTTTATGAATGATCTTAAATGGTCCATAGAATCTAGGGACTAATTTGACAACTGGATGTCTATCTACACTTTGTAGTCAATGTTTTTCTATTCTCAACCAAACATAATCATCAACTTTGAAATTCATTTCTTGTCTTTTCTTGTTAGCTTGTTTAGTATATGATTGCTGGGCTTTGGCAATCATATCTTTAACCTCATCAAAAATAATATTATGCATACTAGCAATATCATCAGCACTTTGAACTCTATTTGACAAAGATGCAACAGGTGTAGATAATCTATATCCATAAATCACTTCAAACGGTGCTTTCTTTGTAGATGTGTGTGGTGTATTGTTATATGCAAACTGTAATAAATGCAAATGTGTGTCCCATGTCTGAGGTTTAGAGGTAGTATATGTACATAAAAGATCTAGAATTGTGATGTTAGTGGCTTCTGTTTGTCCATTAGTTTCAGGATGAAATACAGATGAAAAATCAATCTTGGTGCCTAGGTTAGCAAACAGAGTAATCCAAAAGTTGTTACAAAATCTAGAATCACGATCTGAAATAATAACTTTTGGCAATCCATGGTTAGTAAAAACAGTTTTCAAAAACAACTGTGCTGCTTGTGATGCTGTTAAAGTTTTCTTACATGGAATGAAATATGCTTGTTTACTAAAACTATCTACGACTGTCCAAATCATATCATGGTTAGATTTAGTATTAGGTAAACCAGTAATGAAATCCATAGAAATTTGTTCCCAAGGTTTAGATGGAATAGACAAAGGCATAAGTAATCCATACTGTTTACCATGATGTCTCTTAGCTCTTTGACAAATCAAACATTCAGAAACAAAGTTAGATACATCAGCATCCATATGCGGCCAATAAAAATCTTCAGTTAATGTACGTAAGGTAGATATGATACCTCTATGACCTTGATATGGGGGACAATGAATTTCATTCAAAACAAAAGATCAGAATGGAATTGTAACACACAATCTCTTTTCATAAAACATAAATCCGTCATTATATGATAATGAATCAATAGGAATCAAATTATTTTGAACTAATTTATTCCAATCAGCATGAAAAGTAATATCCTGATGATAAGTATCTTTCATAGCAATCAAAGAATCAAAAGATATGACAGAAATATTATGAATAGCAAGTCTTCTACTTAATGCATCAGCCACTACATTTTCTTTTCCAGGTTGGTATTGAATGATAGGATGAAAACTTTGAATAAAGGATGCCCATTTGATATGACTTGATATGACGGTCAGAGATTTGGGGTTGGCTAAGTAAATGTCTAATACTTTGCTTGTACAACTGCTAATAGTTCTTTGTCATATGTGGAATATTTCAACTCAGAGGGTTTCAGCTTACAACTAGAATATGCTATAGGATGGTTGTCTCGCATAAGTACAGCTCCTATTCCTGATCCACTAGCATCGGTCACTACTAGAAAGAATGGTCTATTAAAATCAGGCAACTGTAGAACAGGGGTATGGGTTAATGCATGTTTCAATAAGTCAAAGGATTTCTGTTGATTCTCGGACCAATGATAGACAATACCTTTCTTTAGAAGTTTGGTTAATGGTAAAGCAAGTAATGAAAAATTACGTACAAACTTCCTATAGAAACTAGAAAGACCAAGGAATAAGCGTAACTCATGCACGTTTTTAGGTACATGCCAATTCAATATTGCATCGATTTTCTTAGGATCAACTTTAATTCCATCAGATGATACAATATGACCTAAATACTCAATTTCTATTTTAAAGAATTCACTCTTTTCAAGATTTGCATACATTTGATTTTCTTTCAATAACTGAAAAACAAATGACGAATGCTCATAATGTTCTTTCTCACTTTGACTAAACACCAAAATATCATCAAAGAAGACAATTACACAATACTGATATTTCAAAAATATACGGTTCATCATTCTACTAAACGTAGTAGGTGCATTAGTCAATCCAAATGGCATCACTAAAAATTCGTAATGACCAAACTGTGTCCTAAATGCAGTCTTGAATATGTCTGACGTATCTAGTCTCACCTGATGATAACCAGACTTGAGGTCTATTTTGCTAAATATAGCAGATCCTTGCAGTTTGTCCATAAGGTCATCAACTCTAGGAATGGGATACCTATTCTTTACAGTGATCTTATTTAAAGCTCGATAGTCAATGCACATACGATAGGTATTATTCTTTTTCTTGACTAACGGAACAGGTGCACCAAATGGAGAACTGCTAGGTCTAATCAATCCTCTATTTAGTAATTCCTCAACTTGATTCTGAATTTCTTTTTGCTCTATCTGGTTATGCCTATATGGTGCTTTGCAAGGTGGTTGTGTGCCAGGGATCAAATCTATCTTATGGTCTTCTGGACGTGAAGGAGGTAAACCAGGTGGTAGGTCTTCTGCAAAACAGTCCTTAAAATGTGCAAGTGCATATGATTATCTTTTACTTGCAGTTCATTCACCCAAATGAGATAGGATTTACTACTCTTGCGTAATGCATGTTTAGTTTGAGTATGCGAAAGCAGTGGAAAAACATTAGATGCATGCATACCATATAATGTAATAGATTTTCCTTGAAAATTAATATTCATTGAGTGTGTGGAATAGTCTATATCTGGGTTATGCTGATGATGCCAAGGCATACCTAAAATAATGTCACTCGATTGTAATGAAACAACTAGGAAATTTCTTCTTTCAGTGTATTGACCAATTTGAATCTCTAAATCTTGCACTTCCTGTGTACCATTATACCTAGTGCCTAAGAATGCAACTTTGATGCGATAATGCGTAGGTACAGTCTGTAACTTCAATTCCTTTACCAATTTTGCTGAAATAAAATCATGAGTGCTACCGTCATCATGCAAAATAATCTTTTCCTTTCCATGCACCAAACATTTCATAGTCAATAAAGAATACAGAGTAGGCATACCTGGTAAAGTATCCAAAGGTGTAATAGTATCGTCCTGAGCGAGGGAATATTTAGCTCTAATATGTAAGGTATTTGGTATGGGTTCACAAAAAACTCAGTGCACAAGTTGGAGAGAGAATTGAGTGGATGTATAGGTATTTGGCATGGGTTCGCAAAAAAAACTCAATGCACAAGTTGGAGAGAGAATTGGATGGATGTATTGGAAGCAAAATACTTTGCTAAGTGTGCATGACTCACAAAAGCAAAGTGGGGCCAAGGACCATGAAAGAGCCATGAAATGACTAGTATAAGCCTTTTTTCATTTCTTGATGGATAGAATAAGAAATATGACTTAAAAATGCCAAATTATTTTTCTTTTTGATTTGATTTTGTGAGTTGGGTACTGAATGTAGAAGACAAAAGAAGATGTGCATTTAATGGGAAAACATTGTCTTTTTTTGGGTATTCAGGAGTGAATAGTGAGTTGTTAAAAAGAGGATAGGTGAGAAGATACGAGCTATAAGTAAATGAAACAATGACTCTAGTATTAATGATCTTGTTGGTGGCTGAAAGAAGATTCTTGCATAGGTTTGGAATATACTATACCTTGGTAGATGGTGGTAGATTGACCATTGGATAAGGAATGTCAAGGCTCCATAGCCTTGAGATTGTTGGATTACTATTGTCTTCCAATGTGACTTGCAAGGGACCATCACAAGTGTAGAGTTGGATAGCCAAGTACGATGATGAGTCATGTGATGGGTAGCACCCATATCTAGGTACCATGTGTCTTGAGAAAGGACAAGCGTATTGAGACATGTTGCAAACATTTGGACTCGAGTCCGATCTTCTTCATAAGTCTCAACTATTGTGATATGTGCTTGGGATTTACAACCAAATCCTCTTCAAGGGTGATATTTTTGTAAATATTGCTATTATTTTTATTATTAGAACAGGTTATCCTTGGTACAACACTCATTCTCTTGGTTGCCTTGTCTCTTGTAGTAAAAGCAAAGTTGTAGTAGTAGGGATTGTTGATGTGGGATAGAGGAAACTAGCTCTTCTCTCGTTGGGATGTACAAGGATTGGCTTTGTGCGAAGAAGATGAATTATGAGAGGACAAATAATGTTTATTGCCATTATTCTTGTGTGCTTGTTTAATGCAAGTGGATAGATACACTAATTTGGAGGAGTCTTTGTGAGAAGCTTGTCTCTTTGGATTTTGGCCACCAATTCGTAGACAAATTGAGAAGAGCTAGAATATGTGCTTATGAAAGGACACCAAGGAGATCCCCAAGTCTATGTCTCAACAAACAATGTTGTTGAGTACCCTTCTTGTATAGTGTACTTGACAAATTTGCACAAGGCAGCAACTTGAAGGATGTCATCTTTCTTTTCATTAACATCCTTAAACTACTTCCAAATAAGATTGGTAGTATTAAATGTATGTATCATTTGCATGTGCCATAATTGTAATGAATAGTGATCTCTATCAAGATAGTTTTATCTTTTTGCTTCCACATGGAAAATGCTAGATTGGTATCATCTAGTGGGTTCTTCTCTACACCATTAAGAATGGACCATAGGTTTATGTGTGTGAGCTAGATATAGATAAGCTAACTATAACTACACACTAAGTGTAAGCAAAATGTAAGCTAGGTTAAGCTTTGTTAGGTCAAATCCAAAAATAAGCATAGGATAAGTGTTAGCTAGAATATGCTAAGTTAGGCCTAATTTCCAAACCATGGGATGCACTTCATCATCAACTATCTACCATATTGTCGATTGGCCACATCATCTTCTAAACTAGGCTTGGCTGGGCTAAGGGTAAGAAGGTAGGCTAGGCCATGCTAAGCCTATGTGAAGCATAGATGTAAGCTAAGTGTAGGCCATGATATACCCTATGATGCTAGGCTTAGGCATATTCATCTATATTACATAAGCAAGAAAAGCTGTATTAGGATAGGCTTCATTAAGCTTAGGCTATGCCAAGCCATGTGGTTGGCTATGCTTGCTTATCCTAAAGTAATTTGAGGTATGCCTCATTAAGCTTAGGCTAAGTATAGATTTGATTACCAAATTATTTAAGTATAAATCCAATTATTTAAGTACTAAGCTATTTAAGTATAGAATCAATGATTTAATTACTAAATTATTTAATTGTTAATTTCTTATGTATTTAAGGTGCACCATTTGTGCTATTTGTTGCTCGAGAAAAATGTAAGAAAAATCATCAACTAATCAAAGGTACGATTACTTATATTTACTTTGGTATTTGGTGTATTCTTTTATAATTAGGGTTTACTATAGTAATAGTCAAGTTTCTATGTTGTGTTTTTTGTAGATGGTTCTCTTTCTTCGAATACAAATTTTAATGTGGTACATGTCATCATCTCAAGGCCCCAACCCTAAGGATGAGAGAGAGAGAGAGAGAATGATGGGTAAGGTAGAGGCCTTCTTTAGCTTGTTTCAGTTTTTGCATGTGATTATTTAACAATTATTGTATCTAAACATCTTAGTGATTTAATTTTGCAATTGGATCTTGTTGGCCTACTACTGCCCACTAGTCATCTTGAGTTGAGCTTTTAGAGATGGCACAACAAATTGGACACATGGATGCACTTATGGGAGCAGGATATCATCACAGAGTAGCAATGATACTATATCACAGTACAAAGACTTTACCAAGTCATTTGTGTTGTGAAATACTTTGAAATGTCTTAATATTCTAAGCTTGAATTATACATGTCTATAGGGGCAACAACATAATGAGGTTGAGCATATTATGATGACACTTATAATTTGTATTGTGGCTAGGGGATAGTTAGTCAACAAGGCTCAATTTCAAATAAAAAATACCAGGAGTGTTAGATACAATTAGTTCTAAATAGTCATATATAATTTTTTTAAAAAGAATATACTTATAAAGTTTTCTTCCCATATATCTATGCATCTTGACTCAAAGTGTGATGAACCGAATTTGTCCATTTGGTTTCATCGTGCCTTCCTATGCTATGGGCTATAGAAGATCCCATGCTACACCCTTCTTTGGGCTTCTATCCACTCTTGACCATGTACGGTCATTAACATTGGCTCAGGATCCAAGTCTTGCTCTAACCTTCACTTATTTTCCACTTCCTTGTATTTGACCATGCTCTCTTTTTAGAAAGTGTATTTCTGATCTTTTACACATGCTACGACTTGCATGTAGCTCAAGTCCTCCTTTCCCTCATGATTTGGAGGAAACCCACCTAAATGATTTAGTTGGTAGTACACATCTAACTTGGGTTCTACCTCCCTTTGTTTATGCTACTAGGCTTCTGTTGGTCTCTCTCTATTTTGCTATAAAGAGAGGCTCCAACCACCACCAAAAAAACCTCTACCTCAACACTTACATCCATGGCTACTACTACATGGGATAGCTCATGCAATGGAGATAATTGAGAGGAGGTCATATACTCATATAGATTAGCTAGGGTAGAAGAATGGCCAAATAAGGCCTCTACCTTGGCCATCATTCTCTCTCTCATCCTCAAGGTTGAGATCTTGAGAAGATAACTCCTATCACATCAAACATATATTAAGATAAATAGAAACATCTATGACAACATAGTATAAGATGATTATCAACATAATATGGTATACAAATATACATAAATATACAAATATAAAGTGTAGGTATGTGTATATGTATAAATGCATGCATAGCCTATGCATATATGTATGCATATCATAACATAGTTAAATGGGAATAATAGCATAACATGACATACTAGTATACATAGGCTTACGCATATGCATATGTATAGCCATACATATACGTTTACAGATAGATATGTATTTGCCTATATGGATAAGTAGCCTATGTGCATACGTATATGTATATGCATATGTATGCACCTATACACATGAGTAGACTATGTGCATATGTAGTATCTATATAGGCACATGTATATGTATGCGCACATGCATAGCCTATGTGTATGTATGATTTACACATATGCATATGCATATTTGCATATGTATGCATAATTTATGAATGTGTGGGTACATATACATATATGTATGCACATACATATGCATATGTATATAATCAACCATGCACACATACATGTTACACATAAGCATACGCATAGGCTATGTACATACATATATATAGGCTAGGCATACACACACATATACATGTGCACACACATATGTACATGTTATGCAAATGTACACATATGTGTATGGGAGACACACACACACACACACACACCCACACACACACACACACACACATACATACATACATACATACACCCACTTGGCTATTACTTTAATAAACCATGAGTATGAAAGAAGTACACCAAACATCAAACTAAATATAGATAGTTGTATCTTTGATCACATGATGATAATGTCCATCGGTCTTTTCTTTAAGAAATAAATACAACAAATGATGTACTCCATATACATAAGAAATCAACAAAAAATTTAAAAGAAGATAATTAATAAGCTTGGTTAAAACTAGTTGAAAACATGTCTCTCTCTCCATCTATCGCTCTCTAAAGGCACACACACACACACACACCCCTCGACACACACACACACTACAAATAGCATGTGAAAACCCCAATCAGACTAAGTGTCAAAATTCAAAGACCCTACATGCTTTGAGAAAATTTGTTTATGCATCAAAGATTTATGCTAAAACTGCATTAGAAATCACTTTTAAGGATACCATAATACCTTCAGCAAAGAGCCCATTCAAACACCTCTTGATAGTAGCGAAAGTATCTATGTTAATATAGATGGCAAATAGCCCGATTACTTTGCCAAAAAGTTTCACAAACCCTGGCCATCATGGCACCATTTACATTTGTGGATACAATAAGGGAAGAGATTTATATGAAGGAACAAATAGTTATCTTGTAAGCTTGAATAAGTGGAGTCGTAGGCAAGATGATGCAGGTACCTTCACTGACGCAGGCAATGGCCGAGATGCTCCAGGCAAGTAGTACGCAGGGATCATTAACGGCGAGCTAGTCGACCACAGCACAACCGACATCACCAGCAAGCAATGACGCCATAATTAATGATGTGGGGTACGGCGTCCTCCGAAACCAGCTCTCACATTCCGTGCAGTCATCCCGCAACCGCAACCAGGCGTTGACACCTGGCAAGCAACGACTTGAAGATGGCCTTCAGGACACCCAGCTTCACAGACACCTGATCTGACAGCATTGCAACTACCGACCGGCTGTAGTCATGGTATTCGTACCACTACCAAGCCAGCAAGGTCCTACCACCAACATTGAAGGCCAAAGATCATGTCTATGTGATTAGTCTTAGGGTATTTATACTTAGTGACATGTATGCCTAGTTTGAACTTGCACTTTTGGCTATGATGGACTTCTTTATTGAATTATGAGCTATTGCCATGGTGGTTCTTTTCTATGACATGTCTATGGTGGATTTGAGACTCCATGAAGAGATTATAGAGCCTAGTGATATGTCTATTAGTTGATGACATATGTGGACCATCCATATGGCTCTTACACTAATAAAAAAGGATGGTTGGCCACATAATTTTTTATTATGGATAGCCTATATATTGGCAATGTGTCCAAATGTGATATGGGCTAAGAGTGTTGTTGATCTTCTATAAGGTGTGTGGGCTCACTTGTCTCATAACTCACAATTATTTTGCATACTTGCATGATGACTACATTTGATGAGTCAACATTAAATGCAAATGCTTTTGTGGTGGCAAATAAAAGGTTAAATAAACGTTTTTTTTGCAACGTAAAAAACAACAATTAATTGGGTTTGAAACCCTAGCATTAGCAATGATGTTATCGAAATCAAAGACGGTGATCATGAAGGTGGCAGTGAAAAGTACACCACCTTTGTGGAAATACGAAAGAAAGAGCTATATGGAGAGAAGGTGAAGCAAGCATGATTTTCAAATCTCAATGAAAAACTTATTTAGGGTGAGGAGATGTTTCTAGTAAGGAAAAGTTAGATGATGAGTGTGTGTGAGGATAGAAAAGCAATAACTAGAATATCTTGAGATCGAGCTGGTGAAACTTAAAGAGTTGAGGTGTGGACGTGAAGAGGGAGAGGAATTTGTGGGACTAAAGATTATGAGGAATATTGCATGTGTGCTTGTGTGAAATGTTGTGTAATATCACATGAATTTTGGATGAGTGGAGATACTTCATGCTATCCCCATCACCATATTATTTACAACAGAGGGGGCGGGGGGAGTCACTCATTAATATGTGTATATCACATGGGTTCAAAATAAGAGATTTTTAAACTACCATTTTTGTATATTTTATTTTACATATATTATGCAAAATGTTTACTTATATATTAAATAAAATAATGTTGTGTTTTATTCAAGGAAAATATATAGATGAGAGTATTTATAAATAGACATTGAATACATTTGATATAGACAATAACAAGACTTAACAAAAAAAATAGAAAATCATGCAAAAGGGCAAGGGAGTAAGAGAGGTAAGAAAATGCATACAATTTGTCCCCATCCATGAGTGAGAACCTCCCTCATCAATGTATTTAATGAGTTCTATTATTTTTGTTTTAATGCTCAAAAATCATGGAAACCATCTCTTAATGTCTTTTTTTTTCTTTCCTCCTATAATTGCTAAGACATAACTTATTATTAAAGACTTCTTGCAAGGTCACCCATCCCAATACTATCATCACACAAGCAGTTAAACTACAAATGTAATTAACCATCAAGTTAACCCTTTTTTCATTGCTCCATATCATGAATAAAGTTTTGAAAACCTTATTTTAGAGATGATATAGAGCTTTTCAAGGACTATCCACCTACAAATTGGCATATACTATCTCTTGAGTTCTATAATATCATTTTTTTATAATTTTATAAAAAGTTTCATAATAGTGAGGACATCTTGGGCAAGACATCATTTTTCTCTCTCAATTTCAAGCATCATATCATATCCTCATAGAAAAGACTCTAATTAGATGCATAATGGAGGGGAGACAACACAAGATATGGAGACTCAATCCATCTTCTTTTTCTTCATTCTCCTCATACACATACTAAGTATCTTTCAAAGTAGATATATACTTTAACTTTTAGGATATTTTACATAGAGCCTCTCTTTATTTTATACAAGCATAGGATATAACACCATCTTGGAAAATATGGAAATTTTCCATAAGTTTTGGACACGTGGTCAAATCTTTGGATTTGTCATAACTTGAACACTATAAGTCCAAATCAAGCGTTCTATAGCTTAATAGATTCCATTTTTCAAGCGTTTTGCAATGATAGGTCACATCGTATGGCTTTGAGAAACTTATGGGCATATTATCTAGGTGCCACTTTTTTAGTATTCAAAAAATGGAAGTTGGGAGATTCCCAAATTCACTAATATTGTGTTATATGACTTAACCTATGATTTATTTGTCAATATTTCCCCTCAAGCCCAAATTAATATTACAACCATAATATCCCAAGTGCACTTTTAAAGTACTCAAAATTATCTTTACCTAATTCTTTGGTAAAGATATTTGTAACTTGGTCATTGGTTTTGATGTGTATCCAGTATATCTCTCCATCCAGGACTTTCTCTATGATGAAATGATAATGCACTTCAATGTGTTTTCTTCTTGTTCAAAGTATGTATTTCCTCATCCATGGCTTTCTTCCAATCCTTACTTTCAACTGCTTATTTACTTGAGAACTCTTTGAATCCCTAAAAAGTTATGCATGATTCACATGAAATTTTCTCGTATATTAATAGACCACCTATCAACATGCTTGCTTGTGTCTTGACTTTATAATACCTAAAAACTAGCAAGTTACAGATTAGGTATCCTTTCTTTGTAGAAAGCCATGGCGAGATGTTGTAGTCTATATTGACTCTACTGGCCATACACTTTAAGAAGTTAAGCGGAGACCGAATGGATACATACCATTCATAGTAAGACTGAGCCAAAGATTCTTTAGCTCTCGTATAAAGCTTGGAAAGGTGTTGGTGTAAAAGGCCACTGGGCCTACCCATGTACATAGATCATCCATTATTTATTCATTTATAATATAAAAGTGCAATAAGGCTGTCGAACACAATATTAGTTAGTTTGGGAATCTCCCAATTCCCATTTTTTGAAGATTAAAAAGGTGGCACCCAGATAACATGCCCATAAGTTTCTCAAAACCATATGGTGTGACCTATCATTGGAAAGCATTTGAAAAATGGAATCTATTGAGCTATAGAGCACTCGATTTGGAGTTATAGTGTTCACATTATGATAAATACAAAGATTTGACCACGTGTCCCAAACTTATGGGAAATTCCCATATTCTCCAATATGGTGTTGTCGTATCATTCTTGATAGCACCTACATTGTGTGTGCTCTTCTCTCCCGCATCTTCCTTTTCTCCTTCTTCATTGCCATTGCATTCCCTTTAACTGGTATCAGAGCGGGTCCTTTGCAAGCGCTTCTCGGCCTCTTCCCGACCTTTTCCACACAAGGTATGAGATCTTCACTTCAGCCATTTTCATGGGCAGCAAGGTTTTGAAGAGGGTAGCCATTGTTGAGCTTGCTCGTGAAGCTTGAAGCTTCCCCTCCATCTTTGGCTTGATTAGTGGACTTCTTTGGCCCCTTGAGGACCTCTCCACCCCTTGCAACCTTTGTAGAAGTCCCCCCAACCCCATATCTACAGTTAGCACAATCACGCCATGTTGACAGACATTTTTTCTAGCACAACAGAGATCTATAGCAACTCCTCACCCAGGTGGCACTTGTTTATGGTCTATTGAGACCCTCCGGCAGTTGATATTGAGCTTGGGCACTTACACATGACTTGGGACTTTGATCTTGAGCTCCTCTTGGCTATATAAATAGTAGCTAGCCTAATTTTAGCTTATCCTAGACATTTACAGTAGCCCCCATCTCATTTACTTTATCTGGCACTTGGTTATGGCTTATTGAAGCCTCCCGTCACTTGGCTGTGGGTTTGGACACTGATATTTATGGTTGACGTTGACCTTGGAGCTGATTTAGCTCACTCATGGAGTATTTGAATAGGCCCATGACTGTCATAAATAGGGCAACACCATGTCATTGATCTTTATATGTACATGTGATGGTCATTTGATGGCCGATTATCCCCGAATTATGCCTATATGTCAGGGAATGTATGCCTATGATGTGAGATGATTTTGGGGGTGAATTTACTTTCCCATATGTATAGACACCAACCGGGCAATGCACTTTTTCTACTATCTTGTACCTTACAGAGCTGCTTATTTGGATGTTGTTGTACCAATGTTTGGGCCTCTCCTAGAGCTTAACTCTTGTAGGATGCTTTGCCACTTATCTGTCTTTAGTTGACTTGGATGTTCCTAGGTGGCATGATGTACTGCAGAGCTATGCGTATGCATATGGTTATGGGCCGATTTCATCGCTGAATACCATATGCTCTTATGATAGATGTCTTATGATTTATGGTACTCTGGTTGGTTATGTCATGCAGTTAGCTACGGCTCCTCTTAATATGGGAGCTTTTGCAATGTTGGTTTTGATGCCTTTATGTCCTCCCGTCCATTGAGGTTTCATGAGTCTTTGTAGCATGCTTCTACCATTGATGTACTTGCAAATGATTGTCTTTATGAGCATGTTCCCTTTGTTGGGACAACCCTCAACTCCTTGAGCTTCGTGGATGCTATGGATAGCCCTATTCATGATGACTTGGATTCCTTATCATCTTCTACAGGTTCTTTAGTTACAAATGTTGTATGCTTCCATTGTGGAAATCTTGGGCATGTTAAAAGAAAATTTTTTAGATGGATTAGAGAGCAACAGAGATAGAGATGGCGGACTCGACATGAGTAGAGAGTCAGCGATGTAGCAAGTGTTACCACTCTTTCTAGTGGTGAGGTACATGTGGTTACTCATGATGATCTAGTAGAGCATGTACTCTTGTCATCTTGTTTCCCTACAACTTACTTGCTTAGTGATCAAGCCTATGCCTTTGATTGGCTTTTGGACTCTATGACATCTTGTCATGTTACCCCTCATAGAGCATGGTTCTCTTCTTATAGGGAGGTTGAGAGATGCATTGATTTGGGCCTTGAGCAGACTTATGCTATTGTTGGTGCAGGGGACATACACCTAGCTTTGCCTAATGGGACTTCTCTTATGCTTAGGGATATTCAACATGTTCCCATGCTCAGTAAGAGCTTGATTTCTATTAGTCAATTGCATGATGCATGTTTCTATGTTTTTCTTTGGGAAAGGTCATCGAAGATCTGATGTGGTTGCTTGGTTTTGGCCAGAGGTGCTAGAGTTGGTTCTCATTACCCAGTGCATGTCTCTTATGTGGAAGATGCTATGGTTGTAGTTATCTGGATACCACATGCATTGTTATGGCATTATCACCTAGGCCATATGCACCACAAAGACATGTATATCTTGTCTTGTTTAGACTCCATGCTGCCTCCTTTGTCACATGCAGATCTTGATGCTTGCCCTGATTGTACTTACGGTCCTTGCAGAGCTCCTTTGGCTCATGGCAATCATGAGAGGCATGATCCTCTAAGTCTTGTCCATTGTGTAGTATATGGACCTATGCCTTCCCAGTTACTTGATGGAGCATCGTACTTTATGACCTTCATGGATCATGCTACCCACTGTGTTTCCCTTGGTATGGATTGAGGATGCTGCAATTATGCTTGATAGGTTTATGGATTCCACTAGTTGCATACCTAGGTGCTTGCAGATGGATTATCAGAGTCATGCTATCTCTTCTAGCTTTCAGTCCTATTGTCAGCAATCTAGCATTGATTTCCTATGCCCATGGTATTACGCGACTGCTCATGGCATGCGCCTGACTCTACAAGCAAAGGTTGCTTCTATGCTTACCACAGTTGGGTTATCTTATGGATTTTGGGCTGAGGCCCTTATGACGGTAGTCTACTTGTTTAATAGGATGCCGTCTCTTACTTTGGATGGTATTACAAGACACGAGGCATGGAGTGGCATGAGACCCTCCTATGATTACTTGAGGATTTCTGGTTGCCATGCATCTGTATGTATGCCAAATATTTTGTCCATGTAGGTCCTATTGATACTTATAAGAACCACACTTCAGGCATGTCACGATGGTCTCGTAGTCTCCAAGAAATAGCACACAATGGTTGACACATGTATGAATGTTGTTGTAGTCCATGCTAAGCTTCCATAACACTAGTCATGTACCATCACAAGACTTGGACATCATGTTTTCACATGGCAGTGTTATGTGATATTTTAGAAATTTAAAAAAAAATCCCAAACATCTTTAAAAAAAGTAAAAATCGTTCTTGTAATGATATTAAAGACAAAGGAATGTAGTATGTACCTAAATAACTCGGTCGTACTCACATCACTCCATCTGTGTTTTGCATGTACACTTATAGGAGTTCAAGTAGCATCTTTAAGCAAGACACATGATAGCCACCATATAATGGTATTGACACCTCCTCTCTCAACGAATCAGATGGCCGAACATCCATGGGCAGTAATGCATTAATCATTACCTCCATCTCAGGCTCTAAGATTGGAAGAAGGTATGAAAGCTTCCCAATATCTTAAGGTATTAAGGGCGTAGTTAGTAGTGTGCCCAAATGGGTTTATTGGCTCAAGCACTTCATCCATCATATGCCTATAAACTCTTCTTACGAGCTAGAATAGGTATATTCCTTGGGATGGAATGATATCTCTCTGTGGACTTTCTAGGATAAATTTAATATTACTAGAGTTTAATTCAATTACAATTTGAATATAAAGCATAATTGGTATACACTTTTCTTACCATTAACTCAAAGTCTAAGATTACTTGGTCAATGTTTTTTTAATAAAAACTCACTAAAGCATTACACATGTTTTATAGACAAGCAATGTTTTCATCATATTGCTAGCTTGCAATAAGTGCAAGGGCATGGGATATGTGTTTATGTTGGTAGACAATTCACTTTTCTCTCTCAATTCATTTCTCTATTGCCTCCTCTCTCTCTTGACATACATATATATATTTCTCTCTCTTTTCCTTTCCACCATTTTTCTATTATTTTGTCTTTCCTCTATCTCTCGCTTTGTTTCTCTATTTCTCTCTCCCCCTCTCTCCTCTCTCTCTCTCTCTCTCTCTCTCTCTCTCTCTCTCTCAATATGTGTGTTTGTTTCTCTCTTTCCCCTCTCTATCCCTCATTGTTTCTCTCTCACCCTTCTCTCTTTCTCCCTCCGTCCCTCCCTCCCTCCTTCCATCTCTCTATTTCTCTCTCTCTCCCTCCCACCCTCTCTCTTTTTTCTTCTCTTTCCCCCTTCCTCTCTTTATTTCTCTCTCTATCCTCTCTCCTCTCTCTCTTCCTCTTTCTTTCTTTCTCCCCTCTCTCTTTGCCTCTTTGCTTCCCTCCTCTTTCTCTTTCTCTGCTTTCCTCTCTCTAGTTTTGGTGCGCAAATCGGATGCTGGATACATGTGTAGCGAGCGCCGGAAGGTCCCCAAGAATAAAGAACTCTACATAAACTCATAAAAGCAAGAAGAGAGTTTCATGACATTAGGCAAAATGACAAATTGGGTACAATATCCCCCCATGCCTTGTGTGAGTGCTCCATAAGGCATGTATTTATACATTTATTAATCTCCAAGCTAAAAAATAGCCCAATTTACAATTAGCATGCTTTGGCTTTTGTGTATGCTTTTCCCAAATAAAGAATAAAGCGGTTGGGCATCCCAAAAATCGACTATGCCCAAATACAATGTCCAATAATTAAATATTTGAATCGAGCGCCTATGTGCATACAAAATAATAAATGTTTGTCAAGTGCTTCAATAAATAAGCGTGTCTAAATAAATAATAAAGCCACGTCTTTAATGTTAAGATGCACACCCATCAAAAATGATAATTGCTTCTAGGTAATCTAAATACACGCCGTCGCCCAATGCTTCCCAATGCCACTGGTGCTTGCTATACACATCAACTAAAGCATTCACAATTGTTAAAAAATAATAAAATTAAATCAACAAAAGTGAATACGTAGCAATCTTCAGCTACAAACTAAATAAATAGGTTCGAACTCTGTCCTAACCTTAATTTAATACGAGTGCACTCTATACTCATAAACATCCATTAATTTAAATATGTATTTTGCGGAATCAGCCACGTGCACATTAAATTAATATGACACCCAAAAAGGATAGGCATCCCTGTCAACTTTTTGCACAAGGAATCCACCTTGTATATGAGCCCCGGCAACTAAATATACTTTTATGGAATCCACCGCAAATTCTATTAGCTCAATGTGGAGGGAGCAGTGAGGGGTAAACACTTAGATAGCGGGCGTGCATCCATTGGACCTCTTCAATAGGATGATTTTTAAACCTAACCAAATATCTAGAATATCTACGATCAGTTCTAGTGGTCATAAAGTCAGTATCTAGAATAGTTTTGGGTTCAAGAATTTCAGTTTTTTCTTCTAACAAATGAGGGTTTTCATCGACAGGATGGATTGGCCTCTAAAAGCTCGTAGTAAACTAATATGAAAAGTATTATGGATTTTCCAGTGTTGGGATAGTTCTAATTTAAATGCATTGTCATTGATTTTGTGAATGATTTTGAAAGGTCCATAAAATTTAGGTGCTAACTTAACAACATGGTGTTTCTTAACACTTTGCAATATTCTCTTTTCAATGTGTAACCAAACATAATCATCAATATTGAAACTCGTGGCTTTTCTTTTCTTATTAGCTTGTCTAGTGTATGATTGCTAGGCTTTCGCAATCATATCTTTAACTTCAGCAAAAATAGTAGCATGTGTATTGGCAATATCATCAGCAACTTCAACTTTGTTTGATAGTGATGTAACAGATATAGGCAATCTATGTCCATAAATGATTTCAAAAGGTGCTTTTGTGTAGCTCTGTGTGGTGTACTATTGTATGCAAATTGAAGTAGAAGCAAGTATGTATCCCATGTTTGTGGTTTTGAAATTTTGTATGCACATAAGAAATCTAGAATTGTACTACTAGTAGCTTTTGTTTGCCTATTAGTTTCAAGATGAAATGTTAATGAAAAATCAATCTTAGTACCTAAATTAGCAAACAAAGTAGTCCAAAAAGTATTGCAAAATCTAGAATCACGATCATAAATAATAACTTTTAAAAAACCATGGTTAGTGAAAATAGTCTTTAAAAACAATTGTACAGCTTGAGATGTAGTAAATGTTTTCTTGCATGGAAGGAAATATGCTTGTTTGCTAAATTGATCTATGATAGTCCAAATCATATCATGATTAGCTTGTGTGTTAGGCAAACTAGTTATAAAATCCATTGAAATATATTCCCATGGTCGTTCAGGAATTGGTAAAGGCATTAACAAACCATATTTCTTATCATGGTGTCGCTTGACTCTTTGACAAATTAAACATTCAGAAACATAGTTAGAAACATCAGATTCCATTTGTGGCCAATAAAAATCTTCAATCAATGTACGTAAAGTAGAAATAATACCTCTATGGCCTTGATGTGGGAGACAATGAATTTCATGCAACACAAATGATCTAAATGGAATAGTGGCATACAATCGTTTGTTATAAAACATAAATTCATCAAAATAAGACAAAGAATCAATGGGAATCCAGGTATTAGCAACTAATTTATTCCAATCAGCTTGAAAACTGGGATCATGGTCATAGCTATCCTTCATAGGAATAAGGGAATCAAAAGATAAAATGGAAATATTATGGATACTTGGTCTTCTACTCAATGCATCAGCAACAACATTCTCTTTTTTGGGTTGATATTGGATAAGTGGATGGAAAATTTGAATGAAACAACCCATTTGATATGACGGTGAGAAATTTTTGGTTGACTAAGGAGATGTTTGATACTTTGTTGGTTAGTTTTGATCATAAATTCAGACCCCATTAGATAGTGTTTCCATTGATATAAGGCATGAACTATAACTAACAATTATTCTTTATTATAAGTAGAATACTTCAGTTTAAAGGGTTAAAGTTTACAACTAGAATAGGCTATTGGATGTGAGTTTTGCATAAGGACAACTCCTATTCTTGATCCGCTAGAACTAGTAACTACTAGAAAGAATGGTCGATTAAAGTCAGGTAATTGCAAAACAGGTGCATGTGTTAAAGCATGTTTCAATAAATAAAAAGAGTTTTGTTAAAATGAGGTAATTGCAAAACAAGTGCATGTGTTAAAGCATGTTTCAATAAATCAAAAGACTTTTGTTGACTATCAGACCAATGATATACAACACCTTTCTTTAACAATTTTATCAAAGGCAATGCAAGCAATGAAAAATTTCTCACAGTTTTTTTGTAAGAGCTAGCAAGACCTAAGAAAGAACATAACTCATGCACATTTTTACGGATTGGCCAATTTAAAATTGCTTCGATATTTTTTTAGGATCCACTTGAATACCATCAAAAGAAATAATATGACCTAAGTATTCAATTTGGGTTTGGAAGAATTCACTGTTTTCAAGGTTAGCATATAATTGATTCTCTTTTAATAATTTGAAAATCAAAGATAGATGTTCACAGTGTTCATTCTCATTCTTACTGAAAACCAATATGTCATCAAAGAAAACAATTACACAATGCTGATACTTCAAAAATATATGATTCATCATACGACTGAATATAGCTAGTGCATTAGTCAAACCAAAGGGCATAACAATGAATTCATAATGACCAAACTGAGTTCTAAATGTAGTCTTGAAAATGTCAAGTGTATCCAATTGTACTTGATGATATCCAGATTTGAGATCTATCTTGTTAAAAACACTGGCTCCTTGTAGTTTATCCATGAGGTTGTCTACCTTAGGGATCAGTTATCTATTCTTAATAGTGATCTTGTTTAGGGGGCACAATAGTCAATGCACATCCTATAATTTGATTGTGTCTATAAGGTGCTTTACATGGTGGTTGAGAACCTAGGATTAAGTCTATTTTATGGTCTTCAAGACATGTAGGTGGTAAACCAGGGGGTAAATCAGCAGCAAAACAATCTTTGAATTGTGAAAGAAATTGTGCGTGCCTAGGATGCATCTAATTTTCCTTAGCTTCAATTTCATTCACCCATACTAAATATGATTTGCTACCTTTTCTCAATGCACGTTTAGCCTGTGTGTGACTAAGCAATGGAAAATTATCAAATGTGTGAGTTTCATGTAATGTAATTTGTTTTCCATTAGAATGAATTTTCATGGAATGTGTTGAATAATCTATGTCGAGACTATATTTATGACGCCAAGGCATTCCTAAAATAATGTCACTAGCTTGCAAAGGCACAACTAAAAAATTTCTGTGCTCATCATAATCACCAATTTTAATTTCTAAGTCATGAACTTGTTGTGTACCATTGTATCTAGTGCCTAAGGATGCACCCTTTATGCGATAATGAGTTGAAACAATAGATAGGTTCAATTCTTTGACCAACTTTGTAAAAATTAAATCATGTGTGCTCCCATCATCATGCAAAACAATCTTTTCGTGACTATGCACAAGAGATTTCATTGTTAATAATGAATGAGAATTTGACATACCTGGTAAAATATCTGAAGCATCATCGATATCATCATCATTCATTATTAATAATGAATGAGGATTTGGCATATCTGGTAAAATATTTGAAGCATTGTCGATATCATCATCATCTTCAGTAAAATGTGGCATAGCTTCATGGTTTTCATCTTAAGTCACTCCCAAGTAGTTGATTTGAATAGTTGGCTTCTTTGATTGATAGTTTAGTGCTAAGTGTCCACATTGTTGACACTTGTAGCAAACTACAGACTTTGCTTTGGAAACGTTTTTGGTAAGGGATGAAAGTTTGGATATGTTGGGATTTGGCTGAAGAGATGTTAACCCCAATACGAAGAAGCAAAAGGAAATAAAAAAGACGCAGGGTAAAGGCGGAAAAAAGGTAGCCCGACCGAAGAAAGAATAGGAGAAAAGGCCAAAAGCGCAAGGGCAACCTTAAAAGTCCAAGGCAAATGCAAAAGGGGAAAGGCGCATTTTAAAATAAAAAGGCGCACCCTGAAATCTTATAAAAGAGCGCCGAGCTCTCACCCATGCAATTTGTAAATGTAGACGGGCGGTGGAAAGGAAGCTAGGAAGATAGAAGGACAATGGGAAAAAGGGCCTAGGCTACGGCCGGCCATGTAAAAAAGGGGAAAAGGGGATGACTACCCAAAAAGGGATTTAGGGTTTTGTATATAAAGTTAAAAAGTGAATGAGAAGCTCATTCTTGTGTGTGGCCAAAAGTAGCTCTCCTCTTCCTCTTCTTCTTCTTGCTCTTGCTTGCTTGAGCTTGTACTTGAGAGAGGGAGTGTGAGAGTGTGAGGGAGTGAGTGTGTGAGGGTGAGGGACCGAGGAGGAGAAGCTCTCCATCTTCTCCTCTCTTCTTCTCTTCTCTTCTCTTCTCTTGTCTTGCTCGTGGCAATGGAGCTTGGAGCATGGAGCTTGCTTGAAGCTTGCACTTGGATTGTGGAGCTACCGAAGTGCGCGGGAGAGGAGGTAACTCGAACGGCATGGAGGTAAGCTCACTACACCCGTAGATATGGATGGTGCGTCGGCTATATGAGAGGTAGCCATTAGTGCTCGGCTTGGAACACTTGAAATAATAAGCGGTCCAAGGGTCTTGGCGGTTGAGCGAAAGCTCCCACATTTTGGTTCCATTTCCGGGACAATGGATTCAAGCCTTGAGCGCTTGCGCGCTTCAAATTGAGCATTGGAGTAGGGTTTTCCCCCGAACCGGTGCTTGAGATAGGTAGGAAGTGAGGGGGTTGAAGATGGTATTCGATCTCCTTGGCAAGTAGATTTTTTTTTATTTTTTGAGATTTATGTTGTGAGATGGAGTAGTGTAGGTATTTACTTTGTGATTTGGATGCATTTAGGATAGGAAAAAACAAAGAAAAATAAGCAAATAGTAGGGTTTTTTGTTGTTGTATAACAGGCTAAAACAGGGAAATAGGGGCACAGATCCTTGGAGTGCCATTTGATTTGAGCACCATAGTGATTACATGCATGTCTGGCATTCCCTTGTAGTGTCTTGCACCTATTTGGAAGGCGCTGGACGATTCGGTGTAGTAGATGTCAGCCTAGAGGCATCGCGTGCAACTCGCGGGCCGTCGACCGCGTAATCGGACCAGCTCGTCCAAGTCCCAGAATTGGACCCGTCCAGAATCGGACCAGTCCAAAATCAGACCATTCAGAATTGGATCAGTCTATAATCAGACGCTCGGACAACCGTCCGATCGGACCATCCTGTCATCCTGTCCGATCGGACCACTCGGACCAACCCGTCCGATTTTGGAAATCGGACCACTCGGACCATCCTATCCGATTGGTCCAATCGAGGCAATTAGACCACCTTGTCCGATCCGATTCCGAGAATCAGACCACTTCGAAAATCGGACCACTGGGCCGATTGGACCACCCAGAATCGGACGTCGGATTCTGATAATCGGACTCCTGAAATCGGACATTTGAGAATCAGACAGAAAACTGTCAAAATCGGACAGGTATCTAGAACACAAAATTTGACACATCTAAACCGTGAGATTGACCCTGGCAAAGGCTACGTAAAGCTAAAGGCACATCACATATCCATCACTGGGCTAAAATTTAGAGCACGTAGTTCAAAATTTGGCTATAAACGGTCCTCCAAATTGTGCATAGCTTTTACCGTAACGGCCCTGCGAGCCGGGGGGACTGCCCCCCCGGACCCCCGCAAAGGGGGCTCTGCCCCCTCCGCACCTCCCCCAAGTAGGTTGGAGGGAAAACGCGCATCGTGACAGGTCCTCCAAATTAGACCCTAGTGTAGTGATGGCTCTACACGAGCATGGATCCTCACTTGTAAAAGAGAAACCAAAAGCCCATACCCGAACAGAGAGAAACAGAGACCCTAGAACCTCAACGGGCCAATCTAGCCATCTAGGGCAAAAAGGCCACACCACAATAACACATGTACATTGTGTTCAGACTGCGTCTAGTCAAAGCAGAATGCAACATCATCAAGCTATCAATGCGAGGATGACTAGACGTGACAGTCCTGATGATAGATGTACCTTGAGTAGCGCTACACAAACGACCCAAGACCTCAGTAGAGAATCCACGTCTGACTGTGCAGTTAGGGACTCAAAGGCATCTGTCAGAAGGCTTAAATTTACAAGCCAAGACCCGGAAGATGAAGACATAGTACCACCTGCTTATCTTAGGGTCAAACTCACCGCGAAAAGAGATCATACTATTGATGCTCTGATTGATGAAGGAGCAGATTTTAACATCTTGACCTATGAATCATGGACTCTACTAGGCCAACCAAAGCTCACACCGACTAGTGCAACTCTTAGCCCTTATGGGGGACACCCACAAGCACTCGTAGGGAAGTGCAAAATCCTTGCGACAATTGAAATGGAAAGCTTGCCTATCCTATTTCATGTTCCTCCAAATAGTGCTAGCTGTGGGAAAGAAACCCTCCTAGGAAGACCCTTCAAAAGGGCGACCAAGTGTGAGGCCGACTATGTAGCATAGAGGATACACCTGACACTACCGGGTGTGAGGATAGTCACAATCTTTAGCAAGGGTGACCTCAACGAACCTCGAGAGAAAGGCAAGGAAGGTGCTGATGTAACAGTCAAGCCTATTAATGAGGGCAAGGACTTATTGGAAGAGTTGATACAAGCACAGGTCGAGCAACAAGAACTAGTGAGTGAGGCCATGCTTGAAATAAAAAGGTTAGGAGACAAGGCCAAGGATGGGGTTTGGACTTACAAATATTGTAGAAAACCACGAAAGAAGCCCAAGCCTTATAGACGAAGGCATCGACAGAGAGCTAGCACGACACCAGGATGGATATCCAAGGCGTTGCTTCGTGCTCAAGGGTATTATGCAGGCAATCAATGGATTTGGGTACCAAAACTCCCTGCTAAGCCACCTTTGTCATAAGCCCAAATTATGTCCAAAGCAAAGAGGCATAGGAGGAAACCTAAACGAAAATCCAAGCCTCAAACAAAAAATATTGGAGTGATTGAGCCCCTCGCTATTGAAATCAAGAAACCAAACATGGCCTATCAAAAAGTAGATCCCCAACCTGGCGTACTTAGCAAGCAGATAGCAGAGGTAACTGTCAAGTGTGCATAAGGGAGCCTTTGATTTTCAAAGAGGATAATGAGCACCACAGGCACAACATTGCTCAAGATGAGGCTGATTGCTCAACAAAGCTAATGACAGAATCGTCTAACAATCACGAGCAAAATTTTCCAATCAGTGCCAAGCCCACGTAGGAGTCCCAAATCTCCTACATGCTCTTCATCTAAATGGAAACGGGAAGCACGGCAGCAACAACCTTGTGCCGCTGCTCAACCTACACAAGTGAATGTACAAAGGGCAACAAAAGGCATGACCACTTCTGATCTGCCTAAGGACTTGACACCGCAGTCTACCAATGGTAGCCAGTCCACTCAACTAGCCACCACTACTTCCAGTCAGGGACCAGAGCAGTGACAGCCCTTGGCCATGACAATGCCCCTTGCGCAACGTGTCCTTAGTGGTTTACCTATGGAGGAGGTATCGCAACCAGCTTCATTGACAACTCTAGCACTCCCCAAGCGCCTAAAGTCTAGGCTGGAGGAGTTAAACAGAAGGGAAGAGCGAGACTCTCCAAAAATGGAGGCAGTTGTACCCTCACCCCTTAGTGAGGCTATTCAGTAGGCCATGGCTATGCCCCATAAGGACACGCTAGAGAAAGAGAATGCTGAGGCCCCAAGCACATCAACGGTTGACCTGGTTGAGGGCCCTGAGTCATTGAGAGATACACCTACACTGACTAGGAAAAAGAGGAGAAAACAACAAAAACAACAGTAGTTGCAGGTGGTTGCAAACCCCAAGGACATTGGGACGAAGAGTGTTGGAGAGCTGATAACCAATCTTGCTCATATAGGCCTAAACCCCCAGCTATGCTAGAGCCTAGGCAAACTCCTAGAACCTTGCATGAGATAGCAACCGAGCAAGCCCTCGTTGAACATAGAAGTGTCACAGAATGCTTAACTGAGTTGGATGCTAAGCTCAAGGTGGTCGCTCGTGTCTATGTCCTGACAGGCATGCGCGTATTCCCTAAAGAGCAGCTTGGAGCCCTTCCCTTTATCCTGGGAAGAGCAGGAACATCTTGACGAGCATTATAACAAGCTCTTACATGAACGCATGCGACTCATCTTTGACGAGGAGGCTGACGAACTACGCTTAACCTTGACATTTAATGAAATGCTCTGCCAACTGAATCTCCTAACCATTGAGCAACTAAAGCTATTGTCAGCAGGACGGAGTCGATTTGAACAGCGTTGGTGTAAAAAGTGCATTGCAATGGCCGAACTAGGAGCTCAGATCATGACAGTATCTGGGGAGCGATTGGCCAAATGGTGGTCTCAAAGAGACCCAACCTATGTGGCACCAACTTCCCTTCGAGTGCTGACTGCCATTCGGGATACGGACTTGGCTGAACCTAGCCAAGAAAACTCTCTGTTTGATAAGGTTCTCACTGAAGAGGAGTTACATGTTGCCAGTAGACTCAGACAAGGGTCCATGCTGCTCGATGTGGCAAAATATCTATTGGTACTAAGTAAGCTACCACGAGTGCTAGATGTGTGTGCCACGCTCTAGCACAACCCCGAGTTCTACAATTGGTTCTTATCCTCGTGAAGTGACATGGATTCATAAATATATATATAAATAAACACTGATTTTTGTATCACCGTGTATAAACAATATCAACACACACAAGCAATGATAGTCAAGCGCAGGGAGAAGAGTTAGGTCTGACAGGCTAAGCTCCTCAAGTCCTCCTCTCATCACACATTTAAAAGTCGTGTGACCATCCCCACCTCCAAAGAAGGGCATGCAACCCACATTACCGCCATAGGAAGCCTTGACCAACAACTCTGATGGTATAGACAGGGTGTAGTCCGTTTCTATACACCTTCTCCCTTCATGGTCTATCCTTCCAAGGCTGAGCCCTGCCTAAATTCATGATCGCCAACATACGTAACTCGGCATGAGCCAAGATCTGCTAATGGCACGAGGCTAAATATACATCACGGGGACCATCCCTCTACAACAAGCACTGCATGCTCCACCCCTCCCCTTCTTGTCCTATGTGCTTGATAACCCGCACTATAATCCCTTACATATGAATGGTCTTATCATGTAACAAATCCTAATCCTTGATTCGCATCTTACAAGCCCCCCTGCAAGGAAAGCATGGAGAACCAAGGACAGCTAGCTTGCAAGGATGCTCTCCGCAGCCGACAGGAACATGCAGCACATGCCCCTCCGTCGGTGTGCTACGTGCCCACTCTTTAAAGGTACACCAAGAAATGCAGCCCCAAGTGACACCGGCCCGGATGAAGGCCGAAGAGTCCGCGGGCCAAGGGAGCAGACACTCAAGGAGGTGCACACAATGTGGCAACACCAGTGGCACAAACCCCCAACGTACGCTCGGGTACCAAAGGCTCAAGGGCAGCTCCGGAAAAGAAAGAATTCAATGAACTATTTAAAGGCATTTTGGAAATGGTGGCGGCCTAGGACTACACCATTCATATCCCGGCTGACATGTTCCCTGCCCAACCCCACGGGAGCCCCGCACTAGCAGAGCCCCAATCGCCCGACCACCCAAACTCACCCCGCCTCGTACAAATAGAGTAGCCCCATGTTGTATAAAGGCTTATTAAAAGCTACTTGGCCAGGACTCTTTGTCTTCAAATGGTTAAGTGTTGACATGTTCCCCAATCGTACGAACTTTTCATATCTGTGTTTAATGTATTTCACGTCTTTAGCAAAAAAAAAAAGCTAATCAAGCGCAGGTGATAAATATCTAAGTCAATACCATAGAATTCAGATAAGTGGTCTCCTTGCGTTGCACTGGTTTATTATAGTTGCGGCATATACCATGCATGTACTCTCATGAAGTGACAAGTGGATGCAGTGTTGAGTGTTGAAATGACTTGTTTTTTGGCTGATTTTTATTGTTTTTGAGAGCTGAATGGTTTTTGAGATGATTGATTGGTTTGGAAGTGGTTTGAGAATGTTTTGGATGGTAATGATTGAGTTTTGGAAGATCATGATGTTTGTTGGTGGTTCTGTGATGTTCTGATAGGTTCTGAATGGTTCTGTATACCTTCTGTTTTGCTATGTTTTGGTCTGTTTTGTTCTGATTGTCTTCTGTAAGGAGGGATGGAGTATTGATTGATGAAGATTGAGATCTTGTGAAAGTTTATTGAATTGTTTGTGAGAGTTTGGAATGATTTGAGAATGAGTTATGTGGTTTTGATAACCTTCTGTAGGTCTTCTGTAGAGCTTCTGCTTCTGTTCTGTTTCTGTTCTGTTCTGTACTGTAGCTGTTCTGCTACTGTTCTATAGACTGTTCTGTATGCTTCTGTAAGTGTTCTGTGGAATGTATGTGTGACTTTGGGAAAGTTTTCTAGCCTTGGAAAGAGGTGAATACAAGTGCAAAAGAGCTGAAAGAAGTGGAAGAAGTAGCTGCTAAAGACTCAAGTGAAGACTAGAGTGAAGTGACAGTAGTGAGCTATGAAAAGACACTGTACTGGCTCTGGTGACTCTTCATATCAGACATACCCCTTGGGAGGGGTATCCACGACCTAAGAGGGATTATTGAGAGTGATTTTTGAGAGATTGTAGTGAGGATATGATGTATTATTGATGGAGTGAGAGAGAGAGAGTCAGAGATAGCCAATTCTACTAAAACAGAGTGATTGTATATGAGAGATTGAGAGAGAAGACTATGAAGATATTGAAGATGAATATTATGTGATGTATTTCCATTCAAAGATGGTGTATTCCTTTGCTTTCTTTGTTCTATTGATGGATTTTGTGAAGATATTGAAGAATATGGTTGATTCTATTAAAAACCGTGGGAGATCTACATGATGCTGTATGAAGATTTGTTGTGCCCGGTGTTCTTTTCTTCATTGTGATCATATGAAACATGATAAACAAGCTTGTTGATGTTACAAGATAGATTTTCTTGCAAGAGAATTCCCTTTTCCTTGGTGTTCCTCTCGGGGCTCCATGTTTTTGGTGCGCAGCCGGGGAAAACTTGCCATCAACAAGCACCAGAAGAGGCTGAAAATGAAGGAAATGGCATTGCCAAGAAGAGAAGAATTCAATGGATGTTTGTAAAGTTCCTTCTTCCACTGAAGAGTTGGAAGTTGTCATAATCAAAGCCACTTTTCACAAGAATTTCATCCCACACTGACAGAAACACATCACCATCATGATGCATGCTCTATGTGGTGGACAGTTTCCTCTTCCTGTTGAAGCAGCAGAAACTTGCATCTTGGTGGCAAACTGTTTGGGAATAAACTGAAGAGCAGAAACAGAGAGAATGACCATCCATGGAAGATTTGGCATTCATTGAGAAGTTTCCAGATAATATCAAGTGGGAGATTGTGAAGAAGCTTCAGGAGTCTTGGTCTGTAGAGGTTCACAAAGACAAGAAGGAAAAGAGTTGGAATTTGTTCGTGGATGCTCAACAGCAAGATACATGGGATGCTTGGTGTACTGATAATCTTCTGTTTGTTCAATTGGCAACCCACTGGAAGTTGGTAGACAGAGTGTTTTTCACAACATACACTGTTGAAACCATCAGAAGCTGGCATTATTATGATGATGGCACCACCACAATGCTCAGACGTATGCATTTTGACACCTTCAGAACCGAATACCTTCCTTTGTGCAGTGGCATGAAAGCAGAATTCAGGGACGTTGAAAAGAAAGAAGTAGAAGAAATGTTGGCAAGAGAGTCCTCCAGAGACTGAAGCCTTCTGTTAACCCTCTGTGGAGCACTAACAACATAGTGGAGCCAACCCCCTGATGAATGACGCAATAAAGAGGCAAGCGTTAGAACGAGTCTAGAGGTACGTGAGAAGAGAAAAAGCAAGAATCAGAGCCGAGAGCAAGCTCGCAGCAGAAGCTGCCTTTGACGCCCTTGCGAAACTCTTTACAGAAGTCCCAATGGCACATCAAGCCCTTCCTCCTGCTGGAGGTCCACTTCCAAGCTAGATCCGTCCTGGAAATATTGATGACAGACCAGCGAATGTAGTCCCATTGCCAGTTTTTAAGGGAGAATACAATGAAGACCCTGATCTTCATGTAGCAGAGTTTATGGTAGCGTGTGTGGCTAACAATGCCAGAACCCCTGAGCATTGGTTAGCTATATTCCCCGCCACTTTCAAGGGCGCGGCGTTTCAGTGGTATGAGAGACAAGCAGCAGGAACTTTTGGCACATGGGACGACCTGAAGTTGGCCTTCCTCACTAAATTCAGGCGTGAAGGTTTTGAAGAGCGGATGCGAGAGGAATTTATGAACCTAAGTCAGTCCTCTGGAGAAAGAGTGGAAGCTTATGTCTCACGAATGGAATCCATCCTGAAGAGATGGACTAACCATAATCTAGATGATGGCATTCAGAAGGGAGTGTTTCTCAGAGGATTACAACCAGAAGTCCGTAAGTTTGTGGAGCTGCAAAGACCAGCCACCCTGCAAGCTGCAACAGAAGGTGCAAGACTGTACGATGAAGTGGAAGCTAGATTGGCGATGAATTCAGGAAGAGGAGTCCTACCTCCTCTGATGCCAGGAATGATGTACCCACCAAATGTAGTCCCAGGGACTGTTCCCTACCCCTACCAACAGATGCCCCCAGTATCACAGTACAGTGCACCAAATCCACAGTGGCCACAATCCATGCCTCAAATGGTGGTTCAACCTCAACAACAATGGTCCCAACCAATTTCCTCCATGCCAAATCAGCAGCAACCGTGGAACCCTACCCCCTGGAGTCAACAGCCAACAGTTCAAACAGGAGCCCTGAATCAGAACCAGAACAGAGACCCCTCTGTACCAGCCCAACCCGTTTATGCAGTGATTACAGAGACTCCTCAAAACCCTCCTGCCAGTACGTCAGGAGGAGAAAGCTTGAAGGATTATTTATCCAACTCAGTTGCAAACATAAAAAAGGAGTTGATGGATGTGATTACAGAGCAGCTACAGACGTTGAAAGTGAACACAGCGAGCATATCCAACGTTGCAGGAGCAGGAAGAGATGTGATGCGGTCAAACACTTGGTGTGGTAAGTGTCATCAAGCAGGCCATTTAGCCACTGAATGTACACGAAAACCAACCATCCCTGGAGCCTTCTGTTTCTACTGTTTGCGGAAGAATCATACAGAGGACATTTGCTCTCTGAAGGAGATGCATGATAGGAGAAGAAAGGAAGAAGACGCAAGATTCAACTTGCTCGAATCCAAAATGACAACACAAGATATTGGACCCAAGCCTAGAGAGTTTGGTCCTAATTTCGGACCCAGAAGATTTCCCTCCCAAAGTTACAGAGGAAGACAGTCTGGCGGTGGTCAGAGATCAGAAGTGGAGTGTTACAGATGCGGAGAAAAGGGACACATCTCACCAAATTGTCCAAATCCTCGAAGGTCAGTGGATTATAAGCCCTTATGCAGTCGATGTAAAGGAGAAGGCCACACTGCAAAAGACTGTCCAAGCCCAGCCCAGTGAAAAACAGTGCTACTGATAGTCCAGCCAAGGCCCAAGAGCCTACCTCCAATTTGGTGGAATTGGAAGTTGCTGCCATCACGCGTGCAAAGCAGAAGGAACCACCTATCCAGAAAGAAAATAACCCTCCTGCCAGAACAGTGAAGTTCAATCTTCCACCAGAAGAACAGAACAGAACAGAGCCTAACAGTGCCGTACAGAGCCCTACAGTGCCACAGAGAGTTACAGAGACAGTTACAGAGGCAGGACCAGAGGTCCAGGAGACAGAAGAGGAGGAAGTGCCACAATTGGCAGAAGAAGTTCCTGTAATTCCTCTGTTGGAAGAAAGAGGGAAAATGAAAATGGGTGTTGCCCCATTCCCTAACCGGTTAGAGAAGCCAGTGGATCCTATTAAGGAATACGATCTAGTTAGAGATCTAGATACCTTTAAACCAAACCTTACATTCCGACAATTATTGATGTTGTCTCCTAGTTGCCGAAAAATATTCAAAAGTATATTGACAAGAAGACGTGGCTTAAGGATTGCTCCCTCACCAGCAACAAAGCCCAACAAGGCTCCAGAGCCTGTAAAAGAAGTGGATGTGGCTAATGCTTTCCTAGATCCGGGTACTCCAGAGACTGGCGTGTGGATAGAAGGCTGCTTCATTGCAAATGCACTGATTGATGGAGGCTCATCAGTAAACATTATGACGGATGTGACAATGAAGGATCTAGGCCTACAAGGTGTGCAACCAACCCAATGGCTCATCAGACTGGCGGATCAGAGTAGAATCAAGCCTTTGGGCATTCTTCCATATGTGAAGACTACAGTGGCTGGAAAAGATTATTGGCTAACTTATCTGGTGGTGAAGCCAAACTCTTATGGTACATCCTATCCTCTATTACTGGGCAGACCATGGCTTTTTGAAGCCCGAGCAAGGACGGATTGGTTTAAAGGAACTTTGACCTTGGGTAGAGGACCCAACAAAGTGGTGCTGAAACTGTATGGTTCTCAAAAAGGACATGGATCCACCTCCTTGGAATTATCTTCTGACTCCCCTAATGAGGCTACAGATGGAACATCAGTAGATGAAGATGCTCTCAAACAGATACTTCCCAAGAAAACAGTGGCACATTCCTTAACACAATATTAGTGAGTTTGGGAATCTCCCAGTTCTCATTTTTTGAATACTAAAAAGGTGGCACACGGATAACATGCCCATAAGTTTCTCAAAACCATATGATGTGACCTATCATTGGAAAGCTCTTGAAAATTGGAATCTATTAAGCTATAGACCGCTCAATTTGGAGTTATAGTGTTCAAGTTATGACAAATCCAAAGATTTGACCACGTGTCCCAAACTTATGGGAAATTTCCATATTCCCCAATATGGTGTTCCTTAACAGTGGATACTGTAAGCCGACTTCCAAAAGAGGCAAAGCCATTATCAATGGGTGAATACTTCCTGCCTGAACCAGGAATGACTTCTGAAATCACTTCTGACAGTGAGATAGAAGCATGGATGTACTGCTCTCCCTGTTACATGGCCACAGCAGAGACAGAGGCAGGAGAGGAAACAGAGAATCTGTTCTTCTCTTACAGAGCTCCTACAGAGACAGAGACAGAAGCAGAAGCAGAAGCAGAAGCAGAAGCAGAGACAGAGACAGAAGAGGTTGGATATGAAATGGACGAAGAAGGTTATGAAAGAGAAACGGAAGAGTCTATCCCACCTGAAGAGGATACATTTGAGGAAGAAGTTCCAGAAGCATCAGAAGCAGACGAGCTCATGCTATGGGACAGAATGGTGATGGTACCATTTGGTCTGGTAAATGGATCTTCTCATATGCAAAATCTTTATAAGAAATGGATTAAGAAGAACAAGCCGTCTTTTAGCAACGGCTCATGCCGTCCTAACCCACCCTTGCCGAAGAAAGATGATGATGATGCACCGTGCCAACAAGCACCAGTCCCACAAACCCAACAGGCATCAAAGGGTCCCTGTTATGTGACGTTCCTGGATGTGTCATCATCAGAAGATGAGTCTTCAAGCCAAGAGGTAATTAATTTTGACACCAAACCCGAAACGGCTCTGATCCCATTTCAACATCTCAAGGAGCAACCTAAGTCTCCACCAAAAGAAGAAATTGGTTCTAGTGGGACATCAGAAGAGGACACCACTCCCTTGAAGGAGTCGGATCTCTACCCAGAAGCAGTCCGCGGGACCTTCATCCGTGAAGTAGAAGGTGAAAGGCAGTTAACCTTTGTGGATGCAGAAGACACTGAACGCCACTTGAAGGTGGGTAGCAGCCTCCCAGAAGAGGAGTTGTCAACCTTGTACAACTTGTTGAGAGAAAATTTGGACGTGTTTGCGTGGTCTTACAAAGACCTAAAGGGGATTGATCCCACAATATGTCAACATCATATTGACTTGGAGCCTGATGCCAAGCCAGTACGGCAGCGACAGAGGCGAATGAACCCGAATTATTCCACATTGGTGAAAGCGGAGCTGCTGAAGCTTCTGAAAGCCGAGTTCATCTATCCAGTGGCAAATAGTGAATGGGTTTCACCCATCGTGGTTGTACCCAAGAAGAATGGAAAATTGCGAATATGGGTGGATTTTCGAAAGCTTAATTTCAAAACAAAGAAGGATCACTTTCCTATCCCTTTCACAGACCAACTGTTGGACACAGTGGCAGGACATGAGCTTTATTCTCTTCTGGATGGATTCAGCGGATATAACCAAGTGCAGATTGCAGAAGAAGACCAATCCAAAACAACCTTCACCACAGAATGGGGGACCTACGCTTACCGAGTGATGCCATTTGGGCTCTGCAATGCCCCTGCTACTTTCCAACGAGTCATGATGGCCGCATTTCAAAATCATCTACACGACTTTATTGAGGTATATCTAGATGACTTCTGTGTCTATAGTTCGATCTGTGAACACTGGGAACACCTGGAACAATGCTTTGACCGATGCCGGGAGTATGGGATTTCCCTCAACCCCGACAAATGCATCTTTGGGGTCTCTTCTGGAGTCCTGTTGGGCCACATTGTCTCTACACAAGGGATATCAACAGACCTTGCAAAGATCGAAAAGATTGCAGCTCTAACAACACCCACCAACCTCAAACAGTTGAGGGGATTCCTAGGCCATGTGGGTTACTACAGAAGGTTTATAGCCCATTTTGCAACAAAGGCAACTTCCTTGCACAAGCTTCTGAGGAAAGATGCAGAGTTTACTTGGACGGAAGAATGTGACAAAGCCTTCCACACTCTGAAGCAGTGTTTGATAGAAGCACCCATTCTGCAACCTCCTGATTGGACGAAAGAGTTCCATGTACACACTGATGCATCAATTGAAGGTTTAGGTGCTGTCCTCTGCCAGAAGGGCTCCTCGAAGCTGGATCAACCGATCTATTATGCAAGCCGAAAAGTCACTGATAGGGAACGGAACTATACAGTGACCGAGCTGGAGTGCTTGGCAATGGTGTTTGCCCTAGAGAAGTTTCGCCATTACCTCCTATCTACCCACTTTAAATTTTATGTGGATCATGAGGCCCTGTCCTTCCTGATGAACAAAGTAGATGTGAAAGGACGAATGATGAGATGGATCCTTCTATTCCAGGAGTTCGACTTTGAGGTGATTACTAAGCCTGGTCGTTCCCATGTTCTGGCTGATCATCTGTCGCGTATCCCACAAACTGCAGACGAGGAGCAGGATGATCCAGACCTCCCTGATGCTTCCCTGTTCTTGGTAGAAACTGTCACTCCATGGTATGCAGACATTGCCAATCTGCTAGCAACCCAACAGTACCCTCCTGGTATCTCTGGTCGGGAAAGGAAGAAGCTCATGCTAGAATCAGCCCCCTATACCTTGTTAGGCGGTGCACTGTACAAGAAAGGCAAAGATGAAGTGCTCAGAAGATGTGTTGCCGGAGAAGAGATTGGGATTGTTCTGAAGGCTTGCCATGACGAGCCATGTGGAGGTCACTTTGCAGGAGAAGCTACAGCCAGGAAGACTCTACTAGCAGGATATTGGTGGCCTACCATTCACAAGGATGCCTATGATTACTGTAAAAGATGTGATGCTTGTCAAAGAATGGGGAAACCCACGAAGACAAGTGCCATGCCACTGCAACCTATCCTTCCTTTGAAGCCGTTTGAGAAGTGGGGTATTGACTTCGTCGGTCCGATCGACCCTCCCACTAGAAGGAAACAGAACCGATACATCCTCGTATGTACGGATTATGTTACAAAGTGGTGTGAAGCTAAAGCCCTAAAGCGGGACGATGGTAACAGCGTGGCCCTGTTTATGTACGAGAATATCATCACCCGTTTTGGTAGTCCCTTAGAGTTGGTAAGTGATAGAGGCACACATTTCCTCAACAAAGTCATGGAAGAGTTGACAGAGTTGTATAAGATCCGCCATCGCAAGTCCACTGCTTATTACCCCAGAGCCAACGGCCAAGTCGAAGTCACGAATCGCATCCTCTGCTCGATTCTGACAAGGACGATTGCCGCACATAATTGTGATTGGGACGATCGACTTACAGAGGCCCTCTGGGCATACAGAACCTCCCATAAAGCAGCAATAGGACAGACACCCTTCCAGCTGGTGTATGGAACAGAAGCTATTTTTCCGGTTGAACTGGAATTACCCTCTTTAAGAGTGGCTATCAAAGAGCATTTGGGGGATGATGATTCACTGCAACGCCATCTCCTGCACCTGGAATGTTTGGACGAAATTCGTAGGATGGCTCTACAGTGCATGGAAGCCACGCAAGCTCGACGCAAGGCTTACCATGACAGTTTCATCAAGCACAAGGAGTTCAAAGAAGGTGATTTGGTCCTAGCCTATGATTCACGTTTTGGCAAGTTTCCTGGTAAGCTCCAGCAGCGGTGGATGGGCCCCTATAAGGTACTTGCAGTCAACCCTAATGGTTCTGTCCAAGTGCAGACCGTTGATGCCTCTGATGATCCCTTTCTGATCAATGGATATCGCTTGAAGAAGTACTTCCCTCCTTGGGGATCTTGACAATTATGGACACTTGATCCTTTCCCTCGTTGGCGCGGCACTGCACTTCTTATGCTGCTACTTCTAATAGCCGTTCTTCAGCCACTTCTGATGAGGTGGACGCAACCCTGTGTCCCCTCAAAACCCCTTTTCAACCTTGATCTCTTATCCTCTATTTTCCACCAGCGACAGTGGCGAGGTGGGTTCTGACAAATGGTCTTTCTACCATGCCCTTGCTCAATATTGAAAAAAAAAAAAGAGAAGAAAAAAAAAAACAAAACATATCGGTCATGGGAGAAAAGGACTTAGGTCCCTGTCATGCCGACCTATTCTTCGGGAAAAGGTGGAAACACCCTCGGGAATAGGGAAAAAAAAAAAAACACAAAGAAGAAAAAATAAAAACAAGAAAAACAAATCTGTTATGAGAAAAAAAAGGAAGCAATTCCCTGTCATAGCAGGCCTCGTTCCAGAGAAAGGTGGTAAACACCCTTGGGCGAGAAGCTGACTGTGGAAAAGGTGGTAACACCCAGCAGTCCAAAAAGTGGATTCATTAATTGATATTCCCAGGATCCAATTCCGAAGCTGCCTCCCTTGGTACGCTGTGTCTTGGGTCTTTCTGCAGAGCGTCTAACTGTCCTCCAGCAGATGACATGTCCTATTCAATACAATGTTCGATTTAATGGCTACCTCCCTGGGTACGCCTCTTCAACACCTGATGACACGATCTTCATCGACAAACAATCAAGTGATGTGAGCTTTCATCCTAACTGGATGGGGAAGTGAGTATGGGTTGCCCTCTATATCTATCAACAGAGAGTGAGACAGAGGGTGGGTCGAGAGACCAGTCTTTTCCCTTCAAATCAAATGAGAGGTGAGAAGTGTGAATGAAGTGTTGCACGCACGGGATGGGCCTCTCAATGCACAACGCACGATTTGTTTCTGTGCACTGCACCATAAGGCTCCCTGGCTTTCCTTCTTGCACTGTATGCCGGCACAGGGCGGGATGCACAGTTGCACCATCAAATGCGCACAAGGCATACAACCTTTGCACAAGTGACTGTGAGGATTATATCAATGGGTTTCAAGAAAAGGCTGCCCTTCTGTATCTATCAACAGAGAGTGAGACAGAGGGTGGGCTGAGTGTGACTGGAGTTTCTTCAATCACTTACCGAGAGATGAGATTGAGGGACGTTACGACACTTGGAGTCAGGTATGTTCCACTTTCCCTGTGCACCCACGGGATGGGTCTTTACCGTCATCACAAGACACGTCACCCTGTTCTGTACACTGCACTGTAAGGCTCCCTTGCCTTCCTTCTTGCACCTATGCCAGACGGGTTGGACGCACTAATGCACCATCAACTGTGCACCCTGGCATACTCCTTCTGCACCATTCCCCCTTGTTGATTCCTCAACCGGGTATGAGATATGGGTCTTAATCCTTATTCCTCAAGAGATATTAGTCATGGGGCGAGTGACTGTTCTTTCATTCCAATTGAGTGACTGTGAGTTGAGTGTAGTATCCCTCATCATCGACGAATTTCCTGTGATTCCTTTCATCAGCTACCTCCCTGGGTGCTGCCGCGTGGTCCCTTCCATGACGGACGTGTGCCGAGAAGATGCCTTGGTACCTCCAGACGCCGACAACAACACTGGACGTGCCATCGACACTCACCCTTACTTTGATCCTCAACAAAATGGGCCAAGTTTTTCTAACCCTACACTTTGGGTTCTTCGTGACGTTCATGTTTTAAGTGTGGGAACGTTAGTGGATGGTCTATGGCGTGGTCCTAGGTCCCTGTTGCTCGGTTAACCCTATCCGTTAAGGTCTTAAGTGTGGGGACGCGTCCCTGTGTGTCTACATTGCATATCCTTTGCATATACCTTACCCTGCTCATGCATGAATGCCTTGCCTTGTTTTTACCTTCATGGGATCCCTTTCCACCCATCCGGTTATGTTCCACCCACCCTTGGGGCTCTTCCCTTGCGGTTTTCCTTCATTTCCTACTTTTGAGGTCCTGCCATGTGAATGCATCCTATGTTCACCAAAGTCCCAATCCAACTTTATAGCCCTGTTCCTCCCTTTGAACTGATCATTTTTCCTTTTTACCTACCCTTATTCCGGTGCACGATTTTTGAGTTATTAATTTGTGAAGCATTTTGCGCAATTTAGTCGGTTTCCCATGTGAACACGCTTTTCTTGCTTCGAAACTATGATCTGACGTCCTAGCCCTGCCAACCACTTTTCCCCTGACATTTTTCCTTTTTATTCCGCATCATTCCGATACACGGTTTGTCCATTATTAATTTTCCGGTTTTTTAAGACTTTTTCGTGCGTATTTTTGACACTTTTCCATGTGAACCTGTCCTGTTTGCATTGGACTTCCAATTTAATTCGACAGCTGTGTCCCCTGTGCCTTCCCCCACCTTTTTCCTTTTTCCTCCACCCTCTTTCGACTTCTGGATTTTTTATTATTAATTTTTACATGTGTTTTCGGAAGTCTTTTTGGTGTTTTTCACATGTGAAACCCTCCTATTTCCACCGAAACTGCGTTTTAACGTGATAAGCCTGTGCCACTCCTTCCTGCAGACATTTTTTATTCTTACTGCATGTCATTCCGGTGAACGGTTTGTCCGATATTAATTTCCGATCCCATTTTTAGGTTTGTTTTTTGGGCTTTTCCCATGTGAACGCGTCTTATCTCCGTCAGAATTATGTTTTGATGTGATAGGATTGTCGGGCATATCTTTCTGCACAGTTTTCCTTTTTTCTGCACCTCGTTCCGCTGCACGGATCTTTTGATATTAATTTTTAATTGCGTTTTTTGGTTCGTTTTTTGGGTTTTTTGCATGTGACCGTCCTTTACCCCCCCCGGAACCTCCGTCATATATTTTTCTTGTTTTCCCCCTGCCGTCCTGCCCACTTTTTGTTTTTACACTATGTCGTTTTGACGTCCGGATTGGGAGTTATTAACTTTTCTTTATTTTTACGTGCATTCGCGCGCTTGTTTTGCGCATGAACGCGCCCTTTTTCGATTTTACGCGTCTCCACGTGCCCCGGTCGTGTCCGCATGACCCGTCCCGTCATCCCAACGCCATTTCAATCCCGTCACGGTAAATTTTTTTACCCCGCCCCGCGCACGTGCGCAGGACGGGTGTATGCGCCTTTTGGCCCTCCCTCTACCCCCCCTTGGCCCTGCCCACCCCCCTTGGGCCCTGACCACTTACCCTGCCCACCCCTTCCCCCCAACCGCCCGACCCCTTCCCTCCAACCCCCTCCCTCTCCCTCTTCTCCCTGCGTACTCCTCCTCCCTCCTCCTCCATCTCCCTCCTCCATTCCCTCCTTTCTCTTCTCCTTCCCTCCCCCCTCCTCCTTTCTCCTCCTTCCCCCCTTCTCCTCATTCCCCTCTCTCTTCCTCTTCGCCCTCCTGCCCGCTGCCGCCTGCACAGGCGGCCGAAGCCGCAGGCGCCGCCCCAGGAGTCGCCGCCCTCCCGCCTCCAGTCGACGTCCGCGCCCGCCCTCCCGCCTCCAGTCGCTGCGCCGACAGACGCCCGTCCCGCCCAGGCCGCTGCGACGCCTTCGTCCCGCCTAGGCCGCTGCGATGCCTTCGTCCCGCCGCCGTCGCCCCAGGCCGCCGTCAGACGCCCGTCCCGCCGTCGCCGCTCGCCTTCGTCCCGCCGCCCCGTCACGTTCCGCTCGCCTCCGCCCCGGTCAACAGCCGCCCGCCGCCGCTCCTCGGCCGTGCCACCGCCCGCCGCCCGCCTCCCTCTTCCTCCTCCCCTTCCTCCTTCACCTCCACCTCCTCCACCACTCAGTCACCAGGTTTGCATCTAACTAACTGTGGTTAATACTAACCCTAGTTAGTTAACTAACCTAACTAGGTTAAACTAACCCTAACTAGGATTAACTAGAACCCCACCCCCTAACCCTAAATTAACCCTAGTTAGTTCACTAACCCTAACCCTAGTTGACTAACCTAACCCCACCCCCTAACCCTAAATTAACCCTAGTTAGTTCACTAACCCTACCCTAGTTAAACTAACTCTAGCCTAGTTACACTAACCCTCCTTAGGTTAGTCCCCACAGACCTAACTTAGTTGATTAACCTACCTTGACTAACCTACCCTGACTAACCTAACCTGACTAACCTAACCTGACTTGACTTCCTGTGACTATCATGACTTACCCACACTAACCAGACTTAACTGACTTATTTCTACTTGACTTATGTGATTAACATGATTTATGTGATTTAATTAATTTCTAACTTAATTTTTCCAAAAAAAAAAATTCAGAAATATTTCTAAAAATTCCCTTTGCTTTTTGCCAATTTTTGGGAGTTTGTCCGCTGGAAATTACTCACCCTAAAATTTCTGAAAATTACATATTTCCTCATTTAACCCCCAAATTGCCTATAAATGTAGAAAATTCATTTAAAAATCGTAAAAAATTCTTTAAAAAAATCTAAAAAAATTCTCAAAAATTCCCCTCACCTCCCTTGATCATTTTCCATTTATTCAACCATAAATAATCACAACTTAACCCAAAAAAAAAACAAAAAAAATACTAAAAAATAATTAAAAAAATCAAAATAAAAATAAAAAACCAACAAACATCAACTCCACACATCCGCTAAGGTGTTGTCTTTGTTGTTTCGTCAGTGGTCTTTACTTTTCCTTTACTGGATTCACTTCTTTTGGGGGACTCTTCCGTGCGCATTTCTGTATTACATACACACCCCTTCCAGGTATTTATTTTATGTGTTTTATTTATTTTCATTTCCCCCTTCATCACAAATTAATTGTTAAAATGAACTCTTTATTCACCCACAGTTTCTACGCGCATTCGCGCTCAACACACATACTTTTTAATTAAAATAAACCAGCCGTTCACTTAGCACGCGCTACGTACGCTACAGAGGCACTTTAAATTTTTTAATTAAAATAATCCAGCCGTCACATGAGCACGCGCTGGCAAAAAAGCGCTCCACATCACCTTAATTTGTAATCAATGAATTGCATTTAGAGACCCAGTCGGGAATCGAAGTCCGGGAATCGAATAAACGCACCGGTTTAACCTAATAATTGGTAATTTAATTTATAATAAGGAACCGCCGTTTTCTTGCTAAGGTTTATCACCTAATAAAAATTCACCCATTTTTACTAATTGATTAAAATCAACCCTTCATTAAATTAATTCCCCCCTCACTGCACTTACTTCCCCTTTTTAATGAACCGTTTCGAGGGATGGGTATGCGCCATCATTAGTGTTATTTTCCATGGTCCAGTCTTGGTTTATCAACGATATAGTCTTGATATGTGTCGGATGTGGTATTGTTTTGGTTTTCTGTCTTTGTTACGGTTCAGGGTACGGTATGCAGTTTTTTTTCTTTTCTTGCCTGGTACGGGGTTCAGGGTGTTTGTCTGCTGCATCGCATGAAGCTTTCGGTCGCATTTGTCTCAAGGTCATGTCAAATTTTTTCTAGAATGTGGTTTGCTTGGGGTTAGTTGGTCGAGTCACGTTTTATTGGTTATTCTCTTATCCTTGGTTTTTGTCTGTTGCTTTGCAGGCATTCTCCTTGATTGTCTGTGTTTGTGGTGTGTGTGTAACCATCTGAATGGCGCCTTCTCATGCTCCTCCCCCTATCCAGTACGTCCCATTAGTTAGTAGGGATTACTCTTCCCTACTTACTTTTGAGCCTCTCACGAAGGCGGGACTTGCTGCTTTTGTGGCCACTCCTTTTCCATTGCTTCCAGAGGATCCGTCGTTATGTGATGAGTTCCTGGCCTCTTACAGCAAGAAGACAGGATTAGTCCAAGGAATTTCTATGACTTTGACATCTCGAGGCCTAGGGAAGGCTCTGTCTCTACCCTCCAAAGGTGAACCTTTTGTGACCACTCGTCAGCTCTTCTCTAATGAAGAGATTCTGAAGCTGTTGCAAAAGCAAACAAGGGAAATGCTGGATGTTAAGAAGGTGATAAACTCTTCAGGAGTTTCCTTTTCTATGATCACTGATCCCGTATGGAAGACGATGTGTCAGTTCCTTCAGGACAGGTTTATGCCTGCCAAAACGCCATCCCATTATTTATCCAAATAGCTTTTCACAGCTTCCAGGATGGTGTTGAAAGGAGTTGCTATTGATTGGAGCACTTACCTCCTCACTAAAATGGATCAGCATTTTGTTAAAGTCACCAGGGATAATGTTACCAATGTTACATATGGATCATATTTGTCTGCCTTCTTGACCTATTCAGGTTTACAGAAGACTGTGCCTCCACCTCCTCCATCAGATCCAGTACCTCCTCCTCCACCTTCCGAAGAGTCAGAACCCATTGACATAGTAGATGGGCAGTGGAAAGGAAGCTAGGAAGGTAGAAGGACAATGGGAAAAAGGGCCTAGGCTATGGCCGGCCATGTAAAAAAGAGGAAAAGGGGATGATTGCCCAAAAAGGGATTTAGGGTTTTGTATATAAAGTTGAAAAGTGAATGAGAAGCTCATTCTTGTGTGTGGCCAAAAGTAGCTCTCCTCTTCCTCTTCTTCTTCTTGTTCTTGCTTGCTTGAGCTTGTGCTTGAGAGAGGGAGTGTGAGAGTGTTAGGGAGTGAGTGTGTGAGGGTGAGGGACGGAGGAGGAGAAGCTCTCCATCTTCTCCTCTCTTCTTCTCTTCTCTTCTCTTCTCTTATCTTGCTTGCAGCAATGGAGCTTGGAGGGTGGAGCTTGAGGATGGAGCTTGCTTGAAGCTTGCACTTGGATCGTGGAGCTACCGGAGAGCGCGGGAGAGGAGGTAACTTGAATGGCATGGAGGTAAGCTCACTACACCCGTAGATATGGATGGCGCGTCGGCTATGTGAGAGGTAGCCATTAGTTCTCAGCTTGGAACGCTTGAAATAATAAGCGGTCCGAGGGTCTTGGCGGTTGAGCGAAGGCTCCCACAAGAGATGGCTTAGGATTTGAATTTGTGTTTGATGGTAAAGCAGGGGGTCGAGTCCAGGATTTACGAAGAGAAGAAGAAACAAAACGATTTTGATTGAATCTTCAAAAGTTAGAATTGAATTTCTTTGTACTAAAGTTATTGTTAGTTGGAAGTTGTTATGGTCACTTTTCTCATCCATGAATTTTATCTTTAGCATAATGGGCCAAAGAAATCACATCTTTCAAAGTATTTGACTTAAACATGTTCACTTCCACATAGATGTGACCAAGAAAACCGGACATATACTTGCGCTTGTGGATCGTCTCAGGAATATCTTCAAGCATTCGAAGTTGCAATAAGGCACTCTAGAAATGCTCAGTATATTGTGGAATGGATTCACGATCTCTTTGTTGCAAAAGACCCAATGTTTAATTACTTTTTCATGGAATTGAGGTGGAAGAAAATTCTGTAATATTTTCTTTTGAAAGGCCTCCCAAGTCCACCATAACAATGCTCTGTCCAACTAGATGGTTACTGACACATTTGAGTTTATCTTTCTCAACATACTGCTCTTTATGGAAATAATCATCAAACTGATTGATAAAAGTGAGAAGAATTTTTTGTCACGTTGTCCATTAAAAGTACGGAATTCGAAAATTCTTTTACTTATCTCGGTTCTTTCTTGAGAGATTGTGCTTTGAGTGTCACGTCAGTTGTACGTCAAATAACATCTTCGGGTTGTGCTCCATCTTGATCGACAGTGGATCGTTGAAAAGTAGCCAGTTGAGCCTGCAAAGTTTGGCGTGCTCTTCGTTCCTCTTGAAGTTGCATAATAATTAGGTCCAATTTTTTCTTCATTGTTGATTCTGGTAAATTACCTTTGGCCATAAAATCTTCCATGTTTTGATTGGACATCCTAGAAAATATCAAACAACCTCACACACTCAAAATCTTGTTAGAGGAATGAGCATAGCTCAAGTTTGGGTTCACAAGACCTTTTTTTAAAATAAAAAATATGGCTTTTTGCGATCTTGCTTCTTTTGGGGGTACGATAATTCGTGAAGGTCTTCTTCCAAGTATATAAATCTTCCGTATAGTCTGTGTAGACAATCTGCTTGTTGGAAATTGACTTTGTCACAGCGTAGGTATGAAGAAAGGCTTGCTGAAGGTGCAAAGTGGGTTCAAGATTGGTTGTGTGTGAACTTCCACTATGGAGGGAGTTTAGAATTGAAATCTTTAAGCTTTAGTAATCTTTAAAGCCTTAAGCTTTAGAAAAGATTAATGAAATTTAGCTAAACAATTAGGAGGAGAGGACGTCGTGGCTGGATTTAATGCCGTCGTGAACATGCTACCACCAGGATTGCTAAAGTCATGAAGAGCTTAAGCTTTCTAAAGCTTAAAAGCTAATCTTAATGAAGTTTGGGAAGTGGTCCTAAAAACAAGCATATTGATAAAAGAGCTTGGGAAGTGGTCCTTCATCGCCAAAGAGTGGTCCTTCGCAATCCAACAGCACAGCAGGGGTTCTTCACCGCGCTAGAAACACGTTGGTATTGACAATTCATCGTGAAACTTCTTGTAGAGCATGTTTGTTCCAGGAGCTTCGCCTTCGCGCGAGATGGTAAGCGATTGGAAGCCCTTGATCTAAGTTTTGCTCTAATACCACTAATGTGCAAATCAGATAATGGATGTGTGCGTAGTGAGCGTCGAAAGGTCCCCAAGAACAAAGAACTCTATATAAACTCATAAAAGCAAGAAGAGAGTTTATACAACATGAGGCAAAAAGACAAATTGGGTACAATCTCTCCACATACCTTGTGTGAGCACTCCATAAGGCATGTATTTATAAATTTATTAATCTCCAAGCTAAAAAATAGCCCAATTTACAATCAGCATGCTTTGTATTTTGTGTATGCTTTTGACCAAATAAAGAATAAAGTGGTTGGACATCCCAAAAGTCAGGATATGTCCAAATACAATATCCAATAATGAAATATTTAAATCGAGCATCTATGTGCATACAAAACAATAAATATTTATCAAGCACTTCAATAAATAAGTGCGTCTAAATAAATATTAGCGCCACACCTTTAATGATAAGACGTGCGCCCATCAAAAATAATAATTTATTTTAGGTAATCTGAATACACGCCATCGCCCAGTGCTTCCCAATACCACCGTTGCCTGCTCTATACATCAACTGAAGCATTCACAATTGTTAGGAAATAATAAAATTAAACCGACAAAAGTGAATACCTAGCAGTCTTCAGCTACAAAATAAATAAATAGATTGGAACTCTCTCGTCCTAACCTTAATTTAATACGAGTGCACTCTAAACTCATAATAGTCCATTAATTTAAGTATGTATTTTGCGGAATCGCCCGCTGTGGAATCATCCACGTGCACATCAAATTAATCTGACACCCGAAAATGATATGCATCCCCGTCAACTTCTTGCACAAGGAATCCACCTTATGTACGAGCCTCGACAAATAAATATAGTGATCCAGGTTTTTTTACAACCCGGATTATTACCACAAAATTTTGGCCAAAGCCCCTATCAAGAGCTTACCATATCACTTTGGGTTTACTCTTCAAGCACTAGGTATGCTACATTGCTTCTTGATTACGATAACTCTAGCAAATGGGGGGAAGAAGTTCTTAGAAGGCATGTCAATGTAAAGGGTAAAAGGGATGGTTATCTTAGTGAAGATGAAAATGGATTACACCTAGGAGTTGAGTGAATGCATAGATTTTTCAAAGGACTAGCCTCCAACTACACATGGGCCCCGTCTGCATCACTAAGATTTGGAATCTATCACCATCATTAGAGGACACCTCACCCTAGCATACAAGTCAATATCCACATCATGGTATCATTTGGATCTTACATAAAAGCTTACAAGCATGGACCCCTTTTGTCACATGCTTATATGTATTTATATACATATGGGGGACTAAAGTCCAAGCAGCTTTTGAAAGCCATTTTTTATAATCTCAATAACTCCCAAGAAAAAGCGAATTTCAAGAAAATTCACGCTAAGGCCGATCGGTTTCGACCTGGAATACAAAGTTGCAGAAGAAACTTTTTCCAAATTCCTCACGGATTTGAAGTTACGAAGGCGCAGACTGCTGGCTACATGCAATTTTCTTCTCTCTTTCATCACACCAACTTTCCACTCTGTCCTTCTTGTAAATATGTTATAATAATGTGCTTTGGGCACCCACCTCTAGCTCCATTTTTCTTTGTTGTCTACCACCACCCTTGGCTTCTTGCATGGTGACCAAGGTGGGGACTTGTCCCATTCACTATGCTCCATATTTTCAAAGATGCCATACATCATCTAGGATTATGTTAATCAAGAAGATTAGCTTAATCTAATCCCTCATGAAGGCTATATAAAGAGCCCATGGAGAATGAAAGGGAAGGGAAGAAGAAGAATGACAAGTCCATGAGAGCATTCTAGAATACCCTCATCTCTTTGAGGGAAGCTATGAGTGAGTTCTTTTATTATGTAGCATAATGGCAAGCTTCCTCTACCTCTTCTCCTATTATCTCCATCTCTTCTCATCTTCTCATTCCATGTAGCATAATGGCAAGCTTCTTCTACCTCTTCTCCTCTTGTCTCCCTCTCCTCTCATCTCTCTCTCTTATATTCCAATATGGTGTCTAGCACATATATTCTCTCTTGTAAATTTGTGTCTTGGTTCTCTTGATTCTCTTTGAGAAATGGGATGTCCTAGCCCATCCTCCCTTTGGCTAGGTGGTGCCCCTCTTTAGTTCTCTTAGTGAGGATTGGAGGTTGGATGGGTAAGAGGCAACCCGTTCATCATTTCAGCCCTCATTTTTGGTGCCCCCGCTGAGGACATTCTCAATCACAATTCTCTACCTCCTTATGTGGAATGATACAACACATGGTGGTGCATCCTCTACAACAAGTTCCCCAAGCGGCTCTTCCTCAACGCCTTCACCAACTATTTTTGAAGCTGGTCCAAGTCCACGACTCCCAAAATTGTCTCCTAAGGAAGCTCAAGAAAGAAAGTATGCCTATCGGATGATGGCACGCATGCGGGTAAAAGATGTTCACTTTAGAAATTCCATTATCTCGCAAGGGAAAAAAATATGTTGCCATCAATTGCTAGGTTCTCATAATTGTGGTGAGTGTTTTGCAAACAAAGTGAAAGCCCTTCCGAGAGGTCCTCGTCTCCAAATCATCAAATCCCTCTCTCTCTCTGGCCTAATCCACATCAAAGGAGGACAACTATGCATGAACGGTGTGGAGTTTTGTAGAAGTGCAAAGTATGGAGACTACCTTCAACTGTTGTTAGCTCAAAGGTTGGGTGTGGTTGAAAAGGTGGCCATCACACCTTATGAAATATATGTCACCGAGGATGGACACACCAAGGCAAGAACAATCACTGGTGAGCAAATTCTCCGTATAGCAAAGTTGGTGGGTTCCAAAAAGAAACACTCTTGAAAAATCCTTCATAATTCAAGAAAGTGCATTCCCTCTACTCCCTTAAGTAGTCTCCACTCATCATGAATAATAATAATGGCCCGAGTTTCTACACCTTCCACTCTGTACAAAACATCCGAGTTAATGTATGCATCAGTAGGAAGATTTTCTTCCAGCAGCGTCTTGTCATGTACTTTGGGGCTGAAAGATTAAGGGAGATTCTTGTATCACCAGAACCTATAATCTTCCCAATGCTAGACTACAATGCATCCTTCAATCTACATGTATTTATCCTATTATAATAGTTTCTCATGAATCAGAACGAGTTGTATGGACCTATCCGTCCACTTGCTATGCAAACTGTGCATATTGTAGCTAACACAAAGCTTAGATTCCAAGGCATTATTAGAAGCATACTGGGGCCTAGACGTCTTGTTGAAATCAATGCATCTGTGAACCCATTCATCCTTCCCCTTATAAAATACAACTTAAGTCTAGACGTTTTCATCTTCATACTCTACTAAGGCAACATGGCATTTCCAAGTTTTTTTGGGCACAAAGGGGAGAAAGCTCTAGACTTTTTGGATGACTTAGAAATGGCATTCCTAGTCACAGGCCAGGATGATGAAGCAACCAAAGTACGGGCCTTTCGTTTAGTTCTAAAGGGTGATGCTCGAGTGTGGTATCAAGCTCTCTCAGAGGCTACAAGGGGTAATTGGGAGGATCTCAAGACCGCATTCATGCACAAGTACCAAGATGCAGAGCCACCTGAAGATATTTGGAGACAGCTCTTAGATCTTCGCCAAACCATAGCAGGGGAGTACCAAGCATATGAAGGCATGTTTATAAAATTGTGGGATAAATGGACAGCATCTTTAGCCGAGGGAGAAAGAGTACCTAATTGCCTTAAGAAAGATTGTTTTTTAGCCGGACTCCATCCTTTACTAAGGGAGAAGGTCAAAGGAAAGTTTCCCACATCCTATGAAGAATCAGTCATTTATGCGAGGGAGAAAGATAGAAAATTGAAGTATCAAGCCCAGTTGAAGGGGGGAGTTGAGCCCGTGCAGGTTTTACCAACCATGCCAAGGACTAGAGAAATAGCAGAGGCCCTACCTGAACCAGAGATACCACAGCAAGAGCTCCTACAACGCATTACTAATCAACTTGAAAGCCTTTCATTAAATTTGGTGCAAGGAGTACGACCCCCTCCCCTCATAAATGAAGGCAATCGAGGTCCAAGGAGACAAGAAAGAGAGTATGTTTGCTATAATTGTGGGGAGACTGGCCATGGTATGTACTTTTGCCCTCATCCCAGGCGTTTTCCAGGAAATGGGTTCCAACCAAGAAGGAGAGGACAACAAGTGACACCACCTAGGGAAAGGTTTGTTCCACCGAATCCAAGGCCTCCACCACCGGTTCAAGTTCTCCAGCATCCTCGACCACTTGCAGAGGTGCCGCCCTTGCTTGTTCAACCGCCAGAGAATCATGATGTTAGGATAATTAGTTTAGATGAGAGTGATGTCAAAGGGAAGGACAAAGTAGTAGAGGTTGAAGCAATGCCGGTGAAGAAAGCCCGTAGAATTGAGAGAATGGAGCCTACACCACCAAAGGAGATTGAAAATGTGGAAGAGGAGGCAGAGTCATCAATGGCTGCAAAGACACGCAACAGTAAAAAGAGGAGGGCTCGCTCACGCCGACACATTGAGCCAGATGATTTTTCCCTGGGTAAAGGTACTAAAGCTTATGATTTGCTTGCTGATGTGAAGAATCAAGGGCCAAAAATTTCATGGCCACAATTACTACATCTATCTCCAACAGTGCGACGACAATGGTCAAAGATGGTAAGCATTAGACCCATGAAGAATAGACATGTGAATGCAATCCAGGCTAGAAAGATGAAAGATATTGTGCCTCTAGTGGAAGCCGAAATCAATGGACAGAGAGTGTCAAAGACATATGTGGATGGAGGTGCAGAGATTTGTGTCATGACGGAAAAGTCGATGCATCGTTTGGGATTAGAGGTAAATGAAACTACTAAATTTGGGGCCAAAATGGCTAACAATGTAGTAGTAAATTGTTTGGGAGTTATAAAGAAAGTCAAGGTAAAGGTGTGTGGAGTGCAATTGGAACTTGACATGTATGTGATGCCACTGAAGGGGGACGGCTATCCGCTCATTCTTGGGCGACCATGGCTAATGGGAATGAAAGCCAAACAAGATTGGGAGACATGGGCTTTAGAGCTAAGGCCACAAAAGGGGCTGTATAAAAAATGGAAGAGCACTATCTACAACATGAAGGAGGGCCGACAGGAGGATCTTGTGTTAGAGACCACCGCTGATGAATGGAGTTCCAGCGAGGGTTGGTCATCTATGACAGAGGGAGAGTCTTCTAATGAGGAGGAAGAAAGCTCTCTAGAAGTGATGGGGATTACATTAAAAGGGCCTTCTGGTAGTGAATTCCGCAGCAGCTTCCAAAGGTCGAGAAGGAGGGGTTAGAAAAAATGTTGGCTAAGGATCTATCAGTTGAGGAGAAGGCAGCCTACATGGAAGTGGTGATAAAACACTCTGCACTTTTTATTTCTGATTATGAACACATCACAAGTGTGACAGTAGTACAACATCACATTAATCTAAAAGAGGGAGCACGGCCAGTGGTGCAGCGACTACGACGGTTGGGAGTAGTTCAACAAAACGCTCTACTCACTGAGGTGCAACGACTTTTGAAGGCAGGCTTCAAGCACTAGGTATGCTACATTGCTTCTTGATTACGATAACTCTAGCAAATGGGGGGAAGAAGTTCTTAGAAGGCATGTCAATGTAAAGGGTAAAAGGGATGGTTATCTTAGTGAAGATGAAAATGGATTACACCTAGGAGTTGAGTGAATGCATAGATTTTTCAAAGGACTAGCCTCCAACTACACATGGGCCCCGTCTGCATCACTAAGATTTGGAATCTATCACCATCATTAGAGGACACCTCACCCTAGCATACAAGTCAATATCCACATCATGGTATCATTTGGATCTTACACAAAAGCTTACAAGCATGGACCCCTTTTGTCACATGCTTATATGTATTTATATACATATGGGGGACTAAAGTCCAAGCAGCTTTTGAAGCCATTTTTTATAATCTCAATAACTCCCAAGAAAAAGCAAATTTCAAGAAAATTCACGCGAAGGCCGATCGGTTTCGACCTGGAATACAAAGTTGCAGAAGAAACTTTTTCCAAATTCCTCATGGATTTGAAGTTACGAAGGCGCAGACTGCTGGCTACATGCAATTTTCTTCTCTCTTTCATCACACCAACTTTCCACTCTGTCCTTCTTGTAAATATGTTATAATAATGTGCTTTGGGCACCCACCTCTAGCTCCATTTTTCTTTGTTGTCTACCACCACCCTTGGCTTCTTGCATCATGACCAAGGTGGGGACTTGTCCCATTCACTATGCTCCATATTTTCAAAGATGCCATACATCATCTAGGATTATGTTAATCAAGAAGATTAGCTTAATCTAATCCCTCATGAAGGCTATATAAAGAGCCCATGGAGAATGAAAGGGAAGGGAAGAAGAAGAATGACAAGTCCATGAGAGCATTCTAGAATACCCTCATCTCTTTGAGGGAAGCTATGAGTGAGTTCTTTTATTATGTAGCATAATGGCAAGCTTCCTCTATCTCTTCTCCTATTATCTCCATCTCTTCTCATCTTCTCATTCCATGTAGCATAATGGCAAGCTTCTTCTACCTCTTCTCCTCTTGTCTTCCTCTCCTCTCATCTCTCTCTCTTATATTCCAATATGGTGTCTAGCACATATATTCTCTCTTGTAAATTTGTGTCTTGGTTCTCTTGATTCTCTTTGAGAAATGGGATGTCCTAGCCCATCCTCCCTTTGGCTAGGTGGTGCCCCTCTTTAGTTCTCTTAGTGAGGATTGGAGGTTGGATGGGTAAGAGGCAACCCGTTCATCATTTCAGCCCTCAATAGTTTTACAAAATCCACCACAAAACCTCATGAAATCCACAGTGGAAAATAAATATAGTTTTACAGAATCCACTGCAAAACCTCACGGAATCCATCGTGGTCTCACAGAATCCACTGTGGAATATGCCTCTTCGCATCAAGTTTTCATGAAGCCCCCTCTCTCTCCCTTTTTCTTTCTCTCCCTCCTCTCGTCCTCTCCCTCCCTTCTTCTCTCCATTTTTGTCTCTCCCTCTCTTTGAAAGCATCTCCTCACAACCAAAAATAAAGGGAGAAAAGAAGAAAATACAAAACCAAAGAAAGGAGAGGTAATGTACCTACCTCAAAGGATTGAAGTTGAAACCCTTAACACCTCCCTCCTTCACTTTTGTGGCTTCCCTCCTTTTTCTCATTTGTACCCTTCTCCTTCTTCTTCATGAACGGTGATAGCAGTGACAGAGGTCGTGGTGAGCTCTCCCTCTTTCTCTCTCTCTTCCTCTCCCTCTCTCTCTAAAAGATGTAAGTTCTCTTAATCTCTCTTTTGTTTTCTTTCGCAATTGGTCTACAAAAAATCCATGCTCAAGTTTTCAATTCCTTTCTTTCTTAGTATGCTATCAGTTTTTGCATTGCAATATGCATTATAAACCATCACTATTTGCATCACAATTTTCATCGCAATGTACATTGCAATCCACGTCACTACAACAAAATTATGATGCACATTGTAATGCCCATTGTGATGCTGCTAATTTACATTAAAAATGAGCAACCTTATTTGCCCATTCCCTTGTAGTGTGATGGCCTTTCAGAAGGATGATGTGGAGGAGAGAGAGTGTTTAGAAGAGAAGCGAGCAAAGAAATTTAAAGACATCCAAACTATAGAGGAAATGAGTTCTTAGTATATAGTTTTCGATGCCTTCGCTCTTGCTCATATAGTGTAAAATAATAATCCATACATTGAGGTTTCTCTCACTACTAATAGTCTTAGTGTGAGCTGTTCAGCTAGTAGAGGAAAAAATAAATGTGCTTTATGAACTTTGAAATGAACTCACAAACTACATCTATATGGGTGGTTATATTCGCACCACAAGACTCATGTCTTGCATTCACACTATAAGTTAAACACATGTCTATTTGCACAAAGTAAACACATTTATAAATACTTATTCTAGTACATAAAATTTAGGGAGCTAGTTGCATAGTTATAGTTCCATTTAGACGTGTCCCAATTATGCCACATGCAACTTCCTAGTATTTTCTCAATTAATCATTCACATCAACAATATCTAACAATTACACACAAACTCACAATATTGTATTAAAAAATGAATAAACATTCATCCTAGAAGATTCACTACCTTTGAATAGTAGAAAATCATCCATTTTTCATGGCCTTATAGGCAACAAGTGAGTGGTTAATCATCCTTAATCATTCATCATTGTATTTCTAGCATATGGATCAACTATTATATTGATCTTCATATTGTTACTAATGTCAAATTGTAGGTCCAAGATTGTAGATTTGATTTTAGAACTCACTGATAGTAATCTCATCATTACATAGTATAACTGCACTATCATTATGTTCATTAACTCACTAAGTATGGCTTTATCTAGCTAATCGAATATGTGAATCAATGGAGGGATGTCAAGTCAAGACTAACTAATGTTTTACGGCTAATTTCTTAAAAAACTCTTCTGAAATCTCGAGTCTCAACAATCTCTTCTAGATTCTGAGTCCTAACTCCTGACCTATTAGTGAAGCTCTTGTCAATAGTATACAAGATCTCAATGCAATCAATAGAAATTGACTGCTCACTGAGTGTCAATTGTTTGATTACTTGACTACTTACGAGTGGACATTCGTTGCTTCCCACCGATGGACAATGAAATCAAGAACTTTTGGAGCTATCCACAGAGGCTTCATACAGTCAGAGTAGTACGATTGAGAAGTCTAATTCTTGCCCTAAGAATATGCAGTCTCTTAATCACTCTGCTAATCACCCTATTGCAAACAATACATGACAGTTACACAGTATACTCGGCATGAGAAGTAAATAAGCAGCTATGGATATTCAGAAAATGCGGCAAAGATAGTCTATAACAATAGTCTGCAAGATCTCAATGCAATCAATAGAAACTGCTTGTCGAGTGTCAATTGTTTGATTACTCGACTGCTTACAGGTGGCACAAGGAACTTTTAACACTTTCCCATACAGTAACAAAAGAGAGTTTTTCTAGATACTTATCAAAGTATCTAGAAAAAGTTTCAACTAGTAAAAGTGGAACACTTTACAAGTTAATGATATAGTAAAATATTTCTATATAGAATTTTTTTTTAAATTTTAGTGTGATGATCTAGTAAAATATTCCTAGATGAGAAAACTAGTTAGTACCATAGATATAGTAAAAATTTCCTATATAAAAAAACTAGTTGGAACCATTAATACAAGTTTGTACCATAGATACAGTAAAGTTTACCTATATAAGAAAACTAGTTTGAACCATTAATATAAGCTAGTACCACACTAGTATATCATGTTAAGAAAAATAATCACAATTTGTTCAGAATGTTGTATTATTAGCAATAGAATTGTGATTGAATCCACTAAAAAAGTTGTCATAAACACTACCTTTTCTCTACTTCACCATGCTCTACAGCACGTAAGGTCGATCTAGAGTTGTTATCATCTTCAGATCTACTCCACCATTAAAAAATTTAAGTCTTGTTGGCTCTTCCTAAGCCTCCCTTCCTTTTATTTGAAATGTAGATCCTTGCTGCTTCACCAACAGTGGTGTCCCTAGATGCATTTCGTGCTTACAATCAACAAGGATATCAAAAGGCTAAAACCTATGCATATTGAAAAAAGCTTAGAGCAACAAGAGAAGACCTACCATTTTTAGTAAATTTCCTTCCCTTTGATCCTAACAGCATTACAATCTCCCATAGCTCCACAACATAGATCTACTCTACTGGTTGTATGCTTCAAACCCTGTAGTCCTATCCACAACAAGACAAATAATGAAATGATATTTAAATTTTTTGCTCATGGAATCATATTGTATCATACTTACTAATGGAGATAAATATAATGCCCATCCAAATCAATGCATCCTCTTGTGGGAATATGCAATGCTATCTAGACTCTCAAATAGTAAGATTTACCAAACACATATGCTAGTGTTGAGTTTTCCCACAAGATACGAATCCAATAGATTGAAGTATCATACCAAATCAAATTGATTTAGCTTAACACTACATGAAAATAGGATATCAAAGCCCTCTAACTTACATTCTTCATTTTCAATGTTTTAGCAAGTTGTTTAGATAGGCAAATGAAACATACAAATCCATCGAGCTCAAACTTCAACCAATCTAACCTTTTATTGGGCTTGCTACAACCAAAGTAGCAAGAGAAGCATCTAATGTAAGAGCACCAAAGTAGTAAGAGTTGTACCTTCTATGGATTTCTTTTATAAGGATACACACCTTGTGGTGGTAGTCCAGGGTTTGATATGCTTCCCCTCCTCCAAGCACCTTATTGGCATTGCCCGCGTCTGGAAGAGCTACTATCATGGCCACTCTGCCTCCATAGGCAAAAGCTGCTAGATAGAATAAGCCTCTCAGTAGTGAGGTTTCAAGTGCGCATAGGATTCATCTAGAAGATTAGACAAAGATAAACAAGAAAGAAGCATTGATTTGCTCAAATGCTAGTTAAACATTGATACTTCTATTAGAAATGATGATGCCGATGAAAAATGTCCTACAAGCAAGCCATATTCCACAAAAAGTTAGATTAGTCTTAGATATTAAATATCCAAGGTGAATTGAAGTACCAATCCATAGATGGTCTCAAAAGAACTCAAGAAGCCACTCCTTCAAATCCATAGATGGTCTCAAGAGAACTCAGGAAGCCACTCCTTCAAATCCAATATGCCCAATGTTTCTTATTAATTCATTAAGCTCCAAGAAGTCGATACAAAAGGAATCACTTTTTAGTTTGCTTCTACTGATTCTGTGCATTATGGAATTCAGTTTGATCTTTGTTGAATACATCTCGTACTACTTCCACATGTCACCTTGAGCGTGCACACCTTAGCTTACCCATGGCTTCTACTAATGTTTGCACTGATGATTGTACTCCCAAATATGTCTATCAACATGCTTTTTGACAAGGCCTATGATGGGGGGTGCTTCGAAGGAGAAAGGCATACACTGTGTTGTTAATTGCTATCCTAGAAACAATTTTGATAGTGATTGTGCATCAAAACTAAGATTTTTGTTGGTGAAAATTGGTACCTGAGCAATGTAGGGATCAATAATTTCAAATGATGTGTTGCTGCTCCCTCAGCCCATAACTTGTTTGAAGAGTTTAAATTAGCACCATGTAAAGTTGCAGCTTGTGATCCTTCACATGATGGCTGTAAATTTTGGAGTTAGTATACACATAGCATTATAAAGAAACCAAATTCATTGTTTATACACTCATACATACAAAGCTTTTAGTTGGTTACACCTTAACACAACCTAATACTACAGAATCACAGAAAAACCTATCAATAGTGTTTTACAAAATCATAAGGCAGCCCCTCCCAGCTTGTTGTGCCTATCCTTATCCTTAGCTTGACCCACCCTCTCCTTTCTAGTGTATAACTTTCTATACATGATACATCAGCTCCCTACCCTACTATTCCTTCCTCCAGCTCTATCTTCGACTTTCTTGCCCACCACTTAATGCCTCTTGACCCACTTCAGCCTTTTCTTGCAAAATAAAGTGTGGCAAGTTATATTATTCAAAAACATTAAAGAACTACTGAGGGCTCAATAGCATAGCTGAATCTGAAAGCTGGCATCACACATCATGAATACAAGGCCTCCGAAGGCCATTTGGGAGGATTGGGAAAGAGAAGCAAGGAGCTAGGAGAACCCAGTATGAAGGAACAATTGCCCAAGCTCTGTTGATGTCGAGCGTCTCCCTAAAGCTTCTCCCAACCCACAAAGAGAGTGGATAATGGAATTTCCATGCACTAAATGGCTCTCCCTCTGCTGAAGATTGGCTGCAATGGACCCTCTAGATGTGCCACTGTTATATACTTGGATATTATGGATGGGTCCTCTCTGCAACTTGCAAGCATACTTTTATTGTTCCAAAGATGCACCTGTAACCAAATATAACTTCTTTATTTTTTATATTGTATTGGTACTCTAATAGAGCTCATATAACACATTGCCATAGTATAGAAGCATAATATTACTCAATTGCATCTTCTTGGAAGCACGCATCTCAAAAAAACAACTATAAAGTAATCTTGTCTGCAAAAATCTACAATAGAAACCTGTTGGTTCCTGCCTTTGACATTGTTAGTGTCAGCAAATAGCATATTTTCATGTCTTCAGAACAAGATCTTCAGAAACAATGGTAGAAGGATCTCTTCATAACAAGCTCTTCATTCTTAGACTAATGAGGATCACGAATAATTCCCCAGTTATTATGGAAAATCTACTTTTTAAACCTTAGGGTCCAACCAAATCTCTATGTGGTATTCAAGCATGTTCCTCACCCTAACCAAGAAGTACTAGCTAGTATGATCATCACTGACTTATATAGATTGTGCTGATTGGTACAGCAAGGTTTTGGTTAAAAGAAAACACTGCCCTAACATAACTAATTTCCATTGATGCTAACTTCTTCATTGAAATAAAATAAAAATTGCCTCAACATAACTAATTGCTACTGATGCTAACCTTCACTAAAGCAAAATGAAACAATGAAGCTAGTAATGCTAACAAAATGAAGTAATTAAACATTTCGTACCTCTCACCACGGAGAATGCTTCTACACAACAAAACTTCATATGTGTATTTCCAAGATCCCTTCTGATAGCATAGCAGTCAGTTAGTCCAAACAATGCAAACCTCACAAAGACCAAGCTTGCGCTTAGGCATCGTTCTATGGCTGCATTTTTGAGTAAGATTGGATTGGCAAGGGTCCATGGAATGCTTGCCATAGTCTCCATCAAAGCAAGGTTGCAGCTACCCTGCCTGACTTTATGCCCTCCTTGTGTTTATGTATTATGCTACATGCCTTTATGTCAAGTTTTCCCCAGGCACAGCTTCTTGGACGAGCATAAACCAATATGCGTTTTAATTTCTTAACAATAGCCTCTCTTATGAGCATCTCTCTTTCACATTATGTGACCTTGACATTGCACCATGGAAGGAAGGGTAATAAATAGAGTGCATAAGGTCATCTCTAGTAGTAGAAAACTCTAGAAAATGTTCCAGGAGGAGAAGCTTCTACCAATGAGATTATAGCATCAATGATGACCATGGTGAATGCACTTGCAGCAATATCTCTGTTGCATCATTAGTCCTAGACCTCCACTTCTTCCCTGGTGTCTTTTACACAGATATGTCTTCCAAATTATGCTTCTTTGCACTAGCATCGATGTATTTCAACATATCAGTATCATCATCTCCAAGGACATTTGGCGGCTCTCCTTCCAGCATCTAACCTCTTTTTCTTGCTATTTCTCTGCTGCTATTGCTATTGCTTTCTACTTTACCAATCTAATCCCTATCATACTCGTTGTCAACATCGTTGAATTACTGTGGTGCAAATACATCTTATTTGCATGACCAATGAATTGTCAAGATTGTGGGAGAGAAGGAAGGAGTCTCGCTTGAAGCTTTCTTTCTTGCACAATGGGGGAAGACACACAAGGGTGGAGGCTGAAAACAGTTTTCCTCTTCTTAGTTGTGTAAGCCAAAAGAACTCTATACAAAGAAATAGAAGAACCCTATATATGGGTCTCAAACCAAACTCAACTAACTAAGGTGGCATACTAACTGAGCCACGAACTAGAGTAGATAAGGATAGCTATCATGTAGCTATTATTCATGGGTGGTGTACCAACCGCATCTGCAGCTGACACGTCGGTGACATAAATACACAACAGTCACCCTGGCGTATCACGAGTGGAGCTCGATATCTCAACACTCCCCCTCGAGCTCAATCCCAATTCCTGCACACCAAGCAGGTCTCTGAACTTGCGCAGCTTCTCTGCGCCCAATGCCTTCGTGAATATGCCAGCTACCTGATCCTCTGTGCTGACATAAACTAGATCAATAAGACCTAGTAAAACCCTCTCTCGCACATAGTGATAATGCACCTCAATGTGCTTTGTTCTAGCATGATAGACTGGGTTATTTGCTAAGTGTATACTACTCATGTTGTCACAATAAATGACAACTGGCCCATCTGTAGACTGATGCATATCATAAAGTAGCTTATGCAACCAAGCTACCTCACATGCAGCCATTGCTGCACCCCTGTACTCAGCCTGTGTGCTCGACAAGGCAACTGTAGGCTGTTTCTTGCTGCTCCAAGTGACTGCACCACTCCCAAAAGAGAACACATATCCATTGGTAGATCGTCTATCAGAAATACTACCAGCCCAATCAGCATCAGTGTATCCATGCAACTGTATCTGAACCCCAGTCTCATAAAATAGTCCATACTGCAATGTGGACTTCACATACCTGAGTATGCGTCTAGCCGCATCCAAATGTGGTTTCCTTGGAGCCTACATAAACTGACTTACCAATCCAACAGCATAGCTCAAATCTGGCCTGGTAATAGTCATATAAATCAAACTTCCTACTATGCGTCTGTACATAGTAGGGTCTTCTAGAAGCTCACCTGCATCTGTGCTCAGCTTCACATTCTGCTCTAAAGGAACTGAAATAGGCTTACAGCCTGTCATCCCATATTTGGACAGCATGTCCAATCCATACTGCCTCTGCAAGAGCTGTATCCCACTTGGTGATCTAATCACCTCAATGCCCAAGAAATAACGCAGCTCTCCCAAATCCTTCATCTCAAACTTCTGCTTCAATAGCATTTTCACATGAAGGATATCTTCATCACTGTCACCTGTCATAATCAAATCATCAACATAAATGACAAGTAGCATAATACCTTTCTCTCTTTTTCTCACATAAAGTGAGAAATCTGCCTTGGAAATCTGAAAGCCAATAGTGACAAGATACTGTCCTATCTTGTCAGACCATGCTCTAGGTGCTTGCTTCAAGCCATACAAGGCTTTCTTCAACCTGCAAACAAACTCAGGATGAACAGCATGCACATAACCTGGTGGCTGCTCCATATAGACCTCAAATCACCATGCAAGAAGGCATTCTTTACATCCATCTGATGTAAAGACCATCCCTTTGATGCAGCCATAGCAATGACTGCTCTTACGGTTGCCATCCTTGCAACCGGACTGAATGTTTCTTCATAGTCAATGCCATATGTTTGTGCATACCCCTTGACTACTAATCTTGCCTTGTATCTGTTCACAGAACCATCTGCATTGTGCTTCACCTTATAAACCCACTTACAGCCAATTGAATTCTTACCTTTAGGCAAAGGTACCAATTCCCATGTAGCATTTGCTTCCAAGGCATCCATTTCTTCATCCATGGCTTTCTCCCATTTTTCTTTTCCCATGGCTTCCTCAAAAGAAGTGGGTTCTGGTTCCTGTATCACTTTGACCATATATGCATAGTGAATGGCTGTAAATCCATCATATTTCAGCCTATCCACAGGATACCTAGCTCTCGTAGACCTGCGCAAAGTAGGTTCACTCCCAGGTGCTCTCAAAACATCCCTGGTCTTCCTTACTCCAGGTGTAACAATAGAAGGAATACCCAACTCATCATCAATGCTCTGCTCTGAGCCACTGGATTCACCATCCACATAAGAGTGACCTGCATTCACATCAAACATGGGCTGATCAACCTTCTCTTTTCCTTTTCGTGATACCTGCATACCACTATCTGCATTGCTTTGAGAAGATTCTCCTGATCTCAATCTGCCTGTCCATGGCGAAGGATGTGAACCACTGCTAGAGGACGCTCCAGGTCCACTAATATTTTGTGACTGCTGCTGTGAATTCTGTGCAGCATTACCATTTTGTGCATCTACATCATCAATCACATTTACTGGTTTATACCAGCTACTCATCTCATCAAAAACAACATCTCTGCTCACTGTAAACTTACGAGTAGAAGGGTTATAGCATCTATACCCTTTTTGCTGCAGAGAGTAACCAATAAAGATGCACTTCTCAGCTTTTGGATCCAACTTGGATCTCAGCTCATCTGGCACATGTACATAGGCAATGCAACCAAAAATTTTCAAATGAGAAATATCTGGCTTCCTACCAGTATACCTCTCCTCTGGAGTCATTCCATGTATTGCTGCAGTGGGAGTCCTGTTCATTATGTAGACTGCTGTAGCAACTGCTTCAGCCCAATAAAAATCTGGCAAGTCTTTTTCATTGAGCATGGCACGAGATACCTCTCCAATATGCCTGTTTTTCCTTTCTGCAATTCCATTTTGTTGTGGGGTATAACTGCATGAATATTGCTGCTTTATGCCATGCTCCTGTAAGAACTTTGCAAACTCATTTGAGAGGTACTCTCCCCCTCCATCTGACCTTAGGGATTTTATTTGCAGACCTATTTCTTTTTCAGCCATAGCTTTAAGGGTTTTGAAATGCCCAAAAACTTCACTTTTCTTTTCCATAAAATACACCCAAACTTTTCTGCTATAGTCATCACTGACAAAATAATGACAGCCTCCAAGAGATGCAGCTTTAGTTGTCCACACATCAGAGTGGATTAATTCCAATGGCTTCTTACTCTCTTGAACATGTCTAGGAAATGGTTTCCTTGCCTGTTTTCCAAACTGACAGGCTTCACATACCTTATGCATTTCTGCAACCTTGAATTTCGGCAAACCTGCAACAATATTTTGGGCCTGCATTGATTTCAGTCGTTGTACATTAACATGACCAATGCGTTTATGCCAGATATCAATATATGCAACTACACCGGTCCCATGTGCAAACATTGCTGCACTCAATTCAGACATGTCTGCATCCAATGTAAACATTCTGCCCTTCTTCTTTCCTTTTGCTATCAAGCGACCTTTATTTTTCATATCCTCAACAAAGCATCCATGAGGATTAAATCTGACCTGCAAGCCCTGCTCAACCATTTGACCAACAGAAACCAGATTCTTGGTGATATTCGGGACATGAAATACATCGGACAGGTATTTCTTTTTCCCATCCTGCATAGACAAAGGAATTTTTCCAATCTGCACAATAGGATGTGCAGTATCATCACCAGTCTCCACAAATCCTGGTTTTTCCATTTTCCTTGCATCCTCCATCCATTCTGCATGACCTGTCATATGGTTTGATGCACCTGAGTCAACATACCATACATCGTTGCTTTTTTCTGCACTTGTCACAGAATTGTTCATGTGCTGCACCATAAACAAATGCTCATTTCTGTCATCACCCTGTCTACTAGAGGATGCATAATTTCCTTGTTGCAGTTTTCCATTCATGATGTCATTCTGCTTTTTATAGCAGTCTTTAGCCATATGACCCATTTTACCACAATAGTAGCATTCAACATTACTGTTTGCATTTTGGCCTCTTTGCCATCCACCACGACCTCTTTGGCTCCCCCTGCCACTAGAGTTACCACGTCCTCCTCCATAGGACTGGTTTTCTTGAGTTTGCTGCATATTCTGATTTCTGCCACGGCCTCCAAATCGGCCTCCTCTACCTCTGCCTCTACCTCTTCCAGCATTTGAGTAGAAGACAGCTTCTTTTGAAGTTCCTCCTGAAGAAGATGCACCACCATTTCTCTGCTCCTCAGAAATTAGAAGAGCAATCAACTCCTCAAAATCAGGAAATCTTTCACGAACTGAAATGGATGTCCGAAACTGTGCATAATCCTTTCCTAGACCATTCAAGGTCATAGAAACTAAATCATCATCTTCCACCGGCGACCCAATGGAAGCAAGTGCATCTGCAATCTTCTTCACCTTCATGTGGTAGTCATTGATGCTCATATTTTCTCTTTGCACATTGTGCAACTCTTGCTTGAGCTGCATTTTCCTGGCTTGCGTATTTGTGCTATACATCTTTGACAGAGTATCCCATGCCTCCTTTGGCGTACTTGCATCCTGAATATGCACAATCATAGAGTCTGAAATGCTGATAGACAGCCAATACATAACTTTCCTGGCTCTCTCATGCCATGCTTTGAATGCCTGCATTTGCTGTTGATTGGGAACATCAGGAAGAACTGGTTCTTCTTCATTTCCTGCAACAAATTCCCAATATCCTTTTCCCATAAGGAAATTCGTCATTCTAAACTTCCATGCCTGGAAGTTGTTCTTGTCAAGCTTTTCAGTTACAATCTTTGAAAGAGAATCAGACGCCATTACAGAACACTGCGAAAAATTCTGTCACTGCAAAAACTCAGCTTCACCCTCACAAGGGCAAATCTGCAAAACTGGCGAAAGTGGTATTTGACCACACAGTCACTTCCTAGTGACGATTTTGCATCAACAAGCAACAGGGATGATTCTGTAACTCCCAATGTCTCTGCGCACAAGCATACGATGCGATTTCTACAGTAACTTTTCACTGACCTGTAGAACAGTGGTTGCACAGCATAAAACAAGGCTTTTTCCTGAGTGCGTGCAGAAAACTTCCGCCTCCAAAACAGGCCCCGAAATGGCCTCAAATCAAAAAAACCTGAGACAGTGCAGGACTCAAATCAAAAAAACCTGAGACAGTGCACTCCTGCACTGTCTCAGGTTTTTTTGATTTGAGGCCATTTCGGGGGCGTCTCAACCTGAGACAGTGCACTCCTGAGACAGTGCACTCCTGCACTTTCCAGTTGTGCTACCTGCAGAGATCTGCTCCCAAAACAGAAAATGAAAGCAACACTGCTCCTCTTACCAGACCACCGCGAGCTTGGCTTGCTTTCTTGAGCTCCTTACCACGAACAAGGCTCTGATACCATGTCAAGATTGTGGGAGAGAAGGAAGGAGTCTCGCTTGAAGCTTTCTTTCTTGCACAATGGGGGAAGACACACAAGGGTGGAGGCTGAAAATAGTTTTCCTCTTCTTAGTTGTGTAAGCCAAAAGAACTCTATACAAAGAAATAGAAGAACCCTATATATGGGTCTCAAACCAAACTCAACTAACTAAGGTGGCATACTAACTGAGCCACGAACTAGAGTAGATAAGGATAGCTATCATGTAGCTATTATTCATGGGCGGTGTACCAACCCCATCTGCAACTGACACGTCGGTGACATAAATACACAACGGTCACCCTGGCGTATCACGAGTGGAGCTCGATATCTCAACATGAATCTATACAATTCAAGAATGGAAAAGAGCAAGCTTTAGCATTGAACCGATCTCATTCAACTCAAGTAAACACTACTCTCTTTGGTTTCATTGTCACTATGATGGTCCTCATGGTCTCGATCTACTCAATCTTGCCTGTCGTACCCTTCAAGAATCCTACAAAAAAACATGAAAATGCTATTGCTGATGGAGAAAGCAACTTACAGGATGATGATATTAGTAGCCCACACCACTACCATCTCTCTACAAGCTAGGCAACACTGCAGCGTAAAGGGATGGTCGTAGCAAGAAAGAATCTGGGGTGAGAGCAACCATTGTTGAATCCACATAAGCACAAGGCAAGAAGTTAACAAATGTTTGGATACCCAACGATGTAGGCGTCATTTTGCGTAGCCTGTAAAATACACTTATTGACAATTGAGAAAGAAGTAGACCTTTGAAATAACTTTTTTGAGTCATTGGACATCAAATTACTCATTTGAAAAAACCTTATGAGTGATTTGATGTTGGACATAAAAAAACTCTAAACTATAGAGGAATCAAGAGAGAGGATAACACGGCTTGATATAGGGTAGCTGCAATAGTTGTTAGGTCCTATGAATAGGCTAAAGCCTCCAGTGTCTCAAGATGATTTATTAAGTGGTGCCATGGCTGCCTGGAGTTGCACATACCTCTGCCATCATGCCACAGTCATCCCCTACACATGAAACCCTTCTCCTCAAACACCCCCATTAATCATAAGTTGACATACATTCCAATGTTTTTTGCAAACCTGATTTATAATGACCATCTACTATTGAGCATTGATCAGGTCTCCAACTAATGCCTAATGAAGATCCTATCTAACAATTGCTGCCCCCAAGCCACTAACATTTGATGAGAGGATCCTTTTGGCCTACTGCTTCATTGGCCTACAACAAGCGTTTTTCATAACATAGTGGAACTATCATAAAACTGACAAGAACCCCACAAACTGTGTAGGGTTAAATGTGGAATATACACCTAGGCTATCTGCATATAAGTAGGACCATGCAACAAATTAGCGATTTGATGCATTGGATGTTGATTGAGAAAACATACCTCCAAAATTTTTTATTTCTTGTGGAAAATTGAAACAGATATGAGGGCCTACAATCTGCCTTCAATCATCATCAGTGCACATTGAGTTTCCAAGGCTCCACTTCCATTAGTACATAAAACTTTATGGCATCCATTTTCTCCTCAATCTAACGTTATAATATTGACATGATTTGGATTGGTGCACATCGTCCAAGAGTTGATGCAATGTAACCAAAGTAAAAATTGTTCTTGCTTCTCTGTTCTTTGTGTTTTTGTTTGCGCGTGTTTCTCTCTTTGACGTATGCTCATCAATTTAATTAAAATTGTACCTTTGATAATGATAATGATAATTCTAAGTTGGAGCATGTTTTAGCTCCTAAGGAGCCAACAAGGGTATGAATCAACTTGGAACAATGCTACAAAGTCACTTGGACGTACTAGGTTAAGGACATAAAGAGCCAAAGGCAACTTGTAAACCCATAAAGTAATTAAGAGTGGCTTTTATAATGTGGGCTACAACAAGGCTAAAGATGTTTGGTGAGAATCTATTCCTAATTGCAAACTTGGACATGCCAATATAAACATAGTCTTGGTTCTACACTTTATGAGCTTTCGATGAGAAAGCATCAATTGTTGTAGTGTTTTAATTGCTTAGTCAGATGGTTGAAATTTGTGGGGCATCCTATTGGTCTTAGTAGAAGAAAACATACTCTTTAATTAAGGATGATGTTGCTTGCCTTTAACGGCCATAGTGATCACAAGCTTCCAATGAGCTCTAATTTTATTGTACAAGTTCTTAAAATACCAAGATAGTATGTTATACACTCTAGCTACCTAGAAAACCTTAGGATCTTCTAGTAAGCATACAAATGAAGCCAAAAGTGTTTGCCATTTGGATTGATGCTCTAGAATGGTTAAGCCAACTACTTTTTCTCAAAGTGATGGGTTCACAAGTTTTTTTTGTAATCTGTTGCCATATGGCTTTTTATTGTCGAACATTGCTACTCAAAGACCCTCGAGAGCACCATGCTTTGTTTGAGTATTGTAATCATTGTTTATATGGTAGGCAGACATATAGTATGCATAAGAAGTCTAGCTTGAAGCATGCATGGGTAAGCCTTTGGATCTTTGTTCATTTGGATGTATGTGGTCCCATGCCCTATCAGTGCTAGGTGGTGAGAAGTACTTTGTCACATTCATTGATGATTACTCACATAAGGTATGGGCTTACCCTATTAAAGCAGAAATCGGATGTCTTGCCTACCTTTCAGTATTGGCTTGCTCTTGTTGAGAACCAACCTGGGTATTATTTGAAAGGCCTAAAGTTAGATAATGGGGGTGAGTATGCCTCAAAAACGTTTTAGCAGTTTTGCGATGAGTGAGGTACTAAGCATCAATGGACCACCCCCCACACCCCTTTCCAAAATAGTATTGTCGAATGCATGAACATGACGATTCAAGAGAGAGTTTGCACTATGCTTAGCCAAGCAAGCTTACCTTAGCACTTTTGGATTGAGCCAGTTATTACTATTGTACACTTGATTAGTAGGTCCCCTTGAAATGCTATTGATTGCCAAGTTGCAGAGGAGGTCTAGACAAGAAAACCTTCATCATATGCTCATTTGTGTGTCTTTGGTTGTGAGGCATTCTGCCATGTTTCCAAGGACAAGTGCGATATGCTAGATCCTAAGTCTGTGAAATGCATTTTTCTTTGTTATGGAGATGCATGTGAGATGGGCTATCACCTATGGGATCTGCAAGCTAGCAAGGTTAATCACAACCATGATGTTGTTTTCCATGAGGAAAAGATGCATAAGCAACATGCGCAAGTGGTAAAGGTACACATGGTGATCTGTCAAGAGGAGCCTCCTACTACCATGTAGCTAGCTAAACAGCCTATAATAGCTAATGCTCGAGTGGCTTGATATAAGGTAACTGCAATAGTTGTTGGGTCCTGTCTCCATGGCTTGACATAGGATAGCTACAATAATTGTTGGATCCCATCTCATAAAGTCACATAGTTTTCATGTCAAGGCTCCTTTGCACATGCATACCTTTGCTACAATTTAATAATATATTAATAATGTATGTATTAAGTTGAGGCAAACATTTCTTGTTAAAATCATGCCTTCCTCCTTTAACAACTTGCTCCTCCTCAAAAGTCTACAATGATAGACATAATTAGTAGGAGATATTGTTTGTATGCACAATCGATTTCGGGAAAGACAAGTTACTAATAATGTACTTACTAATAAGGATGATGTATCACATGTCCATGACAGGTGCATGATCTCCCATTGGTCAAACTAAATGAGTTTTCATCTCATCTTATAATAGTTGCCTCTAGGTCTAAATAAATGAGTTTTCATCTCATCTCATGATAGTTTCCTAAGAGATAAGATTCATCTATGTTGCTAGAATTATGAATAGAAAGTAATCCAAAAAGTTTTCAAGCTCTTTTGATATACCTTGCAAGGATGTTATCCCAACCTCCTATCTTGTAAAGCTAAAATTGTTAGTCAATCGAAGTGCCATTGTGATAGTAATTGAAGAAATATGCAAGGCACAAACCTTTTCTATACCCCAACATAGACAAAAAAAGATCCTATTTAACGTGATATTGAGCTCCATTAAAATATGAGTTCTATCACAATTTTGGAGGTCTACTTTGACGAAATTTTATATTTATAACTAAAAATATGTGAACATTACATTTCTAAAGTGTTTTGATTATGTTGGGAGAGAGATTGAAACACACACACACACACACACACACACAATTAATTAATAAAGTAAATCTATTAAAATTGATAACATTGAATAAGCTCACTTATGAGGTTATTTGAAGTTTCACCCAAGTAGGGAAACATTCAAGTTTTAGAAAAGAAGGATAACATGCATGCACATGCGTATTTGATCATCCACATGCAAAGAACTGAAGGATCCAAATCATGCATGCATGCATGCACATACACATGCACACACACTCTATGTGTGTGCATGTGTGGCATTTAAAAGCTTTATGCCTTGAAAAGATCAAACTTCTCATCTAATAATTGGAAATTCATATAAAATGTATCTCTCTTGCAATACATACCACGTGCATGAGCATTTTTTATAAATGAAAGTGCACGCAAATGCATGATTATCCATATATCAAACATAAACCATGTGTGAGAATATGAATAGATGGGTATGCAAAAATTGAATTGACGAATTTGTGTCTTGATAGGTTTCTTATTTTACCATAATAAAATCTCCATACCTATTACATCATACTAGAAGTTCTATACATCCTCCCCTTTGCATTGCAAAAATCTATTTGATGCAAACAATGGCTACAAGGAAAGCTTATTCTATCATTATTTGTACATGAAAAACTCTGTTCTAGATAAAAAACATGCAAAAGAGGAGATCATGACAAAAGCTACACTAGTAACTCTCCTATACTTGGCAACATAGCTTGAGGCATAGGACACTAGCATAACATGCTTGTGATAAATGTTAACTTAGCTTGGTATTATAAGCAAAACTATTTTCTATGACTCACAAAATATTAGTTTGCTTTGTTATATATACACTTATTTTACTTTTTTTGGCCTTATATTAGAATTAAAAACCTAATTTTAGATCCACAACTCCCTACATGGTAAATAGAAAAAATTCAGACATTTACTAAATAAGAGTCATTTTACTAGTTATAGCTTCATTCTTATATAGTAAAATGAAAAACCTAGTTTAAATATGGAAATTCCTACTTGCTAATTAGGAAAATTTGTTCATTTACTAGATGTAGCTCTTTTGTCTGTCAAGTCTTGTGTCTAAAGTTCCTTGTGGGCATTCGTTACTTCCCACCTTCCAAAGAGCATAGACAATGAAATCAAGAACTATTGGAGCTGTCCACAGAGGCTTCATACAGCCAGAGTAGTACGATTGAGAAGTCTAATTCCTGCCCTAAAAATATGCAGTCTCTTAATCACTCCGCTAATCACCGCCCTACTGCAAACAATACATGACAGTTACACAGCAGCAGAGTATACTCGGCATGCATGAGAAGTAAACTCGATCAGCAACTATGGATATCCAGAAAATGCGGCAAAGAGCTTGAACACATATATCATTCTCGATACTACTATGAGATCTAAGGATCCTATCACAAGCGAGAGAGCGAACCACCTTGCTCAGTGGGAGATGGCTAAGGCAGCTGGATCGGGCAGAAGCAAGGCTATCCTGGAAGCAGTCGAAGATCCGATGGGCCATGAGAATCGGCATAAATCAGATTGGATTAGCTGCCATTCCTCTTCTAGTCCTATCCCTAATCCATCTCCTCTCAGTACCCGTTCTGCAAATAATTCCACTCTGATTGCGCTGCAGCACTCCTCCAGATGCAAATATACTCCCACTATTTGTGTGCTTGTAATAGCACGATACATCATGTCTAAATCTTTTAATCTAAACTTGAAAAATGCTTTTTGACATCCATATAACTGCAATACTATAGTGGGAGAATGCCACTTCAAGAAAAATGGCAGAACTACTCATATGAACAACATATTTTAAGCTTGCTTGGTATAATGAAGCCCATATAATTACAAGCTAATACATGAAAATGTCTTCATTCACACAAGAAGGTATCCCCAACTTTGTGTAGGCAATACAAGAAACTCTTCCTACTATGAAATAAGCGTATGGATAAGAAAATAGACTCAATTTTCAAACTAAGAAAAGCACTTACGGATACATACATATGCAATGTGAGGCTTCTTCTTGAGAGTCTAACTAAGTTTAAAGATAAGATAATTAGACACTAACTAACCATGGCAAAGAAAATATTGTTTTATGCCACTTTGCACTACAGATCTCAATAGTTTTTGTTATGTGATTATGATCATTCACGGATAATGCAACAAAAAAATTACTAAGAAAATAAGTTGATTTTATTTTATTTATTGTGGATTTGATTTTTTAATGGCATGATCTGTGACTTATTGTATAAGTGTACATGTGTGATTTCAGAGAGAGAGAACTAGGGAGAGAGAAAGAGGAGAGAGAAGACTGCAGAAGAGAGAGAAAGACTACAGGAAGAGAGAGAAGAAGAGTGACAAGGAGAGAGAAATACTAGATTTGGAGAGAGAAAGACAGGAAAGAGGGAGAAGCCATAGAAGCTGTGAGCAAGATGGGAGAGAAGGATTGTAATTGTATTAATGTGTCAAAAAGATATGAAAAATTACATGTCCTCTCCTTTTATACCAATTTTAGTGCGACATGGCATAATATCAATATTATTTACACTAAATCCTTCACTTGTCAGAGAGATAACTAGGGAGAGAGAAAGAGGAGAGAAGACTGTAGAAGAGAGAGAAGAAGAGTAACGAGGAGAGAGAAAGACTAGATTTGGAGAGAGAAAGATAGGAAAGAGGGAGAAGCCATAGAAGTTGTGAGCAAGATGGGAGAGAAGGACTGTAATTGTATTAATGTATCAAAAAGATATGAAAAATTATATGTCCTCTCCTTTTATACCAATGTCAGTGCGACATGGCATAATATCAATATTCTTTACACTAAATCCTTATTCCCAGCTTCTTACATGTGATATTGGTCACATTATGCCTAGCAAATAGACAAAAGGATACTAATGTGTTTTGTGTTGTGCTACATAGATTGTTAGACAACGTTATGTAGAAAAAAAAAAAGATTCACATTTTAATGTATGAAACTTATATACTTTATAGCATGGAAACATGATTGAAAATTCTATACCACGTAGCATGAAAGTGTTTTAATTTTGTAGATATTCACAAGTGCAAGTTCACATATTTGGTAAACTTTCTTCCATGCAATCTCTATCCCCTTATCTTTGATTGCTTGGAATATACCTAGTCTCTTGATCCTGATTCACATGCACTATATGTACTCTTTTAATTTAGTTATGATAACATATTGGAAAGATAATATAGTCTATCTCTAGATGGTTGTGAATAGTCATGGTGGGTTAGGCATGCTTTATTTTATCGAGACCTACCAGGGGGCAGATTGGATCCAATGTTGAGTCTCATCCTCAATAATAAAGTATATTGTTAAATCCTTACCCCTTTCCTTGAATATGAAGACACAGTAAAATGTATTGTCGAAAATTTCCTATGAAGGCCCAATCTTAGGAAGTGAACAAAGAGGTGACTACTACAAACAATGATAATGCCCTTAAAGAGCTAAAATATTGGATATAGAAAGTACAAGACATGAAGGTATGAGAGAACATTTTTACTTCTAGTGTAATTTGACTCTAACTTAATTGTACTATTGAAATATTTGAGCTTGTATGCTTTTAGTGTTTAATAAGCTTATATATTCTTAGTTATAAGAATTTTGATCTTTTTTAATACCTAACATATATTTTTTGTTTATGTAAAACACATTGAGAAGAAAAACTTGGAATCAAGAACAAGTGAATAGAATGGTTTGGAAAGGGTAGTTCTCATTTTTTGTATATAAGCCAAACCTTGGTTTCCGAAGCTTTAACTACACTCATGTATATGTTGTAAAACAAAGAACAATACTATTTGGTTATTTTCACTTTCTTCTTACATTGCCCTTCAAGATGGCATTTTGTTAAGTAAGCTTATTATATATTTTTACAACATGTGGTTGATTCTAACTTCATAAACAATGCCTAATGCGCACTCATATGGGTCTAAGTATTAGTCCATCTCTAAGACGATAGCAAACATGGATAGGATGGATTGCAAAGACTAGATCCTTACTATTTTATCCTCTTTGTATCCATCGATATAATTATTGGTAAGCCTTTCTACACACATTGATATATGTGTTGATAGTATCTTTGGTATTTTACAATATATAATCCAATGTATTTTCCATTGCACATACTCACAACAATACTAGTATACTTGCACCTAAGCTTAATTTACTGATGTATTTTAATGGTAAGGCTTGATATTTTTGTATAATTTTGTGTAAATCTGTCTTAGATCTAATTAATATGCCTTCATATGTTGTAGTGCTAATTATTTTAAAGTATTTAAACCTCACCAAATCAATTGTCTTGCCAAAATGCCATAATATAAAGATTAAAATAATGTCCATATAAGCATATCGGTGACCAATGATACCAAAATAATACTTTAGTACCTAAGATACTCCATTGGTAAATACAAAAATCATTAGATCCTTATTACTCCAGCTATTAATTCTAATGTGTTGAAGTTATTAGGCTAGACACAATAGAAAATAGATGCATTTTATGAACTATGAAAAACCCTTTTATATTTACTCAAAATTCAAACCATTTTGATAGAATACATCAATTAAAGAATAAAACTATCACTAAATACAACAAAATCGAATAATTCATGTCAAGTAGGTGACAAATCTATACTAAAAATGCTAATAAATTGATGCATTATATCAACTAAATAAGAAATCTAGTGAAAAGTAAAAGAAAAATTTATCCCAATAATATAAACTTGATACAATGCATCAAGTAGAAGTAAAGAATTGTTAACAAACTAGCCACTTGATGTAATGCATCAAGTGGTATCAAATCTATAAAGTTAGTATATCAATTTGATACATTGCATCAATGAAGAATAAAAAATTTAACCAATTATAAAAGACCTTGATGCATTACATCTAGTATAGATTTAAAACAAAAAATCATAATAACTCAATGCAATGCCCCAAGTTAGTATAAAATTTACTACAAATTCATACCAAGTTGATGTAATATATTAATAAGAGAATGAAGTATCACATTTGTGAACCCCACTTAATGCTTTGCATCAAGCTCCTATAAATTTAAAATAGAAAATGATACTAACTTAATGTAGTGCATCTAGCTACTATAAATTTAAACAAAAAAATCATATCAACTTGATGCAATGCATCAAATTAGTATTAAAGTTATCACAAGTTCATAGAAACTTAATCTAGTGCATAAAGAAGTAAATGAACTATCTCAATTTTTAGCTCCACTTGATACATTGTATCAAGTGGATGAAAATTTTGTTAGAATTTTCAACCCTTCGTGATACACCGTTGCACTAAGTGAAGAATGAAAATCACATGGATCACAACATCACACTTGATGACAACATGAAATGATATTGCAGTTAGGTCACTTATAAACAAAACTTGATACAATGCATCAAGTTTATAATTGAATATACATTTTGCACAATATACATATACAAGATTTTTAGATTAGTTATGTATCAAGTGCAATTTACCAATTCAAATTGAAAATATACAAAAATAATGAAGCTAAAATAGAAAATTTAATTAAAAATTTCTAATATTTTATAAGATATGGTAAATTACATAGAAATTTATTATTATTTTAATAATTTTTAAATATGCAATGGCTAATCCATTAGATAACTTTTTGATAAAAATATAAACATAGAAATTCTAATTATTCAAATTACAAATAATTGTAAATATAATCTTTAAAATTTATTGAAAGTTACTGATATTCAACTTGTAAATTTACTTGAAAGATACTATTAAGTAAAGCCAAAAGAACATGCTTACATCATCCCAAGCTCATGTGTTTGGTGCTTTATCCTAGGTTGTCTTTATTCTTTGCTTGATCTAACAAAATGTTATATTATAGTAAAATACTCGCAAGAAGCGAATAACTTGTTTGGAATACTCTCTTAAACCAATCTAATGATAAATAAAAGAGAGATGATTTTGACAACACCTAAAACCAATGCCTACTATTGCAAAAATTTTAGCAAAATTGTACACAATTGGCACATTGTTACCAACTTTTTACATTAATTTAATGCAGATGCGATGCTCATTGTTGTTGTTTTTGGAGGCCGTGTCTCTGCAGTCTCGCCAGGAGATGTTTGTACAAGGAAGTTCTTGTAGGAGAGGAAGGTGGAGTTTTAGATAAATTTTGATAGATTTACTTATTGAAGCTGCATGATTTAGAACTAAACCCTGTTGCTATGTCTTGATCATCATCATCATTTACATTGATAATTTGGTAATGATCTACAAGGGCGATGGTTAGACTATTGATTATTATTGAGATCCTTTTGTGGAGGTATTGAATATCAAGTAATTGGAAAGCTTGAACCTTTCTACAACAATCAATATAGGATTTGCAAATGAGATGGTCAAATTATTAAGGCCAAAACTATTAAGGGACCTTTGCTTTGTATCCCTATCATTAGTGTAACAGAATATCTCTTGCATTGAGGGTCTTCATCATTCTCCATGCTTGAGGATTCTTTACTTGACTGAGCACAATATACGAAGAATTGGAAGTCTAAGGAATTGCATAAGCTTGTGAGTTGGAGGTGTTCTTTTGAATGTAGGATTAATCAATTGAAAGGTTTTTTTTTTAGTAAAATGAAGAAAAAAAAAGGGATGGCCGTTGCAAAAACGAGGAGGATATGAGAGGTCGTGAAGATGAAGAGATGGCACCATCATGCTATGGGGAAGATGGAGAGAGGAAGAGGAAAAGGATGCTACGATTGATGTAGAAGAGGATTAGGAAAGGGGAAGAAAGCACATAGATGTGCAATTGGAGAAGAGGAGAGGGAGAGATCGTTGAAATCTTAAGAAGGGTGTCATCATCTTCTTGGCGCCATCATATCCTTGAACTCCATATTCTTGAGGAAGATAGGAAGCTTCCCAAGCCATCAAAACAAGAGGATTGCAAAAGAAATGTAATTGGGGAAGAGAAAAAGAGGAGCATTGAAGCCAATGGCTTGTAGGAAACCATCGCCATGTCTTCTCCTCCAATCTCAAATTTGGAGCTTCAATGTATCCCCTTTTTCTAAAGTGATAGGGTAGAAGAATTGTGTGTTGCCTTCCAATCGCTCTAGTTCGCTCCTGATTCCATGGATAAATGATGGAGATATTGAATTACTCTCCTCCCCCTCTTAGTCATCAACATGAAACTATGGAGGCTAAGTTCTTAAGCTTGAAATTAATCAAGATTAAGTCTTAAGAGAGTTATAAGTGGCTATTCATATGGCAATAATGCAACTCGAAAATGAAAACTCAAGGAAGAGATAAATGATGAGCTCATTTTTTGGAACAACTCGATTGACTCCCTTTGGCTAGACTGCAAAGGACACGGCTCCGAAAGACGTAATTACGATTCTCGTTCCTTTACGTAAGTGCCTTAACTCATTTAACAGAAAAACATGATTTTGCATATATATTTCTTTTGTTTGGAATTTTTATGAAATGTCTCTAAACCTCTCTTTCAAATATCTTAAAAATAAAAAATAGTTTTTTAAATATAAAATTTATAGTATTTTTTAATAAAAATCATGTTTTTAAATCAACAAAAATTAGGATCTTCTATAGAAACCTGAGAATATAGTTTTGGATGTTTTATGAAATCTTATTGGGATTAGAAAAAGAGAAAATTAATTTGATATTATTACTTTGAACATTATTAATATAAAATATGGTGTATCTAACTTTATGCAAATTAAAAGTGTTAATGAGTTATTAAGTTATAGCATATTGGACAATGGAAATGGTTTTAAAAGAGATCTCTAAAATTAATTCCTTAAGGGATAAAAATCTTAGGTTTAGCATTTTAGTGTCCAGTATAGAGATAGAGACGAAGTGCAAGAATATGCAAGTTTATTGAGTTCTTGATATTAGACTAGTTGGACTACTACGAACGAGTTATATTCTTGGAGTTGGAGTTATAATGATTGCGTGCAAATCATAATTTTATTAGCAACGCGCATTGGCCTAATATATGTAGTGGAAATAAATACAATCAATGTATCATACCACTTTGATTGGTATTATCGTAACACTTATTGAACTTTTAGAAGAGTGATATGGGATGATGTGTTGCCTTGGATACGTGTATCCAGAGGTTTCAAAGTTACTTTCGATATAAAAGACGTTAGAGAGGTTGCTAAAATTTTAGGCCTAATTCCTGAATAAGAAGAAAAGTTATCTTATGGAGAAATAGACCCAAACTTATCAACCATTCTAAACCTTCTAAGCACACATGTAAGCAAAAATTTAACTTTATAGCTTCAAACAAAATGTATAAAATTTTGAAATATGATAGCCAAAGCTATTTCATTAATAGTGCATGAATTCAGAGGAGAGACGAAGACAACAGAATGAAGCTCGAGATCAATGAGCTAGAGGACGTGCGGTGTGACAGGAGGCTTGGCTATTAGAAAGGCTTGAGAGGGTGAATACATTATTCAATCTGGGGATAGATGTTGTGTATAACTCAAACATAGAATCTTTTAGGCCTAGTATATCATTCAATAGAACACTGTCAAATAGGAAGTGAAGTAGACTCATATCAATGGGAACGAGTTGCCTCAGGCACTAGTAGTGTCACTGGGGAAAGGAGTAGACAAAATAGCGAAAGTAGAGAGAGTGAAGATAATGCTACAGTAGGGAGTACTGAACCACCCTTTGATTGGGATTTAGAGTCGAATTTTGGATTGCGCCAACTATTTAAGGAGCCTAAGGAACCTGCGTGGTTGGATATTACCCAAGATTTAGGGTTAGAGATATTATTTAGAGAAATAATGGCTTGTAATCCAATCAGATTAGCTGAATTCACGTAATTTGGGGGATTGTGGGACAAGGATCCTTATGCGCATTTCAAAAAGTTTAAGGTGACTTGTGTTGCCAATGAGATAGTAGATGATGACCAAAAGATTCATATCTTCCTTGCAACATTAAAAGATGATACATCACAGTGGTATGAAACCTAGATGCCCAACATAAAGTGACTTATGCAACATTATCAAGAGTGTTCTTGGAAAAATTTTGATGGTAAGGTTTCCAAGATAGACTAGCCCTTCAATTGGATTATTTGTCCCAAGGAACAATCGAAAGTGTCGAACATTACATTGAACGTATGGAGACAATTATTCGAAATATGAATCTTGCTCTTGATGAACCTACACAAAAGCATAAATTTATTGATGGGCTTAACCCTAAAGTTCATTAGCATGTTAGTCTACAATGACCAGCTACATTGGCCGATGCTAAAATATATGCTACGGTTCCTTCACGTAATCTTAGCACTTACATAGAAAAACAATGTCAAACAAGTTTCTTTACAAGAATTGATCTTATTTATCTTTGGAATACATCATATAATCCAGCCCATAGGCTAATCCATAATCTGCCCGAAGGGCAATCCATAATCCGCCCGAAGGCAATCCATAATCCATAGGGATTACTAATCCAAGTTTCCGCCCGTAGACTAGTATGCGGCCCTCGAGATCCAATCCTGAGTCACATCGGCCTCTTGTGCAGGGCCCGAAAGGCAAGGGATTTACGGCCAGAGCCCCCCTTGGCACCCAAGCGTCCTCCTGCTTCAAGTAGCGCCCAACAGAGAGACCTCTCGTAGCGGATTCGGTCCACGTTCCCGGCGCGGCTAACAACCCCCTTGGTTAGGGTCAGGCAGACAGTCAGGGGTAACTAATGCTGCCTCTCCCTTTAGGCCTTCAACCTAAAGCATTAATTATCTTTCCATCTTTAGTTCCTTGAGCAAACAATGCAAATAGTGCTCCTAAATTGTTACAAACACAATCAATCCAGTGGTCCTTTATTTGTCCAACTGCTCAGGAGTGAATCCTTCTCTCCGAATGCATCCAGCATTCGATCTGGGATCAATTGCGACTTGGCAAGATCCCCAAGGGTTTGTTTGTTTACCCTTTTGTCCTTGGGTTAGGGTCATACCCTGTCAACCCAAATTAACCAACACCTTAGGTTTCTTAAGTTAAGATAGTTAATCTTGGTGACCACGTCACTCTAACTTGATTGATCCTTTGCTTACTAGGCAAATACATAACTTCCCTTAACTTGGAAAATCAGCCGAAGAAGGGTGATGTAGCAGAATGTCTACTCATCCTCTTGTAAGTTAGACTTGCGCTAGAACCTGCTAGCCTTGTTCCAAGGAGTGGCAAATCTATCGTGTGATAAAACACAAGCCATGCGACATTGTAACTTGTTGCACAAGTGTCACACCTAACTCATGGGATCATTTTTCCCATCAAAGGGAGTTTCTTGGTCAAGAAGTATGTTTAGTCAGGATGTAGGGTTCGGGGTGTCTTCTTACCTGACCCAACACTAACCTTACTAGGCCAATAACGTTTGAGCCTAGGTTTTCTAACTCAATCGGATGTCGTTCGATCCTTAGGGTAAAACCCTAGATCGTTAGTGCATAGGCATCCAATTAATCCCAAACATTCCGTGAATGTGGGTAGGACCTTTGGGTTTGAGGGTCTCGACTTGGCATCCAAGTGCGATACTAGGTAGAATTTCTTATGTGCTAAAACCTAGTTAGCACTTTGAGGTGTTCGTTGTACTAACTAGTTATGCTTATACGAATCCCTAGAGGGATATAACATTACAAGTGATTTAGCTAAATTGGTCTACTTGTCTTGCGACAAGGAACGATCCTTTCCTAGAGATGCTAAACTTGTTCTGAAGGTGTAAATAGTTGCAAGACCTCACATTACGTGATTCATTACCTCTATGCACAATAAGGTTTGCAATAACCCTATCTTTTCTTGCTAAAGTCATGACGAATGCCAATTTGGAGAATAACTTGCATAAAACCTACAAGGATTTACATCAAGGAACTATGCCTCCAACCTTTTGTTTAATGCAATTGAATTTCATGCTTTGATATGACATGCAACCTTTTCTACATGCAACTTCGATGAAATGAAATTTACGCATGACGAATATGTAACATGCAACCCTTAGATACAACATCATTAATGACGTTCATGCAAGACGAATATTATAAGACTAATGTTGACTTAATCCATTCCACAAGCCTCTTTGCATGCAATTTGCAAGTCCATGGTTCCATTTCCATGCTATGCAATTATTCGGACAACATCTAGCAGATGTTAACGACTTTCTCATGAGAGTCACAACAAGGAAGTTTATTGCCTAAATGCAATATACGCTCGTTTTTCTAGCAAGGGAGACAAAGGTGAATTTAAACCGATTTTTCATCCATTTAAACCTAAGCAATATGTGTTTAGGCTTGTCACTTTAGAAATGCATGAATAAAGCAACATGCAACTATGCTCCTAAGGCAGATAAGTAATTTACTTTCATAACTTTGGAAAATGCAAACAACCCAATTGCATGATATGCACCAACCCTTGTCCATCATTCAAAGAGATAATTTCACAAATGTACTTTTATCTTTACTACATGAATTAATGACAAGCGTAAATGCCTTCTTCCTATGGAGTTAAGCACACTTAAAGCATTTCTTTTATGTGGAATTAAACTCGCAGAACCTGGGCTTGAGGGCTTGTGGGGATGTCCACGCGTATGCTCAGGGAAGAGACCTCTACGCGAGAGCCTTGCGACTTTGGCTTTGGAGCCATCGTTGATGACTTGAACTCCGCGATCTTCTATGTGATCCCCGAACTTCCTCTGAGCTTTGACAAAATAGCCTCCAAGTCTGTCTACTTTCTCCCTTGCATAGAAATACCCTTTATGAATGTGGGTTATAAGCACCCGGGGAGAAAACCGCGTGCACAAGGCTTATGGGCCTTATCCTTAGAAGCTTCTGCCTTTACAACACAATTGACGTGGGAGGGGAAGGGCAATGATTGGCAAGAGGAGATGACGACGAAAACAGGGGGGATTATGATGAGACGGCGGTGGTATGGGTGGCAGCCTAGCGGACTGGGTGCGACAGGGCGTCGATTTTCTATGGCTGCAGTACGGTGTCAGTACAGTGCTCCTCCTTCTCTCCCTTTGTACTTGCCTCTGCCCATGCTAAAGGGTGATTTTATGGTGCTAAGGGGGGGGGGGGGGGGGGGGAGAGATAGCAACATACGTGGCTGGTGCATGCCTTCCCTCTTCTCCCCATGCACTCCACCTCTACAAATTTCTTCTCCCACTCCCTCTCCTCCAGCCATGCATGAGCTGGGGGAAGGGATAATTAGTAAAAAAAATTGCCTAAATTTTCACCATTATCCATTTTCCCTTTGTCCAAGAAGGGTGTTCTTGCGTGGCTTGGTCTTAAACCTCGCTCTCATTTGCACAATGCGGATGGACTCATTATTGCAAGTGCGGGTAAGGATTTAGCTGCCAATATTTACGATGTGGGAGATAACTTTGCATAGGTTTTTTGCACAGGCATGCGGTGATCAAAGCTCTTTAATATTTCAAGCGGAAATATTACAGCTTAGTAGCATTGTTGAAGACTCCCCAATCCCCAAAAGCAGCTAGTGCAAAATGCGGTCCATTTTTAGGGGGTTGGGTTTATCCACTTTTGGCATTTCCAGCTCCTTCCCCAGCTTTTCGGCATTGTTTCCAAGCTTCCCGATCATCTTCAGACTCCCCAACATTGGTTCTTAGTTCTCTACGAGCAATACGAGTGCTTCCATCTTCAGTTATTGCTGTATACACAGTCTCGAGACTGTCAAAAATAGGGTAGCACTTGACATTTGATGTTTGATGCTTCTTGGCATTGCCTGTTTGATGCCTATTAATGCCCAGTGATGCCTGGATGTTCTGGGATGCTATGTCTATGCTTTGGGACTGATTTGGAGTAGATTTGGGCACTGATTGAGCTTCATTTGAGAGTGAATATGCTGCTATAATATAGTGGGCTAAGCTCATTTACTTGGTGTATGCATTGGTTCTTGAATACGGGGTGCTTACCGGCGATTTGAATGATCATACCGATGTATTTGGAGATTTTCAAAAAAAAAAAAATGGTTCCAAAATTCTTTTGAGCTTGGATTAGGCTCCGTCTTGGTCGTCATTCACTCGCATTTGGATTGAGTTGGCATGCTTTGGACCAGTTTATGCCTATTGTTACTACTTGGCATTTAGGCCTCTTGCATTTATGCTTTGGCTAGATATGGCTATCACTTGGTTTTCCCATTCATGACAGCCACTTGGAGCTTTGTCTTTGGATGTATTTGAGCATTTTGGACCTACTGGGCATTACATTTGGTTGTCAGTTACATGTTATTTGAATGCTTTCAGGCTTATGCTTTATGGGTCTAAGATAGCTTGGGATTTATGCTCTAAATGTACCCTACTAGGATTTGGAATGTCTGATGCTATGTACTTGATGTATTTGAGCGTTGCTTGCCCTATTTGCATCCAACTTTACTTCCAGTGGGAGCCTCTTGGCATATTCGAACATGCACAGAGTTTTACTTGTTGAAAACCAGCATTGCAGCATTGGAATGTGTGCACAAGAGGGAGAAGAGAGCTCAAAGTACAAGAACAAAATCTTGCTTACTAAGTTGCTTAGAGTACAACTTGGGTACACTCTCCCACACTTGATAGTGACCCATAGGCTGTTTATATAGCCTTTGCCATGCTAGGGTTAGGGTTTCCCCTGCCCCTAGGGCTATTCACACTCATGTGCCCTTATACTCCCTTGCTTATAGTGGGTTCCTATGCCTGTCTTCTAACACCCCCCCCAATGCCCGAGTGGCATTGGATTACAAAGCATGTAAGAGGTTCCCCCCCTTCTTGGGATGCCTTTATAAATCAAGCTTACAAGGTTGTTTCAGGTAGATGATTTAAAGAGTCAAAACAGTCGATGTTCAGGATTGAAGGCATAGGTGGCCACCAATTCTTTGGGTATATCAGGAGTGTTGGGGCATTTACTAGTGAGCCCTGTCTTCTTGCATTTGTTACATTTTATCTTCTCAGGATACTTCTTCTAGCAGTTGTTTTTACAAGATGTCATTTTTTCTTACAGAAAGAACATCTAGTGAGGGCTGTATGAACCAATACTTGATCACAGGAATTTGAAGTTGCCTGACTGTTGCTGCTTTCTTTGTGGTTCCTCTTTTCTTCATCCAAATAGGATTGAATGGTACTTGCCAATGTAGGATCTGGAATGTTGGTGAGAGTGGTTACAAGAGTAGGAAACACCTGTTTTACAGCTTTTAGGAGAATAGCAATAGCATCTTCTTCATGTATTGGAGCTTGTACAGAGGCAAGCTATGCCATAAGTCCCTTCATATGAGAGATGAATTTTCCCAAATCTTCTCCTGATCAATATTCCAAGCTAAAGAATTCAATTTTAAGGAAGATTTTAGTATTTTTGCCAGTGGCTCCATAGAGCTTTTCAAGCTCATCCCATTTTTCTTTAGCAGTGTTTAGTTGATCAACATGATGAATCAGGGATTCATCTAAGAGTAACATTATGATTGCTTGAGCATGTTGGTCATCCTCTATATCAACCAGATTTGCAGAGTTTATAGCTCTACTGCCTTGAATGAGAGGCCAATACCCTCTCTCCATCATTTTGTATTTTATAAGTACCTACCATGGGTGGAAATCATTGCCATCAAACTTTCGAATTTGAGGACGGACATTAGCATATGTTGTGGTCATTGGGAAGGTCTTACCACTTGTTAGAACAAGGGCAGTGTCTAGTCCCTTACAAACTTTCCACTAAATGCGGAAGCAAATTAGACAATTTGAAATCAAAGTTGGAATGAAGAGAAAGGCTAAAAATCATATAAATGTAATATTTCAAAGTATGACTGTGGTGGTCCTTTCTTATATGCAAACTTCTTCCGAGGTTTAATAGTCTTTTTAGGTTTTAATGAAGTAAACCTAGATTGGACTTCAGGCTCCTCCTTGTGGTATGGCTTAGTGGATGAAGCTTGTGTTGGACAAGGTTGGTCTATGATCTCATTGCTTGTTGCTAATGATTCCGAGGAGAGTACAATGACACTCATGCTTTTGATTTCATTGACCAGTGTACTTGAAACAAAGTCACTCACGGTATGCAATACACTTCTAGTGTATGATGGTCTATGTGTTAATTGTACACATAACCTTACAACAATATACGAAGAGGAATAAAAAAATCACTAGATTTTAGTGAATGCCCAGCAAGAAAATGATTAGATGATTCATGATTAGTGTTTAGAAACACTATTGGCAAGCTTAGTGAAGTGCTTGAATGGAACCCGGTTGGAAGTCGGCTTCCCAATGCACTTAGTGATGTCCATTGAGCATGCCTAAGAGCTTTTGAATCTGGAATAGGCTTCAGAGACTATGCTTCAGTGATTAGAATCACTGTTAATGAAGCTCAGAGTGAAAAAATGACAAAATGTCAAGCTTAGAGCTTGTTGGCTATGGCTGCCACAAAATACACAGTTAGGGTTTTGCAATCTCTGTGGGAGGAATTTCCAGGAATCCTTGTAGATGAGGATAGCCCACTAGGAGGGCTATCAAAGCCCTAAGATAGCTGTTGGGATTGCGTCACCTGCTGCATGCACAACAGTACGGATTTCGCGCTATCAGAAAACTGCGCCTATTTCTAGGAACCACGCAATGCCAGGCTCAGACGTGGACAATGTTGGGGGTAGACTTGACGGGAGTTGCGCCCTGATATGAGGAAGAGATCTCCAGAAGAAAGCACAAGCTGATATGGCCTCCTTTGTCCTCCCCAAGTCCTCCAATGGAGGTAGGTTGTTGGCAGCTATGGAGGAAAGAAGGATAAGATGAAAGAGGTAAAGCTCATGTGCACTTAGTGATAGCTGAGGCTGAGGAAAGCTGAGGAGATTAGAGACAGCTCTGATACCATGTTGAGAACAAAAGTTACAGCATTGGAATGTGCGCACAAGAGGGAGAAGAGAGCTCAAAGTACAAGAATAAAATCTTGCTTACTAAGTTGCTTAGAGTACAACTTGGGTACACTCTCCCACACTTGACAGTGACCCATAGGCTATTTATATAGCCTTTGCCATGCTAGGGTTAGGGTTTTCCCTGCCCCTAGGGCTATTCACACTCATTTGCCCTTATACTCCCTTGCTTATAGTGGGTTCCTATGCTTGTCTTCTAACATTACTTACACTTGAGCTTGAGCTTGTGGGACAATTACATCCATTTGCTTTCTTGAGAGCTTTATGTTTGCAATTAGTCTGTAGTAGGCTGATTTGATATGCCTATTGGGGCAGGTACATATCTCTGTCATAGGTTTGTCAGTTTTGTATGAACACCATATTAGGGAATATGGAAATTTTTCATAAGTTTGGGATATGTGGTCAAATCTTTGGATATGTCATAACTTGAACACTATGACTCCAAATTTAGAGTGCTCTATAGCTCAAAAGATTCCATTTTTTAAGCGCTTTCCAATGATAAGTCACATCATATGGTTTTGAGAAACTTATGGGCATGTTATCCGTGTGCCACCTTTTTAGTATTCAAAAAATGAAAATTGGGAGATTCCCAAACTCATTAATATTGTGTTTATGCATCTTGGATGGTTATGCATTGAGCTTCTTGCTCTATCAGTTTTGCTTGTGCTTGGTTCTTGAGAGGATTCACAAGTGCAAGTATATGTTCGGTTTGCTTGGTCACATCTATGTGGAAGTGAATATGTTCAAGTCAAAGACTTTGAAAGATGCAATTTCTTTGGCCCATGATGCTAAAGATAAAATTCGTGGACGAGAAAAGTGACCATAACAACTTCCAACGAATGATAACTTTGGTACAAAGCAATTTAATTCTAACTTTTGAAGATTCAATCGAAATTACTTTGTTTCTTCTTCTTTCCGTAAATCCTGGACTCGACCCCCTGCTTTACCATCAAACACAAATTCAAATCCTAAGCCATCTCTTCAGCCAAACCCCAACATATTCAAACTTTCAGCCCTTACCAAAAACATTTCCAAAGCAAAGTCTGTAGTTTGCTACAAGTGTCAAAAACTTGGACACTTATCAGTAAACTCTCAATCAAAGAAGCCAACTATTCAAATCAACTACTTGGGAGTGACTAAAGAGGAAGACCATGAAGCTATGCCACATTTTACTAAAGATGATGATGATATCGACGATGCTTCAAATATTTTATCGGATATGCTAAATCCTCATTCATTATTAACAATGAATGATGATGATATCGACGATGCTTCAGATATTTTACCAGGTATGTCAAATTCTCATTCATTATTAACAATGAAATGTCTTGTGCATGGTCATGAAAAGATTGTTTTGCATGATGATGGGAGCACACAAGATTTAATTTCTGCAAAATTGGTCAAAGCATTGAACCTACCTATTGTTCCAACTCATTATCGCATAAAGGGTGCGTTCTTAGGCACTAGATACAATAGTACACAAGAAGTTCATGACTTAGAAATTAAAATTGGTGATTATGATGAGCACGTAAATTTTTTAGTTGTGTCTTTGCAAGCTAGTGACATTATTTTAGAAATACCTTGGCATCATAAATATAGTCTTGACATACATTATTCTACACATTCCATGAAAATTCATTCTAATGGAAAATAAATTACATTACATGGAACTCACACATTTGATAATTTTCCATTTCTTAGTCACACACATGCTAAACGTGCATTGAGAAAAGGTAGCAAATCATATTTAGTATGGGTGAATGAAATTGAAGCTAAGGAAAATTAGATGCATCCTAGGCACACACAATTTCTTTCACAATTCAAAGATTGTTTTGCTGTTGATTTATCCCCTGGTTTACCACCTACATGTCTTGAATACCATAAAATAGACTTAATCCTAGGTTCTCAACCACCATGTAAAGCACCTTATAGATACAATCAAATTATAGGATGTGCATTGACTATTGTTCCCCCCAAACAATACCACTGTTAAGAATAGATAACCGATCCCTAAGGTAGATAACCTCATGGATAAACTACAAGGAGCCACTATTTTTAGCAAGATAGATCTCAAATCTGGATATCATTAAGTACAATTGGATATACTTGACATTTTTAAGATTGCATTTTGAACTCAATTTGGTCATTATGAATTCATTGTTATGCCTTTTGGTTTGACTAATGCACTAGCTACATTCAGTCGTATGATGAATCATATATTTTTGAAGTATCAACATTGTGTAATTGTTTTCTTTGATGACATATTGGTTTTCAGTGAGAATGAGAATGAACACTGTGAACATCTATATTTGGTTTTTAAATTATTAAAAGAGAAAAAATTATATGCTAACCCTAAAAAGAGTGAATTCTTCCAAACCCAAATTGAATACTTAGGTCATATTTTTTATTTTGATGGTATTCAAGTTGAACCTAAAAAAAGATAGAAGTAATTTTAAATTGGCCAATCTCTAAAAATGTGCATGAGTTACGTTCCTTCTTAGGTCTTGCTAGCTTTTACAAAAAATTTGTGAGAAAATTTTCATTGCTTTCATTGCCTTTGATAAAATTGTTAAAGAAAGGTGTTGTATATCATTGGTCTGATAGTCAACAAAAATATTTTGATTTATTGAAACATGCTTTAACACATGCACTTGTTTTGCAATTACTTGATTTTAACAAAAGTCTTTTGATTTATTGAAACATGCTTAAACACATACACTTGCTTTGTAATTACCTGATTTTAATCGACCATTCTTTCTAGTAGTCACACTGATGCTTGCGGATTAGGAATAGGAGTTGTCCTTATGCAAGACTCACATCCAATAGCCTATTCTAGTTGCAAACTTAAACCCTCTAAACTAAAGTATTCTACTTATGATAAAGAATTATTAGCTGTAGTTCAAGTCTTACATCAATGGAAACATTATCTAATGGGATCTGAATTTATGATCAAAACTAACCAACAAAGTATCAAACATCTCCTTAGTCAGCCAAAAATTTCTGACAGTCATATCAAATGTGTTGCTTCTATTCAAAGTTTCCATCCACTTATCCAATATCAATCCAAAAAAGAGAATGTTGTTGCCGATGCATTGAGTAGAAGACCAAGTATCCATAATATTTCCATTTTATCTTTTGATTCCCTTATTCTTATGAAGGATACCTATGACCATGACCCCAGTTTTCAAGCTGATTGGAATAAATTAGTTGCTAACACCTGGATTCCCATTGATTCTTTGTCTTCTTCTGATGGATTTATGTTTTATGACAAACGATTGTATGCCACTATTCCATTTAGATAATTTGTGTTGCATGAAATTCATTGTCCCCTACACCAAGGCCATAGAGGTATTATTTCTACTTTACGTACATTGGTTGAAGATTTTTATTGGCCACAAATGGAATTTGATGTTTCTAACTTTGTTTCTGAATGTTTAATTTATCAAAGAGTCAAGCGGCACCATGGTAAGAAATATTGTTTGTTAATGCCTTTACCAATTCCTAAACGACCATGGGAGTTTGCCTAACACACAAGCTAATCATGATATGATTTGGACTATCATCGATCGATTTAGCAAATAAGCATATTTCCTTCCATGTAAGAAAACATTAACTGCATCTCAAGCTGTACAATTGTTTTTAAAGACTATTTTAACTAACCATGGTTTTCCAAAAGTTATTATTTATGATCATGATTCTAGATTTTGCAATACTTTTTGGACTACTTTGTTTGCTAACTTAGGTGCTAAAATTGATTTTTCATTAGCATTTCATCTTGAAACTAATAGGCAAACAAAAGCTACTAGTAGTACAATTCTAGATCTCTTATGTGCATACAAATTTCAAAACCACAAACATAGGATACATACTTGCATCTACTTCAATTTGCATACAATAATACACCACACATAGCTACACAAAAGCACCTTCTAAAATTATTTATGGACATAGATTGTCTACGCCTATTACATCACTATTAAACAAAGTTAAAGTTGCTGATGATATTGCCAATACGCATACTACTATTTTTGTTGAAGTTAAAGATATGATTGCGAAAGCCCAGCAATCATATACTAGACAAGCTAATAAGAAAAGAAAAGCCATGAGTTTCAATATTTTTGATTATGTTTGGTTACACATTGAAAAGAGAATATTGCAAAGTGTTAAGAAACACCATGTTGTTAAGTTAACACCTAGATTTTATGGACCTTTCAAAATCATTCACAAAATCAATGACAATGCATTTAAATTAGAACTACCCCAACAGTGGAAAATCCATAATACTTTTCATATTAATTTACTACAACCTTTTAGAGGCCAATTACCTATCCACCCTGTCGATGAAAACCCTCCTTTGTTAGAAGAAAAAACCAAAATTCTTGAACCCAAAACTATTCTAGATACTAACTTTATGACCACTAGAACTGGTCATAGATATTCTAGATATTTGGTTAGGTTTAAAAATCATCGTATTGAAGAGACCCAATGGATGCACGCCCGCCATTTAAGTGTTTATCCCTCACTGCTCGCTCCACATTGAGCTAATAGCATTTGAGGACAATTGCTATCTCACCCTGGGAGTATGATGCTAGGAGGCATATTCTAGAGTGGATTTCGTGAGGTTTTGTAGTGGATTCCATAAAACTATATTTATTTTCCACGGTGGATTCCGCGAGGTTTTGCAGCGGATTCCATAAAACTATATTTAGTTACCAAGGCTCATATACAAGGTGGATTCCTTGTGCAAGAAGTTGACGGGGATGCCTGTCCTTTTCGGGTGTCAATTTAATTAAATGTGCATGTAGGTGATTCCACAGCAGGTGATTTCACAAAATACATATTTAAATTAATGGATGTTTATGAGTTTAGAGTGTACTCGTATTAAATTAAGGTTAGGACAGAGTTCGATCCTATTTATTTATTTTGTAGCTAAAGATTGCTAGGTATTTACTTTTCTTAGCTTAATTTTATTATTTTTTAACAACTGTGAATGCTTTAGTTGATGTTTAGAGCAGGTAGTAGTGGCGTTGGGAAGCACTGGGCGATGGCATGTATTTAGATTACCTAGAAGCAATTATCATTTTTGATGGGTGCGCATCTTATCATTAAAGGCGTGGCTCTAATATTTATTTAGGCACGCTTATTTATTGAAGCACTTGACAAACATTTATTATTTTGTATGCACATAGGCGCTCGATTTAAATATTTAATTATTGGACATTGTATTTGGGCACAGTCGACTTTTGGGATTTTAGCTTGGAGATTAATAAATATATAAATACATGCCTTATGGAGAGCTCACACAAGGCATGGGGGGAGATTGTACCCAATTTGTCATTTTGCCTAATGTCGTGCAAACTCTCTTCTTGCTTTTATGAGTTTATGTAGAGTTCTTTGTTCTTGGGGATCTTGCAACGCTCGCTACACATGCATCCAGCATCTGATTTGTGCACCAAAACTAGAGAGAGGAAAGCAAAGTGTAACATGTCCACCTATTCCCTTTAGGACAAGTCTTAGCAGTCCATCGGAAAGGAGATCTAGAACGCTCCGCCCGGCACTCCCATGGAATGCCACGGGGTTTGCGATCTAGAACTTTCCACGTCTACCACGTAGCGGAAGTATTCTGGCCGTTCCCACTTAGGACCGAGGTTTTCCCTAATGGTCATTTCCTAAACGGCAACTAGTGTCAAACCCCGGGCGACGAACTACTTTACGCAAATTATGCACCCTATTTAATCAGGTGAAATAAGGTAGTGCATGCTATACATATTATTTGATAAAGCCTCATGATAAGGACAAGAACAATGCAAAGCTTGATAGCTCTGTCTCCAACCATACACTTTGAAGGCCCTTTGTTCCCAATTTGATACAAAAGTATGTTTGAATTGTGCAATTCATGACCTTGCAATACTTCACAAAAGTTTTGAAGAATTGAATGACAAGGGTGTATTCTGAAGCTCTAATGATTTGACATGCATATACCAATATCTACATGCATGAGAAAATCTTATCTTCCTAAATCATAGAAATGTCCATACCTACTAAAAATGCATGGGTTTAGAAAGAGATTTGTCATTCTGCGCTGCACTTGGTTCAAGGAGAATGGAAAATGAGAGGGATGCAAGGATCGACCTCTCTGCCATAAGGCATAGTCCCATTCCGTTCCCCTAAAACAATGTAAATCGGGATTATTATAACTTAGACTGTAGGTCAACGCCCTTGCTGTTCGTGTCTTTTGAAACGATCTTCTTGCTGTCCTTCACGGTTGAGAAAAGTTCCTGGCCAACCGGGACTACCCATCCATAGGACGGACCCATGGTCACATCCACCACACTTTCCTCAGTTGTTTTAGTTGTCTAATTACCTATCACATTTAGTTGGACATGTATCAAACAGCTTCCTTAATTAGTTCGTTAGGCACCAGTTCCTTTATATAATCATAGCACTTGACATAGAAAAGCAGTGTCAAACAAGTTCCTTTTCAACAGGTTATCATATTTATCTTTGAAATACATTTATAAAGTCCAGCCTGTAGGCTTATCCATAATCCACCCGAAGGCTATCCAACAATCCACAGGGATTACTAATCCAAGATTCTGCCCATAGACTAGTATGCAGGCCTCGAGATCCAATCCTGAGTCATCTTGGCCTCTTGTGTAGGGCCCAGATGGTGAGGGATTTATGGTGGCCAGAGCCCCCCCTAGCACCAAGCATCCTCCTGCTCCAAGTATCACTCAACAGAGAGACCTCTCACGGCGGGTTCGGCCACCTTCCCGGTGCGGTTAACAACCTCCTTGGTTAGGGTCAGGCAGACAGTGGGGGGTAGCTGAGGATGCCTCTCCCTTCAGGCATTCAATATGAAGCATTAGATATCTTTTCATCCTTTAATTCCTTGAGCAAACAAAGCAAAACAGTGCTCTTTAAACTCTTACAAGCACAATCATTTCCATTGGTCGTTATTTTTTGCCAACTGCTAAGGAGTGAATCCTTCTTTCCGAATGCATTCAACATTCAATCTGGGATCAATTTCGACTTGACAAGATTCCCAAGGGTTTGTTTGTTAACCCTTATATCCTTGGGTTAGGGCCATACCCTGTTAACCCAACTTAACCAATACCTTAAGTTCTATTAGCAATAAATATGTTATTCCAATTTACTGATTGGTCTTTTGCTTCCAAGCAAATATCTAATCCTCGTATCTCGATCACTTTACCCAAGAAAGGTACTATATCAGGATGATTATTCATCCTCTTGCAAGATCAACTTGCGTAAGAATCTGCCAATCTCATTCCGAGGAATTTGGCCAATCCCTTGTGATCAAATCACAAGATCATGCGACTCTGCAACTTGTTGCACAAGTGTCGCATCTAATCCATGGGACTATTTTACCCATCAAACGGCATTTTCTAATCATAGGTCATGATTAGATAAGGAACAGGGTTAGGGTGTCTTCATAACAATCCGTTCCTGATTGCACTAGGCCGACATTGTCGATCCTAAAGGCCCAAATCCAAATTGAGTTCATTCTTTTAGCGAGCGATCCTTAGGGTAAAAACCCTAGATCGTCTCTCGCAAGTACGTCCTAGTGTCCCTACATTCCGTGAATGTGGGAAAGTCTTTAGGGTATAAGGGTTTCAGCTTTGGCAATAAGAGCGATTAGGTCACGTCCTCAACGTGCTAAATCCCAGTTAGTACTTGGGATATGCTGCATCGATTTAACCATTCCTAAACGAGTCCCTTGCGGTTTAGGTGTTTACGTTAAACCAATTTACTTGTCTATTCTTGAAGATATTTACAATACCATTTTCGTAACCACAGGATTCATTGCCTACGTATGAGTAGATTTACAAACCCTAACTTTTCTGGTTCAGATCAAAGCATATGTTAAGTTATGGCATAATTCCAATTGATCCTTTTATAACATGCATTCAAGATTCATGCTACTAAACTTTAGGGTTTTATGTGAACCATGCAGCTTTTTCTAACTTCTTTTCTAAATGAGATATTCGTACAACGCTGAATGAGCATTACACAACCTCTCATAACTATTTACGTAGTTGATTGATATTTAAGCCAATTGACTAGAGTTTAATCTACTTCATGTAGCTCAAGAACCATTTTCATACCTTGCAAATTCCTACGGATTATTAGCAACCTTCTTTTAATGAATCATTTCGAAGGAAAGATGCCTAATAATGCAACATGCGATTTATTCTTTCCATGAATGATCAAAGTGTACTACCATAATTTCGATTTGTAAAGATGGGAATTAGTTGATCTAAATTTGTTACTTTGCAATGCATAAAAACCACTTGCTATAGAGATCTTATGCTCCTTTTTTACATTCGTTTATTTGAAAAAAATACAAATGACCGATTCCTTGATCATAAGCTATTTCCTTTAATTTAGGCAAAGTATTTCAATCGAAAAAGTGCATTCTATTTCCTAAAATGATCCATGTACAATTGAAATATTAGGACGTAAATTAAAAATTAGGAAGAAAACCTGGACTTGTGGTGAAATGTCCACATGGATGTTAGGAGATGATCCTCCTGCGGTTGCACCTTGTGCCTTTTTAGGAGCCATCGCGTATTCAACCTTCTCTCCTTGGCCGCAGACTTATGTTCTTGGGACGTCTCCTTTGCACGCGAAACTCCCTTTGTGATTTGGCTTCCTTGATCGATTCCACTGTCTTTCAGAATCGAGCTTTAGAAGGCCTTAAAGCTGCCTCCTCGAAGTAGGGAATGGATTTAAAAGACTTGAAATGGAAGGCTTTTAAAAGGAAAACGAGGTTGTATAAAGGCTTTGTGGAATTGCTAGGGAAAGGCCTTTAAAACTCGGCTAGTGGGCTTATGGGGGATGCAAGGGGAAAAAGGTTAATTCCCGAGGATGCAAAGGAAAGGCCTTAATTCCGAGGGTTTAATTTCTGGGGGATATAAGGGGAGAAAAAGGGCTTAAACTCCAAGGAAAAAGGGGTGTAAAAGATCGCTTTGGGAAGGCAAATAAAAGGGGATTTTTAAGAGATCCCAGGGGTTAAATGGCCTTAGGAAAGGGGGTTAGGTGAAAATTGCAAGGGAATGGATGCTAAAATCCCGGGGGGGAGGGGGGGGGGTTTATAAAACCCACTTGAAAAGGCTTGTGGAAGCCCACAAGAAGGGGGGCTTCCTAAGAGGGCTTTAGAATCTTCCCAAAGAAGCTTCTAAATCTATGACCATACAATGCTTGAAAAGGGGTCATTTGAATGCTTTGTTGGTAAGAAGCATTGTAGGAAAATTCAACCAAAGGCAAGTATTGAATCCACCTTATGGGCTCACGACAGTAGTGTGCCCTAAGCATATCCTCGATAACTTGATTGACCCGCTCCATTTGGCATCTGTTTGGGGATGGTAAGCTGTACTAAAACATAGTTGAGTCCCAATGGATTAAAAGATAGCTCTCCAGAAGTGTGATGTGAAGAGAGGATCACGATCACTAATGATTCTTCTGGGTAGCCCATGTAGCTTAAATATCTCCTTGATAAACAACCTTGCAATGTCTGAGGCTTTATAGTTTTTCTTTACTGGAATAAGGTGTGCACCCTTAGTCAGCATGTCAACCACAACCATGATGGAGTTGTATCCTCCCTGAACTTGGGGTAGGCCAACAACAAAGTCCATACTGATGAATTCCCATTTCATTTGGGGAATGTCGAGTGGTTGTAACTTTCCTGGCATTTTAGCATGTTCGCCTTTCATACGTTGACAAGACAAACACTCAGTGACATATTTGAGAACGTCACCTTTAAGCCTCTCCCAATATTAGCTCTTCGTAACTACATTGAGAGTCTTGGCATAGCCAAGATGTCCTGAGAAAGGGGAATCATGAGCTTCCCACAATATCTTCTGCTTAAGTGACTCGCTTGCCGGTATATACAACCTCGTTCTATAGTAGACAAGTCCACTATTGGTAGAGAATTCATGATACTTAGCCTGTAGCTTTTGGTCATGATCCTTGATAGAGATCTCCCTTAGCATCTTCTGATAGGCTGGGTCATGGCATGCTTCCTCTCTAGCTAGCTCAAGTATTGGATTGTTCGGCATGGAAACCTTTGTAGCTAGAGATCTAGCTGTTGATGGGTTTTGCAAGATTAGAGAATTAAGGAATGCCTTGTGACTGAGTGCATCAGCAACTACATTCTCCTTTCCAGGTCGATACTTGATTTCAAAGTCATACTCCTCCAACACTTCAATCCATCGACATTGCCTCATGTTGAGCTCGTTCTGGGTAGAGATCCACTTGAGACTTTTATGATCAGTCACTAGTAATCCATACTGTTTACCATGATGTCTCTTTATTCTTTGACAAATCAAACATTCAGAAACGAAATTAGATACATCTGCATCCATATGCGGCCAATAAAAATCTTCAGTTAACATGCGTAATGTAGATATGATACCTCTATGACCTTGATATGGGGGACAATGAATTTCATTCAAAACAAAAGATCGGAATGGAATAGTAACACACAGTCTCTTTTCAAAAAACATAAATCCATCATTATATGACAATGAATCAACAAGAATGAAATTATTTTGAACTAATTTTTGCCAATCAGAATGAAAAGTAATATCCTGGTGATATGTATCTTTCATAGCAATCAAAGAATCAAAAGATATGACAGAAATATTATGAATTGCAGGTCTTCTACTCAATGCATCAGCAACTACATTTTCTTTTCCAGGTTGGTATTGAATGATAGGATGAAAACTTTGAATGAAGGAAGCCCATTTGATATGACGGTCAGAGATTTGGGGTTGGCTAAGTAGATGTCTAATGCTTTGCTGGTCGGTCTTTATCATGAATTCTGAACCCATTAAGTAGTGTTTCCACTGTTTTAATGCTTGTACAACTGCTAATAGTTCTTTGTCATAAGTGGAATATTTCAGCTCAGAGGGTTTCAGCTTAGAACTAGAATATGCTATTGGATGATTGTCTTGCATTAGTACGGTTCCTATTCCTGATCCGCTAGCATCGGTCACAACTAGAAAGAATGGTCTATTAAAGTCAGGCAACTGTAGAACAGGGGCATTAGTTAATGCACGCTTCAGTAAATCTAAGGATTTCTGCTGAGTTTCAATCCATTGATAAGCAATTCCTTTCTTAAGAAGTTTGGTTAATGGTAAAGCAAGTAATGAAAAATTACGTACAAACTTCCTATAGAAACTAGCAAGACCAAGGAATGAGCGTAATTCATGCACGTTTTTAGGAACAGGCCAAGCAATATTGCATCAATTTTCTTAGGATCAACTTTAATTCCTTCTTTTGATACAATATGACCTAAATATTCTATTTCTATCTTAAAGAATTCACTCTTTTCAGGATTTGCAAACAATTGATTTTCTTTCAGTAATTGAAAAACTAATGATAAATGCTCATAATGCTCTTTTTCACTTTGACTAAACACCAAAATATCATCAAAGAAAACAATCACACAGTACTGATATTTCAGAAAGATACGGTTCATCATTCTACTGAAAGTAGCAGGTGCATTAGTTAATCCGAATGGCATGACTAAGAATTCGTAATGGCCAAACTGTGTTCTGAATGCAGTCTTAAATATGTCAGATCTATCTAGCCTCACCTGATGATATCCAGACTTAAGGTCAATTTTACTAAATATAGAAGATCCCTGCAGTTTATCCATAAGGTCATCAACTCTAGGTATAGGATACCTATTCTTTACAGTGATCTTATTTAATGCTCGGTAGTCAATACACATACGATAGGTATTATTCTTTTTCTTAACTAAGAGTACAGGTGCACCGAATGGAGAACTGCTAGGTCGAATTAAGCCTCTATTTAGTAATTCTTCAACTTGACTCTGGATTTCTTTTTGCTCTATTTGATTGTGCCTATATGGTGCTTTGCAAGGTGGTTGTGTGCCAGGGATTAAATCAATCTTATGGTCTTCTGGACGTGAAGGTGGTAAACCTGGTGGTAGGTCTTTTGCAAAACAGTCCTTAAAATATGCAAGAAATTCCTTATGCCTAGGGTGCATATGATTTTCCTTTGCTTGCAATTCATTCACCCAAATGAGATATGATTTAGTACTCTTGCGTAATGCATGTTTTGCTTGAGTATGCGAAAGCAGTGGAATAATATTAGATGCATGCATACCATATAATGTAATAGATTTTCCTTGAAAATTAATATTCATTGTGTGTGTGGAATAATCTATATTTGGATTATGTTGGTGTCTCCAAGGCATTCCTAAAATAATGTCGCTTGACTGTAATGGGACAACTAATAAATTTCTTCTTTCAATATATGAACTAATTTGAATCTCTAAATCTTGTACTTCTTGTGTGCCATTGTACCTAGTGCCTAAAAATGCAGCTTTTATGCGATAATGCGTAGGTACAGTATGTAATTTCAATTCCTTTACCAATTTTGCTGAAATAAAGTCATGAGTACTACCGTCATCATGCAAGATAGTTCTTTCCTTTCCATGCACCATACATTTCCTAGTCAACAATGAATGTGGAGTAGGCATACCTGGTAAAGTGTCGGAAGTAGTAGTAGTATCATCCTCATCTTCAGTGAAATCAGGCATATCCTCATGCTCGTCTTCGTCCATGGCTCCAAGATAGTTGATATGTGCTGGTGGCTTCTTTGAATGACAATTTGCTGCGAGATGCCCTGGCTGGTGACATTTATTGCATACTATTGGCTTGGCTTTGGTTACATTATTTGCAATGGCTGGAAGTCTGGGTACATTTGGATTTGCTTGTGGAATAGGCTTTGGATTTGGATTGACAGTGGATGGTAATGCAGGTGGTTTAGCCCAATTCTTGCGAAAAGATGGTGATGAGAAACGACCTGGATTAAACCTTCTAAAATTGGAATTGAATTGTTTAGATCCATAATTACCATTGGCTTGGAATTGCTGTGGTCGTCTGTCTCTTCCGCGTAACTTATCTTCAGTGTCGTGAGCTAGTGAGATGGCGTCTTCAAGGGTAGCAAGCTTGAACATGTTCACTTCAGCGTAGTAATGTCCAAGAAGTCCAGACATATACTTCCGCTTATGTGTCATCTCTGGTACGTCTTCAAGCATGCGTAGCTGTAGGAGTGCATTCCAAAAACGCTCTATATAGTGTGGAATAGGCTCACGATCCCGTTGCTGAAGTAAATCCCATTGCTTGATAGCCTTCTCATGAAATTGCGGTGGAAGGAAATTCTCAATGAGCTTCTTCTTGAAATCTTCCCAAGTAGCAGGACATTCTATGCTCTTGCGTACTACAGTCCACCAAAGTGATGCTCTGTCTATCAGATGATTAGTAACACACTTGATTTTATCTTTTTTTGGATAAGTTTTCTCATGGAAATAGTCATCAAACTGGCTAATGAATGATAAAATAGTCTTTCCTTCTCGTATGCCATTGAAAGTGCGAAATTTGAAACTTCGTTTACTTATCTTGGATTCCTTGCAAATGGTTTGTGCTTCAAGAGTGGCGTCGATGGTACGTCGAATCAAATCTTCAGCTCGAGGTTCTTCTTTGTCGGTGGACGTTCTTTGTAATTTTGTCAATTGCGCTTGCAATGCTTGCCTAGCCCTTCGCTCTTCTTAGAATTGTAGCATGATTAGATCCAGCTTTTGTTCCATGGTAGGCTCAGGTAGGTCGTCTTCAGCCATAGAATCATCCATATGTGGGGTCGTCATCCTGTAAAACTCAATAAACCTTTCTCACTCAAAATCAGGTTAGCGGGATGAGCGTAGCTCAAATTTGGGGTTACAAGGCTATGTATTTTTGGGTATTTCTTTCTCAATTTTCAGAAAATCTGCAATATTTCCGTCTTCGTTTGCTGAAAATACTTCAGCGGACCTGTAGATAGGTAGAACACCTTGCCACGAACAACTTTCCAGTTCAGAGTTTTTGCATAGGAACAAACCTTCTAGGAGTTTTGAGCACTAGTCAGTTCTGACTCCAGTTGACTAGTCTGACTTGCAGAGTTGCAGACTTAGCCGACTTGCAGAGTTGCAGACTTGCAGAATTTAGGCCGACTTGATGAACTTGCAGGACTTGATTCCAGTCGACTTGCAGAACTTGACTTCTGGTGCGTAGGACCCGAAATTTATTGACTTGCTTGTTCTGTATGACTTGAATAGCTTAGCTTGCTTGACTTAAGGAAATTAAGCTTAAAAAAGCTTAATGATCAGACGTCGTCAGATTTCGTGAGGGGGGGGGCCGTTTTTTGTGACGGCGCGAAATTTTTGGGCCTCCTCCAGATCAATCGATTGATTTTCTTGTTGATAACCAAGCTTCTAAGCTTTCTCTTAAGCTTTTTGAAAGAAATAATTAGAAGAATAATGAAGCTTATCCCTGGTTTTTCCACGACTTGATGAAGGAGATAAATGCGTGGTCCTCCGCCTGCACAGCCTGGTCCTTCGCGATCTGACAGTAGAAATAGGGGTTCTTGATCGCCAGAAGTCTGCCTGTATCGACGGTTCGCGATGAGATTGACTGTAGAGCCCGATTGTTCCTGGAGCTCCGCCTTCGCCCGAGATTGGTAGCGATTGGAATCTCTTGATCTCAGCTCCGCTCTGATACCACTGGTGCGCAGATTGGTCGCAGTATGCTCACGTAGTGAATCCCGGAAGGTCCCCAAGAACAATGAACTCTACCTTTTTGCACAAAAAACAATGTAAAAGCATGAACGACAAGAAGCAAGAGACCAATTGGGTTCAATCTCCCCCCATGCCTTGTGTGAGCGCTTCACAAAGCATGTATTTTATGTATATTTCCATCTTCATGCTCAATAATAGCCCAATTTACAAAAATATGACAAGCTTTTAGCTTTTGAGTTTGCTTTCTACAAAAATAGGAAAGTAAAGCTAATGGACGGTGCCCATAGAGTCTGGAACGCCCAATCTCAATGTCCAAAATAGAAATAACATATCCGTGCGCATAGGCACATACAAAATAATAATCAATAATCAATGTCTCGATAGACATAACAAAATATAGGCGTGGCGCCTATCAAAATATAATCCAAAGGTCGAATACTCGCTAGACTCCAATGCTTTCCTCCGCCACTGCTGCTATCTCTACACATCAACTGAAGCATTCACAATCGTTAGTAAAATAATACAATTAAACCGACAAAAGTGAATACCTAGCAGTCTTCAGCTACATAAATAAATCAACTGGTTAGAAATAAATCCTAACCTTAATGTATTACGAGTGCGCACTCTAAACTCATAAACGTTTATTAATTTAATATGCATTTTGCGAAATCACCCGCTATGGAATCACCCATGTACACACTAAATTAATGAAACGCCCGAAAAGGACAGCCGTCCCCATCAACTTCTCGCACAAAGAATCCTCTTTGTGTATGAGCCCTGGTCATCTAAGTTTACGGAATCCACCGTAAAACCTCACGGAATCCACCGTGGCACGGAATCCACCGTGGAATATGCCTCCTGGCATCACACGTGGTCAAATATTTGGATTTGTCATAACTTGAACAATATAACTCCAAATTGAGCGCTCTATAGCTCAATAGATTCTATTTTTCAAGCTTTACCCAATGATAGGTCATTTCATATGGTTTTGAGAAACTTATGGGCATGTTATCCAGGTGCCACCTTTTTAGTATTCAAAAAATGGGAATTGGGAGATTCCCAAACTCACTAATATTATGTTATGTATACAAAGACTCATCAAAGCTCTCCAAAGCAGATACATGACAAGTATGATCAACATACATGACAGAAAGATTAGACCCATCATCAACATCTTCAGTACAAGAAGAATCCATATCATCATACCTTGCTCGTGAAAGCATATCAGCTACTCAGTTGTCTTTACCTGCTATGTGCCTGAACTCAAGAATCATGGATTTTATGTACCCAATCCACCTAAGCATGGCAATGTCTAGAGTAGAACAAATCATGATCATACCTAAAGAAGAGACAAGCAATCAATCTTGATCACCACAGTAGCACCAATGAGTTACTCTTTATCATTCTTGAGAGATGTGAAAATTCCCAATAGCTTCCTCTTAATCTCTCGATACTTGCATTGCCGCTCGTTTAGGACTTTTTTCCTAAAAACCAAATGGCATACCTATTCCCATCTACATTGTCCTAGCCAATGGCCCATCCAATTCCAATAGGACTAGTATCAATAGTGAGTACAATATGTCTCCCACACTCATAATGTTCTTTCCAAAGAGTTAGAGCAACTCTCAACAATCTCTTTAGCTTCTGCATAGCTCTAATGTGTCTCATGTCCCAAGAAAAACACATCCCTTTTCTCAAGAGCTAGTAGAGATCATCTACAATATGAGCAAAATGAGGAATCCAAATAAGATAAAATACACAAGCTCGAAGAAACCTGCGAACCTCCGAAGTAGAAGAGCAAGTCTTCTCTATGGCATTAACCTTCATAGGGGAAGGTCTCATACCATAATAATCACACATATGTCCAACAATCAAAACCTCTCTGACAACAAAAATAGACTTCAGCCATGACAAGGTCAAGTTCACTTCCTCTAGTCTATAAAGAATCCTCTCAACATCTCTGATATGCACAACCACAAAGTACTTGCATCCATGATTATCTAAAGTCTCATCCTTCACTTTCTCCAAACAACCCTTGATAGGCAAATCATCAATGAAAGGCATGGTAAGATTTGGGATAAAATCCTGTAAGACCTTGTTCATCCCATTCATCATATGGGCAACCGAATTAGTAGCTCCTTGCAGAAGCATACACATCCGGACAAGGCCTAAAGGTGTCTTCATCGTAGTCAATTCTCTACTCTCAAGGGCAATCTCGAATTGATCATAGCCAGAATAAAGATCGCCAAGTGAATAGATAGCATGTCCAACAAAAGCCTCTATGAACTCATCCACAATAGGTCATGGTCAAACATTCCGTATAGTGACCCTGTTCATCGGCTGTAGGTCATATATGAATCTAAGTGTCCCATTCTTCTTGGGAATTGTGAATCATTTATTAGAATACGGAGCTGAAGATGGTTCTATAATCCCTATCCTAATCTGCTCATTCAAAAGATCCACCAATTTGGGCAAGTGAGCCTTGGGCACAGGAATAGGTCGTAGATTCGAAGGGACATGCGGAATGGTAAAAATAACCATAAGTATCACAACCCTAGGATCAATGCAACCTATCCCATGTAGGAAAAAAGTGAAGGCTCTCCCATGTCTCCTCAACATCTCCTCAAAAAATTTCACCTCTACTGGAAGTGAAAAATCTTCAGTCCCAATCTACATCTCTTTCAGTGTCTTGGTTGAAAACCTATGTCCAGTACTTGGCAGGATCTCATAAAGGAGGCTACATAGCCAGTCTCTTAATCATCTCATCACTGTCCAAAGGTAGCGGTCTTACGAGCGTCTGGTGACTTTCTTGTCAACTATCTTATATTTTTTATGTACTCGTACTTCTTTGCTACAACCTACAAATTTCAGCCCTTATTGTAAATACCCTGTTAAACACAAATTTTGATGTATATAAACAACACCCAACTCTTTTGATTGATAGAAATCAGCCATATCTTTTTCGAACTACATATGAATAACCCAACACTGAGGCTCACAACTTACTTCAGTTGTAAATCCTGTTTGCTACTATAAATCAGCACCCTATAAATCTTTTTGCCAAAATATTTCAGCAAAGAACACTTTCTACTGAGAGTTCTTAGCACCTAAATTTTCTTGTAGTACGAAATCAACAATTTCACAATACATCACCAGAGAATAGACTTGAAATTTTATTATAGCATGAAATCAACAATTTCACAATACACCATAAACTCCTGATGAAAAATTTAGACAAAGCTTTCCCTGTCTCGTACCACTATCATCTCGCAAGACAGTGGTACCTTACAAAAATCCATCTCTCCTGCTCAAAGAGGGGAATCCCTCAAAGAATCCTTATTCCACTAATGGTTGACACAAACTCTCATGAACTCGACATCCCTCTTTCCATCCTTGCTTCGGATCCGCACATAGCAGACCCATCATTCAAAACCTTAGTCTCCATCCAAGACTCAACAATGAATGGCTACCAAAAAATAAAGAATAGGAACAAAGTTCTGTACAAAGAAATGATAAGTCTCATCTATATCTCCAATAGAAATCCTCAAGTTCGAACAAGTAGCATTCAAATCTCCTGCAGTGTTGTTGGCCACACGCATCTGATAACCATGATCCACAGCAACTGGCCATCTACTGGTACCATACAATCCATCCACTATGACATTAAACTTGGAGCCACGATCCAAAAGAGAAACACAAGGGTTCTCCCCCTCTCAAAGCTTAACTATAATCTCCATAGTTGCACGAGTCTAGTGACTGCGAGAAAAATGGCTACGAGGCACCAATCTAGGCGTGTCATCACTCTTTGCATATTGTATGTGCTGAAGTAAATGTTGGAGAGTCTTCTCAATCTGCATACATAAACCTCAATCTGTAGACTCCTCAGTGATCTCCTCATCAAAAATCAGTCTCCTCAATCTGCAAGCCATATATAATAGCCTCAGCAAAACTGTTGCTAAAGCCTCTCGATGGATCATATCATGTGTTGGCTCTCCAATAATATGCCGTTTTCTTTTAATGATGTAGATGATAACATCATGAAATTCTCTTTTGGAAATTCCCAAGACTTCTCCAAGAGTGAATTCAATTTTGCAATTAAGAATCTGATCCTCAAGTACATTATTCAAGTTCATAGTCGTCTCAATGTCAGAAAGCATCTTGAATCCAAGTTACTTTTTCGGCTTCAGATCCTTCCTCTTCTGAGCTTTTTGATCTTCTTATAATTTCTACTTCTAAACATCAACCATACTCTACTATGGTCCTTAAGAAGAAGGCTAAGAAATTGGATCACTCCTCCTAGTACCCTCTTTGAACCTTTAGACTGATCATCATCTCTTTTCCGCTTCTCAACAAAGGCCCTATATATGTTTGGTGTAGGTACATTTCATAGTGTGTTGTTTTAATGATTGCATCATACAGGTTGATGATGTCGCTAGAGGGAGCCTTTGCTGCAGAGGAGCTTCTTGTGGCCATTCTAGGTGGTTTCGTCGCCTTTCCAAGTCTTTTTTCCTTTACAAATAATGATACATGTATATGTAAGGGTGCTTTCTTTTTATCTATTAGGGACCGACAATCAAGGCATGAAGTCTCAGGTTTAGGTTGAGCATGTCTGGGGGAGGTCTGAGTAGTCATTGCCTCATGTACCGGCATTGTCAGGCACTGAAAGACATGCTTTAGACGATGTCGTGATGTTATGAGGACACAATGTGAAAAAGTATGGAATTCATCATCATCTGACTTCTTTACTGATCTAGAGAGTCAATGTGATCTGAGCCATTAGTACTAGTGTGAGTTGCATGGATTATCCAAAAATACTAGATTTTTGGATAATTTTAGCCTATTTTTTATATTATTTATTGTAAAAATCCAAAAAAATTTAGAAAAAGCTTCTAGATTAGGATGGCATGCAAAAAGCTAGTTTCTTTTTCAATCAATTAGGAGATTTTTCATAAAAAGACAGACTAACAAAATCGCACGCGTTGCGATCACTGTAAACAGGTTGAAAACTACAGATTGAACTGAAAGAAGAAGAAGAATGAGTGATCTAGGAGATCCGTGAGTAGGTGTCTTGGGATTTTACCCCCGTTTCGGAGCCAACTGAGCCATCAGATTTGGGTTTTGAGCAGGAGAGAAGGAGCTGTAATTTTTATGCACGTTTTGTTTTACAAAGAAGCTCCAGGAGATCTAATGCCTGGAGATTGCTTTTGAGTAGTGCGAAGATTCCAGGTTCTTTCAATACATATTGATTCAATTCATTGTGATTTGTCTTTTTAGTGTTTACCACTTGGGTATTCTTTATCTTCTCTTCCATCTCCTATCTCTACTTTCTTCTACTTCTGATCCTCGGTGGATTCGACCTTTTGACAAAAACCCCTCTGACATTGGTGAACCCGACGTGAAAGTTTGTTAGAAGAAGGAAAGACAAGATGGGAGAATCTTCAAATATATTCTCCAATTATGTTTTGCAATAGTTGGTGCAAAATATAAAAATGCTTATGTAGGTACAACAACAACAACAGGTGATGAAAGCTTCAACTCAAAGAGAAAGTGTTGTGATGAATGCTTTACAAGCAGTTGAGTGTGAGGTGAAGTTATTCAATGGCAGGAATGTATCTGCATATGTATATACCTATGCTCAGAAGATGGAATTCTTTTGGGTGGCTCAATCTGGATGGAGCCGGTATTTTGTACATGTTACTATTCATGAACTGAAAGCATGGATTACTGAATTATACTTGCAGGATGCAGACTCGGTAGCCTTCAAGAAGACACTCAGGGAAGAATTTTACATTGAGGACACCAATTTGATTACACGTAAGACTTTTCAGGAGTAGGTTATACAACCCAATAACGGTCTTGTCTACAAAATTGTTAAGAGAATTTGAAAGTTGATTTGAGCAGTTGGATCTCGCAGAACAGCAAGCTCTTGCAAGTCAGAAAATTGAATTGTTTCTACAGGCAGCTGATCCTAAGCTTCAAGAGAAGCTTGATGATTTGCTAGAGGATTAGACTACATAGACAGGTTTGAAAACAGAGTGGAGACATGTCAAGGAAGCTGTTACTACGCTCGTGAAGAAACATAGAAGAAGAGAAAGATTGCATGTCTCTAGCTTACCCACTGTTACGGGCAAGACAGTTGATGTATCCATTAAGCCACCTACTTCTGTGACTAATCCTATGGCTGTACCTGCTATTGTTCCCTCTATTAGGGAAGATGTCTTAGATGAATTGGTCAAAGGCATGCGGTAACTTCAATTGAAGGTTGCAAAATTGGACGAAAAAGAACAAGAGGAAAGGGGACGGGCAGCAGCCCCTAAGCCTGGAAAAAGATGTATGTGGTGTGACAATTTGTAGCATGAGAGAAAGGGTTGTGCTGCCTATGAGGAGGCCTTGGCACGACAACTTATCTTTTGGAAAGATGGCAAGATCCATGCACAAGAAATGGGATTGCCTCTTCCTTTTAATTTTTGAAAGGGAGGTATACAAAAGTTGTTGGAAGACTTGGCTGTCATCTGAAATGCTTATGCAGCGGTACATGCTTCTACTTTTGGTCTATAGTTGGATAGAATGCATGGCCAAGTGATAGTTGGTCCAAAGGCTGAAATATGGACACATGCTTTACATGCAGCTGAAAAGAGAAAGGTCACTGATAGTGAAATGTCTCATGTAGGGCAAGACATTCGTGGCATAACTGGTTGGGAATTACCGGTAGATGCATATTCAGTGTATGCATATTTAGCAAAGGTACAAAACACGGATGTACTTGTGGAAGAAAAATGAAAAAGAGATGAAGATATTGTAGGGATATATAAAAGAATGACAAGAAAAAGTGTGAATTAGCCTAAAGCTGCAAATCAACCACCTCCCGAGCATGTTATGAAAGAGGTCAGTCAAGAGCAAAAACAAGATAACAAACAAGAGGGCAAAAAGAAGGGCAAGCAGCCAAGATATAAGTTGCAATCTGACATTGAGACAACCCCAGATCTTAAGAAGGTTCTTGAAGAATAGATCTTAAACAGTCGGGTGTAATTTACCTTGGGAGAGGTACTTGACATTGCCAAGCGAGAATTTCATGATGAGATCATTGACATAATTAAAAGGAAGTATCAGTTTCTTGGTGATACCACTAGTGCATTGTTGCAATTTGAAGAGGAAACTGGTTTGTTGCGTATTTAGGCTGAATATGAGCATGAAGTAAGTACAGGATTGTCTATCCAGGATGCTACTAATCAATGGACAGCATGTCGAAAAGAGAAGAAAGTGGTTGAAAATGCTTTGTCTTGTAGAAATATGCATGGTGGAGTAAGGAAAATGCAACAATATGGAGAAGAGACTCTAGGATTTATTCCTCGAAGTCACTACACAAGAAATCATTGGGCTAGAGCTACCACTGAAACAGTAGTGAAAATAGGGGAACATGAAACTCCTTGTGTTTCTTTACTTGACCATGGGTCTGAGATAAATGTCATTGAGTGGGGATTTTATGAAAATTGTGCATGGCCTATGGACAGTGATCATGGTTGGTGTATGAGGGCTGCAAATAATTCTTCAGGGGAGCTCTATGCTGCATGGCCTAATGTAAAAGTGACGATTGGTGATGTACAGGAAGAGCAACACTTCTTTGTGCAAGATAATTTCTCATATGCAGTGATTTTGGGACAGCCCTATATTATAGGTGTGCGTATGGAAATAAACGTGCTTGATGATGGTTCTGTTTATGCAAGAGTCAGAAGCAAGGATGGAAGAAAAGCAGTGCAATTTCTTACTGTTTGTGTTAATCATCCTAGAAATTGTGATACGCTTCGAGAGTCTCCTTCGGTTCCAAATGCAAGGGAATTCAAAGATTTGGATTTTCATTAAGCACTGCTGTAATGCAGAGCTATAGTAGTGCTTTTCAGAGGGTGTACTCACCTCTTGATGAAATGAAGCATGTATTTACTATTGGAAATTCTCAATTTACAGCAAATAGTTCATGTTGGTTTAAGCCTATGGAAGTTATGTGTAGGGTTGAACGCATATCTATGAAGCGGGCTACTAAGAAACTGAGAGCATTGGGGTTGTTAGCTGAAAATGATGGCATTTTAGGCATCTTTTATGGGCTGAATAAAACTAACACTATGGCTCAAATTTTAGCAATTACACATGTAGAAAATGAGGCTGAAAACAAAGTGTTGTCAATATGTTCTTTGGATATGTATGTTGTTATAGCATTGTTTACTCAGCAGGAAGGATTACAATGGGTTAAAGTACTTGTGGAAATAAAGTATAAGACAATTGAAAAAAAGGTGAAACCAATTTCTTTGCCACTTCCACCAGAGAGTGAGGGTATGTATGAAAAAGTGTCAAGGCAGCCAAGATTACGAGATCCTAAAGATATAGGTCATCAGTTTACATTTGAAACATTACAGGAATTGAAAGTTGGAGCACAAGGGTTTCTTTTGCCTGCTGAGAGAGACTATTTTATGCGGATGTAGGCTAAACATGGGAAGGCATTTGCATTTCAGCCAAGTGAAATAGGTTGTGTGGATCCAAATGTTCTCTCTCCTATGGTCATATTTACTGTGCCACATGTAGAATGGAACTTGAGGCCTATTCCAGTGCCTAAATCTTACTTGCCAAAGTTGATGGATTTGCTAAATGAAAAGATTCGCATGAAGATCTTGGAGCCTTCTTCAGCCCCGTACTCAAATCGTTGGTTTACTGTGCCCAAAAAGAATGGGGCTTTGAGATTTATTCAAGATATGTAACCGGTCAATAAAGCGACCATAAGAAATGTGGGTGCAGATCTTGTGGTGATGAATTTGCAGAGGCTTTCGCTGATAGAGCGATCGTTACTCGGGTTATGATCAGTTTTAGCTTGCAATTGAAAGCAATGATATCACAACCATGAAAACTCATTTGGGGTTACTACAGATGTGTACTCTCCCACAGGGTGCAACAAACTCACTGGCACACATGACAAATGCTACGAATAGGGTACTCAGGGATTTTATACCACAATTGACTATGCCCTTCTTGGATGATGTTCCAATCAAAGGGTGTGCAGTGGATGAAAAGAATGAAGAGATGAATGCTCATGGATGCAGACACTTTGTTGCAGACCATATTGTAGATTGTGAGAGGATTTTGACACATCTAGAAGAGGTGCATTTAACTCTTTCTGGACAAAATTCTGTCTTTGGAGAAGGCCATTACCAGCAAAAATAGATGGGATTGATAGAATGCAAGATGTATGCATGAATATGTATCAGAGGTGCATAGATTCTTGGGTGCATGTGTGTTCTATTTGATATGGATTCCTCACTTTGCACATATAGCCAATGTTCTTTATCAACTTCTAAGGAAAGGTCAGAAATTTCATTGGGAACGGAAGCATCAGAAAGCAATGAAGAAATTGAAGCAACTCTTAAAATCTGCTCCTACATTGAGAAAGGCTGACTATTCACATGGAAAGCCTATCATTATTATTGTTGATACAAGCCCAATCGCAATTGGATGGGAAATTGGGCAAGATGATGAGGAATGGCAAAGATATGCAATTCGCTTTGGTACTAAAGTATTGACTGAATGACAGAGAAGATATCCACAGGTTAAAAGAGAATTATGGGGAATTGTGACAGCCCTTAAATGTAATAAGAAGTATTTTATGGGTGCTCATGTAGTCATTGAGACCAATTGTTTGCCGGTATTGGGTATGATTACTAGTTGTGCTACTCTGGACATTGCTATGCTCCGATGGATTGAATACATCAAATCTTTGAACCCTGAATTTCAACATATTGCAGGAAGAAGCTGAATTTCTTATGACTAAAAATGATGTTGCAAGAGTGAATTTAGCAATGCAAGGTGTTGCTACAGCATTAACAGAAGCTTGGACAACAAAGAGAAGACACTTTAGATGTTTTGTATCTTGTGTAGAAGTGTTTCTAGAAGACAAATATACATGAGAGTGGCTAAGAATTGGTCAATACCTCAGTACATTAACAAAGGGAGATGAATGATCAGGTGAGGAGTTTAAGAAAATCAAGAGGAAAGCGTATGGGTTTTTTTTTTTAATGGATACTTATGGAAACATGCTAAAAAGAAACAGGGTATGCCATTGTGAGTTTTGGGTGATAGAGCTTCACAAATAAAAGTAATGCAAGAATTTCATAAAAGCTTGTGGGCTGGTCATAGAGGTGTTTGGGGTACTTTTACAAAGATCAAAGAAAGATATTGGTGGCATGGTAGGTATAAGGATGTTGCTCAGTTTGTGGAAACATGTACGACATGTCAAATATATTCATTTGTGAGACATCAGGATGGATTGCAACTCACATATCCATTGTCTCTTCATTTTAAGTGGATGGTGGATTTGGTCACAATGCCTACAGGTCTTTGGCAAATGAGGTATCTTGTGCTTGCTCATGAAGACTTGACTAATCAAGTGGAAGGGAAAGCTTTACGTACTAAGACAACAAATGATGTGTGTACTTTTCTCTTAGAAGAGATCTTTTGTCGGTATGGCTGCATGGGAAAAATTACAGTAGATAGGGGTGAGTTGGATGCAGATGAAGCTCATGATTTATTTGCACGGTTGGGGATAAAGCTTGCTTTAACTTCAGCCTATAACCCTAAAGGAAATGGAAAAAGTGAAAGAGGTCACCCACCTATTGTGAAGGCATTGGCAAAAGCATGTGGAGAGAAGGTAAAAGAGTGGCCACGATTGCTCCCTTATGCTTTGTGGGCGGAGAGAACAACTCATAGTGTTGTTACATGATATATGCATGCAGAGTTGATGTATGGTCAAAAACCTATCATGCCGATAGAAGAGATGACAGTCACATGGAGTGTGTTACCTTGGGAGGGGGAGTTGAATCGAGAGGAGTTGTTGGCCTTACGCATTAGACAGCTAGAAAGAAAGTCAGAAGACATAGACGTAGCAACTGCAAAGTTAAGGGCAGCAAGGATACAGAACAAGAAACAGTTTGACAAAAGATATAGACTGAGACCAAGAACCATAAAAGATGGGGATTGGGTATTGGTTTATGATAGCAATTTAGATAACCACCATAGTGCCATGCGTAAAGTTTCGAAAAGATGGTTTGGAACCTATGTGGTAAGACAGGTGTTTGATAATGCCACTTATGCATTAAATGAGCTGGATGGGACAGCCATCAAACTTCCGATATCAAGGAAAAGAATCAAGTTATTCAAAAGGTGGGAATCTACTACCTATGAGTTGGCAAAATTGGAAGAAAATAGTGGTCCTGATACAGGGGCTAGCCAAGAAGATATGGAAAATGAAAAAGTAAAGGATATGGTTGTAGAGGATGAGGAGGACTCAGAATTCGGTGACAACTAGGATTTTGGCACATACTGGAGGATGTGCAGGTTCAGAGGGAGTGGATGTCGTGATGATGTTATGAGGACACAGTGTGAAAAAGTATGGAATGCATCATCATCTGACTTCTTTATTGATCTAGAAAGTCAATGTGATCTGAGCCATTAATACTAGTGTGAGTTGCATGGATTATCCAAAAAATACTAGATTTTTGGATAATTTTAGCCTATTTTTGATATTATTTATTGTAAAAATCTGAAAAAGTTAGAAAAAGCTTCTAGATTAGGATGATATGCAAAAAGCTAGTTGCTTTTTCAGCCAGTTAGGAGATTTTTCATAAAAAGATAGATTGATGAAATCACGCACATTGCGATCGCTGTAAACAGCCTAAAAACTACATATTGAACTAATGAAAAAAGAAGGAGTGATCTGGGAGATCCGTGAGCAGGCGTCCTAGGATTACCCCCCTTTCGGAGCCAACGGAGCCATCAAATTTGGGTTTCGAGCAGCAGAGAATGAGCTATAATTTTTATCCACGTTTTGTTCTACGAAGAAGCTCCAGGAGATCTAATGCCTGGAGATTGCTTTTGAGTAGTTTTTCAATAGATATTGATTCAATTCATTGTGATTTGTCTTTGTAGTGTTTACCACTTGGGTATTCTCTATCTTCTCTTCCATCTCCTATCTTTACTTCCTTCTACTTCTGATCCTCGATGGATTCGACATTTTGACAAAAACCCCTCCGACAACATAAATGATCATAAGAGGGGGGATTGCCTGCCCATAACTCCTCTACAACCTGAAAGTCAATACCACTCCTAGGTGACCTATTAATGAGATGCACTGCAGTAGTAACTGCCTTAGCCCAAAAGTGCTGCGGTAAGCCAGCCTACCTAAGCATGGTATGGACCCTTTCTTGAATGGTCCTATTCATGAATTCAGCCATACCATTCTTGGGAGGGATGTAAGGGGCGGTCAACTGACACTTAATACCCCACTCATCACAAAACTGCTCAAAAGCATGTGGTACATACTCAGCCCCATTATCTGACCTTAGGCATTTCCGAGACTGGTTCTCTACTAATGCAAGACAATGTTAAAATGTGTCTAAGATATCGGATTTTCTCTTTATGGGATGAGCCCAAACCTTACTTGAGTAACCATCTATGAAAGTAACAAAATACTTTGCCCCACCTAGTAACTGATAGGGCATGGGCCCACACATATCTGAGTGCACAAGAGCCGAGGGCTCACCCATGCATTTCTTACCAAACTTTTTATGTGTATTCCTAGTTTGCCTGCCATACAAACAATGATCATGAGAATAAAAATGTGAAGAGTCAAAAGGCAGAAGATACTGCAAAGCACGGAGCATTTTCATTCCTTTAAGGGACATATGCCCCAAACGAGCATGCCAAAGGGATACATGGGGAATAGAACCCACAAGAAAAACATGATTCAAGGTAGCTCCATATACAAGTAAGGGATAGAGGCTACCAAACTTGGCACCTCTTGCAAGCACAAGCCTACCACGAGTAATCTTCCATGCAAAGTCTCCAAAAGACACAAAACACCCTGTATCATCAAGTTGTCCAGTTGACATAAGGCTACGAGTCAACATAGATACATGGCGTACATCATGCAAAACAAAAGAACTACCAGAAGGAAACTGCAGCAGCCTAACATCTCCAATGCCCATAATGTCAAGAGACCTGTCATCACTGAGATGCACAAAACCAAAGATGGTACGATAGATTTGAAACCAATCTCTATGGGGTGTCACATGAAATGACGCACCCGAATCCAGAATCCAGCACTGCACTTACATAGAATATGACCAAATATGACCAAGATAACATCAAACAGTAAGCATTACTCTCATACAAGTTCTTGAAATTTGCAGATTTTAGCTTGTTCGAATAAATTACAACAGTATGTAAAATTGTCTCAAAGTGAAGCAATCACTGATACATATGTCACTGCAACTGCCAAATAGCAAGATACATCCAACAGTGAGTGTCAAGGGGTAAGAAGGTACCAAGAACTGTCAAACCAATAACCTGTCAGGAAAGATACATCTCATAGGTCTAGAAGTCATGTATGTAATTGGTCTCGGGGTAAGAGAACCGTTGGTATTGGCAGTTCATCGTGAGACTTCTTGTAGAGCCTATTCGTTCTAGGAGCTTCGCCCTCGCGCGAGATGGTAAGCGATTGGAAGCCCTTGATGTAAGTTTTGCTCTAATACCACTGGTGTGCAAATTAGATGCTAGATGCATGCGTAGCGAGCGTCGAAAGGTCCCCAAGAACAAAGAACTCTACATAAACTCATAAAAGCAAGAAGAGAGTTTGTACGACATGAGGCCCAAAAACAAATTGGGTACAATCTCTCCACATACCTTGTGTGAGCGCACAATAAGGCATGTATTTATAAATTTATTAATCTCCAAGCTCAAAAATAGCCCAATTTACAATTAGCATGCTTTGGATTTTGGATATGCTTTTGACCAAATAAAGAATAAAGTGGTTGGGCACCCCAAAAGTCAAGATATACCCAAATACAATATCCAATAATGAAATATTTAAATCGAGCGTCTATGTGCATACAAAATAATAAATATTTGTCAAGCACTTCAATAAATAAGTGTGCCTAAATAAATATTAGTGCCACACCTTTAATGATAAGGCATGTGCCCATAAAAAATGATATATTTTTTAAGGTAATTTGAATACACGCCATCGCCCGCCCAGTGCTTCCCAACGCCACCGTTGCCTGCTCTATACATCAACTGAAGCATTCACAATTTTTAGAAAATAATAAAATTAAACCAAAAAAAGTGAATACCTAGCAGTCTTTAGCTACAACATAAATAAATAGATTGGAACTCTCTCATCCTAACCTTAATTTAATATGAGTGTACTCTAAACTCATAATAGTCCATTAATTTAAGTATGTATTTTGCGGAATCGCATGCTGTGGAATCATCCATGTGCACATTAAATTAATCTGACACCTGAAAATGATATGCATCCCCGTCAACTTCTCGCACAAGGAATCCAACTTGTGTACGAGCCTCGACAAATAAATATAATTTTATGAAAAGGCATGGAAATCATTTAATACTTCAGTATATGTACGAAAGCCATTTTCAGATTTTGATGAGCTCATCTCTCTCATGATTACTGAAGAGATCAATATGCAGGATGATTCGTCTAAAAGAAATGGTAAACAAGTCCAAGATCTTTACTCGAGTTCAGGAAGGGGACGTGGTAAATCCTCTTCGAGAGGCCATGGTATGGGACGTGCTAGCGATAACCAACAAAACAGGTTCAATCAACAGTTTGGTGAAATGCAGGTTTCTGGAGGCAAATGTAACTTTAGATGTAGGGGGAGCTCTAGAGGAAGAGGTGGATGGCAGAATAGAGGTTCTAGAAATTTTGCTATTGTTTGCCATTATTGTGGCAAAATAGGCCATATTGTAGCCATTACTATGCAAAGAAGGATGATATTCGCAGTGGTAAATTGCAGCAAGGAAACTATGCATTGTCTTCACGACAAATTGAAGACAAAAATGAGCATCTGTTTGTTATGCAGCATATGATGAATGCAGTTACACAAAAGGGGACACATGATGATATATGGTATGTCGATTCAAGTGCATCTAATCATATGACCAGTCATGTTGAATGGTTTGGAGAGATGCAGTACTTACAAAACCCACGTTATGTACAAACGGGTGATGATTCATGCCACCCAATTTCACACATTGGAAAGGTTCCGTTGTCCTTGTATGATGGCCACATGTGGGAGCTTTCGCTCAACCGCCAAGACCCACGGACCGCTTATTGTTCAAGCGTTCCATGCCGAGCACTAATGGCTACCTCTCACATAGCCGATGCGCCATCCATATCTATGGGTATAGTGAGCTTACCTCCACGCCGATCGAGTTACCTCCTCTCCCATGCACTCCGGTAGCTCCACGATCCAAGCGCAAGCTTCAAGCAAGCTCCATCCTCAAGCTCCACGCTCCAAGCTCCATTGCCGTGAGCAAGACAAGAGAAGAGAAGAGAATAGAAGAAGAGAGGAGAAGATGGAGAGCTTCTCCTCCCTGGTCCCTCACCCTCACACACTCACTCCCTCACACTCTCACTCCCTCTCTCAAGCACAAGCTCAAGCAAGCAAGAAGAAGAAGAAGAAGAGGAGGAGAGCCACTTTTGGCCACACACAAGAATGAGCTTCTCATTAACTTTTCAACTTTATATACAAAACCCTAAATCCCATTTGGGCGGTCATCCCCTTATCCCGTTTTTTACATGGCTGACCGTGGCCTAGGCCCTTTTCCCCATTGTCCTTATACCTTCCTAGCTTCCTTTCCACTGCCCGTCTATATTTACAAATTGCACGGGTGAGAGCCCGGTGCTCCTTGAATTAAACCATGATGTACTTGCACTCTTTTACAAAAGCATTGACTTGCGCTTTTCCTTGTGCGCCTTGTTCCCTTATTTAGGACTTTTCTGCGCTTCTTGTGTTTCTAGATTTTTCTTGGCGTGCCTTCATCTTCCGTTTCTTTGCCTTGGCCTTTTTCTTCTGCTTTAGCTTTTCCAGATTTTCCACCTTGTTTGAGGGTTAACATTACCCCCCTCCTAGATGAGTGCCAGTCCCATGGCACTCACCGTCGTAGGTAGTAGGCTTTGGCCTGCACTGAAGACGTGGGTGTGAAGGGACGTCTGTGGTTGCTATGGAGGAGTGTTTGTAGTGGTGGGAAGGAAGGTCATTGGAGGCACGCTGGTGGTTTAGGTGGCTGGTGGTAGGGCTATTGGAGTTGGTGGTAGGGCTGTTCTTTGTGGGGATTGCAGAGATGCAGGACAAGTGACAGTTTGTTGGGGATTCTGCTCATAACGATTCTTGGCAGGCTTGCAGGATGATAAAGGACAAGAATTCAGAGTTAAGTGTCGATGAAGAGCGAACGACACCTTCGTTGGAGTTTTCAATACCTACAATTGAAAACCTCTCATAGGTGGTCTCTCCCTAGGGGTAGTGCTAGTCTTCTCTATCGTGCACAAGACATACTTTAATTAGTTGGAGACAAGTCGAACTCTAAGCAAACTGAGAGTATTGTCCTGCACTTGAGGACCCAAACCCAAACTGTGTATATACTTCAGTGCAGATATTATGTGAGTGCTCGTGCATACTTAGATATTACGTAGTTAGAAGACCGTGGGCTAGTTTCTCATAACGATTTGTGGATGAAGCAAAGTTGTTGATGTTGAGAAGAAGTACACGTGAAGGTGTATGCGATATCCTTTGCATTGTGATTGCATGACGTAACATAATTGAACACAGGGACATTGCACTGTGGCTGGTAGCTATTGGACCTGTGTAATGAGGACAATGTACTTTTCATGGCCATTCATGCAGTGCTTACCACAATTGATTGCAATGGTATTAAGGCAGAGTGCAAGAGAGAATTGTGTGAATGGGTTAGGGTGACAGGTCTAACCATAGGTGAGACAAGCTCCCTAGGTATATCCTGCCCTTGATGTGCCCTGAACTATTGTGGGTGATGCTAGGGGGCTAGGGGACTAGGGACGGAGCCAGCCGACCAAGGTCACTGGACGCACCTAATTTGAGGACCCCTAGGTGTTGTGCTGTGATCGTGGGTGCTCTTATCTTTTTGTTCCTTTCTTTTCTTTTTTTTCCTTTTTTTGTTTTCTTTTTTGTTTCTTTTTCTTATGCTTTTTTCTTTCTTTCTTTTTTTTTGCCTTCCCGAGTACAACCATTGCAATATGTTGAGGCTATCAGTCTTTCACTGGGTTGGGAAATGTCAAGCTTCGAAGGCTCAGGAAATGGATATTATAGTGATGATTGTGCCCTAGCCTCATTGTTAGAGAAGCAGTTGTTGAGATGGGGAGATACACTTGAGATACTGCAAACCTCGACATGCGATGTTGGTATAATTGAGGTAACAACCATCGTGAGCCAACTGTAGAGCTTGACCCATGAAGATAGTGTAGCTTATGACTATGCTTTGGTTCGTGCAATGTGGACACTCACAAGGGTGATTTTTCGCATTCAATAGCGTAGCTTTGTCGCGGTTCTTTGTGAGGTTGGTGGTCTTGCAGTGACTTAGGCATTGAACACGTTTGCATGAAGACCTGTGTCATCCTGCATCCACTTGTCACTTCATGAGAATATATGCAAGTCGCATGCATAAAGTAAAACAAACAAATGCAATCATGTCAAGATATAACTTTTTCAAAATCCTATGATGTTGATTGCGATGCCTAGTCTAGTGCTTGTTAAAGACATATCATATATTAGCGATAGGTAAGGAAAGTGTGTACAAGTGGAAAGCCTAGCCCTTTAAGCATCAAAAGACAAAAAGTTATGGCAGGATGGCTTGTTAAGTTGCTTTTATATTATAGGGGTTACTCGATTTGCACGAGGCGGGGTGAGTCCGGGTAGTCAGGCGACTGAGGCTCTACTGGTGAGGGGCTTATGTGAGGTTGGGTAGGGAAGATGTCGCCGGGACCTGAATGGTGTAGTCCCTTGCCACAACTGTTTCCAAAATGCTTTTGAACAATGCATCGAATTATTCCTTGTCTCGAGCTGCCCTTTCTGCCTTTAAGCACCTGGTGCCCAAGCGTCTGTTGGGGGTTTGCACAACTGATGTTGCCACACTTTGTGTGCTTCTTTGAGCTTCTACTCCCTTGGCCTGGGGATTCTTTGGCCTATGTCCGGGACGGTGTCGCTTGGGACCTTGTTTCTTTGCATACCTTTTGAGAGTAGGCACGTAGCGCACCGGCAGAGGAGCTTTTGCTGCATGTTCCCTTCGACAACACAGAGCATCTTTGCAAGCCAGCTGCCCTAGGTGCTCCATGTCTTCCTCGTAGGGGGACCTGCAAAATGCGAACCAAGGACTAGGCCTTGATATAGGATAAAACCATTCTCATGGAAGGGATTATAGTGTGGGTTATCAAGTGCATATGACGAGAAGGGGAGGGGTGAGACATGCAGTGTTTGTTGTAGAGGGATGGCCCCCATGATGATGTTCATTTAGCCTCTAGCCATTAACAGATCTTGGCTCATGCTAAGTTTATGCGGACTGGTGGTCATGAAGTGGGGCAGGGCTCATCCTCGGAAGGATAGACCGAGAATGGGAAAAGGTGTTTAGAAAGGGATGGTACCCTGTCTACACCATCAGAGATATTGGTCAGGGCTTCCTGTGGTGGTAATGAGGGTTGCATGCCCTCCGCCCGGAGGTGGAAATGGTCACACAACTTCTAAATGTGTGGTGAGAGGAGGAGGACCTGAGGAGCTTAGCCTGTTGACCCCAGCTCTTCTCCCTACGCTTGACTATTATTGCTTGTGTGTGTTGATAGTGTCTATATAGGGTCACAAAATTCATTGTTTATTTATATACATATCCATGAATCCATGTCACTTCATGAGGATAAAAGCCAATTATAGAACTCCGGATTGTACTAGAGCGTGGCACACGCATCTAGTACTCGTGGCAGCTTACTCAATACCGATAGATATTTTGCAACATCGAGTAGCATGGAACCTTTTCCGAGTCTACTGGCAACATGTAACTCCTCCTCAGTGAGAACCTTATTAGACAGAAAGTTCTCTTGGCTAGTTTCAGCTAAGTCCGTACCCCGAATGGCAGTCAGCCACTCGAAGGGAAGTTGGTGCCATATAGGTTGGGTTACGTTGAGACCGCCATTTGGCCAATCGCTCCTCTGAGATTGTCATGATTTGGGCTCCTAGTTTGGCCATTGCCAGGACATAGACACGTGCGAACACTTTGAGCTTAGCATCCAACTCAGTTAAGCACTCTGTGACACTTCTATGTTCAACGAGGGCTTGCTCGGTTGCCATCTCATGCAAGGTTCTAGGAGTTTGGTTGGGCTTTAGCATAGCTGGGGGCTCATGCCTAGACGAGCAAGTTTGGCCAACGCTAGGATTTCTTATGCTCTTGGGGTTTTCATGTTTCTCCTGAGGCTTTGTCATTACATCATGGTTCCCCTTGGATGTGACTGGTATAAATTTGTCACCCTGTTGTGACAGCATTGTATCCACTCTTAATTGGTCAATGCGAGTTCTATTGTCGATGGATAGAGTGTCGCAAGCAGCCGTTGATGGTAACGACTGCTTTGATTTTTCAAAGCACACAGATGTGTCTGAGGTTTCACCGATATTAGGAGAGGCATCAATTGGTGCAGTGGTGGATGGAATCGATGCTTTATTCCTCAGCTTTCCAGCGCTCTTCATCTCAATGTTCTTGGGGTCCACAACCACCTGCAACTACTGTTTTTTTTCGTTGTTTTCTCCTCTTTTTTCTGGTTAGTGTAGGTGTATCTCTCAACGACTCAGGACCCTAGACCAGGTCAACCGTTGATGTGCTTGGGGCCTCAGCATTGTCTTTCTCTAGCGTGTCCTTATGGGACATAGCCGTGGCTTGCTAAATAGCCTCGCCAGGCTGTGAGGGCACAACTGCCTCCCTTTTCGGAGAGTGTAGCTCTTCGGCCAATTCCCTTGTGTTTAACTCCTCCAACCTAGGCTTTAGGCACTTTCCTAGAGTTGTCAAGGAAGTTGTATGTGACACCTCCTCCACAGGTAAACTACTAATTAAGGACACATTCCACAAGGGGCATTGTCACGGCCAAGGGCTGTGACTGCGATCCCTGATTGGAAGTAGTAGCGGCAAGTCCCGTGGGCTGGCTACCCTTGGTGGATTGCGGTGTCAAGTCCCTAGGGCAATCGGAAGTGGTCGTGCCTTTTGTTTCCCTTTGAGCATTCATCTGTGTAAATCATGAGTTGATCTAGTCACATTAGGTTGCTCAGGCATATCCTTGGGCTGAGAGCTACGGATGGTGTCATGTCCCACCTCTTGGACATTTGGAAGCTTAGATGGAGATAGAGATTGGGATTGAGCAGTCGCCTTTGATGACTGTTGTAGTGCTTCCTAAGTCTGTTTGGAAAAAGAGGGTGTAGGAGATCTAGGACTCTTAGGTGGACTTGGCACTAGCTGAATGATTTGCTCGAGGCTATTAGACGATTGTGCTATTTGCTTTGTTGAACAATCAGCCTTCTCACGAGCAGTGTTGTGCCTCTGGTGCTCATTATCCTCTTGGGAAATCAAAAGCTCCTTGAGCACTAATGGTCTTTGTGCACGCTCAATGGTTACATATGACCTATGCTTATTAAGCATGCTAGGCCTTGGCTCTTTCTTTTGAATGCTCATGTTTTGTTTCTTACCTCAAGACCTGGAGTTTCTCTTAGGTTTCCTCCTGTGCCTCGTTGCTTTTGGTGCAATTTAGCATTCAGCTGATAGAGGTGGCTTATCAGGGGGTTTTGGTATCCAAATCCATCGGTTACATGCGTAATACCCTTGAGCACGTAGCAATGCTTTGGATATCCATCGCGGTATTGTGCTGACCCTCCATCGATGCCTTCGTCTATAAGGCTTGGACTTCTTTTGGGGTCTTCTACGATATTTGTGAGTCCAAATCCCGTCCTTGGCATTGTCTCTTGACCTTCTTGTTTCAGGCATGGCCTCACTCACTGGTTCTCGTTGTTTGACCTGTGCTTGTATCAGTTTTTTCAACAAGTCCTTGCTCTCATTAGTAGGCTTGACTATTATGTCACCACCTTCCTTGCCTTTCCCTCGAGGTTCGAAGAGGTCACCCTTGCTAAAGGTTATGACTATCCTCACACCCGGTAGCATCAGGTATATCCTCTATGCTACATAGTCAGCCTCACACTTGGTCACCCTTTTGAAGGGTCTTCCTAAGAGGGTTTCTTTCCCGCAACTAGCCCTATTTGGAGGAACATGAAATAGGATAGGCAAGCTTTCCGTTTCAATTGTCACAAGGATTTTGCACTTTCCTATGAGTGCTTGTGGGTGTCCCCCATAAGGGCTAAGAGTTGCACTAGTCGGTGTGAGCTCTGGTTGGCCTAGTAGGGTCCATGATTCATAGGTCAAGATATTACAATTTGCTCCTTCATCAATCAGAGCATCGATAGTATGCTCTCTTTTCGCAGTGAGTTTGACCCTAAGATAAGCAAGTGGTACTATGCCTTCATCTTTCAGGTCTTGGCTTGTAAATTTAAGCCTTCTGACAGATGCCCTTGAGTCCCCAATTGCATGACCAGATGTGGATTCTCCACCAATGTCTTGGGTCGTCTATGCAGTGTTCCTCAAGGTACATCTCTCGTCAAGAGTGTCATGTCTAGTCATCTTGGCATTTGTAGCTTGCTGATGTTGCATTTCGCTTTGACTAGACATGGTCTGAACAAAATGTCTTTGTGTTCACGTGGTGTGGCCTTTTTGCCCTTGCTGGCTAGATTGGCCCATTGATGTTCAGGGGTCTCTGTTTCTCTCTGTTCGGGTATGGGCTTTTGGTTGCTCTTTTGCAAGTGAGAATCCATACTCGTGTAGAACCATTACTACACTAGGGTCCAATTTGGAGGACCTATCACGGTGCACGTTTTCTCTCCAACCTACTTGGGGGAGGTGCAGAGGAGGTAGAGCCCCCTCTGTGGGGGTCCAGGGGGGCAGTCCCCCCGGCCTGCAGGGCCGTTACAATAAACACCACGTGCAATTTGGAGAACCGTTTATAGCCAAATTTTGAACTACTTGCTCTAACTTTCAGCCTAGTGATGGACTTGTGACGTGCCTTTAGCTCTACGTAGCCTTTGGGATCAATTTCAAGGTTTAGATGCGTCAAAATTTGTGTTCTAGACACTTGTCCAATTTTGACAGTTTTCAGTCCGATTCTCAGATATCCGATTTTCAGAAGTTTGATTATCAGAGTCGGACATTTAATTTTGGTTGGTCCGATCCGCCCACTGGTCCGATTTTGGTCACGTCCAATTTTTGGAATCGGACATCCGATTTTGACAGGTGTTTGAGTATGAGTGGTGTGATTCTAGGAATCGGATCGGATAATGTGGTCCGATTCTAGTAGTCGGACAGGGGTGGTCCGATTTTTGTAGTCCGATTCTGGGACTGGTCCGATTCTGGGAATCGGATCGGAAGGGTGGTCCGATTTTAGTAGTCAGACGGGGGTGGTCCAATTTTTAAATTCGGACAGTCCGAATCTAGAGATAGGGCAATCCTATTCGGGGACTTAGACAAATTGGTCCGACTATGCGGTCGACGGCCCGCAAATTGCACGTTTCGCCTCTAGGCTGATGTCTACTTCACCAAATCATGCCGTGCCGTCAAATTAGATGCAAAACAACATGGAAAAACGCCTAGCGTACCTGAAAATGGTAGGATGTCAAATGTGGACTTTCCTGGTTCCTTGGGCCTTTTATTGCCCCATCCCAGTCTGTTGTGACCTTAGAGGCTAGTTCCTCATACTCTTCAAGCCAAAAATCTGTTCTTATCCTAACCTTAACCTAATACAACAAAAATCAAAACCAGAGATGGGGATGGATTGTCCTACTCTAACATTCAACAACAAATCAAAAAGCTACTTGCTAAGGAGATCGAATACCTCTTCAAACTCCCTCGCTTCCTACCTATTACCTCAAGCACCGGTTCAGGGAAAACCCTACTCCAATGCTCGATTCGAAGCACGCAAGCGCTCAAGGATTGAATCCATTGGTCCCGGCAATGGAACCAAAATGTGGGAGCTTTCGCTCAACTGCCAAGACCCACGGACCGCTTATTGTTCAAGTGTTCCAAGCCGAGCACTAATGGCTACCTCTCACATAGTTGATGCGCCATCCATATCTATGGGTGTAGTGAGCTTACCTCCATGCCGATCGAGTTAGCTCCTCTCCCGCGTACTCCGGTAGGTCCATGATCCAAGTGTAAGCTTCAAGCAAGCTCCATCCTCAAGTTCCACGCTCCAAGCTCCATTGCCACGAGCAAGACAAGAGAAGAAAAGAGAAGAGAAGAAGAGAGGAGAAGATGGAGAGCTTCTCCTCCCCAGTCCCTCACCCTCACACACTCACGTCCTCACACTCTCACACACTCTCTCTCAAGCACAAGCTCAAGCAAGCAAGAAGAAGAAGAAGAAGAAGAAGAAGAAGAAAAAGAAGAAGAAGAGGAGAGCCACTTTTGGCCACACACAAGAATGAGCTTCTCATTCACTTTTCAACTTTATATACAAAACCCTAAATCCCTTTTGGGCGGTCATCCCCTTATCCCATTTTTTACATGGCCGGCCGTGGCCTAGGCCCTTTTCCCCATTGTCCTTCTACCTTCCTAGCTTCCTTTCTACTGCCCGTCTATATTTACAAATTGCACGGGTGAGAGCCCGGTGCTCCTTGAATTAAACCATGATGCGCTTGCGCTCTTTTACAAAAGCATTGACTTGCTCTTTTTCTTGTGCGCCTTGTTCCCTTATTTAGGACTTTACTGCGCTTCTTGTGTTTCTAGATTTTTCTTGGCGTGCCATTCGTCTTCCGTTTCACTTTGCCTTGGTCTTTGTCTTCTGCTTTAGCTTTTCGAGATTTTCCACCTTGTTCATTTGAGGGTTAACACCAGACAAAGAGTCTGACATATGTATTACATGTGCCATCAATTACAAAGATCTAGTATCTATTGGCCAAATGGTAGAGCACGGGTTGCAGGTCCAATTCAATGCAAAAGGTTGTTTTGTAGAATACTTTAATGATAAGTGCAGGTTGGTCACAAAAGGAAGTAGAGTTGGCCGAATGTTCACTTTGGATGCTCGAATTCCTGCAATGGATACTGCTATGTATGCTAAAGGAAAATAAGTAGTTGTAGATATTGAAATATGGCATAAATGTATTGGACATGCAAATGTGCAAAGGCTGAAATTAATGCAGTCCAGAGGATTGGTTACAGGGTTGCCTTCTTTTAGAGTTACAGAATTGCATAAAGTCTGTGAAGCATGCCAGTTTGGTAATCAGGAAAGACAACCCTTCTTGCATGATAGAGAAGAATACTTGATGTAGTGCATAATACAGATGTTTGGGAGCCTACACAGAATGTATCTCTTGGTGGCAGCAAATACTTTGTCACATTTATTGATGACTGTTTAAGGAAGTTATGGGTATACTTCATGAAGGAAAAAAGTGATGTGTTTGAGCACTTCAAATCTTTTAAGGCAGCTGTTGAAATAGAAACAGGCTTAAAAGTAAAGTGCTTGAGATCAGATGGAGGGGGAGAGTACCTTTCTAATGAGTTCAGTGGCTTCTTGAGGACTCATGGGATGAAGAGGAAATTTACTTGCAGGTATACCCCACAGCAAAATGGTGTTGCAGAAAGAAAAAACATGCATATTGGAAAAGTTGCACGGGCATTAATGGCTGAAAAGAATATGCCCAAATATTTTTGGTCTGAGGTTGTCCATACTGCTATTTACATTATGAACAAAACTTCCACAACTACAGCTCATGGGATGACTCTTGAAGAATGATTTACTGGCAAGAAGCCTAATGTATCGCACTTGAAGGTATTTGGCTATGTTGCATACGTTCATGTGCCAAATGAGCTACGGAAGAAGCTTAATCCAAAGGCAAAAAAATGTGTTTTTATTAGATACTCTTTAGAGCAGAAAGGGTATCGCTGTTATAACCCTGTCACAGGTGAGTTCAGAGCGAGCAAGGATGTTATCTTTGATGAGATGGGAAGTTGGTTTACACCTGCTAGTGATGTTTTGGTTGATGATAATGATCAGGACAGCTATGTGCAGAAAGATAAACAAGAATCACGAAGTCTTAGTGGACCAAAAACATCATCTGGTACTACACCTATAGTGAGCCTTTGGTCTGGGAGATAAAGGAGTAGCCCCACATCTTCTATAAGTCTTGCAAGGAATGAAAAAGGAAAGAAGAAAGTGTTGGATGTTAATGATGCATCTACCACTCATTTGGGATTGGATGGAGATTCTAGTGGTTTGAAGAGCTTGGATGATTAGCTTGGTATTCCTTCTATTAGGACACCAGGTGTACAAAGAGCTCATAGTAATGTAAAGGATCCATTGAGAGATCCGGTGGTACGCAGATGTAGCAATGGATTTGATTTTGAAGGTTATGCAGCTCACCATTATGCTTATATAGTGAAACTAGTTGAGGATGTTGAGTCCACTTGTTTTAAGGATGTTGTTGGTCATGCTCATTCGGATGTAGCAATGGATGATGAGATGGCTGTATTAGAAGCCAATAAGACTTGCAATTTGGTACCCTTACCTAAGGGTAAGAAAGTTATTAGTTGTAAGTGGGTTTACAAAGTCAAGCATAATGCAGATGGTTTAGTTAGCAGGTATAAAGCTAGGCTAGTCGCAAAAGGCTATGCTCAAACATATGGCATAGATTATGAAGAGACATGCATGCCTTCTTGCATGGTGAATTGCAAGAAGAAGTATATATGGAGCAGCCAGCAAGTTATGAGGATTTAGAGCATCCCACATATGTGTGCAAGTTAAAGAAGGCGCTCAATGGGCTGAAGCAAGCACCTAGAGCATGGTCTGACAAGATTGGAGAGTATCTTGTCAATATTGGATATTGTATTTCTGATGCTAGTGGTCACTCACTTTATGTGAGAAAGGGAGATGCAGGATTGGTCATCATAGTCATCTATGTGGATGGCTTGATTATTACAGGTGACAGTGATAATGGGATTGCTGAAGTTAAGGACTTCTTAAAGAAGAAGTTTGAGATGAAAGATTTGGGTGAGCTGAGATACTTTCTTGTTATTGAGGTGATCAGATGTGATGATGGTATATGGTTATCCCGAAGGCAATATGGCTTGGATATGTTATCCAAGTATGGTATGATAGCATGTAAGCCCCTTTCAGTACCATTGGAGCAAAATGTGAAGTTGAGTGCTAATGTTAGGGATGTGATAGAAGACCCTACTATGTTCAGGAGGATAGTAGGGAGTTTGATTTATATGACTACCACAAGGCCAGACTTAAGCTATGTTGTTAGCCTTGTTAGTCAATTTATGAAGATGCCTAGAAAGCCTAATTCGGATGTAGTTAGATGTATATTGAGATATGTGAAGTCCACTTTACTTTATGGACTTTTTTATGAGGTAGGTAAGGACGTATAAGTCTTTGGATACACAGATGCAGATTGGACTAGTAGCATGTCAGACAGAATATCTACAAGTGGATTCATGTTTTCCCTTGGTAGTGCAACAGTTACATGGAGCAGCAAAAAGCAACCTAAAGTTGCTTGATCGAGTACAGAGGCTGAGTATAGAGGTGCTGCTATGGCAGCATGTGAGGTGGTATGCCTGCAAAAGTTATTAGGTGATTTGGACGTGCAAGGAGATGGTCCAGTTGTCATTCATTGTGACAATGTGAGCACCATACAGCTAGCTAGGAATCAAGTGTTCCATGCTAGGACAAAACACATTGAGGTGCACTACCACTTTGTCAGAGAGAAGGTACTGCAAGAGAGATTGACTTAGTATATGTTAGCACATAGGATCATATAGCTGACATTTTCACAAAGGCATTGGGTGCAGAGAATCTTCGAAAGTTTTGAAGCTTACTTGGAGTTGCACAGATAGAGTTGAGCTTGAGGGGGAGTGTTGAGATGGCAAGCTCAATATGTGCAGACATTGATGATGGACCGCCTCGCTAGATGGGTCCACACATCTACACTTAGCATGTTGGTGGTCATTATGATACTCACATGGCCACTGACTTATCACTTACTATATTTAATTTGTTACACCTACCTACAGCTGGCAAAGACATAGTGCCAGTCGATTAGTGTAGTTGGTTATGCACTGTTTGACTTAGTAGGCCACTTTCCTTTATGTTGTATCTTATCTATACTTTGTGTACATTGTATAGTATGTGGAAGAAGAAGAAAAAACCAGCAAGAAAACGTTTTGGCCTCCATATCCCTTCTTGTGTTCTTGAGTGAGCTTCCTCTTGTGTATATAGTGTGTGTTTGGTGCCGCAGCTTAAGCAAGTCCCCCCACCACGTGATTCTTGACACAACTCAACCTAACACTCCTAGCATTCCAACTACTCCACAAGAAAAATGCAGTGTATCACCTGAGCCTCAAGACCAACCCATTGCACAAGTGGCTACTAAATAACCTACTGACCAATCCATGAAGTAGACATCAGTTCCTAAGTTATCCAGTCCTAGCCAAAACCCCAAACTCTTGCAAGCCTTAGACCATCCTATGAGCTTATATCTATCCTTACCTTGGCCTCAAACCTAGCAACAAATATAGGGGACAACTTGATCACTTGTATTAGATGATTGTATACCACCTTCACCATGCTAGCTAGGAGCTATGAGAATGATTGTACTTAGGCCTTTTAAACAAGTCGTTAGTAGTAGCAGAGTTGATGTATGCTCCTTGCCATGCACCTAAGAAGAATCTACATTCATGTTTGTCAAGGTTCCCATGATAGCCAAGGAATTGATCACCAACAAGATCTCTTGAGAGCAAGCTCACAGAAAATGGCTAATCACATCCTATAGTAGGAGCAAAGTCTCTATAACAAGTGAGCAGCTAGAAGAGCTGAAAAAGCTAGTCAACTCTCACTCTTCTTTTCTGCATAAATGGTACTTCTTCATCTCCAATGGGAACAAGAGGGCTACCAAATTATGACCAATACTGAGCACAGACGGGAAATCAAAACCTTTGAGTACGATCCAACCTATGTGGCTCCTATCTTGTTCAGAGTATTGGCCATTAGTTTTGCAATCGACCATTAGAAGACCACATTATGGCCCACCCCTATTTTGTTCAAATCTTGACCAAGAACTACACACCACGAGTAGGATGAACTTTGATGACTTTCTAACTGATGCCGTGACCTACATTACACACATATGCATTAGACCTCATGACATGGACCATCACGCCCACTTGCAGTATAACCCAAACTTTTACGGACTGTTGGCTCATGATGAAGTAAAGTACAACAAGCATGCTTTTAATGTCCTTAATATTTTGTCCTCCAATCCTAGGAAGGATTTTTATCACTCCTTAGGGGGGATGAGATGAAAAAGTAGACATGACTTGAAACTTAAACCAAATTTTAAAAGTAAAAATGACAAATAAAAATCAATTTGTACTTAAGAAAAATTTTCATGAAATTCTTGTTTAGACTATGTGGAGGATTGCTTGAAGTAAAAATTTTCATTCTATACTTGAGCATTTTACCTTTCCATAGCATATATTCATGGACCCCTTATCTTTTTTCAAAGAGTCATTTCAAGTGAACTAATAGTGAGTTGTTGCATCATGTTAGGAGCTCAAGATAGTAGGGTATGACAAAGGCAGCAAGCTTCCATTCAGCAAAGAAGAGCAGGCCAAATACAGCCTAAAAATGGAAACAAGGGCCCTTAATCAACCTAACTGCAGAAGCATCTAGAACTTAGAATACATGGCAATGGAAGAGTAAGTTAAAACAGATTGTTGACTAGTGTAACCTTAGTAAATATATGGAGAAGGTTGACCAAGCCATTGACTACAACAAATGCATGAAGTTCTTGCAAACTTTTGATGCTAAATAACAAGAACTGTGGCATCGTGATTGTGAGGCAAGGAGTAGAGACTCAAAAAGTAGAAGTTGAGTTGAGTTCCAAAATGGTGGAAAGAGCTCTATGACTGGTCAACAAGTCCAAGAGGCAGCCCAAGAGAGGTATTTAAAGTGTTGAGATATCGAGCTCCACTCGTGATACGCCAGGGTGACCGTTGTATATTTATGTCACCGACTTTTCAGTTGCAGATGCGGTTGGTACACCGCCCCTGAATAATAGCTACATGATAGCTATCCGTATCTACTCTAGTTTGTGGCTCAGTTAGTATGCCACTTTAGTTAGTTGAGTTTGGTTTGAGACCCATATAGAGGGTTCTTCTATTTCTTTGTACTTGAGTTCTTTTGGCTTACACAACTAAGAAGAGAAAAACTGTTTTCAGCCTCCACCCTTGTGTGTCTTCCCCCATTGTGCAAGCAAGAAAGCTTCAAGCGAGACTCCTTCCTTCTCTCCCACAATCTTGACATGGTATCAGAGCCTTGTTCGTGGTAAGGAGCTCAAGAAAGCAAGCCAAGCTCGCGGTGTTCTGGTAAGAGGAGCAGTGTTGCTTTCATTTTCTGTTTTGGGAGTAGATCTCTGCAGGTAGCACAGTCGGAAAGTGCAGGAGTGCATTGTCTCAGGTTGAGACGCCCTTCGCAGTGAAGCAATTTCGGGGCCTGTTTTTTTTATTTGAGGCCATTTCGGGGCCTGTTTTGCAGACGGAAGTTTTCTGCACGCACTCAAGAAAAGGCTCAGTTTTATGCTGTGCGACCACTGTTCTACAGGTCGGTGAAAAGTTACTGTAGAAATTGCATCATATGCTTGTGCGCAGAGACATTGGGAGTTTCAGAATCATCCTTGGTTCCTGTTTATGCAAAATCGTCACTAGGAAGTGACTGTGTGGTCAAATACCACTTTCGCCAGTTTTGCAGATTTGCCCTTGTGAGGGTGAAGCTGTGTTTTTTGCAGTGACAGAATTTCTTGCAGTATTCTGTAATGGCGTCTGATTCTCTTTCACAGATTGTCACTGAAAAGCTTGACAAGAACAACTTCCAGGCATGGAAGTTTAGAATGACGAATTTCCTTATGGGAAAAGGATATTGGGAATTTGTTGCAGGAAATGAAGAAGAACCAGTTCTTCCTGATGTTCCCAATCAACAACAAATGCAGGCATTTAAAACATGGCATGAGAGAGCCAGGAAAGTTATGTATTGGCTGTCTATCAGTATTTCAGACTCTATGATTGTGCATATTCAGGATGCAAGTACGCCAAAGGAGGCATGGGATACTTTGTCAAAAATGTATAGCACAAATACGCAAGCCAGGAAAATGCAGCTCAAGCAAGAGTTGCATAATGTGCAAAGAGAAAGTATGAGCATCAACGACTACCACATGAAGGTGAAGAAGATTGCAGATGCACTTGCTTCCATTGGGTCGCCAGTGGAAGATGATGATTTAGTTTCCGTGACCTTGAATGGTCTAGGAAAGGATTATGCACAGTTTCGGACATCCATTTCAGTTCGTGAAAGATTTCCTGATTTTGAGGAGTTGATTGCTCTTCTAATTTCTGAGGAACAGAGAAATGGTGGTGCATCTTCTTCAGGAGGAACTTCAAAAGAAGCTGTCTTCTACTCAAATGCTGGAAGAGGTAGAGGCAGAGGTAGAGGAGGCCGATTTGGAGGCCGTGGCAGAAATCAGAATATGCAGCAGACTCAAGAAAACCAGTCCTATGGAGGAGGACGTGGTAACTCTAGAGGCAGGGGGAGCCAAAGAGGTCGTGGTGGATGGCAAAGAGGCCAAAATGCAAACAGTAATGTTGAATGCTACTACTGTGGTAAAATGGGTCATATGGCTAAAGACTGCTATAAAAAGCAGAATGACATCATGAATGGAAAACTGCAACAAGGGAATTATGCATCTTCTAGTAGACAGGGTGATGACAGAAATGAGCATTTGTTCATGGTGCAGCACATGAACAATTCTATGACAAGTGCAGAAGAAAGCAATGATGTATGGTATGTTGACTCAGGTGCATCAAACCACATGACAGGTCATGCAGAATGGATGGAGGATGCAAGGAAAATGGAAAAACCAGGATTTGTGGAGACTGGTGATGATACTGCACATCCTATTGTGCAGATTGGAAAAATTCCCTTGTCTATGCAGGATGGGAAAAAGAAATACCTGTCCGATGTATTTCATGTCCCGAATATCACCAAGAATCTGGTTTCAGTTGGTCAAATGGTTGAACAGGGCTTGCAGGTCAGATTTAATCCTCATGGATGCTTTGTTGAGGATATGAAAAATAAAGGTCGCTTGATAGCAAAAGGAAAGAAGAAGGGCAGAATGTTTACATTGGATGCAGACATGTCTGAATTGAGTGCAGCAATGTTTGCACATGGGACCGGTGTAGTTGCAGATATTGATATCTGGCATAAACGCATTGGTCATGTTAATGTACAGCGACTTAAATCAATGCAGGCCCAAAATATTGTTGCAGGATTGCCCAAATTCAAGGTTGCAGAAATGCATAAGGTATGTGAAGCCTGTCAGTTTGGAAAACAGGCAAGGAAACCATTTCCTAGACATGTTCAAGAGAGTGAGAAGCCATTGGAATTAATTCACTCTGATGTGTGGACAACTAAAGCTGCATCTCTTGGAGGCTGTCATTATTTTGTCAGTTTTATTGATGACTATAGCAGAAAAGTTTGGGTGTATTTTATGAAAAAGAAAAGTGAAGTTTTTGGGCATTTCAAAACTCTTAAAGCTATGGTTGAAAAAGAAACAGGCTTGCAGATAAAATGCCTAAGGTCAGATGGAGGGGGAGAGTACCTCTCAAATGAGTTTGCAAAGTTCTTGCAGGAGCATGGCATAAAGCAGCAATATTCATGCAGTTATACCCCACAACAAAATGGAATTGCAGAAAGGAAAAACAGGCATATTGGAGAGGTATCTCGTGCCATGCTCAATGAAAAAGACTTGCCAGATTTTTATTGGGCTGAAGCAGTTGCTACAGCAGTCTACATAATGAACAGGACTCCCACTGCAGCAATACATGGAATGACTCCAGAGGAGAGGTATACTGGTAGGAAACCAGATATTTCTCATTTGAAAATTTTTGGTTGCATTGCCTATGTACATGTGCCAGATGAGCTGAGATCCAAGTTGGATCCAAAAGCTGAGAAGTGCATCTTTATTGGTTACTCTCTGCAGCAAAAAGGGTATAGATGCTATAACCCTTCTACTCGTAAGTTTACAGTGAGCAGAGATGTTGTTTTTGATGAGATGAGTAGCTGGTATAAACCAGTAAATGTGATTGATGATGAAGATGCACAAAATGGTAATGCTACACAGAATTCACAGCAGCAGTCACAAAATATTAGTGGACCTGGAGCGTCCTCTAGCAGTGGTTCACATTCTTCGCCATGGACAGGCAGATTGAGATCAGGAGAATCTTCTCAAAGCAATGCAAATAGTGGTATGCAGGTATCACGAAAAGGAAAAGAGAAGGTAGATCAGCCCATGTTTGATGTGAATGCAGGTCACTCTTATGTGGATGGTGAATCCAGTGGCTCAGAACAGAGCATTGATGATGAGTTGGGTATTCCTTCTATTGTTACACCTGGAGTAAGGAAGACCAGGGATGTTTTGAGAGCACCTGGGAGTGAACCTACTTTGCGCAGGTCTACGAGAGCTAGGTATCCTGTGGATAGGCTGAAATATGATGGATTTACAGCCATTCACTATGCATATATGGTCAAAGTGATACAGGAACCAGAACCCACTTCTTTTGAGCAAGCCATGGGAAAAGAAAAATGGGAGAAAGCCATGGATGAAGAAATGGATGCCTTGGAAGCAAATGCTACATGGGAATTGGTACCTTTGCCTAAAGGTAAGAATGCAATTGGCTATAAGTGGGTTTATAAGGTGAAGCACAATGCAGATGGTTCTGTGAACAGATACAAGGCAAGATTAGTGGTCAAGGGGTATGCACAAACATATGGCATTGACTATGAAGAAACATTCAGTCCGGTTGCAAGGATGGCAACTGTAAGAGCAGTCATTGCTATGGCTGCATCAAAGGGATGGTCTTTACATCAGATGGATGTAAAGAATGCCTTCTTGCATGGTGATTTGCAAGAAGAGGTCTATATGGAGCAGCCACCAGGTTATGTGCATGCTGTTCGTCCTGAGTTTGTTTGCAGGTTGAAGAAAGCCTTGTATGGCTTGAAGCAAGCACCTAGAGCATGGTCTGACAAGATAGGACAGTATCTTGTCACTATTGGCTTTCAGATTTCCAAGGCAGATTTCTCACTTTATGTGAGAAAAACAGAGAAAGGTATTATGCTACTTGTCATTTATGTTGATGATTTGATTATGACAGGTGACAGTGATGAAGATATCCTTCATGTGAAAATGCTATTGAAGCAGAAGTTTGAGATGAAGGATTTGGGAGAGCTGCGTTATTTCTTGGGCATTGAGGTGATTAGATCACCAAGTGGGATACAGCTCTTGCAGAGGCAGTATGGATTGGACATGTTGTCCAAATATGGGATGACAGGCTGTAAGCCTATTTCAGTTCCTTTGGAGCAGAATGTGAAGCTGAGTACAGATGCAGGTGAGTTTCTAGAAGACCCTACTATGTATAGACGCATAGTAGGAAGTTTGATTTATATGACTATTACCAGGCCAGATTTGAGCTATGCTGTTGGATTGGTAAGTCAGTTTATGCAGGCTCCAAGGAAACCACATTTGGATGCGGCTAGACGCATACTCAGGTATGTGAAGTCCACATTGCAGTATGGACTATTTTATGAGACTGGGGTTCAGATACAGTTGCATGGATACACTGATGCTGATTGGGCTGGTAGTATTTCTGATAGACGATCTACCAGTGGATATGTGTTCTCTTTTGGGAGTGCTGCAGTCACTTGGAGCAGCAAGAAATAGCCTACAGTTGCCTTGTCGAGCACAGAGGCTGAGTATAGGGGTGCAGCAATGGCTGCATGTGAGGTAGCTTGGTTGCATAAGCTACTTTATGATATGCATCAGTCTACAGATGGGCCAGTTGTCATTTATTGTGACAACATGAGTAGTATACACTTGGCAAATAACCCAGTCTATCATGCTAGAACAAAGCACATTGAGGTGCATTATCACTATGTGCGAGAGAGGGTTTTACTAGGTCTTATTGATCTAGTTTATGTCAGCACAGAGGATCAGGTAGCTGACATATTCACGAAGGCATTGGGCGCAGAGAAGCTGCGCAAGTTCAGAGACCTGCTTGGTGTGCAGGAATTGGGATTGAGCTCGAGGGGGAGTGTTGAGATATCGAGCTCCACTCGTGATACGCCAGGGTGACCGTTGTGTATTTATGTCACCGACTTTTCAGTTGCAGATGCGGTTGGTACACCGCCCCTGAATAATAGCTACATGATAGCTATCCGTATCTACTCTAGTTTGTGGCTCAGTTAGTATGCCACTTTAGTTAGTTGAGTTTGGTTTGAGACCCATATAGAGGGTTCTTCTATTTCTTTGTACTTGAGTTCTTTTGGCTTACACAACTAAGAAGAGAAAAACTGTTTTCAGCCTCCACCCTTGTGTGTCTTCCCCCATTGTGCAAGCAAGAAAGCTTCAAGCGAGACTCCTTCCTTCTCTCCCACAATCTTGACATAAAGTATGTTGGGGATGGACAAGGCACAAATATATATGAATGATGGAGTCATGACAAGGCACAAATATATATGAATGATGGAGTCATCTTAGCCGACATCCCCGACCCTAACATCAGGCAACAGTTGAAGATAGTACATGTTCTATTCTCCAATCAAATGTACAATGCCTTGATGATGAGCAGGATTGGAGTGCCACAACTCAAGAGCCTTGTGGCTAAGTCTCTAGATAAAATCAATTGGAATGGCTATGTGCATAAGACTATTGGATCCTCAACAAAAGTGCTAGCTACATAGGAGCTAGAGTAAGAGGTGCGGAGTCTCTAGTTTCCACATCGGAGATGGCAAGGAAGAAGCCAACAGCCAAGGTCTCCAACATAGGGTTTGGAGGTGTGCTCACTGCCATCATCCCCAGGAGACCATTGGAGACTTAGAAAGACAAGAAGTGGTGGAAGAAACCCTCGATCACTTACTAGCTCATGAATCATTTGTGTGGTAACCCATAAAGATGAGCACCCCTGTCTCTTTCTCCATTGTAAAAATGGGGTGGTTTCTTTTTTTTTGGCACGGGGGGAGGGGGAGCGTTGGTCCCAAAATTATAAGGAGTCGAAAGAGCTAGAAGATGAATGGAAAAAGAAGCAAAAAGAAGAAGAAAGAAACTAGGAAAGATGAAAGAGGAGTTTAAAAGGGCAGAAGAGGAAAAAAAAAGGAAGCAAATAGAGAAGAGGAAAGGCTGAAAAGAGGAGATGATGAGAAACTGGCCCTAGCCTTGAGGTTGTTAGTAGAGAAAGCCTCCCATCCTGAAGAGTTCACAAGGAGAAGCCCATGTGATGAACCAGGCTCCTGTGCTGTAGTAGTAGAGGAAAGAGATCAAGAGCCCATTGTGCCAGGCAAAGAAAAGGCCCCCATGTAACCACCATCGCTAGCCCCGATTGCAACACCTGCCACCACCTAGGAGACCTCAGGAAGTAGAAGTGGACCAAAGTAACATGGTGGTGTGGGTGCACTACCTACTAAACTCAATGAAGCAGCTTGGCCCAGTGCGAAGTGGCAGAGCCCCAGTGATAGGGACAAAGAGACCTGCTGATGTGGACGTAGAATCTAGAAAAGACCCAATGAAGCCCAAGGTAGGAGCATTGACAACGTCCATGTCATTAGCCATACTAACGACCAATTATGATGAATATGTATAGGAGCTCCTAGGCCAACTCGAAAAGATGAAGAAAGACAAGAAGGGTGGTATGGCAGGCAAAGTTAGAGATTGAGAAGGATGCATTTGCTACTTCCTCGCTAAAGAAGACAAAGTAGATAACCATCTATCAGAGGCAAGTGAATGATCTAAAGAAGAAACTAGAAGCAAGGAAGAAAGTGCAGGTGGAAAAAGAAGAAGAGAGTGCAAATAAGCTCCAAATGGCAAAGGTAGGAGGCAAAATGGTGCTGGAAATGAAATTTTCAAGCCTCATACAAGGGTAAAAGGTCATGGAAGAGCACCTTGAACAACTAAAAAAACTCAAATATGAGCTCACCGAGGAGCTGAAAAGGGTGAGACATAGACCCATGCAGAGTTCTATAAGGAGAGATAGCAAAAGGAATGGCTGTGCTGAAGGAACTGCAAGAGGCTAGGGCATAGAAAGACAAGATATTAACTAAAAGGCTCTTAGAGGTGGAGAACCGAATCCTTGGGACCCTTCAAGAGTAGGATTGACTAAAAGATGAGTTGAACCATCATAAACAAGACAAGGAGAAGATGTTGGCAATGTGGAGAGAACAAGAGAAAGTGGTGACAATGTTATCACAAGAGCTAAGCCAAAGTTAAGGAAAGATAGAGGAGAAGACCAAGGCCAAGGAAGAGAGAAATCTTGAAACGGTCAAAGACTTGGCCAAACACCTTGCCCTAGAAGCAAGTAGGAGAGTCATGGGGTGGAAGCAAGGGCCAAAGTAGCGGAGGCAAGGCTAGAAGTATAGCAACATGCCTTCTTGAACACGGTGCTTCATGTAACTCCTCACGCTGGAGATGAGGACTTCATGGAAGGGCTAATAAGAAATTTGGAGATCTCAAGGAGAGCCATAATGTATGGGCTTCAGGAGCACACCTCTAGAACCAACACTAGCCCAAGCTTGACGCAATAGAGGCAACTTCTGATGCAAGCAAAGCTATTGAGGGAAGAGTTAGAGCAATTTGGAATTGTATAACAAGAGTACCGAGAGCAACCAACCACAATGATCCAAGAAAAACCACCAAGCAAGGAAGGGCCTCATTTTGAGAAATTTAATGACACCAAGGGACATCCACCTGCTACCAATGAAGAAAGCTTTCTCCCACCTCCAACACAATAGAAGGAGAAGTCCAAGAAGAAGAAGATCCTGCCACCACAAAAAGAATGATCGAGGCCAAAAGGAAACATAGGGATTTGGCTGAACTCACAAACTTGGAGGAAGTTTAATACCAGATCACGAGAAGTGTTCGATATCCAAATGCTACAAATTGAGGAACAACTATCTATCAATTGGGCACGCAAGTTGAACCATTGGGAGTAGTGGGAGAATGGGTATAGGCCATTTGAATTTGAAATCCTCTACCCTTGTAAGAAAAGATTTTTAGTTCATTATTATTATTTACCATGGACTATATTATTATCATCAATGGACTATTTTGCAATGAATCTCTATCTTAAATTTTAGTATATCTTTCACATTTACTTTATAAGTTTATCATCATTGAGACAAATAAAAACCAATCTTTTGGCATTTACAGTTACTCTCCAACAAGAGTGTCTATCATCTTGATGAGGACACTACAAACAACAATATAAAGTAAACTATGAAACCAATACAACGTGTTCTTGGCGGTGAGGAAACCCCCTGTTGTGCTGTTGGATCTTGAAGGACTACTCTTTGGTGATAGAGGACCACTTCCCAAGATCTTTTATCAAGATGTTTTTTTTAAGAGAACACAGAGAATAAAAGTTCATTAAGATTAGCTTTTAAGCTTTACAAAGCTTAAGCTCTTCATGACTTCAGCAACCGTGGCGGTAGCATGTTCACGACGGCATTAATTCCAGCCACGACGTCCTCTCCTCCTAATTGTTTAGCTAAATTCCATTAAGCTTTTCTAAAGCTTAAGGATTTAAATCTTACTAGAGCTTAAAGATTTCTTTATTGCGTTGTTACAAGTAAAATTAGAAGACATGGGAGGCTTTTTCTCTAACATCTCAATTACTCTTTTTACAACTATGTACCAAAAATATAATAAAATTTAGAGTACTTGTAAAAAAAAGATCAAAATATTTAGAATACTTACAAAAAAAGATCAAAGTATCAAGGAGACATTGGATTGTATAACTTACAACTTGGCATTTTTATGATTTACTTTCAAACAATTGATGAGAAAACATTACTTGTCCACAAAGTCTATTCCAATTAGGCTCCAATGAGAACTAAAAATAATAAAAAAAACACTCATAAATATAACAGAATATCAAATTGCTTACTTTTCATTATACAAAACTAGATTGAGCTCCAAACTATTAAGGTCAATTGGATTAAACCAATGATAAAATGCACTTGTATCAAGCTCACTCTTCATATAGTATGAGATAGATTGATCAAGAATCTCAATTGTAGATCAAAGGGGAGCTGAGGCATTACACACCTAGAAAAGGAATGGAGATAGTGAGCATAAACATGAAAAATATATTGCTAGAAAAATATAATAAGTAAAAATAAATTTTGATATATTATACCTCATCCTAGTAAGAACAATAGAGTCATTTACTTCTCTCATTTTATGCTTGAGGATTTGAACACATTTTGAGTCAAAAAATATCATATCAAATCTTCTATTAATATCACCAAGTAAAAAGTAAGAGACATTGAAGCCCTTAGGATCAGTTCTTTCAAGATGGATAGATAGCTATTTTTCAAAAGATAGCTACTCTTCTTTCTTTTCTTCTGTTTTCTTTCTTCTATATTCCCTCCATTTATCTACTTGCTCTTCTGTGGCCTTTTCCTCTTTCTTATGTTGTCTTGTGTCTTTTTCATGGGTGACATTGTCAACCTTAGGACCTGGACCACCTTTATTTTTTCTATATGGAGGTGGATTTAAAATATTGAAATTATTTTTATTAGTAAGAGGGACTAACTCAAGGATTTTTGAAATTCTATATCTCAATCTCCTAAGAATTATTTATGTCTTTGTTCATAAGTGTAAGCCTATACGTATGAGTAGCACAAATATAGGAATCTTGAAAAAACTCAATCAAAAAATATTGTGTATCCTCCCAGATACAACTAAGAGCTATCCTTATCTATCAAAAACTATTAAGACTATGCTTGTCACAAATTTCTCTAACAAGCCTTTAAAAGGGATCAACTTTCTCCGACAATCAATAAAGGCTTCGAGGACTGGTGGATCTTTGAAGCAAGGCTTCTAGGATCAACTTTCTGATTTCTTCTAGGAGAATTAGTTCTACCCATATGAAATATCCAAAAATAATTTAAAAACTCAAAATTAAAATATTGTAAAATTTGATGTATGAAATGTAAAATGAAGACCTATCCCCGTGATATAGAACCTCTGTTCTCACTTTCATATATCAAAAAATAATTTTTGGTTTTATTTCTCAAATAAAGGAAAATTTTCATAAATTAAAAATGATATAGGACCATGCTTTAACTAAAGCATCAAAAAATTACATCACTATAGAGAAATAATAACTGCAGGATTTATCAGTGAGAAAACTATACTACTATAGAGAAAATATCTTGTTTTTAGCCCAAGATTATAGAAAATGCTTCATCAAACCACTCCTCAAAGTAGAATTTTAGTCAACCCAAGTGCATTATGGGACCTTATGTGTGATGAAATCTTACCTTGTGTGCTAAGTATTAGAAAACTTTACCTTCTGATGAAGTTGCCTCATGCCGATGAAGTCGGAGTAAGAAATGAACTTAGTGGTTCAAAAATTCTTCTTAAAAGGACTTTCCTCGAAGTATAATGAGCAATTTACTCCACACATGTGGTGGATATATCATTGTCACCTCAAAACTTGTGACACACGCCACTGATCTTTCTAGAGATTATAGCATTGTATATCGGGTGAAAGGGAAGATTTTTTAGTCTTCTTTTTCTAGTTTAAGTATAGCCTTTTCTAATTAGTGCATGGTATCTTTTGAGCAAGTTCCAAGGCAATCATTTATAAATAAATACACATTATAAAGCCAATTTAGGTTATTATATACATAAACTTTTCTTCTATGCATTTTTCTCTCTCTCCCACAATCATACACCTTGCATATCGTGACCCAAGAATACATGAACTTGACAAAACCAATTCATGCTCCCAAAGAAATACCTTTCTAAGGTAGCAAAATTCTATTGGTTATTTCTCTTATGTATAGGCATTGTGATTTATTCTTAATTTTTCTCAAAGTAATAAAAATGGTTGAATAGTTTAGATGTACAAGATAAGGAGTCCATCTTTACTATATGTTAGCTTTTTCCATTTTTTGAATGGTATATTTTGTCAGATCAAATGCAATAAGACTCCAAAATTCTCCTCTAACCTCTATGATCGCGTTTCATAAGTTCTAAACTCATAAATCGCGGATACAGGATAAAACACAAAACTTGATGCTGTGACAAATCAGAGTTTGCAATAAGAAGAATGTGCACAAAGGAGATGAGAGCTCAAAGTACAAAAACAAAATCTTGCTTACTAAGTTGCTTAGAGTACTTGGGTACACTTTCTCACTACTGATAGTGACCCATAGGCTGTTTATATAGCCTCTGCCAACCTAGGGTTAGGGTTTTCCCTACACCTTAAGGATCTCACTAGTGATAGTGACCCATAGGCTATTTATATAGCCTCTGCCAAGCTAGGGTTAGGGTTTTCCCTACACCTTAAGGCCAGTCACATACATCTTCCCTTATAGACCCTTGCTTAGGGTGAAGTCCCATGCCTATATTCTAACACCCCCCCTCAATGCGAGGGTGGCATTGCATCACAAGACATGTTAAAGTTCCCCCCTCAATCAAATGGGATGCCTTTATAAATCAGGCTACAAAGATATTCATAGGTAGAGAATGTTAGAAGACTCAAAAGAGTCGATCATTTGTGGATTGGGAGGCAAAGTTGGCCTCCAATTCCTTAGGTACTTCTAGAACACTGGGACACTTTTACTGGTGATATACCCGGTCTTTTGCATTTATTGCACTTCATTTTGTAAGGATATTTCTTCCAACAATTGCTAACAATATGCCCTTTTTTGTGACAGAAGGAGCACTTAGTAGAAGCAGTATGGGCTAACACTTGCTCACGGGATGTGAATGCTGAAGTTCCTTCAGTATGGTTTCTCTTCTCTTCATCTAGGCAAGACTGGATGGTACTTGCCAAGGTTGGGTTTGGAATATTAGTTAGGGTAGTCACAAGAGTTGGAAAAATCTTCTTCACAGACTTCAGAAGGATGGCAATGGCATCTTCATCATGAATGGGCACTTGAACGAAGGCAAGCTGTACCATAAGCTCCTTCATATGTGAAATAAACTTGCCTAGATCTTCTCCCTGTTTATATTTCAAGTTGAAAAAATCAATCTTTAGAAAGATCTTGGAGTTCTTTCTTGTAGGCGCACACTAGAGCCTGTCAAGTTCATCCCACTTCTCCTTTGGCAATGGAGAGTTGATCAATATGATGAATTAAAGATTCATCTAAATGAATCATGATGATGGCCTAATCCCTTTCATTATCTTCTATATCAAGGGGATTAGATGGGTCAATAGCTTTGGTCCCTTTTATGAAGGGCCAATAGCCTCTTTCCATCATTTTGTATTTTACCATGACTTGCCAAGGATGGAAATCTTTTCCATTGAACTTGCGAATTTGAGGCCTTACATCTGCATAAGCCATGGCCATTTTGGAAGGTCTTACCTATTGCATTAAGCAATGGCAGTGTCTAGTCCATTACAGGTGGCCAAGTACAACCGAATAGCAGAACTGATAGCCAACTTTTTAAAGTTGTAGAGTTGAAAACGCTTCGAAATCATACATATGCAATATCTCAAGATAGGATTTAGGAGGTCCTCTTCTTCAAAAAACACTTGATTTAAGCTTTACTATTTTATTGGGTTTCAATGAGGTGAGCTTTGAGTGGACTTTAGGCTCTTCCCAATAATGTGGCCTATTAGAGGAGTTCTTGGTGGAGCACGGCTTATTGATCAACTCTATTGTCTTGGATGAATCAGAGGAGAGTACAATAACACTCATATATCTGAGGTACTAGTAGTAGACTAATATTGGGATATGGTCTATGTGTTTATAGTTGTACACATAGCCTTACAACCAAGCAAGAAGAGGTAAATTGTTGAGATATCGAGCTCCACTCGTGATACGCCAGGGTGACCGTTGTGTATTTATGTCACCGACTTGTCAGTTGCAGATGCGGTTGGTACACCGCCCCTGAATAATAGCTACATGATAGCTATCCTTATCTACTCTAGTTCGTGGCTCAGTTAGTATGCCACCTTAGTTAGTTGAGTTTGGTTTGAGACCCATATCTAGGGTTCTTCTATTTTTCTTTGTACTAGAGTTCTTTTGGCTTCCACAACTAAGAAGAGGAAAACAGTTTTCAGCCTCCACCCTTGTGTGTATTCCCCCATTGTGCAAGCAAGAAAGCTACAAGTGAGACTCCTTCCTTCTCTCCCACAATCTTGACATGGTATCAGAGCCTTGTTCGTGGTAAGGAGCTCAAGAAAGCAAGCCAAGCTCGCGGTGTTCTGGTAAGAGGAGCAGTGTTGCTTTCATTTTCTGTTTTGGGAGCAGATCTCTGCAGGTAGCACAGCCGGAAAGTGCAGGAGTGCATTGTCTCAGGTTGAGACGCCCTTCGCGGTGAAGCAAGAGGGCAGTATATGCTGCGGGCGAGGGCTTTAGCTCTCGGCGACCTTGTTTTTTTGATTTGAGGCCATTTCGGGGCCTGTTTTGGAGGCGGAAGTTTTCTGCACGCACTCAGGAAAAGGCCCAGTTTTATGCTGTGCAGCCACTGTTCTACAGGTCGGTGAATAGTTACTGTAAAAATTGCATTGTATGCTTGTGCGTAGAGACATTGGGAGTTACAGAATCATCCCTGTTGCATGTTGATGCAAAATCGTCACTAGGAAGTGACTGTGTGGTCAAATACCACTTTCGCCAGTTTTGCAGATTTTCCCTTGTGAGGGTGAAGCTGTGGTTTTTGGAGTGACAGAATTTTTTGCAGTCTTCTGTAATGGCATCTGATTCTCTTTCACAGATTGTCACTGAAAAGCTTGACAAGAACAACTTCCAAGCATGGAAGTTTAGAATGACGAATTTCCTTATGGAAAAAGGATATTGGGAATTTGTTGCAGGAAATGAAGAAGAACCAGTTCTTCCTGATGTTCCCAATCAACAGCAAATGCAGGCATTTAAAGCATGGCATGAGAGGGCCAGGAAAGTTATGTATTGGTTGTCTATCAGCATTTCAGACTCTATGATTGTGCATATTCAGGATGCAAGTACGCCAAAGGAGGCATGGGATACTTTGTCAAAAATGTATAGCACAAATACGCAAGCCAGGAAAATGCAGCTCAAGCAAGAGTTGCACAATGTGCAAAGAGAAAATATGAGCATCAACAACTACCACATGAAGGTGAAGAAGATTGCAGATGCACTTGCTTCCATTGGGTCACCAGTGGAAGATGATGATTTAGTTTCTGTGACCTTGAATGGTCTAGGAAAGGATTATGCACAGTTTCGGACATCCATTTCAGTTCGTGAAAGATTTCCTGATTTTGAGGAGTTGATTGCTCTTCTAATTTCTGAGGAACAGAGAAATGGTGGTGCATCTTCTTCAGGAGGAACTTCAAAAGAAGCTGTCTTCTACTCAAATGCTGGAAGAGGTAGAGGCAGAGGTAGAGGAGGCCGATTTGGAGGCCGTGGTAGAAATCAGAATATGCAGCAAACTCAAGAAAACCAGTCCTATGGAGGAGGACGTGGTAACTCTAGAGGCAGGGGGAGCCAAAGAGGTCGTGGTGGATGGCAAAGAGGTCAAAATGCAAACAGTAATGTTGAATGCTACTACTGTGGTAAAATGGGTCATATGGCTAAAGACTGCTATAAAAAGCAGAATGACATCATGAATGGAAAACTGCAACAAGGGAATTATGCATCCTCTAGCAGACAAGGTGATGACAGAAATGAGCATTTGTTCATGGTGCAGCACATGAACAATTCTGTGACAAGTGCAGAAGAAATCAATGATGTATGGTATGTTGACTCAGGTGCATCAAACCACATGACAGGTCATGCAGAATGGATGGAGGATGCAAGGAAAATGGAAAAACCAGGATTTGTAGAGACTGGTGATGATACTGCACATCCTATTGTGCAGATTGGAAAAATTCCCTTGTCTATGCAGGATGGGAAAAAGAAATACCTGTCCGATGTATTTCATGTCCCGAATATCACCAAGAATCTGGTTTCTGTCGGTCAAATGGTTGAGCAGGGCTTGCAGGTCAGATTTAATCCTCATGGATGCTTTGTTGAGGATATGAAAAATAAAGGTCGCTTGATAGCAAAAGGAAAGAAGAAGGGCAGAATGTTTATGTTGGATGCAGACATGTCTGAATTGAGTGCAGCAATGTTTGCACATGGGACCGGTGTAGTTGCAGATATTGATATCTGGCATAAACGCATTGGTCATGTTAATGTACAGCGACTTAAATCAATGCAGGCCCAAAATATTGTTGCAGGATTGCCAAAATTCAAGGTTGCAGAAATGCATAAGGTATGTGAAGCCTGTCAGTTTGGAAAACAGGCAAGGAAACCATTTCCTAGACATGTTCAAGAGAGTGAGAAGCCATTGGAATTAATCCACTCTGATGTGTGGACTACTAAAGCTGCATCTCTTGGAGGCTGTCATTATCTTGTCACTTTTATTGATGACTATAGCAGAAAAGTTTGGGTGTATTTTATGAAAAAGAAAAGTGAAGTTTTTGGGCATTTCAAAACCCTTAAAGATATGGCTGAAAAAGAAACAGGTCTGCAAATAAAATGCCTAAGGTCAGATGGAGGGGGAGAGTACCTCTCAAATGAGTTTGCAAAGTTCTTGCAGGAGCATGGCATAAAGCAACAATATTCATGCAGTTATACCCCACAACAAAATGGAATTGCAGAAAGGAAAAACAGGCATATTGGAGAGGTATCTCGTGCCATGCTCAATGAAAAAGACTTGCCAGATTTTTATTGGGCTGAAGCAGTTGCTACAGCAGTCTACATAATGAACAGGACTCCCACTGCAGCAATACATGGAATGACTCCAGAGGAGAGGTATACTGGTAGGAAACCAGATATTTCTCATTTGAAAATTTTTGGTTGCATTGCCTATGTACATGTGCCAGATGAGCTGAGATCCAAGTTGGATCCAAAAGCTGAGAAGTGCATCTTTATTGGTTACTCTCTGCAGCAAAAAGGGTATAGATGCTATAACCCTTCTACTCGTAAGTTTACAGTGAGTAGAGATGTTGTTTTTGATGAGATGAGTAGCTGGTATAAACCAGTAAATGTGATTGATGATGTAGATGCACAAAATGGTAATGCTGCACAGAACTCAGAGCAGCAGTCACAAAATATTAGTGGACCTGGAGCGTCCTCTAGCAGTGGTTCACATTCTTCGCCATGGACAGGCAGATTGAGATCAGGAGAATCTTCTCAAAGCAATGCAGATAGTGGTATGCAGGTATCACGAAAAGGAAAAGAGAAGGTTGATCAGCCCATGTTTGATGTGAATGCAGGTCACTCTTATGTGGATGGTGAATCCAGTGGCTCAGAACAGAGCATTGATGATGAGTTGGGTATTCCTTCTATTGTTACACCTGGAGTAAGGAAGACCAGGGATGATTTGAGAGCACCTGGGAGTGAACCTACTTTGCGCAGGTTTACGAGAGCTAGGTATCCTGTGGATAGGCTGAAATATGATGGATTTACAGCCATTCACTATGCATATATGGTCAAAGTGATACAGGAACCAGAACCCACATCTTTTGAGCAAGCCATGGGAAAAGAAAAATGGGAGAAAGCCATGGATGAAGAAATGGATGCCTTGGAAGAAAATGCTACATGGGAGTTAGTACCTTTGCCTAAAGGTAAGAATGCAATTGGCTGTAAGTGGGTTTATAAGGTGAAGCACAATGCAGATGGTTCTGTGAACAGATACAAGGCAAGATTAGTAGTCAAGGGGTATGCACAAACATATGGCATTGACTATGAAGAAACATTCAGGCCAGTTGCAAGGATGGCAACTGTAAGAGCAGTCATTGCTATGGCTGCATCAAAGGGATGGTCTTTACATCAGATGGATGTAAAGAATGCCTTCTTGCATGGTGATTTGCAAGAAGAGGTCTATATGGAGCAGCCACCAGGTTATGTGCATGCTGTTCATCCTGAGTTTGTTTGCAGGTTGAAGAAAGCCTTGTATGGCTTGAAGCAAGCACCTAGAGCATGGTCTGACAAGATAGGACAGTATCTTGTCACTATTGGCTTTCAGATTTCCAAGGCAGATTTCTCACTTTATGTGAGAAAAACAGAGAAAGGTATTATGCTACTTGTCATTTATGTTGATGATTTGATTATGACAGGTGACAGTGATGAAGATATCCTTCATGTGAAAATGCTATTGAAGCAGAAGTTTGAGATGAAGGATTTGGGAGAGCTACGTTATTTCTTGGGCATTGAGGTGATTAGATCACCAAGTGGGATACAGCTCTTGCAGAGGCAGTATGGATTGGACATGCTGTCCAAATATGGGATGACAGGCTGTAAGCCTATTTCAGTTCCTTTGGAGCAGAATGTGAAGCTGAGCACAGATGCAGGTGAGCTTCTAGAAGACCCTACTATGTACAGACGCATAGTAGGAAGTTTGATTTATATGACTATTACCAGGCCAGATTTGAGCTATGCTGTTGGATTGGTAAGTCAGTTTATGCAGGCTCCAAGGAAACCACATTTGGATGCGGCTAGACGCATACTCAGGTATGTGAAGTCCACATTGCAGTATGGACTATTTTATGAGACTGGGGTTCAGATACAGTTGCATGGATACACTGATGCTGATTGGGCTGGTAGTATTTCTGATAGACGATCTACCAGTGGATATGTGTTATCTTTTGGGAGTGCTGCAGTCACTTGGAGCAGCAAGAAACAGCCTACAGTTGCCTTGTCGAGCACAAAGGCTGAGTACAGGGGTGCAACAATGGCTGCATGTGAGGTAGCTTGGTTGCATAAGCTACTTTATGATATGCATCAGTCTACAGATGGGCTAGTTGTCATTTATTGTGACAACATGAGTAGTATACACTTGGCAAATAACCCAGTCTATCATGCTAGAACAAAGCACATTGAGGTGCATTATCACTATGTGCGAGAGAGGGTTTTACTAGGTCTTATTGATCTAGTTTATGTCAGCACAGAGGATCAGGTAGCTGACATATTCACGAAGGCATTGGGCGCAGAGAAGCTGCGCAAGTTCAGAGACCTGCTTGGTGTGCAGGAATTGGGATTGAGCTCGAGGGGGAGTGTTGAGATATCGAGCTCCACTCGTGATACGCCAGGGTGACCGTTGTGTATTTATGTCACCGACTTGTCAGTTGCAGATGCGGTTGGTACACCGCCCCTGAATAATAGCTACATGATAGCTATCCTTATCTACTCTAGTTCGTGGCTCAGTTAGTATGCCACCTTAGTTAGTTGAGTTTGGTTTGAGACCCATATCTAGGGTTCTTCTATTTTTCTTTGTACTAGAGTTCTTTTGGCTTCCACAACTAAGAAGAGGAAAACAGTTTTCAGCCTCCACCCTTGTGTGTATTCCCCCATTGTGCAAGCAAGAAAGCTACAAGTGAGACTCCTTCCTTCTCTCCCACAATCTTGACATAAATGAAATAAAGCACTTGATGGATTTGATTTTTTAATAAAAAACTAGTTTGAGTCAATATCCAGCCAACAACATCATTGTAAAATGCAACATTAGTGCTTACAAGCACTCATCTCAAAGTTTATGCCACTTGAGATGTGAGATGTGGATTGTTTTATAAGCTAGGGAGGTCCACCGAGGGTAAGAGACTTTGAAATAGAGCTTTCAAATGTTCAACTAACTTTGGAGAAGATCGATCAGTGATTAGAATCACTATTAGTGATAGCACTAGTGAAAAAATTTTAAATGTGAAGAAAGCTTGAGGTTTGGCTATGGTTGCCACGAGGTAGGTAGTTAGGGTTTACCTCTATGTGGCCAGCAGAGATAGAATTTCGCCAAACCCTCTTAGGGTTAGGAAGCCCACTTGGGGGAATATCATTGCTGCAAGAGGCCTACCATTATTGCATCTTCTACAGGTTGTGCCAAGGAAATGAACAAGAGGCTGTGAATTCTACACCTGATTTGCGATTTCTTCAATGCTGCCCTCCACAATGCTTTATTTTTCCCTCTGATGTGCCACACCAGTTTACCTTGTGTTGAAGAAGAAGTATTTAGTAGAAGTCTGGAGCTGAAATGCTCTCCTTTGGCTTCCCCAAGTCCTCCAAGGTCAGGGGATCAAGGTTTGGCTATGGAGGTAAGAGGGAGAAGATGAAAATCATGAAAATCATGTGCACTTAGTGAAGCTAAGGATAGAGGAAGCTGAAAGGATCAGAGGAGGCTCTGATACCATGTGACAAATCAAGGTTTGCAATAAGAAGAATGTGCACAAGGGAGATGAGAGCTCAAAGTATAAGAACAAAATCTTGCTTACTAAGTTGCTTAGAGTACAACTTGGGTACACTCTCTCACTACTAATAGTGACCCATAGGCTATTTATATAGCCTCTAGCAAGCTAGGGTTAGGGTTTCCCATGCCCCTTAAGGCCATTCACATGTATCTATCCTTATAGACCCTTGCTTAGGGTGGATTCCCATGCCCATATTCTAATAGATGCCACAGTTTGCTACTTGGCTAATAAGATTGCATTTCATAAGTCATAAACTCATAAATATCCATATTAAGAGTATATTCCAAGTGATGTAGATTGAAAATTATATTGCCACTTTTTGTTGAGTCAATGCCTTTTATTTTTAATAGAGAATTAGGACTTATACAAATTGAATTGCTTCTTTGGATATAAGCAAATGTGGATTGATTCTTTGTATTTCTTAAACATATCTTCTTATTTCATAATTTCATTCTGTGAATAATCAAGATGACTAAAATGAAAATTTCTCTAGAGGGAATGGAGAAAGATGATCTAGAGTATACATGTGGTGATGAGAAGCTCTTTGATTTCCTCCATGCAACTGAAAATTAATCTAGATTCAACTACATCAAAGATATCCCCAATGTTCCCTATGATTTGTAAGAGCTCTTGAAGAATCTTGAGGATAATTTGAAGGATCTCACTTTCATCAAGTTTAACCATAAGTCTAGCCACTCCTTGTGCCTCTTCTAGTGACAAGTCATAGAATTTGATAATTAAACATCGTATGGTCGGCAAGTGAAGGAAAATATTGTTAAATTAATTGAAAAGAACTTCCTTTTTCTTGCCCTTGAAGCTAGCCTTGATATGGAAAGGCTCACTCAGAATCTTCGTCACTTTGTTATTCACTCTTTGTTTAATAGTTATAACTATAGATAGCCTTAGAAGTATGCAAGTTGTACATCTCCTTTCTTCATATTTGATTGTAAAAGCTAAAAAAGTTGCATATAAGCATCTTGACTAATACCAATACTATTTAGCGTTTTCTACACTAACTTAGTATCCAAAGAATGATCCTTCATAAATGACTCCAAGCATTGTTTCTTTGCCTTTTTAAATCTCTTCTTCTCTAAAATATCATTTGAAACTACTAAAAGGAAGAAGATGATAATAAAACTAAGATGCTTTTAAATAAACTCTTCCACTTGCATTAGGTTAAAGAAGAGACATAAACAAAATTTACATCACAAATTAATATAATTTATTATAAACAAAGCTATATTTAATCTTTTTAAAGTGAAAAAAAATGCACCTTGCTACTTGGATTCTTTTACTACAACTAGCTTCTCCTTGTTTGAGACTCTCAACATTTTTAAAAGCCATTTAACAATTTCAAAGGCCTAAAATAGTTTGCTTTCGTTGACAGGACTTGATGCATTTCTCCAATGATTGAATTCTTTGTTGAAAGCCCTCTACCTTCTGTAATAACTCTTTGTTATGTTTTGATAAAAGATACTTCTCTAATCTAAGGACATCCTTTTTTGCAACCAAGTTGTGTGTATAACCTAGAAACCCATTATAACAATCACCAATGAATCTCATCAATGAAAAGCTATTATGGAAAGTTGGAGTGCTATTTTTGCTAGGATATTTGGCATATAGCATGCCATCTAATCAAAGATCAAGATTCATCTTTCCTTCAAACCTAAATATATTTTTCATAGACTCTGTAATAGTAATGGGTTTTGTTCTCTTCCTTATTGTTTATACTCACTATCCAACACAATATGAAGATAATAGAGATGACTTTTACTAGAGCAATAGAGAACATTGAATGACTAATCTATAGCTAAGAATGTGATTAGAGATTGGATTGAAAAACTATGTGAATTAAAAACAAGAATGAAAACCAAGAAGAGACTAGTAAGGAGGGGAAAGAAAGAAGAGTGAGAATAGAGGGAGGTAATCAAATGTCAAACAAAATTCAAATTGAATATTGGTTTTCACATTAATGTGGATGAGTAAGATCTTCATTATGATAGCCATTATCACCATTATGACAGTATCATTTTTTAGGTTTGATGTGACCACAAGAATATCATTACAATGACTTATTAATGATTTTTTATATATTTGCTTATCTCTAAAAAATAATTTTAGTTTCTAAAATATTTTCTCTCTCTAGGATCACTTATTAGAGGGCATTTTTGAGCCCTCAAAACTCTCCTAATGTAAAAAAGGGTAGGGCATTGATGTGACAGATTGATATACAATGGCTTTACAAAAATCCATTATGCATAAATGGCATTTTATGTGCAACATGTAGAGCCTACTTTCTTTGATGAAGCAGTTGAAAGCAAGGATTGGAAGAAAGCCGTGGATGAGAAAATGGATACTTTGAACAAGAACAAAACACATTGAAGTACATTATCATTTCATCATAGAGAAAGTCATGGATGGAGAGATAGACTTGGTACACATCAAAACCAATGACTAAGTTGCAAATATATTTACGAAAGCATTAGGTAAAGATAAGTTTGAGTACTTTAAAAGTGGACTTGGGATATTATAGTTGCAATCATATTTTGGGCTTGAGGGGGAATGTTGAAAAATAAATCATAGGTTAAGTCATATCCTATGCTTGTATGAAATAAAGAGACACTCTATGTAAAATAGCCTAAAAGTCAAAGTATCTATCCACTTTGAAAGATACTTAGTATGTGTATGAGAAGAATGAAGAAAAAGAAGATGGATTGAGCCTCCATATCTCGTGTCGTCTCCCCTCCATTATGCATCCGATTAGAGTCTTTTCTATGAGGATATGATGCGATGGTTAAAATTGAGACAGAAAAATGATGTCCTACCCAAGATGTCCTCACTATTGTGAAACACCCCTTATAGAATTACACAAACGATATTATAGAACTCAAGAGATAGTATATGCCAATTTGTAGGTGGATAGTCCTTGAAAAGATGTATATCATCTCTAGAACAAGGTTTTCAAAACTTTCTTCATGATATGGAGCAATGAAAAAAGGGTTAACTTGATGGTTAGTTACATTTGTAGTTTAACCGCTTGTGTGATGATAGTTTTGGGATGGGTGACATTGCAAGAAGTCTTTAATAATAAGTTATGTCTTAGCGATTATAGGAAAAATCAAATTGTTTAAGCAAATTTACAAAATGCATTAAATGATGGTCTCCATATTTTTTAGCATAAAAACCAAAATAATAGAACTCATTAAATACATTGATGAGGGAGGTGCTCACTCATGGATGGGACAAATTGTATCCCTTTTCTTACCTCTCTTACTCCCTTGCTCTTTTGCATGCTTTTCTATTTTTTTGTTAAGTCTTGGTATTCTCTATATCACATGTATATAATGTCTATTTATAAATACCCTCATCTATGAGTTTTTCTTGAATAAAACACAACCCTATTTTATATAAGATATAAGTAAATCTTTTATATAACAGCTTTCTATATGTAAAATAAAAGATATAAAAACCGTATTTTAAAAATCTCTTGTTTTGAATCCATATGGCTCTTACAATTATGGGGATAGTCCACATAAGTCATCAACAAAGAGACATATCACTCGGCTATGTACTCTCTTCATGGAGTCTCAAATTCAATGTTATAACTTCCAACTCATTCATGATACATATGGCCCATCCCAAATCTTATCACCTCCAACTCATTATTGATGATACAAGTGGTCCACTCCTAGCCTTTGCACCTAATCCAAATCTCTAAAACACTTCCACTGATACCCATAGCTCCACATAAAGAGCCTATTAGTCATTGGAAGACCCATAGCTCTAGGTAAAGACCTTGCTAGTCATGGGAAGAATCCTATATTTTTCACCTACTTATTACATGGCTACTCCATGTCTAATTGTCCTATCTTTAATCTTAGTTAGACCCTCACGAAAAAGTCTCACATCACATATGCATGTGTCCGAGGTGCTTTTCTTAGTTTGAAAAATGAGCATATTTTGCTATCCATATGCTTATTTCTTATAGTAATGAGAGCTTTCCCTTTTATACTCTGTAGGAAGAGTTCCTTATGTTGCCTGCACAAAGTTGGGGCTAGGTTGTGTAAATTAAGATCTTTTCAGGTATTAGCTTATAATTATATGGGCTTGACGATACCAAGGAAGCTTGAAATATGTTGTCCATCTGAGTAGCTTGACACATTTTGGAAACACATTAGTCGTTATGATACAAAGCTAACACTATAAAAGCAGCCGTAGTTTTATCAAATACAAAATGTTAGCTAATTTGATTTCACAAAATATAAAAGCTAGGCATGCCAATTGAGAAGTAGGCTTGAATCCTTAAAGTTGAAAATTCTCCCATCATTTTTCTTAAAGGGGGTGCTCTTCCATTATAGTATTGCAGTTATATGGATGTCAAAAGGCATTCATCCAAGTCTAGTTTAAAAGATTTCGATATGATGTATGGTGCTGTTGAAAGCATCGAAATAGTAATCAGAGTATATATTCGCATCAACCCTAGTTGGCAACATACAACTAAAATATATAATCTTATGTTGGGCATTACTTTATTAGAAGTTGTATGCTCAAGGGCTTAGTGGAATATATTCTTTGACCATTTTCAAGCTTTTAGAACTTGGTGGGCCAATCCCACTATAAAGGGGGGTAGTGAAGGAGCATAAAATTTTAATGCCATAGTTTTCCCATGTGCATATGATGACAGGTTGTACCATTTTTGGGCAAGAATCTTCATTGAGCAAAGATTTCATATTACGAATGTTTTGAATGACTGCAATACGACCTGGAAGGGTCACGAGACCTTGCAGGTGAGCGCCCATTGGCGAGAAAGAAAAACCCGGGGGTTAAATGCACACATTGACAACACGCAAGCACCAACTCTCCTCAAACCACCTGGCACCGACCCGGGGCGAATGGAAGGAGCAAAGCTGCAAAAGGGGGGGCGGGGGGCGTACAAGGTACAAGAAAAGTGAAAGTGTACATAGCGTCGACATAATAGTATTGAGCTTGCACGAGAAGAGAAGGTGCTGATTCCTGAAGCTCATCTTCGCAACGTTTTCAACAGAGAGCGCGCCAGTGGCCAGTTGCTGGAGTACCATGACTATTAATTACAGCTGGCTGGTGGCATGGCGTTGCACTGCTGTCAGATGAGGTGGCCACTCGCGCCGTGGTCTGTGAAGCTGATATTCATAAGATCCTGCAGGGCGTCTTCAAGTCGTTGCTTGCCAGTTGTCAACACCTGGTAACAGTAACACAGTAACAGTAACTCAGTGTTCATTTTTGAAGGGCTAGCCTATATTTTCTCCTGGAGGTCTCTCTATGATCTTGCCCTTCCATTTGAAGGTCACTTTTTAAAATCTGGCCTTCGAATTATGTGTGCAATAAATATTACTTTTCAAGATCTAAAACTTGTGCAAATAAGCTTTTTAATCAAAATTACTTAACAACAATAAAGTTCTAATTCATGTACTAGATAACTTTTCTATTCAATTTATACTATACATATTCAATTTAATCAACTCTATTATGAATCATTGATATAGCCTTAGTAACTAGGCATTGGGCAATTAGATTAATAAATTTATTTATATTATAATATATTAATTTTTATAGAAAAAAGTGCCCTTCGAATGCAATGCTAGAAAAATTTTGCCTTTCTCCAAGAAGGGCAACATTTTTCTTTTGCCTTTCAAATGCATTGCTTGCAATATTTTGGGATTCTCCAACAGGTCAATAATGGCCCAGAAGGGCTGCGCAACCTTTAAAAATGAACCTCCTGGTCCTGGTTGCAAGACGACTGCACGGAATGTGTCGTGACGCGACAAGATGTGAAGGCTGGCTGCGGAGGACGTCGTACCCAATATCATTAATTATGGTGCCATTGCTTGTTGGTGATGTCGGTTGTGGTCTAGTCGACTAACTTGCCATTAATTATCCTTGCCTACTACTTGCCTAGAGCGGCCCGTGATTATTTTTTGCAAGTCCCCTAGGTTTTTTCTACTGAAGGGCTCGTGAACAAGTGCCTTTCTTGTGGAAGGGCTTTTTCAAAATTTTGACCTTCGATATACATGTATTCTAAAATTTATATTTTTAGCTCATAGAATATTATTTGAGAAAATAAATAAATAACTATGACATTTTTATAAGCCATCTTGTTGGTTTTTCGTGTCTATGAATTTAGAAAAATATAATACCGATATGATATGACGATATAATATTTAAAACTTAATACAACATATGAGTAATTATTTAAGCATTAAAAAAATTATAATGCCATCACCAAAAATAAAATTGCAATACCAGGTTGAGGCTAAAGCTCAATCAATTAAGATAGTCTAGAAAGGCAACAAGATAGCTTTACAATAATCCATAGTCTCAAATGAAATAGCAATACAATCAAAGCACACCATTACTTATACTTTCTTATATCAACTCTATTGCTACCACATTAACATTGCGAGTTAGTGAAGTGTTGATTCCCTATCATTGCCTTTTTAAAAAGGTTCAGTCGATTTTTGAAGTCTTTGAGATCATCATCATTCCACTCTGTTTTATGACAATAAAGGAATACTTTTTCTAGTGTTTCCCAAACATTGGCTTTTCTATTTCGAGCTTGTCCATTATCAGCACGATCCTTAATTGCATTGTGTAGGCACTTCCATTGATTGTATCTAATAGTTGAGCCACCATTCCTAGAGTTTATCTTACCAAGTCTCCCATGAAAGTCTAGGAACCTTCTAGCCTTCACTCCACCAATAGTTGCAAAGGCATTGTGCATTTTCTTGTGCAAGCCATATCATTGAGTTCCAATGAGTAGATTCATAAACCGCAACGAGATCACCCTTGTAAACTTTTGTAATGGGGCATGTGAGACCATGCACATGCTACTGTAGTAGGAAGGCTTAGGGCATCTAGTTTCTCATTCAATCTGGAATGCTAGGAGGAATCTACATGTGTGTCATATGATGTTATGAATGTACCAAAGATTTTTTAGGATCTCAAGGAGTTAGTATTAGCATCAACTTCAAGGAAGATGCTAACATTTTGGAATACAAAGTGGAAAAAGGAGGGGGCATGCTCCAATCATCGAGCAAAGGACCTGCAAGGCATAACTTCACTTCTCAAGTAACTAGAGACCACCATCGGTGGAAGTCCATGCCTGAGTCTCACTAGTAAGCCATGTGATTCATCAAGGGCAAGCACCATTATGTGTACACTCCAAAATCATTAGTGTGTGCCATCAATTGATCTCCCATTTGATACCCTGAATCTTGACAATGTAATAAGCCAAGGTGCCTTCGGAGAGCGCAAGGAGGTCACTATAAAAATAATTACTTATTTGTCTCCCAATATTGTATATTGCACCAAAATTTATAAGGGATCAAATAATGCACAACTACATCAATTCTAGGTAAAGTGCAACATGCAAAAGTTTGATGCATCGATTTTTTGATGCATTACCTAGACCTATGAGCCCCATTGGGTTACTATATTCCCTCTCTTCAATGGCAACACATTAAACAAAACACTTATGTGGATGCCCTCCACAAAATGTAAATATAGAAAAGAAATTGAGCACCCCCATAACTAGTCCCCACATGGTTTCAAACTTAATGGTGATGTGGAGCTTGGTGCTAAGATGAAAGCTAGAACCCTAGGTGTCATCAACATCTTGCCTAGCATCATTCATATGCTAGGTATATTGTCCATTAATGCATTAATGCCTAGAATAATTCATGCACTGAAAGGTGGGATGAAGCTTGTGTACAATGCTGGTGTCATCACTTGGCTTTACATGCAAACAACTTAGTTTTGGACTTCACTAGAGATAATATGCCAATGATAGATATTATAGATTTGGGGCTAATGCTCATCATAGGCATGGTGAGGCCAGCTCTTAAGTAGAATGTTGCAAACCTTGATGTAGAGCAACATGTCATCAAAGAGCACCCATGGAGAAGTGAATCAAAAAGGAGAAGAAGGCCGTGGACCACACCTAAAATCTACAATCCACTTTGCTATTCTACCTACATCAAGCAATATGATATCCATGCAATCGATTGGCTCATCCTTTGCCTTGTTGAATTTTGGTGCATAGTCTAGCACCTAGGGTTTCTTAGGAATATAAAGGATGCTTTTGGAAAAGATATCATATATTTGCTAGAATGGAAGGCCATGGATTGTATGATACTAGATGATAGGGAAACATGAATGTCCTTTGCAAATCTTGATGCCTTATTGAGAGTAGAGTTCCACACAGATCCTACAAAGGCACAAAGACCCCTCATTGAGATTTGCCCCATCTTAGTTCACGCTCTCTCAATAGCCCAATCCTTGAATTTGCTAATTAAATTTTGTAACGAAACTAATCAATTTTTCTAGTCTATATGGATACTATGTAAATATAGAGTGCCACATTTTTCTAACACTTTGTACTCTATATTCTATGCAAAATAATTTGTTAAGAAGTTGCAATTTATCAATTTCATCTCAAATGATTGAACTAGATTGTGTGAAATTTTCTTTTGTTTTGTTTAATTCCTCGAGTAAGTTGTCATTGTATAAACTTATTTTCTATCTATCGTTGGGTGCTTGCATGTTAACTTGTTATTCGTTCTTTATGCCAAGTTGTCATTGTGTAAACTTGTTTTCTATTAATCATTATTAAATAATCATAGCTCCTCATTTCTAATTTGTTAAAGAGTGGGTATTTAGGGTTTTGCTAAGCTATCTTTAGTTGTGGTAACTTATTTTCCATTTATAATTGTACTAATGTATCAGTCATAATGTATTATGTGTTGAATGTAGTTGCTCATAGTAATCAAACTTCTACATATAAATCAAGGGTAATTTTGATCCATCACCCTAAACATATATCTATCTGGGAGACAATATGGAAAATTTAAAATACTAGTGAAAGCAAAAGGTAGGGATGATGAAAATGAAGACAGAGTACACTACAAGCATACTTGGAGGGCATACAAGGGCTTAAAGAGAAGATGATAGATTCTTCTCTCCTCTTCTTTGATCTTTCATCATCTTTCTCCCTATTTATTCTCTCTCTCTTTCTCTCTCTCTCTCTCTCTCTCTCTCTCTCTCTCTCTCTCTCTCTCTCAAAAGTTGATAGTGTCCTTTCATAAAGGATCAACCATTATTCTTTTCTTCATGGCTTAGTATGCAACATTTTAAAGCTTGCAATTTAAGCTTTCTCTATCCATTACAATATCTTGTTGGATACAAGTTGTTGAGAGAGAGAGAGAGTGCGAGAGAGATACACAAGACATGCTCCCAAAGAATGAATCATATTGATGTAGAGTTAGTATATATAGGTGAGACCCAAGTCGAGTGAGAGATGATATATATAGTTGTAACATCCCCACTCAAACAAAGGTCTCTGGCTGCGAGTGAAAAAACCCTTGGGGAGAACAAGGGAAAAACCCGAGCCCCTACACATACCTATGATACAAAAAATAATTTACTATAAAGTTTTCTTGAATACAATGATACAGGCCTCAATCAGTGAGACAAGAACTTGGAACAATACCAAGTGCATGTCTTAATGAGCTAAAGCGAGCTTCACTAAGAGCTTTTGTGAAGATGTCTGCAACCATTTGATCACTGGGACAATGCTCCACCATAATGGAACCTTTCTTGACTTCATGTCGAACATAATGATAATGAATAGCAATATGCTTTGATTTACTATGTTGTATATAGTATTTGGTAAGACTAATAGCACTTTGGTTATCACATCGAAGAGGTGTACTAGATGATGAAGGATGTCCCAAATCTGCAAGTAGTTGTCGAAGCCAAACTAGCTCGCGAGCTGCTAATGATGCAGCAACATATTCGGCTTCAGTTGTAGAAACCGCAACACATCGTTGTTTCTTGCTGGACCAAGAAACCAAACATCCATTTACAAAGAAACAATTCCCACTTGTAGATCGCATGGATAAGTGTGAACTTGCCCAATCAGCATCTGTATATCCAACAAGGTCAAGAGAAATTGAAGAAGATAAAGAAGAATCCTCTCGACGACAATAAATAAGACCAAATTCCTTAGTACCCTTGAGGTACTTAAGAATACGTTTTGCAGCACTCCAATGAATAGTGGAAGGGGAAGAAAGATACTGTCCCAAAAAGTTAGCTGCAAATAAAATATCTGGTCTTGTGTTTAAACCAATAAATTGAAGACAACCAACAAGATTAGCAAAAGGTTGATGAATGGCTGATTCTTCATTGCGTGTTGTAGATGTACCCTTGGTAGAGCTTGAAAGAATGGGAGTGTTGGCAGAGTGCGCATTTGTCAACCCAAACTTCTTAACAATATCATTAATAAACTTTGTTTGGCGAAGAAGAAGAATGCCTTGTTGTCGGTGTCGTTGAACTTGAATACCCAAACAAGAATGTATCTCACCAAGATCCACCATTTCAAATGCAGTTGATAAAAGCTTCTTCATGGCATCCAAGAAAGCAATATTATTTGACACAAGAATAGTATCATCAACATATAGAGCAAGAATAATAAAATATTTGTCCTCCCTTTTGATGTAAAGATTTGGGTCAGCAAAACATGCAACAAATCCTTTAGATGTGAGGAACTGATCAATCTTAATATACCAAGCACGAGAGGCTTGCTTCAATCCATATAATGCACGATGAAGCTGGCATACAAGATGCTCCTTTCCTGCAATCATAAAACCTTCAGGTTGCTCCATATAGATTTCTTCTTCAAGATCTCCATTGAGAAAAGCCGTTTTAACATCCATTTGGTGAATTTCTAGATCAAATAGTGTTGCAAAAGCCAAAATCATACGAACAGTTGTGGAGCGCACAACGGGAGAAAATGTTTCTTGATAATCTACTCCTGCAATCTGTGAGTAACCTTTTGCAACAAGTCATGCTTTGAACTTATCAAACGAGCCATCAGCTTTGGTCTTGGTTTTATAAACCCATTTACATTTGATAGGAATACGATTTGGGGGGAGTTCAGTAAGAATCCATGTACCTTTGGAGATTAAAGAATCGTACTCAGCTTGCATAGCTTCTTGCCATTGATCCCTTTGAGATGAATTGATAGCTTCCATATACGATATTGGATCCTCTTGGACGGACATAGCATCATCAAAGACATCATATTCAATAGAATAGAATCCATGCTCTATCTCAATAGGAAGATCGACATAGATCTCCAAAATTTCATCAATCTTGTTTGGAGGTGAAGGAGGTTTATGATCATCAGAATTAGTAGAATCACAAAGCAAGTAAGGAAATGCACTAAGCAAAGACTGTGTATCATCTGAAACATCTGACGACCATGTGCCACCCATAGTCTTTTCATCAAATATAGCATCACGACTAATGATAACCTTTTGAGAAGAAGGATCATAAAATTTGTAACCTTTGGAATGATCTGAATAACCAAGAAAAATAACTTTCAAACCAGGAGGATCCAACTTATGTCGAGTGTCCTTGGGCACATGAATATAAGCAATGCAGCCAAATGTGCGAAAGTGAGAGACCGAAGGTGTCTTCCCTGTCCAAATTGTTATAGGAATTTTACCAGCAGGTGCAATAGTTGGAAGATGATTTTGAATAAAAACAGCTGTTAGAAGTGCTTCAGTCCAAAACTTTCGAGACAAACCAGAGTGTATAAGCATGCAACGTATAGCATTAAGAATCGTGCGATTTTTGCGCTCAGCAACACCATTTTGCTGAGGAGAATAAGGAACTGTAAACTCATGATGAATACCTTGATCCTTACAGAAGTCATCAAATAGATTGGATACATATTCACCGCCATTGTCACTACGAAGCATCTTTATAGAGAATCCAGTTTGAAGCTCCACACTTATCTTGTATTGTTTAAATATAGGTAAAGCCTCAGACTTATGTCGAAGAAGATAGACATGTGTGTACCGTGAGAAATCATCAATGAAAGTTATAAAATATCGATATTGAGACTTTGAGGCAGGAAAAGGACCGCAAATATCGGTATGAACCAAATCCAAGAGAGCACAGGAATGTGATGAAGTAGAAGTGTGGAAAGGCGAACGATGGTGTTTTCCAAGTGCACAGTACTCACATATTCCCATACGTGGATGAGATTTAAGATTCATACCTTGCACAAGACCATAACGATGAAGATCAAGAATTTTGGCAAAATCGGAGTGTGCAAATCGTTGATGCCATAATTTGCAATCTGCATCTCCAGGGGCAGTAACAACATTTGCAACTGTATCGTTCAATGATAGCTCAAATAGATTACCATGTCGAGGAGCCACTGCTATAGTATGCCCGTCTTTCTCTATACGACATTGATTATGATCAAAGCCAACAAACAAACCAAGATCAACTAGACGAGCAATAGAAAGAAGATTTCTTTGCAAATCTGGAACATGAAGAACTCCTCTTAATATTCTAGTGGATGAAACAGTCCCCAGATATAAATCACCCACTCCTTTGACTTGACAAGTCGTATCATCCGCAAGGTAAACAAACTTCTTGACAGGAAGAGAATGATAATTGTGAAGCCACTGCGATTGGTATGTCATGTTTCCAGTGGCACCTGAATCAACGATGAATAGAGAACCATCATGAACATGAAGTACCTTTTCTGGAGAGATATCATAATGGACGAAATTGAGCTCCTGATGAGTATGATCATCATCAGTTGTAGTTTGTTGAACAATATAAGCTCGAGAACGTTCTTCATCATATCTGCGTTTATAACAACGACGAGATGGATGATCTGTATGTGCACAATAATCACAAGGAGGAGAACTTTTGGACGAGCGAGGTTGCTTTGTAGTAACTCCATGCTCCTCATCATATTGGCGTGCCCAGCAATCAGAAGCCACATGACCTTTCTTATCACAATAAGAACAATGTTTGTTAGGATAAGCAAGACGAGAAGATTTACTACCTGGATTAGGGCGTCCACCCTGCTGAAAACGTGAAGCAGGACGCTTGCGAGCAACAAAAGCAGCATCAAAATCCCTTTGTTCGCGAGTGACCAAAACAGCATCAGATTTTTCCAAATGATGCTCATGACGTTGAGAATATTCAATAAGAGATATACATGCTTTGTCAAAGTGAATATCATCCTTGTTAGACAAAATAGTGATGATATTGTCATATAAAGGATCTTTGATGGTATGAAGAAGTTGAGTAACAATCTGATTTTTAGCAACAGGAGCGCCGGCAACACCAAGCTGATTGATAATGTCTTTAAAAGCCTCGATATGAGAGTGCATAGAAGTACCAACCTTATATTGAAGATTCTTCAAACAAGTTTGGAGATATAAAATTTCGGTGACCGATTTCTTCTCAAACATTGAGATAAGATACTCCCAAATAGCATGAGAGGTTTCCAGATGAAAGACATCCAACATAAGTGAGTCAGGAAGTGCAGACAATATATAACGACGAGCCGCTTTGTCACGACGAATCCAATCAGTATGATCAATTTTCCATTGTTCAAATAATGGACCATCAGTAATCACAGAATTGTTATTCATCACATCAATAGGTTGAACTGGGCAAGACAGGTCGCCCAAAACAATATCAAATAATTCGTCACCTGCAAGAATTAGCATCATCTTTGCTTTCCACCCAGGAAAGCCTTGTCCTTGGAAGAAGGGAACCAAACGTTGGCCAGACGGATATCCGTTAACAATTACGCAATTGGCCATGCCTGTATGTCGAGAGAAAACAAATAAGATGAGATCGCAGAATCTGCAAACCATGATCAAGACGAGCGTAGTTGAGACGCATGACAATCAAAATAGAGATATGCACGTAAGAACGACGAAAAGTATTGAGTGACTAAAAAGAAAGCCCGAAATAGAGAGGCGTAACGTGCAAGACGAGATGACGCATATAAGAAAAGTGCTATTTCGATCGAGCAAAGAATGTGAACGATAATAAAACGTCGCTAAAAATAGCAAGATGTTTGCTTGTCGTAATCAACATCATTAACGAAGACGAGCGATTAATAAACTGTAATTGGGGATTAACAAACTGTAATTAGAAATACAGTTTTAAATAAAGAATCGCAGATTCGAGCAGAATTGCTGTCTTGAATCCTGAACTGTCATAACTTTTGATCCAGAACTCCGATTGACAAGCTGTTTTGACAGGATTCGAGAGCATGACGAGAGCTACGCACCTGGACCTGGTTTTGTTTTTAAAGACAAAATTAACTAATACTTCTAATTTGAACAATTTCATGTATCAAATCATCCCTTGTGCAAAGAATTCAATCAAGTATAAACAATGAAACAACTTATCTTCCTTGTTGTTGCTATGCATCCATAGCTCTGATACCATGTTGAGAGAGAGAGAGAGTGCGAGAGAGATACACAAGACATGCTCCCAAAGAATGAATCATATTGATGTAGAGTTAGTATATATAGGTGAGACCCAAGTCGAGTGAGAGATGATATATATAGTTGTAACACAAGTGACCCCTCACACTATCTCTCTCTCTCAATTAGATGACTAATTGTATGGGTTACTAAGCTCTCTCTTCATCTCATGTTCATCTTTTGTCCCTATTAGTATATAGTTGAATGTCTCTTCCTCTCCTCTTTCTAATCAACATTAAATTTTTAGTCACATTCTCCTTCATTTGGTTTTGATGGCAATGTCCATGTTCAAGATGATGATGATGACATTAATGGTGGCCTACTTGTTTGTGAGATGAAAATGATGGAAGGAGAAAACGTGGGATAGAATAAATATTTTTGTTTAAAATATCTAAGGTTTTTTAATTTTTTTTGAATTATCACATGTGGCCTTAATTCACATGACCTTTTATAAATGGGACCCAAAACATTACAAAATGAGCACACAAGGGTTAATCACTACTCGGGGGGGTCACTCATGAATATATGTATATATAACGTGAGTTCAAAATAAGGGGTTTTTAAAACACCATTTTTATACATTTTTAACATATAGAAGGGTGTCATATAAAGGGTTTACCTATAGATTGAATAGAAAAGGGTTGTGTTATATTCAAGAAAAATTCATAGATTAGGATATTTATAAATAGGCCACGAACGCACATTATATACAGAATTATATATAGTGAACCCCCTGAGAATCACTACAAGGCTCTTCTTCAATAATGACTTCAATAACAATGAGGTATTATGCTTAAAAATATACATGCTTAGTATATGAAATATTCATTATGAGGTATTATGCTTAAAATATACATGCTTAGTATATGCAATCTTCATTATGCACACTCTAGTGCACAATCCCATTCTTCAAGCCAAGTTTATTATTTGTAATCAGTATTTTGATCTATCACACTTACCAATTCAACTATATAAGGTTGCAAGCCAAGTTGTACAACCCTATTCTTATTCAAAAAAAAAGGAAAAAAAGAAAGAAAATAAAAGAAAAGAAGAATTGTGCTCACAAGTACTACATTATACTTACAATTCCTCTAGTTGGATACGTCTAATGATGCTCCTCGATTGACTCTATCTCTAACCCCCTAACAATGATTTCATTTTTTCTTACATTTAATTTAGGAACATGAAGGTCAAGCATACCTAGAAAGTCTGGTCTTGCCTTGATTAGACATGTCTCCCTAAGTTACTTGTCCTCTTCATTTCCTCATCTCATTTTCCCAGCACCATAAATCACCCTCAAAGGAAGGTGAGAAAGGCACTTCAACAAAATGATAGCACCTACATCAATAACCATATGTGGTTAATCCAACAAAAATACATGTGCTTTGAGTTTTTTTTGGATTAAGCTCAAACTTTTTTCCATTGTCTCGTCAATGGTTTCTCTCCAAACTCTTCTTCAACAACTCCATTTTCCCTCATCAATAATAATTCTTCTTATCATCATCAAGTTGAGGTCTATTGCTTCAGTAATATCCATTCTAATTATAAAATAACCATGGAGGAGTCTTATAACTAAGCATTAGCTTATATAAGTATGCACATACACATACTATTTACACCATAGCCTATATAATTTTGGGTCCTCAAGTGTGGGATAACACTTCAAGCTTGTATGGGTTTGACCTATTTCCCAAATCACCATTCATATATGTCTTGTGGTGCATAAAGAGAAGATAGCAATTTCCCCTATGATGTGAGTGCACATGAGGTTTTCAAAGCATCATGATCCATAATTTCTACACACAACACCATATCTCAATCTTCTACAACTTCTAATTCACTTTCCATGACCATTCAAGTTCACCTCCTACAAATGAATCAATACTCAAGTGTATCAATGTCAATAATTCAACCCTCTATAGATTGTGTCACTACCAATGACATTATCAATCACCATCTACCAATGTATTAGATCCACAAGAACATTAATTTTTCATAAATTTAGTTCTTCCCTTTATGCATCTCTTGTCCTACCAATCAAGAAGAAAGATGGCTCTTTTTGCATGTGCATTGACTACAAGGACTTAAATAAAATCACACTTAAGAACCAAAATCCCATCCCATGGATTGATGACTTGTTGCATGGGTTGAAAGGGGCATGATTCTTCACTAAGATTGATTTGTGCTCTAGCTATCATCAAATACGCATGAGGAAGGGTGATGAGATCAAAATAACTTTCAAGACTGATTGTGGGCTTCATCATTTTCTCATGATACCTTTTGGTTTGACTAATCCCCCCACTACATTTTAGAGTCTCATGAATAAAATCCTCCATCCCTTACAATTCAAATTCGTGCTCATTTCTTTATTGGCCTATTTTTAGACAATCATCCTCATACAACTCTTCCAAAAATTGTGATCTCACTGAAGCATAACATTGATGATGCTTTCTCTCTACTACCCATCTCTTCTCCATGGTTGTAAGCTCTTTTTTTACTATTAAAATCTCTGTCACAATAGTTGTACCTACAGTAACAACTACTCATTCCCTGCAGTCATAAGGTCATTTTCAACACCTATCACATCATCCTCTTCATCTTCCATCAACCCCTCTTCATCTTCAAACCTTGCTCATGAAAGCGTGTTAGTCAAGGAGTTTTCTCTACCTGCAATATGCTAAAAATCAGGGTTAAGTGACTTTATGTATGCAATCCACCGTAACATGGAAATATCAAGAGTTGAGCAATTCACTATCATGCCCAATAGAGTTAGAGAATCAATCTCTACCACTACATGAGCTCCCATAAAATACTCCCTATCACACTTAAGAGCTATCACTACACCCAAAGCTCTCTTTTGACTTGAGAATACTGTTGTTGCCATTCATTGAGGACCTTTGCTCCAAACTTAATGGCATACCTATTCCCATCAACATCATTCTGACCCACTGTCCAACCAATGCCAATTAGGCTTGTATCCATAGTGAGAATAATAGGCTACCCATTCTCATAATTTGCTCTCTTTAGTATTGGGGCTGAAATCAATAAGCTCTTTAGTTTCTGAATTGCCTTCATATGTTGTTTTCCCCACCAAAACTTTTGCCATTTTCTAAAGAGCTAATATAAACTTTCAACCACATGAGCAAAATCCAAAATCCATATCAAGTAAAAGACACATGCACCCAAAAATCTTCTCACCTCAGATACATTTGAACATGTCTCCTGCATCCTACTTATGGCATCAATCTTTAATGTTGACGGCTTTCTCCCATATGGTCCACACATGTGCCCAACAACTAATACTTCCTCCAAAAATTGACTTTTCTCCTGACAGACAAATGCACTTCTTCAGGACAGTTCAAAATCCTGTCACAATCAACAATATGATCAGCCACATATCTTCTACATCTATGCTCATTCAAATCTTCATTATTCTCATAGATATCACATCCTTAGATCCGCATATCATCAAGAAAGGTTAAGGTCAACTGAGGAATATACTGTAATATTTCCACACAATAAAATTTAGTTGGCTAGTTTGAAAGTTAGTTAGTCAAATAATAAGTTAGTAAGATTACTAACTAAGGACTAAGTAAGGTAAAAACTAACTAACATTAATAATTAATAATTTGTAATTAATTAAAAATATTTTTTAAGAAAATTTGAGAGTCATAAATCCAATATTTTTCTCGGATTGACAAGGACCGTAGCCACCCTTCACATAAGTTACAATGTGAATGAGACTTATGAGCTATATTAATCACTAGTATTAATGTGTATAGTTTGGATGGTCCAAAAATATTAGATTTTAGGCAAAACTAGTATATTTTAGATATTTTAGATATTATCCTAAAAAAAGATATGGATATTTTTAGAACCTGATGTCATTTAAAAGAAAAGACAAGTGATGTTTTAGTTAGTTTTGGAGAATTTATAAAAAGAAAAATAAAGAAAAGTGATTTGCGAAATCATGCGCGCTGCGATCATAGTCCAAGAAAGAAAACATCACTTCGAACAGAGAAAAGAAGGAGTGAACTGAGAGCTTTCTAAACAAATGTCTTGGAGTTTTAACCCCCCTTTAGGAGACAATGGAACCATCATATTTATAATCTAAGCATCAGATCACTGATCTTTCCAAGATCCCCCTCCACAAAGAGCTCCACTTCTCAGTCACACAAGCCCTCTTCTCTAATTCACTATAGACATGAGGCATGGGGAGGCATAAGAAAGCACCCCGAGAGGCTGCGAGAGAGAGGTAGAGAGAAGGATATCACTCCAAGAGATTTTGTGTGTATGTGTGTGTGTGTGTGTGTGTGTGTGTGTGAGAGAGAGAGAGAGAGAGAGAGAGAGAGAGAGAGAGAGAGATAGAGAGAAGGAGACCCGAGAGGCTGCAAGGAAGAGAGTTAGCTCAATTCCCTCTATTTGGATCCTTGACTCACCCATCTTTTCTTACACTCTCCCATCTTGAATCTATTCTGCCTTCTTAATCTCTTGAGTCTACTTGTGGACAATGGCCCCTAAGCAAAGAATGTCACGTACGGATGGCAATCCCATAACCAACAATGAAGCTTCAGACAAAGGCATCACCGTCAATCCAATTGTGGTACCGGTCGTAAGTAATGTATTTCCAAATTGATAGATGCTTATTTTGATTCCCGTATGAGATACGTTAGGCCCCATACTATGATGCACGAGTATAGATCATTTCATCTCACATATTTGTAAGATGAAGCTTGCGAAGTGCATATATCAAGAAAAGTTAATTGCATCTAGTTGAATGTGGCTTATTGGTTGATAGAGAAATTACAAGGAAGAATTGGTCAAGGGTTATGAATGGCATAATCATGACATTAAAAATTATGCATACAAGCGTTAAGTAAATTTTATATAGAATCACTCGTTGATCCCAAGGAGGAGAGCAGATATGCGATGGAAATGTTATCGCGACTATTCTTGCATTGTTTGGGAAGAATGCAATTGGTTTTGTTGGTTGATCGAACAACATCCTAAATGCTTTTACATTCAACTGGTTATTAGTTGTTGTTTGGATGATTATTCCAAGTGCTTGTGATTTATGGTAAATGCATAACAAGGATCTGTGATGACAAGTTGCCATGGAAATAAAGGAATGTTTCCTTGGAAAATGATATTAGGGCTGAATGCCTTTTTTGTGCTTGATTCTTAAAGGATTTAATTAAGGAAGGATATTTTGCATGGGTGGATCACCTCCATGATCACACCGCAGGTTAACCCAAAGAGGGCACTACTCAATTCATGGGCCAAAGGTCGAGTGGTTGGAATGATGTTTCGCTCCTAGACAGCTTGTAGGTTAGTTGGAGCTCTGGACACCCCTTGCTAGGTCTAGAATGGAGTTGAAGACCTCTGTGGTTGCCAACATCTGGGCATGTTGGGAGATCCTATTCTAGATAAAGAATTGAATTTTTGGTGACATGTGATTTGGACCAATTACTTCTGTAGGGCAGAAGAGATACTTCTGTTGGATAGAAGGGATACATAATTTCTCCTGTATGGGCAAGAGACAAAGATTAACTTGAAGATAAGTTAAGGAACTTGTTTGAAATTTTTTATCAATAGATTGCTTGCTCTGTTTTCGTGTCTGTGCTATAAGTTATGTGAACGAACCCTGTTCCCTAAAAGGCTTAGTTAATGAAGCTGACTTTAAGTGTCACACATAAATGTGGTAGGACCTAATTATAAAACTAAAGCTATTAAGGGAAGCGGGTGGGCAGAACCCCCGACGGGTCCGTCCTACGACAAGGTGGTCCCAGAGAACTGGGAGGCTTCTCACAAGATTTTATCGTCATTCGACCTTTAGGTATTGTTAGGTTAGAACCTGATTCATGCCGTTTTAGGGGACCGGATTGGGACTATGTCCTATGGGCAGAGAGGTTGAGCAGCGCATCCCTCTCGTTTCTCATTCTCTTTGAACCAAGTGTGGCATGAGTCTGCTTCGTCTTGGGTATCTCTGCATAAAGTAGGATGTCCAAGATCCGCCGCTAGAATGCTATTAGGAGACCTTGGCCACTAGGAGCCCAAATTTTAGGTCGATCCTAATGGGTTCAGCCGCCCGTGAACCTTCGGTTGCAAGGCAGATTCAGGAAACCTTAGGCGACAAAACTCAAAACATTCCATGGGAGTGCCGAGAAAATGACGCTGAGATCGTTTCTCGATAGACCGCTAAAAGCGTGCCTAGAGAGCCATTGGGCGGGTACCTCACATATACTCCCTCAAAACTTTATGCATAACATTCATCATATACACCATTGAATTGGTTGTTCTTACCCTCCTTACGGTTTAGTATACGAGAATTTGGTTGAGCAATGTCGATTAATTACCTCAACACTTGGTGAAGAGTTTGAGGAGATTTCAATCACATCAATATTCATAGGACAGTAGTACACTGATGTCACTGAATGCCTTTTCAGTGCTTAGAAGCACTTATCTCAAGATTTAGATGTTTAGGTATTACCATGTTAAGTTTGGTGAGACACTTGACTTATTACCGAGATTGAAGTCACACTTCTCAGTGAACTTATAATTTCCCCCGAGTGTTGGAGCTACTCACAGACCCAAAACACACTTCAAATTGTATGCTTCAGTGATTGTGTCCCCATGATTGCGCCTTCTACTGGTCGTGATTCAGTTGGAGGCATGTCATTGTCAGAAATTGCGCCGAATCTTTGTTTGCTACAATGTCATCCTTTTGTGTCCATGATGTTGGGGTCTCTTGTGCTACTATGCTGCTACGCCTTGAACTGGGGAGGAGTTCCTTAGAATAAATTGGAGGCTGATATGCCCTCTTTTGCTCACATGAGCTCTTCCAATGGAGATAGGTAGTGGCTGGCTACGGAGGTTGAAGAACCAAGATGAGAAAGTTGAGCTTTTCTTGTGCACTTAGGTTGAGCTGAGGTTTAGGAAACCTAAAGGGATCAGATATGGCTCTAATCCCATGTGGAAAATGAGAGTTGGAAGCATGAGAGTGTGTGCACAAGAGGGATAGAGAGAGCTAAAGTACAAAAAGAAGATCTTGCTTAGTTAGTTGTTCAAGGTACAACTAGTACACTCTCGTCAACTTTGAGGGTGTACTTTAGGCAGTTTATATAGCCTCTGGAGGAGTTAGGGTTAGGGTTTCCCCTTGCTCCCCTATCCTCTGGTTCATTTACACCTAGCTACCCTTATCCTCTCCTGTATAAGGAGAGTTCACATGCTTACTTCTCAACAGAACCCACGCATTCCCAATCCTTGGCTACAGCCAAACATGTCATTTTAGCTAAGGAACAAGCTAGTTGTACTTCAACCTCACAATAAAATACTAACTCTAGCCTAAAGAGCACACTGTGAATCCAATGACTCAAAAGTCTTGTTCTTCTCGATCAGAAGCTCTAGTGCTTTTAAAGCCACGTAAGAGGCCTCTCATGGAGGCTTTAGTAAATATGGGGCAACAAATCTCGGGTTACAAGCTCTAGGAAACTAGATGAAACACTATTTACTTCACTCACTCATGCAAATATTCATGCCAACATTGGAGTTCACAATGTGGAGGATAAGACACTCTTAAAAAGTCCTCTAACATGGTTAGAGCAATCACAAATTTGTTGGTGTTATCCAATGGTCATGGGAGAAGTCATAAAGAAAATGGCCAAGGCACAGCAAGAAAAGCATTGCTTGATTCCTATATTCCACCCTGAGCAATGCTAGAAAGCAAGGAATACATTGCAACATTAGCCACAAAAGGTGAAGGTCAAAGTGATTTTGGAATTCTAGTCAAGATTTAGTTGCAAGTTATGGCAGCCGTCTAATAACTATTGTTAAGCAAAGAAAAGCACTTTGGACTTCCATACATGATCCGACATATGTAGCACCTACATCTCTAAGAGTGCTTGTGATTGTTTGCAATGTCATCATTTCTAAACTTTTGAAATAGATCCCTTATGTGACAAACTTCTTTCAAAGGAAGAGCTGCACATTGCAAGTTGATTGGGACAAAGCAACATGATGATTGATGTCATTAGATATATTTTCTACCTTACACATGATCCACAACTTCTTGATGGTCATGCCTTATTACAATCTAGTCCCAACTTCAATGAGTGGTTTATTCTAAGGTTGAGTGACACAAAATCTCATCTTTCCTCTACTTCTCGCACCATCCAGAGTGAATCTTCATTACATGATGTGAATTATAGTGATGTGTATAAAACTTCTATTAACATCTACCCAATGCCTGAAAGTAGTGTGCTTGAAATTCCAAAACCCTAAGACCATAGCATCCTCGTATGCCTTGACTTCTCCAAGGACCCAATGGTTGGATGAGGTATTGGTGCTTTAACACTGTAAGTGTATGGTGTGGTCTCTTTTGAGAGATCTAAGCTTGATAGGAGATGCAAATTAATGTTTATAACTAGGAGTTGTTGGCCATTCTTCATGTTGTATTAAGAAATCACACCACTATCTATATGGAAGCCTCTTTAGAGTGAAGAGCAACCATCTAGTCCTCTAGTACTTCCTGACTCACTCTACTTTGACTCCTAAGTAGAGGAGATGGATGGAAACCTTCCAAAACTATGTTTCTTACATCTCTCACACTCGAGGCAAAGATAACATAGTGGTTGATTCACTCTCATGGATGTGGGCATGTAGAGTATCTTGCATTTCAAAGTTGCATAGTGATTGGATTGAGGAACTCCAGGAAGCATATTTGTTGGATGAGGACTTCAGCCACATGTTTTAGAAATTATAGCATGGAATAATGGTCAAAAAATCCCAATATCGGCTCAAACATGGCCTTGTTTGGTTCCATGGTAAGATTTTCATATCCCATACTTTTCTCTTCACATAGAAGATTTCGTGATCAAATAGAACAAGAACAACACGCTTAGACCCAGCGGCTGCTTGTAGCCCTTGCCTATTCCCGAAGAGAGATGGACACATATCACTATCAATTTCATTACTAGGCTCCCCATTACCAAGAAAGGATGGAATAGTATATATGTGGTAATGGATCACCTCACCAAGGCTACACACTTTATCCCAACTAAGACCCAATACATTGCTTCTTAGGTTGCCATTCAATTTATGGAGTATGTATTTAAGTTGCATGGGCTACTGCAAATCATAGTGCATGATCGGGATGCTAAGTTTATGAGTAAATTTTTGTATGCAAATTTCACATCTATGGACATCAAGCTTTCTCCATCCACTACATACCACCCACAGACAGATGGCTAGACCGAAAGGGTAAATAAATGGCTTGAGATATACCTACAACACTTTTGCCATGATGTACATCATAGTTGTGATATGTGGCTCTACTTGACTGAATTTAGATATAATAACTCCATCCACTCTAGCATTGGGTTCTCTCCTTTTGAAGCATTAGACGCGTATGGTTCCCTTCTCTATGGTCTTGTTCAATGATAAGATCAATCCCTAAAGTAAAGCAGAGTTGGAGCATATACATGCCGTACTTTAGTAATGTAAAGTGAATCTTTAGAAGGCACAAGACCACATGAAGATTTATGCTGATGAGAAAAGAAGACATTGAATTCCAAGAGGGAGAGTTCATCCTCTAGAAAGTGTCTAAGTCCTATTAGTTCACTCTCAAGGAGAGTAGTAGTAACAAGCTGGCCCGTCGCTTCTATGGCCCCTACTGAATCCTCCAAAGACTTGGTGACTTGGCTTACCGATTAGAGCTCCCCCCTACCACCAAGATTCATAATGTGTTTCATATAAACCAGCTGAAGCCTTTCATTGGCACCTTTGTGGACTATGTGGAAGAGCTTTGCCCATAGATAAAGAAGGTACCATTGAGTACATCTTTAAGGCAATCATTGGGTACCATAATAAACACTTGAGATCTCGATCCATCAATGAATACCTCATCAAATGACAATCCCTATCCATGGAAGAAGCCTCCTAGTACCCAACCACTATTGTGGATGAATTTTCTCACCTCCAAGAGGCCCAATTGGCTGAAGACTAGCTAGTTATGTCCCCCTCTGACCACACATTGTTTGTAGACAGCACATTGTATTAGAACAATTTTGTACCTATCTCAATTACAACCATGTACTTCTTTCATGGACTAAAAGTCATAAGATCCATTTCAACATGTGTCATGCCCCATTTTGAGTAGCCTCTCAAAAGTTATGGCAAATTTACGTCAGTGAGCCTATAGTGGAGAGCATGTTGTCCATAGTCTTCAGCCACTCTTGTCATTGTAATGTGGATCAAAGTAGTACTTTGCACCCCCACTCCTTTGCCACTCTCTTAAGTCCCTCTATTTGTCTTTTTTTGAAAGGGGAAAAACTCTTAGGGTCAGTATGAAATGTGGGGAGTGGGATACACGAAAACTAGTGGTTAAATACCCAATCACTCTAACCAGGGTATATAAGGTGTAAAAGACACACGCATAATCAAGAACTAACTCTTCACCTTCTCAAGCTTCCATGGCTTCCTTCTACCTTCTCCCCTTTTTTCTATATTTCTCTCTCCTCTTCAAGTTTTTCTCTTTCTTCTTCTTTCTCTCTTTTTCTCTCTTCTGCTCATTCTCCTCTCTCATCTTAGCTTCATTCATTACATCTTACTATAGACAACAAACATAAAATCTGTTACAAAAAGAAAATTATATATAAATATGATAATAAATAAAAATTTCTCAATTAAGAAAGCTTGTAAAATAATATATATAATTAAGTAATTTTACTTATTAAGTTATTGAAATTGTAATAATAATAATGAAGGGAGTGAGCCTTGAAAAGTGAAAGTAGAGAGAGGAAGCAAGAGCTATGGTGGAAGGAGTAAGAGCGAGAGCGAGAGAGACACAAGATGTGAAAATCCCAATAGTCACAATATACAACCAGTATTTTCTTTATTTAAATGTCACTAAAAGAATAAAGAATGAAGTGATAGTGATGGGTGCCCACCACCTACAATATACATTTATGTAGGTAACTAATACACGACGCGAGTACTCTCAATGTTACTAATGCATAGGTAGCTTAGTTGAAATTATAATAATAATAATGAAGGGATTGAGCCTTGAAGTTAAAGCATAGAGAGGAAGCAAAAGCTAAGCTAGAAGGAGTAGGAGCGAAAGTGAGAGAGACACAAGATGTGACAACTCCAATAGTCACAATATGCGACCAATCTTCCCTTTATTCAAATGTCACTAAAAGAATAAAGAATGAAGTGATAATGATGGGTGCTCACCACCTACAATATACACTTGTGTAGGTAACTAATACATGGTGTAGGTACTGTCAGTGTAACTAATGCATAGCTGTCTAGATAGAAGCGCCTTTACCCCCAACAACCTCCTACTTAAAGGTGAATGTGTCCTTAGTGAGGAGAGAATACGAAACAAGTGACAAAGTATAAATGTACATAAGTATAATAGGATGAGGAAGGACATCATCTCAGCTAATGCCTATCAACTTCCTAAGGAATGCACCACTCTCCCGTGAGAGACTTTTGGTGAGCACATATGTAGGATTTTGGTCAATTGAGATCTTGTCAAGATCAATGGACTTGTCCTCAATAACCTCTCAAATAAAGTAGTAACGCACCTCAATGTAGTTCTTCTACACATGGGAGACCAAATTCTTGGCCAATTGAATAGCACTCATAGAATTTGAATGTAGTATAGGGGCCTCATCATTGATGACAAGGTCTGCCACCACATGGCCTAACCAGAGGGCCCCCTTGCAAGCCTTAGTGGTTTAACATACTAGGCCTCTATAGTAGATAGGGTCGTGTATTTGTGGACCTTGGACATTCAAGAAACACCTCTAGCAAATGTGAAGACATAGCTAGAGGTGGACTTCCTATTGTCTGCATATCTTGCATAATCAGAGTTACTGTATCCCACAACTCTTGTATCCTGGCCACCATAACAAATGCACATAGCTCTTGTGCCTGTAATATTCCCACTCAAAATATTACCAAACTTGACTCCCCGCACGCCACGTAAACCTTGTGCAAGGTTATCTTCCGCATTGAAATTGTCGACAGTTTAATTCGTAACCCGCACGCGTGAAAACGGGACCTCCGCATTGGCAAATCGAGCCCGGGGCTTTAAATCCGCATAACCGCGGGAAGCACCCTCTTGGGAAGGGAAAAAATGGATAATATTAATGCAAATTTTTTAATGTTTATCCCTTTCCCCTAGCCAATGCATGGCTGGAGGAGAGAGAGTGTGGGGAGGGATGGGCTAGGTGGAGATGTGGGCTGCATGAGGGAGGGGGGAAAGCCATGCATTTGCCCACGTGTGGGAGCTTCTCTCCCCACCCCTTGGGCTATAAAAACCCCCCCTAGCCTTGGAGTAGAGGAGAAAAAAAGGCTACGTGGAAGAGGAAGGGACTGAGAGGACGACGCCGTGCTGCAGTTCGAGGAGAGAGGAATTGCTGCCGCCGCCTATTGTAGCTGCCACCGTGTCGTGGAAGGCTGCCGCCTATTGTGGAGGGTGCCAAGTTTTGCCGCCAGTTGCGGGTTGAGCATGCTGCCACCATTCCATTCCGCCTGCTGCTGCCGCCATTGCAGCATGCTGACGTTGTGGCTCCACATCGCCACCTTCAAGCCAATTCCCATTTCGTCGTCATCTATCCACCTCATTATTACCCCCTCTCTCTTCCACGTCGATTCTGACTATAGTCAGAAGCTTCTTTTACGAAGCTTCTAAGGGGGCTTTCTTAAAACCCATTCCCACAAGCCATCCATAAGTCCATTCCTAGCCACCCCGGGTTTTTAAACAAAGCTCATAAAGCCTCCATTCCCACAAGTCCCATTCGTAAGAGTCCCCAGAAGCTTCTTTTACAAAGCTTCTAAGGGGGCTTTCTTAAAACCCATTCCCACAAGCCATCCATAAGTCCATTCCTAGCCACCCCGGGTTTTTAAACAAAGCTCATAAAGCCTCCATTCCCGCAAGTCCCATTCGTAAGAGTCCCATTTCTGCAAACATATGCTCCAATTCCCTAAGCCAAAATCCCTTAAGCCCAAATCTCACAAGCCCTAGCCTTTTAAAGATCCGAAGTTCGGTGAAGGTATCTCTTGCGTACAAGGGAGAAGGGCAAGATCTTGAGGTTTCTTATCAAGGCCAAGCAAATCCACCGATCACGTAAGGGTAAAGGCAAACCGGAAGTCCTAATCACGCCTACGATGGTGGTGCGCATATCGGACGCTGTATGCTCGCGTAGTGAATGTTGGGGAAGGTCCCCAAGAACAAAAGAACTCTACTTTTTGCACAAAACTCAAGGTAGAAAGTATGCACAACATGAACAAGAGACCAATTGGGTGTAATCTCCCCCCATGCCTTGTGTGAGCGCTCCATAAAGCATGTATTTTATGTATTAATTATCTTCAAGCTCAAATAATAGCCCAAATTACAAAATAACACGCTTTTGGATTTTGAGTTTACTTTAGCACAAAATAGAAATAAAGCTAATGGGCGGGTGCCCAAAGAGTCAGGCATACCCAATACAATGTCCAAATACAAATATCATAATCATGCGCCCATGCGCACACAAAATAATAAATAAATATCCAACGCCTCAATAAATAGGCGTGACAAAATATAGGCGCCATGCCTAAGATATGCGCCCATCAAAATATAAGTGATAACTCGAATACAGGCTATCCTCCAATGCTTTCCTCCGCCACTGCTGCTATCTCTACACATCAAAACTGAAGCATTCACAATCGTTAGTAAAATAATACAATTAAACCGACAAAAGTGAATACCTAGCAGTCTTCAGCTACATAAATAAATCAACTTGTTAGAAATCAATCCTAACCTTAATTTATTACGAGTGCGCACTCTAAACTCATAAACGTTTATTAATTTAATATGTATTTTGCGGAATCACCCGCTATGGAATCACCCATGTACACACTAAATTAATGAAACGCCCGAAAAGGATAGGCGTCCCCATCAACTTCTTGCACAAAGAATCCTCTTTGTGTATGAGCCCCGGTCAACAAAGTTTACAGAATCCACCGTAAAACCTCACGGAATCCACCGTGGCACGGAATCCACCGTGAAATATGCCTCCTAGCATCAGATGGCCCCTAAGAAGTCGCAAGGTGCGCCTGCAGGAGGGTCTTCTCCTAACATTCACGTGGACATCTCCCCGAGCCCACAAGCCCAGTTTTTTTTCAATTTTGATTCAGGCAAAAGTATTGCATCAATCACGATAACTTCATGGACTAGGAAGCACCTATGCATGTCAAATTCACCTAGCATAGTTAAATGCAATCGGAAATAAATTGACTATTTGAACAATTACTAGATTTAATTCATGACACGCAATTGGGTCATTGGTATTTTCAATATAAAGAAATTTTCTATCCATCTAACGTCCTTGATAGCATGTTGCCCTGTCGTGCATTCTAAAGTGATGAGCCTAGAACACCTATTTCCTATCATTATAAGGTTGAAATTATTAAGAGCACCTTTGACTAAACATGGAAAGATTAAGCGTATGTCGCATTTTTAGGCAATATCTTCATTGTAATGATTCATTAAGAAAAGTCGTTAACACCCATAGGAAATAGCAGAGCATGGAAAATGATTCTATGAGCTTGCATGGAATAGGTTAACTCTAGCTTTAATTGGCATGAATTTCATTTAGCTACATTGTAGTTAGGAAAGGATTGCATGTTGCACATTCGTCGTACACAAAATTTCATTTCATCAAGAGTTGTATTTAGGGAAAGGCTGCATGGTTTATTAAAGCATGAAATTTTAAAAGCTTGGAAAAAGAATTGTGGGCATGATTCTTGAATGTAAGTCCTAGTAGGTTCAATGAAAGTTATTCTGCAATTTATCATGCGTAGTTAGGGTTATTGCGAATTTAGTGGTACAAAGAAGCAATGAATCATGTGTTTACATGTATTGTGATATGTTGCATCTAGTTTCTCCTTTAGATCAGGTTAACATCTCTAGGAATGGTTCGTCCTTGTCGCAAGACAAGTAGATCAAATTATCTAAATCACCTAACCTGCAAGGGATTCGTATAGGCATGGTTCAATCGATACGATAAATACCCCAAGTGCTAGCTAGGGTTTAGCTCGTTAAGGATTTGGCCTAGTTTCGCACTTGTTGCCAAGTCGAATCCCTCATACCCAAAGGTCCAACCCACACTCATGGAATGTAGGGTCAAGAGGACGCTCATGCAAGTAACGATTTAGGGTTTCTACCCTAAGGATCATTCGTTCAAATGTTAAAACTCGGTATGAGTTTGGAATCCCTAGGACCGGCCTAGTGCAATTAGGATTGGATTGGGTAACAAGACACCCTAAACCCTGCTTCTTGTCTAATCATAATTCCTTGACCAGAAAACACCGCTCAATGGGTGAAAAGATCCCTTGGAATAGATGCCACACTTGTGCAACAAATTGCAACGTCGCATGGTCTTGTGGTTTGATCACAAGAGAGTTTTGCCATTCCTTGGAATGAGGTTGGCAGGTTCTTGCGCTAATTTAATGTGCAAGAGGATGAGTAGTCATCCTGCTACATCACCTTTCTTGGGGAAAATTGCCAAGATAAGGAAAGTTAGGTATTTGCTCGGAAGCAAAGGATCAATCAATTTAAATCGACATGGTTGCCAGGATTTACTATTAATAAAACCTAAGGTATTGGTTAAGTTGGGTTAACAGGGTATGGCCCTAACCCAAGGATAAAAGGGTTAACAAACAAACCCTTGGGAATCTTGCCAAGTCGCAATTCATCCCGGATCGAATGTTGAATGCATTCGGAGAGAAGGATTCACTCCTTAGCAGTTGGCCAAATAAACGACCACTGGAAATGATTGTGCTTGTAATAGTTTAGGAGCACTGTTTGCATTGTTTGCTCAAGAAACTAAAGGATGGAAAGATATTTAATGCTTCAAGTTTAAGGCCTGAAGGGAGAGGCAGCTTCAGTTACCCCCGACTGTCTACTTGACCCTAACCAAGGGGGTTGTTAGCTGCACCGGGAACGTGGACCAAACCTGCCGCGTGAGGTCTCTCCGTTGAGTGCTACTTGGAGCAGGAGGACGCTTGGGTGCCAGGGGGGCTCTGGTCACAAATCCCTTGCCTTCCGAGCCCTGCACAAGAGGCCAACGTGACTCGAGATTGGATCTCGAGGCCCGCATACTAGTCTATGGGCGGAATCTTGGATTAGTAATCCCTGTGGATTGCTGGATAGCCTTCGGCCGGATTATAGACTACCTTCGTGCGGATTATGGATTAGCCTGCAGGCTGGACTTTATGGATGTATTCCAAAGATAAATAAGATAACCTGTTGTAAAGGAACTTTTTTGACACTACTTTTCCATGTCAAGTGCTAAGATTACGTGAAGGAACCAATGTCTATTTGGCTAATTAATGAAGCTGCTTGATGCATGTCCAACTAAATGTGGTAGGTAATTAAACAACTAAAGCAATCTTGAGGAAAGTGCGGTGGATGTGGCCATGGGTCCGTCGTACGGATGGGTGGTCTTGATTGGCTGGGAAGTTTTCTCAATCGAAATGGACAGCAAGGAGCTCTTCTCAAAGGAAATGAACAGCAAGGGTGCTGACCTAGGATTTAGGTTACCAAAATCCCGATTTATGCTATTTTAGGGGAACGGAATGGGACTATGCCTTATGGGCACAGAGGTTGAGCCTTGCATCCCTCTCGTTTCCCATTCTCCTTGAACCAAGTTCAGCATGAATCCGCTTCGTCCCTGGCGTTTCTATGTAAAGTAGTTCGCTTGGGGTTCGACACTAGCTACTGTTCAGGAAAGTGACCATTAGGGAAAACCCTGATTTAGGTCGGTCCTAAGTGGGAACGGCCGGAATACTTTTGCTACGTGGTAGACACGGGAAGTCCTAGATCGCAAACCCCGTAACATTCCATGGGAGTGCCGGGCAGAGCTTTCTAGACTCTCTTTCCAATGGACTGCTAAGACGTGTCCTGGAAGGGAACAGGTGGACACGTTACAGTGCCCTTCAGGTACATCATGATACCCTTGATGGCATCCCAATCCCATTGGCTAGGTGCAACCATATAGTATGCCATAACTCCCACTGTAAATGCTATATTAGGGTGAATGGCTATCATGGCATACATCAAACTTCCCACTATAGATACATAAGGTATCTTTGCCGTCTCAGCCTTCTGTTCATCAAAATAAAAATAATCAACCTGGCTAACCTTCATAAGAGAAGGTAAAGAAAAACCAATAGACTTAACATCTTATAGATGAAACCTCTCAAGGACCTTGTGGATGTACTCCTTCCGTGACAAGAAAAAAAGCCCCTTAGAGTGATCACACATAATGCATACTCCAAGAATATGTGAGGCCTATCCCATGTCCTTCATCTCAAAGCTCTTCTTGAGCTAAACTTTCAAGGCATCCACCTCATCATGAGAACTCCCAAAAATCGATATATCATCCACATAGAGGATTAAGATCATAAGGTTTTCATCGCAAGCCTTCTTTGTATATGAAAATGAATCCATATCACTATGAGAATATCCCTATGAATGCATAAAGGCATTAAATTTGTGATACCATTCCCAAGGTACTTGTTTAAGGCCATAAAGACTCTTTCTCAATTACCAAGTGTAGGGTAGTCATCATCACAATAGGAGAAAATACTTTACCAAAGTTCACACCATATTCCTTCTTGAAGCCCTTTAGCAACCAATCTGGCCTTGTATGCTAGCTTGGGGTATCCAGGGGTACTTCTCAACTTATACACCCACTTGTATGGCAAAGCATGCTTGCCACTAGGAAGGAACTAAATCCCACGTATAATTTTTCTGTAGTATGTCATACTCTAACTCCATGGTTCTCTCCCAAGAGTGACTATCACCTCTACACATGGACTTATCATAAGTAAGAGGCTCATGAGTATCTATCACCATAACATATGACAAAACACAATCAAAAGACTCATATACAAGAAAGGGATAGAGAGCACTGGACTTAGCACCATGTGCAATGACAAGATTCCTATGAGTGACCTTCCAAGAGGAATCACCAAAAGAAACTAAATAACATGCATCATCCAAAGTATGAGTAGACAATGTACATCATGAAGAGTAAATGTGCTACCTAAACAGTTCGACATCACCAATACCAACGATGTCCCATACCAGATCATTACCCAAACAAACAGATCCAATCATACCGCGATAGGAGAGAAACCATTCTCTATAACAGATCACATGAAAGAAACCCCTTGAATCTATCAGCCAATACTGAGTATACCCTAACAAAGCATCAGCTAGCAGTGAACTATTAAGAGAAGAAGTTGGAAGTATAAAGTCATCATTAGAGTCAATCTGCATAATATTAATCCCTTCAATATTAATGTTGGACTTGCTAGGGATAATGCTACAATCATCATTTTTGTTATGTACTTAAACATTTTTCTTTTCATTGCGCTTGTCCTTGTGCATTTTATGGTACTATGGCTGAATATGTCCTACTTTCCCATAGGAATGACAAGTCAATGAGGACTCACAGTCATGGGACTTACTACGAGACTTTTCACATGATTGAAAATGAGACTACTAAGAGTCTCTCACATGGCAGTCATTACCACTCCTATCATTATTTCCTCTTATTGTCAAAGCATGAGAGGTCTGAAAAGCATCAACATTTTTTCTGTTAACCTCTTCATTCAAGAGTACACCCTCTATATCATGTAACTTCACCGATCAATAGACATATTTACATACGCAGCAATATGAAATGTATCCCATGATTTAGGAAGTGTAAACAAGAGGAACAAAGAGGAAACATTACCCATGAATTCAATCCCCTACGAAGACAAATGGTTAAGAAAATAATGAAACTCATTTAAGTGGGTTGATATGGAAGTGTCCTCCTTCATGCAAAGGTTCATGAGTTGCCAACCAATACGTCTGAGAAGTAGGGCTTTTCTCATCATAAATGTTGTAAATATTATCCCATAGTTTCCATGTGGACTACCTATCAAATACAACAACATTATAGAATATTTGTTTAGAAAGGGACAATATGATTGTGGACTTACAAAGCTCATCCAATTAAACCCAATTCTCTACATCAGTATGTTTGACCTTGACAGTGTCATGTTTCAAAGGCTAAATCTACATTTTTTGCACTAAAACTTGCCAGATTTGGGCCTTCTAATAGTTGTAGTTGGTGCCATCCAATGGAGCCCCAAGAGGAACACCAAGGAAAAGGGAATTCTCTTGCAAGAAAATCTATCTTGTAACATCAACAAGCTTGTTTATTAGGTTTCATATGATCACAATGAAGAAAAGAACACCAGGCACAACAAATCTTCATACAGCATCATGTAGATCTCCCACGGATTTGATAGAATCAACCATATTCTTCAATATCTTCACAAAATCCATCAATATCACAAAGAAAGCAAAGGAATACACCATCTTTGAATGGAAATACATCACATAGTATTCATCTTCAATATCTTCATAGTCTTCTCTCTCAATCTCTCACATACAATCACTCTGTCTTAGTAGAATTAGCTATCTCTGACTCTCTCTCTCTCTCTCTCTCTCTCTCTCTCCATCAATAATACATCATATCCTTACTACAATCTCTCAAAAATCACTCTCAATAATCCTTCTTAGGTCGTGGATACCCCTCCCAAGAGGTATGTCTGATATGAAGAGTCACCAGAGCCATTACAGTGTCTTTTCATAGCTCACTACTGTCACTTCACTCCAGTCTTCACTTCAGTCTTCAGCAGCTACTTCTTTCACTTTTTTCAGCTCCTTTGCACTTGTATTCACCTCTTTCCAAGGCTAGAAAACTTTCCCAAGCTACACTCTCATCCAACAGAACACATACAGAAGCATACAGAACAGTCACAGAACAGTACCAGAACAGCTACAGTACAGAACAGAACAGAGACAGAAGCTCTACAGAAGACCTACAGAAGGTTACAGAAGGTCATCAAAACCACATAACTCATACTCAAACCATTCCAAACTCTCACAAACCATTCAATAAGCTTTCACAAGATCTCAATCTTCATCAATCAATACTCCATCCCTCCTTACAGAAGACAATCAGAACAAAACATAACAAAACAGAATCTATACAGAAGGTATACAGAACTAATCAGAACCTCATATCTCCACTGATAAACATCATGAACTTCCAAAACACAATCAATATCATCCAAAACACTCTCAAACCACTTCCAAACCAATCAATCATCTCATAAAATCAACCATTCAGCTCTCAAAAACAACAAAAATCAGCCAAAAAACAAGTCATTTCAACACTCAACATATCCCCACACTTAATAAGGAAGCGTCCTCGTGACCTAGGAAAAAGGGAATACAAGTTCAGGTAAAAGCTCAACTTTGATCTTCAATATCTCTTCAAAAACAATCCATCCAACCATGACCCCAACTTATAACCTGTATCTAATATAAAAATACAACGAAAGGAAAACCCTTTATACATTAACACTTCTTATCAAACTAGAAATCACAGCAAACTTGTAAAGGATATAAGAGGTTTCTTTTTCTTCTTCATCAGCATCTTCAACTCTCCAACCACGACCCCATCACCACAATTCTCCAAAATGTAGCTCGCACGAAAGCCAATCCAATAGGCAATCACGATGTTCTTTTTACATAAAGTAACTCACAACACAAACACTACACACAACACAACCATCTGAATGACTCCTCCAAAAAGAGAGATTTTCATTAAAAAGCATCCACCATACATTGGAAAAGGTATCAATGAAGATGATCCCTCTTGAAAGATTGATGATTTTGGAAACGATCCATAGATAAGGATTCATCTACAAATGTTTTGGGAGGATTCTGAAAAAACTAAAGACAGCACATCCTTTCCAATAGGACAAGGTATCTGCTAGGCAAACAAAGGGCATGAAAATACAATATATCCAGCTAATGGGAATCAATGCTCACATTGACATTCATGCACAACTTTGGAATAGGCTTGGAATCATTATGAGAGTGCCTATGCATATACGCCAGATACCAAGCAAAGTGAGTAGTTAATCGCACTGAAGGATCTGCAGACTGTGAATACTGCTGAGCAAAATGAATATAGTTCTGATAAGATTGACTGGCAGCTGTCCATTCTCCTGGAATTACTGGCCAGTTTTGAGGTCCTGTAAGGGAATCATTTGAGCTCCATCCCCTTCTTCTGGAAATCTGATGATCAAACCCATCATAGTCACTAACCAACTGAGGTGGTTGAGATATAGAAGTGTTAGGAGAGGAAAGTGGAATAAGGAAAAGTGGATGAAGAGAGGGATAGGAAAAATCATAAAAGGAAGAATGATTTAAAGAAGGAGTGGCAGAAATTGGTAGGGAATCAGTTAAAAAGGGTGTTAACTGATAAATAGGAAAGGTGGAAGGTACATGAATGGATGGAGAAGGACATAGTGGAGAAGGGGAAAATACTCTATCCTCAATAAAGGAGCAGTATGTAAAAATGGGAATTTGAGGAAAAGATGAAGGTTGGAAAAGAAGGGGTAAAATAGTTGTGGAATTAGTTTGACAAAGGGAAAGATATATATGATATCGGTGAGCCATTTGTTGGTAATACAAAAGGGTAGGAACAGAAGGTCCTAAGAGAGATCTTCTATGATAGGCATCAAAGAAGGTAGAATCAAACGGATTATGTTTTGAAAGATAAGCTAAGAGATCCACCCTCAGTTGATTAGTACTCTGGGCACAGGTAGGGGCTGTGTTCTGTCTTTGATTCAAGACCACAGAATCAATCATGGTATGCCAGGAATTATCAGGACAATTAGCCACTTTGGAGGAGTAACTCTAGAACATGTCAGCTATGCACAACTCCAAATGGTTGACATACAAAACAGCTTGTAGAACCACGTCTCCCACATACCATGCCATATCCACCTCATCTGGAATCAACAAAACTCCATGTAGAATGCCAACTTCTGTAAGTGGTAGTGAACAAAGAAAGAATGGTATGGTGAGACATATTCTTTAAACTGCTCAAAGGTAGACCATAACAAGTCCATTCGGGACTGCAATCTTTCCACTTTATCTTGAAAGAGAGGACACAAAGTAGCCTGTCTCTGAAGAGCAGCCAAGTCCTGCTGTGAAAGAGAAGGGATCACGGGAACATTAGGGCTTGGAGGAATAGAGCGTGACTTTGCCAGTTGATCTTGCAACTGCTTGATTTGGGAGGCTTGGGATGCCACTGTGTCATGAGCAATCTGTAAAGCTGAAAGTTTGTCATCTAAGAGAGCTTGGAACTCCTGCGCTTCTCTGGACATCCTCTCCTTCTCCTCTGAAAGGCTAGTAACCTCTGATTGAGCCTCTGTTAATTGAATCTTCAAAGAAGATATCTCATCTCTTTGGGTGGCAACCAGTTGGGTTTGTTGCTCCATCTGCTTAAACAAATCTGCTAGGGTATCCTTAGCAGAGGCTAACTCGGATGTTGCCTTATGCAACTGGTCCTTAGACTGCATCAGCTCTTCATAAAAGGAAGCGTACAGCTGTTGAACACAGGCTGTCACTGACAATTCAATGGAACTCTGAATGTCTTTACAAAGGAAAGGAATTGCATCTCCCGAGACTAGATTGTTCAGTGAGGGGACTGATATATCCAACGAACCTTCTCGATGTGCTCTGAACAGGTTATTACAAGTGAGATAACCAGGGAGATCACTGCCAGAGGTAGCAAGAATGGGCACTGAAGGAAGAACTGAAGGAACTTTATCCGCTACCCGCTTCAAGCGTTTGCGCTGTATGACCAGGGGAGGCGGAGAATCATCATCCTCTATATCAAAGGGTTCTGACTCATCTGAAGGTGGAGGAGGAGGTACTGGATCCGATGGAGGAGGTGGAGGCACACTCTTCTGTAAACCTGAATAGGTCAAGAAGGCAAACAAGTACGATCCATAGGTGACATTGGTAACATTACCCCTGGTGACTTTGACGAAATGTTGATCCATTTTAGTGAGGAGGTAAGTGCTCCAATCAATAGCGACTCCTTTCAACACCATCCTTGAAGCTGTGAAAAGCTCTTTGGACAAGTACTGGGATGGCGTTTTTGCAGGCATAAACCTATCCTGGAGAAACTGACAAACCATCTTCCACACAGGATCAGTGATCATGGAAAAGGAAACTCCTGAAGAGTTGATCACCTTCTTAACATCCAGCAATTCCCTTGTCTATTTTTGTAACAGCTTCAAAATCTCTTCATTAGAGAAAAGCTGGCGAGTGGTAACAAAAGGTTCACCTTTGGAGGGAAGAGAAAGAGCCTTCCCTAGGCCTTGAGGTGTCAAAGTCATAGAAATACCCTGGACCAGTCCCGACTTCTTGCTGTAGGAGGCCAAAAACTTGTCACACAACGATGGATCCTCTGGAAGCAATGGAAAGGAGGTAGCCACAAAAGCAGCGAGTCCCGCCTTCGTGAGAGGCTCAAAAGTGAGTAGGGAAGAGTAATCCCGACTGACTAGTGGGACATACTGGATAGGGGGAGGAGCGTGAGAAGGCGCCATTCAGATGGTTACACACACCACAAACACAGACAAACAAGGAGAATGCCTGCAAAGCAACAGACAAAAAAAACCAAGGATAAGAGAACAACCAAAACAATAAAACGTGACTCGACCAACTATCCCCAAGCAAACCATAGCCTAGAAAAAATTCGACATGACCTCGAGACATATGCGACCGAAAGCTTCATGCTATGCATCATACAAACACCCAAAACCCCGTATCAGGCAATTTAAAAAAAAAAACTACACACCGTACCCTTAATCGGAACAAAGAAACTAAACCAGACATCACCACAACCTACACATATCAAGACCACAACTTTGATAAGCCGGTGTTGGACCATGGAAATAACTCCAAAGACTGCGCATACCCATCCCACGAAACCGGGTTCATTAAAAAGGGGAATTAAGTGCAATGAGGGGGAATTAATTTAATGAAAGGTTCATTTTAATAAATTATTAAGAATGGGTGAATTTTTATTAAGTGATAAACCTTAGCAAGAAAACGGCGGTTCCTTCTTAAAAATTTAATTACCAATTATTAGGTAAAAGCGGTGCTTTAATTCGAATCCCGGACTTCGATACCCAGACTGGGTCTCTAAATGCAAGTTTATTGATTACAAATCAAGGTGATGTGGAGCGCTTTTTTGCCAGCGCATGCTCTTGTGATGGCTAGTTCATTTTAATTAAAAATATTAAAGTGCCTCTTTAGCGCACTTAGCGCGTGCTAAGTGAATGGCGGGTTTATTTTTATTTAAAAAAATTGTGTGTTAAGCGCGAATGCGCGTGCCATGGTGGTGTTTAGGTTTCATTTTTTAAAATTATTTGTTTGTTTGTTTGTTTTTGTTTGTTTTTGTTTTTTTTAAATATATTAACCGTGGGTTTTTGGGGTAGCTGAAAAAAATAACAAATAAAAGGGAAAATACCTGGTAGTGGGTGTATGTAAATGCAAAGAATGCGCTCTCCGTAATCCAGAAATATCTGGATTTTTTTCTAGATGTTTAGTTTGTGTATGGATGAAAAAGGTTTTATTATTATTTTTTTTGTATTTTCAAGGAATTTAGGTGTGAAATGAAATATTTTGACAGCTTAGAAAAATATGCCAAAAAGAAGTAAAAATGTTAACGGAAGTGTTAGGAAATTTTCGGAAATTGATGTGGATTTTTTTAGCATTTTTAATGAATTGTTTTCATTTTTGAGTTATTTTTAAAATGGTCGGATTTTTTTTTTTGAAATTTTAATTTAGAAAAATATGGCAATTTGTTGCAAAAATAGTGGGTATTTTTCTAGATTTTTTTGTATTTTTTTCAGAATTTTAAGTGGTTTTTAATTATTATTTTTTTAATTTTCAATGTATTTTTTTGTTATTTTTAAGGTTTTCGGGTATTGAATTAAAAATCTGGGAAAATACCCAGAAATAGGATACGTGGCAGCTGCGTGTCAACTGCGTGGCAGCAACGGACGAACAAAGTCCCGCACCCGCGCACGATCACGAGCAAGCGATCTCAAGTACCCACGCACGCGTACACACCTACACGTGTGTCGATGCCACGAGGGTGTCGACGGGTGGGACGGGGGTGTATGGAAGGGGTGGGGTAAGCTACTGCGGGGGAACAGGGGCTTACAGCGAGGTAGGGGTAGGGGTTAGTGTGTGAGCGGCGGGTGTGGGGTAGGGTAGGGTGTGAGCGTGTCTGAGTGGTGGGACTGGGGGCTTGTGTAGGAGGGTGTGTTAGTGGGGGACACGTGGGTAATGGGGGGAGAATGGGGGTTTCGAAGGGGAAGGGTGTGATTAGTGTGTGATGTGCTGTAGTGGGGGTTGTGGGGTAGTGTGTGACTGGGGGCCTGGGTGAGGATGGTGGGTTCGGTTTGCTGTGAGGGAAGGGGGGGAAGAGGGGTTTAGGTAGGGGTTCAGTGGGGTGGGTAATGGTGGGGGGAAAAAGGGGGTTAAGGTAGGGGTAGTTGGGGTTGTGTCGAAAGGGGGCTTGGAGGGTAAGTGTGTGGTTGGATGGGGGGAAGGTAGGTGATGGGGGGGAATGGGGGCTAGTGGGGGGTAAGTGGGTGGTGGTTTAGGGGAAGGTAGGTGATGGGGGGGAAATGGGGGTGGAGATAGGGAAGCTGTGGGTGTGTGGGTTTACTGGGGGGGGAAGGGGGGCTTGGTTGGGGGTGGGGGGGGGGGGGGGTGTGTGGGTTTGCTGGGGGGGAAGGGGGGCTTGGTTGGGGGGCATGTGGAGGAGGCGGGAAGGTGGGAGGCTGCACGCCGAGGTGGGTGGAGCGGGGGCAACCTGGCGGCAGGGGCGACGAGGGGGAGGGCATCCAGAACGAGGCGGGCGGGCGTCGAGAGCGTCCAGAGGGTGGCCTGACGGCAGGCGGCGCGACTAGTGACGTGGCGGCGACCTGGAGAAGGGGCGGGCAACGACACTGGCTGCGGGCACCTGGCGAAGGGGGCGCTGAAGAGGGCCAGCGGGAGGCAGGAGAGGAGAGGGCGGGGGCGCCGCTGGCGAGGACAGGTGAGGGGCAGGGGAGGAGGGGATGAGGAGAGGAACAAAGGAGGAGGGGATGGAGAAGAGGGTGGAGAGGGAGGAGAAAATGGAGGAGAGGGAATGGAGGAGGAGGGGAGGGAAGGGAGGACGCAGGGAAGAAGGAGGGAGAAGACGGTTAGGGTGGGGAGGGATCGGGGTAGGGGTAGGGGGGGAATAGGGAAGGGTGTGGGGATGGGCAGGGGCCCATGGGGGGGGGTGGAAAAGGGTGGGAGAGGATGGGCAGGGGCCCATTGGGGGGGCCAAGGGATGGGGTGCCCCTGGGAAGGGTAGGGGTCATGGGGTGGGTAGGACATAGGAGAAGGGGCAAAGGCCATAGGAGGGGGGGTGCCCAACGAATGGGGTAGGGGGGGTAGGGGGGTTGCCCAAGGGGGAAAGGCGTACCCCCGTCCCGCGCACGTGCGCGGGGCAGGGGTAAAAAAATTTGGCGTGACAGGATTGGAAGGGCGCCCGGACGCTGGAACGAGGCACGCGGATGCGACCGGGGCGCGTTAAGACGCGTAAAATCGAAAACGGGCGCGTTCACCCGCGGGACGGGACGCGCGAAAACACATAAAAATAAAGAAAAATTAATAACTCCCAATCCGGACATCAAAACGAAAGGGCGTAAAAACAAAAAGTGGGCAGGACGGCAGGGGGAAGAGAGGAAAAATATGCAACGGAGGTTTCGGAAGGGGAAAAGGGCGATCACGTGCAGAAAACACAAAAAACGGGTCCAAAACGCAATTAAAAATTGATATCGGAATATCCGTGCATCGGAACGAGGTGCAGGAAAAAGGAAAAATGCGCAGAAAGACGTGCCCGACAATCCTATCACAGCAAAACATAGTTCTGACTAAGATAAGACGCGTTCACATGGAAAAAACCCAAAAAACAAATCCAAAAATGGGATCGAAAATTAATATTGGACGAACCGTTCACCGGAAGGACAGGCAGTAAGAAGGAAAAATGTCCGTAGGAAGGGGTGGTACAGGGTGGTCACATTAAAACGCAGTTCCGGTGGAAGTAGGAGGGGTTCACATGCAAAAAACACCAAAAAGACACCCGAAAACACATTTAAAAATTAATAAGTAAAAAATACAGAAGGCGAAAGAGGGTGGAGGAAAAAGGAAAAAGCTGGGGGAAGGCATGGGGGACACGGTTATCAAATCAAATTGGAATTCCGATGCAAACAGGGCAGGTTCACATGGAAAAATGTCAAAAAGACGCACGAAAAAGTCATAAAAAACCGAAAAATTAATATTGGACAAACCGTGCATCAGAATGACACAGAGTAAAAAGGAAAAATGTCAGGGGAAAAGTGGTTGTCAAGGCTATGATGTTAGATCATGGTTCTGAAGCAAGAAAAGCACATTCACATGGAAAACCGACAAATGTGCGCAAAATGCTTCAAAAAGTAATAACTCAAAAACCGTGCATCGGAACAAGGGTAGGTAAAAAAGGAAAAATGGTCAGTTCAGAGGGAGGAACATGGCTATAAGGTTGGATTTGGACTTTGGTGAACGTAGGATGCGTTCACATAGCAGGACCGCAAAATCAAGAAATGAAGGAAAACTGCAAGGGAACAGTCCCAAGGGTGGGTGGAACATAAACGAGTGAGTGGGAAGGGACCCCGTTAGGGTAAAAGCAAGTCATGGTATAGAGGCATTAGCAGGTTGAGGCATATGCAGAAGGGTATGCAACGTAGACGCACAGGGACGTGTCCCCACACTTAAAACCTTAACGGATAGGGGTAACCGAGCAATAGGGACCTAGGACCACATCACAGACCATCCACTAACGTCGCCACACTTAAAACATGACCGTCACAGAGAAACAGAAGGTGTAGGGTTAGAAAAACTTGGCCCATGTTGTTGAGGATCAAGGTTGATTGTCGATGGCATGTCCGGTGTTGTTGTCGGCTGCTGGAGGTACCAAGGCATCTTCTCAGCACACATCCGTCATGGTAGGGACCACGCAGCAGCACCCAAGGAGGTAGCTGATTGAAGGAATCGCAGGAAATTTGTCGATGATGAGGGATATTGCACTCAACTCACAGTTACTCAAATGAAATGAAAGAACAATCACTCGCCCCATGACTAAAATCACTCGAGGAAGAATGATTGAAACCCATATCTCATACCCGGTTTAGAAATCGACAGGTGAATGGTGCAGAGAGAGTATGCCAGGGTGCACAGTTGATGGTGCATTAGTGCGTCGAACTCTTCTGGCATAAGTGCAAGGAGGAAGGCAAGGGAGCCTTACAGTGTAGTGTACAGAACAGGGTAACGTATCCTGTGATGACAGTAAAGACCCATCCCGTGGGTGCATAGGGAAACGGAAACATACAGGACTCCAAGTGTTGTAACGTCCCTCAATCTCACCTCTCGGTAATTGATTGAAGAAACTCCAGTCACACTCAGCCCACCCTCTGTCTCACGCTCTGTTGATAGATACAGGAGGGCAACCATGTCCTGAAACCCATTGATGTAATCCTCACAGTCACTTGTGCAAAGGTTGTATGCCTTGTGCGCATTTGATGGTGCAACTGTGCATCCCGCCCTGTGCTGGCATACAAGTCAAAAGGCTAGGGTGAGGTAATCAATGAATTGCATCTGTTGTCCTGTCGTGGTGCTCGTATCGGGCGTGTGCGTCGTAACTGCTCACCATCTGCTGTATAGCATCTAGGAATACACTCAAATTGAGCTCCTCATTAGACCGATGGCCTAAGCTTTCTTCTGTCATGGTCGAATTCTTGCGCCCCGCTGGGCTGTCGATTAGGTTGAATAGTCTGACAGATCCTCGTCGTTGGTGCTCCTTGCTTGGTTCTACCCTGCGCTTCACGTGTTTGTCTATGTCTTGGGTCCTTTCCTATTGGTGGGTTCCTTGAGTGATTTATCTGAGTGAGTTCCTTTGATTATTGAATACAAACCTCAATTTATGGTCACTCGGTGAGTGTGTTGTTCCTCGTGCACTTGTGCCCAATCAGGCTTTTAGCTTTCTTAAGTGTACTTCAAGTGCGGAAATTCAATGTGAGTGCCACAAGAAATTCCCCGGCGTCTTACTCACTCCCGCTCATTTTGGGCCTGATAGGCTTGTAGGTCCATTTTCTGGCCGTTTAGTCAGGGTTTAGGGTTTCCTTGCATGTTGCCTCGTTCGCTTCCGGTCGATCAGGTTTTACGGTTCAGCGGCTCGCATCCGAGTCCTTGAGTCCCTCAACTGTCTACTGCTAACCGCTAAGCGGCTGTGTGCCACAATTTCTCTTATCACGTGTGCCAGAATCAAGTTCTGAGCATCCGAAGGGTTTCGACAAGTTGCACAAATGCGTATTTGCCGGGTCGGGTCAAATTTATGACAGATTTGACAAAAAATTACACTCAGACCAATTGGTCTGAATTGCAGGGTCCGAGTGGGTAACTCAGACGGGCCGAATGGCATGGGGTCAAGGGCCGAATCTCCGGATTTGACTCAGAAAACTTTTATTCGGACAAGCCAAATGGCAGGTTCGGACATGATAATTCGGACGGGCCGAACGGTGCTTGGCTGAGGGCCGAATCTCGGGTGTGGCCGAGTTCCAAATTTGGGACTCGGACGGCCGAGGCTGAATGTGCCACGTGGCAAAAAGTTCTGTCTCAGATGGTCCCAGTGGGTTGACTCGGATGGTTTGACTCGGACGGTCGAGGGCCGACTAGGATTCCGGGCCGAGTGGCCGAATGGTAAGGGGCGGAGGGCCAATTCTGGGACCCGGCCCAGAAGCGTCCGCTCGGACGGGCCGAACGCGGTGCGACGGAAACAGCGCGATGTCGATTTCGATCGATTCTTGGGATTTACACAATCATACCAAGCACAACCCTCCAGATCCTATCTAGGGGGATAGAGGAAGGGATTCATATACCTGAACGAGTCGGTGAGTGCGTCGGTGATGCGATCGAATCACACGGGCTAGGGCTCTCTAGCTCTCTCTCTCTCTCTCTCTCTCACTGAAATGGCACAAATGAGCTCTCTTTTGGCCTCCTGGCTCTTATATGCCTTCCCAGCTGTGGCGTTGACGCCCCCAATCACTCTCTTGTCGATCTGAGGCCTCATTAGCGAGCATTTTGCGCATTTTGCACGATTTTTTCCTTGTTTTGCCATGTTTTGAAATAGTAAACCCTACCCTTTTCTTGTTCGATTTCCTAACTCTAACCTATGCTAAATGCAATAAAAATCAAAGGCAAAAAACTGAAATAGATCCTCCATGCTTTCCAATCATCAAATGACCAAAATATCCCAAAATACTTACTTGTTTTGAAGATTAAAAGCACCCAACTTCTTACCTATCTCAATCTCCGTTTCGGGGATGAATACGCGCAAGTGCTCAAGCTTCAATCCATTGGTCCCGGCAACGGAACCAAAATGTGGGAGCTTTCACTCAACCGCCAAGACCCACGGACCGCTTATTGTTTCAAGCATTCCAAGTGAGCTCTAATGGCTATCTCTCACCTAGCCGATGCGCCGTCGATCCTACAAGTGTAGTGAGCTTACCTTGATGCCTGATCGAGTACTCTTCTCTCTCTTGCACTCCGATAGCTCCACGATTCTTGATGCTAGCTCAAGCATCCTCAAGCCTCCTCCATCTCCAAGCTCCATCCTCCATAACCGCGCGTGCAAGAGAAGAGAAGAGAAGAGAAGAGAAGAGAAGAGAAGAGAAGAAGAGAAGAGGAGATGGTGAAGAGCTTCATCCTCTTGATCCCTCACTCTCACACACACTCACTTCCTCACACTCTCACACTCCCTCTCTCAAGAGCACACAAAAATAAGAAGGAGAGAAGAAGAGAGGAAGAAGAAGACTCTTTTTTCCACACACCAAAGAATCAACTTCTCATTCACTTTTTCAACTTTATATACCAAACCCTAAATCCCTTTTGGGTGGTCATCCCCTTTTCCCCTTTTTTACATGGCCGGCCGTAGCCTAGGCCCTTTTTTCCATTTCCCACCATTCTAATTTATCATATTCCCAACTAATGTGTACACTTTGCATAGGAGCGAGTCTGGCACTCTTTTACAAAGATTGGGGGGGCGCTTCCGTATTTTAATTCTTTTGTTGCCTCGGGCTGACACCGAAGCTTCCTGAGGGTCGTGCCCGAACATTTGAATTTTTCAGGGACTGGCTCTCGGCCAACGCTCCTTTTTTTGCTTTTATCCTGCACCTTTTTGCTATTTTCATTTTTCCATTTTCCACTCCTCTGTGTTGCAGAACCACGGTAACATGAATCTAAGTTCAAAAGAGCTAAAACAAATGGAAGAGACAGCTGCTGAAGACTCAAGAGAAGACTAGAGTGACAGTGACAGTAGTGAGCTATGAAGAGACACTGTAGTGGCTGTGGTGCCTCTTCACATCAGGCATACCTCTTGGGAGGTGTATCCATGACCTAAGAAGGATTATTGAGATTAATTATAGAGTATTGTAGTGAGGAGATGATGTACTATTGATAGAGAGAGAGAGAGAGAGCCATAGATAGTCAATTTCTATCAAAACAATGTAACTGTATATGAGAGATTGAGAGAGAAAACTATGAAGACATTGAAGTTGAATACTATGTGATTGATTTCCATTCAAAAATGGTGTATTATTTTATGTTCCTTGTTCTATATGATTATATGAAGATGTTGAAGATTATGGTTGATTCTATCAAATCCGTGGGAGATATCTACTATGATGTTGCGTGAAGATTTATTGTTTTCTTTGTTTTGGTCATTAGAAAAATGAAATAAAAGCTTGTTGATGTTACAAGATAGATTTTCTTACAATAGAATCCCCTTTTCCTTGATGTTCCTCTTGGGGCTCCATATTTTTGTGCACAGCCGGGGAAACTTGCCATCAACAAGCATCAAAAGAGGCTGAAAATGAAGGAAATGGCATTGCCAAGAAGAGGAGAATTCAGTGGATGTTTGCAAAATTCCTTCCTCCACTGAAAAGTTGGAGATTCTTATTATCAAATCCACTTTCCACAAGAAGTTCATCCCACAATGGTGGAAACATATCACCATCATGATGCATGCTCTATGTGGTGGATTGTTTCCTCTTCCTGTTGAAGCAGCAGAAACTTGCATCTTGGTGGCAAATTGTTTGGGAACAAACTGAAGAACAAAAGCAAAGAGAATGACTATCCATAGAAGATTTAGCATTCATTGAGAAGTTTCTAGACATCATCAAGTGGGAGATTGTGAAGAAGCTTCAGGAGTCATGGTCTGTGGAGGTTCACAAAAACAAGAAGGAAAAGAGTTAGAATTTGTTCGTGGATGCTCAACAGCAAGATACGTGGGATGCTTGGTGCACTGGCAATCTTCTCTTTGTTCAATTAGCAACCCATTGGAAGTTGGTAGACAGAGTGTTTTTCACAACATACACTGTTGAAACCCTCATAAGCTGGCATTATTATAATGACACAACAAAAATCCTAAGAAGAATGAGTTTTGATACTTTCAGAATGGAATATCTCCCCCTCTGTAGTGGTTTGAAAGCCAAATTTAGAGATGTTGAAAAGAAGGAAGTAGAGGAGATGTTGGCTAGAGAATCCCCTAGAGACCGAAGCCCTCTGTGATACTATTCTGTTGAGTACTGAACAACTGGTTGGAGCCAAGCCCCTGATGAATGACACAATCAAGAGGCAAGCGTCAGAATGAGTCCAGAGGTATGTGAGAAGAGAGAAGGAAAAAATCAAAGATGAGAACGAGCTTGCAGTAGAAGCCTGCTTTGATGCACTAAAAGCACTCTTTACAGAAGTTCCCATGGCAACTCAAGGTCCCCTTCCTAGTCAAATTCGTCCCGGAAATATTGATGAAAGGCTACCAAATGTAGTCCCATTGCCAATTTTTAAGGGATAGTACAATGAAGACCCTAATCTTCATGTAGCAGAATTCATGGTAGCATGTGTGGCTAACAATGCCAGAACCCCTGAGCATTGGTTAGCAATATTTCCCGCCACTTTCAAGGGCACGGCATTTCAATGGTATGAGAGACAAGCAGTAGGAACTTTTGGCACATGGGACCTAAAGTTGGCCTTCCTCACTAAATTCAAGCGTGAAGGTTTTGAAGAGCGGATGCGAGAGGAGTTCATGAACCTAAGTCAGTCCTTTGGAGAAAGAGTAGAAGCTTATGTCTCCCGAATGGAATCCATCCTAAAGAGATGGAATAACCATCATTTGGACGAAGGTATCCAGAAAGGAGTGTTTCTCAAAGGCCTACAACCAGAAGTTCGCAAGTTTGTGGAACTGAGAAGGCCAGTCAATCTACAAGCTGTAGTGGAATGTGCAAGATTGTATGATGAAGTTGAAGCAAGGCTATCAATGACTCTAGGAAGAGGAGTCTTACCTTCTCCCATGCCAGGAATGGTATACCCACCAAATGCAGTCCCAGGGACAATTTCCTATCCCTATCCCCAGATGCAAACAGCGCTGCAGTATAATGCATCTAATCCACTGTGGTCACCACAAATGACAATGCCTCAAATGATGGTTCAACTACAACAACAGTAGCCTCAAACAATTCCTCCAATGGCGACTCAACAACAGTGGAACCCTACCAACTGGAATCAACAACCCCAAGTCTCAACAGGAGCTCTGAATCAAAGCCAGAACAAAGGACCTTCTGGATCAACCCAACCAATGTATGTAGTAATTATAGATGCTTCCCAAAACCCTACTACAAGCACTTCAGGAGGTGAAAATCTAAAGGACTACTTATCCAACTCAGTTTGCAAGTATCAAGAAAGAGCTTATGGATGTGATTACAGAGCAGCTACATATATTGAAGGTAAATACCGCCAATATATCCACTCCTGTGGGAGCTGGAAGAGACTGATGTGCTCTAATACCTAGTGTGGAAAGTGTCATGAAGCGGGACATTTAGCCACTGAATGTACTCGAAAACCAACCATTCCTGGAGCCTTCTGTTCCTACTGTTTGCAAAAGAACAATACAGAGGATATTTTCTCTCTGAAAGAGATGCATGAACGGAGACAGAAGGATGAAAATACAAGATTTAACTTGTTAGAGTCCAAAATGAAAACACAAGATATTGGACCAAAGCCTAAAGAGTTTGGTCCTAATTTCGGTCCAATGAGGTTTCCCTCTCAAAGTTACAGAGGCCGACAGTCAGACGGTGGTCAGAGATCAGAAGTGGAATGTTACATGTGTGGAGAAAAGGGTCATATCTCCCCGAATTGTCCAAACCCTAAACGATCTGTGGATTACAAGCCCTTATGCAGCCGATGCAAAGGAGGACACACTGCAAAGGACTGTCCAAGTCCAGCCCCTATCAAGGCCAATGCCACTGATAGCCAACAGAAGATACACGAGCCTGTCTCCAATTTGGTAGGGTTAGAAGTTGCCGCGATGCTGTCTCCCAGCTGCCGAAAGAAATTTAAAAGCATCTTGACAAGAAAACGTGGACTAAGGATAGCTCCTTCAACAGTGACCAAGAACAATAAGGCCCTAGAGCCTGTAAAGGAAGTAGATGTGGCTAATGCCTTCCTAGATCCTAGAACCCCATAGATTAGTGTATGGATTGAAGGATGCTTCATCTTAGATGCATTGATTGATGGAGGCTCATCAATAAATATAATGACAAATGTGACAATGAAGGACTTAGGGTTGCAAGGAATTCAACCTACACAGTGGCTTATCAAATTGGCAGATCAAAGCAAAATTAAACCGTTGGGCATCCTCCCATACGTAAAAACAACCCTTGCAGGAAGAGATTACTGGTTGACATATTTGGTGGTCAAACCAAATTCTTATGGGACTTCATACCCTCTACTTTGAAAAAAGCTTGGCTTTTTGAAGCAAGAGGACAGACTAGTTCAAAGGAACCCTAACCCTAGGCAGAGGACCCAACAAAGTGGTGTTGAAGTTGTATGGATCGCAAAAAGGCAATGAATCCATATCCATTGAAGTCATAATTGACTCCTCCAACGAGGTAACAGATGGTACATCAGGAGACGAAGAGGCTATTAAATAGATTTTTCCCAAGAAAACAGAGGCACAGTCCCTAACAGTGGGCACTGTAAGCCAACTATCAAGGGAAGCAAAGTCCTTGTCCATGGGAGAATACCTCCTGCCTCAACTAGAATTAACTTTTGAAATCACCTCTAACAGTGAAATAGAAGCATGGATATATTGTTCTCCCTGTTACATGAGAGTCGCAGAGACAAAACTGAGACAAAACAGATACAGAGCAGTAACAGACACAGAGACAGAGTAGATGCAAAATAGAGACAAAGTAGAAACAGAGACAGAAGTAGAAGCAGAAGCAGATGCCAAGGTAGGAGATCTGTTCTTCTCCTACAGAGCCTCTATAGAAGGAGAGGCAGAGCCTCCAGAGGAAGAGGATGAAAATGATGAGGAAGAAAATGAAGCAGGTCATGAGAGTGCAGATGAAGAATTTCCTCTGATAACGGATGATCTTGTTGATGTCTCTATAGAGACCTCAGAGGCCGAAGGTCTCAAGGTGTTGTTTGGAATGACCATGGTTCCATTTGGGTTGATCAATGGACCACAAAGTATGCAGAATCTATATAAGCAATGGATTAAAAGCATAAAAATTAAGTTCACCAGTGGCTCATGTCGCCCTGATTGTTCAGTCCTCCAGAGAAAAGATGATGATGATGCCCCTTGCCAATAGAAGCCAGAGCTATCAAAGCCTCAGCTTCTAGAAGGTCCATGCTATGTGACATTCTTGGACACATCCTTTGAAGATGAATACCTAAGTCCATAAGAAGTTAGCACTCACATAGAAGCAAACAAAGCTTTGATACCCTTCCAGCAACCTCAATAGACAAACGAGTCATCTATTTAGAAGGAGGACACTGGTTCTAGTGGAACATCAGACGAGGACACTACTCCCTTGAAAGAGTCAGACCTCTATCCAGAAGCAATTCATGGGACGTTTATCCACGAAGTAGAAGGTGAAAGGCAAGTGACATTCTTAGATACTGATGGTACTGGAACGTCACCTAAAAGTGGATCTCAATCGTCTAGAAGAAGAACTAGAGGTCTTGTGAAGCTTATTAAAGGAAAACTTAGACGTGTTTGCTTGGTCATATAAAGATCTAAAGGGGATTGATCCCACAGTATGCCAACATCACATTGACCTAGAGCCTAATGCCAAACCTGTAAGGCAAAGATAAAGGCGTATGAATCCTAATTATTGTGCTTTGGTGAAGGCTAAATTATTGAAACTTCTTGAAGCCGATTTTATTTATCCCGTGGCTAATAGTGAATGGGTTTCGCCCATTGTGGTAGTATCCAAGAATAATGGGAAAATTTGAATATGTGTGGACATTCAGAAGCTCGAATCGAAGAGGAAGAAGGATCATTTCCCTATCCCTTTTACAGACCAACTGTTGGACACAGTGGCAGCCATGAGCTCTATTCCCTCTTGGATGGATTCAACGGATATAACCAAGTCCAAATCGCAGAAGAGGACCAATCCAAAATAACCTTCACCATAGAATGGGGGACCTATGCCTATAGAGTGATGCCATTTGGGCTTTGTAATGCTCCTGTCACCTTCCAATGAGTAATGATGACTGCCTTCCAAAATCAGTTGCATGATTTCATTGAGGTGTATCTTGATGAGTTTTGTGTCTATAGCTTAATCCATGAGCACTGGGGATACCTGGAGTAATGTTTTGACAGATGCCGAGAGTATGGAATTTCTCTCAACCTCGATAAATGTGTCTTTCGCGTCTCCTCAAGAGTTCTTTTGGGCCATATTGTCTCTGCACAAGGGATTGCAACAGACCTAGTGAAGATTGAAAAGATTGCCGCCTTGATAGCACCAACAAACCTCAAGTAATTGAGAGGATTTCTTGGCCATATGGGCTACTACATAAGATTTATTGCACATTTTGCAACCAAGGCAGCTCCTCTACACAAGCTTCTAAGGAAAGATGTTGATTTCCTTTGTACTGATGACTGTGAAGAAGCCTTTAATACCCTGAAACAGTGCCTTATCCAAGCACCTATCTTGCAGCCTCTTGATTGGACTAAGGAGTTCCATGTGCACACAGATGCATCAGTTGAAGGGCTAGGTCTTGTCCTATGTCAAAAGGGCCCCTCTGAATTAGATCAACCAATTTATTATGCAAGCTGAAAGGTCACTGATAGGGAATATAACTACACAGTGACAGAGCTTGAGTGCTTGGCAATGGTGTTTGCACTGGAGAAGTTTCGACACTATTTATTGTCAATGCATTTCAGGTTCTACATGGATCATGAAGCCCCATCCTTCATGATGAACAAAGCAGATGTTAAAGGATGACTGATGAGATGGTTGATCCTATTCCAAGAGTTCGACTTTGAAGTGGTCACTAAGCTTGGCCATTCCCATGTCCTCGCCAATAATCTATCACAGATCTCTCAAACTGCAGAAGAGGAATAGGATGATCCAAACCTTCCTGATGCTTGCTTGTTTCTAGTTGAAACAGTTACTCCCTGGTATGCAGACATAGCCAACCTCTTGGCAACTCAACAGTATCCTCCTGGCATCGTAAGCCGTGAGAAGAAGAAGCTTCTGTTAGAATCAACCCCCTACACCTTGCTAAGCGGTGCACTCTACAAGAGAGGCAAAGATGAAGTATTGCGAAGATGTGCTGTAGGGGATGAAATCGGGACAGTATTGAAAGCATGCCATGAAGAACCATGTGGTGGACACTTTGCACGAAAAGCGACAGCCAGGAAGGCTCTATTAGCAGGATACTGGTGGCCGACCCTCCACAAGGATACATATGATTACTGCAAGAGATGTGATGCTTGTCAACGAATGGGAAAACCCACCAAAACAAGTGCCATGCCACTGCACCCCATTCTTCCCCTCAAGCCGTTCAAGAAGTGGGGGATTGATTTTGTGGGTCCCATTGATCCACCCACCAGACAGGAAACAGAACATATACATTTTAGTATGTATGGATTATGACACAAAGTGGCGATCAATGGCTATCGTCTGAAGAAGTACTTCCCTCCTTGGGGATCTTCACAATCACAGTTGACCTACCCTCCCCCTTTTGGGCATCGCACTGTCCTTCTCGTCGTGCTTCTGATAGCCCTTATGATTCTCCTCATGAGACGGTCTTGTTTTGTTAGCCCCTCACAGATACCTCTCAATCCGACCTTGTTTTCTTCTCGTCTGATCCAAACGGTGGGTGAGGTTGGTCCTGACACATGGTATCTTTACCATTCTCTTTCCTCACGAGAAAAAAAAAACCAAAAAAAAAACAAACAAAGGAAAAAGAAAAAGAAAAAGAAAAAGAAAAAACAAAACTGTTATGGAAGAAAAGGAAGAAATTCCGTATCACAACAGACGTCGTTCCAAGAAAAGGTGGAAACACCCTTGGGCGAGAAGCTGACTGTGGAAAAGGTGATAAAACCCTGGAATGCAGGATAGCTGACTCACCAATAAAACCTTTTTAGCAAGTAATTTGAAGCCACCTCCCTTGGTGCGCTGTCTTTGCAATATCTGTCTGTCTGTCCTTCTTAACAGACGACCCTTCTTACAAATCATTGAAGTGTGAGATTTGTAGGCTACCTCCCTGGGTACGCCTCGTCTTCAAGATCTTGATGACAATAGCGGACATGATCTTCATCATCAACCCCTTGAGTGATGTGATCTTTCATCCTAACAAGATGGGGACATGAGTATGGGCTGCCCTCTGTATCTATCAGTGAGTGTGAGACAGAGGGTGGGTTGAGTGACCAGTCTTTCCCTTCAAATCAAATGAGAGGTGAGATGTGTGAATGGAGTGTTGTACGCATGGGTTGGGCCTCTCAATGCACAATGCACAATCTGTTCCTGTGCACTGCACCATAAGGCTCTCTGGCCTTCCTTCTTGTACTGTATGCCCGCACAGGGCGAGATGCATAGTTGCACCATCAATTGCACACAAGGCATACAACCTCTGTACAAGTGAGAGTGATGATTACATCAATGGGTCTCAGGAACGGCCTACCCTCTGTATCTTTCAACCGAGCATGAGACAGAGGGTGGGCTGAGTGTGACTGGTGTTTCTTCAATCAATTATCGAGAGGTGAGGATTAAGGAACATTACGAACATTGGAATCAGGTATGTTTTTGTTTCCCTATGCACTCACGGGATGGGTCTTTGCCATCAGCACATGACACGTCACTCTGTTCTGTACACTGCACTACAAAGCTCCCTGGCCTTTCTCCTTGCACCTATGCTAAACGGGGTTGGACGCACTGATGCACCCTTAATTGTGCACCCTAGCATACTCTTTCTGCACCATTCCTTTGTCGATTCCTAAATTAGGTGTGAGATCTGGGTTCTATCCTTATTTCCTTGAGTGATGTTAGTAATGTGGTGAGTGACTGCTCTTTCATTCCATTTGAATGATCATGAGTTGCGTGCCATATCCCTCATCATCAACAAATTTCCTGTGATTTCTTCTACCAGCTACCTCCCTGGATGCTACCGCGTGGTCTCTGCCACGAAGGATAAAGGACGTGAGCTGTGAAGACACCTTGGTACCTCTTGCAACCGACAATGATACAAGCGCAACCTCAATAATCGACATTACTCCTCGGCAATTTGGGCCAATTTTTTCTAACCCTACACCTTTTGTTTCTCAGTGACGGTCATGTCTTAAGTGTGGGGACATTCATGGTTGGTTTGATGTGTGGTACTAGGTCCTTGTTGTTCAATTTACCCTTCCTACTAAGGTTTTACGTGTGGGGACGCTTCCATGCGCATCTCTGTTGCATACACCCATGCTTTTATCTTGTTATGATCATGCCTCTATGCCATGACTTCATTTTACCTTGATGGGGTCCCTTCCCCACTCTTCTGTTCTATTTCACTCTGTCGTCGAAGCTGTTCCTTTGACCGTTTGCCTTTATTATTTGTTTTGTGATTTTTCCATGTGAATGCACCCTACGTTCACTGAGACTCACATCCAACCTTACAGCCATGTTCATCCCTTTGAACTGCCCATTTTTCCTTTTTACCAACCCCTATTCCAACAGATGGTTCTAAAGTTATTAATTTTTAAAGCAATTCCCGTAAATTGGACAGTTTTCCATGTGAACGCGTCTTTCTTGCTTCGGAACACTGCTTTGATGTGCCAGCCCTACCCTACCCATTCCCCCTAGCATTTTTTCTTTTTACTTTGTGTCATTCCGATGCAGGTGTCGTCGTGTTAAGGGCTGAAGGTCTACCACCGGGGCTTTAGTGCAAAAGAGGAGTTTAGGACTCAAAGTTCAGGAAGGGGAAATAGTTTGGGGTTTAATAAGATCCGGGATTTAGAAATGATTTAGGTACGGAAGAAGAATTCAAGCTTTTTCTCGATGTATTTAGCATACATGAACGGAAGAAATAACTCTATCTTGATTACATCAAATGCCTCTGGATACATACATCATATCATAAAGGATATTTTCAGATTCTCAATTCAATTATGAATATCAAATGCAAGTTCTAATGGCTTTTATTTCAAGTACATAGATGGATTTCAACCCTTTGGAACAAGTATTATGTTAATAGACTCAAATACATTCAAGATTTGGGCCATTGATACATGAAATGAGTTGAAGAAGCATAATTTTAGCTTCAGCCCTATTTTAAAACAGAAAATTCCAGCCCATAATCAAGCTCAAAATGAGTGCATAAACTCATGAAGAAGCTCCTCTAATCATTAATGAACAAAGTCCTGATGAAAAGAGGTCATTTCCTTCCATTACAACCACATAAATCTCTTGTTTGCTCATTAAAATGGACAATAACAGTGGGCTTCCCTGTTTATGACTGGTTATTTCAGCCCATAACAGCCCATATACCTTCAAAATCCTCACCCTTTGCTTGCCCCAAAGTCACTTAAGTACTTGGGTACAAGTCGGGCTTCATTGGACCAAGAATGAGGTAGACAAAATGAGAGAAGTCGTGCATAAAAGCAGGCTGAATTCTTTTCTCTGAGATTTTCCCCTTTTATAGACTGTTTCAACATGCATTTTCGTCAGACCAAACGGGCAGAGAAGTGGAGCTCTCACCGTGTTTACATCTTTAGCTTTTGGGCCTGTTGATCTTCAGTTTGCATGCTCCAAAGCATGCACCATAACTTCAGCTTTCTCCAATTGTGCTCAGACTGTGCAGCCCGCATTTTGCATCAAAAAATGTGGGCTGCTCCCTGCTCAGGCCCAAGTCACTTTTTGACCTACCCAGGTCACTTGCTGGTCACTTAAGTCTATTACTTCAGGTCCCCTGTGAACTTAGTGGACTTTTGGCAACGTTTGGCATTTTTCTTGAGTTCTGACCATATTTTTGTACCTGAATTAATGTGATTTATCCTGTAGACTGTCAATTACTTCTAGTTGACCAAGTTGTAGGTTCCCATAGACTTATTTTTCATCAATATACATGGTATAACTGAAAATTATATCCTAAATACAAAATAACTTATGTAACTAAGTTGGTTATTGGATAACAATGTCTGAATTTTGTATGCAAATTCCTCATATAACTCCTAGTGAAGTTCTTCTGTGTTCATAAGAATCCCATGATTTATATTATGAACAGTAAAATCTTTGACATTCACCCCCTCCTAACCTGCACATCCTCTGACATGTGCCATTTCATAAGATTATAGGTCAAGGAGGGTCTTCTTCTGATATATCTTCATCTTCATTCTCTAAGTCTTTTTCTTCCTGCATGTCTTCAAGTAGAGGGTTCATATCTAAGTCATCAAGTTCATAAGTTGAAGATTCTCTTCGTTTGAAGAGTTTGATTCATTTCTCGGCTATTGGTATCTTAATCATGGTCCCATCCATTTCAACCAAAGAGTAAGTAGCATTATTATGTACTACTTTTACAACATATGGTCCAAACCATCACTTGGCTAACTTCCTATGAGCACTATATTGATTATCCAGGCTGCTATCATAGACAAGTACCCAATCATTCTCTTGAATAGCTCTTGGACGGAGTCGATGATGCTTGTCAAACCTCTTCTTATTCTTTAATCTTGCTGTTTTCAGCCTTTCAATGGCTGTTTTGACATCTTTTGGCCTTCTTTCGAGTTGCCTTATGCGCAGAGACAGCAACTCTTCTCTATTAATGCCTTCAACCCAAGGTAAGATACTCCATGTGACAATGGATTCCTCAATAGGCATAACAGGTGGCTGTCCATATATAGGTTCAGTCGGCATATATCCTGTCACTGCACTATGGGTAGTTCTATCAGCCCATAATGCGAATGGTAGCATTTTAGGCCATTCCCTCATCTTTCCTTTGTATGATTTTGCTAAAGCTTTAAGAACTGGTTGATGACCTCTTTCGCTCTTACCATTGCCTTCAGGGTTGTAAGCTGAAGTAAGAGATAGCTTAATTCCCAATCGAGCAAAGAAATGGCGAGCCTCATCAGCATCCAATTCTCCTCTATCAGCAGTTACTTTAGCAACACATCCATACCTGCAAAATACTTCTTCAAGTAAAAATCTACAAATAGCATGAGTAGACTTTGTTGTCAAGGCTTTTCCTTCCACTTGATTTGTGAGAACTTCTCTAGCAAGTACTAGATATCTCATATTCCAAATTCCTGTAGGCATGTTTACTAAATCAATAACCCATCTATAGTGAATGGATAAAGGATAGGTAGGCTGAAGCCCATCTCTATGCTTTACCATAGAGTATATTTGACAAACATGACAAGACTCACCAAAATGCTCAATGTCTTTATACATGTTTTGCCACCAAAATTTCTCTTTTATTTTGGCAAAAATGCCCCATATGCCTCTATGACCAGCCAATAGGCTTTCATGAAATTCTTGCATGACCTGTCTTTGAGTCTTTTTGTCTCCTAAGACACAAACAGGCGCCCTTCCTTTCTTTTTCGCATACCTCCAAAGGTAACCATCTTTAAGAAAAAAACCATAAGCTTTTCTCTTAATTCTCTTGAACTCTTCATTAGTCCAATCTTCCTTCTTTGTCATAGTGCTAAAAAATTGGCCAATTTTTAGCCAATCATCTGCATAATATTCTTCTTTAAAGTGTGAACAAACCATAACAAAACATTGAACATGCTGTTTACTAGCTGTCCATTGTCCTTCTTTGGTTGTTTCATCCTTCCTTGCTGATGTAAAATTTGTTTTAGTGGCTGAACCTGTTGTACTGTTGTAATTTTTGTTGTACCTGCATTTTTGACTGTTGAATCAACATTAGATTCAGTTATACTTGCTGTTTTCAGATTTGTACCTGCATTTATAGCATCATTTATAAACTCTGATTCTTTTTCATCCATCATTTCTTCTTTATCCCTATATCTGGCACGCGAAAGCATGTCAGTAACTGGATTATCTCTACCTGCAATATGTTTCAAATCAGGATTTAAGGATTTAATATAGGCTATCCATCTTAGCATGGCTATGTCGGGAGTCGAACAGTTAGCGATCATGCCCAAGAGTGGAAGGCAATCTGTTTCAACTATAACGTGTGCACCCATGAAGTACTCCCTGTTACATTTTAATGCAGTTACTACTCCCCAAAGTTCTCTTTTAATTTGAGCATACCTTATTTGTCGTTCATTAAGAACCTTCGCTCCAAAGCGGATTACATATCTGTTGCCTTCAAGGTCGTCTTGACCAACTGCCCATCCTATTCCAATAGGACTTGTGTCCACTGTGAGTATAATGGGCTGTCCATTAGAGTAATTAGCCCTCTTTAAAGTGGGGGCTGAAATGAGCATTTTCTTGAGTTTTCGAATAGCCTGAGTATGCTCTTTTTCCCATATAAACCTTTGGCCCTTTCTTAGCAGCTGATAAGGACTTTCAGCAACATGATCAAAATGTGGTATCCAAATAAGGTAGAAGATACATGCACCAAGAAATCTTCTCACCTCTGAAACATTTGTACATTCTTCCTGCATTTTGCTGATAGCATCTATTTTGGATGGAGAAGGATTTCGGCCATATGGACCACACATATGTCGAACCACAAGGACTTCTTCGACTCCAAAAACAGATTTAGCTCCTGAAAGAGTAAGATGGACTTCTTCTAATTTAGACAAGATTTGAGCACAATCATTAATATGATCACAAACAGACTTTCGACATCCAAGTTCATTGAGTTCTTCATTTTTCTCATGAACTTCACATCCTTTGATTGGAACATCATCAAGAAAAGGAAGAGTTAATTGAGGAATATAATCCCTCAATACTTTATGCATAGCATTCATCATGTGAGCTACTGAATTCGTAGCCCCTTGAGGTAGAGTACACATGCGGACTAGGCCAAGAGGTGTCTTCATTGTGGTAATGTCTCGCCTTTCCAAAGCAAGCTGAAATGGGTCGTAGCCTAAATATAAATCTCCCATGGAATAGATTGCCCTACCTACAAAAGCTTCAGTAATCTCATCAAAAATTGGCCCTAATCCAACATTTCTCAAAATGACTTTATTGGCGGGTTGTAAATCTTGAATGAATCGCAAAGATCCATTCTTCTTAGGTACGGTAAACCATCGGTTGGAATATGGAGCTGAAGATGGCTCCAATATTCGCATTTTTATCTTTTCATTTAGAAGTTCCAATAACTTAGGAAAATGAGCCCTTGAAACCAGTCGGGTTCACCACTGTCGTCGTGTTAAGGGCTGAAGGTCTACCACCGGGGCTTTAGTGCAAAAGAGGAGTTTAGGATTCAAAGTTGAGGAAGGGGAAATAGTTTGGAGTTTAATAAGATCCGGGATTTAGAAATGATTTAGGTACGGAAGAAGAATTCAAGCTTTTTCTCTTTGTATTTAGCATACATGAACGGAAGAAATAACTCTATCTTGATTACATCAAATGCCTCTGGATACATACATCATATTATAAAGGATATTTTCAGATTCTCAATTCAATTATGAATATCAAATGCAAGTTCTAATGGCTTTTATTTCAAGTACATAGATGGATTTCAACCCTTTGGAACAAGTATTATGTTGATAGACTCAAATACATTTAAGATTTGGGCCACTGATACATGAAATGAGTTGAAGAAGCATAATTTTAGCTTCAGCCCTATTTTAAAACAGAAAATTCCAGCCCATAATCAAGCTCAAAATGAGTGCATAAACTCATGAAGAAGCTCCTCTAATCATTAATGAACAAAGTCCTGATGAAAAGAGGTAATTTCCTTCCATTACAACCACATAAATCTCTTGTTTGCTCATAAAATGGACAATAACAGTGGATTGCCCTGTTTATGACTGGTTGTTTCAGCCCATAACAGCCTATATACCTTCAAAATCCTCACCCTTTGCTTGCCCCAAAGTCACTTAAGTACTTGGGTACAAGTCGGGCTTCATTGGACCAAGAATGAGGTAGACAAAATGAGAGAAGTCGTGCATAAGAGTAGGCTGAATTCTTTTCTCTCAGATTTCCCCCTTTTATAGATTGTTTCAACATGCATTTTCGTCAGACCAAACGGGCAGAAAAGTGGAGCTCTCACCGTGTTTACATCTTCAGCTTCTGGGCCTGTTGATCTTCAGTTTACATGCTCCAAAGCATGCACCATAGCTTCAGCTTTCTCCAGTTGTGCTCAGACTTTGCAGCCCGCATTTTGCGCTGAAAAATGCGGGCTGCTCCTTGCTCAGGCCTAGGTCACTTTTTGACCTACCCAGGTCAATTGCTAGTCACTTAAGTCTATTACTTCAAGTCCCCTGTGAACTTAGTGGACGTTTGGCATTTTTTTTGAGTTCTGACCATATTTTTGTACCTGAATTAATGTGATTTATCCTGCACACTATCAATTACTTCTAGTTGACCAAGTTGTAGGTTCCCATAGACTTATTTTTCATCAATATACATGGTATAACTAAAAATTATATGCTAAATACAAAAGAACTTATGTAACTAAGCTAGTTATTGGATAATAATGTCTGAATTTTGTATGCAAATTCCTCATATAACTCCCAGTGAAGTTCTGTGTTCATAAGAATCCCATGATTTATATTATGAACAGTAAACTCTTTGAGAACGGTTTATCCGTTATTAATTTTTACGGGTTTTTGGGTCATTTTCGTGCCTATTATTCACATTTTTCCATGTGAACATGCCCTATTTGCATCGGAATTCCAGTTTAACTTGACAACCGTGTCCCACCAGTCTTTCCTCCACTTTTTTCTTTTTCCTCCCCCCTCTTTCAACTACCAATTTTTAGTTATTAATTTTTTCGAGTGTTTTCGGGTGCGTTTTTCGTGTTTTTCCCATGTGAACCCTCCTAATTCCCCCCAACTGAGTTTTGATCCGCCAACCTTGTGAATCCCTTTTCCCTAGACATTTTTCCTATTTATCACACTTCGTTCTAGCAATTGTTCCTTCTCATATTAATTTTCGAGTCCATTTTCGGGTCCGTTTTTGGGGTTTTTCCCATGTGAACGCATCCTATCTCAGTCGAAACCTTGTGTTGCCGTAATAGGGTTGTTGGACACGATCTTATGCACATTTTTTTCTTTTTTCCGCACTTTGTTCCAATGCGCGGATTTTCTGATATTAACATACGTATGTGTTTTCGGGTCTGTTTCTTGTGTTTTTCCTATGTAAACATCCTCATTTTTCGTTGGAACCCATGTCACATTTTTCTATTATTTTTCCCTCGTCTCCCGGCACATTTTTCATTTTTATCGTTTTTCGATCCGACGTGTGGTTTGAGTTTTATTAAATTTTCTTCCTTTTTGTCGTATGGCCGCGTTTCTTGTGTTGCACGTGAACGTGCCGATTTTTGGGTTTACGTGCCTCGGGACACCCCGTGACCTCGGTGCCTCGCGTGTCACCATCCTTGCCCCGTCTGATCCCATGGATGCAAATTGTTTTACCCCCGCCCCGCGCCTTCGCGGGAGACGGGGGTGTGCTCCTTTTTTATCCATCATAACAATTTTTTGTTCTTTAAAAAAAAAACAAACAAACAAATAAAAAAAGATAAACATTAAAAAAAAACAAAAAAAAACAAACATGAAAAAAAAGACCAAACAAAACAAACATTTATTTTTTTTAAAAAAAACAATAAAACCAATACGAAACACCCAAAATTCAAAAACAAAAAAAACATAACAAGGAAATAAACAAACATAATAATAATAATAATAATATGAAATTTTAAAAAAAATAACAAAACAAAACGAAAAAAAACACACATTTATTTATTTATTTTTTAAACAACAACACACACGAATCGCCTTACTTGTTTCTCTTCTCCCCCTCCTCGTCGTTGCCTCGCCTCCCTCCTGGCTCCACAACCCCATTGCCGACACCGTCCTCACCTCCCTCTTGGGTGGAGCCCTAGCGTCGACTCCCTCCTCGCCTCCCTCTTGGCTCCACAGCCCGCACCAACGCCTCCCTCCTCGCCTGCACCCTCCGCCTCCTAGGCCTCTCCCACGATGCTTCTCCTCCACCCTCTCCCGCCCGCGCCACCTCCTGCGCCTCTCCCACGCCTTACGCCCTCTCCCGCCTGCACCGCTTGCGCCTCTCCCCATGCCTTCCACCCTCCTCCACCCTCTCTCGCTCGCGCTGCCTTCTGCGCCTCTCCCATGCCTTACGCCCTCCTCCACCCTCTCCCACCTGCGCCCCCCCCACACCTTCCGCCCTCCTCCACCCTCCCTCACCTGTGCCGCCTGCACCCCCTGCCTTCCGGCCTCCTCTGCCCTCTCCCGCCCACCTACTTCCTTTCCCTCCCTCTGCCTCTGCCTCCTCCCTCTCCTCCACCACCTACCTCCCTCTCCTCGCCGCCCCTCCTGTGCGCCTCCCTTCCCCCCACCTTCTTGGCTGCCCCTCTTGTGGGCCTTCCCCCCATTCCTGCCCCTGTCCATCCGTCTTTGGTCCCCCCACCCTCCTGCCGCCTATCCCTCCAAATTTGGGCCCCCCACCATGATTGGCCCCCCCACTATTTTAACCCCACCCCCCACTATTTTACCCTCCCCCCACCATAATTGGCCCCCCTCTCCAAAATTGCCCCCCCCCTCTAGATTTACCCACCCCCCACCAAATTTGGTCCCCCCCTAACCGTGGTTATTCTAACCCTAGCCCCTAACCCCCAGTTACCCTTACCCAAGCCCCCTTTTCCACCCCTTTCCACTTCTCCCCCTCATAGCCCCCCTTCCCACCCACACCCCTCTCCACCCGCGTAGAAACACTCCCCTCTCCCTCCCCTGTTCCCACGCCGCGCGGACCTCTCAATGTGTGTGTGTGTGTGTGTGTGTGTGCGAGTGAGCTGCTAGCGAGCGTTCACGCGTGAGGACGCGCCTCCTACTTGTCCGTGCGGTGGTGTGTTACAGTCAGCCGTTCATAAGCAGTCATCCTCCGTTGTTCACATGTAGGTCAGGTACCAACTTTTAATTTCAAAACCCAAAAAACATATAAAAATACACAAAACACCAAAAAACTTTCAAAATTAATTTAAAATCCAAAAAATTTATAGAAAAATTTCTCAAAAATTTCCAACATTGCTAAAATCCTTTATAATATTTTCTAAAGTGGAAATTCAAGAAAATAAACTATAGAAAATTCAAAACTTCAAAATTCTTTCAAAAATACATGCAAAATGAGCAAAATTCATTAAAAATTGAAAAAAATTCAAAAATATTCCCATAAAATTTTCAAAAAATGTGACAAACTCCCTTGCTCCTTTTGACAATAATTTATCAATTGGAAATGCTTCCATAAATGGCCAAGGTATTATTTGAAGTCAAAATCCTACTTTTATTACCTCACCTCATGAAAATTTATTTGAAATTTCAAAAATCAGTTGAAAAATCATGGATAAATTTAGGCACATTGTTGACACTTGTTGGATTGCTGAAATTCCACCATTACCCTTCACAACATATTCATGTGTCATATATTCTGTTTTAATCATTAAAAAAAAAACAAAACAAAACAAAACAAAACAATATACAAAATACAAATACACTTAAATTACAATTTTTAAAAAAAGAAATTAAAAAATAACAAATTGAAAAAAAAACACACTAAGGTGCTTTATTTTTTCCAATCAGTGATTCTTGCTTTTTTTATTGGATTCCTTGCATTTGGGGCTTTTCAGTGCGCCTTTAGTTTCTTGCATACACACCCCTACCAGGTTTTTTTTAAAGCTTTATTTATTTTGGTCATCCCTTAACCACAGTGAATTGTTAAAATGAACTTTATTCACCCACTTTTTCACGCACACTCGCGCTAAACACACATTTTTCTAATAATTTAAAATCAACTAGCCATTCACTTTGTATGCGCTACGTGCGTTTCAGAGGCACTTTAATTTTTAATAAAAATGAACCAACCGTCACAAAAAAAGCATGTATTGGCAAAAAAACACTCCACATCGCCATTAATTTTTAATTAATAAATTTTCATTTAGAGACCCTAGTCTGGGTATCGCAGTCTAGGTTTCGTTTAAGCACCATTTCACCCTAATAAATTGTAATTGAAATTTTAAGAAGGAACCGTTGTTTTCTTATTAAGGTTTATAACCTAATAAAATTTCACCCATTGTTAACAATTTCTTAAAATGAACCCTTCATTAAAACCATTTCCCCTTACTGCACTTTTTTTCCCTTTTTAATAAATACGCTTCATGGAATGGGCATGCATAGTCTTTTAAGTTAAAATTGTTGGTCAAAGTTACGGTTAGGTCCTGATTAGGTTTTTAAGATATTATTGTTTGCTTGTGTGATACGATTACGGGTGTGGTCTGTAGTTTTTTTTCATTTTTGCTTGATAGGGGGTCTTGGGTGTCTGTTTGTTGCATCGCATGAAGTTTTTGGTCATATATGTGTAGAGGTCATGCCGAACTTTTTCTAGGATGTGGGTTGTTTGGGGTGGTAAATTGGTTAGTTATGTCTGTGCGTGTACTTCTTTTGATCGATTTCTTTTTTATAGTTATTTGGTTGTTTTGTAGGCATTCTTTGTGATTGTTTGTGTTTATGGTGTATGTGTTTTCCATATGAATGGCACCTCATGCTCCTTCTCCTATCCAGTATGTTCCGTTGATCGATAGGGATTATTCTTCCCTACTGGATTTTGAGCCTATAGTGAAAGCAGAACTTGCAACTTTCATGGTGGCTGCTTCACTCCCATTGATTCCACACGATTCAGCTCTGTGTGATGAGTTTCTTGCATCATATAGTAAGAAATTGGGCCTGGTTTGTAATGCTTCCATGATATTGACACCCCAAGGGTTAGGGAAGGCTTTGTCTCTTCCCTACAAAGGAGAACCCTTTGTTACAACCAGACAATTATTCTCCAATGATGAGATTCTCAAGCTGTTACAGAAGCAGACCAAAGAGATTCTAGATGTCAAGAAAGTGATTTACACTTCAGGAGTGTCTTTTTCCATGATCACTGATCCTCTCTAGAAGTTAGTCTGCCAATTCCTCCAAGACACGTTTATGCCTGCCAAAACACCATCTCATTATTTGTCCAAAGAACTCTTCACAGCTTCCAAGATGGTGTTAAAAGGGGTTGCCATTGATTGGAGTACTTACTTACTTACGAAGATGGATCAACATTTTGTCAAAGTGACCAAAGGGAATGTTACCAATGTCACTTATGGTTCATATTTATATGCTTTCTTGATATACTTAGGCCTTTAGAAGGGTGTGCTACCACCTCCTCCATCTGATCCAGTTCCTCCCCCTCCACCTTCAGAGGATTCAGAACCTATTGATATAGAGGATCTTGATTCCCCTCCTCCATTGGTCATTCAGCAGAAGCGCTTGAAGCGTGTGGTAGATAAAACTTCCTCGGTCATTCCTTCAGTAACAGTTCCTGCTACTTCTGGTAGTGACCTCCCTGCTACCTCACATGCAACAATTTATTCAAGGCACATAGAGAGGGTTCTTTGGAAATATTAGTCCCTTCACTAAACAGTTTAGTGTCAGGAGATGCCATTCCATTCCTTTGTAATGACATCCAAAACTCTCAGTGACAGCTTGTGTTCAACAGTTACATGCTTCTTTCTATAAAGAATTGATGCAATCCAAAGACCAGTTCCATAAGGCAACCTCAGAGTTAGCCTCTACTGAAGACACTATTGCTTATATATTTAAGTAGATGGAGCAGCAGACCCAAATGATTGAGACCCAAAGAGAAGAAATATCTTCTTTGAAGATTTAGCTAGTAGAAGCTCATACAGAGGTCACTAGAGTTTTGGAAGAGAAAGAGAGAATGTCCAAAGAAGCTCAAGAGTTTCAAACTCTTTTAGATGCAAAGCTGTCAACTTTGCAGACTACTCATAACATATTGGAATCACAAGCTTCCCAGATTAAGCAGTTACAGGACCAACTGGCATAGTCACGGTCCATTTCTCCAAGCTCCAATGTTCCTATGATTTCTTCTATCTCTCAACAGGACTTGGCAGTTCTCTAGAGACAGGCCACATTATGTTTGTTGTTTCAAGAAAAAATGGAAAGATTACAGTCCAGGATGGATCTATTATGGTCTACATTTGAGCACTTTCAGGAGTATGTTCCTCCCGACCATTCCTTTTTTGTCCACTATCAGTTACAAAAATTGACCTTCTATATGAAGCTTTCAATGATGGATCTCCCTCTTCTAGAGGATGGTTGGAGTGGGGCTTGGTCTTCTGATTTGCTGACAGAAGTTGTCCGTATGGTTTTTAAAGATTCAGTGACGACGGATACCATGTTGTTGTCTTACATGTATCTACGAGGTGATCTGTTAATTCCAGATGATGTAGATCTTGCTTGGCATGTGGGGGATGTGGTTTTGCAAGCTGCCTTATATGTCAACTATTTGAAGTTGAGGATAGATGACATATTCCAGTGCTATTCTTATAAAGTGGCTACTTGTCCGGACACTTCATGGCATTCAATGATTGATTATGTGGTCCTGAACCAATGTCAGGATACAACTTCTACTTATGTGTATAGCACTAACCAACTGAGGGTGGATCTCCTAGCTTACCTTTCCAAAAACCATCCATTTGATTCATCCTTCTTTAATGCCTATCATAGATGATCTATTTTAGGTCCCTCTGTTCCTAGCTTATTGTACTACCAACAAATGGCCCATCGCTATGATACTTATCTTTCTCTTTATCAATCCAACTCAGCATCTATCTTACCTCTCCTTTTCCAACCTCAGGGTTTTTCTCAAATTCCCATCTTTACCTATTGTTCTTTCATCGAAGATCGAGTTTTTTCCCCTTCTCCACCATGCCCTTCTCCATCTATCAATATACCTTCTACTTTTCCTGCTTATCAATTGACACCTTTCCTAACTGATTCGCTTAAATTTTCAGCCACTCCTTCTTTAGCTTATTCCTCCTTTTATGATTTTGCCTACCCATCTCTTCATCCTCTTTTACTTATTCCACTTCCATCTCCTGCCACTTCTATTTCTCAACCCCCTCAGTTGGTTAGTGGGTATGAAGGATTTGATTAGTAGATTCCGAGAAGAAGAGGATGGAGCTCAACTGATTCTCTCATAGGACCACAGATTAACAGGCTTTTAATTCCAAGGGACTAGACAACTACTAGTCAAGCATACTAGAATTACCTCCATTTTGCTCACCAATATTCACAATCTCTAGATCCATCAGTGAGATTGACTGCCCATTTTTCTTGGTATCTAGCATATATGCATAGGCATTCCCATAATGATCAAAAGACCATTCCAAATCTTTGTATGAATGTTAATGTGAACATTGATTCCCAACAGTTGGATGTCCTATATTCTCATGCCCTATGTCGACCTAGCAGATACCTTGTTTTGCTAGAAAGGATGTTCTGCCTTCAGTTCTTTCAAAATCCTCCCAAGGCATTTTTGGATGAGTCCTTCTCCATGGATTGTTCTCGAAATCACCAAGCCTTCAAAAGGGATCACCTTCATTGATGCCTTTGCAATGTATTTTGGATGATTCTTAATGATATATATCTCTTTTTGGAGGTGTCATTCAGATGGTTGTGTTAGTGTTTGTGTGTGTATTGTAATAATCTTATGTGATGAGTTCGTGCTGGTTAAATAATTTATTCGAGAGTTTATTGATTAGATGTGTTAATGAATAACGAAGTTTTCCTTTAGAAGTATTTTTTCTAGAGATACAAATGATAAGTTGAGGTTGTGGTTTGGAGTGATTGTTAAAGATACTATAAAATATTAAAATTGAGCTCTTTAATGAACTTATATTCTTCTTTTCCTTAGGTCGCGAGGATGCTTCCTTTCTAAGTGTAGGAATATGTTGAGAGTGAAAAATGACTTAATTTTTGACTGATTTTTATTGTTTTTGAGGTCTGAATGATTGATTTTTGATAGATTTAGAGTGATGTATGATTGATAATGGAAGTGTTTGAGAGTGTTTTGGATGATATTGATTTTGTTTTGGAAGCTCATGATGATTTTTATTGGAGATATGAAGCTCTGTGATATTCTGATAGGTTCTGTTGAGGTTCTGATTGGTTTTGTATACCTTCTGTATAGCTTCTGTTTTGTGCTGATTTTCTTCTGTATGAAGCATGGATTGATGTTTGATGGAGTTTGAAATCTTTTGAATGTTTATTGAATAGTTTTTGATAGTTTGGAATGGTTTTAGTATGAGTTAGGAGGATTTGATGTTCTCTGATGACCTTCTGTAACCCTCTGTAAACCTTCTATAGAGCCTCTGTATCTGCTTTGTAACTGTTCTGTATCTGCTCTGGTCCTATTCTGTGTACTGTTCTATGGATCTTCTGTAAGTGTTCTGTAGAATGTATGTGTGACTTTGGGAAAGTTTTTTAAATTTTGGAAAGGATGAATCTAAGTTCAAAAGAGCTAAAACAAATGGAAGAGACAACTGCTCAAGACTGAAAGAAGACTGGAGTGACAGTGACAATAGTGAGCTATGAAGAGACACTGTAGTGGCTATGGTGCCTCTTCACATTAGACATACCTCTTGGGAGGTGTATCCACGACCTAAGAAGGATTATTGAGAGCCATTATAGAGTATTGTAGTGATGAGATGATGTACTATTGATAGAGAGAGAGAGAGAGCCATAGATAGTCAATTTCTATCAAAACAATGTAACTGTATATGAGAGATTGAGAGAGAAAACTATGAAGACATTGAAGATAAATACTATGTGATTGATTTCCATTCAAAAATGGTGTATTATTTTATGTTCCTTTTTCTATTGAAGGATGCTATGAAGATGTTAAAGATTATGGTTGATTCTATCAAATCCATGGGAGATATCTACTATGATGTTGCGTGAAGATTTTATGTTTTCTTTGTTTTGCTCATCAAAAAAATAAAAGAAAAGCTTGTTGATGTTACAAGATAGATTTTCTTGCAATAGAATCCTATGTTCCTTGGTGTTTCTCTTGGGGCTCCATGTACATATTGCCAAGTCCCACAGTCTCACTATAAGGCCCCCAAACTCAAATGCATAGCAAAATGTTCAATGTTATAACCGAGTGTTAAGTAGTGGCTCCCGCTGGAACAAAAGTTGAACACACTAGACAAGCAAACAAAGATCAAAACATCATGTAGAATCCATCCATACATCTGAGATTCAAGTAGCATATATCTTGAACCATCCAATCCCAGTAACTTACAAAGCTCTTACTATAGCATCAAATGACCAAATATAATTGTGAATCAAAACCAATGTCAAGAGTCAAAGCTCCAATCTCAACTCAAAAGCATGTAAAGAGCATAATGAAGGATTTAAGGTTAATGGTATATATCCTAGTTTAGCATCCAAAATGCTCGAGAAGCATCACCAAGAAATAGGCATGAAGTTTCTCTGATAAAATAGCAATCATCCCTACTTATTATAGTAGTAAAAAAGAAAAGAGTTTGTAACAAATTCTTCATCTCATTGGTCAGAAAGAAAGAAACATTCGATGAGCCCATCTCGATGATCAAAAGCGATGCTTTCACGTCGAGTTCACCAAATGTTGCACGAAATATATTTGTAGGGAAACTATGTGAGATGGAAGCAAAGGATTATGAAGAGTACTCAACTCAAGGTAGATATACAGAAGAAGAAGTTTAGATACAAGGAGAAGATTAACAAAGGTTGTAAACACCATTAGTCACTAGAATTCCCACTACAAGTAAAGATCTCTTCTCATGGATGGGACTCAATGTCAAGGTAAAGGAAAGTGGAGATGAAACACGTGGCTTATGAGTTCAAGGAAAGAGCCTTTACTCAAGATTGAATTACATTTTCTTTATAGCTTGACTCCTTTGTAAGGTGTTTACTCTTGAACTTCCAACACATGGAGCTCTTGGGTAACTTAGAATCTTCCTCCTTGATTGGACTCTAATTGAGCCTTTGTTGGTAGCCCCTCCACATCTTCAACCTTGATACTGCCTTTGACTTTAGCTGATTTATGTTACTTATGGCTGCACCTCCAAAGTCATTTAGCCTTCCATGAGCATGTTAGTAGTCAAAGATCTTGTGGTCAAGCATCAATCTAGATTTGAAGATTGCCAAAAACTATGGAGCTTCATGTTTATGTTTATGAAGATCAATGTTTATGTTTATGTTTATGAAGATCAATGCCTCTCACACATGCAATTGACACCATAAAAATCCATTGGTTTCCTTTCCTGATTGATAGTTTGCTTGATGCAGTAGATTGTTACTGTATGCTTAAGTGAATCTTTTGTGAATCACTCATCTAACTCTTATGAGAAATACTATCATATCTTCTCTATTCTCCTTCCCTTGTCAAAGTAGCATATGACAACACTTGCAACAGTTGCTCTCATAGCACACATGTCAAAACCTTGTGCCCTGGACATCACCTTCAAAGTCCACCTCTTTGAACTAATAGCCCACCTATATGTGTGCACCATGATAACTCATTTGCTTTTGTCCATGCAATCACACAAATTAGCAGCACTCTTCAAGAGCTCCTTAGGTAATGTCTCAACGTGCGAATCAGAGATGCGACTAAAAATCTAATTGATTCGATTGAGCTTGCATCTTAAATCATGGAGCTATCTGCTTCCTTGAGGGAGGAGACTACTCATTCAGGCATCAAGATAAGCTCACTACACCCCCCTAGAATGGAAGGCGCATCGAATAGGTGAGAGATTGCCATTTGTGCTCACTTGAAATGCTTGAAGCAATAAGTGGTCCGTGGGTCTTGGCGGTTGAGCGTGAGCTCCCACTACAAACCTAAACAAAAAGTCCAATAATAATAGCCTAATGTAGCTAATCAATCCATAAAAAAGGTCCATAATGGATGGCTTAGAAAACATCTAAAGATCAATAATCTCCAAAAACAAATCTAAAAATTCTAAGATTGAGACTATTCCCAATCAATCCAAGGATCCAAATGTGCAATCTTCTTTGATTGTCATAATTGACCAATCCACTAAAGCAAATGTTACTACTTTCAATCTCGAGGTGGAACCCACATAGTCACAGTCTTTGATTGTGACCTAGATTGTCACTTTAGTTGTTGCAAGATTCTAGTGCTTTAGCCTTGCAATAGCATGTGAACTCTAGCCCAAAGAGCACAATGAATCCAATGATTCACGAATCTTATTCTTCTCAACTAGAAGCTCTAGTACATTTCAAACGAGTTAAGACTTCTCTCATGGAAACTTTAGAAAATATGGGACAACAAAAGAATCAATCCACGATTACAAGTTCCAAGGAACTAGATAAAACACTATTGACTTGCACATATTCATGTCGACATTAGATTCCTATCAAATGTAAATGGGTTTATAAAACCAAGACCAAAGTTGATGGCTTGTTTGATAAGTTCAAAGAACGACTTGTTGCAAAAGGTTACTCGCAGATTGCAGGGGTAGATTATCAAGAAACATTTTCTCCCGTTGTGCGCTCCACAAATGTTCGTATGCTTTTGGCTTTTGCAACACTATTTGATCTAGAAATTTACCAAATGGATGTTAAAATGGCTTTTCTCAATGGAGATCTTGAAGAAGAAATCTATATGGAGCAACCTGAAGGTTTTATGATTGTAGGAAAGGAGCATCTTGTATGCCAGCTTCATCGTGCATTATATGGATTGAAGCAAGCCTCTCGTGCTTGGTATATTAAGATTGATCAGTTCCTCACATCTAAAGGTTTTGTTGCATGTTTTTTTGACCCAAATCTTTACATCAAAAGGGAGGACAAATGTTTTATTATTCTTTCTCTATATGTTGATAATACTATTCTTGTGTCAAATAATATTTCTTTCTTGGATGCTATGAAGAAGCTTTTATCGACTGCATTTAAAATGGTGGATCTTGGTGAGATACATTCTTGTTTGGGTATTCAAGTTCAACAACATCGACAACAAGGCATTCTTCTTCTTCGCCAGACAAAGTTTATTAATGATATTGTTAAGAAGTTTGGGTTGACAAATGCGCACTCTGCCAACACTCCGATTCTTTCGAGCTCTACCAAGGGTACATCTACAACACGCAATGAAGAATCAGCCATTCATCAATCTTTTGCTAATCTTGTTGGTTGTCTTCAATTTATTGGTTTAAACACAAGACAAGATATTTTATTTGCAGCTAACTTTTTGTGACAGTATCTTTCTTCCCCTTCCACTATTCATTGGAGTGCTGCAAAACGTACTATTAAGTACCTCAAGGGTACTAAGGAGTTTGGTCTTATTTATCGTCGTCGAGAGGATTCTTCTTTATCTTCTTCAACTTCTCTTGACTTTATTGTATATACAGATGCTGATTGGGAAAGTTCACATTTATCCATGCGATCTACAAGTGGGAATTGTTTCTTTGTAAATGGATGTTTGGTTTCTTGGTCCAGTAAGAAACAATGATGTGTTGCGGTTTCTACAACTGATGCCGAATATGTTGCTACATCATTAGCAGCTCACGAGCTAGTTTGGCTTCGACAACTACTTGTAGATTTGGGACATCCTTCATCATCTAGTACACCTCTTCGATGCGACAACCAAAGTGCTATTAGTCTTACCAAAGACTATATACAACATAGTAAATCAAAGCATATTGCTATTCATTATCATTATGTTCAACATGAAGTCAAGAAAGGTTCCATTATGGTGGAGCATTGCCCCAGTGATCAAATGGTTGTTGCAGACATCTTCACAAAAGCTCTTAGTGAAGCTCGCTTTAGTTCATTAAGACATGCACTTGGTATTGTTCCAAGTTCTTGTCTCACTGATTGAGGCATGTATCATTGTATTCAAGAAAACTTTATAGTAAATTATTTTTGTATCGTAGGTATGTGTAGGGGCTCAGGTTTTTCCCTTGTTCTCCCCAAGGGTTTTTTCACTCGCAGCTAGAGACCTTTGTTTGAGTGGGGATGTTACAACTATATATATCATCTCTCACTTGACTTGGGTTTCACCTATATATACTAACTCTATATCAATATGAATCATTCTTTGGGAGAACGTCTTGTGTATCTCTCTCGTACTCTCTCTCTCTCTCAACACTCAGTAGGGCATTTTGCATCATTCTTAGTCGTCACAGTGATGGATTCTTGTAGAGACTTCATAGAACTATATAGACCTTTCTTGTTGGTCATGTGATGCACCACTATCCAATGTCCATGAGTCAATGTTAGATATTTCTTCATTGAGAAACACACTTCCTCAATGGTCCCTATGAGTAACTCAAACTTTGCTTCAGCCATATTGGCTGTCTCCTTCCCTTTAGTCTTCATGGTGCCATTCTTTTTATCTACCTTCTTGACATGAAAATATGCAATCGCATGTCCTTTCTTCTTCCAATAAAATCACTCTCCTTGAAATTTTTTCTTACCATCCTTATTTTTCTCACCACTAGTAGAGGAACTATCTTTGTGTTTTGCATTAGTGCAGAATGCAACACCTCCACTACTACTACCTTCTAGGGCTTTAAGCCTCAACTCCTTCTCCATCAGTAGTACACAAAAGTCCTCAAACATCAAATCTTAGGATCCCACATGAGTGTTTAGAGAAGTTACCAATCTATCAAACTTTGGTGGAAAAATCTCAAGAAACCTCTTGGCTAGCTCGTCACTAGTCTTTTGTATCCCAACACTACCCATTTGGTTGCGTAGATTCTTGATCCGAGTGATGAATGCTTCATCTCTCTCTCCTTCGGCAAAATTCTCTACTCCTCATTGACTCTCCAAGTTCTAAAATCCTTGTTTGATTCTCTATTTTCTACTGACTCCTTGGTACATTCCAAGCCTTTGATACCTTGGTTGTGTGTTGAATCAAGGTCAAAATACTGTCAAAACAGCTTGTAACTAAGGCACACAATGCATCTACATTTCTTCGTTTCCAAGCTCATAGAATGTCTACATTTGGAGAAATCGTGGCACTCAAATTTAATGGATTTGAGATGGGTTGGTTCTGGATCAACCCCCAACACCGTCTCTAGAAGCTCATAAAAATCAAGGATAGTTGTGATTTTAAACTTCCAGAAAGTATAGTTTGTACCATCTAACTTGCCTTCACTGAAGGTTGGTGGACGAATCCTCAATGTTTGAATTATTGGTACAATAACACCACCATCTAATACACTAGCACCACTACTTGATATAGCAAACATTCCTACTTTTCACTATCGAAGCCTCGTGTGCTCTTCACTCATCAAAGTCTCTTAGGCTCTGATACCATGTAGAAATTACATGGAATAGTGGAAAAAATCTGAGCAAGGATTAGATAACACACAACAAATATGAGAAGAGTAGAGACTTTGGTTTATCTCTTACACTATGTGGCTAGTAGTGCTTGTCAACTACACCATTTTTCTATGGATTTCTATGACGAAAGAACGCATGTGTTGAAATGTAGAGAGAGAAGATATGTAGAGACGCAATAGAAAGAGAAGAGACACACCACATACAGTCCCAAAGACTATATCATATTGATCACAATCCATATATATATAGGTGAGACCTAGTCTAGATAGAGTGAGCTATTGACGAAGGAAATTCGGTATGGCAGCCTCTATACTATGCCAAACTCCCTTCTGCCACAAAGTGAATGAGATAAGGGCACCACCTAGTCATGGAAGAGCGGACTAGGACGCTATGCAAGAGGGAGAGGAGATTGTAAGGGAGAAGAGATGAAAACTAAGAGAGGAAGAGAGAGAGAGAGTGAGTGAGAATGAGAGAACTACGAAAAAATAGATGAATCAATAAACTTAAGAGATGGAGAACCCTCGGGACATAACCAATATACACAATATGGACACCAATATCCTGGGCTTATTACATTGTAGAGCATACATAAGCTATAGTAAGAGAAGGAATTCCATAAGCTCATGAAGGAGAATGGGGAAGGCTCAATAGGGCTGAAGGAGGCCTCTTTGCTCTCTCTCCTCTTACAAATTACAAAGGAGAAGGCCTCTTTATATAGGCCTTGAGGGTGTTTAGGGAGGAGGTTAAGATGTAATAGGAATTAACACCACCAAAGCTGCATTAAGGCGGTTCCACCAATATGAAAGCTCCATCTAGATGTTTTGTTGACCAATTTGTACTTAATCAAGCTCCATCATAGGTGAGTTGTCTCCATTCTCCCCCCCATAGCTTGAGTCCAAGAGCTCTCCTATAAAAAAATATAGAGAATCTTCATAAAATAAGATCATATCTAGCAATAATAGAGAGAGAGTAATGAGAGTTCATACATTACTACTACAACTAAGGATGATTTGAGGGTGATTTAGGAGGGGAATTCTAATGGTTTATTAGCTTGAGAGAGAGGATAAGAGAGGGGAGAGGGTTGGGGGTCTAATGAATGATGTTTTATGAAAGTGTTAAGTGTGGGGAAGAAAGTATGGATGTGTATTAAATTGGGAGGTGGTCTCCACTACAGTTGGAAAAAGTTGGCATCCACCATTTTGGCCATATCTCCTGACTCGTAGCTCCAAAAAATTATAAAAAAATACCAACCAAAACTTCAGCTCACGCGCTACAACTTTCATGTTGAAAAGTTTTTTTGGATCGGAGTGGAAGTATTTTTAAAAAATCTTACAAAATCATGTGCCTGATTTTTCTTCCACTAATGCTTCCAAGAAGGGTCCCATTTGGTTGAATTGTCATAAGGCTCCAAAGTCATGACATTATGAGCCTCACATGCCCTTTGGATGGATCCAAATCCATTTCATATCTTTCCTTTTCACATTATACATTTTCCCTTCACCTTCCTCCATTGATCTTTACTCTTCACCCCCCCTTGGTAAACCGGTCCATGAAATATTTTCATCCAGTGATTTCTTGGATTTCCCAAGAGGTTGTTCCCACCCTCTTCTTTATTTCAAAGCTCCAAATGTACAAAAAATCAACAAAATGTTAGATAAATATTTTGTGATTTTCTCGGATCATATAGCCCCCCCCAACCTGGCTAGAGGTATTTATGCCTCTAGACACTCTTTGGTATCTTGAGCTAACCCCACCCTGATGTGATAGGGTTTTAAGCGCCATCCATTTACACTGGTCTTGTGAACTTTTCCCTCAATGTCTTGAAGTTTGTAGGAGCCATTGTTGAATTTTTTTGTGACCCAAAACGGTCCCTCCCACCGGTAGAGAAACTTGCCATCCTTTCTTTTATCAAAGCGATTGTCATATCGAAGCACTAAAGATCCCTCCTTGATGTTTTTATCTGTTAGCTTCTTGTTGAAATTTTTTCTACGCTTCTCAGCTTCCTGGGAGTAGTGGTTGATGGCTTCTTCACGATCCAATTGTAGCCTCTCTAGGTCCAGTAATCTTTGATGTAACTTCTCCTTTTGAGAGCCTACTGTGCCACCTAATACTCGAAGGCTAGCTAATTTTACCTCAATAGGCAAAAGAGCCTCTTGTCCATAAACTAGATGAAAAGGTGTGAACCCTAACATGGTTTTGAAGGAGGTTCTGTAAGCCCATAGAGCTCCACTAAGGTGCTTGTCCCAATCTCGGGGCCTTGAATGTACCTGTTTGCTGATGATTTTACAAATCATTCCATTTACCTTTTCGACCAATCCATTGCATTGAGGGTAGTAAGGGGTAGAGTGTCGTCGTTGAATATTTAGCTTTTGCATGAGTTCACCCACCACATTAGCTCTAAACCCTGGTCCTCTATCTGATAGTATTTCAAGAGGGGTACCAAACCTACAACAAATGTGATCAAAGATGAATTTACTCACTTCCTTAGCAGTGATTCTTCTAGTTGGCATAGCCTCGGCCCATCTAGTCATGTAATCTACCCCCATGATAATATACTCTTTTCCTGATGGAGTGCGTGGTAGAGGCCCTATGGCATCAATTCCCCACTTCTCAAAGGGTCCATAGACCTTGATTGGGGTTTGGGGTTCTGCTATGAGCCGTCGTGGTCCTGATTTCTGACATTCTTCACATGTTTGACACCAATATTTGACATCTCGGTGTAGACTGGGCCAAGTAAAGCCGGCTTGTAGAACCTTTATACTTGTGATGTCGTGTGCAAAGTGGCCTCCACACACATCATCATGGCAAGCTTTTAAGATTTCTTCAATTTCCCATTTTGACGGCACTTTCCTAAGCACACCATCCTTACCAAGACAATACAAACTGTCATTTACTATGCGATATCTTGTAGCCTTCGGAGCTAGCCACTGTCTTTCTCCCTTAGTCAGGTGTTTGGGAGCTTCTCCTTGTTCTAAGAGATGTAGAATATCTTCTAAGTCTTCCTTGCCTTGTCGAAGTGGGGGTTTGATAGCCACTGCTCCCACCATTGACTCATTCAGCTTTGATGATGCTAGATGGTCGGCATCTTTGTTCTGGTCTCTTGGCACATGATGTACTTGTGCCTCCCTAAATCTTCTCATAAGAGATTTGGCCTCTCTCATTTTACTAGAGAGGTTTGTATTTTTGCATGCCCATGTACCTTGCATCTGCCTTACCAATAGCATGGAGTCTCCAAAAGCATTCAATCTCTCGATTGAATTACTAAGACACCAACAAAGACCATGAATTAAAGCTTGATATTCTGCCTCATTGTTAGAGTGGACACCTTCCAAGATGATTCCTTCACAATAGATTTTCTCTCCTAAAGGAGAGAAAACAACGATGCCAGCGGCTGCCTTATCCTTAGTTCTCTTGTATGCACCATCAAAGTAGAGGCTATAAGCATCTACAAGAGTTTTTATGGATGGGGGTGGTGGAAGGTTCTTTCTTTTCACCACGAGATTTTTCTCATAGCACCTATTTGTCAAAATATCAGCCAAGCATGCCCGAGTTGTTTTTTCAACCTGCACTGTATAGTCAAACTCTTGAAGTCGGACCACCCACTTTGCTATTTTGTCAGAGATTTCCATATGTTGTAGTGCATAGGGAAACATATCCTCCACAGTGATAATCACAAACCTCTTTGGAAGTAAATATGGCCGAAATTTGGTTACTGCAAACATGAGGGCCAACACTAGTTGTTCCATGGAGGTGTAAGCCTTCTCTGAGGCTTTCATGAGGCGGCTGGCAAAATGCACAGGCCTCATGAAGGATGTTTTTGGATCTTTTTGTAGGAGAGCAGCACCAATGGCCTCTTCTCCCACACTAGGGTTTACAAAGAATGTTTCTTCCCAACAAGGCTGGAGGATTATAGGAAGTGACCCCAACATTTTCTTTATCTCCTTAAAATGTCCTTCACTTTGTTCACTCCATACAAGTGTTTCTTGGCATGTCAGTTGCTGCAGGGGGTATATGGCCTGAGAGAGTAAGTGTATAAATCTACCCAAATATCTTAGCTTTTGTAAGAAGGAGACCAATTGTTTGATGGAGGTTGGGGAAGGTAGAGCTAGCAATGTTTCTACCTTATTTGGATCTACCTCAATTCCTTCAATTGACACTACATGCCCTAGTAGTGTAACCTTGCTTTCCCCAATGTGACATTTATCCTTATTTAGTTGTCCACCCAACCTAGCTAAGCGAGTAAATCCTTCATCAACCTTGCGTAGATGTATGTTCCTTGAGCTGTAAATACAAAAGTCATCTATGAAAACCCTTATGGACTTACCAAAGTAAGGTTGGAAAACCATATTCATGAATCGTTGAAAGGTTGCTGGGGCATTTGTGAGACCAAAGGGCATGACCCGAAAGGCAAAACAGCCCCATGGTGTGATGAAAGTGGTCTTCTTTTGATCCTCCTCTGCAATGCGAATCTGGAAGTAGCCAGAGTAGCCATCACACACCGTATACCGCTCATGTCCCGCTACTTCATTCAAGATTTCATCCTGAAATGGGAGAGGGAAGTGGTCCCTCTTTGTTGCAGCATTTAGTGGCTTGTAATCTATGCATACTCGCCACTTACCATTTTTCTTTGGCCTCACTACTACTGGGGAGACCCATTCTGAATCTTCCACTGGGTATATGAATCCTGCATTCAAGAGTCTCTTCACCTCCATCAACAGTGCATCCTGTTGCACAACTCCCAGTCTTCTCAATCTTTGTACTATAGGTTTGCTTCCTTCTTTGAGTTGGATGTGATGCTTCACTGCAGTGACACCTGTAATGTGAGTATAATCAGAAATAAACAATGATGCATGCTTCTTGAGAACATTCACATAACCCTCCCTTTCTTCATCCTTTATATCCTTGGATATCATCTTCTCTAGGCTAGCATCCCACACATCTTCTCCTTGGATTCTTGGGTTGTCTTCTGATAAGGTAGGTTCCTTTAATGTGACGCCCATAACTTCGAGAGTGCTATCACTCTCTCCACTTGAACTCTCTTCCTCTTCTACTGATGAGGAACATCCACTTGAGCTCCACTCATCCGCAGACGTTTCTAGTTCAAGGTTCTCTTGACGCCCACTCTTCAAGTTGTAAACCACCTTTTGATTGTGGCCACCCACCTTACGTGGCCTCAACTCCAGATCTCCTGTTGCCCAATCTTGCCTAGCTCCGATGCCCATAAGCCAAGGTCTCCCTAGGATGAGGGGATATCCTTCCCCCTTTACTGGCATCACATAAACATCCACTGGTGCAGTGATTCCAAAAACAGAAACTCTCAAAGCTTTCACTACACCCACACATGTGACTGCATCATTGTTGGCCATCTTTGCCCTGAAGGTTGAGGATTCCATTACTTCTAAACCTAATTGATGCATAAGTTTTTCTGTCATGACACAAACCTCTGCTCCACTATCAATGTATGTTTTTCGAATCCGTTGACCTTTAATTTGAGCCTCCACTATAGGCACTATATCTTTGAGTCCATATGCCTTGATTGCACTAACCATTTTACCTTGCCTTGCCCTTGTGCTTACCATTTTTGACCATTGTCGTCGTAGCTTTGGAGAGGCATGAAGTAGTTGTGGCCAAGTAATTTTTGGCCCTTGAGAGCTCACGTCTGCTACCAGATCATAAGGTTGTGTCCGAGAACCCAAAGGGAAGTCAGAGATATCAGTTTTAGACCTAGTTTGAGTCTTTCTCTTCTTCCCTTCATCTCCAGGTGCCCGTGATGTACTTGCCTCATTGGTTGCTTCCTTACTTGCCTCAGTCTGGACACGTACCCGCTTGATAGGCATGGTCTCTACTACATCTACCTTCATCTTACCTCTTGCTATTTCTTCTTGGAGCCTTCTATCCCTGACCACCTCCTCTATTTTTATGACATTAACATTTGGTTGAACAACAGGGGTTTCAACTTGAACATAAGGTGGTTGTAAAATTGCAGGTCGTGACTGCTCTTGCTCTTGAGTCCTAGCACGAGGAGGGCTTACTTGTTGTCGAGGACCTCTGGCAGGGTGATCATATCTTCTAGGGTGAGGACAATTGTACATGCCATGTCCATTTTCTCCACAGTTGTAACACAACATCTCCCTTGCTTGTCGCCGCATTTGTGGTCGATTCCCACCATTCCCCTCGATAGGTCTTCTTGCACCTTGCACAAGATTCACTCTCAAACCCTCTAGTTGATTAGTAAGATTGTTTATTTGTTGGATCATGTCTTCTTGACCTCTAACAAGGCCTGGTGCATTAGATACATTTGGGGAAACTTGAGAGGCCTCCATAGTTATGATGTTGTTTCCCAAACCTGTTTGGCTAGCTTGGGCTTGGTACAGAATCTTTCGATTCTTTTCTCTAGTGATTCTCAAAGCATCTTCAAAAGTGTTTGGAAATTTCACCTTTACCTTCTCCCTAAGCAAGGGATACAAACCTGAAATAAATCTACTTTTGAAGGCAGTTCGGAGCTCTCTCTCCAGGGTTTAGTGAGTCTGACCACTACCCCCAAAGCTTCAAAAACCCTTCCTCATAAGTTGCATAACCATAAGGATCACTTTGATGGAGGGCCAAAAGCCGTTGCCATAACTCTTCAGCTGAGTTAGTTTGTTGAAATCTCTGCAAGAAAGCTGCCTTCAATCCTTCCCATTCAGCTCTTTGGGCCGGATTTAGAGTTTGGAACCACATTCTAGCTTCTTCCTTGAGCACCAAAGGAAAAGCCCTCAACTTTAATGCTTCATCATCCCTCCCAGAGACAAGGAAGGCCATCTCAAGGTTGTCCAAAAAATCCAATGCATTTTCTCCATTGCGCCCAAAGAAGCTTGGAAATGCCATGTTGCCTTAGTAGAGTACAAAGATGAACACGTCTAGACTTAAGTTGTATTTTATGAGGGGAAGGATGAATGGATTTACAGATGCATTGATTTCAGCAAGACGTCTAGGCCCCAATATGCTTCTAATAAAGCCTTGGAATCTAAGCTTTGTGCTAGCTACAATATGCACAGTTTGCATAGCAAGTGGACGGATAGGTCCATACAACTCGTTGTGATTCATGAGAAACTATTATAATAGGATAAAGACATGTACATTGAAGGATGCATTGTAGTCTAGCATTGGGAAGATTATAGGTTCTGGTGATACAAGAATCTCCCTTAATCTTTCAGCTCCAAAGTACATGACAAGACGCTGTTGGAAGAAAATCTTCCTACTGATACATACATTAACTTGGATGTTTTGTACAGAGTGGAAGGTGTAGAAATTCGGGCCATTATTATTATTCATGAGTAGAAACTACTTAAGGGAGTAGAGGGAATGCACTTTCTTGAATTATGAAGGATTTTTCCCAGAATGTTTCTTTTTGGATCCCACCAACTTTGCTATACGGAGAATTTGCTCACCAGTGATTGTTCTTGCCTTAGTGTGTCCATCCTCGGCGACATATATTTCATAAGGTGTGATGGCCACCTTTTCAACCACACCCAACCTTCGAGCTAACAACAGTTGAAGGTAGTCTTCATACTTTGCACTTCTACAAAACTCCACACCGTTCATGCATAATTGTCCTCCTTTGATGTGGATTAGGCCAGAGAGAGAGAGGGATTTGATGATTTGGAGACGAGGACCTTCCGGAAGAGCCTTTACTTTGTTTGCAAAACACTCACCACAATTATGAGAACCTAGCAATTGATGGCAACATGATTTTTTCCATTGTGAGAGAATGGAATTTCTAAGGTGAACACCTTTTACCCGCATACGTGCCGTCATCCGATAGGCATACTTCCTTTCTTGGGCTTCCTTGGGAGACCATTGTAGGAGTCGTGGACTTCGATCAGCTTCAAAAAGAGTTGGTGAAGGCGTTGGAGAAGAGCCACTTGGAGTACTTGTTTTAGAGGATGCACCACCATGTGTTGTATCGTCCCGCATGGATGAGAATGTCCTCAGCGGGGGCACCAATTTATGACGAAGGAAATTCGGTATGGCAGCCTCTATACTATGCCAAACTCCCTTCTGCCACAAAGTGAATGAGATAAGGGCACCACCTAGTCATGGAAGAGCGGACTAGGACGCTATGCAAGAGGGAGAGGAGATTGTAAGGGAGAAGAGATGAAAACTAAGAGAGGAAGAGAGAGAGAGAGTGAGTGAGAATGAGAGAACTACGAAAAAATAGATGAATCAATAAACTTAAGAGATGGAGAACCCTCGGGACATAACCAATATACACAATATGGACACCAATATCCTGGGCTTATTACATTGTAGAGCATACATAAGCTATAGTAAGAGAAGGAATTCCATAAGCTCATGAAGGAGAATGGGGAAGGCTCAATAGGGCTGAAGGAGGCCTCTTTGCTCTCTCTCCTCTTACAAATTACAAAGGAGAAGGCCTCTTTATATAGGCCTTGAGGGTGTTTAGGGAGGAGGTTAAGATGTAATAGGAATTAACACCACCAAAGCTGCATTAAGGCGGTTCCACCAATATGAAAGCTCCATCTAGATGTTTTGTTGACCAATTTGTACTTAATCAAGCTCCATCATAGGTGAGTTGTCTCCATTCTCCCCCCCATAGCTTGAGTCCAAGAGCTCTCCTATAAAAAAATATAGAGAATCTTCATAAAATAAGATCATATCTAGCAATAATAGAGAGAGAGTAATGAGAGTTCATACATTACTACTACAACTAAGGATGATTTGAGGGTGATTTAGGAGGGGAATTCTAATGGTTTATTAGCTTGAGAGAGAGGATAAGAGAGGGGAGAGGGTTGGGGGTCTAATGAATGATGTTTTATGGAAGTGTTATGTGTGGGGAAGAAAGTATGGATGTGTATTAAATTGGGAGGTGGTCTCCACTGCAGTTGGAAAAAGTTCGCATCCACCATTTTGGCCATATCTCCCGACTCGTAGCTCCAAAAAATTATAAAAAAATACCAACCGAAACTTCAGCTCACGCGCTACAACTTTCATGTTGAAAAGTTTTTTTGGATCAGAGTGGAAGTATTTTTAAAAAATCTTACAAAATCATGTGCCTGATTTTTCTTCCACTAATGCTTCCAAGAAGGGTCCCATTTGGTTGAATTGTCATAAGGCTCCAAAGTCATGACATTATGAGCCTCACATGCCCTTTGGATGGATCCAAATCCATTTCATATCTTTCCTTTTCACATTATACATTTTCCCTTCACCTTCCTCCATTGATCTTTACTCTTCACCCCCCCTTGGTAAACCGGTCCATGAAATATTTTCATCCAGTGATTTCTTGGATTTCCCAAGAGGTTGTGCCCACCCTCTTCTTTATTTCAAAGCTCCAAATGTACAAAAAATCAACAAAATGTTAGACAAATATTTTTTGTGATTTTCTCGGATCACTATATATAGCTGTTAGAAATCAGGATCACCGTCAGTGTGTCTTTATCTATGACCGACATCTATGACATCTAGTGTGTGCAGCTGTCTACATGTGACTACATTAAATAAGTCGGGTTAGTAGTCAGTTAGTGACCTGACTAGAGTTAGTCTTTCTAGTCTACACTTACACTAGGTCACTTTATCTTTGTATTGTGTGTGCTTTTCAGTTTAGTGAGTGTGGAACATGAAGAAAGGACTTTGAGAGCCTAAAGGCTCATGGATATGGTGTTTCCCTGTCTCTCTCTCCTCTTTGAACATGGTATCAGAGCTTTGCCAGGTTGAGCTCTCTGGAGCAGGAGTGAGTCAAGAAGACATGAAGAAGCTGAAGAACAAGGTTTTTTGAAAACAAAACAGGCTGCCATTACTCTATCAAGGTATGCATTTGCTCATTTTGGACTCCATGCTTTATCACAGTGGTTGAGGCCTTTTTGGGAGCCTTGGTGGGCATCTTTGAGCATATGTAAGTGATCATTGAGCCTCATGATGAGGAGGACCAGCTATCAACCAGATCTAGAAATCAGCGTGAACTGCACCTGTTGAGCTGGGTGGACCGCAACTTGTCAAACTTCAATGGGGCACTTGGACAAGACTCATAGGGCATGTATGCTCACTCTTGAAGGTTTCTGAAGTGTACAAGAGGTAAATGTTTATGTGGGAGCTCTGTTATGAGCTAGAGTAACAGACACAGATCTGTAATCAACTCTGAACTACTGTAAACATGAATGGACAGCATGCATTCAGTCATTATTGACATACAGGAGCCTTGTACTACACTCAGAAGGCATCTTTGGAGCACAAGAATGTATCAAAGCATGTATACATTGGATCAAATGTCTTGGAGATGAGATTTCTTGCTCAAAATACTCAGATTTGAAAATCATTGACAGGCTGAAAACTGTCATACACAGTCAATGACAAGCATTGTGTATTACTGAAGCAATACAAGTCATCTTGGGGGTTCCATCATCTATATGAACTGACCTATACATGCTGAATGTATGGAGGATTGAAACAAGCAATGAGCATCATTGAAAACTGAATTTTGAAGTTGAAGTAAATGCAGTCACACTGTCTTGGTTAATTACAAATAGTTCATGAAGTTTATGCCATTGGTCAATGAAGATAGGTTGTCTATGCCTACTCAGATGCTCATGTATTGAACTTGCCACTACAAAGTAAATGTATGACATGGTCGGAAGACATTTTGGAGCTGCCTGGAGCTTGTTATGCTGAATTTTGGTTGACTACAACCTGCAACTAAATTTGTTGACACTTGTATGTACTGGTTATGCACTGTTCTGTGCCTCTATGCTCATGTCTTGACTGCCAAATGTACTAGCAGCTATCTGGAAGGTTTTGGAACATGTGTAACATGATTTCCACTCAGTTTTGGACTTGAAATTGCTGCTGGTTACTCACAGTTTACAGTTTTCAGACTGCATGTATGTACCCTGGCAGTGAGGTTGCAGAAGCTTAAGCTGAAGCAAACACATAGCTTATGTATTGACAGTTATACCTACAGTTGAGACCACTTGTTTGTGGGTGGTTTTGGGGTGTTAGTGGGCTGAAATACCCTATTTTTTTCCCTAAAATTTAGTGCAAAAAACTGTCATAAACTGTTACGGAATGAACTTGGTCAGTCATACTTATTGGTCTGCACAGAGTAGACAGTCTATTGCATCATTGCTAATGCACATGGGAGTGACAATATCACTCAGATAGTTGGAGAGAAGTTGGACAACAAGAACTTTGCATTATGGAAATTTAGAATGAAAAACTTTCTGGTTGGCAGAGGTTATTGGGATCTATGTACAGGAGATGAGGCTGCTCCTGAGTTGCCTGCACACAATCCAACAAATGAACAGAAAAGAGCTTACAGGCTATGGAATGAAAGAGCATGCAAGGTGCTGCATTGGTTTTCTTTATGTATTTCTGATGCTATGGTAATTCAAATCACTGGATGTGAGACTCCGAAGGATGCTTGGGACATACTGATGAAAAATTATGGTACCATGACACATGCAAGGAAGATCCAGTTGAAACAGTAGTTCAACAACATGTCTAGGAATGGCAAGAGCATCCAGGTGTATACCACGGAGATTAAGACCATAGCTAATCAACTTGCTACCATTGGCTCAAGTGTATCAGAAGATGATATGATTGTTGTTGCCTTGAATGGCTTAGGCAAAGAGTACAAAGTTGCCTTGTTGCTGCATGAGGAATTCAAACTTGGTTTGAATACAGGTTCCAATGCATCTCAGAGTAGAGACACTGTGTTATACTCTAGCCAACGTGGTAGAGGATCTAGAGGTTGTGGTTCATTTCGAGGTCGTGGTGACACTCGTAATGCTTATGGACAGCAGCAGCAACAGAGTAATTGGTATGGTGCAAATATACAAAGCCAATGTGGATTTGGCGGGTTTAGAGGCAGAGGGAGATCACCCCGAGGTAGAGGTGGTGGATCTGGTTCATGGCAGTCATCTGATTAGTCCAACATGGACAAGGATTGCCATTATTGTGGCCGGTATGGGCATATTTGTAACGTGTCCCCTAGTATCATCCAGGACACGTCTTAGCAGTCCATCGGAAAGGATGTCTAGAAAGCTCCGCCCGGCACTCCCATGGAATGTTACGGGTTTTGCGATCTAGTTCTTCCCGCGTCTGCCACGTAGCGGAAGTATCCTGGCCGTTCCCACTTAGGATCAACCGAAATTAGGGTTTTCCTAATGGGTCATTAGCTAACAGCAACTAGCGTCAGACCCGAGCGAACTACTTTACGTAGAAACGCCAGGTTCGAAGCGGATTCACGCTGCACTTGGTTCAAGGAGAATGGGAAACGAGAGGGATGCAAAGCTCAACCTCTCTGCCATAAGGCATAGTCCCATTCCGTTCCCCTAAAACAGCATAAATCGGGTAAGACGTAACTCTAGGTCATCGTTCTCGTTATTCTTTTTGATGATGATGATCATTCCGCTGTTCTTCGAGATTTTTGAGAAAAGTTCCCAGCTAACCGGGACCACCCAACCCTAGGACGAACCCATGGCCCATCCTCCGCACTTTCCTCGGTTTGTTTTAGTTATGTAATTATCTAACACATTAATTTGACATATAACAATCAGCTTCTTTAATTAATCTTGTTAAGCACTGGTTCCTTCACGTAATCTTATCACGTGACATATAAAAACAACATCAAGCAAGTTCTTTTAACATCTCATCATTTTAACTTTGAAATACAAGAAGTTCCGCCCGTAGGCTTGTCCATAATCTGCCCAAAGGCTAACCAATAATCTCCAGGGATCACTATTCCAAGCTTCCGCCCGCCGTCAACTAGTATGCGGGCTTCGAGATCCAATCCCGAGTCACGTTAGCCTCTTGTGCAGGACCTGGAAGGCGAGGGATTTATGGCCAGAGCCCCCCCTGGCACCCAAGCGTCCTCCTACTCCAAGTAGAGCTTAACGGAAAGACCTCTCGTGGTGGGTTCGGTCCACGTTCCCGGCGCGGTCAACAACCCCCTTGGTTAGGGTTAGGCAGGCAGTCGGGGGTAACTGAAGCTGCCTCTCCCTTCAGGCCTTTAACCTAAAGTATAGGTACTTTTTAATTTGTAATTCATAATTCAAAGAGAGCCCAAAAATCTCTAGCAAGCACAAACATTTCCATTAATCAACCCAGTTGTATGGCAAACTGCTAAGGAAGTGTTCTTTCCTTTTTGAGTGTATCAGCAGTCGTTCTCAAGGTGTCTTGTAACTTGGCAAGATCCCTAATATTCCGGTGTAGGGCATACCCAACTTGGTTAACCCTAAGGTACCTTAGATATGCTAGTTTCTATTTTACAACTTTCCTTATTTAGAAGGATATCCAAAACTACGTCTTTTTGCAAGATAACTTGCGTAAGGATCTGCCGTCCTTGATGAGGGTTTTTTCCCTTTTCTCCTTGTGAATCAATCACAAAATGATTTCATACATGTTGCGCAAGTCCTGCGATGGAATAATCTGTTTAGATTCTTTAAGCTGACGTATGTCAGGCCTAGGGTTTCTTCATTTAGGGACAAACCCTAGTTTCTTATCTTTATGAAATTATTGTCCTTACGGTAAGGAAAGTAGTCAAGTGTTTAGGGTATGAATGTTTCTATGTTTAGATTGGTTCGGTTAGCTTTTGGAAGGTAATCTTACTCGTCTTGTCACGGTTTTACTATCCTTGTGACAATTAACTTTCCCAATCAATACAGTTTAATTTGGCATATAGCATAATGCCAAGATGATACAAAGAGCGACAATACTCCTTGGGACAAAAAGGCCTAGCTGAGAAATTGGTGTATACACACTTTATTAGTCCCAAGACCTCAAATAGTAATGGAAAAGTGTTAATAGAGTGTCATCCAACAATTCCCCATTACATTTTCTTTCCAAGTGAGTTCGTATATCTAATTTTTATACTTGTTAATTCCTAACATTTAACTTCCATTTTCTTTAAAGATGAACTCATGCCAAATAACAACAGTTGCCTTGCTAGGATGTGCAACTAGCAAAGATAACTCCCTAGTAATTTGAGCATCGAAAGAAACCTTTCATGAATTTAGCCATTTTACCATGGTTCGTTGCGAAAGGAATAAGACTAATGGTGCAAGATATAATTTTTACACTTTAGGAATATATTACTATAGTAAATGGTTAATCTTGCCTATAATTTTATAATGCTTGATGCAATTTGAAGAAAGCTAATTTGTATACATTGTCATTCATAAGCTAACTCCTTCGTTAAAAATAAGTCGAACAAATATATCTATCCTTAACAATTTTTTATTTGCATGATTGACTTAAAACCGAATTAACACCAAGAAGAAAAACCTGGCTTTGAGGTGAGATATCCACATGGATACTAGGAGATGACCCTCCCGCAGCTACACCTTGGACTTTCTTCGGCGGCATCGTAGTTCAAATGTGAGATAGTCTTTTTTCCTTTTTCTTCTTGGAATTCTGCCGTCTTCTCTTTTCTTTTACCTTTTTCCCACTCTTCCTCCTTTACTCCCTCTTTTCACTCCCTATACTTCCCTCCCTATCTTTTATCTCACGGCTATTTCTCCTTTACGGAATACCATACGAGACCATCATGATGAATTGGATTTTTAGGACATGGGAGTGTGTGGACACTGACTTGTTTGATAAAACTAAGATCACAAAGCTCAACTAAGGGAGCACTTGCACAAAAAGATCTAAAAAGTGAGTGAAGGAATTAATGCAAGACAATGGAGCTTCGCAAGGTAGCCTAATGACAAAGTAGGCCTATGGGTGTGACTTGAATAGTCTAAAGAGCTATGAGGGAGGGGAAAAAGGGCAAGGGCTTAGGAGGGATTTAAAAAAAAATTCGGAGGGGAAAAAACAAGGCCTTAGGGGGAATTATACCTGGGAGGGGGGGGGGGGGAAACAAGGCCTTAAGGGGGATTTAAAGCCCGGGAGGGGGGGGGGGGGGGGAAACATTGCCTTAAAGGGGATTTAAAGCCCCGGGAGGGGGGGGGGGGGGAAACAAGGCCTTAAGGGGGATTTAAAGCCCCGGGGGGGGGGGGGGGGAACAAGGCCTTAAGGGGGATTTAAAGCCCCGGGAGGGGGGGGAAACAAGGCCTTAGAGGGGAAATTAAAAACCCAGGAGGGGGGTAATAAGGGCTTAGGGGGGATTAGTGGGAAGGGGGCTTAAGGAAGCCCCCTTAGAAGCTTCTTTAAAGAAGCTTCTAAGAAGCTTCGTGGGAGAGGGACGATGGTATGGCGGCGGCTGTCAACGCCACAGGCGATGGCGTCCCCTAGTCCGGCGGCTAATGGCTTCCCCAGCGGCACCTTCTCCAGTGCGGTAACGTCTGCGGCTTCCTCCCTCACTCTTCATGCAGCACGGCAGCACCTACCTCCCTGTACAGCGGCCCCCTCCCCTCATTTAAATAGTGGAGGGAGGGGGATCTTGTCTTCTTGCGTGTCGATACGCATGTCCTCCCTCCCTCCACAGGCTCCACCAAGGAGCCTAGTATCTCCTTCTATTCCCCTCCCCCTCCAGCTCGACAGTCGGCTGGAGGGATAAGGGGGGAATGATAATAAAAAAAATTCTATTTAACTAATTAATTCTTACTAACGCTGGATATTACATTCTCTCCCCCTTGGAGGAATCGAGATGTCCTCATCTCGAGATAAACTGGGGATATTGATGGTTGAGAGAGCTTTCATCTATCCAAGTGGCATCCTCTTCGGGATAATCTTTCCATTGGACAAGACATTCTTTCAAGGTTCTAGATCTTAACTGTCTTTCCCTAACATCTAAGATCCTTTCTGGCCTTAGTTCAAGGACTCCTTGACTAGGCATTACAATTTGTTGGTCATCGAGTACATGATTAGGATTGGGTACATATTTTTTCAATAGGTTGATATGGAATACATTGTGAACCTTTAGGTTCTCAGGGAGTTGCAATTTATAAGCATTGGGTCCTAGGCATTTGAGGATCTTATACAGCCCACAATACCTTGGACTTAGCTTCTTGCATTCTCCTAGGGATAGAGAACTCATTTTAGGGCGTACCCGAATGAATACCATGTCTCCTTCTTCGAAGACTCTTTCTTGACGTTTCAAATCTGCATATGCCTTTTGTCTATCCTTGGCCGCCTATATGTCTTGTCTTATTGACCTTATTTGATCATCCATGTCCTCCAACATTTGTCTTGAAGCTTCAACTCTTAGGGTTGGATCAGAAAAGTTTAGGGGACTTCGACAATCATGACCATACAATGCCTGGAAAGGGGTCATTTGAATGCTCTGCTGGTAAGAAGCATTGTAGGCAAATTCAACTAATGGCAAGTATTGAATCCACCTCTTCGGCTCTCGACAGCAGTGTGCCCTAAGCATATCCTCAATGATTTGATTCACTCGCTCTATTTGTCCATCCGTTTGGGGATGGTAGGTGGTGCTAAAACAGAGTTGAGTCCCAATAGCTTCAAAGATAGCTCTCCAGAAGTGTGATGTGAAGAGAGAATCTCGATCACTAATGATTCTTTTAGGTAACCCATGTAGCTTGAATATCTCCTTGATAAACAATCTTGCAATGTCGGAGGCTTTATAGTTTGTTTTTACTGGAATCAGGTGTGCAACCTTGGTAAGCATGTCAACCACCACCATAATGGAATTGTATCCTCCTTGGATTTGGGGTAAGCCCACAACAAAATCCATACTGATGAATTCCCATTTCATTTGGGTAATGTCAAGCGGTTGCAGTTTCCCTGGCATCATGACATGTTCGGCCTTGATACGTTGGCAAGACAAACATTTAGTGACATATTTGAGAACGTCACCTTTGAGCCTCTCCCAATGGTAGCTCTTCCTTACTGCATTAAGAGTTTTTGCATAGCCAGGATGTCCTGCGAAAGGAGAATCATGAGCTTCCCATAATATCTTCTGCTTAAGTGACTGGCTTGCTGGTATACACAGCCTTGTTCTGTAGTAGATAAGTCCATTATCAATGGAAAATTCCTGATACTTAGCTTGCAATTTTTGATTCTGCTCCTTGGTAAATATTTCCTTTATCATTGTTTGGTAGGTCAAATCATGGCATGCTTCCTCTCTAGCTAGTTCAAGTATAGGGTTGTTTGGCATAGATACCTTTGTAGCCAGAGATCTAGCCGTTGATGGATTCTGCAAGATTAGGGAATTTAGGAATGCCTCGATTGAGTGCATCGGCAACTACATTCTCTTTCCCTGGTCGGTACTTGATTTCAAAATCATATTCCTCCAATACTTCAATCCACCGACGTTGCCTCATGTTGAGCTCATTCTGGGTAAAAATCCATTTGAGACTCTTATGATCGATTACTAGAGTAAACTTGTTACCCAACAGGTAGTGTCTCCAAAGCTTTAGAGCATGGATGACAGCTAATAATTCCAGATCATGCGTGGCATAATTCTTTTCATGACTCTTCAATTTCCTTGAAGAGTATGCTACTGGATGACCTTCCTGCATAAGTACACACCCCAAGGCAAGAATGCTGGCATCAGTTACTACCTCGAACTCCTTATTGAGGTCAGGAAGTTTTAGAATAGGTGCTGATACCAAACTTTTCTTCAATTTGTCGAAGCTATTTTGTTCGGGAGTTGACCATGTAATAGAAGTCTGCTTTTTTAGTAAGTCTGTAAGAGGTGCTGCAATCAAAGCATAGTTTTTGATAAAGACCCTATACCATCCTGTCAAGCCAAGAAAGCTACGTATTTCTTTGATGGATACTGGTATTGGCCATTCAAGCACATCTTTGACTTTGGCTGGGTATACTGATATTCCTTCTGATGATACTATGAATCCCAGATATTCAATCTGACGCTTGAAGAATGCACACTTCTTCATTTTTGCATACAGCTTATGGGACCTCATTGTCTCAAGGACAATCCGAAGTTGAGGTTCATGATCTTCTTCCTGTTTAGAATAGTCTAAAGTGTCATCGAAGAAGACAAGCACGAAATCATCAAGATATGGTCTAAAAATATTATGCATTAATCTATTGAAGGTGGCAGGTGCATTTGTAAGCCCGAATGACATAACCAAGAACTCAAAGTGCCCATATCTTGTATTGAAGGCCGTCTTTGGAATATCTTCTTCCTTGATCCTTATCTGATAATAACCTGACCTGAGATCAATCTTGGAGAAGATCTTTGCACCTTGAAGACGATTGAGAAGCTCATCGATTCTAGGAATAGGATACTTGTTCTTGACTGTTGATTGATTCAACCCTCGGTAATCAATACATAGTCAAAGTGTCCCATCTTTCTTTTTCTGGAATAGTACTGGAGCTCCCCACGGTGAGTTGCTAGGCCGGATGTAACCCTGATCCAACAGTTACTTGAGTTGTTCCTTCAACTCAATTGCTTTAGGTATGGACATTCTATAAGGCCTCTTTGCAATTGGTGCAGCTCCAGGCACTAGCCTAATTTCATGATCTACTTCTCTTGGAGGCAGAAGTTCAATCAATTCCTCAGGGAATACGTCAGCGTATTCCTTTAGCCAAGAAGGTCCTTCATGAGACTCTTGCTTTTGATCTAACTTGTTGAGTTTGATCAGGTAAATGGGTAATCCTTTTCTGACTCCTTTTATGATCCGAGAGACTTTGGCTAATTGGATTCTTGGCACTCCTGCCTCACCTTGAGTTGTGACAAACTCCCTTTCAGAGTTTCGAAAGGAAACTTGACCCTTTCCACAGTGGATGTGGGCGTCATTAGGCTTAAGCCAATCCATCCCGAGTAGACACTCATGGATACCTAAATTCATGACTCTGAATTTGACTGAGGTTTTCTTTCCTCCTAGAAAGAATTCCTCCTTAGCAGTTTGCCTGGTACAAGTTACCTCACGACCGTTTGCCAATTCCACAAGGAGGGTAGGTGCTTCTACTGTGGCTATTCCTAATCTTTTTGCACATGCTGGTGAGATAAAGGAATGTGTACTGCCACAATCAATCAAGGTTTTGAAACCTTTACCTTGATAGTCCGACGGTGTTTGAATCACCGAGAACTGGTGATTCGACCCTTTCTTGTGTAAAGCGGCATGGACTGTCGCTCTTTCGAATTCTGCTTCCATAGTCGGATCTTCCTTTTCTTCTTCTTCGCATCTTTGCCTATTGGCAATGCAGGCAGTTCTTCCTCTTCCACGGGTGGCGGCTCCTTGACCGCGGCCTGCACCTTGGAAAGGCGTTTGACGATGTCCCCCGCTGAGCTTGGGACATTGCCTCTTGAAGTGACCGAGTTCGTTGCAGTGGAAACATCGGAGGTTTCGGCCATTACTTTGAGTAGGAACAAATTTGTTGACATTATTTGTCCTTGCTTTCTTCCTTTGTCCCTGATTGTGACCTTGAACTCTCTTCACTTGAGGTCTGAATACTCCTCTGTTCGGGTCACTATAGGACCAAGTTTTGTTACCCCTTGGTCTAGCTTGCACCTCCTGAATTATAGGCGCCGCTCGAATGAGTGCATCCTGCAGATCTGATGGACGCATAGATTCGAGACGGGTATTTACGGGTGGATTTAAGCCTGCGCAAAATTTGGACACCTGCTGTGTCATGTCCATCTGTGGTGCATACTTTAAAAGTGAGACGAATTTAGAGTAATATGCGTCAAGGGTGAGTCCTAGCTGTTTTAGCTCGTAGAACTCATTCATTTTCTGAGTACGATATGCAGGTGGCAAATATCTCCCCTACACGGCTTTCTTTAACTTCTCCCAGGTAATGGACCCCTCTGAAGTCCCTTGATCCCTGCACCATTGTTTCCACCAACGTCTGGCTTCGCCGGTGAGTTTTGACTTGGCGAGCATGGCCTGATTGGTAGGTGCAGTACCAGCTGCTTCAAAGTAATCCTCCATTGATTCAATCCAAATTTCAGCATCAGACTGGACGAATCTGCCTCTCCCGTCAAACTCGGGTGGCTTTATCTGCTTGAGGAGGAACTTCTTCTCCTGGGTCACAGCAGTACTTGATGTAGGGGGCGAATTTGGAGCTTGTACCTGGGGTTGTGCCTGGATAAAAGTTTTCTTAACGTTATTATATGATAATTGATGTTAGCTTATCTTTAGTTCAGCTATCTCGTAAATAATGAAGCTAATTAACTTTTTAACAACTCTGATGCACAGCCAGATATTGATAAAAGAAGTCTTTATTTTATATTTACATGGGCGTAGCCTTATACAACATCTCGTGTGATGATAATCCAATCATTACATTCAGTTTGGGGAGAACAACGTTGTATTGCATTTGTCTACAGGAACTGTGTAGTAGTAGGGCTTTGGGTCATGGATCTTTAGGAATCGATAATTCATTGGAAGTTCAGGATACCCTTTTCGTTGGAATCCATACTTCTCATGGTGGCCCAACACTTTAATCCTGTCGGCTGGGATTACACGGGTTACTTCCTCATATACATATGAGTTCATTTCAACCCTCCAACCTTGAATATGTAAAGTCGAATTTACGTGAGCTTCCACAAAAATGAACAGCTTCACGACTTTCAAGTCTTCCACCCACTTGATCCTCTTTAGGTTGGTCTGTAGATAAGCAAACCGGTGGGCAGCTATGTAGTAGATTCCTGAAGTCCCTGTCCATCTTCGTTCGATGTATAAAGGTGATGGATTATAAATCTGCTCCAGGATGTTCATCATCCCAATTCTTTGTCTATAAAGCGGAGAATGCATTGCAGTCATAAACATGACCCGAAATACCAAAAACTTGTTCCACGCTTCATAGTTCTGCAAGACAGCATTGAAGATGAGGAAATGTTTGGACAACAACAATTTCTTTACTTCATTTTATTGAGATCTCATAAAAACAATTCTGTTGTTGGTCGGCTCTGATACCAACTGTAACGCGTCCCCTAGTATCATCCAGGACACGTCTTAGCAGTCCATCGGAAAGGATGTCTAGAAAGCTCCACCCGACACTCCCATGGAATATTACGGGTTTTGCGATCTAGTTCTTCCCGTGTCTGCCACGTAGCGGAAGTATCCTGGCCGTTCCCACTTAGGATCGATCGGAATTAGGGTTTTCCTAATGGGTCATTAGCTAACAGCAACTAGCGTCAGACCCGAGCGAACTATTTTATGCAGAAACGCCAGGTCCGAAGCGGATTCACGCTGCACTTGGTTCAAGGAGAATGGGAAACGAGAGGGATGCAAAGCTCAACCTCTCTGCCATAAGGCATAGTCCCATTCCGTTCCCCTAAAACAACGTAAATCGGGTAAGACGTAACTCTAGGTCATCGTTCTCGTTATTCTTTTTGATGATGATGATCATTCCGTTGTTCTTCGAGATTTTTGAGAAAAGTTCCCGGCTAACCGGGACCACCCAACCCTAGGACGGACCCATGGCCCATCCTCCGCACTTTCCTCGGTTTGTTTTAGTTATGTAATTATCTAACACATTAATTTGACATATAACAATCAGCTTCTTTAATTAATCTTGTTAAGCACTGGTTCCTTCACGTAATCTTATCACGTGACATATAAAAACAACATCAAGCAAGTTCTTTTAACATCTCATCATTTTATCTTTGAAATACAAGAATTTCCGCCCGTAGGCTTGTCCATAATCTGCCCGAAGGCTAACCAGTAATCTCCAGGGATCACTATTCCAAGCTTCCGCCCGTCAACTAGTATGCGGGCCTCGAGATCGAATCCCGAGTCATGTTAGCCTCTTGTGCAGGACTTGGAAGGCGAGGGATTTATGGCCAGAGCCCCCCTTGGCACCCAAGTGTCCTCCTACTCCAAGTAGAGCTTAACGGAAAGACCTCTCGCAGCAGGTTCGGTCCACGTTCCTGGCGCGGTCAACAACCCCCTTGGTTAGGGTTAGGCAGGCAGTCGGGGGTAGCTGAAGCTGCCTCTCCCTTCAAGCCTTTAACCTGAAGTATAGGTACTTTTTTAATTTGTAATTCATAATTCAAACAGAGCCCAAAAATCTCTAGCAAGCACAAACATTTCCATTAATCAACCCAGTTGTATGGCAAACTGCTAAGGAAGTGTTCTTTCCTTTTTGAGTGTATTAGCAGTCGTTCTCAAGGTGTCTTGTAACTTGGCAAGATCCCTTATATTTCGGTGTAGGGCATACCCAACTTGGTTAACCCTAAGGTACCTTAGATATGCTAGTTTCTATTTTACAACTTTCCTTATTTAGAAGGATATCCAAAACTACGTCTTTTTGCAAGATAACTTGCGTAAGGATCTGTCGTCCTTGATGAGGTTTTTTTCCCTTTTCTCGTTGTGAATCAATCACAAAATGATTTCATACATGTTGCGCAAGTCCTGCGATGGAATAATCTATTTAGATTCTTTAAGCTGACGTATGTCAGGCCTAGGGTTTCTTCATTTAGGGACAAACCCTAGTTTCTTATCTTTATGAAATTATTGTCCTTACGGTAAGGAAAGTAGTCAAGTGTTTAGGGTATGAATGTTTCTATGTTTAGATTGGTTCGGTTAGCTTTTGGAAGGTAATCTTACTCGTCTTGTCACGGTTTTACTATCCTTGTGACAATTAACTTTCCCAATCAATACAGTTTAATTTGGCAGATAGCATAATGCCAAGATGATACAAAGAGCGACAATACTCCTTGGGACAAAAAGGCCTAGCTGAGAAATTGGTGTATACACACTTTATTAGTCCCAAGACCTCAAATAGTAATGGAAAAGTGTTAATAGAGTGTCATCTAGCAATTCCCCATTACATTTTCCGTATATCTAATTTTTATACTTGTTAATTCCTAACATTTAACTTCCGTTTTCTTTAAAGATGAACTCATGCCAAATAACAACAGTTGCCTTGCTAGGATGTGCAACTAGCAAAGATAACTCCCTAGTAATTTGAGCATCGAAAGAAACCTTTCATGACTTTAGCCATTTTACCATGGTTCGTTGCGAAAGGAATAAGACTAATGGTGCAAGATATAATTTCTACACTTTAGGAATATATTACTATAGTAAATGGTTAATCTTGCCTATAATTTTATAATGCTTGATGCAATTTGAAGAAAGCTAATTTGTATACATTGTCATTCATAAGCTAACTCCTTTGTTAAAAATAAGTCGAACAAATATATCTATCCTTAACAATTTTTATTTGCATGATTGACTTAAAACCGAATTAACACCAAGAAGAAAAACCTGGCTTTGAGGTGAGATATCCACATGGATACCAGGAGATGACCCTCCCGCAGCTACACCTTGGACTTTCTTCGGCGGCATCGTAGTTCAAATGTGAGATAGTCTTTTTTCCTTTTTCTTCTTGGAATTCTGCCGTCTTCTCTTTTCTTTTACCTTTTTCCCACTCTTCCTCCTTTACTCCCTCTTTTCACTCCCTATACTTCCCTCCCTATCTTTTATTTCACGGCTATTTCTCCTTTACGGAATACCATACGAGACCATGATGATGAATTGGATTTTTAGGACATGGGAGTGTGTGGACACCGACTTGTTTGATAAAACTAAGATCACAAAGCTCAACTAAGGGAGCACTTGCACAAAAAGATCTAAAAAGTGAGTGAAGGAATTAATACAAGAGAATGGAGATTCGCAAGGTAGCCTAATGACAAAGTAGGCCTATGGGTGTGACTTGAATAGTCTAAAGAGCTATGAGGGAGGGGAAAAAGGGCAAGGGCTTAGGAGGGAATATTTAAAAAAAAATCCGGAGGGGGAAAAACAAGGCCTTAGGGGGAATTATACCTGGGAGGGGGGGGGAAACAAGGCCTTAAGGGGGATTTAAAGCCCCGGGAGGGGGGGGGGGGAAACAAGGCCTTAAGGGGGATTTAAAGCTCCGGGGGGGGGGGGGGGGGGGGAACAAGGCCTTAAGGGGGATTTAAAGCCCCGGGAGGGGGGGGAAACAAGGCCTTAGAGGGGAAATTAAAAACCCAGGAGGGGGGGTAATAAGGGCTTAGGGGGGATTAGTGGGAAGGGGGCTTAAGGAAGCCCCCTTAGAAGCTTCTTTAAAGAAGCTTCTAAGAAGCTTCGTGGGAGAGGGACGATGGTATGGCGGCGGCTGTCAACGCCACAGGCGATGGCGTACCCTAGTCCGGCGGCTAATGGCTTCCCCAGCGGCACCTTCTCCAGTGCGGTAACGTCTGCGGCTTCCTCCCTCACTCTTCATGCAGCACGGCAGCACCTACCTCCCTGTACAGCGGCCCCCTCCCCTCGTTTAAATAGTGGAGGGAGGGGGATCTTGTCTTCTTGCGTGTCGATATGCATGTCCTCCCTCCCTCCACAGGCTCCACCAAGGAGCCTAGTATCTCCTACTATTCCCCTCCCCCTCCAGCTCGACAATCGGCTGGAGGGATAAGGGGGGAATGATAATAATTAAAAAAATTCTATTTAACTAATTCATTCTTACTAACGCTGGATATTACAATATTGCAAAGGATTGTTACAAGAAGCAGGGAGATATGAAGGCAAAGGGCTGACAGCATGGGCACTATGCATCTTCCAGTGGTGCTCATGATGAGCCAGTTGATAGACTGTTTGCCATACAGCATGTATCTAAAAATGCATCGAGACATGATAGAGATGACAGATGGTACATTGACTCTGGAGCGTCAAACCACATGACACCACATGGAGAGTGGTTTGATGAGATGGTTGCAGGTACACATGGTCATGTATGTACTGGGGATGACACCCAACATGACATAAAGCAGAAAGGGATTGTTCCTCTTATGATGCCTGATGGCAAGAAGAAAGGCCTACATGATGTGTTACATGTACCGACCATAACAAAGAATCTGTTGTCTGTGGGTCAAATGGCAAAACAGAATTTGCAAGTGAGGTTTAACAAAGATGGGTGTTTCATTGAGGAGTATGGAAATGGCTACAAGTTAATTGACAAGGGCAGAAGGGATGACAGGATGTTTACATTGGATGCGACCATTTCGGGACTTAAGGCAGCCATGTTTGCTCATGATGAGAGTGCCATTCGGCATGTAGAGATTTGGCACAAGCGGATTGGACATGTCAATGTACAAAAGCTGAAATCTATGCAGCAGAAGGAAGTAGTACTTGGATTACCTAAATTCAAGTATAATGATTTTGGTCATGTATGCCCTGCATGTCAGTTTGGGAAGCAGGCACGGTTTCCTTTCATGAGACATGTAAAAAATAGCACTAGGCCTTTACAGTTGGTGCACTCTGATGTCTGGGGTCCTTCACATAATGCTTCTTTTGGAGGTGCACGGTATTATGTCTCATTCATTGATGATTTCAGCAGGTACACTTGGCTTTGTATTTTGAAGCATAAGGATGATGTGTTTGATGCATTCAAAAACTTCAAGAAGCATGCTGAAAATGAATTGGGATGTTACATATCATGCTTGAGATCAGATGGAGGAGGTGAATGTATCTCAAATTCATTTGACATGTATCTTGCTAAATATGAGATCAGAAGACAGCTTACATGTAGTTATACACCGCAGCAAAACGGTGTTGCAGAGAGGAAAAACAGGGTTTTGATGGAGTCAGCTAGAGCTATGCTGAATGAAAAATGTATGCCAAATGGTTATTGGGCTGAAGCAGTGATGACTGCTGTCTATGTGCTGAATCGAACCCCTATAGCAGGGATTCATGAAATCACTCCGTATGAACGGTTGTATGGTCATAAACCTGATATTTCGCACTTGAAGGTATTTGATAGCATTGCATATGTGCATATACCAGATGAGAAGAGGAAGAAATTGGATCCTAAGGCAGTGAAAAGTGTGTTTATAGGATATGCACAGGAACGGAAAGCTTATAAGTGTTATGTACCTTCTTCGCATGAGACACTCATAAGCAGAGATGTGGTATTTGATGAGTTAGCATCCTAGTATGGGAATCCTGTTGCAGTGCCTACTGATGGATCACCCAGTATGAGTCATGCTGAAAATACTCCTGTAGAGAGTACTTCCACGAGTGGTCAGATAGGTGATGTATCATCTACAGTGAGTCCTTGGACAGGACGATTGCGAAGTCACACTACTGCATCCACTGACACGGATATGTCAGTGAGGGGGAGAACAAATAAGGGAAAAGAAAAGGTTTTTGAAGATGTAACAGGTCCACTCACTGCAGGTTATGATTCATCTAGCAGTGACAGCTTAGATAGTGAATTGGGGATTTCGTCTACTATGACGCCAGGTGCTAGGTAGAGCCATTATGTGGCGCCTCATGAGCGGCAAGCTCACAGTGAACCACAGCTCAGGAGATCAGAGAGGGTCAGACGACCTGTTGACAGGTATACTTACACTGGATATTCAGCCCGTCATTATGCTTATATGACGAAAGTAACAGGTTTTAGAGAACCAAGTAAGTTTGATGGGCAGTTGCAAATGAGAATTGGCGTGCTGCTATGGATGAGGAATATTCAGCTTTGGCTGAAAATGGTACATGGGATTTGGTACAGTTGCCTGAGGGCAAAACACCTATTGGATGCAAGTGGGTGTATAAGGTAAAATGTAAATCAGATGGATCATTGGAAAGATATAAGGCCAGGCTGGTTGCAAAAGGGTATGCACAGCAGTATGGTCTTGATTATGAGGAGACTTTCAGCCTTGTAGCAAAGATGGATACAGTGAGAACTGTGATTGCTTTGGCAGCAGCTAGAGGCTGGAAACTATGGCAGATGGACGTAAAGAATGCATTTCTCAATGGAAAATTACAGGAAGAGGTTTACATGGAACAGCCTGAAGGCTATGTACATTGAGAATTTCCAGCACATGTATGTTGGCTGAAAAATGCATTATATGGGCTGAAACAGGCACCCAGAGCATGGAATGCTCGCATCAGTAGTTATTTGCAGCAACATGGTTTCCGATTGGGAGATGCTGATCATAGTCTATTTTTGAAGAAGACAAATAGTGGCTATGTTTTCCTAGTTGTCTATGTTGATGACTTAATCATTACAGGAGATGATGAAAATGGGATTGCTGAAATAAAGACATGTTTACAGGCTGAGTTTAAGGTCAAGGACCTTGGAGAGCTAAAATAGTTTTTGGGGATTGAGGTTGTCTCTACACCTCAAGGCATATGGCTACTACAGAAGCAGTATGCTCATGACATGTTACAGAAATATGGTATGGCTGATTGCAAGCCTATAGATACGCCTTTAGAGCAGAATGTCAAGCTGCAGATTGATGTTGGGATAGAGATTGAGAATGTTACTATGTACAGACAGATGGTAGGCAGCTTGATCTATCTCACGATCACTAGACCTGACTTGATTTATGCTGTGGGGCTGATCAGTCAGTTCATGCAGAAGCCTCGCGAACCACACTTGGATGCAGTCAGGAGAATTCTGAGATATGTAAAGAGTACCATAGATCATGGGCTGTTTTATGCATATTGGAAACCCCTTGACTTGATGGGGTACACTGATGCTGACTAGTCTGGTTGCACGTATGACAGGAGGTCAACCAATGGCTATGCATTTGGATTGAGTAGTAGCATGATCAGTTGGGCAGAGTAAGAAACAGCCCACAGTTGCATTGTCCAGTACGGAAGCAGAGTATCGTGGTGTGGCCTTAGCGGCCTGTGAAGCTAAGTGATTACAGAAGTTGCTGAATGACTTGGGAGTACGCTTGGATAGCAAAGTCAAGCTGTATTGTGATGAGTAGTGTCATGTTAGCAAGCAATCCTATTTATCATGCAAGATCAAAACACATTGAGGTTCACTATCATTTCATCAGGGAAATGGTTTTAGCAGATCAAATTGACTTGGAGCATGTGAAGACTGAAGACCAGGTAGCAGACATCTTTACCAAATCACTTGGTAAAGATAAGTTCATTCACTTTAGATAGCTACTTGGAGTGATGCAGATGATTTGAGTTTTGTTTTGAGCTTGAGGGGGAGTGTTAGAAATCAAGCTCACCGTCAGTGTGTCTTTATCTATGACCGACATCTATGACAGCTAGTGTATGCAGCTGTCTACATGTGACTACATTAAATAAGTCGGGTTAGTAGTCAGTTAGTGACCTGACTAGAGTTAGTGTCTGTCTAGTCTACTCTTACACTAGGTCACTTTATCTTTGTATTGTGTGTGCTTTTCAGTTTAGTGAGTGTGGAACATGAAGAAAGGAATTTGAGAGCCTGAAGGCTCATGGATATGGTGTTTCCTTGTCTCTCTCCTCTTTGAACAATAACTCCAACACCCCCACTCAAACAAAGGTCTCTCTACGGATGAGAAAACCCTTGGGGAGCACAAGGAAAAAACCTGAGCTTCTATATACAAATATATAAACATGATCAAGAAGGATTATTGTGTGCATGTAAAGTGAATCCGTGCATGTAAAGTGAAACTAAATATGTATGTTTAAAGATAACCAAGAGGTCTGAGGTGTATGTGCATATGCGAAGTCTATGGTGCCTACAAGGAGTATGTAGAGTAATTCCCAAAGATTGAAGTTGAGACAACTCCAAGTTTTGAGCACATGAGAGTGAAGTATGATTTCTTTGCTTAGCATATTGTAAAGTGAAACTAAATATGTATGTTTAAAGATAACCAAGAGGTCTGAGGTGTATGTGCATATGCGAAGTCTATGGTGCCTACAAGGAGTATGTAGAATAATTCCCAAAGATTGAAGTTGAGACAACTCCAAGTTTTGAGCATAGGAGAGTGAAGTATGATTTCTTTGATTAGCATATTTGCAGTCATCTGATCACTTGGACGATGTTTAATCATGATCATGCCTCTCTTTACTTCATATCAAATATAATGATTATGCACTAAAATATGTTTAGACTTGTTATGTTGAACATAGTCTTTAGCAAGACTAATAGCACTTTGATTATCATATCAAACTGATGTGTTGGAGAGAGGAGGATAGCCAATATTTGATAGAACTTGTCAAAGCCATACTAACTCTCGAGCTACTAAAGATGCAACTACATATTCAGCCTTTATAGTGGAAACAATAACACAATGTTATTTCTTGCTAGTCCAAGAAACAAGACAACAGTTGATAAAGAAAAAATTTCCACTTGTAGAATGCATGGATAAGTGAGAGCTTGCCCAATTCTCATTTGTATAATCCAAAAGTTTATTTGAATGTAGAGAATCACAGTTTTGTTAGCACCGATTAACCAACCCAAAATCTTTAGTGCCTTTTAAATACTTCAAAACTATTTAGTTGCAGTCCGATGTTTAAGGCATGGAGAACTAAACTGTGGTCCAAGAATATTTGTAACAGAAAGAATGTGAGGGTGAGAATTTAAGCCAAAAAATTGAAGATAACCAACAAGATAAGCATAAGGTTGATGTAATGCTAATTGTCCATCATTTTGCAGAAAGTGACAGTTTTGGGTAGAGCTCACAAACAAGGAGTACTAGCAGGATGTGCAGAATCCAAACCAAAATTTTGAATAATATCTTCAACAAACTTGGTTTGACATAGTAATAAAACACCCTTTGCTCGATAGCATTGAATCTAAATACCAAGACATGAGTGTATGTCTCCAATATCGACCATGTCAAACACAAAAGGTAAAACCTTCTTTAGTATTGTAGAAAGTTGAGATTATTAGAACAAGTATGGTATCATCCACACATAGAGCAAGAATAAAAAAACAATCATTGCAATGCTTGACATAGAAGTTATGATCTAAAGAACAAGAGATAAAACCTTGTTTTGTATGGAAGAGATCAATCTTTGGATACCAAGCTTGTGAAGATTATTTGAGACCATAGAGCCAATCAAGTCTACAAGCAAGATTTTCCTTATGTTGGACTACAAATCCCTTTGGTTGCTCCATGTGTATCTCTTCCTTGAAATTGCCATTAAGAAAAGAAGTTCTCATATCCATTTGGTGAACCTCCAAATCAAACTCAATAGAAAAAACTAATAAGACTCGAATATTGGTAATACAAACAATAGGTGAGAAAGTTTCTTGATAATCAACTCGTGCAATTTGTGAGAAACCTTTGGCAACTAGCCTTGCTTTGAATTTGTCAAGTGTTATATTTTCTTTGGTTTTAGTCTTCTAAACCCACTTGCATTTAATAGTAGTATGTCCAGGCGGATCACCTATACCTTTGACTTAAAAGGTTGCGTCATCAACAAGATAAACTGATTTCTTTATAGGAATAGAATGATAATTATGTAACTAGTGAGATTGATATGTCATGTTTCATGTAGCACTAGAATCAATAATAAAAAGAGATCCATCATGAATATGAAGTATCCTTTCCAAAGAGATAGAATGACTCACACAATTTGCTTCTTCAGTAGTGTTGTCATGTATAATAGAATATGCACTATTACAATCTGGATCAAAACACCTCTTGAAACATAGATGGGTTGGATGATCACTCTTTTTATAGTAGTCACAAGGAGAATAATATTTAGATAAACATGATTGTTTTTTTGTAATACCATGTTCTTCATCATATTTTTTTACCCAACAATAATTTGTAGTGTGACCATTTCTATTATAATAAGAATAATGTCTGTTAGGAAACTTGAGACGACACAAGTTACCATCACAAGGACTCCTATGTATAGAGTGTGGAAAGGGACGCCTTCGAGCAAGTAAATCTTGGTCCATTTGTTTTGAATGTGTGTCCTCTTATGATATCATACCTATTTCTTGATTTGTGTATTGTCATTCATTTTTTTTGTGAATATTCAATCAAAGATATACAAGCTTGATCAAATTTGAGCCCATCTTTGTTAGATAATATGGTATCAATATTATCATAAGCAAGATCCTTTACAATGTTAAGAAGTTATGTTACCAATTTCTTTCGTGGAATAGCATCATCAATAGTAGTGTAACGTGTCCCCTAGAATCATCCCGGACACGTCTTAGCAGTCCATCGGAAAGGATGTCTAGAAAGCTCCGCCCGGCACTCCCATGGAATGTTACGGGACTTGCGATCTAGGTCTTCCCGCGTCTGCCACGTAGCGGAAGTATCCTGGCCGTTCCCACTTAGGATCGACCTGAAGTTGGGTTTTCCTGTTTGGTCATTAGCTAGCAGCAACTAGCGTCAGACCCGAGCGAACTACTTTACGCAGAAACGCCAGGTCCGAAGCAGAATCACGCTGCACTTGGTTCAAGGAGAATGGGAAACGAGAGGGATGCAAAACTCAACCTCTCTGCCATAGTCCCATTCCGTTCCCCTAAAACAGCGTAAATTGGGTAAAACATAATTCTCGGTCATTGCTTTCGATGAACCTCCCGCTGCTCTTCCAGATCTTTGAGAAAAGTTCCCGGCTAACCGGGACCACCCATCCGTAGGACGGACCCATGGTCCATCCTCCGCACTTTCCTCGGTTTGTTTTAGTTATGTAATTATCTAACACATTAATTTGACATATAACAATCAGCTTCTTTAATTAACCCTGTTAAGCACTGGTTCCTTCACGTAATCTTATCACGTGACATAGAAAAACAATATCAAACAACTTCTTTATTATCATTCCATCATTTTATCTTTGAAATACAAGGAATTCCGCCTATAGGCTTGTCCATAATCCGCCCGAAGGCTTAACCAAGAATCCGCTAGGGATCACTATTCCCAGCTTCTGCCCGTAGACTAGTATGCGGGCCTCGAGATCCAATCCCGAGTCACGTTAGCCTCTTGTGCAGGACCCGGAAGGCAAGGGATTTACGGCCAGAGCCCCCCCTGGCACCCAAGCGTCCTCCTGCTCCAAGTAGAGCTCAACGGAAAGACCTCTCGCGGCGGGTTCGGTCCACGTTCCCGGCGCGGTCAACAACCCCCTTGGTTAGGGTCAGGCAGGCAGTCGGGGGTAACTGAAGCTGCCTCTCCCTTCAGGCCCTCAACCTGAAGCATTTAGATATCTTTTCATCCTTTAGTTCCTTGAGCAAACAATGCAAACAGTGCTTTCTAAACTATTACAAGCACAATCAATTTCAGTGGTCGTTTATTTGGCCAACTGTTAAGGAGTGAATCTTTCTCTCCGAATGCATCCAGCATTCGATCTGGGATCAATTGCGACTTGGCAAGATCCCCAAGGGTTTGTTTGTTCACCCTTTTGTCCTTGGGTTAGGGCCATACCCTGTTAACCCAACTTAACCAATACCTTAGGTTTTATTAATAGTAAATCCTGGCGACCATGTCGCTTCAATTTATTGATTGGTCATTTGCTTCCAGGCAAATACCTAACTCTCCTTTTTCTTGGCAATTATTCCCCAAGAAAGGTGATGTAACAGGATGATTACTCATCCTCTTGTAAGTTAAATTTGCGCAAGAACCTGCCAACCTCATTCCAAGGATTGGCAAAACTTTCTTGTGATCAAACCACAAGGCTATGCGACGTTGCAACTTGTTGCACAAGTGTCGCCTCCATTCCAAGAGATCATTTCACTTTTGAATGGTGTTTTCTGGTCAAGAATTATGATTAGACTCGAAGTAGGGTTTAGGGCGTCTTCTCACTCACCCCAATCCTAATTGCACTAGACCGACAACGTTCGGTCCCAGGGATTCCAACTCAAACCAAGTTCTAGCACTAGGTCGAATGATCCTTAGGGTAGAAACCCTAGATCATTATTTGCGTGCGTGTCCCATTGGCTCAATTTCTCCCGGAAGGTGGGTAGGACCTTTGGGTTTGAGGACTTTGACTTGGCAACAAGTGTAAAACTAGGTCGAATCCTTATCGCGCTAAACCCTAGTTAGCACTTGAGATATTTGTCATATCGACTGAACCATGCCCATATGAATCCCTTGTGGGTTAGGTGATTTAGACAACTCAATATACTTGTCTTGCGACAAGGATGAACCTTTCCTAGAGATAATAAACTAGATCTAAAGGAGGAAAAATAGTTACAACTACACCAATACATGTAAACATGCGATTCATTGCTTCTACGCATCACATGGTTCACAATAACCCTATCTTTCCTTGGTAAAGTAAAAATGCCTGATAATCTGGACACTAACTTTCCTAGGTCCTACTAGGACTTACATCAATTAATCATGCCTACAACCTGGTTGTCTACACTTTAGAATCTCATGCTTTGATAAACCATGCAACCTTTCCTAAATGCGGCTCCTGATGAATGACATTTTTGCATGACGACTATGCAATACGCAACTTTCTCCTAGCTACAGTGTAGTCAATGAAGCTCATACAAAACTAAAGCTAGTGTTAACTTATTCCATTTTACATGCCACTTGCAAGTCCATAGATCATTTTCGTGCCCTTCTATTTCTTTTCGAATAACATCTTATGGGTGTTAACTTTTCCTCATGAATCATTACAAGGAAGATTTATCTAAAAATGTGACATGCCATTAATCTTTCCATGCCTAGTAAAAAGGTGTACCTCAATAATTCCAACCTTGTAATGAGGTAACAGTTGTCCTAGGCTCGTCACTTTTGAATGCACAAAAGGAAACTTACTGATAAGGTCCTACAAATGCATAGACACCTTATGCTCTTTTTCGTTCATTCCATTGAAAAATACAAACGACCGATCTTCAATCGTGAGTTACTTCCTTTAAAATAGCCAATGTATTTCAATCGCAAAAGTGCATCCTAATTCCATGAATTAACCATGCATAATTGCTACTTCGACGTAAATCAAAAATAGGAAGAAAACCTGGACTTGCGGGTTCAGTGAAATGTCCACATGAATATTAGGAGATGATCCTCCTGCGGTTGCGCCTTGTGACTTTTTAGAGGCCATGGCGAATTCGATCTCCGGTTAGCCTTTGTGGATTTCAACTTCTTGCCTTGGCTTGCAGTCTTATGACCTTGGCCCGTCTCCCTTGTATGCGCAATTCCCTTTGAGATATGGCTTCCTTGACGGAAGTTCCGACTTGCGGAATTTGACTTTGGAAGGCCTTAGGGTTCTTATGAGGACCCTTGGACAATGGAGGTTTGAGAGCTTTAATTCACCTTGAAATTCCGGGTTTAGGAAGGATTTTGTGGGCCTTGCGGAAAAGGGGAGCTCTAAATCCAAAGTCTAGGGCCTTATGGGTGATTAGTGGCAAGGCCTTTATGCTTAATTTCTTCAAAATTCTGGGGTAAAGGTTCTTGAAAAAGGGCCTTAAAGCAACCCTCTTCAATGGGCTTATGGGGGAAATCGAGTGGGAAGGGGCTTAGAGAAACCCCTCTTCTTCTTTATGAAGAACCGGGCCTAGGGCCTTAGTAGCTTCCTCTGCTTCAAAGCCCGGGATGGGCTTATTGAGGATCAAAAGGGAGGGCTTTAAAACCCGCCTAGGGAATGGCTTGTGTGAGATCCAAAGGGAAGGGGACTTAAAAATCCCGGGGGTAAAATGGGCTTTATAGGGACTCCACGGGAAGGGGGCTTAGAGAAGCCCCCTTAGAAGCTTCCTAGAGAAGCTTCTAAGAAGCTTCTGGCAGCACGTGGCGGCGTGGCGACTTGGAGGCTTGCTGGCGGCGGCTAAACAAGCCCACGTGGCGACGTGTCACCGGTGTCTCCCTCTCCTCCACGGCGCAGCACGGCGATTCGTCCTCCACTCCTCCTTCCTCCACAATGGCAGCGTCAACGCCTCCCACAGCCAGGTTGCCGTCTCCTTCACTCACGCCTTATGCAGCCTGTCGCAGCCTCCTTTTTTCCCCCCCTCCACAAAGGGGGTTCTTATAGTCCAAGGGGGGGAGAGGGGACCTCCCCACGTGGCCCGTTGCATGGCTCTCTCCCCCCACCTCCTCATGCTGCCCTTACTAGCCCATCCCTTTCCCCCAGCCACACATCGGCTGGGGAAGATAAATTCAAAATTTTTTGCAATAATTCCACCCTTAACCTCCTCCCAAGAGGGAGTTCTCCCGCGGCTATGCAGGTTTGAATCCCCGGCCTTATTTTCCTAAGGTGGAGTGTCTCCATTTCTCGCGTGTGGTTATAGATTAGCTGCTGGCACTGGTGATAATCTTTGCACGAGTTTACGATGAGAGCGGGAGGTCGGTTTAGTAATATTCTCAAATGGGAATATTACATTCTCTCCCCCTTGGAGGAATCGAGATGTCCTCATCTCGAGATGAACTGGGGATATTTATGGTTGAGAGTACTTATCATCCACCCAAGTGGTATCCTCCTCGGGATAATCTTTCCACTGGACGAGGCATTCTTTCAAGGTTCTAGATCTTAGTCGTTTTTCCCCTAGCATCTAAGATCCCGTCAGGCCGTAGCTCAAGGACTCCTTGACTAAATATTACAATTTGTTGGTCATCAAGTACATGGTTAGGGTTAGGTACATACTTCATTCTTCAATAGACTGATAGGGAATACATTATGAACCTTTAGGTTTTCCTAACTGTAATGAGAGTCTTGGCATAGCCAGGATGTCCTGAGAAAGGGGAATCATGAGCTTCTCACAATATCTTCTACTTAAGTGACTGGCTTGTTGGTATACATACTCTCGTCCCATAGTAGACAAGTCCACTATTGATAGAGAATTCATGATACTTAGCCTCTAGCTTTTGTTCCTGGTCCTCGATAGATATTTCCCTTAGCATCTTTTGATAGGCTAGATCATGGCATCCTTCCTCTCTAGCTAGCTCAAGTATGGGGTTGTTCGGCATTTATACCTTTGTGGCTAGAGATCTAGCTATTGATGGATTTTTAGAGAATTAAGGAATGCCTTGCGACTGAGTGCATCAACAACTACATACTCCTTTCCAGTTCGGTACTTGATCTTAAGGTCACACCCCTCCAGTACTTCAATCCACCGACATTTCCTCATGTTGAGCTTGTTCTAGGTAAAGTTCCACTTGAGACTTTTTATGATCAGTCACTAGTGTAAACTTGTTACCCAGCAAGTAGTGTCTCCAAAGCTTGACAACTAAAAGTTCAAGATCATGGGTAGCATAATTCTTTTCATGGATCTTCAGTTTCTTGAAGATTTGGCTATAGGATGACTTTTCTATATAAGCATGCTAGTATCAGTTACTTCCTCTACTCCTTACTGTGGTCTAGAAGTTTTAGGATCGGTGCTGATACCAAACTTTGCTTCAACCTATCAAAGCTAGTTTGTTCGGTAGTTGACCATGCAATGGACGTTTGCTTCTTCAATAATTCTGTCAAAGGTGCTGCAATCAAAGCATAGTTTTTGATGAAGACCCCATACCATCTTGTCAATCCAAGAAAGCTGCGTATTTCTTTGACAGTTGTTGGTATTTGGCCATCCTAGAACATTTCTAACTTAGGCTGGCTCCACTGAGATTCCTTCTACCGATATGATGAATCCCAGATAACCAATTTGATGTTTGGGGAATGCACATTTCGTCATCTTAGCATACAGCTTGTATGACCTCCTTGTCTCAAGGAAAATCCGAAGTCGGGGTTCATGACCTCCTTCCTGTTTGGAATAGTCCAGAGTGTCATCAAAGAAGACGAGCACAAAGTTTATCAAGATATGGTCTAAGATATCCTTCATTAACCTATTAAATGTGGCAGGCACATTCGTAAGCCCTAATCCAGTAGTTGCTTGAGTTGTTCCTTCAACTCAATTGCTTCCGATGTAGAAATTCTATAGGGTCTCTTCGCAATTGGCGCACCCCCTATTACTAGCTTGATCTCATGATCTACTTCACTTTGAAGCGAGAGTTCTGTTAACTCTTCAGGAACTACGTCCACGTATTCCTTCAACCAAGTGACCAAATCACTTTACTTCTTTATCAATATTCATAGTCAAGACAATCGGAAGAAAAAGTTTTATTCCATTCATATCAACATAGCCCTTTCGAGGTACAATTATTTCTTGGGGCGATGGAACAAGTTAATACATTAATTCGAGGAGAATAAGATATTGTTGCATTCAGCTACAGGAACTGAGTAGTAGTACGGATTGGGGTCATCGATTTTCAGGAATCGATAGTTCATTGGAAGATTAGGGTATCTTTTCCTTTGATATCCATTCTTCACATGACGTCCCAAAACCTTGATTCGGTCGGTAGGGATTCTTCGAATCACTTCCCTGTACACATACTTATTCTGGTTAACCCTTCGACCTCCGACCTGTAGGGTCGCGTTTACGTGAGCCTCAACAAAGACGAACAGCTTTACGATCTTCAAATCCTCCATCCACTTGATTCTCTTCAAGTTAATTTGAAGGTACGCAGGTTGATAGGCAGTTATGTAATAGATCCCTGAAACACCCATCCATCTCTGTTCCAAGTAAACAGGCGATGGATTGTAAATGCGGTCTAGGATGTTCATCATCTCAACCCTTTGTCGATAATTCGTGGAATGCATCGCAGTCATAAACATGACTCGAAACACTAAGAACCTGTTCCATGCTTCGTAATTCTGCAAGACAACATTGAAAGTAAGGAAATGTTTGGGACAGTAGCATTTGCTTTACTTCGTCTTATTAAAATTTCCTAAAAACAAATCCTTTGTTGGTTCGCTCTGATACCAACTGTAACGTGTCCCCTAGAATCATCCCGGACACGTCTTAGCAGTCCATCGGAAAGGATGTCTAGAAAGCTCCGCCCGGCACTCCCATGGAATGTTACGGGACTTGCGATCTAGGTCTTCCCGCGTCTGCCACGTAGCGGAAGTATCCTGGCCGTTCCCACTTAGGATCGACCTGAAGTTGGGTTTTCCTGTTTGGTCATTAGCTAGCAGCAACTAGCGTCAGACCCGAGCGAACTACTTTACGCAGAAACGCCAGGTCCGAAGCGGAATCACGCTGCACTTGGTTCAAGGAGAATGGGAAACGAGAGGGATGCAAAACTCAACCTCTCTGCCATAGTCCCATTCCGTTCCCCTAAAACAGCGTAAATTGGGTAAAACATAATTCTCGGTCATTGCTTTCGATGAACCTCCCGCTGCTCTTCCAGATCTTTGAGAAAAGTTCCCGGCTAACCGGGACCACCCATCCATAGGACGGACCCATGGTCCATCCTCCGCACTTTCCTCGGTTTGTTTTAGTTATGTAATTATCTAACACATTAATTTGACATATGACAATCAGCTTCTTTAATTAACCTTGTTAAGCACTGGTTCCTTCACGTAATCTTATCACGTGACATAGAAAAACAATATCAAACAACTTCTTTATTATCATTCCATCATTTTATCTTTGAAATACAAGGAATTCCGCCCATAGGCTTGTCCATAATCCGCCCGAAGGCTTAACCAGTAATCCGCTAGGGATCACTATTCCAAGCTTCTGCCCGTAGACTAGTATGCGGGCCTCGAGATCCAATCCCGAGTCACGTTAGCCTCTTGTGCAGGACCCGGAAGGCGAGGGATTTACGGCCAGAGCCCCCCCTGGCACCCAAGCGTCCTCCTGCTCCAAGTAGAGCTCAACGGAAAGACCTCTCGCGGCGGGTTCGGTCCACGTTCCCAGCGCGGTCAACAACCCCCTTGGTTAGGGTCAAGCAGGCAGTCGGGGATAACTGAAGCTGCCTCTCCCTTCAGGCCCTCAACCTGAAGCATTTAGATATCTTTTCATCCTTTATTTCCTTGAGCAAACAATGCAAACAGTGCTTTCTAAACTATTACAAGCACAATCAATTTCAGTGGTCGTTTATTTGGCCAACTGTTAAGGAGTGAATCTTTCTCTCCGAATGCATCCAGCATTCGATCTGGGATCAATTGCGACTTGGCAAGATCCCCAAGGGTTTGTTTGTTCACCCTTTTGTCCTTGGGTTAGGGCCATACCCTGTTAACCCAACTTAACCAATACCTTAGGTTTTATTAATAGTAAATCCTGGCGACCATGTCGCTTCAATTTATTGATTGGTCATTTGCTTCCAGGCAAATACCTAACTCTCCTTTTTCTTGGCAATTATTCCCCAAGAAAGGTGATGTAACAGGATGATTACTCATCCTCTTGTAAGTTAAATTTGCGCAAGAACCTGCCAACCTCATTCCAAGGATTGGCAAAACTTTCTTGTGATCAAACCACAAGGCTATGCGACGTTGCAACTTGTTGCACAAGTGTCGCCTCCATTCCAAGAGATCATTTCACTTTTGAATGGTGTTTTCTGGTCAAGAATTATGATTAGACTCGAAGTAGGGTTTAGGGCGTCTTCTCACTCACCCCAATCCTAATTGCACTAGACCGACAACGTTCGGTCCCAGGGATTCCAACTCAAACCAAGTTCTAGCACTAGGTCGAATGATCCTTAGGGTAGAAACCCTAGATCATTATTTGCGTGCGTGTCCCATTGGCTCAATTTCTCCCGGAAGGTGGGTAGGACCTTTGGGTTTGAGGACTTTGACTTGGCAACAAGTGTAAAACTAGGTCGAATCCTTATCGCGCTAAACCCTAGTTAGCACTTGAGATATTTGTCATATCGACTGAACCATGCCCATATGAATCCCTTGTGGGTTAGGTGATTTAGACAACTCAATATACTTGTCTTGCGACAAGGATGAACCTTTCCTAGAGATAATAAACTAGATCTAAAGGAGGAAAAATAGTTACAACTACACCAATACATGTAAACATGCAATTCATTGCTTCTACGCATCACATGGTTCACAATAACCCTATCTTTCCTTGGTAAAGTAAAAATGCCTGATAATCTGGACACTAACTTTCCTAGGTCCTACTAGGACTTACATCAATTAATCATGCCTACAACCTGGTTGTCTACACTTTAGAATCTCATGCTTTGATAAACCATGCAACCTTTCCTAAATGCGGCTCCTGATGAATGACATTTTTGCATGACGACTATGCAATACGCAACTTTCTCCTAGCTACAGTGTAGTCAATGAAGCTCATACAAAACTAAAGCTAGTGTTAACTTATTCCATTTTACATGCCACTTGCAAGTCCATAGATCATTTTCGTGCCCTTCTATTTCTTTTCGAATAACATCTTATGGGTGTTAACTTTTCCTCATGAATCATTACAAGGAAGATTTATCTAAAAATGTGACATGCCATTAATCTTTCCATGCCTAGTAAAAAGGTGTACCTCAATAATTCCAACCTTGTAATGAGGTAACAGTTGTCCTAGGCTCGTCACTTTTGAATGCACAAAAGGAAACTTACTGATAAGGTCCTACAAATGCATAGACACCTTATGCTCTTTTTCGTTCATTCCATTGAAAAATACAAACGACCGATCTTCAATCGTGAGTTACTTCCTTTAAAATAGCCAATGTATTTCAATCGCAAAAGTGCATCCTAATTCCATGAATTAACCATGCATAATTGCTACTTCGACGTAAATCAAAAATAGGAAGAAAACCTGGACTTGCGGGTTCAGTGAAATGTCCACATGAATATTAGGAGATGATCCTCCTGCGGTTGCGCCTTGTGACTTTTTAGAGGCCATCGCGAATTCGATCTCCGGTTAGCCTTTGTGGATTTCAACTTCTTGCCTTGGCTTGCAGTCTTATGACCTTGGCCCGCCTCCCTTGTATGCGCAATTCCCTTTGAGATATGGCTTCCTTGACGGAAGTTCCGACTTGCGGAATTTGACTTTGGAAGGCCTTAGGGTTCTTATGAGGACCCTTGGACAATGGAGGTTTGAGAGCTTTAATTCACCTTGAAATTCCGGGTTTAGGAAGGATTTTGTGGGCCTTGCGGAAAAGGGGAGCTCTAAATCCAAAGTCTAGGGCCTTATGGGTGATTAGTGGCAAGGCCTTTATGCTTAATTTCTTCAAAATTCTGGGGTAAAGGTTCTTGAAAAAGGGCCTTAAAGCAACCCTCTTCAATGGGCTTATGGGGGAAATCGAGTGGGAAGGGGCTTAGAGAAACCCCTCTTCTTCTTTATGAAGAACCGGGCCTAGGGCCTTAGTAGCTTCCTCTGCTTCAAAGCCCGGGATGGGCTTATTGAGGATCAAAAGGAAGGGCTTTAAAACCCGCCTAGGGAATGCCTTGTGTGAGATCCAAAGGGAAGGGGACTTAAAAATCCCGGGGGTAAAATGGGCTTTATAGGGACTCCACGGGAAGGGGGCTTAGAGAAGCCCCCTTAGAAGCTTCCTAGAGAAGCTTCTAAGAAGCTTCTGGCAGCACGTGGCGGCGTGGCGACTTGGAGGCTTGCTGGCGGCGGCTAAACAAGCCCACGTGGCGACGTGTCACCGGTGTCTCCCTCTCCTCCACAGCGCAGCACGGCGATTCGTCCTCCACTCCTCCTTCCTCCACAATGGCAGCGTCAACACCTCCCACAGCCAGGTCGCCGTCTCCTTCACTCACGCCTTATGCAGCCTGTCGCAGCCTCCTTTTTTCCCCCCCTCCACAAAGGGGGTTCTTATAGTCCAAGGGGGGGAGAGGGGACCTCCCCACGTGGCCCGTTGCATGGCTCTCTCCCCCCACCTCCTCATGCTGCCCTTACTAGCCCATCCCTTTCCCCCAGCCACACATCGGCTGGGGAAGATAAATTCAAAAATTTTTGCAATAATTCCACCCTTAACCTCCTCCCAAGAGGGAGTTCTCCCGCGGCTATGCAGGTTTGAATCCCCGGCCTTATTTTCCTAAGGTGGAGTGTCTCCATTTCTCGCGTGTGGTTATAGATTAGCTGCTGGCACTGGTGATAATCTTTGCACGAGTTTACGATGAGAGCGGGAGGTCGGTTTAGTAATATTCTCAAATGGGAATATTACAAGTAGCAAGCTAATTGATAATTTTCCTGAATGATTTGATGTGTTGTCATAGAAGTTTCGATATTGTATTGTAGCACAATGAACTGACTACGAAGATAAAGTACTTCGACGAGTTGCTTTGTCCCATTTGTGTAATATTTCCACACAATAAAAGTTGGTTAGTCAGTTCGAAAGTTAGTTAGTCAATTAATAAGTTAGTAAGATTAGTAACTAAAGACTAACTAAGGTAAAAACTAACTAACATTAATAGCTAACATTCTTAATTTAATTAGAAATATAAATTAAAAGAAAAACCGAGAGTCATAATCCGACATTTTTCTCGAATTGACAAGGACTATAGCCACCTTTCACGGAAGTTACAACATGAACGAGACTTATGAGCCTTATTAATCACTAGTATTAATGTGTATAGTTTGGATGGTCCAAAAATATTAGATTTTAGGCAAAACTAGTATATTTTAGTTATTATTCTAAAAAGATAGAACTAGATGTCATTTAAAAGAAAAGACAAGTGATGTTTTAGTTAATTTTGAAGATTTTATAAAAAGGAAAAAATAAAGAAAAGTGATTGGCAAAATCACACGTGTCACAATCGCGGTCTATAGGTGATAGAAAGCACTTCGAACAAAGAAAAGAAGAAGGAGTGAATTGAGAGATTTTTAAACCAAGTGTATTCTATTGAGAGATTAAGAAGGCGGAATAGTTTTACCCCCCTTTTGGAGCCAATGGAACCATCAGATTTATGAGTTAAGCATCAGATCACTGATTTTTCCAAGAGTCCCTCCACCAAGAACTCTTATTCTCAGCTTACCCCCTCCTCTCTAATTCATTATAAATATGAGGCATGGGGAGGATAAAGGGAGGATAAGGAGACCTCGAGAGGCTGCGAGAGAGAGGTAGAGAGAAGGATACCCCTCCAAGAGATTGAGAGAGAGAGAGAGAGAGAGAGAGAGAGAGAGAGAGAGAGAGAGAGAGAAGAGTTACCTCGAGAGGTTGCACAATTCCCTCTATCTCGATCCTTGACCTCACCATCCTCTCTTATGCTCTTCCATCTCAAATCTATTCTTCCTTCTTAATCTCTTGAGTCTACTTGTGGACGATGGCCTCCAAGCGAAGAATGTCGCGTGTGGATGGCAATCCTACAACTAGCAACGAAGCTTCTGGCGAAGGCATCACTATCAATCCAACTATAGTTTCGGTCATAAATAATGTATTTCTAAATTGATAGATGCTTACTTTGATTCTCGCATGAGATACATTAGGCTCTGTACTTTGTTGTGCTAGAATAGGTCATTGAAAATGATAAATTGCATCTCAAATATTCAAATATGAAGTTTGTGAAGTGCTTGTATCAAGGAGAGTTAAATTGCACATAGTTGCTTTGCGATGAATCCATGCATAGCATAACCAGCATATGGGACTCTAAAGTATTGAGCATTGATGAGTCTTTGATTAATCTTTACCAAGGACAATATTATTTAAGGTTCGCAAATGCACATAGATAGTACATACGTGGGAGAGATTATGTGAATTTTACATCAATGACATGCGACTCCTTGCCTTATGATAAAGGAAGATAAAGCCAAGATAAAATGCTCCATAAAAGGGAAAGACTAAAACATAAACGTTACTTAGAGAAGAGGCATAAATGCTCTTGCTAGATTGATTAATTTGCATTGGAATGATAGGGCTTACATCGTGTATAGTATTTGAACCTTTAGCATACGCCTTAGCTAAAAGGAGGGAATGTTAGGTAAATTTTATTCTTTCGTCCTAAGAGGGAGAGCGAATATACGATAAAATTGTTATCGTATCTACTCTTGTATTGTTTGGGAAAAATACAATTAGTTTTGTTGGTTGATTGAACAACACCCTAAATGTTTTTCTTTCAATCAATTGATTGTTGCATTGTGATTTGGATAAATATTCCAAGGCTTGTGTTGATGGAAAATTCATGGCAGGGGTCTGTAATGACAAGTTGCCATGGGAATAAAGGAATGTTTTCCTAGAAGATGATATTACGACTGATTTCCCTGATTATGCTTGATTTCCAATTGGTTAATTAAGGAAGGATATTTGCACGGGTGGATCATGTCCAAGATCACACCGTGGATTACCCCAACAGGGAACTGCTCAATTCACAGGCCAAAGATCAAGTGGTGAAAAGGCTAACCATGGAAAGCGTGTCTAACTCCTAGGTCACTCGGGGTTAGTGGAGCTCTGGACACCCCTTGCCGAGTCTGAAAAGGAGTTGTATACTAACATGAGCCCAACGTCTGGAGGCGTTGAAAGATCCTATTCTAGATAAAGGATGGAAATTTTGGTGCCATGTGATTTGGACCATGTACTTCTGTTGGACAGAAGGGATACATAATTCTCCTATATGGACAGGAGCATGGGCATGAGACAAAGCTTAACTTGAAGATAAATTAAGGAACTTGTTTTTCAAAAGGTCTACTTTCTTTGTTTTCCTGTGCTGTAAATTACACGAACGAACCCTGTTCCCTAAAAGGATTAATTAATAAAGCTGATTTTAAATGTCACACATAAATGTGGTAGGACCTAATTAGAAAACTAAGGGTATCAAGAGAAGCGATTGGGCGGAATCCCCGACGGGTCTGTTGTCCTCCAGCAAGGTGGTCCCAAAGAACTGGGAGTCTTCTCACAAGGATTTATCATCATTTGACTTTAGGTGGTGTTAAGTTGGAACCCAATTCATGCCGTTTTAGGGGACCATAATGGAACTATGCCCTAGGGGCAAAGAGGTTGAGCAGCGTGTCCCTCTCTTTTTCCATTCTCTTTGAACAAACTGTAGTATGGATCTGCTTCGAATTAGGTATCTTTGCGTAAAGTAGGATGTCCAAAACCCGATGCTAGAATGCTGTTAGGAGACCATGGCTGCCCTAGGCACCCAGATTTGAGGTCGATCCTAGTGGGTTTGACCATGAACAATCTGTTGCGAGGCAGACTCGAGAAACCCTAGGAAACAAACCCCAAACCATTCCTTGGGAGTGCCGGGCGACAACATTTAGATTTGTTTCTGAATGGACTGCTAAAATGTGCTTGGATTGCCGATAGGGGGCACGTTACAATTTGACCCACTCATGATAAATAGTTTGTCATTCTTCAAAGATAGGTCCTTCAGTTACAACAATATTATCATGAGCGTAATCAATTGGTTGTAGAAAACATTCATAATTACCAAGAACAATATCATGCAAGTCATTGCCTTTAAGAATTAACAACATGCTTACTTTCACCCAAGGAATCCTTGTCCTTCAAAGTGAGGAACATAATGCTATCTAGAAGGATATTCGTTGATGATTATAGAATTTGACATAGTTCGTTAAGAGAATATGTATAATATGAGATTATAGAATAATTTGTACACCATATACAAAACGACAAGATGAAAGTGCAACACAACAAAAATCGTATGATGTAGAAGCTATTCTGTAAGGAAAGAAGTTTAGTTCAAAAAGCATACTCCAAAAGAAAGAGACCCAAGATAGACAAAATGTGGGCAATAATAAAGTGACCCAAAATAGACAAAACATATGAGAGAATAAATTGGTCCAACATAGATGAGAAATACAAACAACGCTCGAAAAGTTATTGCTTTGCTTTTTTTCCAAGAAGAGATTATGATCTAGCTAATTTTGGCAGAAACACAGAAATGCAAGAGTGAGTAATCGTGATGATGAAACTTGTGTCATAGAAGTTTGCACAAAAAGTTATTGTCCTATTTGTTTTCCTATTTCAAGCCTGGTTTACCTGAACCGACATAAATTTTGACACAGGTCTCCAAATTGAGCACGAACTTGATAAAAAGAAAGCACGAGTTTTCTTGAGAAAGGAGTTTCCTTAAGAGTTTCCAAAATAGAAACTTTTAGGGTGTCCAAGCAAGGCATATCTAATGGCCAACATATCTATAATCTAAATGAGGATTGAGAAAACTTCTTCTATGCTTAAATTTCATAATATAAGATGCTCATATCATACACAGTACATCAAATTTAAGCATAAATGAAACATGAATCAAGAATAGAAAAAATACTACATAGGTATACTTCCTGATTGTCTTCTTCAAGGAGTTGGTTGTAGTTGACCATGATAGCTCTTATACCATATTGAAATGTAGAGAGAGAAGATATGTAGAGATGCAATGGAGAGAGAAGAGACTCACCATATACACTCCCAAAGAATATATCATATTGATTATAATCTACATATAGATAGGTGAACACCATATTGGAGAATACGGAAATTTTCCATAAGTTTGGGACACGTGGTCAAATCTTTGGATTTATCATAACTTGAACACTATAACTTCAAATCGAGTGCTCTATAGCTCAATAGATTCCATTTTCCAAGAGCTTTCCAATGATAGGTCACATCATATGGTTTTGAGAAACTAATGGGCATGTTATCCGAGTGCCACCTTTTTAGTATTCAAAAAATGAGAATTGGGAGATTCCCAAACTCATTAATATTGTGTTGGTGAGACCTAGTCTAGATAGGATGAGCTATATATAGCTCCAATAACATGATCCTTAGGTTGCTCATGCCTGGATGCTATAAAGTCAAGAATATGGATGGCCATCTTCATCCATTGGTTGACAATCTTATGATGTTGTGGTAGGAGGGGATTACTATCGAAGATATGAGCAAGCATTTTGGGAGGTAGTTCGCTAATATACGGGCCATTTTTTATTTTTTGGGTCTCAAGGAGTACTCAGGTAAATGAGTTTTTGGTTTCTCTAACATCACATTTTTATGTTTGTGTTGACTAGATATAGATATTTTGGCAAGCTTGGTTACCTCAAGTTACCATGCATGTCCATTGTGTGGAGTTGGACTCTCGAAGGTCATGGATGATGAAGAAGATAGTCTATCAAGGGTAGTAGTATTCTTTTCAAAGAGCCATGATTTGACATAAGAATAAAATCCTTGGATGACCTTCTACAAGGATAAATGCCCAAAGATGGTTGAGTGAAAAATGGTCTATGAAGAGTTACTTTCAAGTGGAATGTGATGGTTCTCAAGTTTTTATGAGTTGCCATATTGAACCCATTTATAGATCAATTATCTTTTAGATTACATGTACATTTTTGAAAATGTTGGTAGCTTGTTATCACAGGAAAGAGAGATAGTTTCGCGGCAAGGATGGACTTCAAAGGGATAGGTAAGATGAAGTGTATTAGCACAAACAAGCTCTAATGGTCATATGCAACTACCTCATTAACCTTGAGTCTTATCCACTAAAGAGGAGTACATAGTGAATAAAATCATTAGGCCTATCTACACATGAATGGGTATGATGTGCTCTCTCAAGTTCACATTTTCTAAAGATGATAAGCTAATAGGACTCAAATCCCATGATTGGGATAAGGTATGTTAGGTTTGTACCAAACATAATAGTTAGTGACTTGATTGAGCGCTCTTTGTATTTTTCATTTTGTATCAATCTATAGTATATAATGCATTAAATCTATGGTAGTTCATACTACCATAGTCTTTCATGGGTTGTCTCACTCTAGATATATGTTTCGTGATCCATATCTTACCAAACTTAGTACAATGAAACTTGTAGTAGAATATAAGAACATCCTTAATTAAATTCGCAAAGCCAAGAGTAGTGGAGATAGTCTATCTCTTTGGGAAGTATTTACCTACAACCATGCTCATGATACACATCCATTCCCTAGTACATCTCTCATTGGATAAAGTGGAGATTGCAAAATTGGTACATACCTAGTGTAGATTCTTTGTGGAGTGCTTCATGGAAACTTTGAAAGGCTTTGTGCAAGAATGGGCTCATCTAGAGCATAGTATGGTTGAAGGTTGGCTATTAGGGGCTTTGGTGCATATTTCTTAGTGGTTATTGATGATAGATATAAATAATTAGATGGTATGGATGCTAAAGAATGATGATAGACTAACTAGAGATGTGGTAGTTTGGAACTGAAATAGAGAGAGGAATGGATGGAGCCATGGAGAGTCTAGTCCTCCTAGTCGAACCATGTGGGCTTTGGTGTGCCACTATTCATTTCCTTTGGTGCATCCAACCATCTTTGTGACATGTAAGCATGCATCACCTCCATCATGCATCTAGTGGAGAATTGATGAGTTAGTGTGATACTACAAACTCTTCATGCAAGGATGCTATCACGTAATCCTTGCTAGCCCTCTGGTATATTCTTTCAATGATCCAATGCCTTGTGACTAAAAACCTATTGCCATAATTCATACATGTCAAGATTGTGGGAGAGAAGGAAGGAGTCTCGCTTGAAGCTTTCTTGCTTGCACAATGGGGGAAGACACACAAGGGTGGAGGCTGAAAATAGTTTTCCTCTTCTTAGTTGTGTAAGCCAAAAGAACTCAAGTACAAAGAAATAGAAGAACCCTATATATGGGTCTCAAACCAAACTCAACTAACTAAGGTGGCATACTAACTGAGCCACGAACTAGAGTAGATAAGGATAGCTATCATGTAGCTATTATTCATGGGCGGTGTACCAACCGCGTCTGCAACTGACAAGTCGGTGACATAAATACACAACGGTCACCCTGGCGTATCACGAGTGGAGCTCGATATCTCAACAATACATGTGTGCAAATAATAAAAGAATATATTTATACTTACGATATGGTACACTTACACATGCAAGGGTGTGTTCACACGTGTAAAGTAACATATACACGAGAGTAGCGTAAGGGCCTTTACACCCAACAACCTCCCACTTAAAGGTCCTAAGAGAACCTTTAACCAACTCCCACTAATCGAATGCAATGCTCATGTTGAGCCTTCACAAGACATTTAGTGAGAATATTTTCTCAGGGCTATCATGTGTTTTGATCTTAGTCAATGTGACTAGACCATCATCCAGAACCTTTCTGATAAAGTGATACTACACATCAATATGTTTGGTACGTTGTCATGCCGCTGCGAGCACACCGTGTAAAAAAAATCTAGAGTGTGGCTTCCTTTTATATTTAGAGAGCCAATGCCACTTTAGACATTAGTATTAGTGTCCATGGTTCAAAATATTAGATTTTTTTGGACAAGTTTTTAGTCAATTTTTGATATTCTAGATATTATATCTTGTAAAAATCCATAAAAATATAGATAACCTCTAGATTAGGAGGACATGTAAAAGAAAACATGTAGCTTTTAGCCAATTTGAGAGGATTTTATGTAAAAAAAGAGATTAGCAAAATTGCGCGACGCACGATTGCTGTTTTCAGGCAGTGAACAGCACTGCGAAAGTGGGAGATGAAGGAGTGATCTGGCAGGATTCTGGCCATGTGTCCTAGTATTTAACCCCCCTTTCGGAGCCATTGGAAGCATCAGATTGGCAATCTGACCAGCATAGAGGAATGTATTATTTTGTACACGTTTTTGTCTATTAGAGTTATATTCTCTCATAATGCTGAAAGAAACTGACAGGCTTCATCTCTATTAGTATTCTTCTATATTTTCTAATTCTTTTTTAGATTTTTCTTCTACATCTTCAATCTCTTCGAAACCCTTCTCTTCCGTCTACTCCTCTCCTTGAATCTACCTACACCCTGCTATCTCTTATCTTCAAGAACTTGGCTTGAAACCTTCAACCCTTCTCTTATCTCTACCATCTCCAAAGTCTAAGCTCTTGAACCCCCATACATTCTTCTCTTGCCAAATCTGTGTGGTGACCTTCAACCCTAGGCGCTGCGACATTGGTGAACCCAACGTGAAGTCGGTGTAAGAGAACTATAAGATGGGGGATTCTTCAGGAGATACTCTACAACAATTGGTGCGCATATTGCAGTCGACTCGGCAACAACAAATCCAAATGTTACAACAATAACAACAAAGGCAAGACGAAGAGAAGTTTGATTCCACAGCTATCAAGGCCCTAGAGGAAGTTGGGCATGAATTAAAATAATTTAATGGTCAAAATGTCTCTATTTTTATTTGCTTATATGTTGAAAAAATGCTTTTCTTTCGTGTACCACAACATGCATGGAGCCGCTATTTTGCCAAACTAGCCAAGCATGGTCTTCAAGAAAGAATCCATGGTTTTTTTCAACAAGATGCAGATTGGGCTACAATGAATAAAAGCCCTATGTGAAGAATTCTTCTTAGAAGACTCAGGCCTAGTGATGAAGAAAAGTTTCACTGAATGGGTTGAAAAACCAAACAAAGGTTTAGCTGCAACAGCTCTATACCATGAGTTTGAAAGTAATTTGGAAAACTTGATGCTGAAGACCAACAAAGTATGGAAGGTCAGAAGATTGAATTATTCCATAAGGCTGCAGATCCCATTCTGCAAGAGAAGCTTGCTGATCACCTAGAAGATGCTACCTCCGAATCAATAGTCAAGACTGCATGGACAGATGTTACTGATGTAGTTAACATGATTGCTTGAAGAGAGCGAATGCGACTAAGATTGGGCTCTACTTCAACTTCAACAATCCCATTGATGGAACTTGTTCCACCTTTAAAATCCCCTATTCCTTTGACTAATCAACCAGCTCTTTCTTCTTTTATTCCTTCTAAAAATGATGTAATGGATGAACTCATTAAAAGCATACGTCACCTTCATCTGAATCTCACAGAAATTAGTTCCAAAGTAGAGAAGCTGGATGTCAAAGTCAAAGAGCCAGGACGAGCATCAACTCAAAGACCCACGAGAGAAGGCTTTGAGAGGCATTATATTTGGTGTGATAGCCAACAACATGACAAGAGGGAGTGTTTTGCCTTCCGTGAGGCTGAAGCACAAAAGCTCGTCTTTTGGAAAGACAAGCTTTTGTGCTTTGGAAAGACCGAAAAATTCATGTGGCTGAAACTGGTCTTCCACTGGAGCCAAATTTTTTCGTCTTTTGGAAAGACAGAAAAATTCATGCGGCTGAAACTGGTCTTCCACTGGAGCCAAATTTTTCCATCTTTTGGAAAGACGAAAAAATTCATGCGGCTGAAATTGGTCTTCCAATGGAGCCAAATTTTGGCAATGGTGGAATGAAGAAAAGATTAGAAAATTTAGGTGTAAAGAATACCTATGCAGCAATTGATGCAGCTACCTATGGGCTGCAAATTGAGCCAATTAAATCAAGTTTGAATGCATGTAAAGATAATGTGAAATCTAAAGTATGGATGCATGCACTAGATCAAATGGAACGTGGTAAAGTAGCCAAAGAAGATTTGGCTAACGCCAATCGGTATATTTGAGGAATAACTAGTTGGAAAGAACCGGTAGATTCTTTTTCTTCCTTTGCACATTTGGCTGACGTCAATAATAAAGAAGTCTTGATTGAAGAAAAGAGAAGAAGAGAAGATGAACCAGGGCCTTCCTCTTCTAGCCCTCCAAAACAGGTAACTAGAAGAACATTTGAACAAACAAAGCTTGCTGAAAATATAACCCCAGATCAAGAGATGGAAGATGCGCCACAAACAAAGAAGACCAAAGAAAAGGAGAAAGGCAAGCAGCCAGGCTACAAATTGCAGTCTGACATAGAATCTGCAAACTGATCTCAAACGAGTCCTAGAAGAACGAATTCTAGGAAGTGAAATTGAATACCTTAGGAAAAATTCTTAGAATTGCTAAACGTGAATTTCATGATGTAATTATTAATGTAATCAAAAGAAAAAGACAATATGTTGGTGATGAAGAAACAATGCATGCTTTTTTGCAAGTTCTTCGAGTTATTGTGCAAGATAAAGAGAAGATGACTTCACAAGGAATTCAACTTGAAGCAGTTAAAGAACTAATTGCAGCAATTGAAGCTGAAGATAAAAAAAACATGGATGCAAAAATTAAAGAAGTGAAAGCTTAAAATATAATGGTCAGCTGGTCCAAACCAGTTGGGCAGTGCCCACCTCTCAAAAAGAAGGCCATGTACAACACATGAATGAGGAAGAAGAGGCTGGGTTCATTCCAAGCAGTTACTACTCCCGTACGCATTGGGCAAGAGCAACAACAGAGATAGTCGTCAAAATTGGAGAAAGAGAAACACGATGTATTGCACTCTTAGACCATGGCTCGGAGATAAACGTCATGGCGAGAAGTCTCTATAAAAGTGGCAGATGGCCCATAGATATTGATCTAGGTTGGCGAATGAGAACTGCAAACAACTCTTCTGGAGAGTTATATGCTGCATGTCGTCCTAATGTGCAGGTAACTATTGGAGACATAAAAGACAAATTTCACTTTTTTGTTCAAGACTCTTGTAGTTACCCTATCATTCTTGGGCAACCTTATATTTCTGAAGCCCGCTTGGAAACAAAAGCTCTTGATGATGGTTCTTCCTATGCTCGAATCCGAAGCAAGGATAATGAATGAGCTGTCCAATTTCTTACTGTGTGTGTTAACCATCATCGAAACATAGATCAACTGTGTGATTATCCTATGCCTCCTAATGCCCGAGAATTCAAGGGTTTTCGGGCTGCACTACTATAAAGGGAGGCTACGGTAGCATGTCATGTAAAAAGATTGAACCTCCTCATGCAACAGAAACTGTGTCTCTAGCAAATTTATATGTATATACAGCCAATAATATGGGTTGTTATAAGTCTCTTTCGGCCATGACTAAGGCTAAAAGAAAATATTTATGTCATGTAAAAAGGGAGCTGAAAACTTAAGACATGATGGGCTGAAAATGAAGATATATCGGGTTTTTTTTTTTGGACTAATTACTACTGACACATTGGCTGAAAAATATACAGTTGCTCATGCAGAAAATTAGGCTGAAAATTAGTCCATAGAAGTATGTACATTGGATTTCTATCAAAAAATTCAAGAATTTTTTCAACAAGAAGACGATGGTTTACTCAACAAGGCTGAAGCACAAGTGGAGACAAAATACAAGACAGTGGATAAGAAAGTCAAACCTATGGCAGTCCCACTACCTCCGGAAAGTGAAGGGCTCACTGATAGGGCAGCAAATCAGCCAAGTCTTCGTGATCCTACCAACATTGGTCACAAGTTCACATCTGAAAGTATAAAAGAGCTCAAAATAGATGAAAATTCTTTTCTTTCACTAGTTGAAAAATACTATTTTATGCAAATGCTAATGAAACATGGAAAAGATTTTGCTTTTCAACCAAGTGAAATAGGCTGTGTGGATCCAAATATTGTGGCTCCTATGGTCATTTTTACGGTCCCACATGTGCCTTGAAACCTCAAGCCCATTCCCATTCCAAGGGCGCATCTGCCCAAATTATTGGAACTTCTAAATGAGAAGATCAGAATGAAGATTTTAGAACCTTCTTCAACACCTTACTCAAACCAATGGTTTACTCTGCCTAAGAAAAATGGATCTTTACGATTCATTCAAGATCTACAACCTGTCAATCGTGTCACAATCGGCAATGTTGGTTCGGGTCCAATTGTTGATGAGTTTGCTTAAGCTTTTGCAGGTAGAGCAATTTATTCTATGGGAGACCTATATTTAGGATATGACCAATTTCAGTTTTCATTAGAAAGCCAAGACATTACCACAATGAAGACATCTCTTGGATTGGTCTACATGTGCACTCTACCACAAGGTGCAACAAACTCCGTAGCCCATATGATAAATGCCATGCACAAAGTCTTAGGGGACTTTATTCCACAACTTACTCTTCCATTTCTTGATAATGTACCTATCAAGGGATGTGAAGTCAATGAAAAGAATGAGGAGCTTGACAAAGATGGTTGCAGGACACTTGTAGTTAATCATATTCAAGATTGTGACAAGATTTTGACAAGGCTAGAAGAGGTACATCTTAGCCTTTCTAGAGCTAAGTCGATTTTTGGAGTAGAAGAATTACTAGTGGTTGGTCATCTATTTGGCCCCTATGGACACAAACCTTCTCCAATCAAGATAGATGACATCAGCAGAATGCAAGAAAAATGCACAAATATTTCAGAGGTGAGAAGATTTATTGGTGCATGTGTATTCTATCTCATATGGATACCACATTTTTCTCATGTAGCAAAAATATTTATCAATTATTAAGAAAAGACCAAAGATTCTCTTGGAACAAAGAGCATACTCTCACTACGCGTAAATTAAAGAAGCTATTAATTTCAATCCCCACTCTCAAAAGGTCTGACTATTCAAATGGTCAACCCATCATCCTTACTGTGGATACAAGTCCCATTGGGATAGGATGGACTGTTGGCCAAGAGGATCTTGAAAGTAACAGGTATGCAATTCGTTTTGGAGCAAAAGTTCTCAATGAATGTCAGAAAAGGTATGCACAAGTAAAAAGGGAATTGTGGGGAGTTGTAATAGCATTAAAGTGTGATCGTGAATACTTTATAGGTGCTTCCGTAGTGGTAGAAAATGATTGTCTTTCACTCTTGGGCATGATTGCCAACTGCTCTACACCCGACATTGCTATGCTAAGATGGATTACATATATTAAGTCACTCAACCCCGAATTAAAGCATATTGCAGGAAAGGCGAATCCAACTGCTGACATGCTATCACGTGCAAGATATGACAATGAAGAAGAGCTGATGGAAGAAGATGAAGCTGAAGAATCTACACTTGCTGAATTTCATTCCATGGCTGTTGAAAATACATTTTCAGTTACTACATATACTGGTCTAAAGTTGAAAACAACAGGATGGTCAACTAGAAGCCAGCATGCTCATTGCATTGGTCAAGTTCTAGTTCATTTCCTTGAAGAAGATTATGAAGAAGATTGGCTAAAGATTGGCCAATATTTGAGCACAATGAAGAAGAAGGAGACTTGGACTGATGAGGAGTTCAAACATATCAAGAGGAAAGATTATGGCTTTTTTCTTAAATAATGACATCTATGGAAGCACGCAAAGAAGAAGAAAGGAGTGCCTGTTTAAGTTTTAGGTAACAAAAGATTGCAACAATAGGTAATGAAGGAATTTCATGAAAGCCTATGGGCTGGTCATAGAGGCATATGGGGAACCTTTAGTAAAGTTAAAGAAAAATATTAGTAGCAAAACATTTATCGGGACATAGCTCATTTTATTGAAACCTGTTATGTGTGTCAAATGTATTCTATGGTCAAGCATCGAGATGGGTTACAGCCAACTTATCCTTTGTCCATACATTATAGATGGGTTATTGATCTTGTAACCATGCCTACAAGAATATGGAATATGCGGTATTTAGTGCTTGCAAGAGGATCTAACCAATCAAGTTGAAGGCAACGCCTTAACAACCAAATCCACTCAAGCTGTTTGTCGTTTTTTACTTGAAGAAGTGTTTTGTAGATATGGTTGTGTGGGTAAAGTAACTATAGATAGAGGAGAGTTGGATGCTAATGAGGTACGCAACTTCTTTGCTCAATTGGGTATTAATTTGGCTTTAACTTCATCCTACAACCCTGAAGGCAATGGAAAGAGCGAGAGAGGTCATCAACCTATTCTCAAAGCTCTAGCAAAGTCTTGTAGAGGAAAGATCAAAGAATGGCCTAAAATGCTACATTTTGCATTATGGACTGACCGGACTACTCACAGTTCAGTGACTCGCTATATGCCAGCTGAACTTATGCATGGACAACAACCAATTATGCCAATTGAAGAATCTATTCTCACATGGAGTCTTCTACCTTGGGAGGAAGGCATCAATAGAGAAGAGTTGCTGACTTTGCGCATATGGTAGCTAGAAAGAAGGCCTGAAGATGTTCAAGCAGCTATTGAGAAGCTAAAGACAACAAGACTAAAGAACAAAAGAAGATTTGATAAGCGACATCGACTTCAGCCAAGAGTAATTCAAGAAAATGACTGGGTGCTTGTCTATGACAGCAGCCTAGACAATCAATATAGTACTTCTAGGAAGATGGTAAAGCATTGGTTTGGCCCATATGTGGTAAAGGTCGTTCATGACAATGCCACATATTCATTGGCTGAATTGGATGGAACAAGCATGAAGATACCCATAGCTGGAAAAAGAATCAAGCTCTTCAAACGAAGAGAAAGTTCAACATATGAGCTAGAAGACTTGAATATAATTCAAGAGCATGAAGACATAGAGGAAGAAGAAGAGGCAGAAGATGAAAACACCATATTGGGGAATATGGGAATTTTCCATAAGTTTGAGACACGTGGTCAAATCTTTGGATTTGTCATAACTTGAACAATATAACTCCAAATAAGCGCTCTATACCTCAATAGATTCCATTTTTCAAGCGCTTTCCAATGATAGGCCATATCATATGGTTTTGAGAAACTTATGGGCATGTTATCCGGATGCCACCTTTTTAGTATTCAAAAAATGGGAATCGGGAGATTCCCAAACTCACTAATATTGTGATTGAAGACATTGACATGGCAGAAGATACTTCTTTTGACATTGCAAATCTGTGTGGCACATGCCAGAGGATGTGCAGGTTAGGAGGGGGTGAATGTCGTGCCGCTATACGCACACCGTGTAAAAAAATCTAGAGTGTGGCTTCCTTTTAGATTTAGAGAGCCAATGCCACTTTAGACATTAGTATTAGTGTCCATGGTTCAAAATATTAGATTTTTTTGGATAAGTTTTTAGTCAAGTTTTGATATTCTAGATATTATCTCTTATAAAAATCCATAAAACTATAGAAACTTCTAGATTAGGAGGACATGTAAAAGAAAGCATGTAGCTTTTAGCCAATTTGAGAGGATTTTATGTAAAAAAAGAGATTAGCAAAATCGTGCGACGTACGATCGTTGTTTTCAAGCAGTGAACAACACTCCAAAAGTGGGAGATGAAGAAGGAGTGATCTGGCAGGATTTTGGCCAAGTGTCCTGGTATTTAGCCCTCCTTTCGGAGCCATTGGAAGAATCAGATTGGGGATCTGAGCAGCATAGAGGAATGTATTATTTTGTACACGTTTTTGTCTATTAGAGTTATATTTTCTCATAATGCTGAAAGAAATTGACAAGCTTCATCTCTGTTAGTATTCTTCTATATTTTCTAATTTTTTTTTAGAGCATTCTTCTACATCTTCATTATCTTTGAAACCCTTCTCTTCCGTCTACTCCTCTCCTTGAATCTACCTACACCCTGATGTCTCTTATCTTCAAGAACTTGGCTTGAAACATTCAACCCTTTTCTTATCTCTACCATCTCTGAAGTCTAAGCTGTTGAACCCCCATACATTCTTCTCTTGCCAAACCCCTATGGTGACCTTCAACCCTACGCACTGCAACAACGTGCATGAAACATGGCATTCTTAGCCAGGCATACAACATTCTTGGTATCACATCCAAGTATAGTTATTTTGATGGTCAAATCACAAAGCTAAATAGCTTCTTTCGAAGCTTCAGTGTTGGATAAAATATCTTTAATCTCAATGGTAGAACTTGCTACCATCTTTTGCAATCTAGAGCACCAAGAAATTGGCCCTCTAGTCAACATAAATGTATACCCAATAGTAGGCTTGTTAGTATCCAAGTCACCTACCATGTTTGCATCACAATAACCCTACAGATCTAACATACCCTTTCCATAGCAAATACATTTTCTTTGTGTGTCCTTTAGGTATTGTAAGATGCATTTCACGGCTTTCCAATGTGCTTTGCCAAGATGTGACATAAACCTGCTCACAAGTCCCACTGCATGAGCAATGTCAGGTCTAGTGGCAACCATAGCATATATAAGTAGTGATCTACATTGCTCCTTTCAAACCAATGTGAGAGCATGAAGGCTTCAAATTTTTTATACCACTATCTATGAGCTTGTTTCATACCATACAAGCTTCTCTTAAGCTTACACATAAAGTGCTCCTTTCTTGGCATAACAAAGCCTTCTGGTTGATTCATGTACAGCTCTTCTTCCAAGTCACCATGCAAGAATGTAGTTCTAACATCCATCTGATCAAGTTCAAGATCCATAGAGGCTAAGATAGCAAACAATACCCAAAGAGTGGTCATTGTGAAAACAAGTGAAAAGACTTCTTGAAAGTTAATCCCCTCTTTCTGCGTAAAGCCCTTAGCCACAAGCCTGCCTTTGTATTTGGGTTTGCCACCCACACGTTTGATTTTATAGACCCATTTATTAGGAAAAGCTTCCCATTCTTTGGGTAATGAAACCAAATCCCAAGCATCATTCTGATACAATGATTTATTTATTCATGCATAGCTAGCTCCCATTTTTTCTTTAACTCACATGATAATGTCTCTTTGCATGTAAGCGGCTCACCTTCATTTGTGAGAAACATGCAGTCCAAAGAGGGATGAAACCTTTGTATAGGTCTTTTGACACTTGTAGGCCTTCTTATCCAATTATATGTGTTATCAAGCAATGGATCCACATCCAAAGGAATGTCAATGACCTCATTATTTGGCTGCTAAACTACATGTTCAAGTTGATGTAATACATTTTAAAGCTACTATAATTCATTTTCAACATGTTTATTTTGTTGCCCTAACTAAATGTCAGCATCCCTTTGCTACCTATTCTCATATGGCCCAATGATGATATGTTGATTATCATAACCAGCATCAAATGGAGCTGAATTTTTAGTGGGGTTGATGGTTGTTCAAGTGGTTGATCATGCTGAAATTTTACTTTCTTTTTGTCCAAGTCATTAGATGCGGCATTTTTCAGTAGCTTTGACTCATTAAATACCACATCCCAGCTACTAGCACATTTTTCATTCTTGGAACCCAAACTCTATAGCACATTTCACCTTCATCTTCATTACCCATGAAGATGCCTCTATTATTGGATTTCATGTCAAGTTTGGTTCTGCAATTATAGGTACATGTGCATAGCATTTGTAGATCCAAAGACCCTGAAGTGGTCATATGAAGTAGGTTTGCCAGACCAAATCTCTTCAAGGATGTCACTTTCAAGTGCACAGTGTGGAGATTGGTTGCAAAGATGCACTATAGTTTTAAGTGCCTCTCTCCAAAATGATTGCAGGAGATTAGCTATGGACAGCATGCACTTAATCTTCTCACATAACATGTGATTCATTTGCTCCACCACACCATTAGATAACGGATCATAAGGATCTATAAGCTCCCATTTTAATTTTAAACCCCTTTGAGTATTAACAAATGCATAAAACTTTTTAATTGCATCGCTTAAGCAAGTAAACCCATAACTTTCTAGAATGGTCATCAATAAAAGACACAAAACAATTACAACCACTATTAGTTTTTATTAGCATGGTGCATACATTAGAATGGACTAAATCCAAGATACATGCCTTCCTAGAGGCTCCATGAGAGTATGAACTCTTTATATGTTTTTTTCAAAACATAGTCATCACAAAAGTCAAGCTTTGAGTTTTTCACATCAACTCTTTCAAGTGAAGAAATTGCATGTAAACCCTTTGGGCTCGTGTGTCCAAGACTCTTGTGCTATAACTTCATGTGTGTTTATAGTTCAACAACTGCAACAAACTTTCCAGGAAGTGCCTTGCAGTAAAGATAATATAGATTTTTCCGTTTTTCACCTCTAGTGACTAGCCTAGACCCTTTGTATATCTTTCACATTTCACTACCAAAGGTAGTGGAGTAACCCCTGCTGTCTAGCTGCCCAATAGAAAGTAAGCTCTTCTTAATGCCAGGTACATAACTAATATCATGAAGGATCAATTCATGACCATTTTCAAGAGTCATGTGTATGGTGCTCATTCCTTCAATATCATATGGATGGTTGTCGCCTGTAGTGGGAGCTCACGCTCAACCGCCAAGACCCACAGACCGCTTATTGCTTCAAGCATTTCAAGCAAGCTCTAATGGCTATCTCTCACCTAGCTGACGTGCTATCGATCCTATGAGTGTAGTGAGCTTACCTTGATGCCGATGTGAGTAGCCTTCTCCCTCGTACACCTCGGTAGCTCCACGATTCTTGATGCTAGCTCAAGCATCCTCAAGCCTCCTCCCTCTCCAAGCTCCATCCTCCATAGCTACGTGCACGAGAGAAGAGAAGAGAAGAGAAGAGAAGAGAAGAGAAGAGAAGAGAAGAGAAGAAGAGAAGAGGAGATGGTGAAGAGCTTCACCCTCTTGATCCCTCACTCCCACACACTCACTCCCTCACACTCTCACACACTCTCTCTCAAGAGCACACACAAGCAAGAAGAAGAGAAGAAGAGAAGAAGAAGAGGAGCTCTTGTTAGCCACACACCAAAAAAATGAGTTTCCATTCACTTTTTGAACTTTATATACAAACCCTAAAATCCCATGGGCACCCATCCCCTTTTTTACATGACTGGCCATTGTGGCAAGGTCTTTTTTCCATTTCCCTCTTCTAGCCTTATGCCTCTAGCCTATGCCCATCTAATATTTTACAATTGGCATAGGAGGGAGCCTGGTGCTCTTTTACAAGAGTTTTTCAAGTTTTTTGAGGTGCCTTTCGTTTAAAATTGTGCCTTTGGTCTCGGCTTAGCTTCTAGAGGTCTCATGCGTGTTTTTGCTCTTCTTCGATCATTTTTCCACTTTTTCCTTCATTTTCTGCCATTTTCGACTTGGGGTTAATATTACCCCCCTCCGAGACGGGTGCCAGTCCCATGGCACTTCTGTGTTGTTGTAGGGTGGTAGGCACTTGGGCAATGATGGTGTAAAGGGAAGGGCCATGATTCAGGTGCGTGTGGAAGCTGATGCTTGTCGGGGAAGCCATATGGATAGCGAGTGGTTGACGGGGGCCTCCGAAGTTGGTGGTTTGCCGCTTGTGTGATGCCTGAAAGGAGAAGATGTAGTGCTCTTCCTAAGGGGAGTGTCTACCTTACTGTGTTAGTGCAATGTGCTCATGCTAGTGGAATGGGGAGGTGGGTCTAATTGCAAGCAAGCCTGGGTGATGTTCCACACTTGAGGACCCCATTTGTGTTAAGGAAGGTGCGGTGCAAGTGGCTTAGGGTGACAGGTTTAACCATAGGCGAGTGTTAGCTCCCTAGGTATGTCCTATCCTTGATGTTCCCTAAGCATGAAGTGGGGAAGCAAAAAGGGCTAGGGGGTGGAGCGAAGCCGGGCGACCGAGGCAACCGGGTTCACCTAACTTGAGAACCCCTAGGTGCAGTGATAGTGCTCTATGTGGTGTTTAAGTGCTTCTGCAAGTGAGTGTTTGTGTGCTTTTCCTTTCAAATATTCTCTTGTTTTTTTTTTTCAGTTGTGGAATGACAGCCAGGCCTAATTGTCTTCATCGGAATGAGGAGGGGAAGGGGGTCGGATGGATTTGCTAAAAAACTGGTGACTTTGCATGTAATCTTTCAGACTCATCCGGACATGAAGAGAAGTGGTGGAGAGGAAAGGGTGATTGCACCTATTGAATTGGTTGTCATTCATATCTTCTAGGAGGGCTAGGCAAAAAGAGGGGAGGAGACTAGCCCTCATCATAAGACGAGCCATGGCACGGTTGTCAATAGCATTAGGGTCAAAGAAGAGGGGAGGTAGGCTGCGCTCTTGTGGAGTCGGGTCCTGCTTAAGGAGTAGCTTGAGTAACCTAAGATAATTACAGGTTGTTACAAAGGCGGGATCAGGGCATGAGGAGAAATCCGCAAGAAAGTGGGTCATAGAATCATCTAGGCTTTCAAAGGTAAAGAGAAGGCCATGCTCGAAGGATACTACATTAGAGTTATAAATAATAGGAAAGTCGTACTGCCCGTGGAGGGTGGCATCAAAATCCACCCCTACACTTCGAGGGTATGCCATGTAGGTGGGGTTGTTCCGCTCGAATGGCAGGGTGTTATAAAATGCCATCCAGGCAAGCATACTGATGTTGCATACTCGCCTCCTCCACAGGGGTTGGCTTTTGTAGCCCTGTACAGTGTGTGGGACTTCAAAAACTTTGTTCTGCCAATAATGAGCCGCTTCTGTGCCCAAGAGGTCGGGTTTTTTCTCACTCTCGATCGGGATCACCTCATCCATCACCTTGAGCAGCAAGACCCTTCGCAGACTGTTGGGTAGGCGAAAACTAAAGGTGAATGGATCCTTTCCTTGTTCTTGTATCTCCCACACCACCAGTTCTGCATGGAATCCCGCGGGGATATCATCAGGGCAAGGTGGGAGGGGTGCGGATGGCAGCACGGCTGGTTTGGCTCTCACCTGTTTCCTGGCGTCCTCTACTAGCTTTCTGCGTCTTTCCCTAGATGCGGCTTTTCTTTCCGCAGATGGGTTCTCTGTGGTGGCTCTTGAGATTGTGGCGAGGGGGGTTGTGGGACTACATCCTCCCTGAATCGGTTCATGTCGATTTCAATTTCTGCTTCCTTCCCCTACCATTCTCCTTGTGGTGCTTCCTCTTCGAATCCGAGGGCGTCGATTTCCTGGGGGGTCAGGCCGACCATCGATAGGTATTTTCGTTGCTCGTCCAAGCTCAGCCTAACCTCCGCTCTGGTAGGGGTGGCATCTGCAATCCAGCATGTAAGTCTCTGCATGCGATGCTGAGCTTTCTCTACGTCACCTCCAACAACTCTCCTTGCGCTGAGCGGGTGGTGTCCAGGATGGTGTCGAGGAAGGCTTTTTGTTGAGAGCCGAAGGCCACTTGGGCGGCTTCTGCCTTGCTCTCTGCAATGATTTTCTCCTTCTCTACTAGAGCAAGGCGCCGTGCTAGTTTCTTCACCCTCTTTTCATTATGCACAGCCCACTCCTTTGCTCTTTTGTTCATTTCTTCCAAGCTCTCTCCTTGGTTTAGGGTTAGTATCATGAGTTTGTGCTCTTGGTCCTCCAACTCCCTGACTAGCCTCTTTTGCTCTTCTTTTTCAGAGTTTAGTTGATCTTCAATCTCCTCTTGCTGCTCCTCTATGTCTTGTTTTCTCTCCTTATCTCTGGCATTCAGCTCAGCCACAAGCGCATCAACTTGAGCAGATTTTGTAACGAGCTCCTGGTATTACACTATCAGGAGCTTGTGCTCTCTTTGCATCTTCACTAGCTCCTGTGTTTCCTTTTCAAGTTGTTGTCTCCAGTGCTCCTCCCTGTCATCCTTAGCCTTAATTTCTTGTTTGAGATCTACGATCTCCCTTTGCTGCATGGCTATCATCCTCGTTTTATCCAGCTGGAAGGCGGCTACCTACTGATTCCTTCTCGGTTGCCAACTCAGCCACGGTTATCTTGCGTTCCTCCTTAGCTTTCTCCAATTGGGAGAGTAGCTCGGTGACGTACTCGTCGTAGTTAGCCGATGGAGTCATCGTTGTGTGGATGGGTGAGGTTGAGGCTTCTACCTTCTGCCTTTTAGGATCTTGCCTGGATTCCGCATCAGTAGCTGGCCTCTTTTGTCCTATGGCCCTGGTTCTTGTGCTTTGTCCCTGGGCCACCTCTTTGTTGATAAAGTATTGCATCCACGCCACGAAATTTGACACATCAGCACTGGTCAGGATGCTAGGGGTGATGGTGGTGGGCTCAGTGGAAGGCACCAGGAGGGTAGAAATTGGATGAATTGGGGCCTTTCCCTTGCCCTCAGTGACTGCAGGTGGCACGATCTCCGGTACCTGAGTGCTAGACCCTGGCCTTTCTTCTCTATGTGGGCTCCAGTTCCCAAATTCATCAGCTTGGCTTTGTTGCTCGATGGATCGGCATGTGGCTTCAGCCGGGTCCTCTTCCTCCTTCCTTTGTAGTTCTTCCTCTTCCTCATCCGCCTTTCTTCTCCTTTCCTCCTCCGCTTTTCTCTGCTCTTCCTTCTTTTTCTCTTTTTCTTCTTTTCCTTTCTTTTCTTCTCCTCTGCTTCCTATTTCGATACCTTCTTTGCTTTCTGTGATTCTTCTTTTTCCTTCTCTTCCTCTTGTCTCTTCTTCCTCTCTCTCTCCTTGGCCTCTTTTAGGGACTCTTTCTTTGCCCTTTCCAAGTCTTGTCTCTCCTTCTTTCTGCCTTCGTCATCTTTCTTGTTTCTCTGCATTGTCTTCTTCTTGGGCTTCTTGGTTGTCTTTTTGCTTATCTGTCCTTCCCCTTCTTCCTCTGTCTCAGTTCTATCGGTGGACCTATCCTTGTCCTAGTGAGGAGGTGACCTTTCTGGCATTTCTCCTTCTGCTTCTTCTGCATCATGTGCTTCCTAACCTGCCTCCTGGATGAGCGCAGTCAAGACACCTCCATGCCCGATGAAGGAGGCTTTGGAGGAGGCTTTCTTCTTGTTTGTAGCTTTAGAGGTTGGAGACTCTCCTCCTGCTGGCACACTTCCTAGGGCCAATGCTTTGGCTGCCTGGTCGATCGTTTTTCACACGTACCCATTCTAGTTTACTTCGTCTAGGGTATGGGATGCTACATTATCCAACACAGGTACGCTAATTCGATGCATCAATGAATTATAGCGCTGGCTAGAGAAGAGCACATGTATCAGCTTGGCTTGCATCCTGGCTTTCGCATCGGGGATGTCTTGGATGCTTATGCCATCATTTGTGAGCACATCTTCCTTCTTCATTTTAAGCATGGCATAAACATCCCTTTTCTGTTTCCTCTCTGTCTTTGGCACCAACCCCAATGCCTTCTCCACCAAGGCTGGGTCTAAGCGGACCTATACATGCTTTGCATCTTCTCCTCTGCCCACCGTCACAGTACCACATTCTTGATCTGGGTTGTATGTTCTGAGGAACTCCATGCACTTCAGGTGGTCCGGCTCCTACGAGAACTTTTCAAGATACTTTGTGAGGTTGCATTATTCCACCTCCTAGAGCTGCTTCCTCCTTGGCCACCACAACATCTATGTTGTGGATGGTTCAAAATTTAAGCTGGCTGAAGGCGTAATTCTCTAGATGGATGCAGTATTGCTCCCTTTCCTCGTTTGTGAATGGGAGTCGATGGGCGCGGTCTTGTTGCAACATTTTATGCTCCTGCCATAAATCGTAAGTTTCATTAGTGCTTTCCACATATTAATTCGCTAATTTCTGGAAAAGAAAAACTCTATGCTTTTTGAATGAATTCATTAAGAAGCAATGTAGATTTTCCTTTTTAAACTTGGACTTTTTGCCCTTTACTTCAAAGTTTTCATGCCCCTTTTCCTACCCCATCCAGTTTTTCATAATACATGTTTATGCTTTTTACTGATTTTACTTTGATTTATCCTGTTTGATTCATTTCTCATCTGATTTATTTCACCTTACCCCCTCCCCTTCCATCTTGAGAAGAATCCTTCCTAGGATTGAGGGTCAAAAGGTCAAGGGCTTTCGGCATGTTGGGGTAGGAGTTACTTGTGAAGGAGCCAAGTATAGAAATTTGGATTGTATTCCAATTGAGCTGTGCGGTCCAAATCAAAGGGTCGAATTCCCACATGAGTGATGTATGTGAGAACATCTGTGAGGAAGTCACCATAGTCGACACGGCTAGCAATGTGTAGCTCTTCCTCGGTCAACAAGCAATCGAGGTAGGGGTGTCCTTTGAGGTGTTCTTCATGGGTCAACCCCGAAAAGTGGTTAACACTCTATACGAGGTGGGTGCGACGTAAGTGGGATCATACTCTGCTATTTTGATGGTGCGATGTTGCTCAGCGTTGGTCATTCTGCAACATCCTTCAACTTCCCACTGCAACCTAAGAGCGTACCACTACCTTAAGAAAGGTGATCCAGTATCGGCGAGGTGTGATAACTCCGCGATTTCTCGGTTAGTGACAGCAGAAGTGGTTCGTGGATCATATGACGTGATAAGGCACTGTTTGATGGCTTGCTCCTTGGAGATTTCGTTGTTAAGCAACTTAGCAGTGGAGCGAGAAGCTTTTGTGAACGCGAATTCAAAGGTTTCCCAAGAGCAAGGCATATTTTGCACTTCAGTTACAAAGGGTTCTTCTAATAGACCTAAGTCCAAGCAGTCGTAGCTTAGCGCAAGTGACACAAAGGTGTCATCTAGTCTTTTAATACAATCCACCACGTCATCCCCGGTGTCCTCAGCGAGGTCAGTAGCAGCGGCTAGCGCTAAAAAGGATGTTCATTCATAGGAGGGCGCAAGGCTAGGTGGTTGAGGTTTGACAGAACAAGAGCTTTTGACAATGAAGATGGGCGGTTGGGAGGGTTTGTGAGTTTGTCATTGGGCCGCTTGGATGTTGAGTGGATTAGGAGTAGCCACGAGGGACAAGCTGTTGCATTCAGGTTGGAGTTGGGGAGGCGGAGTGACTTCGGCGGGTGATGACTCTTGTGACGGAGCCTGCGGTTTGGGCCGGTAGGTTTGTGGGGCTCTCTTGGGTCTAGGCGTGGATGAGACAGATGGTTGTGGTTCAGGAGAGCACTCTGGCTTGTGGGGTTGAGGGTTTATGGAACGCGGTTTGAGCAAGCTTGAGGGCGGTGTATGAATTATGCCTTTGACCATGTGGGCCTTAGGGATCCACAGCCAGGTATTTCCCTCGTAGTATCACGTAGGAGGGCTTTAGGGACCCATCTTTGCTTGATCATGCGGCACTTTCTGTGACTACGTCTTGGCCTCCCAGTGTTAGAGTTTTTGGTCCTATGAGGATAGGAGTGTTGACTCCTAGGCAGCAGTTGCAGTTGTTTGGGCTTCCATTGAAATCTAGGCTGTGGAGCCTGATGTTTTGCTACTGTGGGCTATGATTCTTGAATTCGGGGAGGTGGCAGCCATGCACTACCCCCCTCCGTAGATTTGGTCATGGAGAATTCTATCAGTGGCTTTGCGGACGGTGATGAAGTCGTGCAGCCCTTGCTGAAAGCTGTGACAATGCGAACATTGCCTATTCCGAGGTGGATGTGCTGCGACTCATAATCAACATTGCAGTGAGTCTACTTTTTGAAAGTGCGCCCTAGCAGTGACTCCATGCCTGCGTCTTTAGAATTTGGCAACACGTAAAAAATCATTGCGACAGTCTCAGACTCGATAGAAACGGCTACTTTGCACTTGCCCAGGAGTGCGTAGGAATGGGCCCCATAGGGACTTAATTTAGCATTCTTGGGCTGAAGTGGTGGCCTGCCAAGTTTGGTCTAATGATTGTGAGTTAGGACATTGAAGTATGCTCCCTCATCGATCAGAGCATTGAAAGCGTAGGTTTGTTTTGCAGTGACCGTTATATGGAGGTATGCGAGCTCTACGGCTTCCTCATCCTTGTCATCAATCTCAGTGATTGTGGCCACTCGTACTTTTACAGACGGTTCTAACATCGGGGGCTCGTGCAAAGAATGGGTGGGAGGGTAGTACTTCTTGACACGACTGCCATTGAAGAAGCCTATTTCCTCACCGTCTAAGGTTTCGAGTTTGATATTGTCTGTGCGGCTAATCGCACGAACTTTGAAGGGTCCAAGGCCTCGAAATTTCATTTTCTGTTTATGTCCCTTAATGGAGTAGAGGAGCACTAAGTTGCCCTATTCAAAGTCACGCTACTTGACATGCTTGTCAAACCAACTCTTGCGATAGGCCTTCTCACATATAAGTGCATGGGTGGCTAGAAGACGGGTCTCTGAGAGGCGTTCAAGCTCGATTAGGGGTTGCATCCATGCCTCCTTCCCGTCCCATCGTTCTTGAAGGGCTATTATCAGGCTAGGAACAAAGAATTCTAAGGGTAGGATTGCTTCTGTTCCATAGGTCAGCCTGAACGGGGTTTGAACGACAGTCGTTGTATAAGCTGTATGGTAAGCCCACAAAGCTACCATAAGCTTGTTGTCCCAGTCGCTACGTGAGGCTGAGACTACTTTGGTTAGGACATTGACGAGAATCTTATTCATGGATTTTGTCTGACCATTCGCCTGAGGGTAGTATGTCGATGATTTGTGATAGATAATGAGAAAGGTGGACAGGAGATGCACTATCACTTCATTGATGAAGTGCGTGCCTTGGTCACTAACCAGTTCGATGGGGCAGCCGAATCGTGAGATCACTTGCTCCCATAAGAACTTGGCAGTCGTCCTAGTGTCATTTCTACGTGTGGCTCTTGCCTCTACCCATTTTGTGAGGTAATCCGTGGCCACAATGATGTACTTGGCTTGTGAGTACTGCACCGCAGGACTATTGGGTCCTATGAAGTCGATTCTCCATTTTTTGAAAGGTTGTCGAGCAGTAATTGGGGTCAACTCCATCTGATCCTTGCAAATTGGGACTTTTGTCCGTTGCACTCGTCACAATGCTTGACTAATCGCATGGCATCGTGGAAAAGCGTGGGTCACCACAGTTGAGACATTAGCACCTTCGGTGCTGTTTGTTGAGTGTTGAAATGACCTATTTTTGACTGATTTTTGTTGTTTTTGAGAGTTGAATGGTTGATTTTATGAGATAATTGATTGGTTTGGAAGTGGTTTGAGAGTGTTTTGGATAGGTTGGAATGGTTTTATTAAGCTCATGATGTTTATTAGTAGAGATGTGAAGTTCTGATGATATTCTGATATGTTCTGTTTGGTTCTGATTGGTTCTGTTGAGCTTCTGTTTTGTTCTGTTTTCTCTCTGTAAGGAGGGACGGAGAATTGATTGATAGGGTTTGAGATTGTTTGAAAGATTATTGAATAGTTTTTGATGGTTTGGAATGGTTTTCGTATGAGTTACGTGGTTTTGATGCTTTCTGTTGACCTTCTGTAACTCTCTGATGAGCTTTTGGTGAGCCTCTGTAGACCTTCTGTATGCTTCTATATGTGTTCTGTTGGATGAGAGTGTAGCTTGGGAAAGTTTTCTAGCCTTGGAAAGAGGTGAATACAAGTGCAAAAGAGCTAAAAGAAGTCAAAGAAGTAGCTGCTGAAGACTCAAGTAAAGACTGAAGTGAAGTGACAGTGGTGAGCTATGAAAGGACACTGTAGTGGCTCTGGTGCCTCTTCATATCAGACATACCTCTTGGGAGGGGTATCCACAACCTAAGAAGGATTATTGAGAGTGATTATGAGAGATTGTAGTGAGGATATGATGTATTATTGATGGAGAGAGAGAGAGAGAGAGTCAGAGATAGTAAATTCTATTAAAACAAAGTGATTGTATATGAGAGATTAAGAGAGAAGACTATGAAGACATTGAAGATGAATACTATGTGATGTATTTCCATTCAAAGATGGTGTATTCCTTTTCTTTCTTTGTTCTATTGATGGAATTTGTGAAGATATTGAAGAATATGGTTGATTCTATCAAATCCGTGGGAGATCTACATGATGCTACATGAAGATTTGTTGTGCGTGGTGTTCTTTTCTTCATTGTGATAATATAAAACCTAATAGAAAAGCTTGTTGATGTTACAAGATAGATTGTATTTCCATTCAAAGATGGTGTATTCCTTTGCTTTCTTTGTTCTATTGATGGAATTTGTGAAGATATTGAAGAATATGGTTGATTCTATCAAATCCATGGGAGATCTACATGATGCTGCATGAAGATTTGTTGTGCCTGGTGTTCTTTTCTTCATTGTGATCATATAAAACCTAATAAAAAAGCTTGTTGATGCAGCCGGCTGCTCACACGCAGCTGACACGCAGTCTATTCCTGGGTATATTCCCGGAGTTTTATTTCCAAAACCCGAAAACCCTCAAAATACATTGAAAAATTAAAAAAAAAATATTAAAAATCACTTCAAATTTTAAAAAAAATTATAGAAAAATCTTGAAAAATTCTCAATATTTTTGCAGCAAATTACCATATTTTTCTAAATTGAACATTTTCAAAAAAAAATTCAGACCATTTTAAAAATCAAAATTCTTTTAAAAATATCCATAAAAATGAAAATAATTCATTAAAATTGGTAAAAATTCCAATTTATTTGCCAAAAAATTCCTAAAATTTCCATTAATATTTTTACTTATTTTTGAAAGATTTTCTAAGCTGAAAATGATGTGTCATTTTATCTCATGATTATTTTATGGCAAAAATACTTCATTAAATGCTAAATTTATGCAAAAATCTCTTTCCTTCAAAACACACACTGAAAAATCTAGAAACAAATCCAGATACAATTGGGATTGAGAAGTGCGCATTCATTGCATTCACATACACCCACTACCAGGTATTTTTCCTTTTATATTTTTAATTTTTTCCACAACCCCAAAAATTCACGGTTAATTATTAAAATGAACCCTAAACACCACCATGGCACGTGCGCTCGCGCCAAACACACCTTTTTCTAATTAAAATCAACCCGTAGTTCACTTAACACGCGCTAAGTGCGCTTAAGAGGCACTTTAATATTTTTAATTAAAATGAACCAGCCGTCACAAAAGCACGTGCTGGCAAAAAAGCACTCCACATCACTTTAATTTTTAATAAATGAATTTGCATTTAGAGACCCAATCTGGGTATCGAAGTCCGCGATTCGGATTAAAGCACCGCTTTAACCTAATAATTTGTAATTACAATTTTAAGAAGGAACCGCCGTTTTCTTGATAAGCTTTATCACTTAATAAAATGTCACCCATTGTTAATAATTTGTTGAAATGAACCCTTCATTAAAGTAATTTCCCCTCACTGCACTTTTTCCCCCCTTTTTAATAAACTGACTTCGTGGGATGGGTGCGTAAGAGTCTATTAGTTGACACTGATGGTTCGAGTTATGGTTCAATCTTCATGTCCATTTTTATGGTAGTCTGATTTGTCCATGTGTTACGATTACGGGTACGGTGTGTAGTTTTTTTTTCTTTTATTGCCTGATACGGGGATTTGGATGCTTGAATATTGCATCGTATGAAGCTTTCGGTCGCATATGTGTAGAGGTCATGCCAAAATTTTTCTAGCCTGTGTATTGTTTGGGGTGGTACCTGGGTTAGTTACGTCTATGTTTGTATGAGTGTCCTTCTTTTTGGAATGATTCCTTTTTTATAGCCCGTTGGTTGTTGTGCAAGCATTCTTTGTGACTGTCTGTGTTGTGGTGTGTGTGTTTACCATCTGAATGGCACCTTACGCTCCTCTCCTTATCCAGTATGTCCCACTAGTCAGTAGGGATTACTCTTCCCTACTCACTTTTGAGCCTCTCACGAAAGCGAGACTTGCGAATTTCGTGGCTGCCTCCTTTCCATTACTTCCAGAGGAACCATCCATGTGTGACGAGTTTCTGGCCTCCTACAGCAAGAAGTCGGGACTAGTCTAGGGTACTTCCATGACTTTGACACCTCAAGGCCTCGGGAAGACTCTGTCTCTTCCCTACAAAGGTGAACCATTTGTTACAGCTCGCCAACTATTCTCTAACGATGAGATTTTGAAGCTGTTACAAAAACAGACCAGGGAATTTCTGGATGTTAAGAAGGTGATCAACTCTTCAGGAGTTTCCTTTTCCATGATCATTGATCCTGTGTGGAAGTTGGTCTGTCAGTTTCTCCAAGACAAGTTTATGCCTGCAAAAATGCCATCCCATTACTTGTCCAAAGAGCTCTTTACAGCTTCAAGGATGGTGTTAAAAGGAGTAGCTATTGATTGGAGCACTTACCTACTCACTAAGATGGATCAACATTTCATCAAAGTCACCAGGGGCAATGTTACCAATGTCACCTATGGATCGTACTTGTCTGCCTTCTTGACCTACTCAGGTTTACAGAAGAGTTTGCCTCCACCTCCTCCATCTGATCCAGTACCTCCTCCTCCTCCAACATCAGATGAGTCAGAACCAATTGATATAGAGGATTTGGATTCTCCGTCTCCCCTGGTCATACAACGCAAACGCTTGAAGCGGGTAGCAAATAAAGCTCCTTCACTTCTTCCTTCCGTGCCCATTCCTGCTACCTCTGGCAGTGATCTCCCTGCTTATCTCACATGTAATAACCTGTTCAGAGCACATCGAGAAGGTTCGTTGGACATATTAGTCCTCTCACTGAACAGTCTAGTCTCGGGAGATGCCATTCCTTTCCTATGTAAAGACATTCAGAGTTCCATTGAACTGTAAGTGACAGCCTGTGTTCAACAGCTGTACGCTTCCTTTTATGAAGAACTGATGCAGTCTAAGGACCAGTTGCATAAGGCAACATCCGAGTTAGCCTCTGTTAAGGATACCCTAGCAGATTTGTTTAAGAAGATGGAGCAACAAACCCACCTGATTGAAACCCAAAGAGATGAGATATCTTCTTTGAAGATTCAGTCAATAGAGGCTCAATCAGAGGTTACTAGCCTCTCAGAGGAGAAGGAGAGTATATCCAAAGAAGGGCAAGAGTTCCAAAATCTTTTAGATGTCAAACTTTTAGCCTTACAGACTGCTAATGACACAGTGGAATCACAAGCTTCCCAAATCAAGCAGATGCAAGATCAACTGGCAAAGTCACGGTCTATTCCTCCAAGCCCTCATGTTCCCTTGATCCCTTCTCTCTCACAGCAGGACTTGGCAGCTCTTCAAAGACAGGCTACCTTATGTCCCTTATTCCAGGCCAAGGTGGAAATATTGCAATCTCGAATGGATTTGCTATGGTCTTCATTTGAGCAATTCCAGGAATATGTTCCTCCGGACCATTCTTTCTTTGTCCATTATCAACAACAAAAGTTGGCCTTCTACATGAAGCTTTCCATGATGGATCTTCCTCTTCCAGAGGATGGTTGGAGTGGGGCTTGGTCTCTTGAGTTGCTGACAGAGGTGGTCCGTATGGTGTTTGAAGATTCTGTCATGACCGATACCATGTTGATGTCATATATGTATCTATGAGGAGACTTGTTGATTCCAGATGAAGTGGATATGGCTTGGTATGTGGGAGATGTGGTTTTACAAGCTGTTTTGTATGTCAACCATTTGGAGTTGCGAATAGATGACATGTTTCAGAGTTACTCCTCCAAAGTGGCTACTTGCCCTGATAATTCCTGGCATACCATGATTGAGAGAGACGACTATGAAGACATTGAAGATGAATACTATGTGATGTATTTCCATTCAAAGATGGTGTATTCCTTTGCTTTCTTTGTTCTATTGATGGAATTTGTGAAGATATTGAAGAATATGGTTGATTCTATCAAATCCGTGGGAGATCTACATGATGCTGCATAAAGATTTATTGTGCTTGGTATTCTTTTCTTCATTGTGATCATATAAAACCTAATAAAAAAGCTTGTTGATGTTACAAGATAGATTTTCTTGCAAGAGAATTCCCTTTTCCTTGGTGTTTCTCTTGGGGCTCCATTGTTGTGTCTCCGCTAAAGTGTCCTCCCGCAATGCCACTGTGTGCCTCCAAGAGCACATTGTGCATCTCATGCTCACATACGCATCTATGCAGCAATTCGTCTTGCCCCAGTTGGCCTGTAACCAGTTGATAGGGCTAGATCTTAAGGATTAAGCATCTAAGTCGGGCTTTTTCTATTGGTTGCTCAGGTAGTCCGTGCTCAAGCACTTGGACTATGTCATCCGCCCAATATGGCGTTAGATCAAACTTAAATAAATCTCTCTCACTGGACAGGTGGAATAGATGGGCGTCGAGTAGTTTATCAACGATGCCTTGTCCAACGGCTTCTCCCGTGGGAATGCGTGACATATGGTCAGCCATGTAGTGTTATTTCCCTTTCCGCACAATCACGGAGAAATCGAATTCCAAGAGCAGAAGGAGCCATCGAGCAATGCATCCTGTAGCACAAGGTTTGTTTACTAGATAGAGTAGGGTTTGATGGTCCATGAAAAAGATGAAGGGTGTGGCCAATAGATAATGCCATATTTTCTTCACAGCGAATACCATGGCTAATCCCTCTCTTTCTATCATCGAGTAGTTCATTTCCATCTCAGTGAGTTTTCTGCTAGCAAAGCTCACCGGATAATCTAAGTTGTGCTCACCAGGTTGGCACAACATTGCCCCTATGGCAAACTTAGAAGCATCGATGTGCACATGGAAGGTAATGGTCCAATCTGGGGGCTCGTAGAATTGGTGCTGTGGTTAGAGCCTTTTTCAATTCTTCGTATGCTCATTGGCATGCCTCGGTCCACTCGAAGACAATTAGCAGCTTGTAGAATGGTCTAGCGATCAACGCATAGTTCAGTACAAACCGCCGATAGTATCCCGTATGGCCTAAGAAGCATTGAACTCCCTTGTAATTAATTGGGGGTGGAAGGTCAACAATAACCCTGACTTTCGAGAAGTCAGTGGCAATGCCATTCTTCGACACCACTTGCCCTAAGATGCATCTGTGCTTTACCCAAAACTGGCACTTCAAGGGGTTTAAGGAGAGACAATATAAGCGACACTGTTTGAAGACTGTGCTGAGTTTGTCTAAGTGTTTGATCCAGGTCGAATGGACACACAGGTCGTCGACAAAGACTTCTATCTCCTTACAAAGCATGTCCTTAAAGATGGTGCATATGAGGCATTGGAAAGTGGCAGGGGCGTTAGTCAAGCCGAAGGGCATGACTATGTAAGCAAAGACACCCCACTCAATGGTGAAGGCGGTCTTGTGCCTGTCCCACAGGATGCACTTGCATCTGGTTGTACCCTGAGAAGCCGTCCAAAAAACTGTAGGCTTCCTTGCCTGCCACTTTCTCAAGCATGTGCTCGGTGTATGGCAATGGATAGTTGTCCCTCTTCGTAGCAGCGTTCACCTTCTTTTAATTGACACACACTCGGATTTTTTCATTCTTTTTCATCATGATGACTATGGGTGACACCCAGTCTGTGTGCTCAATTTCATAAATGAATCCCGCTCTCATCAGCTTGTCAATTTCCTCTTTGACAGCATGAGCGTGTTTTGTATTCATAGGGTACGGTCACTGCTTGACCGGCGTTGCATTTGGCATCATGGGTATGTTGTGAGTCACAACACTCGAATCTTCCAGGGACCAGGCGAATACGTCTATGTACTCTCATAAGAGAGCAACAAGACTAGTTTCTTCTTCCTCAGTCAAGTCATCGGCAATGAAGACTGGTCGGGGTGTTTCCCCTTCTTGGGCCAGATTCACCTCCTTGACCTTGGCTGGTCCCTCAATTGGTTTGTTGGTTTGTCCTACCCTATCCCCTTTTTTGAATTTCCTGAAGCGCTTAGGGAGGTCCTGCGGTTTTCGTTGTTCTTCCGTTCGCGTATCCCTGGGTTGTTTTGCCTTTTCCTGCCTTAACTGTATGTGCCTCAGGTGGACTGGTAGGTCCCCCTTCATGCGTCTAGTCGTGGGCGGCCTAGGGATTTCTGGATCACTGTCCAAACTAACCTCTGACTCAAAGTCAAACTCCCCGTCTTTGCTAGAAGAGGTAGTCCCCCTGGTGGACGTAGTTCAGATGGTGATTCTGTCCTAAGGACTGGTGTCGTCCCTGGCGGGGATAAGCCTGCTTGTTCATGGTCTATGGCTCCTACGTGTTCCAACGAGGCACGGTCACATTCCATGATCATGACCCTCGCTCTATCCTAAAGGTATTTCTTTTTTACGGCTTGGAGTCTGCTCGTATTTGCTCTATTTCTTGTCCTTCAGTGTCGTATTCTACGGTATCTACTTCACCCTCAGTTCCATCACTGAAGGATTGGCAGTCTTCGTATTCGTCATTAGAATCCCCTTCATCAGACTGCTCGTCATCTCCTAGGGCTTGGTACACCTCTTGTTGTTGGTCAGGGAGTAGGGACCAGTTATACATGAGGTTTAAGTCATGCACTCTGGTCCATTGCCACATGGATTCACCTAAGAGATCATGTTGTGGTTTGAAGTTTGCAGCTGAATTGCCAGCTAGCTTGTCTGTCAAGTATTCCAGCATCTCCTGGAGTTCCCTTTTGTTAGTTGGGACTGGGAAGTTGATAGGCTTAGGCTTTCCCCGAAGGGTTCATACCATCATGCAGACTGGTACGGAGAGTGTGTCACTAGGCTTGCCAATCGTTTTCATGGTTTGGTTATATGCCTCATGGTCTGAGAATGACAGGTCTATTGTAGCAAGAACGTGCATCCAATCCCACTCATCCTCTGGGCATGGGATATACTTGGTCAAGGGCCCATAGGACTCCTTGACTTGAGTGTTACCCTTGAGTATAGCAGAGATGGCGTCTAGGTCGACCGGCGAGGTCTTCCAAGTATCCATCTCTATCCTTACGGCATCCGTTCTGTTGCCAAGGAAGATCGAGCCGTTACCCCAATCTTCAATGACTCTAGCGTTGCGCATCCAAGGTCGGCCTAATAGGATATCGTAGTCCACTCCCTTCATGACTATAAAGTCAATAGAGAACTGGACGCCTGCAATCTTTGCTGGCCAATTCTTAAGTACCCCGAATGGCTTTACTCTCATACCGTTTGCTAGTGTGACATTAAACCTAGCAGTTTCGACAGATGGGTTTTCCCAAGTCTGAAGCATTGCGTGACTAAGCACACTAACCCCAGATCCTGTGTCTACGATTCCCTTTCTTGTTGTGTCGCCTAGGGCTAGGACCGGTAAGACTGTGTGCATCTCAGAACCTTCCCAGAAGGCATTAACGTGCAAGGATTTAGGCACAGAGTGCAGCATCAAACTCGGTATTTTCGTTTCTGCATCATGGTCTTGAGGGTCTGCCGTGACCTACTCTTGTGACCCTTCGACCCACTGCTTAAGATCTTGCCATAGGGTAGGATGCTACCTAAGCAGATCTCCCGGGCTAAGTGTTATAGGGGTAGTCACTAGCGCGGTCAGGACATCGTTGGATACTCGTCTTTCCCCTAACATGGATTGTCCTGGCCCATGGCCGCGTGGACTGATCTGCGGCTCTGTAGCATCAAGGCTTGGTCTTAGCGGCACTGCTTGTGGCATGGTTGCTTCTGCTGACTTAGGTTGAGGCAGTGATATTGGCGTGCTTATACTGGAGAGATCATCAATCTCGTCCTCTATGATGGGCTTAGCGTCCTTGAGATGCTCTTGAGCCTCCTTCACCCATTCCTTCATCTTATCTATGGCCTCTAACTGTCGCTTCAGATGCGAGTATTCCCCTACCTTAGCGCTTCCCTTTTCGGCCGTCTTAGGGGCTGAAGTCTCTACCTCTGCATTTGAAACCTTCTTTCCAGCAGGCAGAGTCATAGCACTCTCGGTTTTTAGTGCGACTTTAGCTTCCGATCTTTTCTTTTTCCGCCTGCGGCTTTTCTTCCCTATCGAAGCTGTGTTAAGATTGCTAGGTCCTGGCAGAGAGATGCTGGCCTGCTTCATTTGGGCTCCGGTCATGACCCACAATGAGATAGTTGTGGCCTCCCCATCGAGGTTTTTGACACCAAACAGCCCCAATGGGACAGATGGTACGTTGGATGAGCTAGAAGATGGCTTTCGCTTTGGGCAGTCAATGAAGAGATGGGCGATTCTGCACTCTGCGCACCTTTGGTCAGCCTTGTCTCTGTTTTGCTGCTCTCTTTCAGGGCAACATGATGAGACATGACCGGGGTGACTATAAGTCCAACAGATGACTGGATCCTATGTCTGCTCTCCTAGGCCTCTACCTCGTCCTCTTCCTAACACCATCACCGGTACGGGTCGATAGTCCATGAGGACAGCGTTGCCCTCGTCATCATGCGAGACGTAAGGGTATATGTAGGTTTCTTCCTCACTTGGCTCTTCCACGTAGTGGACTGGAGCATCACTCGGTGGATGGGTCACATAAGGACCAGGCGGTCTAGGGATACTCGTAGGATTTATTTCCATCATAGAAACGGCTTGCTTCATATCGTTAGGCGCGGGAAGGGCCAATGGGGCTCCCCTTCCAAAGAAAGGCTGCGGCCTGTTTGCTAGGTAAGGCTGGCTGTAGGGTTGCAAGTACGAAAGTCTTCTTGGTAATCTACACCACGCGACATCATGGCCAAACCTACTACAGCTAGCACAAGGTCTTGGCCTAGGGTCTTGACACTTGGCCGGTAAGTGGTTTCCGCCACAATACACGCATTGGACGTGCGGGCGCATTGGTCGTTTCAACATGTCTTGCAACTTGGCTAATTCCATCTTGACATCAGCCAAGCCTTGGTCTGTCTCGGTGGCCTTTCCCTTATCTTGGGATGATGGGATTGATCGCTCATTAGAGGCTGATGCTCTCTCTAAACCTCGCGAGTTGGTCTCCTCTACATTCGATCTCGTGGAGTTCTGCTCTTTCAGCTGATTCGAGCTCCTGGAGTTCTGCTCTTTCAGCTGATTATCGACTCTGATGGCTTCCTCAAACACTCTAGCTACTGCGTCTTGCTACAAGCTTGAATTGCCTGCCAAAGCCTTATATAACTCCTCGTCTCGAATTCCGCTGATGAATACAGTCGAAACTGCTCTTTCAGTCGGTCGCTCACCTAGAGGGATTCTCTTAGAGAGACTCCTCACATGGGTTACGTAGTCGCGGATGTCCTCCTTCTCTTTCTACTTGACGTTCATCAAGCGTATTAGTAGGTTATCAGAGTATCCGAGCTCGGCGAATCTCTTGATGAAGAGATCCTTGAGGCCATTGAAGTTGGCTTGCTCTACAACATCTAGGCTCGTATACCACATCCTACCCTTGCCGCCTAGGCAAAGCCCGAATGCTTGCGAGCGTTGAGTTAGGTCATTGAGCCCGTTGGCTTCGCAGACCTCCTCAAACTACTCAACAAAGCTGTATGGGTCGTCATGGGGTTGGTACTTGTCAAGTTGCTTGGCAACGATTAGTATTTTGGACTGGCTCTTTGAGCCTTGGTTTGCCCCTAGTCCTGCGAGCAGCGATGTCGCTAGTGCCGTGGCACTTTATTCTGTAGCCGTGTTATCTAGCAGTCGCTTCATGAGAAGCTCGCTCAATGTCAAGTCCCCCTCTAGGGCTCTCTCGTGATCTGTTCAATTCCTACCTGCTAAGTTCAACACTCGCTGCACCTCGCGCAACTCCGTACTTTGCCTTTGGCTTTTAGTCTGCTGATCCCTATTGTATTCGGCTATGCCTTGGAATGCTCTACGGGCTAGCTTTCTCTCCTCTTCTAAATCTACGATGATAGCGTCTGTTGTCCTACCGCGGTGCTCACCAGCTGGTGTGCTGAATAGCATCTGGAAAGACGTTCAAATCGAGTTCCTCATTAGACCAGTAGTCTGAGCTTTCCTCTACCATTGTCGAGTTGTCTTGCTCCACCAAGCTGTCGAGATCAGGTTCAGTATACTTGTTAAATCCACGTCATCAGCGCCCCTTGCTTGGTCCTAATCTGTGCTTTGATGGTTTGCCTATGTCTTGGGTTCTCTCCTATTGGTGGGTTCCTTGAGTGGTTTATCTGAGTGAGTTCCTTTAGTTATAGAATTCAAACCTCAATTTATGATTACTCAGTGCGTGTGTCGTTTCTCGTGCACTTGTGCTCAATCAGGATTTCATCTTTCTTAAGTGTACTTCAGGTGCGAAAACTCAATGTGAGTGCACCAAGCAATTCCCAAGCGTCTTACGCACTTTCGCTTATTTCGAGGCTGATAGGCTTGTAGATCAATTTTTCGACGGTTTTGTCAAGGTTTAGGGTTTTTTCGTATGTCACCTTGTTCGTTTTCGGTCAATCAGGTTTTATAGCTCAGCGGTTCGCATCTAAGTCCTTAAGTCTCGCAACTGCCCACTTCTAGCTGCTAACCGGTTGCGCGCTACGATTTTTTCCTATTACGTGTGCCAGAATCAAGTTCTGAGCGCCCGAAAGGTTTCAACAGTTTGCGCTGCTGCGTATTAGCCGGGTTCGGTCAAATTTCTGAAAATTTTGATAAAAAGTTGCACTTGGACCAACTGTTTCGAATTGCAGGGTCCGAGTAGGTCACTCGGACGGGCCGAGGCACAGGGTCGAGAGCCGAATTTGAGGGTTTGACTCGGATGGTTTTGATTCCGACGGCGGAATGGCAAATTCGAATGAGGTGATTCGGATAGGCCGAGGCACTTGGGCCGAGGGCCGAATGTGGGAAGTGGCCGAGGGTCGAATTTGAGGCTTGAACGGGTCATTCGGACAGGCCGAGGCCGAATGTGCCATGTGGCAAAAAGTTTTAACTCGGACGGCCGGGCCGAATGGGTTGACTCGGACGCTTTGCCTTAGATGGTCCGAGGGTTGACTAGGGTTTGGCCGAGTGGGCCGAGGGTCGATTTTGGGACTCGGCCCAAAAAAGGCCACTTGGACGGGCCGAATGCGGCGCATGTAACCTGCACGAACACGATTTTGATCGATTCACCAGATGTAGACAAGCACCATGGCCATGTACTTCCAGATCCTATCTAGGGGAGTAGAGGGAGAGATTCATATACCTGAACAGGCCGGTAAGTGCGTTGATGATGCGATCGAATCGATGCGAACTGGAGCTCTCTATCTCTCTCTCTCACACTGAAATGGCACAAATGGCTCTCCCTTGGCCTCCTGGCTCTTATACCCCTTCCCAAGTGTGGTGTTGATGCCCCCAATCACTCACTTGCCGATCTTAGGCATCACTAGCGAGCTTTTTACCCATTTTTGCATGATTTTTGCCCTGTTTTTCCCTATTTTGAAACAGTAAACCCTACCCTTTTCTGGTTCGATTTCCTAATTCTAACCTACACTAAATGCAACAAAAATCGAAGGCAAAAAACTGAAATAGATTCTCCATATTTTCCAATCATCAAGCAACCAAAATATCCCAAAATACTTACTTGTTTTGAAGATAAAAAACACCCAAACTTCCTACCTATCTCAAGCTCCGTTTCGGGGATGAATCCCCTACTTCGATGCTCGATATGAGGCATGAAAATGCTCAAGCTTGAATCCGTTGGTCCTGGCAACGGAACCAAAATGTAGTGGGAGCTCACGCTCAACCGCCAAGACCCACAGACTGCTTATTGCTTCAAGTGTTTCAAGCGAGCTCTAATGGCTATCTCTCACCTAGCCGACGCGCCATCAATCGTACGAGTGTAGTGAGCTTACCTTGATGTTGATGTGAGTAGCCTTCTCCCTCGTACACCTCGGTAGCTCCACGATTCTTGATGCTAGCTCAAGCATCCTCAAGCCTCCTCCCTCTCCAAGCTCCATCCTCCATAGCCGCGCGCGCGAGAGAAGAGAAGAGAAGAGAAGAGAATAAGAGAAGAGAAGATGGTGAAGAGCTTCACCCTCTTGATCCCTCACTCCCACACACTCACTCCCTCACACTCTCACACTCCCTCTCTCAAGAGCACACACAAGCAAGAAGAAGAGAAGAAGAGAAGAAGAAGAGGAGCTATTGTTAGCCACACACTAAAAAAATGAGTTTCCATTCACTTTTTGAACTTTATATATAAACCCTAAAATCCCATGGGCACCCATCTCCTTTTTTACATGATCGGCCATTGTGGCAAGGTATTTTTTCCATTTCCCTCTTCTAGCCTTATGCCTCTAGCCTATGCCCATCTAATATTTTACAATTGACATAGGAGGGAGCTTGGCACTCTTTTACAAGAGTTTTCCAAGTTTTTTGAGGCTCCTTTCGTTTAAAATTGCGCCTTTGGTCTCGGCTTAGTTCTAGAGGTCGCTTGCGTGTTTTTGCTATTCTTCCATGCTTTTTTCACTTTTTCCTTCATTTTCCGCCATTTTTGACTTGGGGTTAACATCGCCTCGATAGACTTTCCCAAGGTTACCTTCTGTGTGAGAAGAAAAAAACTCCAAGGATGGAGTTACATGCAATGAAGCACCACTCTCAACAATCCACGATTGTGACAAACCATCATGAGCTAACAACAAGGCATTTATCACATCTCTTTTAGTGATATACATGTTCTCAAGTTTCTTTAAGGGGTAGACATACCATCCTTCTCATTTTTTTTGCATTTTGAGTTAGCTTGCTTCTTGTGTTCTTCCTTCTTCTTATAGTACTTGCAATTGGACTTTTTATACCCTTTGCATCCACACTGATAACAAGTGACATCTTGCTATTTTTCCTTGCTTTTGCTGAGATTTTTATTCTTATTTACAACATTTGACATTTTTTTCACTTCTTCCTCTTACAGTATCGGTTGATCCTCTATTTTTCCCACTTTCTTTGCGTCTAAGCTCTTCATTGAGAATAGAACAATTCATACCACAAATGTCAAGTTGGGGTTGTTGCTCAATGACACAACCACTTCTTCCCATGAATCGGGCAAAGTCATGAGCAAGAAGCTAGCCCTAAGTTTAGGATCAAAAGTTGGCAAGTTTGAATCTTGAAGTGAGTCCAAATACAAGTGAAAGATTTAAAATGCGTTGAGGTAGACTTAGACTCATCAAGCTTCAAGTTGACCAACTTTTGGATGAGATGTACCTGATTCACAAGAGTTGTATTCTCATACGTAGCCTTGATTTTCTCCCAAACTACATCAACAATAGTAAGTCCCTTGATATTAACCAAGATATCATTTGTGATAGACATTTTAATGTAAATAATGACTTTTTTATTAATTTTATCCCAATCCTCATATGACAAAGCAACATGCTTATGTTCTCCCAAAGCATCATCACAATCCTTTAAAAAAAGTATACCTTGCTTCATACGATCTTTCCAAAGATCAAAGCCATTGCCATCAAGTTTATGAATATTAAAGAGGTTATTTGTTTCAGATGTAGATGCATTTCTAGCCAACACTACAAGGATATAGGAGAATAGCGACGGGAAATTGCAACACATATTAGCCGTATTGCTATTTGCATCACAAATGCGATGCAAACAACGATGGTACTCGGATAAAAAAAGTGATCGAAACCCCAGCACAACATTTTGCAAAAGAGAGAGAAAATTACATCCTGCATTTGGGAGAGAGAAAGAGAGAAAGAGAGAAAGAGAGAAAGAGAGAAAGAGAGAGAAGGAGAGCTCACCGCCATCATTGTTGTTCGCGAAGAAGAGGAGGAAGTGCATGAAGGGAGATGAGGAGCTATCGCAAAGAGGAGATGAAGAATCCATCTTTGAGCCTTTGCGATAAGTGCATTGCTCCCTCTTGATTTGTTTTTTTTCTTTCTCATTTTCTTTTGTTTGTTTTTGTTGAGAATGAGGTGCATTGAGGGAGAAAGAGAGGAAATGAGAGAGGCAGAAGAAGAAAGGAAAATGAAATAAGAAAGAACAAGATATATATATATATATATATATATATATATATATATATATGAGAATGAATGAGAAAACATGAGGGGATAAAGAAAAACAAAGGCAGGGTTTGTTATTGTTATTTCTTCTTTTTCTCTCTCTTTTTTTTAAAAATGTGCATTGAGGGAGAAAGAGATGAAATGAGATAGGAAATGAGAGAGAGAGAGAGAGAGAGAGAGAGAGAGAGAGAGAGAGAGAGAGAGAGAGAGAGAGAGAATAAACATGAAAGATAACAAAGAAAGAGAGAGAGGGAGGGAGAGAGGAGAATGAGTGAGAAAACACTAGGGGATGGAGAGAAACAATGAGAGGGTTTCTCTTTAAATATGAAAGATAGCAAAGAAATGGGAAGAGAGAGAGAGAGAGAGAGAGAGGAAAGGCAAGAGGAGAATGAGTGAGAAAACATAAGGGGGTGGAGAGAAACAAAGAGAGGGGCAATAAAGAAAGAGAAAGAGAGAAAGAAAGATAGAAAATGAGAGAGGCAGAAGAAAAAGGAAAAGAGAACGATAGAGAGAGAATAAACATGAAAGATAATAAAGAAACAGGAAAAGAGAGACAGAGAGAGTCTCTCTCTCTCTTTTCCCATTTCTTTGTTGTCTTTCATATTTACTCTTTCTCTCTCTCTCTCTCTCTCTCTCTCTCTCTCTGTCTCTCTCGTGCTCTCTTCCTTTTTCTTTTCTTCTTCTCCCTCTCTCATTTCTTTGTTTGTCCCGTGTCCTTGCTCTCAATGCAAGCTGGCAAAATCAAACGAAATCATCACTTGTCTATAGAACATGTACGATGCTTTGGCAGGTTTCAATTGGAGATCATTGATTAGGCGATCTCAGACTTTGAGCAAACGGTAAGAAAAGTGTATATCAATCATGCATTATATTCGCAAACTAATTGAATATCATATACAAAAACATTAGACATGGCCATAAAATTTATACAGGGAGGTGACGCCGATCTCATCCCAAGGAGGAGTGTACCTATTGTCGCCAGTTAGAAGAGTTTGTGGGTGTCCGATGGATGGAGTATACCTAAGCCTTGGAAGGCACTATCCTGTCTATACTGTCAATACGAGAGAAGACTAGAAGCCTTTCAGACTTTCCTATAATCCTGGAGCTTGAGATGGAGACAATGATCGATGCATTGATGTCCATGTATGTTAAGACATCTGATCCGCTTAGAGAGGAAGTATCCATACCATTATATAATGGGTGCGGATTATCTCACCTGAAGACACTACTTGAACTCCTAAGTGTGCAACCAAAATAGGGGTGGAGCAATGCGAGTGTGACCGAGTTATTTAGGTACGTTCTACGTACACTTTGATGATTTCACTTTAGTACCATTATAAAAAACAATTGTGCTTTTTCAAGGTATTTTATGATTTGTTTTCAGGTTGCTAAAGTATCATATATTACCACTTGGAAATACCAAGCTTGAGTCACATGATAATGCACGATATATTTTACGAAGGCTTGGCATGGACTACAATATTATTTATGCATGTGTCAATGATTGCATGTTGTTTCGAGGAGAGTACAAGACTATGGAGACGTGTCGAGAGTGTGGTGCTTACAGGTATCAATAGGACTTGCAAGGGCAAACCATCCCTAAAAATTTTATTAGATACTTTTCACTTATCCCCCGTATACATCACATGTTTCGTACGTTGGGCATCGTCAACTTGACAACATGGCATGCACCATGAGAGACAAAGAATCTTCAGCTCGGTCTTGCCATGAATGGTGTGAACCCATTCAGTCTCCGCTCAACTTCTTATAGTGTGTGGCCTATTGTTTGTGTTAACTACAACATCCCATTATGGCTTTCTACAAAGAAAGGATACTTGATCCTTAGCTTGCTCATTCCTGGCCACTATAAAGTCAAGAATATGATGTCTATCTCCATCCATTAGTCGATGAGCTTAAGATTTTGTGGGAGGAGGAGGTCACCACTATGGGAGATATGAGCAAGTGCGATAGTCGATGGTCTGCCAATATACGAGCCATTATCATGTGGACCATGTATGACTTTCCAAAACTCGGAGAGTGCTCATGTAAGTAGGCTTCCATTCTCATTGGTCATGTCTATCATAGCTCGTTCAAGTTTGTATTCACAGGATAGAGGTGTTGGGACATGACCGGGTACCTTAGGTTAGCATGCATGTCCATTGTGTGGCCCACAATTAGACTCCTGAAGGTCACGAACCATGAAGAAGATGGTATATCAAGGGCACGCTGCTTTCTTTCCGGAGGTCATGAACTAAGGGAAGGTTTTCTTAGATGACAGCACGAATGAACACCCAAAGCTAGTATGAGTCGAAAATGATCCACACCGAGTCGCATCCAAATGGAATGCGATGATTCTCAGTTTTCTACGAGTTGCCATATTGGACCCACTTACAGATCAACCACTTGTTAGATCCCATGCATATTTTCAAGAATGTGGACATCTTACTATGGGACCACATCACAAGAAAGAGAGACAATGCAGGGGCACGAATGAATTTGAAGAAGCTTACTATGGGACCACATCACAAGAAAGAGAGACAGTGCAGGGGCACGAATGAATTTGAAGAAGCTAGGCAAGATGGAGACACTTTTTCGAGTGCTAATGGTTGCTTGCAGCTACCTCACACTCTTTGGGTTTTGTCCACTAAAGAAAAGTGCATTGTGAATCAAATTATCAGGTCTATCCGCACTCCGACATGTATGATGCATTCTCTCAAATCTGCGTTTTCTAAAGGCGACCAACTATTAGGGCTAAAATCCCATAATTGCATAAGATATGTTAGGTTTGTACTATGAATGGATTGTAAGTGGCATGTGTATTTTACTATTTGGAGTGTAGTCATTGTTCGTAATGCTTCTTTATTTGTGGCAGTTTGTACTATCGATTGCGATCATATGATGCCTTACTCTAGAAATACACGGAGCAATTTACAAGTTGTCAAATTTAGTGCGATGGATCTCATAGAAGGAGATCAAGGCATCCTCTATTGAATCCGCAAGGTGGGCAGAAGTGGAGATGGTGTCTCTTTGAGAAGTACCTACCCACCAACTTGCTCACGATACAAACCCACCTCTTGGTGCATCTTGTAGACGAAGTAGAGATTTCTCGACTTGTCCATACGCGATGGATGTTCTTCTTAAAGCACTTTATAAAAACCTTTAAGACTTTGTGCAACAACGAGCTCGGTTGTTAGAAGGTAGCATAGCTAAAGGTTGATTGGTGTCTGAGGCATTAGTGCATATTTCCTAATGGCTACCAATGGTGGATTCAAACACCAGTATGATATGGTCACTGAAGGATGATGATAGTTTGGCCAGAGATGTGGTGGCTGGAAATGGGGTAGAAAATATGATGGATGCTGCAATGGAAGAGAAATTGAATCATTTTTGTATGTTGCACCATGCCTCCAAGGAGACGCGGCTCCCTAGGTACAAGCAAGCCACGAAAGATCGGGAAGAAGCGCGATCCGAATTTTGACATAGTACACGCCATCGATTGATTTGATATCCCAAGGGCATGGAGAAGATTCCGTAGTTTATGTCTATGCGATGGTTACATGGAGCTTTGATCGCAACCTCTCGTGAAGGGGTGGAGGTCCCTACTGAGGATCAGGGATTCTCAATAAGATGTAGTTCAAAGGTGACCACATGTTTTATAAGCTATCATATCTAGATTTTATGTGTGACAACTAATTAACCATTTCAATGTATAGTACAAATATAGAGTGCGTCATGATCGCGCGGACGACATTTTCGCGTGGAGTGTATAGAAAAAATGCACTCCATAATGGATTGTGGTGTCATGGCAAAGTTCGAGCAAGAGAGCCGACTGTGAGCCACGGATCCAAACACCGTTTATAGATGAGATAGAGTATTTTGGAAACTTGCAAAGTATTATCATGGTGGATTACCGTAGCTTCTTCATGATCCTATTAGATATGCAATGGTTCAAAGTGGTTACAGAAAGGAGTCGGTGCAATTGTTCGACGAGGTCCATTGGGATTTCTGAAAATAGATTCCGGATAGATTTGCGTGGCACATTTGTCTTACTGGCCCGTTGTGAACAGATGCATGAACTCATGTTTTTTAAAATATTATTACAACATGGTATATGTCACAAATGTTAAATCTCTCTTGTATGTGATTTTGAACATGTAATTTTCTATCTAGACCCCTGAGAACCTCAATGGTGGTATGTTGTGCCTTCAACTCCCCGAAGTGCGAGAGTATATGATGAATGCAATGTTCCTAGCATAGATGAAAATAGTATGCAAATAGAGGAGTTGATATTGCAAGGAGTGGAGGTCTCCCAAAGCTTAGAGCATGTAGAGGAGGCAGAATCGGGTAATGATGATGGAAAGACAAGAGGCCAAGAATTCTTTGAGAACGAGGCGGACTCATCTTTTTGTGGTGAACTTTCTATCAACCTTCTAGTGTATGCGGAGTTGTGTCAAGAGATTGAGATGGAACCATAGGCTATGTCATACTTGCAGCATCCACCTACTCAATTCATTGATTAATCACTTATAAGGAAACTTTAGAATGTGCATTTTTAAGTAATATCATTTTTTTCAGAGTTGTATTACCATGCTTTTCTTGAATCTTTATATTGATTATGCTAACATGATCTTCATATGTATGCCTCTACATCAGATGGCTCGATTGAGAGATATGGCAGACCAAGAGCTGTCTCAGACACCATAAGGTTGTTCTATTAGATCTACTTGCTTCGGTTTCCAATAGATGAGGTCGTCGCTCTAGACTTGGGCTGGATGGAGGAAGTGGTTGAGGGGGATGCTGCAGAGACATGGATATGGTGAGCCCATGGTCAGCTCCAAATACAGATGCTACTCGTAGCTCTCATGAAGATTTGAGAGAGGGTGGCTCAAGTGCTTTTTATGGAGTTGTCGACGTAGTGTCTCCATCTTGTTGTTTTGGTGGAGTTGCATCACCCGTAGGATTTGTCACACCTATGGGGACGTCTACTCCAGTCACTCCAGCATCCATCCGTATGTAGAACCCATATGGGTGCTACTCCAAGAGATACCACCCCATGCATACACCACATGTATAGGGGGTCTCCTGGATATGCCCAAGAGCGTGGTCGTATGTGGGAGAGGACATATCGTAGACATATCCTAAAGGGGTATGGATACCTTGTAGATGATAAGACAGGAGCCGTCATTATGAATGATGAGGGAAGAAGGGTGATGGCTCGTACGAGAGAGTTGTGCCAACAAGTTTTTTGGCACAACGTCTTGGATCATTGGAAGAACATACCTGAGGGGAGAAAGGACTATATAGTAGCATCCTGCATGAGGAGTTTCCGGTACTCACCGTAGCAAATAGGTTTTCCACAGGCTAGATGATGGAGTGTATGCGTGCATACATACCACACAAACAATCGGATGCACTCAAGGCACTTAAGAGTGGGGCCTCAAAGCCCGAGTAGCTAGACGCAGATGACAAGTGCCGACTCAGGGAGGAGGCTACAAATTCTCCAAGATGTTGGAGACAATAGCGCGAGGCAGCAAGGTTACGATTGGAGGCAGGAGTGGTTCGTCATCTTGGGAGTGGTGGACACATGACTTATCTAGAGGACTTTGCAAGTTTTTCTTCCATTCTTCTCACTTATTTTTTTGCAATATCACTTATATTGACAATCATGTTTCTAATAGTCGTATTTTGTTTTCTTTGTAGCATTCCATTACAAATCGGGATCCCATCGGCCTAGAGACTCGATATCTAGAGAGACATGGTCTCACTGCATTGATCGATAGATTGTATGCACACGACAGCCTAGTAAGTCACTTATCTTTCTTATTCATAGTTACTATTTTTAATTAAAATGTATTATTTTATGGTGGGCTGATGTGTAGCTGTTTCTTTTTTTGCAGAGTCTGTCTGATGCTCCTTTTGCATCAGGATGATCTTTCGGATGACGAGGATCTTTAGCTCGTGCTTGGATTTGTGGAGTGCACATTTTCTTCTTTTTTGGTCCTATGATTTATGTAGTCATTTTCTATGCACTATGTTATTATCATCCTTTGTATCTTGCCATGTTTCCATGAGTGCATTCATTAAGCGATCTTGTAATATTATGGATCAGTCTTGTGGATTCAAGTATATTTTGCCTTCATTTTGATGACCATTGTACACTTTACATGTAATCCATTTATACCACAATTTTTTTTCTTTGTAACCATCGCTATTAGCATCACAAATTTATTTCATGTGTTGCTATTGGCATCACAAATCATCACTATTGGCATCACAAACCGTCGCTATTGGCGTCGCATTGGTATCACATTTGCAACATTAATAAGGATGCAAATAGCAACGCCAATAGCAATGCAGATAGCAACGATTCTATGGAGATGCTAATATCAATGTGTTTAGCAACAACGAGGGAAATTTTTTTGTGAACATTTTTGTCACTTTAAATGTCAGTATGAGGCCGGTATCTTGTCGTGCAACTTCAACAATAAAGGACTGCAATAAAATGTTGAATACTTTCAACAAACCAATAGTAAGATTGTTGAATATAACAGCAAGTACACACATTTGTACTTCAAAATGTGTCCATGAAGCAGATGTTTTGTTGCAATTTCAGTCTCAAGTACTAATTATAGCATGTACATGAATCAAATCTGATACATTTGCATATAGATGCTAACTCCCACTTCAGTAATACATGACCATAATGTCCAAATACAATAACCCAAGTGCTAGTATATACCATTTCTTATCTGCATAATGAGCATTCAATAATACATGTACCAAGAGAAGTTTCCCTTTTATAATATTTGAAATAACTCAAGTCTAAATTTCTCACTTATCAATGAATTTGGGGTAATTTCACTATGAAAGCACAAATCAACTCAAAATGCATCACCAATGTGAAAAGCCCCAAAATTTTTGCATCTACCCCAATTGCATCAATACACATCATTTTGAGTGTCAAATATAGGAAAATGTTGTAGAATTTTCATAAATCCTATAAAATCCTCAAATTCCGAGATCCAATTGTACACATATTACACGTGTCAGTTTTGTTGCTCATTGCCTATTGGGGGACTGCACGCTTGGTCGCGTGCCCATCAAATGTTGCATTCGCCTCTGTTGCTAATCAATATGTCACAACTATTTCTTGACTTGCCTACTACAGTTCATGGGTTTGTTGACTACACAACATGCATGTTTCATCACCTCCGCTTGATGTTGACGGCTATTGCTGGCCTGGTCATGATTGCGTGTGCTGAAAATCTTGTTGATTGGATGCAAACTGTTACGCCTGCCTATTGCCTATGCCTACTGGTCATGACTATTGATTAGACTGACAATGACTACATATTTTGGTCCTCTCTAATATTAGTTTCAAGAGTGCGAGAGTAAGCACTTAAGAAATGTGTGTGTCAATCGAGGTGTGTGTAGTTGTTTAGTGTAATGAGAGAGAGTGAAGAGTCAAGGGATGGGTGTGTACCAATGTGGTACACACAAAGAATAAAATAATATATTTAAACTTAGGGTACGGTACACTTACACCCGTAATGGATACACAAGAGTAGCAAAGGGCCTTTACTCCTGACAAATGTCACAAGATTAGCCATATGCTATGTCAATGATAAGAAGAATAAAGTGAATCCGGACCACATATAAACTTCCTATAAATTAAGATTAAAAAGTGTTTGTAACCTATGCATTCATGTTGAAAATGGTGGAAGCTAACATAACACTATCAATATAGTTCCATATGAAATTCACCACAAACTAATCCATGATTTGATATCAAAATAGAAACCAATGTATTTTACTGGTGATGTAACCATCATTAAAGTAATATGATTTCTAATTACATTAGCACCATGACACCCACATATAAGAACTTCAATCTTGGATAAAGTAAGAAAGATCTAGATGATGCACACATTTCACTCTACTCAAAAGAGCATGAAGAACCATTTTTAAATGAGGAATTCAAGCACATTAAAGGTCCATTGAGTAGAAGTCTCAATGAGATCATGAGACATGTAAAGGAGAAAGACAAAAGAGTCACTATTGAAAATTTTCTTCTTTACTTATTCTTAATCAATTAATTCCATTCTTTCATGTGACTTCCAAATAATTAGACATTGGAGGTTCATGAAAGTATATGTATCTCTGGTGTAAGTACATGGCATGAGCTCAAATGAAAGGATTTAGAAGCTATAATTAGATATATTCACAAAAAGTCACTTAAAAAAGAACACAACTTTTAAATTAAAAAAGATTCGCGTATCTAGAAGGTCCACAATCAAAAGTTTTAAATGCCCTTATTTGCATGTATATTGTTGATTAGGGTGCCTTCACACAAGTCCATGAGAGGCTACAAAATGGAAAATTTAAAACCTCATCTTATGATTATCATGTGCATATATTTAAGGATTTGTGATGAAAAACACACACAAAAGTACGAGTGTGCATGTGTGTGTGAGTGCAATTTTGTAAATACATACATACATACACATATATGCATACACACACATGGGAAGGGAGAGAGAGAGAGAGAGAGAGAGAGAGAGAGAGAGAGAGAGAGAGAGAGAGAGAGAGAGAGAGAGAGAGAGAGAGAGAGAGAGAGAGAGAGAGAGAGAGAGAGAGAGAGAGAGAGATTAATACATCTTGCTGCATGGCCTTAACTCTAAGTAGTAAAAAATAATAACATGTTTGATAGGTAGCTCCACAAGTTCAAAGTTACCTCTTGCACACTCTTTGTAGGTAAAATGTGCATGCACATTAAGGGCTTTGACTATCTACTACTCTCTTTGGAGAGAAGAGGGCTTTTGAGGGTAGCACACTGGGGGGGGGGGGGGGGGGGAGGGTTTTTGTGTTTCATATGTAAACTCTGCATTGCTTCTATTCAAAGCCTATATAGAAAAACTATAATCCCTCAACTTTTCATGAATAAATTATACCCTTTTTCTATTCAATTTGAATACCTAGTTTAAATAATACAAATCTCTACATACAACATGTGTTGAAAATTGATTTGAAAATCCCTCATTTTATGCATGTAGTACTCAAAGCATCTTTGAATTCAATTATTTGTTAAGGTTCAATAGAAATATTTTTCAAATTTTCCCAAATAAGATCCTATAAACTTGAAGAAGAAGGTTTGAAATATTTGATTTTACAATAATGTTAGTTAAAAGATTTTGTGCTACCACCTTTGATTGGGGTTCATTGTCTATAGACCATCTATTTAACATTGGTTCATTATATGGGGGTTCATTATATGTAGACCATCTATATAATATGTGTTCATTATATGGGGATTCATTATATGTAGATCATCAATATAATATGTGTTCAAGGCGTATTGCAAAACTTGTGATCTTTAATTTTTCATGAACAAGGAACATTGTTTTCCTATTCAAATATGAAGAGTCCTTTGAAATGGTATTTTGTTCTGTATACCTCTGTAAGTGTTCTATGGAATGTATATGAGACTTTGGGGAAGTTTTCTAGCCTTGGAAAGAGGTGAATGCAAGTTCAAAAGAGCTCAAGAAAGTGGAAAAAGTAGATGCTGAAGACTCAAGAGAAGACTGGAATGAAGTGACAATGATGAGCTATGAAGAGTTACTGTAGTGGCTCTGGTGACCTTTCATATCAGACACGCCTTTTGGAAGGGGAATCCACGACCAAAGAAGGATTACTATGAGTGATTATTGAGTATTGGTGTGAGGATATAATGTACTATTGATTGAGAGAGGAAGAGAGAGTCAGAGATAGCCAATTCTATGCCAAACAATGTATCTATCTATGAGAGATTGTGAGAGAAAATGGTAAAAACCTTGGAAAAAATCAATTTGCTTTTGTATGTGGAAATATAAAACTACCATTTTCCTACTCAAATATGAATAGTGCATTGAAATGGTATACTTTTCTATGTAAAAAAGGTAGTAGATCTTCATTTTTTTAATGGGATGATCTTTTATTGACTACTTTCAAAGTTATTTTGCGGCATTTTCATACTAGAATGATCATCATTTTTTGTGAATGACCTTTTTCAAAGTTTTTGTGGCGCTTGGTAGACAGAATTGTCATTTTCATACTAGAAGGATGTCATTAAGCTACTCCCTTTCCTTACCTTGCTTCTTAATTAGTTCATTGAAAATTTTATGATTATTCATTCATAGAATATCTACGTGATTCAAAGGATGGAAAAACGTATAAAAACTTATGTTTTAAAAAGTTAGTGATGTTGAACTCACATTGTCTTGAGTGGACCCCTAGCTAGGACAAGCTACTTCCAAGTACACTTTTGAAAAATTTTATATACATCTCCATAACCTCAATTTGATCCATGCTGACATTAGTCTTGTGAATTGCCACAACCAATGGCTTCAACCATATATGTAGTCGGATCTCTATCTAGCTATATTTATGCATGTGATGCCAAAATTGAGTACAAGTTCATTGATGCAATTAGATCAAAGAATAAATGTTGCAAGTACATATGAATGATTTACAAGTGTGCAATTCTCAATAGTGTATCAAAATTGATCGAGTGTGCTTTGTGGAGCTATTGAGTCACTTGGTTATCCTGATTGATTTTTGACTATACATTATGAAAATGGGTATCACATAGTCAAAGTATTATTTAGTTGAGCTCTAGCAAGATATAAAAATTTCACACATGATTTTGATTAGTGGTATAAAATATTTTGAATTTTTTGTAGAAAATTGATCTATAAGGTAGCCATGCATTTTAGCCTTTTAGCTTATTTTGTAGGCATGTAATGATTTGTGATGCCAATGGGGGCATAACATAGTGGTTTGAGTATGGCGGGTGTGTGAGTTCAAACCTTGTGCATTGTTACCCATTAGCTGGTGGTTGTGTGAGTTCAAACCTTGCGCATTGCTACCATTAACTTATTTTGATCGACTTTGCTTTTCTATTATGTTGTGTTGAGTAGATTGTTTAGCAATGTCTTGTTAATCTGTACTCAAGAGAAAATGCAATCTTTGTATAAAGGGGGTTTCGACCTTCTAGGGTTGGGTAATAAATATATTACCCTTAAAATAAAATATAATACATTTAAAAAAATATTTATATACCCTCCAATCTATACTACTATATAATTTTAGTTGTAGGTTCGGGAAGCCCTGAACCTCCAAAGGGCTTTTCAAACTTGCCCCCTCCTCCCCTTTTTAATTAAAATCCCATTTCTCTTATGTGCAATCTCTCCATTTCTCTTCCCCTTCCCCTTTTTTATTAAGCCCCCCCTCTCATGTGTACTCTGTGTGTGTGTGTGTGTGTGTGTGTTCCCTCTCTCTTTTCTAATTCAATCAAACCTCTCACAAATGTCACTTTCTCCCATTTTTAATTAAATCAAACCTTTCTCAAACGTCTCTTTATCCCCCTTTTTAAATCTAAAGTTTCTCTGATCTCTCTCTCTCTCTCTCTCTCTCTCTCTCTCTCTCTCTTATAATTAATTTAAACTTTCCCTCTAATTGTTTTCTTCTTTTCTCTTCTTCTAATCAAATATTTCTTAAAATATATTTAAAATTATATTTCTCTTTCAATTAGGTATTTTAAAAAATATTTTGTAAATTTAAATTTTTTGTGACATAATTTTTCACATACTTTGAGAGGGGGGGAGAAAGAAGATGATGGAGGAGAGAGAGAGAGAGAGAGAGAGAGAGAGAGAGAGAGAGAGAGAGAGAGAGAGAGAGAGAGAGAGGGAGGGAGGGAGGGAGGGAGGGAGGGAGGGAGGGAGAGAGAGAGAGGGAGGGAGGGAGGGAGGGAGGGAGGGAGGGAGAGAGAGAGAGAGAGAGAGAGAGAGAGAGAGAGAGAGAGAGAGAGAGAGAGAGAGAGAGAAGAAGAAATGAAATGAAGAGAGAGAAATGAAAAAAATAAGAGAGGAAGAGAAGAAAACAAAAAAGCCAAGGAAACAGGAGGGAGAGAAGAAGAGAGAGAACAAATAAAAGGAGAGAGATAAGGAATGAATGAGAGAGAGAAGAAAAAAAAGAAGAGGGAGAGAGAAAGAGGAAAAAAAGAAAAAAGAGGAGGGAGAGAGAGGAGAGGAAAAAGCAAGGATGCAAGAGGAGAGAAGAAAAAGGAGGACCGAGAAAATTTTAAAAACAAGGACAGAGGGAGAGAAAAAAGGGTAGAGAGAGAGAAGAAGAAAGAGGGGAGAGAAAGAAAAGAAGAGAGAGAGAGAGATAGGGAAAAAAGGGGAGAGAGAGAAGGATAGAAAATATGATAGAGAGAGAGAGAGAAGAAGAAGAAAAGGAAAAAGAGAAGAGAGAAAAAAAAAAGGGAATAGAGAGAGGGACAAAAAAAGATGAGAGGGGCAAAAGAGGAGAGAGAAAAGAGGGAGGGAGAAAAAAGATTAAGAGAGAGCGAGAGAGAGAAAATAGAGAGAGAGGGTGAGGAGAAAAAAATGAAAAATTTGGAGAGAGAGAGAGAGAGAGATTGGGGGCAAGTAAAAAAGAGAGAGAGTAGCAAAGAGAGAAGAAGAAAGTAGGAGAGAGAAAAGAAAAAAAAAGGAAAAAGAGGAGGGAGAGAAAGGGGAAAGAGGGGAGAGAAAGACAAAGAAAAAAGAGAGAGATGGGGGAGGAAAAAGAGAAGAGAGAAAAAGGAGGGAAGAGAGAGCAAGAGAAAAAAAATAAAGGAGAGAGAAGAGGCAAAAGAGAAGTGAGAAGAAATGAAATAGAGAGAAAGAGAGAGAGAGAGAGAGGAATAAAAGAGAGAAAGCGAGAGAAAAAGACTTAAGAAAGAGATATAGAAAAATATAGAAAGGGAGAGGAAAGGGAAAAAAAAGGAAGAGATGAAATTGAGAAAAAATTTAGAGAGAGAGAGGGGTCGGAAGAGGGAGAAAATTTGAAAATATAGATAGAGTGAGAGAGAGGAAAAAATAGAGAGAGAGAGAGAGAGAGAGAGAGAGAGAGAGAGAGAGAGAGAGAGAAGTTTGACTTGAACTTCTAACTTTGTGAGGTCCAATTAGTACCAACTTTATGTATACATGAAATTTTATAAGCTTAATACATAAAAGAGATTGTATGTATAGCTTGTATTTTATATTATACATTTTATAAATTACATTACAATCTTTATAAATTACTTTCAATTTTACTTTGATGGAGAGAGAGAGAGAGAGAGAGAGAGAGCTCTTATAGAACTTTTCAAATGAAAAGAAAAATATTTATGTACCATTCTAGTCAACTAGTAAAAATGGAAGGCAACTTGTAAATATTGACATGCCAAATGACAAGGGCATTTTGATTGGGCATGTCTTGATGACAGGCAAAATTTGATCTTCGACTTGTATTTTGGCAGGGCATTTTCGAAAAGCCTTGTTTTGATAGGCCACATAGGCCTTGACAAGAAAAACAACCGTCAAATTTAGGCCCTGAAATTTCCAGTCTCTTAAAAAAAGAGATAACAACTCTAGATAATACATATGGACCCTTCCAAAGCAAGAGAGAAAAAAGTAATAACTTTAGAAAAATACTCATGTGACCTTCCAATTTCTTTAAAAGTGAGAGCTACTTTAAAATCTTTCCATCTCGTTAAGAAGGAGAGAGTTCTCTAGGACCTTCCAAACGCCCTGGGGCCGGGGCCTTTGAAAGTTGGAACTTGGAGGCATACTTTTTCAGTAAAGGGCGAGTAAGATAATGAACTTCCTAAGCCATAAGATCTCATTACAGTGCTGTATGGCAAATGAGAGACACTACACAAGAGAGAGAGAGAGAGAGAGAATGTAGATTGACGCTGTCAACTTGACCGGTGCTTATAGGTCGTTATACACACGAGATCGAGGAACATATTGGGCGCAGCCAGGCAAATGTGCACGGATGAGGCATTTAAGAAGCAGAGAAGAGACACTCGGGAGAGCTCAGAAGGTATTCTTAGAGACACCTCCAGTCTTCTGCAGCTGCGGCATGACCAGTTACGCCACAGTAGAAGCTAGCTAGCCAATTTTCTCTCTCTCTCTCTCTCTCTCTCTCTCTCTCTGTGTCGGCATGAGCAAGCTATTTTGCTGAGCAGTGCAACAAGTGTATGTCTTGTCATCATCAGGCCTAATATTGCAAAGTGATATACATACTAAGTAGGACCTTAGAAGATAAGAATGGGGCGCAGCCCGTGCTGCCGCAAGTCGGAAGGGGTAAAGAAAGGCCCTTGGGAGCCAGAAGAAGACGAGAAGCTCGTCTCCTTCATCTCTCAGTATGGACACGGCAACTGGCAAGCTCTACCAAAGAAATGCGGTAAGTTGAAGGGGTGGGGGCAGGCACAGAGAGAGAGAGAGAGAGGTAGAGGTGTGGCTATTTATTTATTTTAATCTCATGATCAGTTCAGTTTATCTTTCATTGCCCCAATGAGACTTATTTCTCCTTTCTAATGACTAAAATTATAATGATGGTGGTGGTGATGATAGTCTCCTTGCTTATGTGGATTTATGATGATCATGATGATGCAGGCCTCCTCCGGTGCGGCAAGAGTTGCCGCCTCCGTTGGACCAACTACCTCCGACCTGACATCGTACGGGGGGGGTTCACTCCCTCTGAAGAGCAAAAAATCATCCAGTTGCATGGCCTTGTAGGCAACAAGTGAGCACTTAATCATCAGTAAACCTCCATCATTGTGATTTTTAGCGTAAGGGTCAGCAATTACACTGATCTTCATACTGGTACTGATATCAAATTGTAGGCTAAAGATTGTAGATTTGATTCTGGTGCTCACTAATAGTAATCTCATCAGTGCATCACCATATAGCTGCGCTGCCATTATGTTCATTAGCTCACTAATTATGGCTTGATCTAGCTATTGGAATATGTAAATCAGTGGAGGGGTGTCAAGTCAAGGCTAGCTAAGGCATTACAAATAATTTCTCAACAAGCTTTTCTGAACTCTCCAGTCTCAGCAACCTCTTCTGGATTCTGAGCCCCAAGTCCTGCCTTAATGAACCTCTTCTGGATTGTGAGCCCTAAGTCCTCAGAATCCCCTAAGTCCTGCCCTAATGAACATCTTCTGGTTTCTGAGCCCTAATTTCTGAACCTAATGAACCTCTTCTGGATCTGTTAGCCCTAAGTCCTGCCCTAATGAACCTCTTCTGGATTCTGAGCCCTAAGTCCTGCCCTAACGAAGCTTTTGCCAACAGTCCATAACAATCAATAGCCTACAAGATTCTCAAGGCAATCAACAGAAACTGTTCACCGAGTGTCAAACTTCAACTGTTTTGTTAATCTGCTGTTTACAGGTGGGCATTCATTGCTTCCCACCTTCCCAAGAGGACGGACAATGAGATCAAGAACTATTGGAACACAGTGCTGAAAAAGAGGCTGCGCTGCGTAACCTGGGGCTGTACTTCTCAGACGCTACGCACAGCCAGATCAGTAGTGCGATCGAGAACTTTAATTCCTCCACTAAAAATAAGCAGTTCCTTAATCACTCCCCTAATCAACCTACCGCAAAGTATACATGGCAGTTACCACAGCAGCACAGATTACTCAGCATGAGCAGTAAATCAGCAGGTATAAGTAGTGCCCGACACATTAATCAGGACAAGGCGGCAAAGAACTGGAAGACATATATTAGAAGCGACACAGCGAGCCACCTTGCTCAGTGGGAGATGGCGAGGCTGGAGGCAGAAGCAAGGCTATCCGGCAAGCAGTCGACATATGCGAGGAGTCATGCGAATCTGCCTAAATCAGATTGGAGTAGCTTCCATTCCGGCTCTATCCTCATCCCTAATGTATCTCCTCTCAGTAACCCTTCTGCAAATTCCAGTCTGATTGCGCTGCAACTCTCCCCGAGCACCGATACGATTAACCCCATTAATGCCAGCGGCGGCCTGGCTATGGCCGTGTCACAGCAGCAAAATATAATCAGTATGATTGACGACTCCCAGAATGACGATCATGCCGGGCTGGATGGGGACGTGATCGATGGTGAGTTAGACCTGATCGATGATGGTGGGTTAGACCAGAATATTCGCAACATAAGCGGGCCGGATGTATATTCCTCCGCCAGCGAGAACATGAACATGATCAATGCAAGCCCGGCTATGGCGCCGCAGCTAAATGATATAGGTGCTGTCACTGATGCAGGCGATAGCAGTCATGATCACATGAAGCAGCAGGCAGAGATCATTCATGGCGAGCTACTCGAGCAGACCATCAGCGACATCATCAACGACGGCGCCATGAATGACCTCCAGGAGTTGCTCTTGGATACTGCGTCCTCATCCGTTGCCTCTCCCATCTTGCCGCGTGACAACGCATCCGTGGAGTCGTCCTGCAATCAGACATTGACACCTGGCATACAACAACTTAAAGAAGCCCTTCAGGACTGGCTTCTTGATAACAGCGACGATATGGACGACTTGCTCGACATCAATTTCAGCTTCCGAAGACGCCCCCACACCTGATTACATTAACACCAACCAGCTGTAATACTGATGATCGTTGTACTAGATCAATTAGTACCAATTCTAGTGGCTCTACCCAACTAATGATGGTATTTGTAACAATACTAATACTTGCCCTGATCCTTCCCCTATTTTAGTAGCACCTAGCCAATAGAGCACTATGGTGAAGAAGTTGCTACAACACTAAGCCCCTTTTGCTCTTTCCATTCCCCGCTCCAAGATTAATTTCAAATTTATTTTTCTTCTGTAATGTCCATTTAGCTCATTCCTATTTTACCAACCCTATGAACACTTTCACTTGCACCTTTGTGTGAAAATGGTGAGATTTGCCAATGGCATTGTAGCCTACCACTTTGAGTGTGGCTTCAGTGTTGTGAGTGTGTGAGCTTAAATCCTAGGGTTTCGTTCCTTTGTGGTGCAATATCTATTCATGTCCAAAAATGGTGAAACTCTAATCATATGCTCATGAAAAGACTCACATTAAAATATAATGCTTCTTCAGAACCATTAGTGGGATTGGCTGACCAAGTTTAAAAAACTTGAAAATAGTCAAAGAATAAATTCAACTAAGCCCTTGAGCATGCAACTTCTAATAAATCAATGCCAAACATAATATTACATGTTTTAGTTGTATGTTGCCAACTAGGGTTAATGCAAATATACTCCCATTATTTCTATGCTTTAAATAACATAATGCATCATGTCTAAATCTTATAATCTAAACTTGGATGAATGCCTTTTTACATCCATACACCTGTAGTATTGTAATGGGGGAATGAATTTCAAGAAAAGTGGGAGATTTTTCCACTTTAAGGTTTCAGGATTACTTCTCAATTAGCATACCTAGTTTCTATATTTTGTGAAATCAAATAAATTGAGATTCTGCAGTTCATAAAAGTATTACTACTTTTACAATGTTATTTTTGTAGTATAATGACCAATTTGTTTTCAAAAGGTGCAGAGCTACTTAAAAGAACAACATATTTCAAGCTTGTTTGGTATCATCAAGCCCATATAATTACCATCTTCCATCTATAATTACTAGCTAATACTTAAAAAGTTCTAAATTTACAGAAGCTAGCCCCAACTTTATGCAAGCAACACAAGGAACCCTTTCTACATAGCACGAAAGAGAGAATTCTCACTACCAAGAAATAAGCATCACTCAAGGATATTCACGAAAAGCGATAGGCAGTTTCGATGCAAATTAGCGATGTCGTTATTTCACTACAAGGATTTAAGCTTATAGCAACGGTGAGTAGGGAAATAACTTTCTCTTTTGCTTGTTTAGGAGAGGAAATGAGAAAGGATATTCACTACAAGGATTTAAGCTTATAGCCACAGCGACGTTCCACAGGGAAAAAAAACAGGCCGAAATCGAGCGCGGCTTTACTTCGCGTTTTTGCATTTTATGTTTTGAGAGCGAGAGCGAGGGAGAGAGCGACCGTCGTGAGAGAAAGAGAGGAAGAAGACTTGCCGCCGTTGCCGCCACCGTTGTTCGCGAAGGAGAGGAGGAGCCTTCATCGCGAAGAGGAGTTGCCCCACAGTCGCCATATCTCATCGGTGAATCTCCCTCTCTCCTTCTTTTGCTTGTTTAAGTTTTAAATCACTTTCTCTTTTGCTTGTTTATGAGAGGAAATGAGAGAGAAAGAGAGGGAGAGGGAGAGAGAGGGAGAGAAAGAGAGAGAGAGAGGGAGAGAGAGAAAGAGAGAGAAAGAGAGAGGGAGATGGAGAGGGAGGGGGAGGAAATGAGAGAGGGAGAGAAAGAGAAAGAGAGGGAGAGGGAGGGAGAGTGCATTCTCTCTCTCCCTCTCCCTTTTGCTTTTGGAGAGTATTAGGATATATTGTGAGAGGGAGAGGAAATGAGAGAGAAAGAGAGGGAGAGGGAGAGAGAGGGGGAGGAAATGAGAGAGGGAGAGAAAGAGAAAGAGAAAGAGATGTATACTCAAATGGATAGCTTTATGGAGATGTATATCTACTCAAATGGATAGCTTTTGTCTACTTAAGATGTAGTCCACCTGTGTGTGTGTATATTGGAACGATAACATATCCATGATTATGGTAATGGTATGCACTTTACTTTTTTTATGGGTACCATTACATCAACTCCTTAAGAGGGCTAAAAATTGGTCATACACTTTATAAAATCTAATTAGGAGATTTAAGATGCACGATAATAGACTTATCGATAATGGTATGCAATGTGCTATACCATGGCCCACGTACATTGGTGACTCTTTAAGATGGCTTAAAATTGGTCATATCCTTCATAATGTCCAAGTAGGGGATCTAATTGTGATATGCATAATTCCTTGTTTTTGTATTAACTTTATAGGCATAACAAATTAGTAATCATGCCAACTAGTCAATGAAAGGACTAAAAGAAAATGATCCCCTAGCTAATGGTCATTATGGTACTTCATCAAAATGACCCAAAAAGTATTGCCATAGAAGAAGAATCCCTTAAATTGAGCATAGGATATTTTCTTCAAATGTTATGACTATGAGTATAATTGATTGGAACAAATTTTATAACTATGGTACACACACACACACCCCCACACAGACACAAACATTTTTACTATTTGATATTGTCTTTGATATGGTAACCTTGTATTACATTGTTGCATTTGATGTCTTCCAATCATTACAATAAAAGTTGATAAATTTCATAGATGGCATTAATTTTTATACATGGACCTAGGACAAAAAAACCACATTACTAATATGCTTTTTGTTGAGACTGATTTATTATTAGACTAAGAGATCCTCAATGATACTCATAAATTTTGTTGACTAGGATTACTTATACTCAAAGCCCTCTAGTGCAGTTGTATAAGTAATCCTAGTAGAGCCCCTCTAAGATACTCAAAGTACATAACCTAGAGACCGTAGCTAGGTATATAAGGTATAATGGCCATACAAGAAGACACCTCAATAATTGACTGATCACCACCAAATCCCAAATAAGAATCGTGTTCCATCCCCTTCAACTCTATATTCACCTCGTGAAGAACTTCATTAATCATAGCATCCTTGTCACCAATCTTTTTGTAGCAATGATGAAGTAACATATTCATCAGTTTTCCTTTTAGCATCTAAGGCATTATCCAATCTTTTAGTCAAGTCCAAACATTTAATCTTCAACTCATGAACCTTATGAACCAATTGTTTGTTGTAACGTAGACAAGATGGAAAACGAAGAAGGTCTTGTTGTTCAAGATCGCAAGCCGTATCTTAATCAGCGTGTCCCATGTCCTTGCTCTCAATGCAAGTTGGCAATTAGAAGAAAACGCCGATTTTCTATAGAACACGTACGACGATTTGGCGAGTTTCAATCAGAGATCATTGATCAGGCGATTGCGGATTTTCAGCAAATGGTAATTTGAAGTTAATATCAATCATGCATTGTACTCGCAAGCTAATTAAATACCATATACAATAAGATTGGGTCTTGCTATGAAATTTTCTATCTAGGGAGGTGATGTCTTGTCCCAAAAGGGAGCGCACCCTTTGCGACCAATTAGAAGAGTTCATGGGCATGCGATGGATGAAGTGCAGGAGCCAATCCACCACTCGCAAGGCCAATCTATACCGTCAATGCCAGAGGAGACAGACAACCTTCCAGACCTACCTACAATCTTGGAGCCTGAGATGGAGGCAATGATCGATGCATTGATTCCCATGGATGTCGAGACTTCTGATCCGCTTAGAGAGGAAGCATCCATACCATTATATGATAGGTGCCGAGTATCTCGGTTGAAGACACTGCTTGCACTCTTAAGTGTGCAAGCAAAATACGGGTGGAGCGATACAAGTGTGACCGAGTTATTCAGGTACCTTGTACATAGGCTTCATTGATTTTTTTTTTGACACTATTATTACAAACATTTGTGCTTTTTCAAGGTGTTTTATGATTTTTTTTCAGGTTATTAAAATATCATATATTACCACCTGCAAATACCATGCCTGAGTCTCGTGATGATGCAGGACATGTTTTATGGAAGCTTGGCATGGACTACAATAACATCCATGCATGTATCAACGATTGCATAGTGTTTCGAGGAGAATACGAGACTATGGAGACATGTCCAAAGTGTGGTGCTCACAAGTATCGATAGGACTTGCAAGGGCAAACCATCCCTCAAAAAGTTCTCAGACACTTTCCGCTCATCCCCTGCATAAACCACATGTTTCGTACGTCCGGCATGGCGAGCTTGACAACGTGGCATGCGCAGAATAGGTCCACGGATGGATTTCAACGAATATCAGCGGATTCGCGCGCATGGAGCCACATTGACTCTACCTTCCTAGGCTTTGCATGAGAGCCAAGGAATCTTCGGCTCGGTCTCACAATGGATGGCATGAACCCATTCGGTCTGCACTCAACTTCTTACAGTGTGTGGCCTATAGTCCTTGTCAACTACAACATCCCTCCATGGCTTTCTACGAAGAAAGGATATCTCATCCTTAGCTTGCTCGTTCCAGGCCGCTACAAAGTAAAAAATATGGACGTGTATCTTCGTCCATTAGTCGATGAGCTTAAGATTTTGTGGGAGAAGGGGGTCACTCTACAAGATATGAGCAGGCGTGATGGTCGGCGGTCAGCCAATATTCGAGCCATTCTCATGTGGACGATGCATGACTTTTCGGGATTCGGAGAGTGCTCAGGTGAGCAGGCCTCCGTTCTCGCTGGTAATATCTATATTTTATCTCATTCAATCAAGTATTCACTAGGTCATGGTATTGGAATAGGTCTGGTTACCTCAAGTTATCATGCATGTCCATTGTGCAGGCCACAGTTAGGCTCCCGAAGGTTACGAACCATGAAGAAGATGGTATATCAAGGACACGCTGATTTCTTACCAGAGGATCATGAACTCAGGGAAGGTTTCCTTGGACGACCTCCAACACGTATGAATGTCGCAAGCTGGTACGAGCTAAAAAAGGTCCACGTGGAATCACATCCAAATGGAGTGTGGCGGTTCTCATTTTTCTACGAGTTGCCATATTGGACCCACTTACAGGTCAACCACTTGTTGGATCCCATGCATATTTTCAAGAATGTGGGCAGCTTGCTATGGGACCACATCACAGGAAAGAGAGAGACTATAGGGGCATGAATAGATTTGAAGGAGGTAGGTAAGATGGAGGTGCTTTGGCCGCAATCGAGTGTTGATGGTCGCGTGCAGCTTCCTTGCGCTCCTTGGGTTTTGTCCACTAAAGAAGAGTGCATTGTGAAGCAAGTAATCAAGTCTATCCGCACTCCGACGGGTATGATGCGTTCTCTCAGGTCTGCATTTTCTAAAGACGACCAATTGTCGGGGCTAAAATCCCATGATTGGCATAAGATATGTCAGGTTTGTGCTACGAATGGATTGTAATTAGCGTGGGCATTTTGCTATTTGGAATGTGGCCATTATTCATAATGCTTTCTCATTTGTGGCAGTTTGTACCACCGATCGCGATCGCAGGATGCCTTACTCTAGAAATTCACGGGGCCATTTACAAGTTGTCAACTTTGGTGCAATGGATCTCACCGAAAGAGATTAAGACGTCCTCTATTGGATGTGCGAGGCAGGGAGCAGTGTTGACGGTCTGTCTCTTTGAGAAATACCTGTCCACTAGCATGCTCACGATACAAATCCACCTTCTTGTGCATCTTGTGGATGAAGTGGAGATTGCTGGACCTGTCCATACGCGATGGATGTTCTTCCTAGAGCGCTTCATGAAAACCCTGAAAGGCTTTATGCGACAACGAGCTCGGCCAGAAGGTAGCATGGCCGAAGGTTGGTTGGTGTCAGAGGCGTTAGTGCATATTTCACAATGGCTACCAACGATGGAACCAGGCAATGAGATGCTATGGTCATCGCTAAAGGACGATGATAGACTGACTAGAGATATGGTGGTTGGAAATGGGGTAGAAAAAATAATGGATGCCTCAATGGAAGAGAATGTGAATCGCTTTTGTATGTTGCACCATGCCTCCATGGAGATGTGGCTCGCCAAGTACCAGATTGCATTGCAACGTAGTACGCGTCATCGACCGATTCGATATCCCAAAGGCATGGAGGAGATGCCGCGGTTTATATCAACGTGATGGTTGCATGGAGCCTTGACCGCAACATCTCGCGAAGGGACAGAGGTCTCAATGGAGGAGTGGGAATTCGCGAGGGGATGTAGTCCAAAGGTGATGAGGGGTTTAGAATCTGTCGTATCTAAATTTTATATGCGACATCTAATTTGAGTGTTTCAATGTACAGTACAAAATATATAGTGCAGCGTGGTCATGCAGACGGCATTTTTGTATGGAGCGTATTGACAAAATGCGCTCCACAATGGACTGTGGTGTCATGGCAAGGTTCGAGCAAGAGAGCCGGCGACGAGCAACGGATCCAAACACGGTTGTGGAATAGATGGAGTATTTTGAGAACTTGCAAAGTATTATTACGGTGGATTACCATAGCTTCTCCATGATACTATTCGATGTGCAGTGGTTCAAAGTGGTACTTGGAGGAGCTGGAGCAATAGTTCGACGAGGTCCATTTGGATTTCTCGAAATAGATTCTGAAAAAAAATAGACGGATTTGCGTGACATCTTTGTGTTGTCGGCCCATTGTGAACAAGTGCATGGAGTCATTTGCTTGCTAATTGTATTACGACATGGTTTATGTCACAATGGTTTAAACTCTCTTGTACGTGTTTGTGAACATGTAATCTTCTATCCAAACCCCCGACAACCTCGATGGTGGTATGTTATACCTTCAACTCCTCGAAGTGCAAGAGTATATGATCAAAGCGATGTTACGAGCATAGATAAAGATAATATGCAAATAGAGGGGTCGATATTGCAAGGGGTGGAGGCCATCGAAAGCTTGGAGCCAATATCAGCTAACAATGGAAATACAAGAGTCCAAGAATTTTTTGAGAACGAGGCGGACTCATTCTTTTGTGGTGACATGTCTATCGACCTTCCAGTATATGCCGAGTTGTGTCAGGAGATTAACATGGGACCATAGGATACTTCATATTTGGAGCATCCACTTACTCAATTCGTTGACCAATCTCTTATAAAGGTACATAAGATATGCATTTTAAGTGAGATTTTTTAAAAATGATTTATATTACTGTGCTTTGTATGATTTAAATTGATTATTCTAACATCATTTTTTATCTGTGTAGGTGACATTTTCAAGATGAGTCGAGGGATGAGCGATGAGGAGTTGTAGGACATCTTCGCACGCATGTCTCCAGACCAGCTCGTGAGATTCAAAGAGATGGCAGACCAGGAGCTATCTCGTTCTTCATCACGGCGCTCTGCTAGATCTGCTTTAGCGTGATCGGATGCTTTCACTTCAAGCAGACGATCTCGACGCTCACGACTTGGGCCAGAGGGAGGGAGTGCATCGGAATCAGGGGGATGCTGCTGTTGAGACACGGATGTGGTGTCTCCGTCTCATCGTTCAACTGGAGCTGCATTAGCTTCAGGATTTGTCACACCTGTGGGGATGTCTACTCCAGTTACTCCGGCTTTTGCACAGCGGTCAGCACGTGGCACCCCTTTGGGTGCCACTCTGAGAGAGATTACCCCCGTCGGTACACCGGATGCAGAGGGGTCTCCTGGATATGCCCAGGAGCGTGGACGTAGATGGGAGAGGACCCATCTTAGGTAGACTCCTAGGGGTTATGGATATTTGGTCGATAGTAGGTTAGGAGCCATCATCATGAATGATGAGGGGAGGAGGGTGATGGCTCGCATGAGAGAGTTGTGCCAACAAGTTTTTCGGCACAATGTCTTGGATCATTGGAAGAACATACCAGAGGGGATCAAGGACTACATAGTAGCATCCTTGCACGAGGAGTTTCCGATGCCAGCCGCAGTAGATAGATTCTCTATGGGCTGGATGATGGATTGCATGTGTGCATACATGTCACATAGACGATTCGACGCACGCAAGGCAATCAAGAGTGGGGCTGCAAAGCCTGAGTGGTTAGATGCATATGACTGACTAAGGGAGGAGGCTATAGATTCTCCAGGACGTTGGAGTCAGCAGCGCGAGGCGGAGAGGGCACAACTCGAGGCCAGAGTGGTCCATCATCTTGGGAGTGGCGGCCATAGGACATATTTGGAGGACTTTGTATGTTTTTCTTTTGTTTTGCTTGTTTGTTTTTTTGAAATATTCTTTGTACTGACAATCATGTTTCTAACAGTTAGTATTTTGTTTTCTTTGCAGCACTCCATTACAAATCGCAATCCGATCGGCCTTGAGACTCAATATGCAGAGAGGCACGGTCTCAATGCATTTATCGATCGATTGTATAGACGCGGCGGCCCTGTAAGTCACTCATCTTTCTTGTCCGTTGTCGAAGGGATTCGAAAGCAAAGTCGCAACCACAGAGGTTCTTAAGAAATTCTAAGATAGAAAAGTCCTCAATTCCAAAGGTGTTCAAATGCAAGCGCTTACTTCCTTAGGTGTTAGAAGAGATTAGGATGATGACAATAAAATTCATGTCACAGTTATACCTATCTCAATTTGCAAAATTCTCATAGCTGAAGACTTTTCGCAACTTTCAGAATTGGCATTACAGCTCAAGCAACAGTCAAAGTCACTCAGAAATATAGCAGTTATATCTTGTTATAAAACTCCTTAATAACAAAGATGCTCCAGGCCATTACAACCAAATCTTGGCAATCCTTATTTTCGCTTCAAAGAGGTGAATTCAACATATCACTTTGTTGGGTTAAACTTGTAACATCTTTCACACTGGCAGCATAGTGTCCAGCTCTTACACACTCTAGTATGGTCTTTCCTGCACCCCTGTTATGTTTCAGAGACTTTTCTGTTGTAAAGATGATTATCCTCCTCGTATAGATGCACGTATGTGAGTACCACAGAGACAAAAGCCAAGAAGTGTATTTCTGTTTCAGAATATCCTTTGAAATCTGATTAATGCATACAGGGTACTGAATATGCTCTGTTCTTATGCCAATAAATCCTCCAAGTAAGGTTAAGGGATTGAGATACAAAATCAAAGGGCTTTCCTTTGTATTGGCATCTCTGGCATGGACCACACGTTCAGGAATATTTTGTTTGTTTTAAAAAAACAGTCAAATTGAGCAAGCTTTTCAATCAGGTGATAGTCCTCCAGAAGAACACGATTTTTAGTGCTGATAGTCAAAGATTAGTTATTATTCCATACTGGGCACTAGAGTTTGTGGTGAAGAAGGGAGGGAAGTTGTAAGCTCTGGACAGATGGAACTCATAGGGTCCATGGTGACAATACTGTGGTAGTTTGGAATATCACATGCTGGCAACTGAAGAATGAATTCATCAAGCTAATTATGACATTCCAGCATTCCTAAAAGCTCCCTGTAGAAATCAACATCTTCTCAAGCACATTCCGTTGCTTTAGCTGCTGCATATGGTGCACACATGTAGTGTGAGCTTGGAAACTGTAAGTGAGCTTAAGATTGCAATCAACAACATGCACAGTGTCATCCCACATAAACGTTTTGAACTGAGACTACTCTAGCACGCTCGGAGAAGCTTGATTTGTCTACCTGTTCTAACTAATCTGATCTACCCTCATCCAGCTCATCACCGCCAAACAGCTGACGATAACTTAACAGAGCTCCTAAGATGGAGCCTGAGATATCCGTTGAAGCCAAAGCAGAAGGAAGCTCATCTACCTAAGTCACCACTGAACACTCTGAAATTGACCCCTTCAAACAGGTGCCATCCTGCTTGCCAATGAATAACTGGCCTCTTCCACTGGTACTATAAACGATGTTCTCCTTGAGCCGCAGAAGCCCCTGCAATCTTCTCTTCAAAGAAATTGAATCTCCTCCATTGGTACATGATACGGAGTCCCAATTGATTAATCTCTTGCACCTTGTCAAGCCTCAATCCATGCCAGGATTGTCAAGCCACGAGAAACATCACAGTTATAGAGACATCATCGACAAAGCTCGGATGTGCTCAATGCAGATCAGATTTGCCACATATCGAGCGTGGATTCCGACATAGGACTTGTTTTGTGCTTGTTTCTGCGGAGACGAGCAGAAGAAGCTCCTGCCTGTCTCTCACTCTGGCCTTTCTTCTGTTACCCGAATTCTGCACACGGGGTTCCTCCCATTCGTGATTCTGATCCCTCTGAGCATACTCCCTTTGCCAGTTTCCTATGTAATCCTCTTTTGCATCTCTCCAACATACTCCATAATGAAGGGTTCCTTCCGAATTTTTCAGCCAAAGCTTTTTTCTCCCCCTAGAAAAGCTTTCCTTCCCTGAATTACAGAATTTTCCCTGCGCCTCCGAATCCGCTTTTTCCCCCCAAAATAGACTTTTTGTTTTTCTTACCATTTACCATTCACAATCCCCTTCTGCTTAATAAAGCGGCTGGTTCTGCACCGGCCTTGTCAAACTGCCCTGCACGGCTGAGAAGATCAACCATGCAAATGTGGTGCTCTTTTATCGGAATGATGCCATACACAGCACTCATAGTATCAAAGTACATAAGCCCTCCTCCACTCACCCTGCAAGACTACAAGCAGTAAGCATAACAACAAATGTGACACTGTCTGGCTCCACATGTTCTACCAACATTTTCCAGAATAAGTTGACAACCCTTTCAGCATTGCGAAGGATACCCAGAAATTAGGGCATTCCAAGAGACAACATTTGGTATTGCTAGCTTATCAAACACTTCTTCTGCTTTTGCGAATGCACCACACTTAGCATACATGCTCACCAATCCATTGCCTAGCACAATATCATGAGTTTCCATTAGCCCCAGCCTCCGGATCACAGCATGTCAAACAAGTTCCAAAACAGTATGAACCTTTAGTACCCTTCGCTTAATACCAAAAAATCCACTTATTCCATATGTAAAAGTCTTATTTGCTGACTGTAATATAGTTGAAACCCATGTCCAATGGCTGACAACATCTAGACAGACACCCTCTAATTACATGTGATGATAAGAAGCACGTGCCTTGACAAATGGTCCATGTTCAGCATAACCTTTTTGGTGGATTTCACATCTTGGATGCGCAGCAGTTCGACATCCACCCCCTCTAATCCTACGCATCCTCCGGGTGGGCCAACTACCCATGATCGTTATCATCAAGATCCACAAACAGATCAATCTCTTCATTATGCATTTCCGGTATATCAACAAGATTATCTGTCATATCATCTGTCTCTTCCATTGGAGTTTCTTCTCGTTGCTCTTCTCTTACAAATTCTTCCAATGCATAATCTTCATCATCTCTTTTCTTGAAAATCTTGATTCTTTTTCCAACAATAGGCACTCTAAGCACTGTCCCATCCAATTCTGTCAGCTCATATGTTGCATTATCAAAAACATGTCTGACTATGTATGGCCCAAACCATCTTTTCACCATCTTCCGAAGTGCAGTATGTCGATTTTCAAGGCTGCTATCAAAGACTAATACCTAATCTCCCTCTTTTATTGCTCTAGGCCGCAAGCGATGCCTGCTCTCAAACCTGTCCTTATTTCTTAGTCTAGCAACCTTCAACCTGTCAATAGCTAGCTGAATATCCTCTGGTCTTCTCTCCAACTGTCGAATCCGAAGAGCCAAGAGTTCTTCTCTTGTCAAATCCTCCTGCTAGGGTAAAACTGACCAAGTCAAAGCACAAGTCTCAGTCGGCATAACAGGTTTCTGACCATACATCAACTCTGTGGGCATATATCCTGTGGTAACTGTTACAACTATATATATCATCTCTCACTTGACTTGGGTCTCATCTATATATACTAACTCTACATCAATATGAATCATTCTTTGGGAGCATGTCTTGTGTATCTCTCTCGTACTCTCTCTCTCTCTCTCAACATGGTATCAGAGCTATGGATGCGTAGCAACAACAAGGAAGATAAGTTGTTTCATTGTTTATACTTGATTGAATTCTTTGCACAAGTGATGATTTGATACATGAACTTGTTTTCGGAGTTCTGGATCAAAAGTTATGACAGTTCAGGATTCAAGATAGCAATTCTGCTCAAATATGCGATTCTTTATTTAAAACTGTATTTCTAATTACAGTTTGTTAATCCCCAATTATAGTTTATTAATCGCTCGTCTTCGTTAATGATGTTGATTACGACAAGTAAACATCTTGCTATTTTTAGCGATGTTTTATTATCGTTCACGTTCTTTGCTCGACCGAAATAGCACTTTTCTTATATGCGTCATCTCGTCTTGCACGTTACGCCTCTCTATTTCGGGCTTTCTTTTTAGTCACTCAATACTTTTCGTCGTTCTTACGTGCATATCCCTATTTTGATTGTCATGCGTCTCAACTACGCTCATCTTGATCATGGTTTGCAGATTCTGCGATCTCATCTTATTTGTTTTCTCTCGACATACAGGCATGGCCAATTGCGTAATTGTTAACGGATATCCGTCTGGCCAACGTTGGGTTCCCTTCTTCCAAGGACAAGGCTTTCCTGGGTGGAAAGCAAAGATGATGCTAATTCTTGAAGGTGACAAATTATTTGATATTGTTTTGGGCGACCTGTCTTGCCCAGTTCAACCTATTGATGTGATGAATAACAATTCTGTGATTACTGATGGTCCATTATTTGAACAATGGAAAATTGATCATACTGATTGGATTCGTCGTGACAAAGCGGCTCGTCGTTATATATTGTCTGCACTTCCTGACTCACTTATGTTGGATGTCTTTCATCTGGAAACCTCTCATGCTATTTGGGAGTATCTTATCTCAACGTTTGAAAAGAAATCGGTCACCGAAATTTTATATCTCCAAACTTGTTTGAAGAATCTTCAATATAAGGTTGGTACCTCTATGCACTCTCATATCGAGGCTTTTAAAGACATTATCAATCAGCTTGGTGCTGCTGGCGCTCCTGTTGCTAAAAATCAGATTGTTACTCAACTTCTTCATACCATCAAAGATCCTTTATATGACAATATCATCACTATTTTGTCTAACAAGGATGATATCCACTTTGACAAAGCATGTATATCTCTTATTGAATATTCTCAACGACATGAGCACCATTTGGAAAAATCTGATGCTGTTTTGGTCACTCGGGAACAAAGGGATTTTGATGCTGCTTTTGTTGCTCGCAAGCGTCCTGCTTCACGTTTTCAGCAGGGTGGATGCCCTAATCCAGGTAGTAAATCTTCTCGTCTTGCTTATCCTAAGAAACATTGTTCTTATTGTGATAAGAAAGGTCATGTGGCTTCTGATTGCTGGGCACGTCAATATGATGAGGAGCATGGAGTTACTACAAAGCAACCTCGCTCGTCCAAAAGTTTTCCTCCTTGTGATTATTGTGCACATACAGATCATCCATCTCGTCGTTGTTATAAATGCAGATATGATGCAGAACGTTCTCCAGCTTATATTGTTCAACAAACTACAACTGATGATGATCATACTCATCAGGAGCTCAATTTCGTCCATTATGATATCTCTCCAGAAAAGGTACTTCATGTTCATGATGGTTCTCTATTCATCGTTGATTCAGGTGCCATTGGAAACATGACATACCAATCGCAATGGCTTCACAATTATCATTCTCTTCCTGTCAAGAAGTTTGTTTACCTTGCGGATGATACGACTTGTCAAGTCAAAGGAGTGGGTGATTTATATCTGGGGACTGTTTCATCCACTAGAATATTAAGAGGAGTTCTTCATGTTCCAGATTTGCAAAGAAATCTTCTTTCTGTTGCTCGTCTAGTTGATCTTGGTTTGTTTGTTGGCTTTGATCATAATCAATGTCGTATAGAGAAAGACGGGCATACTATAGCAGTGGCTCCTCGACATGGTAATCTATTTGAGCTATCATTGAATGATACAGTTGCAAATGTTGTTACTACCCCTGGAGATGCAGATTGCAAATTATGGCATCAACGATTTGCACACTCCGATTTTACCAAAATTCTTGATCTTCATCATCATGGTCTTGTGCAAGGTATGGATCTTAAATCTCATCCATGTATGGGAATATGTGAGTACTGTGCACTTGGAAAACACCATCATTCGCCTTTCCACACTTCTACTTCATCACATTCCTGTGCTCTCTTGGATTTGGTTCATACCGATATTTGCGGTCCTTTTCCTGCCTCAAAGTCTCAATATCGATATTTTATAACTTTCATTGATGATTTCTCACGGTACACACATGTCTATCTTCTTTGACATAAGTCTGAGGCTTTATCTATATTTAAACAATACAAGATAAGTGTGGAGCTTCAAACTGGATTCTCTATAAAGACGCTTCGTAGTGACAACGGCGGTGAATATGTATCCAATCTCTTTGATGACTTTTGTAAGGATCAAGGTATTCATCATGAGTTTACAGTTCCTTATTCTCCTCAGCAAAATGGTGTTGCTGAGCGCAAAAATCGCACGATTCTTAATGCTATGCGTTGCATGCTTATACACTCTGGTTTGTCTCGAAAGTTTTGGATTGAAGCACTTCTAACAGTTGTTTTTATTCAAAATCATCTTCCAACTACTGCACCTGCTGGTAAAATTCCTATAACAATTTGGACAGGGAAGACACCTTCAGTCTCTCACTTTCGCACATTTGGCTGCATTGCTTATATTCATGTGCCCAAGGACACTCGACATAAGTTGGATCCTCCAGGTTTGAAGGTTATTTTTCTTGGTTATTCTGATCATTCCAAAGGTTACAAATTTTATGATCCTTCTTCTCAAAAGGTTATCATTAGTCGTGATGCTATATTTGATGAGAAGACTATGGGTGGCACATGGTCGTCAGATGTTTCAGATGATACACAATCTTTGCTTAGTGCATTTCCTTACTTGCTTTGTGATTCTACTAATTTTGATGATCATAAACCTCCTTCACCTCCAAAGAAGATTGATGAAAATTTGGAGATCTATGTTGATCTTCCTATTGAGATAGAGCATGGATTCTATTCTATTGAATATGATGTCTTTGATGATGCTATGTCTGTCCAAGAGGATCCAATATCGTATATGGAAGCTATCAATTCGTCTCAAAGGGATCAATGGCAAGAAGCTATGCAAGCTGAGTACGATTCTTTAATCTCCAAAGGTACATGGATTCTTACTAAACTCCCCCCAAATCGTGTTCCTATCAAATGTAAATGGGTTTATAAAACCAAGACCAAAGCTGATGGCTCGTTTGATAAGTTCAAAGCACGACTTGTTGCAAAAGGTTACTCACAGATTGCAGGAGTAGATTATCAAGAAACATTTTCTCCCGTTGTGCGCTGCACAACTGTTCGTATGATTTTGGCTTTTGCAACACTATTTTATCTAGAAATTCACCAAATGGATGTTAAAACGGATTTTCTCAATGGAGATCTTGAAGAAGAAATCTATATGGAGCAACCTGAAGGTTTTATGATTGCAGGAAAGGAGCATCTTGTATGTCAGCTTCATCGTGCATTATATGGATTGAAGCAAGCCTCTCGTGCTTGGTATATTAAGATTGATCAGTTCCTCACATCTAAAGGTTTTGTTGCATGTTTTGTTGACCCAAATCTTTACATCAAAAGGGAGGACAAATATTTTATTATTCTTGCTCTATATGTTGATGATACTATTCTTGTGTCAAATAATATTGTTTTCTTGGATGCTATGAAGAAGCTTTTATCGATTGCATTTGAAATGGTGGATCTTGGTGAGATACATTCTTGTTTGGGTATTCAAGTTCAACGACACCGACAACAAGGAATTCTTCTTCTTCGCCAGACAAAGTTTATTAATGATATTGTTAAGAAGTTTGGGTTGACAAATGCGCACTCTGCTAACACTCCCATTCTTTCAAGCTCTACCAAGGGTACATCTACAACACGCAATGAAGAATCAGCCATTCATCAACCTTTTGCTAATCTTGTTGGTTGTCTTCAATTTATTGGTTTAAACACAAGACCAGATATTTTATTTGCAGCTAACTTTTTGGGACAGTATCTTTCTTCCCCTTCCACTATTCATTGGAGTGCTGCAAAACGTAATCTTAAGTACCTCAAGGGTACTAAGGAATTTGGTCTTATTTATCGTCGTCGAGAGGATTCTTCTTTATCTTCTTCAACTTCTCTTGACCTTATTGGATATACAGACGCTGATTGGGCAAGTTCACACTTATCCATGCGATCTACAAGTGGGAATTGTTTCTTTGTAAATGGATGTTTGGTTTCTTGGTCCAACAAGAAACAACGATGTGTTGCGGTTTCTACAACTGAAGCCGAATATGTTGCTGCATCATTAGCAGCTCGCGAGCTAGTTTGGCTTCGACAACTACTTGTAGATTTGGGACATCCTTCATCATCTAGTACACCTCTTCGATGTGATAACCAAAGTGCTATTAGTCTTACCAAAGACTATATACAACATAGTAAATCAAAGCATATTGCTATTCATTATCATTATGTTTGACATGAAGTCAAGAAAGGTTCCATTATGGTGGAGCATTGTCCCAGTGATCAAATGGTTACAGACATCTTCACAAAAGCTCTTAGTGAAGCTCGCTTTAGCTCATTAAGACATGAACTTGGTATTGCTCCAAGTTCTTGTCTCACTGATTGAGGCATGTATCATTGTATTTAAGAAAACTTTATAGTAAATCATTTTTGTATCCTAGGTATGTGTAGGGGCTCGGGTTTTTCCCTTGTTCTCCCCAAGGGATTTTTCACTCGCAGCCAGAGACCTTTGTTTGAGTGGGGATGTTACAATTATATATATCATCTCTCACTTGACTTGGGTCTCACCTATATATACTAACTCTACATCAATATGAATCGTTCTTTGGGAGCATGTCTTGTGTATCTCTCTCGTACTCTCTCTCTCTCTCAACAGTAACACTGTGAGTCGTACGAATAGCCCACAAAGCAAATGGTAGAAGTCTCGGCCATTCTCCAATCCGTCCTCTGCATGCTTTGGCTAATGCTTTCACTATCGGCGAATGCCCTCTTTCACTCTTCCCATTTCCCTTTGGATTATATGTTGTAGTTAGAGCGAACTTGATTCCTAGCTGAGAGAAAAACTCCCTAGCTTCATCTGCATCCAATTCACCGCGATCCGCAGTGATCTTACCCACACAGCCATACCTGCAGAAAATTTCTTCCAATAAGAACTTACACACTGCACTAGTGGTCTTTGTTCTCAAAGATCTGCCCTCAACATGATTGGTAAGATCCTCTCTAGCCAAAACAATATACCTTATCTGCCATAGACCCATAGGCATAGTAACCAAATCAACTACCCACTTATAATGAATACATAGCGGATAGGTCGGATGAAGCTCATCTCGATGACGCACTACTGAATACATCTGACAATCCCTGCAAGTCTCAACAAAGTGAGAAACATCTCTATACATGCCTTTCCACCAATATTTCTCCTTGATTTTCTCATAAGTAGCCCACACTCCTCTATGACCAGCCCAAGGACTCTCATGAAACTCCCTCATCACCTGTAACTGTGTCTCTCTATCGCAGACAACCCGTAAAGGTAATCCGCCTCTTTTCTTCGGATGCTTCCAAAGAAATCCGTCCTTGAGAAAATAACCATAGGCTTTCATTCTGATCTTCTTGAACTCATCATCTGTCCATTCATCTCTTTTGCTTAGTGTACTAAGGTACTTGCCAATTTGCAACCAATCTCCAACATAGTGTTCTTCTATGAAAGCCACAATATCATAGACATGGCAAACATGATCAACCATAGTGGCTGAAATTTCTGCATCATCCTCTTCTGCAAATAGCATCTCCTCATCATCATATCTGGCTCTAGACAACATATCTGCCACTGGATTATCCTTCCCTGCTATGTGTTTAAATTTCGGATTTAATGACTTGATGTATGCAATCCACCGCAACTCGTGATCATACCAATCAATGGCAAGCAATCTGTCTCTACCACAACTGAAGCTCCAATAAAGTACTCCTTGTCACATTTGAGAGCCGTAACAATCCCCAATAACTCCCTCTTGATTTGCGGATATCTCCTCTGTCTCTCGTTTAGGACTTTCGCCCCAAACCGAATAGCATACCTATTTCCATCTGCATCATCTTGACCCACAGCCCAACCTATGCCAATTGGACTAGTGTCAACTGTCAATACAATAGGATTTCCACAATTATAATCCGCTTTCCTAAGAGTAGGAGCATTCTGCAATAAGTTCTTCAATTTCCGCATGGCTCTAGTGTGGCTCTCATCCCAATAGAATTTCTGCCCCTTTCGAAGCAGTTGATATAAACAATCTGCTATGTGTGCAAAATGAGGTATCCAAATCATATAAAACACACAAGCTCCAATGAATCTCTGTACCTCTGAAGTGGTAGAATAATACTCCGCAATCTTGCCTATAGCATTCACCTTATCAGGTGAGGGTTTCATGCCATAATATCCACACATATGTCCAACAATGACAACCTCATTCACTCCAAAAATAGATTTTTGCCTTGATAGTGTCAAGTTCACTTCTTCTAATCTGGCCAAAATCTTTTCACAAGCTGAAATATGATCAGCCACAAAGTAACTGCATCCCTGATAATTTAGACTCTCATTTTTCTCTTCTTCTGCACACCCCTTAATGGGCACATCATCCAAGAAAGGCATAGTAAGCTGAGGTATGTAATCTCGAAGGACCTTATGCATGGCATTCATCATATGTGCAACACAATTAGTGGCACCTTGAGGCAAGGTGCACATCCTGACAAGCCCAATAGGAGTTCTCATGGTGGTTATGTCCCTGCTTTCCAAAGCCAGCTGAAACTGATCATATCCTGAATACAAATCACCTAAAGAATAGATGGCACGTCTAGCAAATGCCTCTGCAAACTCATCCACAACTGGACCTATACCAACATTCCTGATAGTAACTCTGTTTACTGGCTGCATGTCCTGTATAAATCGGAGAGTACCATTCTTCTTTGGAACCGTAAACCACCTATTTGAGTATGGTGCAGATGAAGGCTCAAGAATTCCCATCCTGATTTTCTCATTCAATAAATCAATAAGCTTTGGCAGGTGTGCTTTAGGCACTGGAATAGGTCGAAGATTCCATGGAATATGAGGAATAGTAAAAATGACCATAGGAGCAACAATATCTGGATTCACACATCCAATCTCATGTAGGAAAAAAGCAAATCCTCTTCCATGTCGCTCAAGCATCTCCTGAAAGCATTGCTTCTCTATGGGTAACAAAAAATCACAATTTTCAATTTTCAATTCAGCAAGAGTCTCTGCTGAAAATTTATGACCAATATGCTTCGGATTCCTCAAAATTGGCTGTTTAGCAGCCCTCTCTATTTGCTGATCAGTGTCAGGTGGAAGCGGTACAGCTACTGGCTTCACCTTCTTATCCACAGTTTTGTATTTCGTGTCAACCCTGGCTTCATTATGCTCTTCTGCATTACTCAAATCTTGCTGTAAATCAGCAATTCTGCACTCCAATGGCTGAATATCCTCAGCCCTCTGCTCTATGGACTGCATAGGAACAGCCCTAAACTCTGAATGCTGAAATATTTCAGCAGTAAACTCTCTTGGCTGAAAGTTTTCAGCCCTCTGTGTCTCTAAAAGCTGATCATAACCAGCTGGAAACTCTGTTTGCTGAATTTCTTCAGCACTCAACACTTTTTGCTGAGCCACCTCAGCCTCTGACTCAATCTGTGACACAAAATCTGCAATTTCATGAAACATGTCCAGGGATTGCACTAATACATTACTGTGACAATTCTGCATATCAGTTTTCAGCATATCTTCCATCTCTTCCATCGTATCTGCACAAATCATACTCTCATACATCCCATCTATGTGCTCATCATCCTCCAAAATTCTTGCATTTTTCAAATTTTTATCCTTCCTGCATATATACTGCCTGGCAGCTCTAGGCAACCTAGAAATCTTCTGATAGCTCATCGAACTGTTTGCTGAAATCCCAACAAAATCGGAGGAGAAAACACTGCTGGCCCCACCAACTCCGCTTTAACTGACTCCAGTGTCAAATCCATTATGCCTTTGATTATGTCATCAAGAGAGGTAGGCACTGATGGAGCGGATGGTTTTGAAGCAGAAGGTGCAGGCATCGGTCGTGGAACAGGAGGAATAGGTGGAGTGGAAACAGTAGGCATTGGCATAGGTCAAGAAACTGGCTGAGGAGGAGAAGAAATAACAGGGATAGAAGCAGGCATAGGAGCAGATGATGGTGTAGGTGTCATGGAACCATTCTGTAGGCGAGTCTTCCATATCCTCCTCTTGGTCAAAGTCGAGACTACATCCTGGGCATCCTGCCAATCCGTTTTAAGACCCATAGGCTTCGTGCGATCCTCAAGAAGCTCACCCAATTCTTCTTGAAGAGCAGGATCTGCAGCTTGCAAGAAAAGCTCAACTTTTTCAACATCCAATATTCTTTGTTCAATGGCATCAAGCTGACTATACCTCTCTTCAAATTCTCGAATCAACTCTGAAGCAGCTAGACCTTTGTTTGGCATGTAGACCCACTCTTGGAATGACCGCCGAGTAGCCATACCAAAGTCCTCAAGGAAATATTCTTCTTTCAAGGCCTTCTTAAAATCTTGCCAATGTGTATTTTGAATAAAAAGATCAGTCACTTTTGCCCTCAAAGCGGGTGTGACAAGACGAAGGAAGTACTTACTCATAAGTCCAGCTGGAACTCCAAAAAACCCCATCTTGATCTCATATGTCTTCAAATATGCTGAAACATTACGGCCATCAAATAGCTTCTTCTCATTCTCAACTGCTTCAATCGCTTTAGTCACGCTGTTTGCATTCTCCTGCTCCGAATAGAGTTGCCTTTGCTGAGACAACTGCTATTGATGCAATTGTTGTTGCTGCTGCATATACATGGACATATTCTGCAAAATCTGCTTTAGATCATTTGTTGAAGTACTTGGCGCAGCAGTCATTGATGGAGCTGAAGTAGAGGACGCACCTGGAATTGTAGAAGAGGCTAAAATAGAGGCTGAAGTATCTCCCATCCTGAAATTTCTGCGACGCTTTCACGTCGGGTTCACCAAAGATGTCAAAGGGATTTGAAAGCAAAGTCGCAACCACAGAGGTTCTTAAGAAATTTCAAGATAGAAGAGTCCTCAATTCCAAAGGTGTTCAAATGCAAGCACTTACTTCCTTAGGTGTTAGAAGATATTAGGATGATGACAATAAAATTCATGTCACAGTTATACCTATCTCAATTTGCAAAATTCTCATAGCTGAAGACTTTTCGCAACTTTCAGAATTGGCATTACAGCTCAAGCAACAGTCAAAGTCACTCAGAAATATAGCAGTTATATATTGTTATAAAACTCCTTAATAACAAAGATGCTCCAGGCCATTACAACCAAATCTTGGCAATCCTTATTTTCGCTTCAAAGAGGTGAATTCAACATATCACTCTGTTTGGTTAAACTTGTAACATCTTTCACACTGGCAGCATAGTATCCAGCTCTTACACACTCTAGTATGGTATTTCCCTGCACCCCTGTTATGTTTCAGAGACTTTTCTGTTGTAAAGATGATTATCCTCCTCGTATAGATGCACGTATGTGAGTACCATAGAGACAAAAGCCAAGAAGTGTATTTCTGTTTCAGAATATCCTTTGAAATCTGATTAATGCATACAAGGTACTGAATATGCTCTGTTCTTATGCCAATAAATCCTCCAAGTAAGGTTAAGGGATTGAGATACAAAATCAAAGGGGTTTCCTTTGTATTGGCATCTCTGGCATGGACAACACGTTCAAGAATATTTTGTTTGTTTTAAAAAAACAGTCAAATTGAGCAAGCTTTTCAATCAGGTGATAGTCCTCCAGAAGAACAGGATCTTTAGTGCTGATAGTCAAAGACGAGTTATTGTTCCATACTGGGCACTAGAGTTTGTGGTGAAGAAGGGAGGGAAGTTGTAAGCTCTGGACAGATGGAACTCATAGGGTCCATGGTGACAATACTGTGGTAGTTTGGAATATCACATGCTGGCAACTGAAGAATGAATTCATCAAGCTAATTATGACATTCCAGCATTCCTAAAAGCTCCCTGTAGAAATCAACATCTTCTCAAGCACATTACGCTGCTTTAGCTGCTGCATATGGTGTACACATGTAGTGTGAGCTTGGAAACTGTAAGTGAGCTTAAGATTGCGATCAACAACATGCACAGTGTCATCCCACAGAAACGTTTTGAACTCAGACTACTCTAGCACGCTCGAAGAAGCTTGATTTGTCTACCTGTTCTAACTGATCTGATCTATCATCATCCAGCTCATCACCGCCAAACAGCTGACGACAACTGAACGGAGCTCCTAAGACGAAGCCTGAGATATCCATTGAAGACAAAGCAGAAGGAAGCTCATCCACCTAAGTCACCACTAAACACTCTGAAATTGACCCCTTCAAACAGGTGCCATCCTGCGTGCCAACGAATAACTGGCCTCTTCCACTGGTACTATAAACGATGTTCTCCTTGAGCTGCAGAAGCCCCTGCAATCTTCTCTTCAAAGAAATTGAATCTCCTCCATTGGTACATGATACGGAGTCCCAATTGATTAATCTCTTGCACCTTGTCAAGCCTCAATCCATGCCAGGATTGTCAAGCCATGAGAAACATCACAGTTATAGAGACATCATCGACAAAGCTCAGATGTGCTCGATGCAGATCAGATTCGCCACATATCGAGCGTGGATTCCGACATAGGATTTGTTTTGTGCTTGTTTCTACGGAGACGAGCAGAAGAAGCTCCTGCCTGTCTCTCACTCCGGCCTTTCTTCTGTTACCCAAATTCTGCACACGGGGTTCCTCCCATTCGTGATTCTGATCCCTCTGAGCATACTCCCTTTGCCAGTTTCCTATGTAATCCTCTTTGCATCTCTCTAACATACTCCATAATGAAGGGTTCCTTCCGAATTTTTAAGCCAAAGCTTTTTTCTCCCTCTAGAAAAGCTTTCCTTCCCTGAATTACAAAATTTTCCCTGCGCCTCCGAATCCGCTTTTTCCCCCCAAAATAGCCTTTTTGTTTTTCTTACCATTTACTATTCACAATCCCCTTCTACTTAATAAAGCGGCTGGTTCTGCACCGGCCTTGTCAAACTGCCCTGCACGGCTGAGAAGATCAACCATGCAAATGTGGTGCTCTTTTATCAGAATGATGTTATACACAGCACTCATAGTATCAAAGTACATAAGCCCTCCTCCACTCGCCCTGCAAGACTGCAAGCAGTAAGTATAACAACAAATGTGACACTGGCTGGCTCCACATGTTCTACCAACATTTTCCAGAATGAGTTGACAACCCTTTCAGCATTGCCAAGGATACCCAGAAATTAGGGCATTCCAAGAGACAACATTTGGTATTGCTAGCTTATCAAACACTTCTTCTGCTTTTGCGAATGCACCAAACTTAGCATACATGCTCACCAATCCATTGCCTAGCACAATATCATGAGTTTCCATTAGCTCCAGCCTCCGGATCACAGCATGTCAAACAAGTTCCAAAACAGTATGAACCTTTAGTACCCTTCGCTTAATACCAAAAAATCCACTTATTCCATATGTAAAAGTCTTATTTGCTGACTGTAATATAGTTAAAACCCATGTCCAATGGCTAACAATATCTAGAAGACACCCTCTAATTACATGTGATGATAAGAAGCAAGTGCCTTGACAAATGGTCCATGTTCAGCATAACCTTTTTGGTGGATTCCACATCTCGGATGCGCAGCAGTTCGACACCGTAGTTACCATGAGATATTTGAATGCATTATTGTATGGTGGATTGATGTGTTGTTTCTTTTTCTGCAGAGTCCATTCGATGCTCCTTTGCAACGGGATGAGCTTTTGGGGAACGAGGATTTGTAGCTCGCCCTTGGATCCCTGGAGCTCACACACATTTATTTTTGAGTCACCTGATCTATGTAGACATTTTCTATGTATTAGTAATATCCTGTCATGATTGTACCAATCGCTTTTTATGTGATCATGTATTTATTTAATGTATCAGTTTTATGATTTCAGTACACATTCTTTTTGTTTGCAAGCGCTTTGTACACAGTAGTGCAGAAACTATTTTGTATGGCTCTCATAAAGCACACAGTGCAACAAGCTGCCCTGCCACAAAATTTTTTTTATCCATGTTACCATTGCTATTAGCGTCACAAATTTTACTGCTCGTGTCGCTGTTGTCGTTGGTATTAGCATCGCTATTGGCGTCGCTATTGGTGTCGCAAATGCGATGCTAATAGCGACGCCAATAGCGACACTAATAGCGATGCCAATACCGACGTTTTTATGGCGTCGTTAATAACGACGCTTTTTGCGACAATGGGGGAAAATTTAATTGTTTGTATTTTTGTCGCTCTAAACGTCGGTATACGGCCTATATCTTGTAGTGTTTGCATCGCAAATAGCGTTGTCATGCCACTATGCAGATAGCGTGAAAAACTGTGGAGTGCATCATCATCCGCCTTTCTTATTGATCTAGAGAGTCAATGTGATCTAAGTTATTAGTGCTAGTGCGACTGACAGGAATGGCCCAAAAATACTAGATTTTTGGATAATTTTAGTCTATTTTTTATATTATTTATTGTACAAATCCTAAAAAGTTAGAAAATCTTCTAGATTAGGATGGCATACAAAAAGCAAGTTGCTTTTTCAGCCAATTTTGGATTTTTCATAAAAAAGAAAGATGGGCGAAATCGCGTGCATCGCAATCACAAGTGACATGTTGAAAACAATACTTTGAACTGGAAGAAGGAGTGAAGCGAGACATCATGGATTATGTGTCTTGGGGTTTTACCCCCTTTCAAAACCAACGGATCCATCAGATTTGGGTTCCAAGCAGTAGAGAGGAAGCTATTGTTTGATCCACATTTTTTGTCTACGAAGGAGCTACAGGAGATTTAATTCTTGGAGATTGCTTCTGAATAGTGCTAGAGAAGAGATTTCAGGTTCTATCAATACATATTGATTTGATTCATTGTGCTTTGTCTTGATCGTGCTTACCTATTGTCTATTCCTTTTCTTCTCTTTCATCTCCTATCTCTACTTCCTTTATCTTGATCCCCGGTAGATACGACCTTTCGACAAAAACCCCTCAGACATTGGTAAACCCAACGTGAAAAGTCGTCAGAAGGAAATACGACATGGGGAAACTTTCAAACACAATTTTCAATGATGTTTTGCAACATCTAGTGCAAAATATGATTATGCTTATGCAGGTACAACAACAATAGGTGATGCAGACTTCTACTCAAACAGAAACTGTTTTGATGAATGCAAGTAGTTGAGTGTGAGATGAAGTTGTTCAATGGCAGGAATGCATCTGCATATGTACATACATATGCTCAAAACATGGAATTCTTTGGAGTGGCTCAACAAACATGGAACCGATATTTTGTTCGGATCACTATACATGAACTAAAAGCGTGAAATATTATTGAATTATACATACAAGATGCTAACTGGGTAACTTTCAAGAAGACACTCGGGGAAGAATTTTACATTGAAAATACCAGTTTGATTACACACAAGACTTTTCAGGAGTAGGTTTTACAACCCAATAAGGGTCTTATGGCTACATAATTGTTAAGAGAATTTGAAAGTCGATTTGACTAGTTAGATCTTGTAGAATAGTAAGCTCTTGTAAGTCAGAAAATTGAATTGTTTCTATAGGCAACTGATCCTGAGCTTCAAGAGAAGCTTGATGATTTGCTAGAGGATCAGACTACAAAGACAGGTCTTAAAACAAAGTGGAGACATGTTAAGGAAGCTATTACTGTACTTGTGAAAAAGCATAGAAGAAGAGAAAGATTGCATATCTCTAGCTTGCCCACTATTACGGGAAAAATTGTTGATGTTTCCAGCAAGCTACCCACTTTTGTGCCTAACCCTATGGCTGTACCTGCTATTGTTCCCCTATTTTAACTACCATTTTAGTGGTAGCTCTATTTTAACTACCATTTCAATGGTAGCTCTATTTTAACTACCATTTCACATTCCCCTATTTTAACTACCGTTTCAGTGGTAGCTCTAGCCCAATGATTTCTTGTGTAGTGACTTCGAGGAATAAATCCCAGAGTCTCTTCTCCATATTGTTGCATTTGCCTTACTCCACCATGCATATTGCTAAAGACAATGCATTTTCAGCCACTTTTTTCTCTTTTCCACATGCTATCCATTGATTAGTAGCATCTTGCATAGACAATCTTGTACTTCATGCTCATATTTAGTCCAAATATCCAACAAACCAGTTTCCTCTTCAAATTGCAACAATGCACTAGCGGTATCACCAAGAAACTGACGCTTCCTTTTAATTATGTCAATGATCTCATCATGAAATTCTCACTTAGCAATGCCAAGCACCTCTCCCAAGGTAAATTCCACCCGACTGTTTAAGATCCGTTCTTCAAGAACCTTCTTAAGATCTGTGACTATCTCAATGTCAGATTGCAACTTAAATCATGGCTGCTTGCTCTTCTTTTTGCCCTCTTGTTTGTTATTTTGTTTTTGCTCCTGACTGACCTCTTTCATAACATACTCGGGAGGTGCCTGATTTGCAACTTTAGACTGATCCACACTTCTTCTTGTCATTCTTTTAGATGTCCCTGCAATATCTTCATCTCTTTTTCATTTTTCTTCCACAATTACATCCGTGTTTTGTACCTTTGCTAAATATGCATACACTGAATATGCATCTACCGGTGATTCCCAACCAGTTATGTCACGAATGTCTTGCCTTGCATGAGACATTTCACTATCAGTGACCTTTCTCTTTTCAGCTACATGTAAAGCATGTGTCCATATTTCAGACTTTGGACCAACCATCACTTGGCCATGCATTCTATCCAACTGTAGACTAAAAGTAGAATGATCTACCGACGCATAAGCATTCGGACAGCCAAGTCTTCCAACAACTTCTACATACCTCCCTTTCCAAAATTCAAAGCAAGAGGCAATCTTGTTTCTTGTCCATGGATCTTGCCATCTTTTCAAAAGATAAGCTGTCATGCTAAGGCCTCTTGATAGGCAGCACAATCCTTTCTCTCATGCTGCAAATTGTCACACCACATACATCTTTTTCCAAGCTTAGGGGCTGCTCCCTATCCCCTTTCCTCTTGTCCTTTTTCGTCCAATTTTGCAACCTTCAATTGAAGATCCCGCATGCCTTTGACCAATTCATCTAAGACATCTTCTCTAACAAAGGGAACAATAGCAGGTACAACCATAGGGTTAGCCATAGAAGTGGGTGGCTTACTAGATACATCAACTGTCTTGCCTATAACAGTGGGCAAGCTAGAGACATGCAATCTTTCTCTTCTTCTATGCTTCTTCACAAGTGCAGTAACATCTTCCTTGACATGTCTCCACTCTGTTTTCAAACCTGACTTTGTAGTCTGATCCTCCAACAAATCATCAAGCTTCTCTTGAAGCTCAGGATCAGCTGCCTATAGAAACAATTTAATTTTCTGACTTGCAAGAGCTTACTGTTCTGCAAGATCCAACTGCTCAAATCGACTTTCAAATTCTCTTAACAATTCCGTAGCCACAAGACCCTTATTGGGTTGTAAAACCCACTCTTGAAAAGTCTTGTGCGTAATCAAATTGGTGTCCTCAATGTAAAATTCTTCCTTGAGTGTCTTCTTGACAGCTACCCAGTCTGCATCCTACAAGTACAATTCAGTAATCCGCGCTTTCAGTTCATGAACAATAACACGTACAAAATACCGGCTCCATGCAGATTGAGCCACTCCAAAGAATTCCATCTTCTAAGCATAAGTATATACATATGCAGATACATTCCTGCCATTGAATAACTTCACCTGACGCTCAACTGCTTGCAAAGCATTCATCACAACACTTTCTGTTTGAGCAGAACCTTGCATCACCTATTGTTATTGTTGTACGTGCATAAGCATATTCATATTTTGCACCAACTATTGCAAAACATCATTGGAGAATGTATTTGAGGATTCTTCAATCTTTTCTTTCCTTCTTCTGACGACCTTTCACGTCGGGTTCACCAATGTCGGAGGGGTTTTTGTTAAAAGGTCGAATCCACCAGGGATCAGAAGTAGAAGGAAGTAGAGATAGGAGATGGAAGAGAAGATAGAGAATACCCAAGTGGTAAACACTACAAATACAAATCACAATGAATTGAATCAATATATATTGAAAGAACCTAGAATCTTTGCACTACTCAGAAGCAATCTCCAAGCATTAATCTCTTGGAGCTTCTTCGTAGAACAAAACGTGCATAAAAATTACAGCTCATTCTCTGCTGCTTGGAACCCAAATCTAATGGCTTCGTTGGCTCCGAAAGGGGGGTAAAACTCCAGGATGCTTGGTTACGGATCTCCCTGATCACTCCTTCTTTTAGTATTTCAGTTCAATCTACAGTTTTCAGCTTGTTTACAGCAATCGCGACGCGCACAATTTCATCAATATGTTCCTCTTGTGAAAATTCCCTAATTGGTTGAAAAAGCAACTAGCTTTTTGCATGCCATCCTAATCTAGAAGCTTTTTTCTAACTTTTTCAAATCTTTACAATCAATAATATAAAAAATAGGCTAAATTTTTCCAAAAATCTAGTATATTCGGATAATCCATGCAACTCACACTAGTACTAATGGCTCAGATCACATTGACTCTCTAGATCAATAAAGAAATCGGATGATGATGCATTCCATACTTTTTCACACTATGTCCTCATAACATCACGACAATGTCTTAATCTTCTTCTATGAGATCCATTGCACTAAAGTTAACAATCTGTAAATCGCCCCACGTATTTCTGGAGTAAGGCATCGTGAGCAAATATTAATCCTTGAAAATCCATTGTAAATGAGGTGAGTTAGCACTGAGTCACTGCTTGGTAAGCCCTCATGAAAAGAATTATTTCCAAGCCACCCTGCATAGCATGCTGATTGCTTAAATAATAAATGTCTACCATGTATACTCCGGGTGAGGAAATAGCTCGATGCTAGGCAAGGTGGCAAGACAAAAGAGGGGTGACCCCCCCTTGCCACAAAAGACCCTGAAGGGGTGCACAACCCGGCCCGGGGGAAACTTTGCCCACCTCCCGGTGATCCGAAGCCCAAGTTGCTTGTAGGTGTAGATACTCACTTGAAGAACTGAAATATTGACTTGGCATTGATGTATGGAAGTATTATTGGCTACAAATGTATGGAAATTCTATTGAGGATGTATTTGCAGACATGGGAATACATATGCAATCAATGGCAATGAATGCAATGCTTTGGGATGTATGAGAGATGGCTATGCATGGGAAAATGGTGCTAAGAGATGCTTATGACAAGCTCAATTCTAGAATAAGGCTACAAACAGTGAAATTGTATGATTGAGCAATGCATTATGCCACGTGGGATGACCCCTCAATCATGCATTGACAAGATAATCCATTGTAACCCTTTTCTTAACCCTCACAGGGTGCTGTAAGCAGTTTGTTGCATTTACAGGGGTAAACCTACTCTCAAGAACTGAGGTGCAGGTCTTGCAGAGTGCCCACAGGTCCTACTAAGGGCTTGGATCTGTTTTGGAACTCTATTGGGACTCCACAGAATACTTACAGGTCAAAACAGGTCTCCTACAGGTGTAGACGGGCTGCTGGACTGCACAGTACAACAGTACTTTTCCTAGAACAGAATTTTTTGTATAAAATTTGGGGGTGCATGCTTATGCTCAATTGGAAGAGGGCATCCTTGGCTCCGGTTTGAAAAAAAAAATAGGTCAATCAGAGTTTCCTAGCTCAAGTTACAAGCAAAACAGTGACAGGTGGTCTAGTGGATTGCACCTAACAATGGATAGGAATAAGGGAAAAACTAAGGCAAATGATGACCTCCAGCAACAAATAAGGGATGCACGTGCTCGGAGGGCTAAAAATAACCATGAGGTGGAAGAGGAAGATTATTCTCATGGCATGGACAGCCTCAGTGCACTCACTAATACCCTCAGTTCGCATGAGACAAGGCACGCTAAGAGACATAGAGAATTGATGGAAGGCATTACAGTGGGAGACTTGGCATATCACTTTTGGAACACCCACCATCCACGAAAATTCATAATTTCTTCCATGTGAGTCAATTGAAGCCCTTCATTGGATCATCAGTGGATTATGTTGAGGAGTTACCACCGTTAAATGAATAAGACATCATTCAATACATACCCGAGCAAATCATTGGACAAAGGGAAAATAAGCTTTGCTCTCGTTCCATCATGGAATACCTGATTAAGTGGCAAGGTTTACCACTTGAGGAAGCTTCTTGGAGGCCAGCTTCAGTTTTGAAAGATTTTCCATATCTATTAGAAGCAGATTTGGCTGAATCTAGCTAACTATGGCCCTGTTTTTCTCCGAGAATGATTGCAGACAGCTCTCTATTTCAAAGCAGATTATACCCTGCACTATGGACAGCAATGGACATCATGCATGGGCTGAAAGTACTCTTTGAGAGATCCATTTTGATATATAGCCCACCCCGATTGGAGTCTCCTACAGAAAGTTATGACAGATTTACTACAGCAAGGTCCTGTAGTAAACAACTTGCTGTCCACTGTCTGCAACTCATATTCACTCAAGATACTTGGGTCAAATTTCATTTTTTAAAATTTCCCAATAATACCCATGTAACATACATACCCCAATGACCCAACATATGTAATAATACCTCTTCATTCATTTGTAAACCCTTGTAATAATGCAGCAAAGTAGTACTCTAATCTGCTCCTACCCAGTTAGCATAGGTGCCCAAATTGTTTTTGAGGGCAAAAACCTTTGGGTGGGGATGGAATGTAAGAGAGGGGAATTTAATAATGGGAAAATACTAGCTACACTGGCTAGTATATAAGGTGTTAGGGACTTGATTTTTCATTATCAGATTTTAATACAAGTCTCCTTTCATCTTCATCTCCTTCTCCAAGCTCTCATGGCTTCTTTCTCTCTTTCTCTCTTTCTCTCTCTTTTTCTAGTATTTCTCTCTCCTCGTCACTCTCTTTCTCTCTCTTCTGCAATCTCTCTCTCTCTCTCTCCTTCTTCTTCTCTCTCCAGTCTCCTTCATTACACCGGGAGTCGCCAATAAGTGGTAGTTCCAAATCTAGGGTCTCTAGGGACCAAATAGTTGGTTTATGTCGTCTAAAAATAACCATCAAGCCGAAATACAAAAAGAAGAACGTGCTAAGGATGCTTGGATAATACCAGTTGTTCTTCTTTGTCAATGTTTATGTCTCATTATAATTTTCTATTTGCTAATCAGTGATCCTCCTTAGCATGCATCCTCAATATTCAAACATGGTATTAGAGTAGGTTTCAAGTAAATGAGTCATTAGGCCATTGAGTGAGTCATTCGAGTTTGAATTTCTGGCTCCCTCCAGTTTCCCATGAATCTCTCACCTATCCCCATAGCTACCCACCTTCAGTGGAGGGCTTGAATCTCTCAAATTATGCCATTTCAGCTCGGGCTTTCTTTTGGGGAACTCATCCTTGACTTAGAGTGCTCCTTTCTATCACTTTATAGTGTGACATAGGTGGCTCTCCCCTCCATCATTGCGTGGTTTCCTAGTCCCTGCTGGCGATTGCCATACTCACAGCCATACAATCAACCTTACTACCTAGGGAATAATAGACCTCCACATTTTTGAAGGGGAGCTTCACTAGCTCTCCCAACACCCAATGATTCAAAGTCGGTTATCCGTAGGATGGATATCAACCCCACAAGGATACCTAGACCACTTTTTTTTATGGACCCATTGTGACCCATCCACTGAGCAATGCTATGATACATTACATAGAGGAGCCAAATGAGGACGTATGTGAACCGTTACATATTGTACGACAAAGAGGTTAATCCCATCTTGTTGGATTTTAGACTAGTGCTGGTGATGACATTGGGTATGGGAAGAGGTAGTGGTCTAGAAGGATAGAACCAAGAACCCATTGCATACTAGGCTTGCAGTCACCGAGGGCATATCTCATCTTGATGCCCCAAAAGGGAGTAAGCCAATTGAGACAAGGCCAACCTGAGATGCCTTGAGTGTGGGATCACACACTTGTATGTTGAGTGCCCTAGGTGGAAGCCTTCCAGTAGTTTGGCTATCATGCCATCCATTGGGACTGTTGAGAGTTGAGACACTTGATGGAAACGCCATGCCAATTATGCTAAATGTCATGACTTGAGCACAGGACAAGTAGGCCAATATTTCATTACCGAGAGAAAATACTAAACACTATCTGTTTGGGGGACAATCCTATTCACTGTTGGGAAAGTACAAAATAGTGGTCTCTATTGAGTCTGAAAACCTACCTATGATCTTATATGTGTTGCCTAACACTAAGGCCACCAATAAGGAATCACTACTAGGACGCACAATCAAGAAACAAGCACACTAGAATGTTGACTATGATTCGTAGTGTATTCACCTTGCCATCATTGGCAATGTTCAAAAAGTGATGGCTTTTAGTAAAGGCAATGCAACTCCATCGAAGCTTGCAGTGCCATCAATAGAGGAACCTAGTGACAGGTCTAAGGAGGGGGGTCGTGAGTTGTTCCACTCTGCCAAGTCAAACCAGTCGCAACCCAAAGAAGACAAACCCAATACCATTGAGCAGCAGCTCAAATGGGTGTACGAACAATAATCATAGGTACCTAGAAGCCAAAACCGCACGAGCCCATAACCATAGAACCTTACGCCCTAGGCCTAGGAGACAAAGCTAATGCTACAAAAGTAGAGGAATGGTCAAACCATGATGGGTGCCCAAGACCTATTGCACACTCAAGGCTACTACAAATGCAACAACTGGATTTGGTTGCCAAGACTATGATCAATATGCGTGCCCCTCAATCCAAGTCCTCCAAACCATCTCCACAAAATGGTAAGCCCGCCAGGAACAAGAAACCAATTGACTCAAAGAGCACCGAATCCATAGAACCTCAAGAAGTCTATTGACCAAAATCATGACCAAAACTTCCCCTAGACCAACTCAACCTAACACTCCTAACGTTCCAACTACTCCACAAGAAAAATGCAATGTATCACCTGAGTCCCAAGACCAACCCATCGCACAAGTGGCCACTAAACGCCCTACTGACCAATCCATGAAGTAGGCATCAGTTCCTAAGTTATCCAATCCCAGCCAAACCCCAAAATCTTTTAGGCCTCAGACCCTCATGTGAGCATATATCTATCCTTACCTTGGCCTCAAACCTAGCCACAAATATAGGGGAAAACTTGACCATTGCATTAGATGATTGGATACCACCTTTGCCATGCTAGCTAGGAGCTATGAGAACGATTGTACTTAGGCCTTTCTAGACCAACTCAACCTAACACTCCTAGTGTTCCAATTACTCCACAAGAAAAATGCAGTGTATCACCTGAGCCCCAAGACCAATCCATTGCACAAGTGGCTGCTAAATGCCCTACTGACCAATCCATGAAGTAGGCATCAATTCCTAAGTTATCGAGTCCTAGCCAAAACCCCAAACTCTTGTAGGCCTTAGACCCTCCTCTGAGAATATATCTATCCTTACCTTGGCCTCAAACCTAGCAAAAAAATATAGGGGACAACTTGATCACTTGTATTAGATGATTGTATACCACCTTCGCCATGCTAGCTAGGAGCTATGGGAATGATTGTACTTAAGCCTTTTAAACAAGTCGTTAGTAGTAGCAGAGTTAATGTATGCTCCTTGCCATGCACCTAAGAAGAATCTACATTCATGTTTATCAAGATTCCCATGATAGCCGAGGAATTGATCACCAACAAGATCTCTTGAGAGCAAACTCACAAACAATGGCTAATCACATCCTATAGCAGAATGGCTAATCACATCCTATAGCAGGAGCAAAGTCTTTACAACAAGTGAGGAGCTAGAAGAGCTGAAAAATCTAGTCAATTCTCACTCTTCTTTTCTACATAAATGGCACTTTTTCATCTCCAATGGGAACAAGAGGGCTACCAAATTATGACCAATACTGAGCAAAGACGGGAAATCAAAACCTTTGAGTATGATCCAACCTATGTGGCTCCTATCTTGTTCAGAGTATTGGCCATTAGTTTTGCAATTGACCATTAGAGGACCACATTATGGCCCACCTCTATTTTGATCAAATCTTGACCAAGAACTACACACCACGAGTAGGATGAACTTTGATGACTTCCTCACTGATTCCGTGACCTACATTACACACATAGGCATTAGACCTCATGACATGGACCATCATGCCCACTTGCAATATAATCCAAACTTTTACAAACCATTGGCTCATGATGAAGTAAAGCACAACAAGCATGCTTTTAATGTCCTTAATCTTTTGTCCTCCAATCCTAGGAAGGATTTTTATCACTTCCAAGGGGGGATAATATGAAAAAGTAGACATGACTTCAACCTTAAACCAAATTTTAAAAGAAAAAAGGACAGATAAAAATCAATTTTTACTTAAGAAAAATTTTCATGAAATTCTTGTTTAGACTATGTGGAGGATTGGTTGAAGTAAAATTTTTCATTCTGTATCATGTTAGGAGCTCAAGATGGTAGGGTATGACAAAGCTAGTAAGCTTCCATTCAACAAAGAAGAGCGGGCCAAATACAGCCTAAAAATGGAAACAAGGGCCCTTAATCAACTTAAGTGCAGAAGCATCTAGAACTTAGAAGACATGGCAATGGAAGAGTAAGTTAAAATAGATTGTTGACTGGTGTAACCTTAGTAAATATATGGAAAAGGTTGACCAAGCCATTGACTACAACAAATGCACGAAGTTCTTGCAAACTTTTGATGCTAACAAGAACTGTGGCATCGTGATTGTGAGGCAAGGAGAAGAGACTCAAAAAGTAGAAGTTGAGTTGAGTTCCAAAATGGTGGAAAGGGCTCTATGATTGGTCAACAAGTCTAAGAGACAGCCCAAGAGAGGTATTTAAAGTATGTTGGGGATGGAAAAGGCCCAAATATAAATGAATGATGGAGTCATCTTAATTGACATCCCCGACCCTAACATTAGGCTACAGTTGAAGATATTCCATGTTCTATTCTCCAGTCAAAGGTACAATACCTTGATGATGAGCAGGATTGGAGTGCCACAACTCAAGAGCCTTGCGGCTAAGTCTTCAGATAAAATCAATTGGAATGGCTATGTGCATAAGACTATTGGATCCTCAACAAAAGTGCTAGCTAGATAGGAGCTAGAGTAACAGGTGGGGAGTCTTTGTTTTCCACATCGGAGATGGCAAGGAAGAAGCCAACAGCCAAGGTCTCCAACATAGGGTTTGGAGATGTGCTCACTGCCATCATCCAAGAGGCCATTGGAGACTTAGAAAGACAAGAAGTGGTGGAAGAAACCCTCGATCACTCACTGGCTCATGAATCACTTGTGTAGTCACCCATAAAGATGAGCACCCCGGTCTCTTTCTCCATTGGAGAGATGGGGTGGTTTCTTTTTTTTGGGGGCCGGGGGGGGGGAGGGGGGTGCGCGTTGGTCCCAAAATTAGAAGGAGTTGAAAGAGCTAGAAGATGAACAAAAAAAGAAGCAAAAAGAAGAAGAAGAGCTACTAGGAAAGATGAAAGATGAGTTTAAAAGGGCAGAAGAGGGAAAAAAAAAGGAAGCAAATAGAGAACGAGGAAAGGATGAAAAGAGGAGACGATGAGAAAATGGCCCTAGCCTTGAGGTTGTTAGTAGAGCAAGCCTCCCACCCTGAAGAGTTCACAAGGAGAAGCCCATGTGATGAACTAGGCTCCAGTGCTGTAGTAGCAGAGGAAAGAGCTCAAGAGCCCATTGTGCCACGCAAAGAAAAGGCCCCCATGTACCCACCATCTCTAGCCCCGATTGCCACACCTGCCACCACCTAGGAGACCTCATGAAGTAGGAGTGGACCAAAGCAACATGGTGTGGGTGCACTACCTACTAAACTCAATGAAGCAGCTTGGCCGAATGCCAAGCGGCAAAGCCCCAATGATAGGGACAAAGAGACCTACTGATGTGGATGTAGAATGTAGAAAGGACCCAATGAAACCCAAGGTCGCATCATCGACAATGTCGATGTCATTAGCCATACTAACAACCAACTATGATGAATATGTATAGGAGCTCCTAGGCCAACTCGAAAAGATGAAGAAAGACAAGAAGGGTTGTATGGCGGGTAAAGTTAGAGATTGAGATGGATGAATTTGCTACTTACCCACTAAAGAAGACAAAGTAGATAACCATCTATTAGAGGCAAGTGAATGATCTAAAGAAGAAACTAGAAGCAAGGAAGAAAGTGGAGGTGGAGAAAGAAGAAGAGAGTGCAAAGAAGCTCCAAATGGCAAAGGAAGGAGGCAAAATGGTGTCGGAAATGGACTTTTCAAGCCTTATACAAGGGTAAAAGGTCATGGAAGAGCACCTTGAACAACTAAAGAAACTCAAAGATGAGCTCACCGAGGAGCTGAAAAGGGTGAAGACACAGGCCCATGCAAAGTTCTATAAGGAGAGATAGCAAAAGGAACGGCTGAGCTAAAGGAACTGCAAGAGGCTAGGGCACAGAAAGACAAGATATTAACTAAATGGCTCCTAAAGGTGGAGAATTGACTCCTTGGGACCCTCCAAGAGTAGGATTGACTAAAAGATGAGTTGAACCATCATAAACAAGACAAGGAGAAGATGTTGGCAATCTGGAGAGAACAAGAGAAAGTGGTGACAATGTTATCACAAGAGCTAAGCCAAAGTTAAGGAAAGATAGAGGAGAAGACCGAGGCCAAGGAAGAGAGAAATCTTGAAAGGGTCAAAGACTTGGCCAAACACCTTGCCCTAGCAATGAGTAGGAGAGTCATGGGGCGGAAGCAAGGGCCAAAGTAGTGGAGGTAGGGTTAGAAGTCTAGCAACATGCCTTCTTGAACACGGTGCTTCATGTAACTCCTCACGCTGGAGATGAGGACTTCATGGAAGGGCTAAAGAGAAATTTGGAGATCTCAAGGAGAGCCATAATGTATGGGCTTCAGGAGCACACCCCTAGAACCAACACTAGCCCAAGCTTGATGCAATAGAGGAAACTTGTGATGCAAGCAAAGCTATTGAGGAAAGAGTTAGAGCATTTTGGAATTGGAGAACAAGAGTACCGAGAGCAACCAACCACAATGGTCCAAGCAAAACCACCAAGGGAAGAAGGGCCTCATTTTGAGCAACTTAGTGACACCAAGGGACATCCACTTGCTGCTGATGAAGAGAGCTTGCTCCCACCTCCATCAATAGAGGGAGAAGTCCAAGAAGAAGAAGATCCTGCCACCACAAAAAGAATGATCGAGGCCAAAAGGAAACATAGGGATTTGGATGAACTCACAAAGGAGAAAGTTTAATACTAGATCACGAGAAGTGTCCGATATCCAAATGCTACAAATTGAGGAACAACTATCTATCAATTGGGCACGCAAATTGAACCATTGGGAGTAGTGGGAGAATGGGTATAGGCCATTTGAATTTGAAATCCTCTACCCTTCTACCCTGATAGAGTAGTACATTTGTAGAGGCTCACCTCTCTCATTTTTCGGTGAGGGTGATCAAGACCCACCTCCTAGGCAACCCCCACAAAGCCCTCGACCTCCTCGTCCTCCCGCACGACTCTCCCTTCTCCCTCGATGGGCACTACCCTCTACCTCACTCGATGCATGTGCTTCTGCAGATGCACGTGCTTTGGCCGATCCATGTACTTAAGCTGATCCCTATGCGCATCAGCTAATCTGTGTGTATGAATAGTGCATGGAGTACCTGTTAGTAGAGGTGTATCAAGGTTTGGTGTGCCAAGGTTTGGTGTTTGTGTGGCGGCAGTGCTAGGCAAAGATGTGATAGGTGTCCCAGACATAACACTGAAAACCTCCTCTGCAGTGGGAGGGCGACCAAGATAATTGGTCATCTCCCCCATGAATTGCTCCTTGTTTGGAAAACCTCCAAAAAAGCTACTAACACCTCTAGAAAACTCTACTAAGGTGTTATTCATGCATTCCAACTAAGGATCAATGCTGGAAGATCCAGGATTCCACATCTACACAAGCAAAGATCCATTACTACCCTGTGCAAATAAAACATATTACATTCTATGTCTATATCTGTGTCTCTGTGTGCATCTGTCAGCACGTCTATTCCTGCATCTATACCTGCGTCTACACTGTCATCTAGACGCACTGACAGACGAGCACAGTTGGACCATATTTTGCAAACTGTTATAAGAAATGCGCAAAAAAACCTTCATAGATGACAGTCTATAGCATGTAAAGAGAGAGAGAGAGAGAGAGAGAGAGAGAGAGAGAGAGAGAGAGAGAGAGAGAGAGAGAGAGAGAGAGACAAATAGACAGAGAAAGCAAACAAGATTGAGAGAGAGAAGAAGAACTCACCTTCTTTGCTTGTTCCGATGGGTGGCGGCTAGGTTGCAAGCTCCTTGTCTTCCTGCTCCCTTCCCTTGGTAAGTTGCTTGAATCTTCTTCTCTTCCTTGCTGTTTGGCTCTTGTTCTTTACTCTTTGGCTCTTCCTTCCTCTTGTCCTCTTTTTACTCTTATTTCCTTCTCTCATTGTCTTCATGAAGTGATAGATAGACATGATTAGTGATGTCGAGCTCGAACTGCAGAAAACACATAAAAAACGCAAGAAAGCACTGGTTTGAAAAGAAAGCCACAACTTTTTTTAAATTTTTTAAATATTTTCATGGTGCATCTATAAGCACCTGTAATTGCACGTGTATATGCGCAGATAAGACATATTACACGCGCTGATAGATGCGCAGTTACAATTAAACTGATTAGATGCTAGCTTTTAGTTGTTTTGGGATCAACATGACTTTCCTAGTCTTTCAATATCAAAATGTTTGCCTCCATGTTGTAAGTATTAATGCATTTAGGGAATATGACATATATACCAAATGAAATCATATATTTCCTTATGATTAAAGCGTAATTATGTTGTCATCTTCTACTAGTATGGGACATGCTGAGTCAACAAATAGTACATCCTCCAGTGAAGATGAGACATTGCATCTTCACAATCGAGATGCTTGGCTACGATGGAAAATCAAATGTATGTGTGATCGTTGTTGAGGATGTTTTTTTTTAGCACGTTTAATCATAATGTCACACCTCAGCATGTACGGAGAGTGGGACCAAGAAAAAGACCCAGTAATTTTTATTGTTTTATTTGCACAAATATTGTTGGTCTATGTTGCGTCTCCACCATTTAAAAAAACCTCATTTGTTTTATTGAGTAGGATGCGGTACCACATCCTCAAATGGTCCCTCCAAGGTGTCGAGAGGCTACGAAGCGTCGACGCAAGGAGGCAGAGTCCTCAAGAAGAGTAGAGACTGATGACGACGATAGCAGCCCTCTTCAAATGCCCCATCAAGTTTTGGAGGAAGAGATTTTGGACAACATGATGCACGATTTATTTTCGCATGAGGTTCGGGGGGAGGGCGCCACTAGAGAGACAGATGACCCGCTACACATAGCGTCGAAAACTGCATTGTACGAAGGTTGCACCTACTCCGTTCTACACGCATCTCTCGAGATACTCAACTTACAAACCATTTATGGATGGAGTAATGCTATCTTGAATGCATTATTGAAGTATGTATCATTTGATATTAATTCATAAATTCTTCTAGATAATATTCACCTTTTGTTAACTCTGTTTGCACAATATATACAGGTTATTGTCACAAATGCTTCAAAATGAAAATAAATTACCAACTAAAAGGGAGCAAGCAAGGCATTTCTTGACATCTCTTGTAGGTCTCGATTACGTTAAAATCCATGTATGTGTCAATGATTGCATCTTGTTTTGTGGGGATCATGCATCTGCACGATAGTGTCCTATTTGTGGTGAACCAAGATACAACCAGGAGATGAAATCAATGGATGTGCCTTGTAAGGTTTTGTAACATTTTCCTATTATTCTATGTATTCAACTTATGTTTAAGTGTGAATCTATTGCGAGACTCATGTCATGGCATGCTAGTCATCACCATTCAAGTGATGGAAAGTGGAGAATTCCTTCAGACACACTAGCTTGGCAACATGTAGACAATTTGTGGCCTACTTTCAAAGAAGAGCCCATAAATTTGAGATTTGGTCTAGGATTAGATGGAATAAATCCATTTGGCATCAAAAGCATCTCATATAGTATATGGCCAGTGGTATTGGTGAACTATAATATCCCTCCGTCCATGGAAATAAAAAAAGAACATATAATGTTGTCCCTTTTGATTCCTGGAAAACACAAAGTAAAAACCATGGACATTTACTTAGAGCCTTTGATCGAGGAGCTAGAAATGCTATGGAGAGGTATTGAGGTGCAAGATGTGAGTGCATCATTGTCCTCTAGAGATTTCACTTTAAACAGCATGTTGTTGTGGACCATGCATGACTTTCCAGGCTATGGAGAGTGTTCAGGTAGTTGCATACTCTATTTTATTCATTCTTACCCTTAATCAAATATATGTAATCATTAACCCACTTGTTTTTACAGGTTTAACTACATCAGGATATCATGCATCTCCAATTTGCTGTCCCTCTCTGGTTTCTTCTAGACCGACACGCTTGAAGAAGGTTATCTATGACAATCATCATCGTTTTCTTCCTATTGACCACCCTAAATATGCACCCCCCACTAATGGAAGAACTCCACAATCTCTGACCATTTAAGATTGGAAGGACACTTGGACACATGCCAATGATCATCCTCCACTCAGCACGAGTCCGTAACTAGTTTACTTCTTTTGTTTGTGATGGACCAAAAAACGGGCCGGCACTGGCTCATGCACTAGCCGGGCCTCGTCACTATGCACAAGACAACCCCTCGGCCTCGCGGCCAGGAGCGTCTATCAAAATCTCTGCCTTCCTAAACATTGTGTTTGTATACGTTGTAGTCCAACTGATCCTAACCCAATATTACTCCTCAGAGGGAGTCCCTTTCACATAGCCAGAAGGCTCGAATCACATACACATGGGGTTCCCCCTACGGCTGAATGCCGTCAACCCTCTGTGACTCTCCTACACCTTGGGGATTGGCCCCTCAGTGCGTCGCTCAACATATAGACATTTCGCACAAACGTCGCTCAAGGTACCAAATAAGCGTGTCCAGGAATGTACCATTTCTTCCTCACTTGTTTTCCCCTTTAGGATCCGCGTCTACCTACAGCATGGGTACCTCACTGCCTCTCATCGTAGGTCATGTCCTAATAAACCAATTGCAATGCATGTCCAGGAGCTGGTCACTGATACTTTTTAAATTCTTCTCATGCTCTATGCATTTGGTGGATGCCTAGTGCTCAAGCATTTAGCAAAATAGTATCGTGCACAAGTGAAAAAAACCATTCTTTTAATGGTTTCCAACTACCGTTCGTGCTTCGTTGCATGGGCCTAGCACCGAGGTGATCCTCGTGCTACTAAGCTCTTAATTTGAATTATCGTCCGTCCTAAATGCTATGCATAGAAATCAGCAACTTTCCCATCATCTCACACAGCATTTAGATATATTTCAACTTCTCTACCCTTCCCCGTTTAAATATTGCATCATTGGATAGATTTATAGGGTATTTTGACATCATTTTATGTGAAAAAAACGGAAAAAGACACACTAGAACAAGAAGGTGGGGTTGAACTGAGGCAAATCCTCATGCTTCAGTCCCCACAAACATTCACAAACATTGCTCTTATTTATCCTTATTTTTTCGAAACCCAAAATGTAATTTTTCCCTTATTTTAAAGGGTTTTTTCACCCTTTTCTTGTATTTTCCCTTATTTTTCTTGCATTATTTAATTACTAAAAATTAAGAACAGATTAGGGGCTGTGGTCCTTAGTTCATTTCGGCAAGAGTAGAATTTTAGTAGATGTGGATTAATTTATTTTATCATTTTTACCCCTAAAAAACCCATTTTTCCTTCATTTTTATGCTTTTTTGTGTCTCGGTTCATTGTTTTCTGCCATCCGACACATGGTTTTCCTGATTTTTAATGATGAAGGGACAGAAAACAACTCAAACCACGACATACTCGAAACTCAATCCATATGAACACATTTTTGTCAACCAAATTTGCATAAAGAGACCATTTCCTTTGAAAAAACGATTATTACCGTGACTTGCGGGTCTTTCCATTTAATTTGACGCGCCCCACAACTGATTTCCAACCATGAATTCTGCTTGGAATCAGCAATCTACAATGATTTGGCATTTCCCTTCAATCTTGTCAAGAATCGGCATTCGTCCGACCGTCCATTTCCATTCTATCCTTCTACGCACGAACGGGGTTTTAGAGGAGAGAGGAGGAGGAGAGAGAAAGACTGAAAATGGGCTTCCTGCACAGTCCACCATATCTCATGCGAAGGGCGGCGATGGAGAGTGAAATCATGCTGTAGATCGGGTGTGCCTTCATCTCCCTTGCTTATGTGTAGCCACCATCTCTCAATTGAGGGGGGGGGCGCGTTTTTTTCGACGGCTGAAAACAGCCGCCGCCCCCCCCCCCCCCCCCCCCTACATCACGTTTTTTTTGAGAGGGGGGGTGCCAAAGGTCACCCCCCTCTCTTCACACCCTTTGGAATTTCCCCTTTGGCCCCTTTTTTGGGCACCCTGGCCGGTTTTGGGCCAACTTCCGCATACGAGCTCCAATTGACGTGCTGTAAATTTCTGGGCGTCCGCCTCGGCATCCCGGACAGGCCTGCAGCTCCCATATCCTGTCCTAACTGATAGAAAAATTACTAAAAATCCGGAGGTGTCACTTGGGCGCCCGTCGACTGCTTATGCTTAAAATCGTCCTAGATCGAGCCACCGCCTTTGACGGTGAATATTTTTCCCTTGATATTCATAATTTTTAGCTATTTTTAAGCACTTCCCGTCACCTAAATTCCGCTCTCATTGGCGACCACGGGATAGGGCGACTCAGCGCGTCGAATCCACGAACATATCTGCACATAAACAACCAAAGAAGCATGAAACTGATACAAAATAATTATATACTAAAACTCAGCACAATGCTTCCCCTACCCCTGGACAGAACCAAGGCATGATATCCACAAGGAGTAGGCCTAGCATCATCTAATAAAAGATGCGAAGTGAGTCACTAACCAGCTGCTCCAACACAACCAAACTAAAAAAAACCTATCAAAGAGGTTGCCCTAAGTGGTAGTCTGCACTACTTACCAACTAAAGACAACACAACTAGGAGCTCCTACAAGGCGAGGACTCCTATAGCCTGATCAAGGAATATTTTCTTTCAGTACATGTCTTCTTTTAGGGTTGTTATTGGATGAACATACTTGGGCATGTAAAAAGAAGGGAGCTGAGCGTAGTGACCCAAGGAGAACAGGGCATCGGCCTCAGGACCTGTCTCGGCACCCAAGAACCTACCAAGCCCTCGCAAGGCGACACTTAATCCTTTTCTAACGCTCACTTTTATTTTCGCTCCAATCTTCCTTGTTTTGGTATTATTTTTCCAGCAAGAAGCCACCCCTAGGAAGACAAGGTATCGGCCCCGGGTCGGATTCGTCCCCAGGAACCTACCAGGCCTTCGCAAGGCAATGATCAACTGCTTATATATTTTCATTTCCTTTCTTTTCTTTGAGAGGGGTTAGAACCCCTTTTTACACACCTTCGTATTTATATTCATCTTTTGGGATGTAGAGAGTTTCTGGCATCATCAATATTATCTTTTGGCAGGCTTCGCTAACTGCCTCACTATTAACAAGAACTCCTAGAATGGCTGCCTAGCAGGCTAGCAGGACAGGGCCACTAGGACTTCCTTCTAAAACAGGTCTTTCAATGTCGGACAATGTCTTTACAGGAGGCAATGACTACTCCGACCTCCCTCAAACATACTGAGCCTGAACTTGGGACTTCATGCCTTGGTTGCCGGTCCCCAACAAAAATGTATCCCCTTGACAAGTACAAAGACACATATAACAGGAAAGAAAAGTACTCGTAAAGGAGAAATATCACCTGGATTGGCCACAAGAAGCTTCCATCGCAGCAAAGGCTCCTCCAGGCTCCACCAAAGTCCATGAACCGCGAAACCTGTCCAGCACAACACTTAAAACAAAACCCCGATTAAACGCACCCACACTAGATAGGGAAACGGCCCTCTTGGCCTAATGAAATCAGACATAACTTTGCTACAAAACTGAATCGGCCCTCTTGGCCTAATGAAATCAAACAATACTATGCATAACATCCTCCTGGAAACAACTATGATAGACATCAAAGCATACTATTCCCAGGGGAACAGGGCTTGTAGCCCTAAACTAGGTGCATTAAATTATGACCCATCCCTCCTGCGTATATTGCAAGAGGTGTTCGCATCACATGTCGTCTAACCAGTGTGTGGGTCCAAGATAATAAAGGCAGATGAGTCTCGCTCACCCTCTGCATCACCCAAATCAACCATCGTCTGCCAAAGAGGGCATGTTCAGAAAGCATACCCCACAAACGACCGGGTCCTGTCTCACCATCAATAGATATATCGGGAAAAGGGCCACAATTAAAGAAGAGGTCTTCTTCATACGCAAAATTAGCCAAAGAATCGGCAAACTGATTCCAATTCCGTGGAATCAGCTGAAAAGACACTCTATCAAATTCGTCTAGCAGGGCTATGGCAGTATGATGGTACATACAAAGGATGGGGTTTCGTACCATGTACGTCCCATTGAGTTGATTTAAAACCAACTGAGAGTCCCCTTTCACCAATAACTGGCGGATACCACCCTTCTTCGCAATATTCAAACCCATAATCAGGGCTTTGTATTCGGCCATATTATTGGCAAAATTCGCCCCGAGATAAGCAGTTAACTTCATGACAATGCGTCGGCGGGGGTCTCGGATGACAACTCCTACACTTCCTTTTTTGCATGGACCCCTGGACGCCCCATCAAAGTACAAGGTGTACGTCCATAAAGCGTTTACATATCCCGCCATCCGAAACTCTACTCGTAATTATGGTAATCGAAATTCAGCATATTCAACGGGTGGACTGTAGGCTCCATCCCTCCATCATCATTGAATTCAACAGGGATGCTCGTCAAAATTTGTAGGCAGTGATGGCAGAAGACCTTGATCTCCCAAATAAATGTCCCGCCTTCTTGCTCAGTCACCTTGTATCCTTTGCTCCACCAAATGAGCTTTCCCTGATGATACCTCTGTTCTAAATATGGGTGTTCTAAATAAGGGATCAGACGACCCATCAACCTCTATCACGATTTCCTTGCAGATGTTTGATCGATCTCGCCTAGACCTGCAAGGCAATCATAGCTTTAGTGCAATCAGAAATAATAAGGTTTAATCTTATTAAGATTAACTTTATTTTTAAATTCTATCCCCTCAAGGTCAGCTAACAAGACTGTGGATTTATTCTTTCCTATTCTAACGATCCTATAGGGCCCATCCCAGTTGGGTTCTAGCTTGCCTGGGAATAATTCACGTCGTGCGTCATAATACAAAACAAGCTGTCCTTTCTTGAAGGTGTATTTCTTAGCTTTGATGTTGTGTAACTGCTTCATTCGGTGCTTCGCCACTTCTTGGTGCAATAAGCTCTGCAACTTAAGCTCATCTAAATGTGCCAGTGTCGTCAAGCGCTCAAAAAGTGCATCTTCATCGCTCAAAGAATGATTGATGGCAAACCGAATAGTCGGCAGCTCAATCTCTAAAGGCAAGACACACTCCTCCCCATATACTAACTTGAACGGGGTATGGCCACTGGCTCGTTTGAAAGTCGTATTATTAAGCCCACACTGCCACGTATAACTTTTTATCCCAATCCCGTTTCTTTTCCGACACAATTTTGGACAGGATGCCCACAAGCTGCTTGTTGGTACTTTCAACTTGCCCATTGGCTTGCGGATTATATGGGGTTGTCTTGTTATGCTTGATTTGCCACATCTCTGTCAAACCTTTAATCACCTTATTCAGGAAATGGGTTCCGCGGTCCGACACTAATTCTTTCGGCGGACCAAACCGGCATATTATCTGCTCTAAAAGGAAACTAGCAGTTTCTTTAGCATCATCTTTCCTTGTTGCACGTGCTTCTGACCACTTTGTGAAGTAGTCAGTTGCTACAATGATGTACCTCTTTTGCGTAGTCGACGACGGAGTAATAGGACCCACAAAGTCTATTCCCCACTTCTCAAATGGAAGTATCGCCATAATAGGGGTGAGTGGTCGTTTCCTATTCTCTCAACTATCATGTCATTGGCAAATATCGCATCGCTTAACATATGCAAACACATCCTGGAAGATGGCAGGCCACCAATAACCTGCTCTTAAAGCCTTTTGTGCTGTAAGCCGTCCAGCAAAATGGCCACCGCAAGCAGAATCATGGCACTCTTCCAAAACGAATGGCACCTCGTCAGGCATCACACATCGTCGATAGATGTCGTCAACCCCTTGCCGATATAATGTACTTGCGATCAAAGCAAACTTTAACGCTTGCTGCTTAATTTTCCTTCTCTCAGCTTTAGATAATTCGGATCCCGCCTCTCCTGTTGATAAATAATGCGTTATTGCAGCATACCAGGAGGGAATAGATGCCGTATCTATTTTAAATAACATCTCCATGTCACTACCTTCAGCCACAGATTCTTTCGGCTCCCCAAAGTCCACTAGACATTCCACGATGCCTTGCAACCTTGGTGGCTTACTCTTGATTTCATAATCAAATTCCTGCAAAGTGATTAACCACTTTGCTAGACGATCAGGCGGCTGTAACTTATTCATCAATAATCGAAGTCCCTCCGCCTTTGTATAAAGCACGACTTTCTCATAGAGAACGTAATGCCTGAATTTCTTGGTCCCAAAGACCATCGCTAGACACAATTTCTCCATGTGAGTATAATTGATTTCAGATACCCCTAGCTTCCGACTAGCAAAAGCAATCGGGTGGTACCACTTCTCTTCCCAAACTTGGGCTAAACAGCAGTTGATACTATACATGGTGGCTGCTGAAAATATATAAAACACCTCACCTCTTTTAGGTGCTTTTAAAACGGGCGCTCTTACTAGCTCTTGTTTCACATCCTCGAATGCTACCTTACAAGGGTCACCCCATACAAACGAACAGCTAAAGGACAATAAATTTGTAAGCGGCAACGTTCTTTCTGCCAAGGCGTTGATGAATCTACGGTAGTAACCAACCGAAGATAGAAAGCTATGAACTTCCTTCGGAGTGCGTGGTGGACCCATGGCAACTATAACTTTGACCTTCTCGGGGTCTGTCGCAATTCCTACCAAACTGACCACATGACCCAGCAATAGCCCATAAGGTACTCCAAAAACACACTTCCGTGGGTTTAGGGCGATGCAGAATTGTCTACAGCGCTCGAAGCATTTTCTTAAAATGATCAACTGCCTTCCTCTCACGGTGGCGGCCCCTAAGTCATCAATAAACACCTTCAACTCTTCAGGGGATATGTCACCGAATGTCTTATCTGCTGTTCGTTGCCACGAACCAGGCGCATTGCATAAACCAAAGGCCATCACATGGTACGCAAAAGTACCAAATATAGTTATGAAAGTTGTTTTCAACTTGTCCTCTTCTGCAATTGCCATTTGGTTGTATCCTGCAAAGCAATCCATAAACGAATATATCTCCCTACCCGCTAACTGATCTAAAATCTGGTCAATAAATGGCAACGGGTAGTAGTCCTTAACTGTCTGCTTATTCATCTCTCTAAAGTCTACATATAAACAGATTTGATTATTCTTCTTCTTTCTAATCACAACTGGCAAAAACCATTCCGTGTGTTGCACAGGAAAAATCAAACCCGCTTTTCGAAGCTTCTGTAACTCTTCGAACAGGACGTCCCTCAGTTCGAAAGGCATACGCCTTAATTTCTGCCGTACAGGACGACTGCCCTCTTTCAACGGAATTGTATGAACAGCAAGACTAGGAGGAATGCCTCTCAACTCATCATAACTCCAGGCAAAGATATCACGGAATTCCTGGATCGAGGCCACATAGTCCTCCCTTTCTGCTGAGCTGAGCATAAAACCTAATTTGATTGGCCGCGAATCATCAGGCGTACCAAGGTCTAGCTCGATAACATCTGCATCTCTTATACGATCTTGGCCCTCTATCGGCTCGTTCAAAGTGATCTGATAGATGTCTTCCATGGTGGATCCCTCTTTGGACTCATCACTCGATGATGTCTCACTACCAGATAAATCTTCTAATGTCTCCAATTCTGTAGAAGATAGAGGAGCTCTCTCACTCTGCGGAGACTCAGGATAAGCATCAGCCACCACACGCTGGGCACCTCTGCCGAATATTAGCCGACCGGCAGGTATATCTACTTGGCAATCCGCTTGCAAGATCCAGGGTCGTCCGAGTAATACTTGGTAACTTGGACGCCCTGCAAAACGAATCACCCTAAAGTCCAACAGGCATTCTACATTTGCAACAGTGACATGGACCTTAGTAACGCAGCCTTCCGGCTGTCTCAAACTATCATCTGCCATTTTGAGAATTGTGGAGGTATCTTTCTGGATCGCAAGACCCAACCTTTCCATCAGTTTAGAACTCATAATGTTAACAGATGATCCCGTGTCGACAATGGCATAATCTACTAATATCCCATCGACATAGGCTGCAACCCTTGGACAATGCTTCTCAGCATGCTCGAACCAGTCATCACCAACTCGCGCAATACCCAAAGGTTCTACGATATACCCGGTACGTAGGATCTTTCTAAATTCCTTACGTACTCCTAGGGAAAGCTTAATAAGCTGTAAGAGGTTCACATCCGGCTTGACTTCGCAAAGAGAGCTCGCCAAATCGAATTCATGATAGTTCGATAGAGCTCACTTTTCACGCCAAACCATCCGCTCTTTAGGTCGCTGAACCGGCTTTATTGCCTCTTTCTTAACTTTCACCTTCTTCTTTGGTGGTTCCTTATCGGCTTTACTCTCTACGGGCTTCAAAGGTCCCCCTTCCATGGTAGGATCCAAAACTTGCGTTCCTTTGTCGCCTTGTTTAGGGTTTCCATGGACAGGCTTATCCTTGTCGGCCTCTCTACCCTTTTGACCTCTTGTAAGGACAGCTCGTAGATTAGAGGTTTCAGCATCATTAACGCGTACAGCCTCAATCAAACTAACCCCACTACCACTTGGTAGCTCCTCCACTGTAGTTTTTGGTCGTTGAAGTATTTGTTTAGGCCCGTCCTCTCGCTGGGAATCATTTCCTTGGGCACGATGATTAACAGGCCCTGGTTGCCGACTTCCTCGCTGGAGGGAACTGATCTTACTCCAGCAAGTAGCTGCTAAATGGCCGGATTTTCCACAAATGTCGCACTTAACATTTGGGCAATTTCTTGGATAGTGCTGCCCGCCACACCATTTGCAACTAAACCTCGACGGTGCACCCTCCTCTGGGTATCTACTTCCTATCAAATTTTGTTGTTTTTTAAGGAAGTTGACATCAACGGCTATTTGTCGATACTGCTCCGTAATCATGTCGGTATAATGCTTCATCATGTCCTTAACCTCGCCAACAACATTGGAAGAACTCGACTCATAGCCTGGGTCATTACCATGTCGGTCCATTGGACTAACAATTCGATTAGGCACTGGTTGTTGAGCCACAGGCATGGTGTTAGCATTCACCGCCTGGCCTCCACTACTTGGAGCCAATTGACTGCCCGTAGGCATCGACATGCTAGGGGGAGCTGGTAATAAAGGGACATTTTGCATCATGTTCCCTCTCCCATTAGAATTAGCCATCGCCATCCCTTGACCACTACTGCCATTGGCTATTGCCATATTGTTTCCCAATACTAAACCCATATTCGAATTGCCTCGAGAAGCATAGGCTGCTTGTAGTCGGGATTCCACCTCTTGTGCTCGTGTAATGGCAGTATCTATATCCCCTAAGGGGACACTACTCAACTGCAATTGGATATTAAAGTCCAAACCATGTAGGAAATATTGCAATTGGGCAGCTGCGGGGATAGGAATAGAGGTGTCCAACTTACGGAAAACCTCTTTTATCTTCTTCGCATAAGCACGAATATCCTCGTGTGGTTCTTGGTGGGTCACGTTGAGTACACGCAACCAATATTGCCCACCCCTTTCAGGGGCAAACTCCCTTCGAAAAGCTCCATAAAATGAATCAATATTCAATATGGTTCCGGCTTCTAAACCATGATACCATAGCGGCCCTTTCTTTGAGAGTCATATTGAAGAACATCATTAAATGTCCTTCTTCTTGAATCCGACAGTTAAACATCAGCTTTTGAAACTCCCTAATGTGGAGTTTTGCATCTTCCTCAACTAACCCATTAAAAATGGGTAGCGGATAACCTAGATTCGGCAAATCCATCGTTCCTGCTGGAATTGCAATAGGCTGCGCCATGACAAGGATTGGATTTGCACTAGGAATAGGGGACGGTGGGGTTACACCTCCCGTACTTGACGTGGATTGGCTTATGGCAGGAAGGGGAGCACTAGAGCTTCCACCTTCTCCTAACTTGCTACTTGTGGCCCCAAGACCACTAGACCCACTCCCTCATAAGGGTTCAGCACCACTACGCTTAGGGGAATATCTCCTAAAAATTTCAGCATGTCGCCTAGCTCTTTCATCTCTTTCTTGCTTTTGGATTTCTGCTAGACGATGCTTATCAATAAATAACGGGTCAATCTCAGTATCCTTTGGCATAAACTGCTAGTTGGTCCCTAAACAACCAGGATTCGAGAACCGCCACTTTTAAGCGGCTCCCGGTAGACGCACCACTGATGGACAAAAAAACGGGCCGGCACTGGCTCATGCACTAGCCGGGCCTCGTCACTACGCACAAGACAACCCCTCGGCCTCGCGGCCAGGAGCGTCTATCAAAATCTCTGCCTTCCTAAACATTGCCTTTGTATACGTTGTAGTCCAACTGATCCTAACCCAATATTACTCCTCAGAGGGAGTCCCTTTCACATAGCCAGAAGGCTCGAATCACATACACATGGGGTTCCCCCTACGGCTGAATGCCGTCAACCCTCTGCGACTCTCCTACACCTTGGGGATTGGCCCCTCAGTGCGTCGCTCAACATATAGACATTTCGCACAAACGTCGGTCAAGGTACCAAATAAGCGTGTCCAGGAATGTGCCATTTCTTCCTCACTTGTTTTCCCCTTTAGGATCCGCGTCTACCTACAGCATGGGTACCTCACTGCCTCTCATCGTAAGTCATGTCCTAATAAACCAATTGCAATGCATGTCCAGGAGCTGGTCACTGATACTTTTTAAATTCTTCTCATGCTCTATGCATTTGGTGGATGCCTAGTGCTCAAGCATTTAGCAAAACAGTATCATACACAAGTGAAAAAAACCATTCTTTTAATGGTTTCTAACTACCGTTCGTGCTTCGTTGCATGGGCCTAGCACCGAGGTGATCCTCGTGCTACTAAGCTCTTAATTTGAATTATCGTCCGTCCTAAATGCTATGCATAGAAATCAGCAACTTTCCCATCATCTCACACGACATTTAGACATATTTCAACTTCTCTACCCTTCCCCGTTTAAATATTGCATCATTGGATAGATTTATAGGGTATTTTGATATCATTTTATGTGAAAAAAACGGAAAAAGACACACTAGAACAAGAAGGTGGGGTTGAACTGAGGCAAATCCTCATGCTTCAGTCCCCACAAAAATTCACAAACATTGCTCTTATTTATCCTTATTTTTTCGGAACCCAAAATGTATTTTTCCCTTATTTTTTAGGGTCTTTTCACCCTTTTCTTGTATTTTCCCTTATTTTTCCTGCATTATTTAATTACTGAAAATTAAGAACAGATTAGGGGTTGTGGCCCTTAGTTCATTTCAGCAAGAATAGAATTTCAGTAGATGTGGATTAATTTATTTTATCATTTTTAGCCCTAAAAAACCCATTTTTCCTTCATTTTTATGCTTTTTCGTGTCTCGGTTCATTTTTTTCTGCCATCCGACATATGGTTTTCCTGATTTTTAATGATAAAGGGATAGAAAACAACTCAAACCACGACATATTCGAAACTCAATCCATATGAACACATTTTTGTCAACCAAATTTGCATAAAGAGACCATTTCGTTTGAAAAAACGATTATTACCGTGACTTGCGGGTCTTTCCATTTAATTTGACGCGCCCCACGACTGATTTCCAGCCATGAATTCTGCTTGGAATCAGCAATCTACAATGATTTGGCATTGCCCTTCAATCTTGTCAAGAATCGGCATCCGTCCGACCGTCCATTTCCATTCTATCCTTCTACGCACGAACGGGGTTTTAGAGGAGAGAGGAGGAGGAGAGAGAAAGACTGAAAATGGGCTTCCTACACAGTCCACCATATCTCACGCGAAGGGCGGCGATGGAGAGCGAAATCATGCTGTAGATCGGCTGTGCCTTCATCTCCCTTGCTTATGTGTAGCCACCATCTCTCAATTGGGGAGGGGGGGGCGCGTTTTTTTCGGCGGCTGAAAACAGCCGCCGCCCCCCCCTACATCACGTTTTTTTTGAGAGGGGGGGTGCCAAAGGTCACCCCCCTCTCTTCACACCCTTTGGAATTTCCCCTTTGGCCTCTTTTTTGGGCACCCTGGCCGATTTTGGGCCAACTTCCGCATACGAGCCCCAATTGACGTGCTGTAAATTTTTGGGCATCCGCCTCGGCATCCCGGACAGGCCTGTAGCTCCCATATCCTGTCCTAACTGATAGAAAAATTACTAAAAATCCGGAGGTGTCACTTGGGCGCCCGTCGACTGCTTATGCTTAAAATCGTCCTAGATCGAGCCGCCGCCTTTGACGGTGAATATTTTTCCCTTGATATTCATAATTTTTAGCTATTTTTAAGCACTTCCCATCACCTAAATTCCGCTCTCAGTTTGTCTTTAAAGTACACTCCATTATGAGAATAAGAAATAATATATTGTTTGTGCCTTAGATTCTCTATATTTTTTCGTCTCCCATATTGGATTGTGAACTCAAGATTAATCACTTGTTGAACCCCATGCATATATTCAAAAATGTTGCATCTACATTATGGGATTACTTAATCGGGGCTCGTGATTCTATCAATGTAAGAGAGGATTTACGTAGCATTGGACGTATGAGACGAGCTTGGCCATGCATTGGACCTAGAGGAAAGATCGAGTTACCACGTGCACCTTGAATGTTGTCGAAGACCGAAGAAAAGATGGTGAAGCAGCAGATATGTAGCTTTCGAACTCCCACAGGATATATGAGATGCCTCAAGAGAGCCTTCATAAAGAAAAAGAAAAGAGGTGTGGAGCAACTATCCGGTTTAAAGTCTCACGATTGGCACAAAATGATTGAGGTAAGGTTTTCATAGCCATAAATATATTAATTAGTGGAGTAACGATGTAGACTAATTAACAATGTATGAATATTTACATACAGTTCATCCTTCCTACTAGCATATCCCATTGTGTTTCGAAAGATGTGCATGATATCATGTACAAGATCGGTGAGCTCGTGAGGTATGTATACTTTATACTTATTTTTAAGTTTACATATTACGTACATCACATAGTAAACCCGCTTGAATTTATGGACAAAACTAATCATTGTTCTCAATTGCATGTTGATAGATTTGTGAGTTTGAAGGAAATTGATCCAAATACGTTGCAAGAGGCTTACCTCTTGTCCATTGAGGTGGTTTGTTTGGTGGAGGAAACTTTTCCTCCCTCCATTTTGACTACTCAAGTACACTTATCGTACATCTGATTGATGAGATTGCAATTTGTGGGGTAGTTCATGCAAGGTGGATGTTTTTTCTAGAGCGCTTTATGAAAACCCTAAAAGATTTTGTAAGGCAAAATGCACGGCCCGAGGAAAGCATGGCTGAAGGTTGGTTAGTGCAATCGTCCCTTGTACAAATCTCTGAATATCTTACTAAAGTGGACCCCTCTTTACCACGACTATGGAAAGAGGATGAAGATTTGAGAATGACCTCTATAATACCTCAAGGAAAAGGAAGGAGCAAAGTGCTAATGAAAGAGGAACTTCCTAAGTTAAATGTATTTTGTGTGCTTAACAGTGAAGTAATGAGCAAGTGGGTGACACTTTATAAAGAAGCAAGGGCAAAAAGAGTAAGTGAAAGGCAAGCATTTCATGCTAGACATGGACGTAATGTCCCATATCCAGAACATTTAAGTGTGCTTCCACGTCATATTGATATAGATTGGCTACATGAAGAAATGGAGAAGATTGAAAAGAGGAGGCAATGGATATATCGCAAGAGGAGTGGGAATACGCACAAGGTTGCTTATCAAAGGTGAGACATACTTATAATTAAATTATCTTTAGTTATATATGATATAATAATTTCACATGTTTTATTTTTAACTAAATCATTAATATGATCTCAACAATGTACTACTAGTGCACATTGTTCAATGCTATTTGGTGTGAAGGCAAACATTTTCGAACTCAACGTGTAGATGATAAGAGAAATACCTAGGATTGTGGTATCCTTGCAAACTTCCAGGATACCAATGGAACCATGGAAGGTTATTATGGCTTGATCCAAGATATTTTGAAGCTTGACTTTAGGTGATTTTTTATATATGTACTAGATGTGAAGTGGTTTAAAGAAGTAGTAACAATGGGTGAGCATTGCACAATTAGACGTCATCTAAGTGGTTTTGTAGTGATTGACTCTACAAAATTTAACCAAGGCAAGAATGACACATTCCTACTACCTCAACAATGCGAGCAGGTATATTAGAAGCTATTTATTTTTATATATATTACTTCTTGATACATTCTCAAAATACAATAAATATCTAAGTTGCTTACTTTTTGTTTTGTAAATGGAGGTTGTGTATCACCCAATGGTAAACAATAACCAATGGTGGCACGTCATCCCCATATCTAATCGTTCAAAACCAATATACGGCAATGCTACCAACATAGAGATAGTTGATGACAATCCAAAAATCAATGATGATGCACATGATGATGCCATGATTGATGATATACATGATGCAGTGCAAGATGATCCCCGTGAGGATGTTCAAGGAAGCGCAAAAGAGGATAACAATATGGTTGCAGATGATGATGAAGAAATTGAGCATAGCAATACATCTGACAGTGGGATAGACTTATTTGTTTCATTGCCTATTGGTAATATAGACCTAGAGGTAGATAGTCTAGCAAGGGCCGATCTCATTGAAGATGAGATTGATAATTCATTGTAGCATATATAGTTAGCTTTAAATGATTGGATGTATATTTGTAATACTCAGAAAGAAGTAAAGTTGGTAATGTATTCAAAAAAATACTAGCTGTTAAGATATTTGGTCATATTTAGGGACTTTATGAGAATGAAAAATATGTGTGTTTATTTTCGCATCTATAGGCGCGTTTAAAAACACGGGTATATAGACGTGTTCTATATACTAGCGCAAATAGATGCGATGATAAACGTGCCCGCTATTTCGCGTGTACAGTGCGCATCTATAGGGCCTTTCTTTTGTAGTGATGGGGACCTTACAACTTTGAGCACCATAATAATCATTAGTGGCACCTTATGAGGGTGGGACATTGAGCATATCTAACACCTCCCTCAATGTCCACCTGCTCCTATAGATGAATGACATTCTTGGCACAATACTGAGTCTCTAAAGATAAATTTGAAGGAGATACTTTGTTAAAGATTTGGTAAAGATATTTGCTCCATTCTTGTTTGTTGTTGGATAGTAGACCACCAGCTCTATTATCCCATCCTTGATCAACGTGATATTGGATCTCATTATATTTGGTGTGTGCATGAAAACTTGATTTTTTGCAATGTTGATGCAACTTTGATTGTCATATATTAGCATTGTTAGATCTTCATCTTATACTCCCATATTCCATAGGATCCTCCTTAACCATATTACTTCAGACATGTAATAAAGCAAGCTACCTTGTACTTTGCTTACTAGAAGACAATATTGCCACAATCGGTTGCTTCTTACTGGTCCAAGAGAAAATTCATGAACCTAAAGAGAAACAAAATCCAAAACTTGATTTCCTGGAATCATTGTCACCTGCCCAATCTAAGTCACAATTTCCCATAAGAGCATTTCTAGAATTGTATGTGATACCATAGTCAAGAGTTCCCTTCAAGTATCTGAGCATCCACATCCCATCTTTCCAATGACTTTATTGAGATTTGTTTGAGAACCTACTCAAAACAACAATAGCAAAATTGATATTTGGCCTAATTTTACACAAGTAGATGAGGCTACCAACCAAAATCATGTACCTCCCAATGTTTGCTACTGTTGATATATTCTCAATAATGGATAACTTCACATTGACCTCAATAGGTGTAGTTATCTCCTTACACTCGGTCATGCCAAATACTTTTAAGATCTCCCATACATACTTCTTTTGAGAGATGAAGATTTTGCCAAAACTTCCCCATAGCCTTCAATCCCCAAATAATAGTGCAACAAGCCCAAGTCTATCATTTCAAACTTAGAGCTCAAAGCCTTTTGAGTTTGATGGATCATATCTTCATAATCATCTATAATAAGAAGGTCATTCACATAGAGGACACTCAATACAGACTTTTTCACCATCTTGGTAAACATACAAGCTAGCCTCTAAGGTAAATATTTTACAATTTAAGCCTAAAAAGAATTTATATATCCATTGGTACCATGCTCTATGGGCTTATTATAGCCCATCTAATACCTTCTTCATCTTACAAACTTTGTTCTCAAAATGGAAGGCCTCAAACCTTGATGGCTAAGCCACATATACCTCCTCTTTGAGGTCACTATTCAAGAAAACTGATTTGACATCCATTCGGCAAACTAGCCACTTCTTATGAGAAACCACTACAAGTACTATGAAAATAGTGGTCATTCTAATAGTTAGAGCTAATGATTCTTGAAAATCAAATCCTTCAACTTGTGAAAATCCCTTTGCAACTAATCTAGCAATTGGAGCAAATGATTCTTGAAAATCAAATCCTTCAACTTGTGAAAATCCCTGTGCAACTAATCTGTCTTTGTACTTTTCTAAGTTGCCATCAATCTTATACTTTACCTTGTAGACCCATTTGGTTCCAACAATATTCCTTTGTTTTGGCCAATCCACTAACTCCTAAGTGTCATTCTTCATTATGTTGTCATATTCAACTCACATAGCTACTCTCCATATTGGCTCAGCAAGTGCTTCTTCCAAGTTTGTTGGTTCCTTTGCTTCTCGCATAATGTCAATCATCATCAATGCCATATTAACTACATGAGAAAAATCCATTCTTTGCTTTTCTATTCTTAGAGACCTCCTTGGTCCATTTGCCTTTTCCTCAACTGTAGTAGGCATATGATTACTATGATCATAGAGATTCTTTACCCATTGCAGTAATGGCTTTTCTGGTGGTGTGATTGTAGGATGGTGAGCTTGTCCTCATCATTCGAAGATGATGCTTCCTTCTCCTTAAGAGTAGGGATAGCTCTTGGGATAGGTTCATAGTGGACTACTTCTTCATTGGATGATAAAGTGAAAGAACTTATATTCTCCTCCTCCAGTGTATGTGGTTGCTCCTTAAACACCACATCATAGCTCACTATGATCTTCTTTGCCTTTTCGTCATACTATTTGTAAGATTTTTTCTTATCACTATAACCCAAAAGGATATATTTTGTGCTTTTTGGATTTAACATGTTTCTCTTATCATTTGGAACATGTGCATAATATTCACATTAAAAAGTTCTAAAATGTGAGACAGATGTTTTCTTACCAAAATAGGTCTCATGAGGAGTTTTACCCTTAAGAGCCATTGTGTAAATGTGATTGAGAATGTATATTGCAGTATTAGTAGCTTCTACCCAAAAATTAGTTAGATAGCCCCTTGCCCTTAAGCTTGTACCTTGTCATTTCCACAATGGTGTGGTTTTGGCATTCAATAATGACATTCTATTGAGGCGTATGAGGCATCATCAATTGATGCTTGGTACATTTGCTCTTGCAGAAGTTTTCAAAGTGCTTTGAGTTGAACTCACCACCACCATTTGTTCTAAACTTCTTCACACTTTGCCCTATTTCATTCTCAAAAAAGTCTGAGCCATTCTTCAAACTTACCAAAAGATTAAGCCTTATCACATAGGAAGTATACATATATCTTCCTACTATAGTCATGTTGACAATCAATATAAAATAAGAAGATCCACCCAAAGCTTTTATAGGCATTTTACCATACAAGTCAACATGCACAAACTCTAAAGAAGCCTTCACTCTATTCTTGCTTTCTTGTGGAAATGTCTAAATTCTCTGTTGCTTGCCCATCATACAAAAGCTTCACATGGTTCCTTTATTGGGGTTACTACAAGTAGATAAGAAACCATACATTGCTTATGCATCTCATTTAACGCTACAAAACCAATGTGACCAAATCTTTCATGTCAAAGTTTACTTGTGCCCACACTAGCGGTGGCTATAAGAGCACTTAGATCATGTGGGTTATTTCTCCTTTCTCCTTTGCTGATAACTTTGCGAAGTCCATCTTAGTAAACCTCACCTCGTGATGAAGATCAATTATAGAAGCAATTGATAGCCGATTTCCCTTAATCTTTAAAACATACAACAGAGTTGAAATATTCTTGAGTTCACTATTTGTAGTAATAAAGGAAATAGTGCCTATGCCCTTGGTAGGGCATTTTGCATCATTCTCAATTGTCATAGTGATGGATTTTTGTAGAGGCTTCATGGAGCTATATATACATTTTTTGTTCTTTATGTGAGAGGAGAGGCACCATTATCTAATACCCATGAGTCATTGTTAGATCTTTCTTGCATCGAGGAACACACTTCCTCAATGGTCGCTATGAATAACTCCAACTCTACTTCAACCATATTGGTTGTCTCCTTCCCTTTAGTCTTTACAATGCCATTCTTCTCATCTGCCTTTTTGACAAAATAACCTACAATTACATGCCATTTCTTGTTGTAGTAGAAGCATTTTCCTTGAAATTTTTTCTTACCACCCTTCTTCTTTTTCTCACCATTTGGTAGAGAAACCATCTTTGACTTTTACATTGGTAGAGAATGTAGCATCTCCAAAACTACTATTTTCTTAGGCTTTAAGCCTCAACTCCTCCTCCATTAGTAGTACACAAAATTTCTCAAATGTTAAGGTTTGGGGTATCATCCAAGTGTTTAGATTAGTTATCAATCTATCAAACTTTGGTGGACAAATTTGAAGACACCTCTGAGCTAGCTTCTCACTAATCTTTTGTACTCCAATACCAACAATCTTGTCATGCAGGTTCTTCATCCAAGTGGTGAATCCTTTAGTTGTATCTCCTTCGGCAAACTTCTCTGCTACTAGTTGATTCTCAAAGTTCTAAATCCTTATTCGATTCCACATTTTGTACTGACTCCTCATTAGTACCTTCCAAGCCTCTGATACCTTGCTTGTATATTGAATCAAGGTCAAGACACTGTCAAAATAGCTTGTAACTAAGATACATAGTGCATTTGAGTTCCTTTATTTTTAAGCTCATAGAAGATCTACATTTGGAGGAATCATAACACTTGAATTTGATGGGTTGGGGTGGGTTGTGGTTCTAGGTTAAAGTCCCTAGCACGGTCTCCAAAAGCTCATAAGAATCAAGGATTGTTATGATTTTAAACTTCACAAATTATAGTTTGTACCATCTAACTTGTCTTTGCTAAAGGTTGATGGACAAATTCTTAGTGTTTGATTTGCCAGTGCAATAGCACCACCACCTGATGTGCCATCACTACTATTTGATGTAGCAAACAATATTTCTTATCTTTCCTATTAAAGCCCTTATCTCTTGTGTACTCTTCACTCCTCAAAGCCCCTAGGGCTCTGGTACCATCATGTAGAAATTATGCGACATAGTGAAAAGAATTTGAATAAGGAGTAGAGAACACACACTAATTATGAGAAGAACAAAGACTGCTCTAATTTCAAATGAACTACTACAAAGATGGATTTGTCCACCTATGCACTTCCACTTTGAAGCTTAAATGGAGATCTCGACATATTATAGGCAAAGAGCTTAGGGATAGCTGAAAGAACTCTGACTGGGTGAAAGATAAATTGATAATGGCTTTAGAGGGAAGAAAGCTTCCTTTTATAGCCCAAGAAGGTAGTCCATTTGGTATATTCAACATTTTTATGAACCTTCCGTAGTCAGCCAATGAATATTTCCTTTATCATTGGGTTGGGGACACTCCCCCCCCACCCCCCCATCAAGGGGGCCATTGTTCCCCCTAAGACCCCCTAGCCAAAGGCCACTTTTGTGGCTCCTAGACCCCAAAATAACTTCCACATCTCACAACTCGATGCATTGTGCCTTGAGTTGCTACTAGCATAACTACTCTATCTAACCCAAAGGCTAGATCCACAAAGATTATCTTTTTGCCATCCAATCACGTAGACCTCATATGATATATAAGTTAGGAACACCTACCCAATTTCTATGCTCACACATGGCTTCTCCTCATAATGGGAGGCTTACAACTTTTAGTACCATGGATCATTGGTGTCACCTCATGAGAGTGGGGCATTGAGCATATCTAACAATGTTCATATTTATTCATTACATGGTTTTGTTAGAATCACTGAGAAAATTGTGTATGAGTACATTTTCTTTGCTTATAGGATACAACTGAAAAAATAAGTCATTGCAATATGTAGAAATATGTGAGTGCTATAAAAAATTGGGCTATACAAGAATCAAGTAATGACTAAAAAATATGAGAAGAGGTCAAGAGAAAATGGTAACTTACCAAATAATCCTTGCTTTGGTGGAGCAAAGGCTAGGAAATTTCTTTCAGCACCCACCCATAAATGAGGAAGGAAATGTCACAATTTATAGGCCACAACATTACAATGGGTGGGAAAAGTTGCATTCTATGGTTCCTAATTAAAGTAATGGATGTAAAATAAGGTTGGCTAAAGCCAAGATTTGGATTAATCTTAATAAACTGATGCCCTTCCTTTAAAAGATGGTGTTTAATAATGGAGATAAGCAAGGATTTATTATGTTGTGCATAGCTTCTATTAAAAGATGGTGAAAGCATGGAGCAAATGTAATATTCCCATTTGAAAAATATTACTAAACCAACCTCCCGCGCACCGTAAACTCGTGCAAAGGTTATTCCCAGTGCCGACAGTTAATCTTTAACCGCATGCGAGAAATGGAGAACTCCGTTTTGGCAAAACAAGGTCGGGGATTCAAACCCGCATAGTCGCGGGGAAACATCCTCTTGGGAGGAGGATAAGAGATAATTGTGCAATTAATTTCAAGTTCTTTTATTATTATCCCTTCTCCCCCAGCCGATGCACGGCTGGAGGAGAGGGAGTGTGGGGGGATGGGCTAGTAAGGGCTACATGAGGAGGTGGGCGGAGAGAGCCATGCAAAGGGCATGATGTGGGTTCCATCACTCGATCTTCTTTGACTCCTGGTACACCTTTCATTTGTTTTATCATCTTGATGTGTTGATCTAGTGCAGCCTCAACAATTTCACTTAGATCGTCCATTTTCCATTTCCAAGTTTTTCCTATAGGGTTGGTATGATGTCTCCAACAAAAGATACATTTATTTGCACAAGCCAAACTTGGTGTTGTCTCCATGCACCTGTGGCTTTCAATACCATAAAATGAATGTGAACCTAATATTTTATAGCCCATTCTCCTTCTAAGTTGTTTGTAACAAATATCAGATTCACTCCCAAACAACACTTGTCTCTTCTGTGAAATTCAACATGAACCAACTGAAGGCAAAACGTTTAGGTAGAACAAAGCACAACGTCTAAGAATGTACAAATTAACAAATGTCACAAACACAACTTTTTGGTGGATTCCACACCTCAGATACGCAGTAGTACGACATCCACCCCCTCTGATCCTGCGCATCCTCCGGATCGGCCGACTACCCGTGATCATTATCGTCAAGATCCACATACAAATCAATCTCTTCATTGTCTATTTCTGGTATATCAACAAGGTTATCTATCATATCACATCTGTCTCTTCTACTGGAGTTTCTTCTCCTTGCTCTTCTTGCAAATTCTTCCAATGCATAATCCTCATAATCTCTTTTCTTGAAAATCTTGATTCTTTTTCCTGCAATGGGCACTCTAAGCAGTGTCCCATCCAATTCTGTCAGCTCATATGTTGCATTATCAAAGACATGTCTGACTATGTACGGCCAAACCATCTTTTCACCATCTTCCGAAGTGCAGTATGCTGATTTTCAAGGTTGCTATCAAAGACTAATACCCAATCTCCCTCTTCTATTGCTCTAGGCCGCAAGCGATGCCTGCTGTCAAACGTGTCCTTATTTCTAAGTCTAGCAACCTTCAACCTGTCAAATAGCTAGCTGAATATCCTCTAGTCTTCTCTCCAACTGCCAGATCTAAAGAGCTAAGAGCTCCTCTCTCGTCAAATCCTCCTGCCAAGGTAAAACTAACCAAGTCAAAGCACAAGCCTCAGTCGGCATAACCGGTTTCTGACCATACATCAACTCTACGGGCATATATCCTCTGGTAACACTGTGAGTCGTAGATCAGCCCACAAAGAAAATGGTAGAAGTCTCGGCCATTCTCCAATCCATTCTCTGCATGCTTTGGCTAATGCTTTCACTATCAGCGTATGCCCTCTTTCACTCTTTCCATTTCCCTCCGGATTGTATGCTATGGTTAGAGCCAACTTGATTCCTAGTTGAAAGAAAGACTCCCTAGCTTCATCTGCATCTAATTCACCAGGATCTGCAGTGATCTTACCCACACAGCCATACCTGCAGAAAATTTCTTCCAATAAGAACTTACACACTGCACTAGTGGTCTTCATTCTCAAAGGTCTTCCCTCAGCATGATTGGTAAGATCCTCTCTAGCCAAAACAATATATCTCATCTGCCATAGACCCATCGCCATAGTAACCAAGTCAACTACCCACTTATAATGAATGCATAGTGGATAGGTCGGATGAAGATCATCTCGATGACGCACTACGGAATATATCAGTCTCTGCAAGTCTCTACAAAGCAAGAAATTTGTAAATGGTTGTTCTTGGTTGTCAATGCTGTGATTGATAAAGAATGTTACTAAAATCAGAAAGAATTAGTCATCTAACAATTTCTCTATAAACACACAAAACCTACAACATTGTGATTTTAAGGAAAATAATGAGTTTTTGGGGTTTTGTTGTGTATATGGTGTTTGCATGGGATGGAATGTGATATAAAAAGTAAATTTTAGCAATCTTAATTAGTCCAAACCATTAAATAAAAATATCGATATTTATTAATAAATAAATAAAATAGAAAAAAAAGGAAAAATATAGTTTTTTTCATCTAAAAAATAGAGAAAAATCACATATGTGTTTGTGAATGTATGATAAGACTCAAGCATGAGGTTTAGTCTCAATTCAACCCTATTTTTATGTTAGAGTGGGTATTTACTACTTTTATGAAGAAAAAATACATTAAAAATACTTTCTAAATCTACCACTAACAATGCACAACCTTAAGTGGTAGGGAGAAAGGGGGTGTTAAGGGATAATAATATACTTAATGTTGATTTTTTTAAATGCATGGCATATAGAACATGTGGTTTTTTTAAATTAAGAGGATCCAATAGCATGAGCATGCTCGGTGTTGGCCCTATGCAAAAACGTGACAATTACGTTTAGAGTAAAGACATGAAAAGAAAAACATCTCTATACATGCCTTTCCACCAATATTTTTCCTTGATTTTCTCATAAGTAGCCCACACTCCTCTATGACCAGCCCAAGGACTCTCATGAAACTCTCTCATCACTTGTAAGTGGGTCTCCTTATTGCAGACAACCCGCAAGGGTAATCCACCTCTTTTCTTCGGGTGCTTCTAAAGAAATCCGTCCTTAAGAAAATAACCATAGGCTTTTCTTCTGATGTTCTTGAACTCTTCATCTGTCCATTCATCTCTTTTACTTAGTGTACTAAGGTACTTGCCAATCTACAACCATTCTCCAACATAGAGTTCTTCTATGAGAGCCACAATATCATAGACATGGCAAACATGATCAACCATAGTGGGGCTGAAATTTCTGCATCATCCTCTTTTGCAAGTAGTGTCTCCTCATCATCATATCTGGCTCTAGACAGCATATCTGCCACTCGATTATCCTTCCCTGCTATGTGTTTAAATTATGGATTTAATGACTTGATGTATGCAATCCATCTCAGCATAGCTATATCCGGAGTAGAGCAACTCGTAATCATACCTATCAAGGGCAAGCAATCTATCTCTACCACAATTGGGGCTCCAATAAAATACTCCTTGTCACATTTGAGAGCCGTAACAATTCCCAGTAATTCGCTCTTGATTTGTGGATACCTCCTTTGTCCCTCGTTTAGGAATTTCGCCCCAAATCGAATAGCATACGTGTTTCCATCTGCATCATCTTGACCCACAGCCCAACCTATGCCAATTGGACTAGTGTCAACTGTCAATACAATAGGCCTTTCACAATTATAATTCGCTTTCTTGAGAGTAGGAGCAATCTACAATAACTTCTTCAATTTCCACATGGCTCTAGTGTGGCTCTCATCCCAATAAAATTTCTACCCCTTTTGAAGCAGCTGATATAAACAATCTGCTATGTGTGCAAAATGGGGTATCCAAATCATGTAAAACACACATGCTCCAATGAGTCACCCGTACCTCTGAAGTGGTAGAACAATACTCCGTAATCTTTCCTATAGCATCCATCTTCGCAGGTGAAGGTTTCCTGCCATAATACCCACACATATGTCCAACAATGACGACCTCATTTACTCCAAAAATAGATTTTTTCCCTGATAGTGTCAAATTCACTTCTTCTAACCTGGCCAAAATATTTTCACAAGCTGCAATATAATCAGCCACAAAGTATCTGCATCCCTGCTCATTTAGACTCTCATTCTTCTCTTCTTCTACACACCCCTTAATGGGCACATCATCCAAGAAAGGCACGGTAAGCTGAGGTATATACTCACAAAGGACCTTATGCATGGCATTCATCATATGTGCAACAAAGTTAGTGGCACCTTGAGGCAAGGTACACATCCTGACAAGTCCAATATGAGTTCTCATAGTGGTTATGTCTCTGCTTTCCCAAGGCCACCTGAAACTGATCATATCCCGAATACAAATCACCTAAAGAATAGATGGCACATCCAACAAATGCTTCTGCAAACTCATCCACAACTGGACCTATATCAACATTCCTAATAGTAACTCTGTTTACTAGCTGCATGTCTTGTATAAATCGGAGAGTACCATTCTTCTTTGGAACCGTAAACCACCTATTTGAGTATGGTGCAGATGACGGCTCTAGGATTCCCATCCTGATCTTCTCATTCAAAAAGTCAACTGGCTTTGGTAGATGTGCCCTAGGAACGGGAATAGGTCGGAGGTTCCATGGAATATAAGGAATAGTAAAGATCACCATAGGGGCAACAATATCCGGATTCACACATCCAATCTCATGCAAGAAGAAAGCAAACCCCCTTCCATGTCACTCAAGCATATCCTGAAAGCACTGCTTCTCTGAGGGTAGCAAGAAATCACCATTTCCAATTTTTAATTCAGCAAGAGTCTGTGTTGAAAATTTATGGCCTATATGCTCTGGATTCCTCAAAATTGGCTGCTTGGCAGCCCTCTCTCTTTGTTGATCACTGTCACATGGAAGCGGTCCAGCTACCAGCTTCACCTTCTTATCCACAGTCTTGTATTTCGTGTCAACCCTGGCTTCATTATGATCCTCTGCATTACTCAAATCATGCTGTAAATTAGCAATTCTGCCCTCTGGTGGGCTGAATATCCTCAGCCCTGTGCTCTGTGGACTGCATAGGAACAGCCCTAAACTCTCGATGCTGAAATATTTCAATAGTAAACTCTGTTGGCTGAAAGTTTTCAGCCCTCTGTGTCTTTTTAGGTTGATCATAATCAGCCGGAAACTCTATTTGCTGAATTTCTTCAGCTCTCAACACTTTTTGCCGAGTTACCTCAGCCTTTGACTCTATCTGTGACACAAAATCTAAAATTTCATGAAACATGTCTAGGGACTGCATTGATACATTACTGAGACAACTCTGCATATCAGCTTTCAACATATTTTCCATCTTTGTCATCGTATCTGCACAAACCATACTATCATACATCCCATGTGTATGCTCATCATCCTCTAAAATACCTGCATTTTTCAAATATTTCTCCTTTCTGCATATGTACTGCCTGGCAACTCTAGGCAACTTAGAAATCTTCTGATAACTCATCGAACTGTTTGCTGAAATTCCAACAAAATTGGAGGAGAAAACACTGTTGCCAGGAGACGAGAACTCCAATCCCCTTTGCTCTGTACCATCGTCGTCTCACGGAATAGCAGTATCTAATGAAAACCCGAATCCCTCATAGTGAGAAAAGGTGAATCTCGAAGAGTATCCCTGTTTCTAGCATGATTTACACACACAATCATAAATTGGACTACTCTCATACCATCTTTACTGCGAATTCGTGCATAAGCAGATCCATCATCCATTACTTTCGTCTCCATGCATATCCCTATGATGAATGGCTATCCTAGGATTATGGGGCAAGAGCATGAATCCTACACAAAGAAATAGAAATCCTCCTCTACATCTCCAATAGAAATCCTGACACTGGGACATGCAGCATACAAATCACCTGCAGTGTTGTTGGCGGCTCTCATACGCCACCCATGCTCTGCATCCATAGGCTATCTATTACTTTCATAAACTCCACGAACTATGAGATTAATCTCTGAACCATGATCCACCAAAGCAACATAAGGCACCTGTTTCTCTCCAATTTTTACCATTGTTTCTGTAGTTTCCCTAGCCCAATGACCCTGCGAAAAGTGACTACGCGGTACCATGCATAGGTTGAACCCTCTTCTCTGTCTGCGGAAAAATAGAAGCATTCTCGACCATAACCTCATCCTCATCCTCATCCAACTCCCCAATCAAAACTCCCTGTGTATCAGTAGTAGGCAATGTATGTCTTTTCCTCTTCACAACTTCTTGGAACTGATCTTGAAACTCTCTTTTCGAGATGCCCAAAACCTCAGAAATAGTAAAAGTCACCTCACTGTCAAGTGTTTTGTCATTAAATATTTTCTTCATATCCATAGATGTCTCAATATCGGACATTCATCTAAATCATGGCTGCTTTCTCTGTCTAGGTTCCTGTGTCTTTTCTTTCTTTTGAGAATCCTCTATTTGTCGTTCTGGCCCTGGTCTCAAAGACGGCCCTGCAATAGGTGGAGTAACAAACTCACCCCCTCTAGTCTTTTTAGCTGGATTTGGATTCTCTTCATCTCTCTTACGCTTCTCCTCAACAAGTACATCTGCTCCTTGAGACTTAGCCAAGTACGCATAAATAGTGTACATGTCAACAAGCGAATCCCAACCTGTCTCAGATCTGATGCTAGAACCTGCACTAGTCAAAACAGTCTGCTGAATTTTCCCCTTATTTCCCATCTCTATAGCATAGGTCCATAATGTTGACTGACTCTTTGAACCTTTCTCAATCTGGACTTCATATGCAAAAGCATCTCCTCTAGCTGCCACATAAGAAGTACGCGCAGCCATATCATCTACTAATTTCTTCATTCCGCCTTTCAGTCAACCAGATCTTGCCATCTTGTCCCCAAAATACCAAATTCTTCCTCCTTGCATCTTGAAAAGATTCGCAATCCCTGCAATGTTGATGGTCCGTACTATCACACCAAATACATCTTCGATCTCTCCTAGGTGCACTAGGAGCACTCCTAGGTGCACTAGGAGCACTAGAAGAAATAGTAGGTGTGGTCGAGGCAAACTAATCTTTTAATTTTCCCACCAATTCTTCTTTAACTAACTCTAGTGTCAAATCCATTATGCCTTTGATTATGTCATCAAGAGAGGAAGGAACCAAAGGAGCGGATGATTTTGGAGCAGAAGGAGCCGGCATCAGTCTTGGAACAGGAGGATTAGAAACAATGGGCACTAGCATAGACCAAGAAACTGGCTAAGGAAGAGAAGAAATGACAGGGGTAGAAGCAGACATAGGAGCAGAAGATGGTGTCGGTGTCATAGATCCATTCTGTAGGCGGGTCTTCCATATCCGCCTCTTAGTCAAAGTCGAGACCGCATCCTGGGCATCTTGCCAATCTGTTTTAAGACCCATAGGCTTCGTGCAATCCTCAAGAAGCTCTCCTAATTCTTCCTGAAGAGCAAGATCTGCAGCTTGCAAGAAAAGCTCAACTTTCTCAATATCCAATTCTCTTTGTTCAATGGCATCAAGCTGACTATACCTCTCTTCAAATTCTCGTATCAATTCTGAAGTAGCTAGACCTTTGTTTGGCATGTAGACCCACTCTCGGAATGACCGCCATGTAGCCATCCCAAAATCCTCAAGAAAATACTTCTCTTTTAGGGCCTTCTTAAAATCTTGCCAATGCAAAATTTGAAGGAAAAGATCAATCACTTTTACCCTCAAGGCAGGTGTGACAAGGCGAAGAAAATATTTACTCATAAGTCCTGTTGGTACTCCAAAAAAACCCATCTTAATCTCATACGTCTTCAAATAAGAAGATACATTACGGCCATCAAATAGATTCTTTTCATTTTCAACAGCTTCAATCGCCTTAGTCGCGCTGATTGCATTCTCTTGCTCCGAATATAGTTGCCTTTGTTGAGACAATTGTTAATGATGTAACTTCTACTGCTACTGCATATACACTTGTGTCTGCTGATTTTGAAGTTGCATATACATAGACATATTCTGCAAAATCTGCTTTAAATCATCTATAGAAGTACTTGAAGTAGAAGTCGATGATGGAGTCGAAGTAGAGGACAAAGCAAGAATCGTAGAAGGGGCTAAAATTGATGCTGAAGTATCTCCCATTCCTGAAATTTTTTTAAATGTGACGCTTTCACGTCAGGTTCACCAAAGATGTCGAAGGGTTTTTCGAAAGCAAAGTCACAACCACAGAGGTCCTTGACGAATTTCAAGATAGAAGATCAATCATGTGAATAAGCAAGACGAGAAAATGATGCCAAGTAACAATTTTATTACTATCAAGATGTTTACAAAATACAAGATGAATTCCAATCTGATCAGTCCACTGGTTTTAGGCCACCCGATTTAATTCTGCAGCATTCGTAGATCCTTTTGCTATAATGATTGTATGGATCTTTGAAGCTCCTTCTTACATGTCAGCATGAGAAGAAAAACACAGGCGAGCTTTTCTTGGGGAAATAAAGACAAGTATTTGTTCCAGCATGAAAGGAAGATGCAAGTTTACTACCACAAGTTGGTTTGTTTTGCCCTTTTGTGTTTCTTTAACGGCTGAGAACTCCAGGATTCAATCAAAGCTGCCCAATACTAATCGCCATAACTATAGCAATTCAGAGAAAACATGTTGCACTGTGTTTTATATATAAACTTGATGAGCAAGGCAGGCCGCAGTACTAGTATATCAATAAATTACAAATGTAGAAATCCACTATAAAGAAAACATGAGGACTTGTTGAAATACCCAGCCATGAGTGCAAACTGTAGAAATCATCAATTCCTTTTGCACCATGATACTTAAAGGCTGCCCAAATTCCAACTATAGCGAGCACAAAAGTCAATGCTTGGATAGTAAGATGAACTACTTTCTTATCACTCTTTGTACCAGGAACACCCTTGAACACCAGAATTGCTTCACTTGTGAGGACAATGAGTCCCACTAGCATGAAAACTGGATGCACGTTGAAGACAAGATCATTATTGTCTGCTAGTTGTGTGTTGTATGCGATTAGCGAGAGGCCACCTCAAGCTTGGCTTTGGCCTTCTGCCACAACCGATCTAGCACACTATTTGCATCATCCTATGCTGTAACAAAGCCACTGAGGGCAAAATTTATGAATTGTCCTGTGTAAACACCATTCTCATGGAGGTGACCAACATTCAGCTACACTGACGCATGGTCCTTGCTTTAGAATTGGGAGGGATATAATCTGCATGAGCCATCAACGGATGTGATTGTAGTTCAGTGAGACAGGGCCATCAAAAGCTTCTTCGTAGGGAAGTTGTTGATCATTTTGAGACTCAGTATGGTTATCTTTTAGTGAGATAACAGACTGGAGCAGGATCAAAGAATCTGGTCTTGGTCACTTGCTTCAGATAGGGCTACACTTCACTGGAGAAGGGATGGTAGGTACATTTTCCTTGTTTGCATCAAAATCGACAAGAAATTGCTGCTCCACGGGAGTGAGAAAATCAGGCGTGCAGAAGAAGTCTGCAGATAGGCTCTTCGGGGAGAGAAAAATCATCCTTGACGAGAGAAGAGAGGCGGTGATCAACTTGTTTGTTGAGGAGCCTTCCTGCAGAATAATGTACAGGTCGACATTCTGGCCCTCCTTGTTCTGCATGATGATTGATTGATAGAAGCGCCCTTATGCTCCTCCCCTCTTCTTCCTTCCAAATTTGATCACAAAAAAAACATCTCCTGATTGATCGCTCCCATCAACTGGAATCAAAGCAGGTCGAAAGCCTCTTCTAGAAATAGCCATCCGTCCCCTTTCTTCCTGCTTTTTCCGAAGTGCCTTCCAAGAATCTGTAAATCGTTCCCAGAAGTCTGCAAATAGAGGGCGATCAGTTGCCTTGAGTTGCTCCTTTGTGGCTGCATCAACACTTACATAAAGCTGAGTGTTTGGATCCAGGCTCTCAATTCGATTAGGAAACTGTGCATTTGTCACAAGGAAGGTTGAGATTCTCCCCTTATGCAACTCCCCTATTAGTTTATTGATCTCCATGTACATTATTGGTTCTCCCACTAATGAGAGAGCACAATGTTTAGGATTTAATCCTTCCGTCAATCGATCTTCTTTGACTCTTGGTACACCTTTCATTTGTTTTATCATCTTGATGTGTTGATCTAGTGCAGCCTCAATAATTTCACTTGGATCATCCATTTTCCATTTCCAAGTTTTTCCTACAGGGTTGGTATGATATCTTCAACAAAAGATACATTTATTTGCACAAGACAAACTTGGTGTTGTATCCATGAACCTGTGGCTTTCAATACCATAAAATGAATGTGAACCTAATATTTTATAGCCCATTCTCCTTCTAAATTGTTTGTAACAAATATCAGATTCACTCCCAAATAGCACTTGTCTCTTCTGTGAAATTCAACATGAACCAACTGAAGGCAAAATGTTCAGGTAGAGCAAAGCACAATGTCTAAGTATGTACAAAGTAACAAATATCACACACACAACTTTTTGGTAGATTCCATAGCTCGGATATGCAGTAGTACAACACCACCACATGAGATCTCTCTGTTGGGTACTACCTGGAGTAGGAGGATGCTTGGGTGTGAGGGGGGGCTCTGGCCGTAAATCCCTCACCTTCCGGGCCCTGCACAAGAGACCAACATGACTCGGGATTGGATCTCGAGGCCCGCATACTAGTCTACGGGCGGAATCTTGGATTAGTAATCCCTGTGGATTGCTAGATAGCCTTCGAGTGGATTATGGATAAGCATGCGGGCTAGACTTTATGAATGTATTCCAAAGATAAAAAAGATAACCTATTGAAAAGGAACTTGTTTGACATTGTTTTCCTATGTCAAGTGCTAAGATTACGTGAATATGTCAAGTGCTAAGATTACGTGAAGGAACCAATGTCTAACGGGCTAATTAAGGAAGCTGCTTGATGCATGTCCAACTAAATGTGGTAGGTAATGAGACAACTAAAGCAACCTTGAGAAAAGTGCGGTGGATGTGGCCATGGGTCCGTCCTATGGATGGGTGGTCCCGGTTGGCCAGGAACTTTTCTCAATCGTAATGGACAGCAAGGAGATATTCTCAAAGGAAATGAATAGCAAGGGCACTGACCTAGAGTCTAGGTTACAAAAATCCCAGTTTATGCTATTTTAGGGAAACGGAATGGGACTATGCCTTATGGCAAAGAGGTTGAGCCTTGCATCCCTCTCGTTTCCCATTCTCCTTGAACCAAGTGCAGCGTGAATCCGCTTCGGCCCTGGCGTTTCTGCGTAAAGTAGTTCGCTTGGGGTTCAACGCTAGTTTCCGTTTAGGAAAATGACCATTAGGGGAAACCCGGATTCAGGTCGGTCCTAAGTGGGAACGGCTAGAATACTTCCGCTACGTGGCAGACGCGGAATGTCCTAGATTGCAAACCTCGTAACATTCCATGGGAGTGCCGGGCGGAGCTTTCTCTACTCTCTTTCTGATGGATTGCTAAGACGTGTCCTGAAGTGGACATGTTACAGCAAAGTTCTATCACACATTACATGGTGCATACCAAGCCAATATTTTAAAAGTGTATGAATTGCATAAATTATTAAGCATATTTTTCCTTATGTGTGACATGTGCCTTTGTAACATATCCTTAAAGCGCATGGGCCATAGTTTGTAGAAAAGGGAAGCATTGGATTTTGGTCCATGTAAGGAATGGAAAATTCACATTGGATAGCACATGATGTATACTAAAGAAAAACCAACCATGGTGGAGGATGAATTGTAGAAATCTAATGATCCAATTTCTATCTTGGTTGTATAGGATCATAGTAGCAAATAAAGCTCAACTCTCATAGAAGAGAGCAAAAGAATGTATTGATGAACCAATTGCAAATATGATTAAATGACTTCATGTCACTAAAAGGATGCATTATCATGTCTCAAATGCCCAAGAAAACCATGCCAAGTGACTAGAAACAAGGCTTCAAGAAGGTAGTAAATGGGTCCAAAAAGAGCTAAGATAGTACGATGGAGAATGCATTCAGTGGAAATGCAATTCATTATTTAAGAAACAAAGAGAAAGTGCATCTATGTGAACAAGTCTTAAATTTTAAGCACTATACAAGAGGATTTCACTATCTATCTTATTCATTGAGATTTCAAATATATTGATGTATAGAAAAGATAGCTAAGCCTAAGGTATTTGTAAAGAAGCTTCCCCTCAGAGCCCCATATTGTATTCAGCTTCATGGAGTATCTATTTGCTCAAATACAATCTTGGATATTGGCACTTCATAGGCTATGAATAGAACACCACCTTCTCAACCTAACCTAGCTTCCTCAAGTCACACTAAGAGGGGTCCTCCTTAGCATCCCCACAAGAAATGCAAGTGGAAGTTAGGTATAGTGGCCTTGATAGAAAACGAGAAATATGAGGGCTCTTTTGATCTTGTCATTGCGAATGTGAGTTTCTCTAGACTTATTTGCGAGATTGTGCAAGAGCTCTACCACATAGAAAGTAGGAGGTGGTTTTTGTCACAAGGTCAGGATAGACTATGAAAAAAGTAGTTCAAAACAACAAATTTCTTGCAAAAAATTTACTCTAGATGCCAAATTTCAGAACAAGGGGTCTCTTGGTATTTTTTCTGTCCAAAAAAAATATTGGGCTCTTGGCTATCTAATATGTGCGTGTATAAAGTTTCATTGCATTCCGATAAAAGATTATGGATTCATGATCACACAATGGACCATGTGTATGAAGCTACATTAACTTTGTTTTTAGGTTTAAATGGGTTAAAAGTTCATTCTTATCACCATTTGTACATCTTGATTTCATTACTTCCTCCATTTTCACATTCTCAACCTCTGTCTCTCCTCCATCCCATCCTCCTTGAGCTTGTATGGCATGTGCCGAGCAAGTGGCTTGTCGTTTTGTCCCAAAGATTGAATGTTATAGCCTATCTAGAGCATTAGGTGGATCCTCCTCTGGTGCAACAGCAAGTGCTCCCCCTCAACCACAAAGACCACCATAGAAGAAGAGGAGATGGAGACCAAGGACTGTTGTCCTTCATCAAGAGATAATGAGAATTGAGCATGGGTATGATCTCCTCATCCCAAAAATTTCATTCTATAAAGTTGTTCAAGAAATATTACAAGACTTGTAGTTGAAAGGGATAGGAAGATTTTGGGTATGAGTGATTGATGATCCATTGCCTTACAAGTGGATTGCTACACCCATAGAGGCCCTGTAAAGAGCTCCAAAGGATTTGTTATTTAACATATTCAATGATACATAGCTAGCAGCCATCCATACAAAGTGCATCACAATCACAGATAAAGACATGAACTTTATTATTTAGCTTCGACATGGCAAGGAGAATCATCCGTAGGTTTTGCCAAGAGTGCTATACAATTATCATACTTGGAAAGATAAAATATTTTGTATACTATGTAATATCAAAATACTATGTAATGTTGCAGTATTATATTTTTTTCTTATGTGATGTGTACTTGATTCAATTAGTTTAAGTAAAGTTATTTTGTTTTATTCTTGAAATACATAACACTTATTTTTTGTTTAACGTATGCATGCATCAAAATTAGTAAAAGATATGTATATGAGTCACGTTATCATCAATGTAGGATATACATTTATGTATTGCATGTGGATATATTTAATGCATCATTAACGTACCACACATTATCATCACATTTACACAAATCACACATTTATTCAAAGAATACTTATTTATAGGGATAAAGTAAATTATCTTCTATTTATCAAGAAAAACACATAATATTTGATAATGATGAAAAATACAAAGAACCGATAGCCAATAAGAACTCTCATTTGCTCCTTGGCTTTTTCATCAGTAGAGAAGACAAGACATCGTTTAACATGATGAAAATAGAAGTTTCTTCAAGTTGGCTTGAAAAATAATACACTTTTCCTTTAACTCTTCCTTTAGGAGAAGCGAATCTAACACTTTTGTGATCTCACTTAATGTACCCAAAGTACATATGTTTCTCTACCATGCACTTAGCCAAATAGGTCGCTTCACTAGCATCATCTTCTCCAAGCTAGATGTTGAGGGTATTTCTTGAAAAGGTCCAAACTTGATCAGGGCTCCAATTTTTATGATTTTTCCCTCTCCTCTTTGGGTGAGCACTTTTTGTGAAAGACAACCAAGTCTGCAACAAGGTTGCCAATGTACTCCTTTAGAGTTAAATCCTTTTGTCAATTTATATGTCAACATCCTCCTTGCCTCAATGCAAACACGTCTTTATATAGTATATCTTGAATGACATGGTCAAATAAAAAAACACGATTAGTAACTAATCTAAAGTTATCAGAATGCAACAAAAATTAAGTATAAGATGCATTGGGTCTTCCAAAGTCCATTTGTGAAATCTTTATAAAAAATGATACATGTAGCTACCCTATCTAAAGTGTGGTATCTAGGGCCACTTTTTGAACAGTGCATTGAGTTCCCTAGAGTCCATTAGTGAAATCTTGGCAAAAAAAGATGTATGTAGCTATCATGTCCAAAGTTTAGCATCTGGAGCCACTTTCTGAGTAGTGCATAGGGTGCACATGAGTCCATTAGTGAAATCTTGGCAAAAAAATCATGCATATATATGTCCTATCTAAAGAGTTGGTATTTAGGGCCACTTTCTTGTGCATCACTAAAATCTTTTTATCATTGAAATCTTGGGCAAAAATGATGCATGTAGTTGCCCTATCTAAAGTCTTGTATTTGAGGCCACTTTCATATGCATCGACAAAATCTTAACAAAAAAATGATACATGCAATTGTCCTATCTCAAGTCTAGTATCTAGAGAAACATTATGTTTTGCCAATATTTCACCAATGGACTCTAGGGTATCAGATACACTCTAAGGTCAAGTTTTGTTGTGTAAAAATGTATGATAGTAAGAAATATTATCTTTTCTAGGGCATCTTCTATCTTCATTTCCTCATGTGTCAACGAGACACCTCTCTAGGGAGAGGGATCCATAAAATCCTAAGTAGTAAGTGTTGACATATCGAGCTCCACTCGTGATACGCCAGGGTGACCGTTGTGTATTTATGTCACCGACTTGTCAGTTGTAGATGCGGTTGGTACACCGCCCCTGAATAATAGCTACATGATAGCTATCCTTATCTACTCTAGTTCGTGGCTCAGTTAGTATGCCACCTTAGTTAGTTGAGTTTGGTTTTGAGACCCATATCTAGGGTTCTTCTATTTTCTTTGTACTTGAGTTCTTTTGGCTTCCACAACTAAGAAGAGAAAAATAGTTTTCAGCCTCCACCCTTGTGTGTCTTCCCCCATTGTGCAAGCAAGAAAGCTTTAAGCGAGACTCCTTCCTTCTCTCCCACAATCTTGACATGGTATCAGAGCCTTATTCGTGGTAAGGAGCTCAAGAAAGCAAGCCAAGCTCGCGGTGTTCTGGTAAGAGGAGCAGTGTTGCTTTCATTTTCTGTTTTGGGAGCAGATCTCTGCAGGTAGCACAGCCGGAAATTGCAGGAGTGCATTGTCTCAGGTTGAGACGCCCTTCGCGCTGAAGCAAGAGGGCAGTATATGCTGCGGGTAAGAGCTTTAGCTCTTGGCGACCTTGTTTTTTTTATTTGAGGCCATTTCGGGGCCTGTTCTGGAGGCGGAAGTTTTCTGCACGCACTCAGGAAAAGGCCCAGTTTTATGCTGTGCAGCCACTGTTCTACAGGTCGGTGAATAGTTACTGTAAAAATTGCATTGTATGCTTGCGCGCAGAGACATTGGGAGTTACAGAATCATCCCTGTTGCCTGTTGATGCAAAATCTTCACTAGGAAGTGACTGTGTGGTCAAATACCACTTTCGCCAGTTTTGCAGATTTTCCCTTGTGAGGGTGAAGCTGTGGTTTTTGCAGTGACATAATTTTTTGCAGTCTTCTGTAATGGCATCTGATTCCCTTTCACAGATTGTCACTGAAAAGCTTGACAAGAACAACTTCCAAGCATGGAAGTTTAGAATGACGAATTTCCTTATGGGAAAAGGATATTGGGAATTTGTTGCAGGAAATGAAGAAGAACCAGTTCTTCCTGATGTTCCCAATCAACAGCAAATGCAGGCATTTAAAGCATGGCATGAGAGAGCCAGGAAAGTTATGTATTGGCTGTCTATCAGCATTTCAGACTCTATGATTGTGCATATTCAGGATGCAAGTACGCTAAAGGAGGCATGGGATACTCTGTCAAAGATGTATAGCACAAATACGCAAGCCAGGAAAATGCAGCTCAAGCAAGAGTTGCACAATGTGCAAAGAGAAAATATGAGCATCAATGACTACCACATGAAGGTGAAGAAGATTGCAGATGCACTTGCTTCCATTGGGTTGCCGGTGGAAGATGATGATTCAGTTTCTGTGACCTTGAATGGTCTAGGAAAGGATTATGCACAGTTTCGGACATCCATTTCAGTTCGTGAAAGATTTCCTGATTTTGAGGAGTTGATTGCTCTTCTAATTTCTGAGGAGCAGAGAAATGGTGGTGCATCTTCTTCAGGAGGAACTTCAAAAGAAGCTGTCTTCTACTCAAATGCTGGAAGAGGTAGAGGCAGAGGTAGAGGAGGCCGATTTGGAGGCCGTGGTAGAAATCAGAATATGCAGCAAACTCAAGAAAACCAATCCTATGGAGGAGGACGTGGTAACTCTAGAGGCAGGGGGAGCCAAAGAGGTCGTGGTGGATGGCAAAGAGGTCAAAATGCAAACAGTAATGTTGAATGCTACTACTGTGGTAAAATGGGTCATATGGCTAAAGACTGCTATAAAAAGCAGAATGACATCATGAATGGAAAACTGCAACAAGGAAATTATGCATCTTCTAGTAGACAGGGTGAAGACAGAAATGAGCATCTGTTCATGGTGCAGCACATGAACAATTCTGTGACAAGTGCAGAAGAAAGCAATGATGTATGGTATGTTGACTCAGGTGCATCAAACCACATGACAGGTCATGCAGAATGGATGGAGGATGCAAGGAAAATGGAAAAACCAGGATTTGTGGAGACTGGTGATGATACTGCACATCCTATTGTGCAGATTGGAAAAATTCCCTTGTCTATGCAGGATGGGAAAAAGAAATACCTGTCTGATGTATTTCATGTCCCGAATATCACCAAGAATCTGGTTTCTGTTGGTCAAATGGTTGAGCAGGGCTTGCAGGTCAGATTTAATCCTCATGGATGCTTTGTTGAGGATATGAAAAATAAAGGTCGCTTGATAGCAAAAGGAAATAAGAAGGGCAGAATGTTTACGTTGGATGCAGACATGTCTGAATTGAGTGCAGCAATGTTTGCACATGGGACCGGTGTAGTTGCAGATATTGATATCTGGCATAAACGCATTGGTCATGTTAATGTACAGCGACTTAAATCAATGCAGGCGCAGGATTGCCAAAATTCAAGGTTGCAGAAATGCATAAGGTATGTGAAGCCTGTCAGTTTGGAAAACAGGCAAGGAAACCATTTCCTAGACATGTTCAAGAGAGTGAGAAGCCATTGGAATTAATCCACTCTGATGTGTGGACTACTAAAGCTGCATCTCTTGGAGGCTGTCATTATTTTGTCACTTTTATTGATGACTATAGTAGAAAAGTTTGGGTGTATTTTATGAAAAAGAAAAGTGAAGTTTTTGGGCATTTCAAAACCCTTAAAGCTATGGCTGAAAAAGAAACGGGTCTGCAAATAAAATGCCTGAGGTCAGATGGAGGGGGAGAGTACCTCTCAAATGAGTTTGCAAAGTTCTTGCAGGAGCATGGCATAAAGCAGCAATATTCATGCAGTTATACCCCACAACAAAATGGAATTGCAGAAAGGAAAAACAGGCATATTGGAGAGGTATCTCGTGCCATGCTCAATGAAAAAGACTTGCCAGATTTTTACTGGGCTGAAGCAGTTGCTACAACAGTCTACATAATGAACAGGACTCCCACTGCAGCAATACATGGAATGACTCCAGAGGAGAGGTATACTGGTAGGAAACCAGATATTTCTCATTTGAAAATTTTTGGTTGCATTGCCTATGTACATGTGCCAGATGAGTTGAGATCCAAGTTGGATCCAAAAGCTGAGAAGTGCATCTTTATTGGTTACTCTCTGCAGCAAAAAGGGTATAGATGCTATAACCCTTCTACTCGTAAGTTTACAGTGAGCACAGATGTTGTTTTTGATGAGATGAGTAGCTGGTATAAACCAGTACATGTGATTGATGATGTAGATGCACAAAATGGTAATGCTGCACAAAATTCACAGCAGCAGTCACAAAATATTAGTGGACCTGGAGCGTCCTCTAGTAGTGGTTCACATTCTTCACCATGGACGGGCAGATTGAGATCAGGAGAATCTTCTCAAAGTAATGTAGATAGTGGTATTCAGGTATCACGAAAAGGAAAAGAGAAGGTTGATCAGTCCATGTTTGATGTGAATGCAGGTCACTCTTATGTGGATGGTGAATCCAGTGGCTCAGAACAGAGCATTGATGATGAGTTGGGTATTCCTTCTATTGTTACACCTGGAGTAAGGAAGACCAGGGATGTTTTGAGAGCACCTGGGAGTGAACCTACTTTGCGCAGGTCTACGAGAGCTAGGTATCCTGTGGATAGGCTGAAATATGATGGATTTACAGCCATTCACTATGCATATATGGTCAAAGTGATACAGGAACCAGAACCCACATCTTTTGAGCAAGCCATGGGAAAAGAAAAATGGGAGAAAGCCATGGATGAAGAAATGGATGCCTTGGAAGCAAATGCTACATGGGAGTTAGTACCTTTGCCTAAAGGTAAGAATGCAATTGGCTGTAAGTGGGTTTATAAGGTGAAGCACAATGCAGATGGTTCTGTGAACAGATATAAGGCAAGATTAGTAGTCAAGGGGTATGCACAAACATATGGCATTGACTATGAAGAAACATTCAGTCCAGTTGCAAGGATGGCAACTGTAAGAGCAGTCATTGCTATGGCTGCATCAAAGGGATGGTCTTTACATCAGATGGATGTAAAGAATGCCTTCTTGCATGGTGATTTGCAAGAAGAGGTCTATATGGAGCAGCCACCAGGTTATGTGCATGCTGTTCATCCTGAGTTTGTTTGCAGGTTGAAGAAAGCCTTGTATGGCTTGAAGCAAGCACCTAGAGCATGGTCTGACAAGATAGGACAGTATCTTGTCACTATTGGCTTTCAGATTTCCAAGGCAGATTTCTCACTTTATGTGAGAAAAACAGAGAAAGGTATTATGCTACTTGTCATTTATGTTGATGATTTGATTATGACAGGTGACAGTGATGAAGATATCCTTCATGTGAAAATGCTATTGAAGCAGAAGTTTGAGATGAAGGATTTGGGAGAGCTGCGTTATTTCTTGGGCATTGAGGTGATTAGATCACCAAGTGGGATACAGCTCTTGCAGAGGCAGTATGGATTGGACATGCTGTCCAAATATGGGATGACAGGCTGTAAGCCTATTTCAGTTCCTTTGGAGCAGAATGTGAAGCTGAGCGCAGATGCAGGTGAGCTTCTGGAAGACCCTACTATGTACAGACGCATAGTAGGAAGCTTGATTTATATGACTATTACCAGGCCAGATTTGAGCTATGCTGTTGGATTGGTAAGTCAGTTTATGCAGGCTCCAAGGAAACCACATTTGGATGCAGCTAGACGCATACTCAGGTATGTGAAGTCCACATTGCAGTATGGACTATTTTATGAGACTGGGGTTCAGATATAGTTGCATGGATACACTGATGCTGATTGGGCTAGTAGTATTTCTGATAGACGATCTACCAGTGGATATGTGTTCTCTTTTGGGAGTGCTGCAGTCACTTGGAGCAGCAAGAAACAGCCTACAGTTGCCTTGTCGAGCACAGAGGCTGAGTACAGGGGTGCAGCAATGGCTGCATGTGAGGTAGCTTGGTTGCATAAGCTACTTTATGATATGCATCAGTCTACAGATGGGCTAGTTGTCATTTATTGTGACAACATGAGTAGTATACACTTGGCAAATAACCCAGTCTATCATGCTAGAACAAAGCACATTGAGGTGCATTATCACTATGTGCGAGAGAGGGTTTTACTAGGTCTTATTGATCTAGTTTATGTCAGCACAGAGGATCAGGTAGCTGACATATTCACGAAGGCATTGGGCGCAGAGAAGCTGCGCAAGTTCAGAGACCTGCTTGGTGTGCAGGAATTGGGATTGAGCTCGAGGGGGAGTGTTGACATATCGAGCTCCACTCGTGATACGCCAGGGTGACCGTTGTGTATTTATGTCACCGACTTGTCAGTTGTAGATGCGGTTGGTACACCGCCCCTGAATAATAGCTACATGATAGCTATCCTTATCTACTCTAGTTCGTGGCTCAGTTAGTATGCCACCTTAGTTAGTTGAGTTTGGTTTTGAGACCCATATCTAGGGTTCTTCTATTTTCTTTGTACTTGAGTTCTTTTGGCTTCCACAACTAAGAAGAGAAAAACAGTTTTCAGCCTCCACCCTTGTGTGTCTTCCCCCATTGTGCAAGCAAGAAAGCTTTAAGCGAGACTCCTTCCTTCTCTCCCACAATCTTGACAGTAAGTTGGGGCCTTGGTTTGAATAGATTGTGTTGTAGCACTTCAAACTCAGCATATCTAGCACAAGGTAACCTTCTTCAGCTAAGGCAATTTACTCTTGTGCTCCGAGATGGAACTCATAAATCTAAGCTTGTGCCATCATATATTTCACCCTTTGCTATTATTGGATGCACATGCACATAATCATAATGGATGAGGTCTTCCATCAAATCCTTGACTAAGATAGACAAGAACTCTTCTTTCTTCATTTGTAAGTATTATAGCATCTACGATAGAAGCAAGTACTACATGCCATCTACTCAATGAGTGTCAAGGAGGCGAGGTTGGATTTGATGACTTGTGGCTCTTTTAAAGAGGATGGTCTCATGAGAGCCAACCCTTGCTCCACCACCACCAATCATTCCTCTTAAACATTCTTTGGCTCTTCAATTGGTCCTTTTTCCCTCGATTTGATAGCAAAAACCTTAGGAGTTCTATCTTCATTGCACTCCTGCTCTATAGGTGTATCCAATACAAAGAGGTAAATCACCAATGCTGGTGCGCAGATCAGACACTGTATGCTCGCGTAGTGATTGCCGGAAGGTCCCCAAGAACAATGAACTCTACTTTTTGCACAAATTACAAGGTAAAAAGCGTGAACGACAAGAGCAAGAGACCAATTGGGTGCAATCTCCCCCCATGCCTTGTGTGAGCGCTCCACAAAGCATGTATTTTATGTATATTTCATCTTCATGCTCAAATAATAGCCCAAATTACAAAATAGCAAGCTTTTAGCTTTTGAGTTTGCTTTTACACAAAAATAGGAATAAAGCTAATGGACGGTGCCCAAAGAATCTGGCATGCCCAATACAATGTCCAAATAGAAATAACATAACCGTGCGCCCATGCGCATACAAAATAATAATAAATAATCGATGTCTCAATAAATAGGCATGACAAAATATAGGCGTGGCGCCTATCAAAATATAATCCATAAATCGAATACTCGCTATCCTCCAATGCTTTCCTCCGCCACTGCTGCTATCTCTACACATCAACTGAAGCATTCACAATCGTTAGTAAAATAATACAATTAAACCAACAAAAGTGAATACCTAGCAGTCTTCAGCTACATAAATAAATCAACTGGTTAGAAATAAATCCTAACCTTTATTTATTACGAGTGTGCACTCAAAACTCATAAACGTTTATTAATTTAATATGCTTTTTGCGGAATCACCCGCTATGGAATCACCCATGTACACACTAAATTAATGAAACGCCCGAAAAGGATAGGTGTCCCCATCAACTTCTCGCACAAAGAATCCACTTTGTGTATGAGCCCCGGTCATCAAAGTTTATGAAATCCACCGTAAAACCTCACGGAATCCACCGTGGCACGGAATCCACCGTGAAATATGCCTCCTGGCATCATACCCCCGGGGTGGGATAGCAATTGACCTCAATTGCTATTAGCTCAATGTGGAGCTAACAGAGTGGGGAAAGCATTGAAGTCTCTAGCGTGCATCCATTGTGCTTCCTCTACAGGATGGTTCTTAAATTTAACTAGATATCTAGAATATCTTCGGCCAGTTCTAGTGGTCATAAAGTCAGTGTCTATGATAGCTTCGGGTTCAAGTATTTCAGTCTCTTCCTCTAATAAAGGTGGGTTTTCATAAACAGGGTGTACAGGTAATTGGCCTCTAAATGGTCTCAATAAACTAATGTGAAATGTGTTGTGAATTTTCCAATGAGGTGGTAATTCTAACTTGAATGCATTGTCATTAATTTTATGAATGATCCTAAATGGTCCATAGAATCTAGGGGCTAATTTGACAACTGGATGTCTATCTACACTTTGTAGTCTACGTTTTTCTATTCTCAACCAAACATAGTCATCAACTTTGAAATTCATTGCTTGTCTTTTCTTGTTGGCTTGTTTGGTATATGATTGTTGGGCTTTGGCAATCATATCTTTAACCTCATCAAAAATAGTATTATGCATACTAGCAATATCATCAGCACTCTGAATTCTATTTGACAAAGATGCAACAGGTGTAGATAATCTATATCCATAAATGACTTCAAACGGTGCTTTCTTTGTAGATGTGTGTGGTGTATTGTTATATGCAAACTGTAATAAATGCAAATGTGTGTCCCATGTCTGTGGTTTAGAAATAGTATATGCACGTAAAAGATCTAGAATTGTGCTATTAGTGGCTTCTGTTTGTCCATTAGTTTCTGGATGAAATGCAGATGAGAAATCAATCTTTGTGCCTAGGTTAGCAAACAAGGTAATCCAAAAGTTGTTACAAAATCTAGAATCACGATTTGAAATAATAACTTTTGGCAATCCATGGTTAGTGAAAACAGTTTTCAAAAACAACTGTGCTGCTTGTGATGCTGTTAAAGTTTTCTTACATGGAATGAAATATGCTTGTTTACTAAATCCATCGACAACTGTCCAAATCATATCATGGTTAGATTTAGTATTAGGTAAGCCAGTAATGAAATCCATAGAAATTTGTTCCCAAGGTTTAGATGGAATAGACAAAGGCATAAGTAATCCATACTGTTTACCATGATGTCTCTTAACTCTTTGACAAATCAAACATTCAGAAACAAAGTTAGATACATCAGCATCCATATACGGCCAATAAAAATCTTCAGTTAACGTACGTAAAGTAGATATGATACCTCTATGACCTTGCTATGGGGGACAATGAATTTCATTCAAAACAAAAGATCGGAATGGAATTGTAACACACAATCTCTTTTCATAAAACATAAATCCATCATTATATGACAATGAATCAATAGGAATCAAATTATTTTGAACTAATTTATTCCAACAATCAGCATGAAAAGTAATATCCTGATGATAAGTATCTTTCATAGCAATCAAAGAATCAAAAGATATAACAGAAATATTATGAATGGCAGGTCTTCTACTCAATGCATCAGCCACTACATTTTCTTTTCTTGGTTGGTACTGAATGATAGGATGAAAACTTTGAATAAAGGAGGCCCATTTGATATGTCGGTCAGAGATTTGGGGTTGGCTAAGTAAATGTCTAATACTTTGCTGATCGGTCTTAATCATAAATTCTGAACCCATTAAGTAGTGTTTCCACTGTCTTAATGCTTGTACAACTGCTAATAGTTCTTTGTCATATGTGGAATATTTCAGTTCAGAAGGTTTCAGCTTACAACTAGAATAGGCTATGGGATGGTTGTCTTGCATAAGTACAGCTCCTATTCCTGATCCACTAGCATCGGTCACTACTAGAAAGAATGATCTATTAAAATCACGCAATTGTAGGACAGGGGCATGGGTTAATGCATGTTTCAATAAGTCAAAGGATTTCTGTTGATTTTCAGACCAATGATAGACAATACCTTTCTTTAGAAGTTTGGTTAATGGTAAAGCAAGTAATGAAAAATTACGTACAAACTTCCTATAGAAACTAGCAAGACCAAGGAATGAGCGTAACTCATGCACATTTTTAGGTACAGGCCAATTCAATATTGCATCGATTTTCTTAGGATCAACTTTAATTCCATTAGATGATACTATATGACCTAAATACTCAATTTCTATTTTAAAGAATTCACTCTTTTCAGGGTTTGCATATAGTTGATTTTCTTTCAATAACTGAAAAACCAATGAAAAATGCTCATAATGTTCTTTCTCATTTTGACTAAACACCAAAATATCATCAAAGAAGACAATTACACAATACTGATATTTCAAAAATATATGGTTTTTCATTCTACTAAACATAGCAGGTGAATTAGTCAATCCAAATGGCATCACTAAAAATTCGTAATGACCAAACTGTGTCCTAAATGCAGTCTTGAATATGTCAGACTTATCTAGTCTCACCTGATGATAACCAGACTTGAGGTCTATTTTGCTAAATATAGCAGATCCTTGCAGTTTGTCCATAAGGTCATCAACTCTAGGAATAGGATACCTATTCTTTACAGTGATCTTATTTAAAGCTCGATAGTCAATGCACATACGATAGGTATTATTCTTTTTCTTGACTAACAAAACAGGTGCACCAAATGGAGAACTGCTAGGTCGAATCAATCCTCTATTTAGTAATTCCTCAACTTGACTCTGAATTTCTTTTTGCTCTATCTGGTTATGCCTATATGGTGCTTTGCAAGGTGGTTGTGTGCCACGGATCAAATCTATCTTATGGTCTTCTGGACGTGAAGGAGGTAAACCACGTGGTAGGTCTTTTGCAAAACAGTCCTTAAAATATGTAAGAAATTCTTTATGCCTAGGGTGCATATGATTTTCTTTTACTTGCAATTCATTCACCCAGAAGGCAAGCCGAGGAGCGTTGTAGTGCAATGTATAGAAGTGATGTGTCATGTGGTGAGAGTACATGCCTGATCTGTGTGTGCATAGGAAAATGGATATGTACTTGGTGCTAGTGTCGTAGCATCCCTCAATCCTAACCTCTTAGTGGATGAAAGGAAAAAATAATCACCCTCAGCCCCCCTCAATCTTGCACTCTATTGTTAGATAGAGTAGGGCAATTGGATTTCTAACATCCATTGATATAATTCTCATATCCACTTGTGTGAAGGTTGTATACCTTGTGCACAATTGATGGTGCAGTAGTGCATCTCGCCCTCTTGTGCTGCAGGCATGCATGCAAGAAGGAAGGCCAGGGAGCCTTAGTGAAATGCACAAGAATAGATCTTGCACTATGCATTGATAGGCCCAACCTGTGCACGCAACACTCCATTCGCACATCTCACCTCTCATTTGGATTTAAAGGAAAATGACTGCTTACTCACCCCATCCTCTATCTCGCACCCTTTTGATATGTACAGAAGGCATCCCATACTCACATCCCCATCTAGTTAGAATGAAAGCTCACATCACTCAATGGGTTGTCAATGAAGATCAGTGTTGGCTTGTTGATGATGTTGAACAATGTCTATTGAAGAAAAGGCATACCTAGGGAAGTAGTTGACAATTCAAGAACTTGTTCTAGATAGAGGAGGTTACCTTTATCAGAGGAGTCAGATGCTCTATAGAGTCACATGACACATTCCAATTAGGGAGTGAGCTTTGGAATTGCATCTTGGAAATTTCAACTAAGAATTTAGCTAGTCTAGGGACTACAAGGTGTTGCCACCTTTTCCACAGCCACCTTCCTACCCAAGGGTGTTTGCTACATTTTCTTGGAGCAAGGCCTGGTATGGAAGGGATTTTTTTTTTAAAAATTTTATTTTTTCCTACTCTCAAGGGTGTTTCTACCTTTTCTCAAAGAGTAAGCTAGCATAACAAGGACCTAAGTCATTTTCTCTCATAACCAAATTTTGTTTTCTTTTATTTTTTTCACAAGGATAGAATATAACCTATTAGAACTATTCATGCCACCTTTGCGGGATTAGATGGGAAGGTAGCAAAGTAAGGATACGAGGTGGAATTGAGGGGATAGAAGGCATCACCCACCTAAACAGTATCAAAATGAAGACAATCAATAACATCACTAGAGGAAAGAGTGAATGATGTCCCAGTGAGAGAGTGAGTGTCAGTTCTGATTATCAGGATCCCCAGGAAGTGAATAGTACTTCTTTAGGTAATAATCATTGATTAGAAAGGGTTATTTAGAGGCGTCAATGGCCTTCACTTGGACAGAGCCATTAGAGTTGATAGCAAGTACCTTGTGCATGCCCATTCAACTTTATTGGATCTTGCATGACAAAGCATGAATCATAGTGAGGATGAGGTCACCTTCTTTGAATTATTTATACTTGATAAAGGTGTCATGCTAAGCCTTCTGTCAAGCATGTGTCTTCCATACATTGTAAGGCCATCCGTTGTATTTCATTCGGACATTCCAAGTGTAATAATGAGTGCTGTAGGGATTCATTATCTCCCAAGCATTCAATTATAGGCACTCGCCAAGAAAGATGGCTTCCGTACCATATACCAACTAGAAGGTGTGCGTCTAGTGATAGTCTTATAAGAGATTATCTATGCCCACAGGTCCTCTCTAAGTCTATCATCCCAATCTCAATGATATGTAGCAATCATCCTCATCAAGATCAAGCAAAGGATACGATTGCTAACTTCAACTTGGCCGTTGGCTCTAGGATAGTAGGGTGTGAAAACACATTTTGATAGATAGTGGCAGTACAACAGTTTTGTGAATAAGTCCATCATGGACAAGCTGAATTGTCTTCCCATTGACTTACAGTAGCCCATAAGAGTTCAGGTGGCCAATGGTGAAGAAGAAATCAGTACCCAAATATGCCCATAGGTTTCTTTATAGCTAGCTGAAAATTATAAAGCAAAAGTAAACTTGATTACCTTGGAAATGGGGCCCATAAATATTGTACTCGGTTGTGATTGGTTGATGACATTAGGAAAAATCACTATGGATTTCTCATTTTTGTATATGGAGTTTATCTTTGATGGACAACTCATCCATTTATAGGGAATTCCTAGTAGATTAGATTTTCGGCTTATCACGATTCAACAATTCAAAAAGACGGAGTACAAAAGATGCTCACAAATATTTGTTTTGCACTTGAATAAAGAGATTGAAGATCAATCCATAAATTCAGCAATACACCCAGCCTTGAAAGCTCTTCTTGAGGAGTACAGGGACTTGTTTGAGGTGCCTACTTCATTGCCTCCCAAGAGAGTAGTAGATCACCCCATTGATTTGGAGCCCAACTCAAAGACAATCAATAAGCCACCTATAGATTGTCCAAGTGTGATCTGGAAGAAGTAGCTGAGCAAATGAAGGAGATTCTTTGAGATGGGATTTATTGAACCTAGTTCTTCACCTGATGCCTCTCTAGTCTTGTTAGTTAAAAAGAAAGATGGATCTTTCAGGATATGTATTGACTACATGGATCTTAATAAGATTACAATGAAGAATATGTATCCAATACCAAGGCTTGATGATTTGCTGATGAGCTTAAGGGGATATATTCTTTATGAAGATTGACTTGAGGTCAGGGTATCATCAGATCTGCATGTGAGAGGGTGATGAAATCAAGACTACTTTTAGGACTAATCGAGGCCTCTATCATTTCCTAGTGATGCCATTTGGGCTTACAAATGCTCTAGCTACCTTCCAGAGTTTGATGAACAAGATTTTGCATCCTTTCCTTACTTTCTATAATTTTTATTTTGTAGATCATTTTACATGTGTTGGGTTATTTAGTTCACAATGGTCAACACTTAGTTGTCTATGCCTCACAAAATTTAAGCCCCTTACAAACATGGTGGGCGAGGAGATGAATGGGTAAGAACCAAACATCAAGGCATTTGTAGAAACACAAAGCAATTAAATTTATTTTATTTTTTTGGAGCAAGTCATACTAACCAATTGAACTCACACAATGGAAGGGTACATTTATTTTTATTTCAACAGCCAAATCTCCTTGAATAGCTTGAACAATAATCCCCTTTTTCAACCCATTCTCATTTTTAGACACATGTCTTGTGGACATATGATTTTGTAGATGTCCACCAAGTCTATAAGGGTCCTCATATGAAAATTTCAAAAAAATTTCCATTTATAGTCCCTTTGACAAGCAACTTTCCTTAAACCTATAAAATCCCAGTTCCATTTGAAAAAGACATTTTTTCTAATTTATGTGAAGCATACCTACAGTGCTTCTATTCATTAGGGCAGTCAAGTTCCCTCTCCAATTTAGTACTAAAAATTTCCCTTTAGGATCCCTCTTTGATATTGAAAATGAAAATCTTTTGGGAAGGCCCTTCATAAGGATTTATTCCAAGTACCATAATCCAACCTCCTATTGGATGATGTCTGCATTCCAAAAAAAGCATTTTTGCTATGTTTGATGTGCACATTTCTCATTTGTTTATGGTGAAAACAATCTCTAACTAGAAGCTTCTCTTCACTAACCATGGCTCTTAACATACTTCCAAATTGAAGATCACATACTAGAGTATTCAAGATGTGGTTTCACCTCTTGACCCATTCAAAGCTCATTCTTACCTTTGCTTTTCCTAGTCTCTTTCTTTCCACCACCCTCCCTCCCAAAAATCCTGAACCCCCTCCCTTACTTATTTGTTGGAGGAGAAAATCAATGGGTGCTTATCCCTAATGTATATAATGTATATGCTTATGTAGTTTTTGGAAAAACCCCCTCCCCTACACTTACATGATCTGTAACACTACAAGGAGGGGGGGGAGGGGGTTACTGATGTTGACGGGCACCACATATGTGATGCCCAAACATTGCTAAGTGTGTCACAGCATACGCTCACATTGCGACATGCTTAAGGATGCAATATGTGACGTTTTTGCATCACTTATACGACATATTATGTGTCGCATATGTGATAGTGAGCGTCACTTAAGAAACTTAAAAAATTTTGGAACGTTTTTATAAAAAAGGTGTGTGGCACTCCTCACTTCCTCTCACTTACACACATACATGCTCTCTCTCTCTCACACACACACACACATTTGGTCTCTCTTTCTCTTATATACACATACACTTGCTCTCTCTCTCTCTCTCACACACACACACACACACATACATACTTGCTCTCTCACTCTCTCTCGCCCTTATGCACACACACATACACACTTATTCTCTCACTCGCTCTCTCTCTCACTTACACACACACACACTCTCTCTCTCTCTCACAGAGACACATGAGAGCCCAGAGAGAGGGCTTCCACGCATTACAGGATTTGAGTGGGTATCTGCATATACCGGGCTACTACTAGGCAGAGTACATCTAGGGGCTCAGGAGGGGTGGCAGTTCTATTCCGTCAGGGGATACAGAGACATATCCAGTTAGTGAGACGAGATGAGGAGGCCAGTTACATATGGATCAGAGTGCAGATATCAGATGAGAGATGGATCTATATGGCAGTATGCTACTTTTCACCACGAGGGTCCAAATATGCTACTATGCAGGGTGATATTCAGGCCAGAGATTCCCCCTCCCCTTATTCATAGCTCTCAGAGGACATTATTCTGTATTCTAGTTTGGGTGAGGTCTTCCTTATGGGGGACTTCAACGGGCGCACACAGAGCCGACAGTGTGAGAGTTTTGATATGGAGCAGCCAGAGATCATGAGAGCATTAAACCCTGAGGAGTTGGGGATGAGTCGGGAGTCAGCAGATACTGGGCCAGACGCCACAGGGTATGGAGGGCATTTACTTGAGCTTGGTAGTAGACATCCTCTCGTTATTTATAACGGGATGGCACGATGGCCATATTCAAGAGGTCTTACATGCTTCCTACATGGGGGGGGCGAGAGTACTATAGATTATCTACTTAGACCGATCGATGGGATGCATACTATCGAGTCCTTCGGCCTTGGGAGACTTCCACTCGGTGCCGATCACACCTTTCTCAGTTTCTCACTCCTCACCTCATTACCATCACCACCTGCAGATATCATACCCCACATGCATACTACCATACACTTCACTCATGAGCTCTCACATGTTTACTCACAGCATCTGGAGAAGCACATCACGTCACTTGATCCATACGCACCCCTTGATACACTGACCACTGATATCACACGCATTCTGCATGATTCTGCTACACTCAGTTTTCCACATCACACATACACGCACCCCCCTTGGACCGGTACCATGCCATAGAACAGGTGGTATGATGATGAGTGCAGAGATCTACGTCGACAACTACGCGATTTGGAGGCCAGAGGAGAGATCACACACAGACAGGCGCAGAGACGCATGCACCGCTTGACCCACTGTAAAAAGCGGGAATGGGAGGAGGAGAGATATTGGGATATATACCACCTTCTTATGAGCAGAGATTGTGCAGAGGCATGGAGGTAGATTAGAGAACCACGCTCACCCACACCGATACATGACCCTGCAGTATGGCATTGATACGCACAGAGTTTATATCATGTACCTGCACAGCCAACTGATACCCACACCATGTACACCGAGATCGGGTATTTCATCCTTTTTCACCACTAGTATGGTGAAACATGCTATCTCACGATTACAGCATGGCCGCGCTCGAGACCAGTTTAATCTTCAGGCAGAGCATATTATATATGGCAGAGACACATTGGCTCCACTCATTGCTCACCTCTTCAACCGTGCATTGTCTGAGGGGTTCCCTGACTCGTGGACAGAGCACACCATTGTACCTATCCACAAGTCAGGGGATCCTATGGATCCTAACACATATAGGACTATCATGATTGGGCCAGTTTTGGCCAAAATGTATGGCATGGTGATGGAGGAGGAGCTCAGCACACTGGCAGAGAGAGAGTGCATGCGCGCACCCGGACAGGCAGGGTTCAGACGGGCATTTTCTATCATAGACCACATCTTCACTCTCCGTTTTCTGATCGACCAGACACGAGTGAAGAAACAGAGATTGTATTGTTGCTTTGTGGATTTCCGCAAAGCCTTTGACACGGTTCCGAGAGAGAGGCTTTTCAGACGCCTACTTGATTTGGGGGTGGATGATGACATGATGTGGGGTATTTATGCACTATATAAGCGGGTTACTGGCAGAGTCAGATGTCCGGGAGGTATATCAGATCCCCTTGTGAGCACCATTGGTGTGAAACAAGGATGCCCACTTTCATTGACTCTATTTGGGCTATATATTGATGAGATAGCAGAGTTTATTCAACAGCGAGCCGGTGGAGGTATAGATCTCAGTGGAGCCACAGTTCATATCTTACTATATGCAGATGACATTGTGTTGGTCTCAGATTCAGCTTAGGGATTACAGCAGCATTTATTAGCATTGGATGATTTTTGCATACAGAGAGGCATGACAGTAAACCTTGGTAAAACCAAGGTTCTTATATTCCATACATCAGCTCAGATACGCAGACAGAGTATTTTCATGGCAGCAGGAGGGAGTATTGAGGTCACTGGATCATATGTATATTTGGGAGTCACCTTTACAGCAGCTTCAAGGATTTTCTCGATGACACAGGCAGCTCATGACCGCCTCACTAGAGGATACTCAACATTGGCTCTTATGGAGCGACAGTGTCATCAGGCACATTTCCAGGAGCCCCACACCAAGGGGTGGCTCTTTGATACTCTAGTCACTCCAGCACTGATGTATGGAGCAGCTATATGGGGGCCAGGCCTTGCCGATTATGTATGGACATTGATGGAGACCTCAGGTAATCATGATATCTAGATTGATTCGTAGCAAGGCCTCAGTCCCACATGACATTGTGCGAGCAGAGCTTGCCACACCGCCCATGCTAGTCGAGGCATTATTTCAGACAGTCTGCTTCCTACACAGATTTCAGGATATGGACAGAGATCGCATTGCATACAGAGCATATATGGCATCTCAGGAGATGGCTCGAGCGGGGGATACCACATCATGGTATGCACAGACTAGAGCTTGGTTTGACAGACATGGGCTGGACATTGATAGACTCCCACCTCTTCTATATGATACTCAGGCTCCCACTTACACCCTCTCTCTCTCTGAGAGGAACAGAGTCATCAGATAGGAGATATGGTATATTTATATACAGAGGACATGGGTCAGCCCTGCACAGCCACTGCCATCGAAGATGGCACATTATTATACAGTTCTTGAGCATATCAGAGCAGGGATTCATAGAGATTCCGAGATATATGCAGATCTATATGCCACATTGATTGAGAGTTCTTATTGGACAGCTCAGGGTATCATCACATCAGCTTATGATTGAGAGTGGCAAAGCCAGTGGCATCCCACGGGAGGAGAGGATATGTCCCCTTTGCAAATCAGAGGTGGAGAGTGAGGAGCATTTTGTTCTCACATGCCCGGCATACTCAGAGTTGAGATCTAGATACACATTGAGCAGCTCACTTCAGGGATGTATGACTGATATGGATCAGAGATCATTTGGCCGTTTTCTGGGAGAGGCATGGCACATCAGAGAGCAGAGCACACAACGGGTCCCAGTCAGAGAGGGGCCCACCCAGACGACTATTACATAGTTCTTTCAAACACACAGAGTGAGAGCTACTGTACCAGCCTCCAGCCAGACCTCCGGGCTCACACTACAGCAGGCTGAGGACCAGCGTACCCGACGCCGCACAAGGATCCGTGGGTTTCGGACCCCACAGCCACACCGACAGGAGATCTGGAGGATTCTTGATCTACATCGACAGCAGACTGAGATCCGACGACACTCGACACATTGGATCTCAGATCTGCAGTTTGCTCTTTCTCCACCGCCGATGTACCACATCTTGCATCCAGGAGGGATCACCTGCTATTAGCAACTTTGACGACTGCTACTACATCCCAGGATAGTATATCTCCATGCATCTGTTACATATACACATCGCACCACTTTATCACAGCCGACAGTTGTTCCCCTATCACAACCGACATTTGTTCCCCTATCACAACCGACATTTGTTCCCCTTTTGTAGCCATTATCTGGAGTACCAGAGCTACATACACACATACACATACACGACACTTATCACACTCACAGCACTGTATTTTCAGTTTCCAGTTTTTAGCTTTTCATTCAGCACTTTTATTTTGGATAGCTGGACCTCATCAGTTGTATCACAGTTTGTCTCATAGGCCAGTTTTGGTCTTTAGAAGACGTTAATATAACTTTCTTTCTTTCTTTCTTCTTTCTCTCTCTCTCTATCTCTCTCTCTCTCTCGCATGCGCATGAAAATGCAATATTGAGTATAAAACAGACCTGCTCTCATATAGAACGACACATACATCGATCACTTATGCAAGAAACAACATGGATCACGATACGTACTTTCTTTTTGCTCTACTTATCATGGCTTTTAAAAATATATATATCAAACATGAGTCAATTCACAAAACTTAAAAAAACACTTTATCAAACATGAGAAGATTCACAAGACCAAAACTAATTATACATATATAAATCAATATATATACAATGTCATGGGCATGTCATGGAATGTGTTACATGATTGTGATCAAGTATGTGGGAAAGAGTGGGGGAGGGTAGCTAATGATCGGATGCGCTATTCGATGTGCTCTTTGCATCTCCATGGGGCCTCGGTTTCTTTGGAGTAGCACCACAACAGCTTGGGTCCACTTCTCATCTATCCTCTTGTCTCCGCCTCCTCTCGGGCAACAACATCCATATCTTTCTCACCATGAATCTCCTGCATCAATAAAGATCAATTATTGACATAATTAACAAATTGAACTATTGAAAAAATATCTAAACATAATAGAATGGACACTCACAAAAGGGCATGATGGAGGAAGCCTTCTCTGAAGGGCTCTATACCCCTCAGAAGTTGATGTCTAAATCTCTACTACCATCGCAGGATGATCCTAATCTTTAGTTTGTTCAAAAATAGATCCAAAGTTAGATTACTTTGGTTATTTTTCTTTCTTCTATGCTTTCAATTACATAAACAATAAAAACCTATGGCATATACTTACAAAAGTAGCAACAAAACCATCTCTCCCCATGTGGCCTAGGTGAGATGTATATTCGCTCGAGACTCTGGCTGTTGTTGCCTTCTATATCAGTTCATTGAGATCAAAGAAAAAATTATATTATACAATTTTAACTCTATATGAATTTTGAAGTCAAAATACTTCAATAAAGTGATAAAAAAACATACTCTCTGTTGTGGAAATGTCACTCGTAAACGGTACTCCCAACGGAAGTATGTCCACAACTCCTTGAGAAATCTAGCAAGCCTCTTGTTGCTGGGATCATGTGCATACCTCTTGGTTGTGTTTAAAAAAAGAGAGTCAATATACTATTTCGATTTTATATTTCTCGCACTAGAACATGTGCTCTATTTATGAGTCAATGAATAAAAAAGATCAGCAACAAGTTTAATCTCTTTTACCTCTATTTATGGAGATTCACATTCCTCTTGTACACCATCACCTCCGCATTATAATTGTGGTGGTTGTGCGGCATTTGTAATTCTAGAGAGTGCTCCTTTACATGAATCAAAGTCTTCATCTTATTATGAGGAGGAGCAAATTCTATGTTGGTGTGATAGATGTTGAGGCTCCTATTCGAGGCCCAATGCCAGTATCATTTCCATGAGTCAAAATATGGTGTTTTTGTTCATAAACTAGTCCCATCACAATGACATTAGCCTATGGTTCGTGTTGTTTATATCCTATTTACATTATTTTCCTTTTTGTTGAAGGTACATATTAGTAATCATCACATTACACATGTAGGAATATGCAACTTCATTTGATGGTGAAGATGACATCTATGGGTGAGATGCTTGTCATTCTCGTACATGGCTTGGTCAAGCAATCCAACAGTTGCAACTTGATATCTTGTGATAGCCCCTACTTCCTGGCCTTGAGATCGAGATAGTTTATTAATGATTGGTATGAAGAAGGTGAGGATGAAAGCTTTCTTAGAGTTGAAGCACTTCAGCAAATCTACAAAGGCTCAAAATCATCACGATTAAGTTCGACTTTACTTATCTTGAACCTCCAAAGTCATTATGCTTGGAGTAATGCATCTATTTCAGCACTATTAAAGTAAGCTGCTTCTCCCATGTCAATGTTGAGTGTGTTATTTAACAAAATCTAAGAGTTATGTGTGCTTGAAATGTTGCACGCCACTATCACAAAAGTTTTTACCTACAAACAGTGTCCTTCCTATGTCAATAAATGAGGCAAAGAAGATGATCACAAAGCTTGGATTGGACTACAACACAATTCATGCATGTCCCAACGATTGTATTTTATACAGAGGTGAATAGAAGAATGAGGAGAGATGCCCAAAATGTGAAACATCACGTTACAAAGATGCAAGCAGAAAGATCCCTTTCAAGGTGCTTCTACATTTTCCATTTTCTCCCCGTATACAACATATATTTTGGACCCCATAGTTAGCAAGACTTATGAATTGGGGAGAAAAGAACCTAAGTACAAATGGGATTATGAAAATTCCCTTGGATTCTTTTGCCTTCAAGCATATCAATTCAAAGTGGCCGGAATTTGGACAAGAGCTATGAGACATTAAGATGGGCATTGGATTAGATGGTGTGAATCCTTTGTCCATGCATTCAAGTAAATGGTCCACTTGACCAGTAGTTTTTGTGAACTACAACTTGCCACCATTTATGTGTTTAAAGAAACAACACCTAATTTTGTCACTCTTAATCCCATAAAAATGTCAATTCAAATACCTTAACGTTTATTTGGCTCCTCTTATTGATGATCTCCTAGAGTTATGGAGACAAAATAAGACAAAACAAGACAAAAAAAGAAGATTTCAAGTTTGTGGAATTCTAGCATGGACTATACATGACTTTCCTGGCTATGGATTTTATTTAGGTATTCAATTGTGATTTAAGTAGCACATGTGCGAGTATTTTCATTTCAATTTAATCTTTCATGCTCATGCTAAATGTTTTATTCTATGGACGTAGGTGTTCAATCAAGGGTTATAAAGCTTGTCCCCTATGCGGTGATTGGTTGAAATCTAAGTATAGTAAGCATTGGCAACAAGAACATATATCTTCGGCATAGATGATTCTTGCCTGAAGATCACTCACTACATTGAAAGACACAGGCTATACACTTCAATGGAAAGGTTGAGAGTGGCCGATGTCCAGTACCGATGACACCTATAGATTGGTACAAGAAGTGGATGGAAGGACCTATCATCGATCCATAGTCAGAGCTTGCAAGGGATGAAGACAATGAACGTGGTCAAGGATGAAGTTCTCTATCTCCCTCTATCTCTCTATAGTTTCATCTAGAGTATTGGAAGGATCTGAATATTTTTCAACTTCTTGATCCTATACATATATTTAAGAATGTAGGACACTCTTTATGGAAACATCTCATTGGTTTGAAGGACATGGAGTAAGCTAGAAACAACTTAAAGGAGAAAATTTGCAAGCGTGCTTTATGGCCTCCAGTCGATGAAGAGACATGAAGAAAAGAGTATGCACATGCACCATGGGTGTTAACCTCCACATAGATCTCAACGATCAATCGGTGAATGCGGTCTATTCAAACACCCATAGCGTGCATCATTGCAAAACATATTTACTATAGATGACACAAGTCTTTCCAACTTTGAAAACACATGATTGGCATAATTTCATCAAGGTAACTCTTACTTTTTTTGGTCTACATCTCATTATTGTCTTGACAAGTCGTCTGATTGTATTGTAAAATGGATGTATGAACAATGGCCTCCCTCTTGTCATCGATTGTTGTCTGACGAGTGGTGTTCACAATGTTATCTACCACATGGGGAAGCTCGCAAGGTACAACTACACTTTGCACATGCCTATATCTATGCTTGGAATGGGATTTCACTCAATTTCTTTTTTCGACATTCAAATCCATGTACTAATCCATTTGGTGGATGAGATAGATATTGTACATCTTGTTAGCACTCCTTGGATGTTTTGGGTAGAGAGGTTCATGGGAATCATGAAGGGGCTTGTTCCCCAAAGAGCCCATCTAGAGGGCTCAATATCAAAGGGATGGTTGCTCGAAGAGTGCATGTACTACCTTTGCGAGTACCTTGAGCGTGTTGATGAGGATGCCCCTTGTAGATGGACAATGGATGATCCCACTACACTATGGGATGAGGTATTATGTGGCAAGGGTGTTCCTTTCAAGGTCTCATACAAGGAACGTACAAACTTGTCCACATTTGTTATTCACAACTCATAGTGTATGGAAAAATTTGTTGAAGAGTACAGTGAAGTAGTTTGCAATGCTCAAAGAAGATGAGAAGGTTGGAAATCTAGCAAGAAAAAACCTCCCTCAATTCTTTCATGGTTATCCCACCATATTAGAGATGGAATAATGGAAGGTGAGGACATCAGTGTTGATGAGCAAAGAGAGATTGGATTTGGTTGTGATAGAGAGGTAACATTTCTTTCTTTCATGTATCTATATTGAGTTGTATGTAATCTTAGTGATGTAACTTAAAGTTTACATATTTTATCTTATACTTTAGGTATAGGAGTATAGCAATATGTGGGCATATGATCAACATCTTCGAGTCAGCAAAATTGATTGACTATGTCAGACCCAAGATTCTTTCATTATGTAACTTAAAGTTTACATATTTCATCTTATACTTTAGGTATAGGAGTATAGCAATATGTGGGCATATGATTGACATCTTCAAGTCAGCAAAATTGATTGACTGCGTCAGACCCAAGATTCTTTCATTATCTCTTCTTTTAGCCAACAATCATGTGCAAGTGCACGAGACACAAATCTTATTGAAGAGGAGCTTGGATATGTGGGAGGCATAGTCGGTATTTGTTAACCCTCAAATGAACAAGGTGGAAAATCCAGAAAATCTAAAGTAGAAAACAAAGCCAAGGCAAAAGTGAAATAGAAGATGAAGGCATGCAAAGAAGAATTTGGAAATATAAGAAGTGCAAAAAAGTCCTAAATCAAGGAGAAACATGCACGAGAAAAAGTGCAAGTCAATACTTTTGTAAAAAAGGCGTAGGGCGCACCATGATTTATTTTAAGAGTGCCAAGCTCTCACCCGTGCAATTTGTAAAGGTAGATAGGCGGTAGGAAGGAAGCTAGGAAGATAGGACAACAATGGGAAAAAGGGCCTAGGCCACGGCCGGCCATGTAAAAAAGGGAATAAGGGGATGATCACCCAAAAGGTATTTAGGGTTTTGGATATAAAGTTGAAAAGTGAATGAGAAGATCATTCTTGTGTGTGGCCAAAAGTAGCTCTCCTCCTATTATTATTATTATTCTTCTTCTTCTTCTTCTTGCTTGCTTGCTTGCTTGAGCTTATGCTTAAGAGAGGGAATGTGAGGAGGTGAGTGTGTGAGGGTGAGGGACTGGGGTGGAGAAGCTCTCCATCTTCTCCTCTCTTCTTCACTTCACTTCTCTTCTCTTTTGTTGCTCATGGCAATGGAGCTTGGAGTGTGGAGCTTGAAGATGGAGCTTGCTTGAAGCTTGCACTTGGATCGTGGAGCTACTCGAGTGCTCGAGAGAGGAGGTAACTTGATCAAGCATAGAGGTAATCTCACTACACCTGTAGAGATAGATGTTGCGTCAGCTATGTGAGAGGTAGCCATTAGTGCTTGGCTTGGAACGCTTGAAACAATAAGCGGTCCGTGGGTCTCGGTGGTTGATCGCTTCTACATTTTGGTTCCGTTGCCCGGATCAATGGATTCAAGCCTTGTGGCACTTGCATGTTTCGAATCAAGCATTGAAGTAGGGTTTTTCCCAAACCAGTGCTTGAGGTAGATAGGTAGGAAGTGAAGGAGTTTGAAGAGGTATTTGATCTCCTTAGCAAGTAGGTTTTTGGTTTTTTGGATTTGGAAAAGCACGTTGGAGTGTGTAGATATTTGCTTTATTGTGCCGTCCAAAATCATAGCTGTGACATTCAATGATGTGCTCTGCCAACCAAATCTCTTAGAGATAGAGCAACTAAAGTAATAATCAGAGGGTTCAAGTCAATTTGAAAAACGTTGGTTTGAAAACCGTGTTACAATGGCCAAATTGGGAGCCCAGATTATGGCAGTATTAGAGGAGAGATTGGCCAAATGATGGTCTCAAAGAGACCAAAGCTATGTGGCTCCAACTTCCTTTCGAGTAGTGACTATCATTTCGGGAATGGACTTAGCCGAAACTAGCCAAGAAAACTCTGTAATTGATAAGGTTCTCACTAAGGAGGAGCTACATGTTGCGAGTAGGCTCGAACAATGTACCATGCTACTTGATGTTGCAAAATATCTATTGTTATTGAGTAATATTCCACGAGTACTAGATGCGTGTGCCACACTCTAGTATAATCCTAAGTTCTACAATTGGTTTTTATCCTCACGAAGTGACATGGATGCATAAATTGTACATAAATGAAAAAATTATTTTGTGGTTGTGAATAAATAATACCCAAGTGAGCACACACACAAGCAATGATAGTCAAGCATAGAGAGAAAATTTTGGGTTTGACAGGCTAAGCTCCTAGGGTCCTCCTCTCACCACACGTCTAGAAGTCATGTGACTACTCCCACCTCCAAGTGAAGGGCAGATAGTCCTCATGACCACCATGGGAAGCCCTAACCAACGCCTTTGAGGGTGTACCTGGGGCATTGTCCCTTTCTACAGGCTCTCCCTCTGCTTCTGATCTCCCCTTTTGGAAATGAGTCTTGTCCCCGTTCATCACAACCAGTCCGTGTGATTTGGGGTGAGCAAAGATCTACTTACTGGCTGGAATACACCTTGCAGTCAAAGCAGGACGAATATTATCATGGGGGTCATCCCTCTACAATGACTACTATGCGCTTGATGATCTACTGGTTAATCCCTGTCATGCGAATAATTCCATCCTGCCTCAGGGCCGAACCCTTGGTTCACTTTTTGTAGGTTTCCTCATAGTAGCCATCATGGAGTACCCAATGCAGTTGGCCTGCAAGGACTGTATCAGCCATTGGAGGGAGCATACGGCACAAGCTCCTCTGCGAGAGCACTATGTGCCTATCCTTAAGAGGTACACACCAAAAAGAGGACCTAAGAGACACCGCCTTGGAGGCATGCCAAAAACTTTCCATGCCAAGAAAATGAAGGCTCTAGGGAACGCCCAAGGGGTGGTAACCCTAACCATGCAGGCCCTCACCAGACGCTCGGGCACTAGGTGCTCAAAAGAGGAGAAGGTAGCTAGAAACAAGAGGAAATTTGATGAATTATTTAAAAAACCATTCTTGAAATAACTACAGCCAAGGACTACACCATTCGGGTCCCGATGGATATCTTCCCTGACCGGCTTGATGGGAGCCCTCATCGGCATAGCCTCAGTCGCCCGACCACCTGAACTCACCCCGCCTCATACAAATATAATAGCCCCTATGTTGTTTAAGATTCTTAAAAAAGGCCATCTTTCCATAACTTTTTGTGCTTAAGTGGTTAATGGGGCAAGCTCTCCCCAACTGTACAAACCTCCCTTACTACTAATACATGGCATGTCTTTAACAAGCACTGATGAGATGCATCGCAGTCAACACCATAGGATTTAGATGAAGTAATATCTTTTTGCATTGCATATGTTCATCATAATTAATGCATGTGATTTGTATATACTCTCACGAAGCATCAAGTGGATGCAAGACGACACATGTCTTTGTACAAAATTATTTAGGGTCCAAGTCACCGCAAGACCACCAACCTCACAAAGAGCCATGATAGAAGCCTCATTGCCGAAAGTGAAAATCACCCTTACCAATCGCCTACATAGCATGACCCAAATCAGGATCAGGGGCCACTCTCTCTTTTTGGATTAAACTCTACACTTGGCACTCACGGCAGTTGTTACCTCAATTGTACCAACATCACGCGGTACAAAGAGATTTTGCAAAATCTCCAGTGTATCTCCCCATCTCAACATTTGTTTCTCTAGCAATGAGGCTAGGGTATGATCATCTCCACAACCTTTGAATCTCAACATTTCCCAACCCATTGAAAGGCTCATAGCCTCAATGTATCGCAATGGTTGTACTCAAGTTATTGTTTTTTAAAAAATAAAAGAAATAAATAAAGAAAGAAAATAAAATAAAATAAAATAAAATAAAAAAGCACTCAGAATCACATCACGACACCTAGAGGTCCTCAAATTAAGTATGTCCAGTGACCTTGGTCGGCTGGCTTCATCCCTAGTTCCCTAGCCCTCTACACATCTCCCACAATTGTTCAGGACACATCAAGGGAAGGACATACCTAGGGAGCTTGTCTTGCCTATGTTTAGACCTGTCACCCTGACCCAATTGTACGATTCCTTTTTGCACTTCACCTTAGTATCATTGCAATAGATTGTGGTAAGCATCGCACGAATAGCCATGAAAAGTACATCGTACTCATCGAGCAAGCCCAATAGCTACTAGCTACTAAAAGTTTGATGTCAATGTGTTCAATTATGCTACATTGTGTTATTACAATGCAAAGGATGTCTCATACATCTTCCTGTATACTTCTTCTCAACATGGATAACTTTGCTTCATCCACACATTGTTACGAGGAACCAAACCCACGGTCTTCTAACTACGTAATATCTAAGTTTGCACGAGCACTCACATAATATCTGCACCAAAATGTATACACAGTTTGGGTCCTCAAGTGTAGGACAACACTCTCACCTTGCTTAGAGTTTGACCTGCCTCCTAAACTAATCAAAATACGTCTTTGTGCACGATAAGAAGACTAGCACTATCCCAAGGAGAGACCACATATGAGAGGTTTTCAATTGCAGGTATTGAAGACTCCGACGAAAGTGTCATTCGCCCTTCATCAACACTCAACTCTAAATTCTTATCCTTTATCATCATGCAAGCCCACCAAGAATCGTCACCACCGTAGAATCCCAAGAACACCAACACCTGTGCCAACCCATGAGTGCAACTCCCAACAACAACTAGCCCTATCACAAACTTCACCAACCCTACCACCAACCAACCACCAAGCACATGTCCCAAATGACCTTCATCTGCCCCACCACCAAAACCCCTCCACGGCAAACCATAGATGTCCCTTCCACCCACATCTTCGGTGCATGCCAAAGCTTGCTACCTACAACGATGAGTGCCATGGGATTGGCACTCGTCTAGGGGGGGGATAATGTTAACCCTCAATAAACAAGGTGGAAAAGCCAAAAAATCTAAAGCAGAAAACAAAGCCAAGACAAAAGTTAAATAGAAGATGAAGGCGTTCCAAGAAGAATTTGGAAACATAAGAAGTGCAGAAAAGTCCTAAATCAAGGAGAAAGGTGCACGAGAAAAAGTGCAAGTCAATACTTATGTAAAAAAGGCGCAGGACGCACCATGATTTATTTTAACAATGCCGGGCTCTCACCCATGTAATTTGTAAAGGTAGATAGACGGTAGGAAGGAAGCTAGGAAGATAAGAGGGCAATGGGAAAAAGGGCTTAGGCCACGACCGGCCATGTAAAAAAGGGGATAGGGGATGACCACCCAAAAGAGATTTAGGTTTTTGTATATAAAGTTGAAAAGTGAATGAGAAGCTCATTATTGTGTGTGGCCAAAAGTAGCTCTCCTCCTCTTCTTCTTCTTTTTCTTCTTGCTTGCTTGAGCTTGTGCTTGAGAGAGGGAGTGTGAGAGTGTGAAGGAGTGAGTGTGTGAGGGTGAGGGACTAGGGTGGAGAAGCTCTTCATCTTCTCCTCTCTTCTTCACTTCACTTCTCTTCTCTTCTCTTGCTTGCAGCAATGGAGCTTGGAGCGTGGAGCTTGAGGATGGAGCTTGCTTGAAGCTTGCACTTGGATTGTGGAGCTACCCGAGTGCTCGGGAGAGGAGGTAAGCTCAGTACACCCGTAGAGATAGATAGCGCGTCGGCTATGTGAGTGGTTGCCATTAGTGCTCGGCTTGGAATGCTTGAAACAATAAGTGATCCTGGGTCTCAGTGGTTGATCGCTTCTGCAATATTTATGAGCTTGGCTACCGTATTTGCGAGAGGGTAATTTTTGACAACAATAGTACGTTGGCAATCTTTGCTTTAGACTTCCTTCTAAAATGTTTCAAATCTTGTATGTTAACACGTTGTGTTGAAGGTTGACTAGTTCCGTATTGAGAGTACAAAGGGGTTGGAGCCACAAGGAGACAAGAGCCCTCTAGGTTTTGGTCAGTTGACTCTTCAAAGCCATTAGGAACAACACGGGAACCATACATATTACCGGCACACAATGAGCAAACTTTCTTCTATGCTTCCCCAAATTGTCGCTGTCCATGGAGGCAAGTTATGCCTATCGATCCTCGAGGACGACAAGTGTTTGACACCACCTGCAAGGGAGGTGGTGTACCAAGAGAGTCTATAAGAGGATGACTCAACTTCTACAGAGCCCCATTCACTCACAACATTAGCACAAGAAGAGCACCGAGAAGAGGAATTGAGCAACAATGATACAATAGATTATGAGATGGAGGATTTTGAGTTTGAGTTGGACTTTGAACCTCCTGTAGGCCCTAAACCATCAATAACTTTGCTACCCACTCTTGCTCTTGACATACAACTCATGAATAGGAGCTTCAAGAGACAATGCAAGACAATGAAGAGATTGACTTGATCATTGATCTCTTTCCAAACCATGCTTGAATTGTAAAAGCCAAGGTCTTATATCAAGTGTTTTGTCTTGATCATTATGACCACTTTCTTAATGGTTGCAAGAAAATCAAATTGTCATCAATGAACCCTATTGGAAAGACCTAATAGATTTTTCCATTGATCATATTTATTCTTTCATTTCTCTCTTCAAATCTTGCTAACAATGGGTGGGTTGAGTGGAGAGTCTTGTGGATGATAGCCATCTATGGCTAGAGTTAGGGTTCGATTCCCCACAGACTCAATCTTGTTTGTTTGAATAGGTTTTTGAAGATTTCATCTCTCTCTCTCTCTCTCTCTCTATCTCTCCCCATTCATGTCTCAGTAGTTGAGCCGTGGTGTCGCACAACACCCTCTTATGGCTCGGTACTGAACTTGCACTTTAGGTGACCGAGGAAAAACTTTTTGTCGAGCTCTAGCATTGCAACAAAAAATAATTAAACCAACCTCTTGATATGTTGCAAATCATTAAAGCAAGTCAAAGATACATATGCCTATAGAATATGCACTCTAGGCATGTAGGTCTTTAGTAGCGATCCCATGCGTCAATGGAAAAGATGTCCACCTCCGACAGGTACCGCCCTTGGCATCAATGTCGCAAGTGACCCCTAACTCTCTGGTGCATGTCTTGAATGGTAGCTAATGTGTTACAAGGCTCTCTGCGGGGTGGCAGACACCTGGGAGCTTGAATGCTCCCTAGAAGCAATCACTGCAGACATAGATGTGGTGGTAGAGATCCAGTGTCACCATTATGAAGGCTCACTACAAGTAAGAAACAACACAAGATAAATAATCATACATTCATAGGACTTCATGCTAACCTAAAATAGAGGAGGTCCAAGTTATCTAACAGTGTCTCAATCTCCTGCTAAGTCACAAACCCATCACGCAGTGGTTGGGTAGTGTCTGGAAGGGGAGTCCTAGTAGCATCAACAAGTTAGAACTTTTCCCCTAAAATTATTACATAAAATATAAAACACTTTATTCTCTACGTAAGAGGTGATCAACACCTGTATGCTTCTCTTGCACCTCATCCTGCACATGGCTCTCGAGAAGAGCCCTCATCAGGGGAATTGGCCTCAAAATCCGTTGGAGGCAAGTTATCATTGGCTCCAGATCCCCGTCAGGGAGGCGCTCATAATCTAGAAAATTCTTTGCTATCTACTCCATGGGGATGCCGCTAGCCCGCAAGATAGTCCTCAAAGTGATCAACAAACTGTTCCTGGAAGAAGCCATATATGTATACGACCTGCTTTCAAAAACCAAAAAAAGTAACACATCAATATAAGAAAAGAAAAGGTAACACATCATGTGGCATGAGGACATGATCCTATTCCATGTATTCATGTTTACTTTCAGGTGGATATGTATTTATGTGTGTGTGTGTGTGTGTGTGTGTGTGTGTGTGTGTGTGTGTGTGTGTGTGTGTGTGTGTGTGTGTGTGTGTGTGTGTGTGTGTGTGTGTGTGTGTGTGTGTGTGTGTGTGTGTGTGTGTAATAACCCCCGCCTCACTGCTTAGAACCTTCCCTTGTAATTTAAGTAAAAATGAATTTTTTTCCTTTTCCCCCCTGCCATCGTTGACGCAAGGGGGAAAGAAGAGGAAGGAAGGAGATGCCGATGTGGAGTAGGAACATGGCGTGATGACAGGAAAGGGAGAAGATGACATGGAAGGGGGGAGGAAGCAAATGATGTGGAGGAGATGACAATGACATCAAGGATGAAGAATACGATGATTTAAATGAGGGAGGCCACAAGCCTACCACCTCCAGTCCACCATAGTGCCTCCACGTAGTCCGACAGGTGGTGGGTGGGGAAAACCACCACCACCACTCCACTCCCCCCCCATCGTAAGGAAAGAGGAGGGACACTACTTCTTCCCCCCCCCAAAGTAGCAGGCCACATCGCAACGGGAAAATTTGGCCACCCAAATGAGTTGAGTGCTCCATATAACAAAATTATTTTTCAATAGTTAATGAACTCCTAGGGGAGTTTAGGATAATTCTTTTCATAGCCATAGATGATCTTGTGTAGATTTATGCATATGTTGCATTGAGGTTCACACAAACCCTTGTATCCAAATACAATCACTGCATTCCAATGCTACGCAACAAAATCATATGTAGCATAAAGAGCATATAAGGCTACTTAAGAGGTATGCACATAAATGGTGCTCAGGTAAGTTACTCATGAATATATGTTTGCATCACGTGGGTTCAAAATAAGATATTTTTTAAATACCCTTTTTATACATTTTTTACATATAGAAGGGTGTAATACAAATGGGTTTTTTACAGATTGAATAGAAAAGGGTTATGTTTTATTTAGGAAAAATTTAGAGATAAAAAGATTTATGAATAGACCTTGAATGCATGTGATATAGAGGATATATATAATGTAAGTTTTTCGGACGGTGCATGCATGGGAAAGACTATATGAAATATACGTCGATGGTACAAAAGTTGATCTTGCATTAAAGTCTTGCTAATATCACAAGGTATTAGCTTACTGGGATCTTGAAGTTATGTGTAGCTAGTACAAACAACAATAATTAGGATTAAAACTACGATGCCTTGAGATCCATCCGATAGTGATTATGTTTATCAATCCTATTCACGGATTGGGCTAGATACAAAACAACAACTTTAGGCCTCAAAGGCAAGTAGAGAGCTAAAGGGGTTAGGAAAGCCCAAGTCAAGGGAAAGACCAATGCTTTTGTACTTGTTGAGAAGAAGATTGGGTTATCAATCAATGTAAGTGATTAATAGAACTTATATCTTGTATAGTGTTTGAAACACATAGCATATGCCTTAGCCAAAAGAGGAGAGTATTAAGTAAATTCTATACAAAATCGCTTTTTGATCTGAAGGGGGAGAGCAAATACGCGATGTAAAGGTTATTGCGATTATTCTCTCAAAGTTTGGAAAAGGATACCTTTGTTTTTGTTGATTAATCAAATAAGTCCTAAATGCATTTGCATTAAGTTGATTATTGGGATGTGATTTGGATGATTATTCCAAGTGCTTGTGTTTGATAGTAAATGCATGGAAGGGGTCAGTGATGACAAGTTGCCATAGGGAAATAAAGGAATGTTTTCTTGGAAGATGATATTAGGTTGATTCCCTTGATTATGCTTGATTCTTAATTGGATTAATTAAGGAAGGATATTTTATGTGGGTGAATCATCTCCAAGGTCACATTGTGCTTCAACCGAGAGGAAATTGCTCAATTCATGGGCCAAAGGTCAAGTGGTGAAAAGGCCAACAACGGAAGTTGTGTCTCACTGCTAGGTTGCTTGGGGTCAGATGGAGCTCCAGACACCCCTTGCCTAGTCGTGAAAAGAGTTGTAGACTACTCTTAGCCCAATGTCTAGGGCATTGAAAGATCCTATTCTAGATAATGGATGGAATTTAAGGTGCCATGTGATTTGGACAGAATACTTCTGTTGGAGAAAAGGGATACATAATTTCTCCTATATGGGAAGGAGACAAAGATTAACGTGAAGATAAGTTAAGGAATTTGTTTGAACTTGTTTGTCAAAGGATTACTTGCTTTGTATTCGTGTTTGTGCGATAAATTACACGAACGAACCCTATTTTCTAAAAGGTAAAATTAGTGAAGCTGATTTTAAATGTCACACATAAATGTGACAGGTTCTAATTAGATAACTAAAGAACGCCCTATTGAGGGAAGTGGGTGGGCGGAAACCTTGATGGGTTTATCCTATGGTAGGGTGGTTCCAGATAACTAGGGGGCTTCTCATAAGTTTTTATCGCCATTCGACCTTTAGGTATTGTTGGGTTAGAACCCGATTCATGCCATTTTAGGGGAGACAAAAATGGGACTATGCCCTATGGGCAGAGAGGTTGAGTGGCACATCCATCTCATTTCCCATTCTCTTTGAACCAAGTGCGGTATGGCTCTTCTTCTGATTGGATCTCTTTTTGTAAAGTAGGATGTCCAAAACCTGATGCTAGAATGCTATCAGGAGACCTTGCCCCCTAAGCACCCAGATTTCAGGTCGATCCTAGTGGGTTCAGCCGCGAACGTTCCGTTGCAAGGCAGACTCGGAAAACCCGAGGCGACAAACCTTGGAACATTCCATGGGAGTGCTAGGTAGCGACACTTAGATTCATTTCTTGATGGACCGCTAAAACGTGCATGGATAGTCGATAGGTGAGCATGCTATAGTTGAGCGAAACATTGTAATTGTGTGTGATAGATTAATGTATGGTTCATAGACATATCCTAAATGGAAATAACCTATAGTGGTATGGCTTGATTATCAGGCACCTTTTGCATCCACGAATGTTGACATGCAAGAGAAGAAATTCCTTCTCAAGCAAATTAAGGCACTCAAATTTGATGGAAAAGGAATAGATGTCACAGTAGGGCGAAGACATGGATTGAGTCAATGGATGACTATTTTTCCACTATAGGAACTACTGATTTTTCCAATCAAGAAATGATAGCCAAGTTGGCTAGGCTTGGATATGGTGGAAGAAATGGTGCAAAGATGAAGGTGTTTCTGAAGCCATTGTCACTTGGGCTCAACTGAAAGTTGTTGTGCATGAAGGATACCTTCCGCAAACATACTAGACTTTGAGGATGAATAAAATTTTCAAGCTCAAGCAGTTGGAATTAACCTTGGAAGCCTACTATTCAAAGTTTGTAAAACTACTAAAATATACACCACCTATGGATATTGCATAGCAACTATCCAAATTTTTCCATGGCCTAAACACTCCTCTAAGCCACCCTCTGGAAGCAATGCATCCAACAGACTTGCAATATGCATTACTTTGGGCAAAGCCAATCGTCCACGAACTTAATTCAAGAAACTGTGGCAAAGATGATTCCCGAGATAAGAACAAGAGATCCACATGTGCGGAGAGAAAGGGCACATCTGTAGGAGATGTCCCAACCGCCAATGTTTCAACTACAATGAGCTAGGGCACGTCCAAGAAAACTACCCTGATGACTTAAGTGCAGAAGATATGAAGCCTCCAAGGAAACGAAGCTACACAAGTGCAGTCTTTGGATATATAGAGAATCAAACAAAGAGGAAGACCTAGAACCTATTACATCTCTTTAGGATGACTAGAAATCCTGAAATTTTAATCAACATGAAATACAATTTGTATTGGAATAAACTTTACTCTCGTAACTACAGTTAACCCGAGCAATAATAAGTTGCATCAATTTCCAAATTACAAGTGATCAGAGATACTTTAGTACAAAATGACAGTTATAACCTGCAAGAATTTTCCTTAAGTGTTCTTCTCGACTAATATAGATTGGATCTTGCCAGAATGTTGAGGTTTGGGAGTAAATTACAAGTGATCAAAGATACTTTAGTAAGGAATGACATTTATAACTTGCAATGAATTTTCCTTAAGTGTTCTTCTTGACTAATATAGATTGGGTCTTCCTAGAATGTGGAAGTTTGGGAGTATTCTTTAATATTAAAAGCAAAGTCAATTGACCATGGACCTCAGTCCAGATCTAAAAAGAGGACAATTCAAAAACAAAGTTTCCTTGATAAATGACCATTTTAGTCTGCTAAAAGGATCCTAGGATAATTTGGTTTAAATAAGAAAATCCTACCAAGGATGACCAGGAATCTTGTGACTCCAAGTGATAAAGCTTCACGTTGTTTCTATTGCAAGGAGCTAGGTCATTTCAAAAGGGAATGTCCAAAGCACCCTAAACAACGATGCTCTAGTACCACAACATTGGACATATCCACGTAAATTGTCCCAACAGGACTCAAAGAGAACTTGAACTTACAAAGAATGAAATTGTACAAGCTCCAATGATTCAGAATATACTTGATACTTAGGAAAAACGTAGAAAATATTCATGAGAAGTAACTACAATAATCTTTTCTCTTGTAATCTAGACTGGGATATATCTAATACAATAAGTTTCAAAAAAACCACATGTTTATGAGTAGCACATCGGACACATGGTGGGTCCTAACCCACAAGCCTTAAGCCCCATTAATAAGTGTGTTTCCCAGTTCTTCCAAGATGAGGACATCTCGAGTTCTCTAAGGGGGAGACGATGTAATAGCCCTTGCCTTGCTGCATAGAACCCCCACTTGTAATTTAAGTAAAAAGGAAAAAAATTTCATTTTCCCTCCCTATTGTCGCCGACAAGTCGCAAGGGGAAAGAAGGAGGGAGATGCCGATGTGATGATAGGTAATGGAGAAGATGACATGGAAGAGGGGAGGAAGCAAATGACGTGGAGGAGATAATGACGATGTCGAGGATGAAGAAGATGATCATTTTGAGGAGGGAGTCCACAAGCCTAGCACTTCTAGTCCACAACAATGTTGCCACGTAGTGCGATAGGTGGTGGGTGGGGAAAACCACAGCCACCACTCCACTCCCCCCTCCCATCATAAGGAAAGAGGAGGGACACTACTTCTTTCCCCTTCCCCCCCCAAAAGCAAGCCGCATGGCAGTGGGCAAATCTGGCCACCCAAATGAGTTGAGGGCTCCATATCATGACGTTGACCCCCCAATAATACCCCCCCAACCCCTATAAACCCCCCCCCCCCCCCCCCCATCGCAAAGGGCATAGAAGGCCTTAGGAAGAGGCTTAACAGCCTGAGCGCTAGCCACAGATGGAAAGAGAGAGAGAAAGAGAGAGAGAGAGACAGAGAGAGGGTGAGAGAGGGAGAGTGAATAAGCCAAGGGGTCTCCTTTCCTTCCCCTCCTTAGAGGGTGACCACATGCGTTGCACTTCTCCTCTTTTTCCCACAAGTTTAACCCCCATCTCCCCGTAAGTTTAACCCCCATCGCTATCGAGAAAAGTAACCCCGACACACTACCTCTTTTACAAAAGAGAGAGAGAGAGAGAGAGAGAGAGAGAGAGAGAGAGAGAGATTTTTAAGCTGAAAGTATGGCCCCAAAATGGAGGGAGACACGCATCAACCGTAATCTTGCATCGAACAATGGAGCCACAAGCCAGGGCATTTTTGCAAATACGAATACAATGTCATGTATGGATAATTCATATCCAAATATCCAAGTACTAATTGCCATCTCCGCTATTCATTGAGACATAGGTTATACCACCTTGGCATGCGCATGAGTTCATTTTAATAAGTAACCTAAAATTATTTTTCAATAGTTAATGAACTCGTAGGGGAGTTTAGGATAATTCTTTTTGTAACCATAGATGACCTTGCATAGATTTATGCATATGTTACATTGAGGTCCGCACAAAACCTTGTATTCAAATACAATCAGTTCATCCTAGTGCTACGTGACAAAATCATACGTAGCATAAAGAGCATATAAGGCAACTTAAGGGTTATGCACATAGATGGTGCATGCATGGGAAAGATTATATGAAACATGCATCGATGGTACGCAAGTTGATCTTGCATTAAATTCTTGCTAATATCACAAGCTATTAGTTCATTGGGATCTTGAAGTTATGCATAGCTAGTACAAACAACAATCATTAGGATTAAAACTACGATGCCTTGAGATCGATTCGATAGCGATTATGCTTATCAATCCTATTCGGGGATTGGGCTAAATACAAACAACAACTCTGGGTCTCAAAGGCAAGTAGAGAGCTTAAGGGGTTAGGAAATTGCGAGTTAAGGGAAAGACTAATGCTTTTGTACTTGTCAGGAAGAAGACTGGGTTATCGATCAATGTAAGCGATTAATATAACTTATATCTTGTACAATGTTTGAAACCATAATATATGCCTTAGCCAAAAGAGAGGAATGTTAAATTCTACACAAAATCGCTCTTTGATCCAAAGGGGGAGAGCAAATACGCGATAAAAAGGTTATCACGACTATTCCCGCAATGTTTGGAAAATGATACCTTTGTTTTTGTTGATAGATCAAATAAGTCCTAAATAATTTAGCATTAAAATGATTGTTGGCATGTGATTTGGATGATTATTCCAAGTACTTGTGTTTGATGGTAAATGCATGGAAGGGGTCAGTGATGACAAGTTGCCATGGAGAAATAAAGATTTTTTTTCTTGGAAGATGATATTCGACTGATTGCCTTGATTGTGCTTGATTCTTAATTGGTTTAATTAAGGAAGGATATTTTGCGTGGGTGGAACATTTCCAAGGTCACGTCGCGCTTCAACCTGAGAGGGCACTACTCGATTCACAAGCTAAAGGTCGAGTGGTGAAAAGGCCAACAACGGAAGTTGTGTCTCACTCCTAGGTTGCTTGGGATCACGTGGAGCTCTAGACACCCCTTGCCTAGTTCGAAACGAAGTTGTAGAATACCATGAGCCCAATGTCTAGGGCATTAGAAGATCCTATTCTAGATAATGGATGAAAATTACGGTACCATGTGATTTGGACCGGGTACTTCTATTGGACAGAAGGGATACATAATTTCTCCTGTATGGGCAAGAGAAAAAGATCTACTGAGGGAAGTGGGTGGTCAGAATCCCCAACGGGTCTTTCCTACAATAGGGTGGTTCCAGAGAACTGGGAGACTTCTCACAAGGTTTTATCACCGTGCGATCTTTAGGTATTGTTATGTTAGAATCCGATTCATACCGTTTTAGGGGACCAGAATGGGACTATGCCCTATGGGCAAAGAGGTTGAGCGGCGCATCCCTCTCGTTTCCCATTCTCTTTGAACCAAGTGCAGTATGGATCTGCTTCGGATTGGGTATCTTTGTGTAAACTAGGATGTCCAAAACCCGACGCTAGAATGCTGTCAAGAGAAACGTGCTTGGACAAGGGAACGTTACAATATGTATATTTCTACACATGAGAATAGCTGCTATCCTACAAGGTCAGGTCCCTACGCAAGGAGATAAATACTATGCTGGAAGCTGTAGATGTATTGGAAGTCATTTAGGGGGCTTTGCAAGGTCAATCTGGGGTTGTGTAAGGTACAAATGCAAGTACATTGAGTGGATGCCTTGGACTACAAGATGACAGAGACTACTAATAAAGAAACCTATGGACATGAGACAAAACTTGACACACAACCAATTGGGCTAAGCACAAGAAGCAATGCATCAGAAGAGCAGTACAAGACACCCACTGAGGCGATGAAAAGTTCTACTATAAACAAAATAGAAGGAGAGCGCGTGAAAATGCCTCCCACAAGTGCCAAGAAATGGACAAAGATGCAAAGACTGATTGCAACAAATGGTTTGGATGACACGAAAGCCCTCGTAAGAGCTGAGATTGCAGCAATATGTATACCAATGATTGACAAGGTATCAAGTGACATGAATGCAATGCATGAAACATGTGGAA